>NC_065579.1:24406584-25808459 GCF_024542745.1 Macaca thibetana thibetana
AAAATGCTCAACAAAATACTAGCAAATTGATTTTATTTGCTTTATGTTATTTGTATTGTAGAGATGAGGTCTCACTATGTTCCTTAGGCTGGTTTTGGACTCCTAAGCTCAAGCAATCCTCCTGCCTCAGCCTCCCAAAGTGTTAGGATTATAGGCATGAGTCACCACACCTGGTCAATACTAGCAAATTGAATCAAACAATGTATAACAAGAATTTTACAACACAACCAAGTGGAATTTATTCTAGGCATTCAAGCTTGGTTCAGCATTCAAAAGTCAATGAAATCAAACAGGCTAAAAAAGAAAAATCACATGTTCCTAACAATAAATGCGGAAATACATTTTACAAAATCTAACATTCATCTGTGATAAAAACTGAGTAAACAAGGATTAGCGGGGAAGTTCCTTAACTGGATAAAGAAGATTTACAAAAAGCCTGCAGCTAATATGGTATAGCTACAGCTTCTAGTTTCTCACCTTAATGGTCCCATGAAGATCAAGAAGAAAGCAAGGATGTCCCCTCTTACCACCCCTTACAACATCATTACAGAAGGTCCTACCCAATGCATTAAGACAAGAAAAGGACATAAAAGGCATATTGACTGGGAAAAAGTAAATAAAATGTCTTTGTTCACTGTTGACATGATCAACTATACAGAAAATCTGAAAGAATCAACCAAAAACTCCTGACACTAAAAGTGATTATAGGAAGGTTGTAGAAAACAAGATTAGTAAATATAGAAGTCAATTGCTGTCCTATATGCCAGTACTAGAAAGGGGAATTTGAAATTAAAAATGCAGTACCATTTACATTAGTATACTTAAAAAGTTAAAAACTTAAGTATGAATCTAACAAAATATGTGTAAGATCTGTATATCAGAAAACTACTGATATGGTTTGGCTCTGTGTCCCCATCCAAATTGTTTTTTTTTTTTTTTTGAGACAGAGCAAGACTCTGTCTTGAGTGCAGTGACACGATCTCAGCTCACTGCAACCTCCACCTCCCGGGTTCAAGTGATTCTCTTGCCCCAACCTCCTGAGTAGCTGGGACTACTGGCGCTCGCCACCAAGCCCAGCTAATTTTTTGTATTTTTAGTAGAGACGGAGTTTCACTGTGTTAGCCAGGATGGTGTCGATCTCCTGACCTTGTGATCCACCCACCTCAGCCTCCCAAAGTGCTGGGATTACAGGCATGAGCCACCGCGCCCGGCTGTCCCCATCCAAATCTTATCTCGAAATGTAATCCCCACATGTTGAGGGAGGAACCAGGTGGAGGTGATTGAATCATGAGGGCAGTTTTCTCCATGCTGCTCTCAGGGGATCTAATAGTTTTATAAGGGGCTCTTTTCCCCTTCACTCTGCTGCTCTTCTGTCTCTTGCCGTCTTCTGAAGAGGTGCCTTCCACAATGATTGTAAGTTTCCTCAGGCCTCCTCAGCCATGCGAACTGTGAATCAATTAAACTGCTTTATAAATTACCCAGTCTCGGGCAGTTTTTTTTTCTTTTTTCTTTTTTGAGACGGAGTCTCGCTGTGTTGCACAGGTTGGAGTGCAGTGGTGCGATCTCAGCTCACTGCAACCTCCACCTCCATGTTCGAGCAATTCTCCTGCTTCAACCTCTGAAATAGCTGGGACTACAGGCATGCGCCACCATGCCCAGCTAATTTTTTTTGTATTAGTAGAGACAGGGTTTTGCCATGTTGGCCAGGCTGGTCTCAAACTCCTGACCTCGGGTGATTCGTCGTGCAGTTCTTTATAGCAATGTGAGAACAGACTAATACAACTACAACACTCTGATATAAGAAATCAAAGAGGAACTAAATAAATCGAGAAATATTTTACATTCATGGAGAGGAAGTCTTAATATTGTCAAAATATCAGTTCTTCCCAGCTTGATCTATAGATTCAGTGCAATCCCAATCAAATCCCAGCAAGTAATTTGTAGATATTGAACAACTGATTCCAAGATTTATATAGAGAAGAAAAAGATCCAGAATTGCCAACACAAAATTGAAAGAAAATAACAAAGTCAGAGGACTGACACTACCTGACTTCAAGAACTACTATAAAGTTGTAGTAATCGAGACAGTGTGGTATTGGTCAAAGAATACACAGATATATGGAACAGAAGAGAGAGTCAAGAAGTAGATCTATATAGTCAACTGACCTTTGACAAAAAAGCAAAGGCAATACAATGAAGCAAATATAGTATTTTCAACAAATGGTACTGGAACAATTGGACATCCATGTGCAGAAGAAGAAAAAAAGAATTTAGACACAGACCTTACATTCCCTACAAAATTTAACTCTAAATGAATTGTATACCTAAATGTAAAATGCAAAACTGTAAAACTCTCAGAAGATAACGTAGGAGAAAATCTAGGTCATCTTGGGTATGGCAATGACTTTTTAGATACAGTATCAAAGGCATGAATTGTGAAAGACAGAATTGATAAACAGGACTTCATTAAAGTTAAAGACTTCTGCTCTGTGAAAGACACTGTCAAGATGGTAGATAAGACACAGACTGGGAGAAAATATTTACAAAAGATATACCTGATAAAGGAATGTTAACCAAAATTTAACAACCCTTAAAACCCAATAATAAGAAAACATACAATCTAATTTAAAAATGGGAAAAAGACCTGAATAGACACATCACCAAAGAAGATTATTAAGATGGCAAATAAGCATATGATATTCAACATCATATGTAATTAGGGAATTGCAACATAAAACAAGGCTGGGTGCAGTGGCTCATTCCTGTAATCCCAACACTTTGGGATGCCACAGTGGGCAGATCACTTGAGCCTAGGAGTTCAAGATCAGTCTGGACAACATGGTGAAACCCAGTCTCTACAAAAAAAATTAGCCAGGCATGGTGGTGCATGCCTGTAGTGCCAGCTACTTGGGAGGTTGAGGTGGGAGGATCATCTGAGTCCAGGGTTGATGCTGCAATGAGCTGTGATTGTGCCACTGCACTCCAGCCTGGGTGACAGAGTGAGACCCTGTCTCAAAGAACAAAGAAACAAAGAAACAAACAAACAAAGAAGCCCAATGAGATAGCATTACACACTTATTAGAATGGCCAAAATCTAAAACTTTGACAACATCAAATGTTGACAAGGATGTAGAACAACAGGAACTCTCATTCATTGGTGGTGGGAGTGCAAAATGGTGCAGCCACTTTGGAAGACAGTTTTGCAGTTTCTTATGAAGTTGAACATACTTTTGCCATATGATCTATCAATTGTGTGCCTTGGTATTTACCCAAAGGAGTTGAAACCCACCCACACAAAAATCTGCCTGTAGATGTTTATAGATTTATTCATAATTGTCAAAACTATGGAAGAGGGAATCTGTATGTCTAATTTCATATCAATTAAACTTTCAATCAATCTTGGTTTTAGCCCTCACCCTACACTAGCATTTAGAAGTATTTGGTCCCTCAAATTCTGAGATTTTCTAGTTCTGCTGAGCAAATTCGTCCTTAATTCATAGGAAGTAGGTTTCAGTTTCTCAGTTCTGCTAAGTCAGCTATCATTTTTCCATGTTCTTTTGCTTTTCCACAATTTTATTAACATTGCTCATCTGCTGCCAACTCTTCTCATTCTCTTTGTCCTCATGGGTTTAAATTTCCTCATGGGTTGAAATTTGTTGTCATTTGTCCTCATGGGTTTAAATTTGCTGTCGTTTTAGTAGGGTGTGGGGAGAGAGCAAAGTTAATATGTGTGTTCAATCTGCCACATTTAGTCAGAAGTCAGAGGTGATCATCACCATTTGGAAATCCTCCTTGGCTGCTAGAGACTGTGGCCACAGACACTCCATTTTTTGAAGGTTGGTTGTGTAGCCAAACAGTGTTTGAAGGGCCTGGAAGACCCCAGAACTTCTGTGTGCCCTTAGTGCTGCAGTGCAGGTGGTGGCTTGGGGAAGGTAGAGGAAGGAGAGGTCTCAGCCCTTTGAAGAGGAGCCTCAATTATTAATAAATCTATAAACTGTAAACCTCACCACAGCCCTATTTTCTGGATAAGGAAACAGTGGTTCAGAGAGATGATGTGACTTTTCAAAGGTCTCTTATCTGGTTGATGGCAAAGTGGGGTGAGACCCTAGGCTTGTCTGGCTTTCCACGGTGGTCTTTTCCCAGTGTGAGAAATTATTTGGTTCCATTCTCTACCTCTCCTTGTATCCCACCCTTTACAGTTTTGTGTCCTGGTTTTGCGTTTGACCCTGTGACTCTGTTGGGCTAATGGAATGTTAGCTTGTGTGATGTCGCCAAAGGCTTGAAAAGTGCTTGTGCATTGGGTCTGCCTCCGCTGCACTACAGGGCTCAGAAGAGGAAGGGAGACACGTAGACCAGAGATGCCCAAGCCCAACCAGCCTATGCTACCAGCTGACTTTCAGCCAGCCCACAAATCCCCAAGAATAAATAATTATTATTTTAAGGCAGTGAATTTTGGGGTGGTTGGTTACACAGCATTTTTGTGGAAAGAGCTGATAATGTCAGAGAAACTCCTGCCATCAAGATAAATTAACAGACGACTGCTGGTGGGGAGTAATAAAAAGGCCCAGCATCTGCCTGGCTGGAATTGCCAGATTTAGCAAATAAAAATACAGAACCCAGATCAATTTACATTTTAGATAAACATCAAATGATTTCTTAGCATAAGTATGTCTCATGTAATATTTGGGAAGTACTTAAAAAATGATTGTTTCTTTGCATGACACATTTCACTGGGCATACTGTTTTTTATCTGGCAACCTCATTCTGGCAGATTTGCAGAGTCAAACTATGCAGAAAGCACCTGTGTATAAAAGTGGGCCTGGGCTAGAAAAGAAGATATATTAAAACAAGTCATTTTCTCCACTCCTCACTAGGCAGTAAGTGTATTTATAGGGCAGGCTTAATTTAGGTCTCTCAGGTAGCTTCTCATAGAGGGACTGAGTCAGAGAAACCTGCCTGAAATACTAAGAATGGGCCGGTGACTGGGAGAAGTTCCTTTCAGCTTTATTATTCAACCACACTAAAATCGGGGATCCATCAGGGAGGCTCTGACTTGCCTGCCTTCAGCAGCCTGTGGCTCCAGCATCCTTCTAAACAATCTGAAACCTACATCCCTTTAGCTTGGATCCAAGAAGTGTTTCCCGGGGCTACCGCGCCATCTGTCTCCCAGGTGCCTGCAAGGAAAACGTTCTGTGGGGGTGGGGGAGAGAAGGGCTGCAGCCCTGGGCTCTGAAAGCAACTGGCTAAGAACTGTTTGTCAAGAGGTCAGTCCTGCTCCCCAGTGGCCAGTGAAACCAAGAGGCTGGATGAAACCTGAATAAACCAAACACTGCAAGAGGTCAGAATGCTCAAACAGCCATGATGTGGGAACTCGGTCTATCCTCTGCCTCATCTCTCTCTTTAACAGATTCCGGCAAGCCACTGTTTTTGGCTTTGCACAGCCTAATTGGCCATTTTCATGAGTAGTCGCCAACCCAATCCAGGAGGAAATTCCACGCTGTCAGCCAGCAGCACAGATTGTTGCAGGAAAAATGACATAACTCATCCTCTGGGCAAACTTGCAAATGATTACAAATTTCCCCATCTCTCCTCCACTCACACAGCTGGCTGGAGAAGAGTGTAAATTTTTCCATGGAAATAGGAGACTTTTCCTCCATGTAATTTCTTGTGATCAAACAAATCTCTATGGCTATTGATTCGCTTTCATTTCTGATTTCATTCCCCCTGACATTCAAATAGAACGTATGTAGCTGCTCGTGGACACTTCCCAGGACTCGGATATACCAAGCTCTCCTATGAATACATACAATGTTAGGTTCCCAAAAGGGACGATGGCCAGCTAAAATTCTGCACTTCTAGATAAATGACACCATGAAAACCAAAGAGGCACAATGTGGTCATTGGGGTGCAGAACAGCTTGGCATAAACCACAGCTCACTCATCTGAGGACCAAGGTTGACTAATTCTGCCCCTGACAGTACTCTATCTTCTCCTGACCCAGGCTGTCACTCAGATGTTGCTTGTAGATTTCATAGACTCTTCCACTTGGATTCAATTCAGAATAATTATTGAGCCCCAAGCCATGCTCATCTTACCGAGCGAGGCTCCAGGGGAATACAATAATCAATCATGCACAGGATCTGGCTTCAGGAAGTTTGCTGTTTAGAAGGAAAGGAGATCTACAAATTGCTATTATGTAAGAAGACACCGATAAAGGAATAGCATGGAAGTAGTGGCAGTTGGAGGAGGGATTTGGAGAGATGCTGCTTGGCAGCAAAGACCTGGGGATGTCTCATGGAGGAGGCAACGTTTGAGGTGGACCATACAGGGCTTCAGTGATGGCCCCTAGGAGGCCCGGAAAATGTAGGCACCAGGACAAGCAAAGCTGAGTGAGAGTCATCCCAAAGAATAGGGCTTGTAGGGAGAGAGAAGTCAGGTTTTAGTGTGAGACGAGAAGTTGAGCCTCAGAAGCACTTCCTTGGGGGATAAATCAGACTTTGTTTTGTGTTCCCAACAAAGTCCCAAGATGCTGAGGAATCTTCATCCTATAGTGCACAGTTCAATGCTTGCACCTTCCCCTCTCCTTTACAAGGCCAGATCTAAAATATTTTACCCTGGTGGCTTAAAGGATTAATCTTATGCATATCAATGTTAAGTTATAATAATAATTTCTTAGGTTGTTTCTTTAGAAGACCTCAAATAGCTCTGAGCTCCAGCTTCTCTGTGGATAAAGAGAAAGTAAATGCCCCTTGTTGCAAAAACTTTTGGAGCAGCGAGAAACCAACCTGTCAACTGAAATTGATTTATTCACTCAACTGCAATGACCCGACCCACTTAATACATCCCCTGAGAGGGAGCAGTTTGCTTCATTCAACCCATAGGATCAAGCTGATTATCATATAATAGTGTTACATCTTCATGAGTAAGTCAGGGTAGAAATTACCATCCCCACTTAATAAATGGAGAAAATTAAACACAACTTTCACTGTCACACAAGAGAGATACTTGCCTATAATATGTTCACCAGATCATCCTAACACATAGTTGCCTTAGGTATAGGATGAATCCTAGACTTCCTTTGCACCTCTATGTGTATATTTTCCTTAACAAGAAAGCCAGATGCTATAGCACTTCTTTATCATCATAGGAAAAGAGAAATCTAGTTTTGCACTTTCTTCCCCCACTTATTTCGAAATACCTGGTAGTCTCTGTTTTCTTCCCTATACGGCAGTTCCTTCCAACCTTTCTTGATCTTGTTTAGAATAATTCTTTGTCAGTCCTTTCCGTGTCTACAGCCTGCAGGCTGAAGAAGAGCTCAGAGTTCCGACAAGCAAAGTTTGATTCTGTGACAAGCTGGCTCTGGGCATTTGGTCCACGAGGAAATGACGTGTGTAGCAGTGTCAGCCTCCAAAACTTCCACCTGGCCTTGATCACCCCAGGTCTCCAGACACTTATGCGTATTCATCTCGGGATGCAACACAGCTGCTGGCCTCTGAGGCCTCTCAGTAACTATGGAGACAGGAATATAAACATCAGTGAGTAGGGCAGGAAGCAGGCGGCCAGTCTTCAGAGTTAAAGCATTGGTGGGATTCATTCTGCATTGTGATGTGTTGCAAATGATCAAAGCAGAACTACTAGGTCTTACTTATAACAAATGGGATGACGGTAGTTTTATGGTGAGACTCCTCAGTTATGTCTCCATTTTTATCTAGCTGCTTAGTCATTCACTCATTTATTCCACAAATACGTACTGAGGTGTTACTACGTGCTAGGTACTGTTTAGGGACCAGAGACAGAGGTGAATAAGGCAAATCCCTGACCTCAGAGAACTTACACTCGAGTAGGGTGACCAGAACTACCCCAGTTTGCCTGGAACTGAAGGGAGTCCTAGCACATGGGAGCTAAAACTGGAAAAGTTTTGGGCATATTGGGACAAATTGGTCGCCTGCGGGGGAGACACACAGTTAATAAGTACATAAATAAATATGATAACTTCAAACAGTGATAAGCGCAATGAAGGAAGTAACACTGAGTGAGGTGCTACTGAGCGGCTGGAGGTGGGAGGAGGCAGGGTTTGGTTGATAGCTGGGGAAAGAGGAGGTGACTGAACTGAAGCCTGAGGGGCCCTGGAGGAGCATTGCAGGTTGGAGGAACAGGGACAAACTTGACAAGTTCGAGGTAAAGAAGGAAGGCCAGTCCAGCAGGAGTGCAATGAGAAGAGAGGAGAGGAAGTCGGGGCCTGGGCAGGCCATGTCTTTTAGGTGTGATAAGGATTTGGGGATCCTGTAAGTATTAATCCCGCAAACTCACACATACTGTGGCCCAGTGTTCTTCCAGGATTTTACATATGCCGACTCTTTTCATCTTCATAATAAAGGCAGGCTGGTATCACTATCCTCTTCTTGTTACAGATGAAGAAACTGAGGCACAGGAGGAGAACTGTCCCACATCCACATAGCATCAGTGGCAGAAAGCCAGGCTTCCAGCTCAGGTGGTCTAGCCCTGCATCTGCCCCCTTAACTGCTTCCCCACACAGCCTGGGTTTCAGGCAGAAGGGCACCAGGATCTGAGCCAGACCCCAGCTGTGGCCTCCCTCTTTGTCTCACTTGCTCCCAACCTATCAGATCCCAGTACCTGGTGGACTGTGTGAAAGTCTTTGATTATCCATGGGCTATGCCACTTGGATATTTTCTTTTCTTTCTTTTTTGAGACGGAGTCTCGCTCTGTCGCCCAGGCTAGAGTGCAGTGGTGCAATCTCGGCTCACTGCAACCTCCGCCTCCTGGGATCAAGCAGTTCTCTGCCTCAGCCTCCTGAGTAGCTGGGATTACAAGCGCCCACCACCACGCCCTACCAAGTTTTGTATTTTTAGTAGAGACGGGGTTTCACCATCTTAGCCAGGCTGGTCTTGAACTCCTGACCTCATGATCCGCCTGCCTCAGCCTCCCGAAGTGCCGGGATTACAGGCATGAGCCACTGCGTCCGGCCACCACTTGGATATTTTCATGATGGGGTTCAAATTGAAGAAACCAGGGAGGTAAAAATATTATGGCATATTGCTTTTTTAACTTCCACTTTGCTTCTTTGTAACCACCCTCAATATGTTATTCTTGCCTCTTGTTCAATATAGAAAACAACATAACCATCCAACTGCAAAGGCTGTTTTATCAGCAACCAAATGACTTTATCAGGTATGGCTAACAGTGGGTTTTCTTTCCTCTACCATTTCTGATAAAATGTTTGCACAGCATTATGTGAGGAAATATAGAGCTACAGCAATAAAAAATGAACAAGGATAATTTGTGTGTTGGCATTTCCACAATAGAATGTCAAATATTTCATACCCCAGTGATATTAAGCCTTTCTACGCTTACTGCTACTTTCTTTTAAAAAATGCTTTATGTTCATTTTATGATTAATCTTAAACTGCACATATATATTTTATATACTCTTTTTATATGATATGTTTCTCAAACAATATTTTAAAGTCTGTCATAAAAATAAATATGTCTTGAGCATTGAAAATGATACCATGTCAGGTAAACTAACAGGCATTTGCAACTGAGAGGGAACATTCTTTCTAAAGATTATTCAGCCTTCGTTTTATGTAATACCCCGTATTTTTCCAGAATTCCTTGCAAAGATCTACATAGGGAGTTTGTTGCTTTTCGTAGAACATGGTGATTAATCAATGTAGACTCATTTCTTCTCATTATTCTTAGAATTCTTCACACAGAAACTTTCCAGGTGGTAGATATGGATAATCAGATCCCAAATTTAACTAGACGTTATCACATTTTAAGAGTACTTACAAATCACAAATTGTGAAATGAGTTGAAAAATAGTCTATGTGCATCATTTGAATTTTAGGGCTTTTTCATTCTTAAGAAATAACCTTTAAATTAAACCACAATAAATATTGAATTAATTATTAATTAACTATTAATTTTTTTTTTTTGAGATGGAGTCTCACTCTATCGCCCAGGCTGGAGTGCAGTGGCGTGATCCCGGCTCACTGGAGCCTCTGCCCCCTGGGTTCAAACAATTCTCCTGCCTCAGCCTCCTGAGTTACTGGAATAACAGGCATGCACAACCACTTTCAGCTAATCTTTGTACTTTTTTTTTTTTCAGTAGTTACAGGGTTTCACCATGTTGGCCAGGCTGGTCTCAAACTCCTGACATCAAGTGATCTACCTGCCTCGACCTCCCAAAGTGCTGGGATTGGGCGAGCCACTGCACTCGGCCCACAATGAATATTTTAGATTAAAAAGTATCAAATGCAAAAAAAAAAAAAAAAAAAAGGCAGGGGAGACCTGTAGCTAGTTCTGGTTTCACATTTCAAAACAAACAAACAAAAACAACAACAACAACAAAAAGCAACCCTCAAAACAGAAGGGTCTAGTCCTCAAGCCTCCCTGTGGTATCCAGGAACCTGGCGAAGACCTTGCTTGCATGGTCTATGCAGACATTTGGTCTCCAGGTTCAAAGCTGGTCTGAAGGAGAGAAGATAAGAGGTTCACAAAGCTCTCCCAAAGGGGAGAGTTTTGGAACCCAAGGAGATTTGTCTTTGGGAATTGCAAGGATTGGGTAGTTACATAAGTAAGTACAGATGTCACATTTGGTATCAAATAAATTTTTTATTTCTTTTTTATGGCAATGAGAGAAATACAACCTCTTCAGCATCCTGGGGGGAGCAACAGGGAAAGATGTCACAGACACCTGCCATCTGACAACTGGATACTGGTACCCAGATTATAGGAGTGGGGAATGGTAGGTGTGGTAGGTTAAAAACTGGCCACCAAAAGATATGTCCCTCTGCAAATCCCCAGAACCTGTAACTATTACCTTGTATGGCAAACAATATTACATTATACAGCAAAAGATGCAGTTAAGAATCTTGAGAGGAGCTTATCTTGGATTATGAAGATGAGCCCTAGTGCAATCACGTGTATCTTTATAGCAGAGAAGCAGAGGGAGTTTGGGCAGAGACCTACACAAAGGAGAAAGTGATGTAAAGACAGAGGCAGAAATTGGAGTGATACAGCCGCAAACCAAGAAATGCCTGTCTACACCGGAAGCTGGAAGAGGCAGGGAACCTCCACAGAGTTGCTGTAGGGGATGTGGCCCTGCCAGTACCTTGATTTCAGACTTCAGGCTTCCAGAACTATGAGAGAATACATTTCTGTTTTTTTTGTTTTGTTTTGTTTTTTAATTTTTTTGTAGGCAGGAGTGAGGAATCTTGCTTTGTTGCCCAGGCTGGTTTCAAACTCCTGTCCTCAAGAGATCCTCCCGCCTCAGCCTCCTGAGTAGCTGGGACTACAGATGCAAGCCACCATACCTGGCTAATTGTTTTTTGTTTGTTTGTTTGTTTTTTGAGACAGAGTTTTCTTCTTGTTGCCCAGGCTGGAGTGCAATGGCTCGATCTCAGCTCACTGAAACCTCCGCCTCCCTGGTTCAAGCGATTCTCCTGCCTCAGGCTCCTGAGTAGCTGGGATTACAGGCATGCACCACCATGCCCAGCTAATTTTGTATTTTTAGTAGATATGGGGTTTCTCCATGTTGGTCAGGTTGGTCTCGAACTCCTGACCTCAGGTGATCTGCCCACCCCAGCCTCCCAATATGTTGGGATTACAGGCATGAGCGACCGCACCTTAGCCACTATTTTTAAGTTTTGTGTAGAGACAGCATCTAGCTGTGTTGCCCAGGCTGGTCTTGAACTCATAGCCTCCCACCTTGGCCTCCCAAGGTGCCAAGATTATCAAGGTGAGCTTCCATGTCCAGACTTACATTTCTCTGTGTGCGTGTGTGTGTGTGCATGTGTGCGTGTGTGTTTTAAGCTACTAAGTCATGGTAATTTGTTACAGCAGCCAAATGGAATTAATACAATGAGTAATAGGTATGGGGGAGGTAAGGAGGAAAGGAAGTTACTTTTTAGCTGAATACTTAAAGAGACTAGATCCTTCCATGAAGTCACTGTACAGTGTAGAGATTCTGGGAGTTGGAAAACACCTGTGATAGTCTGTGGCAAGCAGAATCCTAAGGAAGGTCATGACCTCCACCCCTGGGTGTTGGGTGTTACTCTTGTGGTTATGTAACCTTTTTTATTTTGTTTTATTTTTTATTTTATTTTATTTTTATTTTATTTTATTTTATTTTATTTTATTTTATTTTTTTGAGGCAGGGTCTCACTCTGTCACCCAGGCTGGAATGCAATGGCATGATCATAGCTCACTGCAGCCTCAAACTCCTGGGCTCAAGCAATCTTCCCACCTCTACCTCCTGAGTAGCTAGGACTACAGGAGCACACCACCACAGTTGACGAACTTTTTATTTTTTGTAGAGATGAAGTCTTGTCTATGTTGCTAAGGCTAGTCTCAAATTACTGGCCTCAAGCAGTCCTTTTGCCTTGTTCTCCCAAAGTGTTGGGATTACAGGCATGAACCACTGCATCCAGCTGGCTATATTACTTTATATGGGAAAGGGATTTTGCAGATATAATTATAGTTACTAATCGGTTGATTTTGAGATAGGGTGATCATCTGGTGGCCTAATCACATGAGCCCTTTAAATGCAGAGAGTTTACTCCACCTGGTAGCCAAACAGGATACAGTGAGACACATTCCAGCTGGCTGGAGAAAAGCAAACATTCGTGTTGTGAACTGCCAATGAAGAGAGGTGGATGGAAACCTTAGTCCTATAGCCATAAAGAAATGGATTCTGCTAACAACCAGTGAGCTTGGAAGACGATCATGAGGCCCAGGTGAGAAACATGTCAGCCAATACCTGGATTCTAGCCTTGTGATGCCTTCAGTAAGATCCCAGCCTCACTGTGCCCAACTTCTACCTAACCTACAGACCTGTAAACTAGTAAGTGGGTGTTGCTTGAGCTGCTACATGTGTGGTCATTTGCTACACAGCAACAGATAACTGATCTACATCCCTAGGTATTGAACTGACCAGGAGTGGGCAGGGAGGGTGCAGGTAGGAAAGAGTTCTCTCCAGCATCCTGCCTCTACACATTCCCATCTGCCTCCACCACCTACTACACGCACCGCTACGTGCCCAGGCTGTTGAGAATCTACCAAAGCCCAGGACACATTTTTTTATTATCCGATTTATCCAAGTTAATCCTGAAGAAATGAAGTTCTTAGTCTACCAGAGGTTTCTGTAAGCAGGTGCTAAAATCATGTGATATGGAAAAATAACTTGGCCAGGCACAGTGGTTCACACCCGTAATCCCAGCACTGTGGGAGGCCAAGGCAAGAGGATCACTTGAGCCCAGGCAACAGCCACTGGGCAATAGCCTATAGAGATGTAGACCTCATCTCTACAAAACATAAATTAGCCAGGTGTGGTGGTGTCACTTGCCTGTTGGCCCCGGCTACTTGGGAGGCTAAGGTGGGAGGATCACTTGAGCCCAGGAATTCAAGGCTGTAGTAAGCTGTGATCATGCCACTGCACTCCATCCTGGGCAGCAGAGCAAGACCCTATCTTAAAAAAAAGAAAAAAGAAAAGGAAAGAAGGCTGGGCATGGTGGCTCATGCTTATAATCCCAGCACTTTGGGAGGCTGAGGTGGGCGGATCACCTGAGGTCGGGAGTTTGAGACCAGCATGACTAACATGGAGAAACCCCATCTCTACTAAAAATACAAAATTAGCCGGGCGTGGCGGCACATGCCTGTAATCCCAGCTACTCAGGAGGCTGAGGCAGGAGAATCGCTTGAGCCTGGGAGGTGGAGGTTGCAGTGAGCCGAGATGGCGCCACTGCACCCCAGCCTGGGCAACAAGAGCGAAACTCCGTCTCAAAAAAAAAAAAAAAAAAAAAAAAAGAGAAAAGAAAAGAAACTTGCCCATTCCCACCTGAGATTTCATGTTATTGTGCAACACACACACACCATGGTACAGCTAAATGCTAAGATGTATTTTGCCCGCTTTTGAAGAACAAAAACTATAGACATTCACCACTTCAACCAAGAGGAGGAAAACTGCGCTGGATCCACTCAGAAATGAACTTTCTCTCCATGGACTCCAACCCCACTCATTTTCTCCGTCTCTGGAATGAGCCAGCTCTTCCTGTCTCCAAGGTATTTTTCCTTGCTTTCTCTTTGCCTCAGTAGCCTTTCCTCCACTCTTCCAATGACTGACTCCTTATCTTTAAGGTTCCAATTTAAATATAATCCCCCTAAACTCTTTTCCCTGACCACCCAGTCTAAAACTGGCCTCCCTTATTAGTCTTTCCAAATTTCTTGTTCTTTTTTTTTGTCATGGTACTTTATCACATTTTGACATTTTGTGATTATGTGTTTTTTGTTTGTTTGTTTGTTTTTTGTCTGCTTGCCTGACCACTACACTCTAGCTTTCTTTGGTACTCTTTTGGTTGCAAGCAACAGAAACTGCCTTTGGCTTGCTTAAACTATAAGACAGGTAGCTTTTGTAATTTAAAGAAAATTCCTGTCTCAGCAAGGACAGGAATGATAAATATGGTAGGAGATTCCAGACCTTCATTCACAATTCCAGGCACTTGAGAAATCTGGGGGACCCCCACTCGTGTTTCAGATTCCTGGGAGAGAGAGTCTGATAGGTTGGGTTGGGTTGAGTTTCTGCATTTGGACATCACTGTGCTTCCTACAATGGGCCACTCTGAGGTTAAGAAAGCACAATCTGTTATTTTGTCATGAGAAGGGAGGAAGGGATGAAAGTAGATGGCTCTGAGCAGGGAACATAGGAACACCACCAAATGTTACTGAACATGGATTGTGCATAAGACCCTGGCTAAGCATCCCTACCCTATCTTTAGGTCTCTGATTTATTCAGTCTCCCTGAAGGCCTTTCGGTTTTCAGATGACACAAGTCCCCAGCAGCTGTTGTCACCATCAAGAGGCTCTATACCACTGTGCCTAGGTGAGGGGGATGCCATAGGCTAATCCAGCTTGTTGCATTTCACAGAGCTGGAGGGGTCTGAGCATACCCGTAACAAGACAATCCAGGCACCAGAATACAGTGAGAAAATCTGCGACTCTAAAGAAACTTGAGGGAATTTTGCCACTGTGATTTTAACCAAGTCACTTAGCCTGTCTGAGCCTCGATTTCCTTATCTATAAAATAGAAACAATTACATACATATGCATGGATGTATACATACACGTGTTTGTGTATATATGTATACATGTACAGTTGACCCTTGAACAATATGGGTTTCAACTGCATGGGTCCACTTATATATGGATTTGTCTCAACTAAACAGACCAAAATACAGCATTTGAGGGATGTGAAACCTGCTTATAAGGAGGGCTGACTGTTTGATTTTGGTGTATGTGGGAGCCCTGGAGCTGATTTCCTGAGTATACTGAGGGATGACTATATGTGTGTATGTGCACTTATATACGTGTGTGTGTGTACACATGCACATATATACGTGTGTGTGTATAATTGTGAGAACATTGCTTTTAAATGGCTGGCTGGTAAAGACTTTCAAAGATTACTTTCTACTACATCACCTTATTTTATTTTCCCAATACTACCTGTCACCATCAGAGATTATTTTATATATGTATTTATACATCTGTTTATCTGTCTTCCCACCTGAATGAAAGTTCTAGGAGGGAAGGGACTTATCTGTCTGGTTCAAAGCTGTATTTTCAGTATCTGGCACATAGTAACTCCTTAATAAATATCATCTGAACAAGTGAGTGCATGAATGAATGAACAAATGGGGACCCAAGAGGGAACAGAAGGGAAAACAGTAGGTGCCATCTTTCTCTATAGAAGTGACTGTGAGTTCCAGCAAACAGGCTGCACCCTGTAAGCCGCAGTTTCTAGGTTCATGTAATTCTATTTTCCTTTTGCATCCCTTGACTGAGTCCCTCTTATGTGAACATTCTAGGCTTGTCTCAGCTACAGAGGAGTAAGAGGAAGGCTGAGGATCAGAGGACCCCCACTTCTAAAGATGTTGGGATGCCAGTGACAACAGTGAGTCAGGAGTCAGGAATTTTGGTGGAGGTGCCCCCCTCTGTCTGGAATCAACCTGGGAGCTTCTGGGTGGTCTGCTTGATAAAAGCAGCAATTTCCTTAACTCTTCCTTACAGGGCTGAGGACTCAATGACATCATGTATAAAGTACCTGGCACATAGTAGGTCCTCCAGGAATGTCAGTTCTAGAAATTAGGCTAAGACTCCATGATCCCAGCCCAGTACATGTTTCTCCGTCAGAACTGGCTAAACATTGCTGCTGAGTGATAAACTATACTTTCTCAGAATCACTGCCAGCTATCCCCTTTGGCATTTTCTCTTTTTCAAGAAAAAAGTTTCCTTCTCAACAGTGTAGCAACTCAACTCAAGCAGAGAAACACAGATTGCCAGGTGTGCAGCCAATCTTCAGTGCAATCTAGTGGCTCTCTGGTAATGAAGTTCCACAAACAATGGAATGGCTGACCCCTGGTTCTAAAGTCTTCCCCCTACCTTGTAATTAAACACCTGTTTATGGCCCCAGGGGAGGACAGGTGAATGATGTGATGCTACGGTACATTTTCAAGCAAACCTTCTTTGTGGTCCTGGCAAGAAGATTCCTCTCAACAGTCTGGGCACCCCCCCACCCATTGTTCACAGAGGCTCAGGGGAGGCCCAGATGGATTCATGGCTGTGAGGAAGCTGCCCAGACAGCCCTCCAGGGTCCAGGAGTGTGGCTTCCTAAGCAAACTTAGCAGATATAGCAGGTCACCTTTCAGCGGGGGTTTTAGAGTTACTTGTGATTGGATTGTTTGCAATTCAATGGATAAATGCTTGAGGGGATGGATATCCATTCTTCATGATGTGTTTATTTCATATTGTATGCCTCTATCAAAACATCTCATGTACCCCATAAATATATACACCTACTATGTATCCACAAAATTAAAAATTAAAAAATTAAGGCCGGGTGCGGTGGCTCATGCCTATAATTCCAGCACTTCGGGAGGCCAAGGCAGGCGGATTGCTTGAGGTCAGGGGTTCAAGACCAGCCTGACCAACATGGTGAAATTCTGTCTCTACTAAAAATACAAAAAAATTAGCCGGGCGTAGTGGTGCATGCCTGTAATTCCAACTACTCAGGAGGCTGAGGCAGGAGAATCACTTGAATCTGGAAGGCCGAGGTTGCAGTGAGCTGAAATCACACCACTGCACTCTAGCCTGGGTGACAGAGTAAGACTCTATCTCCAAAATAAATAAATACAAAAAAGATAATTACTTGTTTTTACCTTTTTAAACACTTTAGCTTGCTTTATCTTGAGGACCCTTCTTTGGGGAGTCTCAAATTGTAAGATTCCAGAAATCCAAAGAAGCTGGAGAAGCAGCTGGTGAATTTCAGCAGATTTCACTGGCTGAACCTCCCACTTGTGAGACCTGGTGCAGGGAAGCTACTTTGCCCCTCTGTAAAATGGGAATAATAATAACCAATAATACGTATCTTGTGGGCATACATGATTGCATGATTTAGAACAGTGCCCAGCACTCTGTATCATTCAACACACATTTATTCCTCCTTTCCTTTTCTCTTTGTTGCAGAATGACTATCTTGAGTGGGAAATACTTTAACATGATTTCAAAAAAAAAAAATCATAATTGCACATGGATTACAGTAAAAATAAACTCTCCCTCCTACTCTTAACTGTCATTCCCCTCTCAGAGAAGGTTTCAGTTTCTTGCTTATCTACCCAGATAGTCAATACAGACATTGGTACTTACATATAGGCACTTTTAAAATGACAAATGGTAGCACACAACACACTTCTGTGACTTTCTTTAAAAACAAAATAACAGCTTTATCGAGCTAATTCACATACTGTACAATTCACCCATTTGAAGTGTGTTTTGCCTTTTTATGTATCACTTATCTCAGAGAGTTCTGTATCAGTATGACTACATACATCTCATTCTTTTCTACTACTGCACCTCATTCCACCACACGGTTGTCCCGTAATTGTATTCACTCAGTCTTTTTTTGATGGACATTGAGGTTACTGCTAGTGCTGAAATAAGTAATGAGTACCGCTGGATGTGGGCCTTTGTGCATGTCCAAAATGTTTCTCTGAAATTTCTCTTCCTGCGCTTATCCCTTCACTGAGAGTACAGAGCTGCTCTTCCGTTATTGTCAATAACAACATCACTAACAAACATGATGCTGCAAAATAAAGCTTCAGATTTTTCTGCTGTTACTGTTGGCTTATGGTTTTAACATATACTGGGCAACTCATGTTATTATCATGATTATCTTTATTAACGAGACTGAGCATTTTGACAGGGGCTTGGCAGAAAAGTGACAGGGAAAATTGGGGGATATTGGTGGTTTAATAGATAGAATACTATTTACTATTAATAATTGTCAAGGCTGGGTTTGGCAAGCGATAATCGTGGACACATCATGCACACTGTAAAACCATCTTCTCCCCATTTCTCTTCCCCATTGCACTCAGAAATGAACTTACACGGACTTGCATAGAGCTCATCCTTAGTTGTTGGAACAGTTCTTGACAACCTAAGGCTGAAATGAAGATCCCTGAACATTTATTTGACGAGAGACCAGAGGCATATTTCAGTCCGTCTCATAATAATAGCAGGAGATACTTACAAAAGCTTTTGCCACTGGCCCGACGCAATTCTAAGCCCCTTGCCTGTATTAACCCGGTTGCTCTTCACAAGCCTAGGAGACAGAAGCTGTTATTATCATAATCACTCCCATTTTACACATGAGGAAACTGAGGCATGTGGAGGTTCTGTAAATTGTCCAAGGTTTTCCAGCTCGTGAGTTGGGGAGTCAGGATTTCTCTGGCAACCTGACTCCTTTATTTGGCTAACTGCCCCTTTTTATGGCTGCAGAGACTGTAGATGCCACGGCATTTTGTGTCTAAGACACAAAATGTGTGAGAGGATCCAGTCCCTAGCACAATGCTGAGCTCACAGGAGACGTGTGACATATTACAATAATAATTATTATATTATTAATGACATTCTCCTGCTTCTTGTTAAATTCTTCCCTCGAAGATGTACTCTCCTGAAGGCTTTCAGGAATGTCCTATGAAAACACAAATGCACCTGGAAACAAATAAGACTCCCTGGTAGAAGTCTGTTCGGTGAAAGGAAAGGGCTCTGGCTTAATTCTCTGCTCTGTCACTTGCAAGCTGAGTGACCTCAGGCCATTTCCTTCATTTTTACTAAGCCTCAGTTTTCTTATCTGTAAAAGTGGGATGAGAGTGACATTATGCCCATGAATTGCTGCAGAGCACTGCACAATGAACTTGAAGTCTTCACGCAGGTGTGCCAGCAGGGGAGGCAGTGGAGAATCGTGGTTCATACACAAACCTTGGGCTCCAGCTGCTTGCTTTCAAAACCCTCCTCTACCATTTGCCGGCTGGGCCGAACTGGGCAAATCATTTCTCCTCTCTCTAAGCCTCAGTGCCTCATCTGCCAAATGAGCCTTTTAATGGGACCTATATGGCAATTAAATGACATGCACTTGCAAAGTACCTAACAGCGAGTATTGGGTAAGAGTTAGGTATAGCTATCTTGATTGTCTGGATTGTAAAAAATGGTTGGATCGGGGTTCTCCAGAGAAACACTTTATTGCCCATTATATTAGCTTGCTGAGGCTGTCATAACAAAATTCCAGACTAGGTGGCTTAGACAACAGAAATTTATTTATTTATTATTTATTTTTTGAGATGGAGTTTCACTCTTGTTGCCCAGACTGGAGTGCAATGGCGCCATCTCGGCTCACCACAACCTCTGCCTCCCGGGTTCAAGCGATTCTCCAGCCTCAGCTTTTAGTAGAGACGGGGGGGGTTTCTCCATGTTGGTCAGGCTGGTCTCGAACTCCCGACCTCAGGTGATGCGCCTGCCTTGGCCTTCCAAAGTGCTGGGATTATAGGCGTGAGCCACTGTGCCCAGCCAGAAATTTACATCTCACAGTCTGGAGGCTGGAATTCCAAGATCAAGGTGCTGATTTCTTCTGAGGTCTCTCTTCTTGCCTTGCAGATGGCCACCTTCCCTCTGTGTCCTCATATGGCCTTTTCTCTGTGAACACACATCCCTGGTGTCTCTCTGTGTCCAAATTTCCTCTTCTTATAAGGACACCAGTCAGATTGGATTAGGGCCCACCCTAATGGCCTCATTTTAAATGAATCACCCTTTTTAAGACCTCGGCTCTGAATACAGTTACAGTCTAAGGTTCTGGGGGTTAGAGTTTCAACTTACGGGGGCGGGGCACAGTTCAGTCCTTAAGGATGGTCTAATATCTATTTGAAAGGATTATTTTGATAATTAAAGAAACAAGGCATGTGACAGATATATGATGGCTTCTGTCCGTAACAGCCACTCAGTTAAAAAACTAGCAAGTTTCTAGGTTATGGTGATGCTGCTGGTCCAGGGACCACAGTTTGAGAACCACTAGCCTAGTTATTCCTTGTGCATCCGAGGCTAAGAATTAATAAAACGGTGGGGAGTGTGCCAGGAAATAATGGTTTACACAGGTGTGCTGGATTGCATTTCTAGGTGTCCACTGGGATGACCCCAGGTTAGCTTCTGCCCTATTTTTCCTCCAAGGATAGGAACTAGAAAGATTTTCCAAGCAATTTGCAAGACGTGAATCCTGCTCAGCTCCATGCCCCTCCTTTGTTACCTTCCTCTCTTCGTTCCACCTGGTGCCTGCTGGCTAAAGCCCTGTTAATCAGCCGGCCCGGCTCCCCAGGCTGTTAGAGCCCTTGACGAGAGAGGGATTCACAGCAAGAAGCTGGCTCTTCACAGCGCAATGGCTCCTACAGGAGGGAACAGAACCGCAGCCTCTAGAAATGTCAGTTTTTCCCGCAGAGTTGACTGAATGATGGGAAAAGGGAAGGGTTTTCTCCTTCTCATTTAAGTAGTTTTTATGTGTCTAAAGATGTTTTATAGAAACAGAAATTGTACCTGATAAAGTGCCAACATTAATCCATTTGATGTGTCTAAAGGAGGCATCTTCACAGCAACATATCTTATTAATGTAATGCTGATGGATAAGAAATGGCAGAGGATGATTTCAAAAGATTTTTTTTAACACGATGAGAAAAAAGAGAGAGTGACTTCCAATTTTATTTTTTCCTGTGAGTAAATGTATCTTTAATCCTAACAGAATGTGCTGAAATAGAGTTTTGGCAAAAATCCAAAGGGAGTTTTCAGAGTGGGGCAATTTCTTTTTACATCTGCTTTACTGGCTCAGCCATTAGAGAAGCAATTCAGTTCAATAAACATTTATTTCCTACTGTGTGTCAGGCACTACACTGCAGTCCAAGGAGCTCAGAGGTGAGCTGGAAACGCAACAGATGACGATGCAGCGTGACAGCTGGGCAACTCCCATCTTCTACTCTCTCAATCTATGAACCTTTTATTATTTCTGAGCACCCAGTATGTCTTACATGGTGCTCTATGACAAGAAATCACACCATCTACTCCACTTATGCTATAAGTTCAAGAAATTCTGTATTTTTAAAGTTATGTTGGCCAGGCGCGGTGGTTCACGCCTGTAATCCCAGCACTTTGGGAGGCCAAGGCGGGCGGATCACCTAAGATCAGAAGTTCAAGACCAGCCTGATCATCATGGTGAAAGCCCGTCCCTACTAAAAATATAGAATTAGCTGGGCGTGGTGGCAGGTGCCTGTAATCCCAGCTACTCAGGAGGCTGAGGCAGGAGAATCACTTGAACCCAGGAGGTGAAGGTTGCAGTGAGACAAGATCGCGCCACTGCGCTCCAGCCGGGGCAAGAGCAAAACTCCATCTCAAAAAAAAAAAAAAAAAGTCATGTCAATCCCTAGTAAGTCCCTAAACATCTTCGTGAAAGGAAGCATAGCATTAATTATGTTAATATTTTCAAAGGTGTTTTACATGCATATTTGAGGTCTCTGGTTTAGAATACATGTAATACATTGTGATTCTTTTTTGTTTTCTTTTTTTGATTTTTGAGACAGAGTCTCACTCTGGAACCCAGTCTGGAGGGCAGTGGAGTGATCATGGCTCATTGCATCCTTGAATTTCTGGGCTCAAGTGATTCTCCCACCTCAGCCTCAGGAGTAGCTGGGACTACAGGTGCATGCCACCTTGTCCAGCTAATTTTTGTATTTGTGGTAGAGACGGGTCTCATTTTGTTGCCCAGGCTGGTCTCGAACTCCTGGCCTCAAGTGATCCTCCCAAAGTACTGGGATTATAGGTGAGAGCTACTGCACCCTGCCTTGATTCTGCTTCTGCTGCTTCTGCTGCTGCTGCTGCTGCTGCTGCTGCTGCTGCTGCTGCTGCTTCTTCTTCTTCTTCTTCTTCTTCTTCTTCTTCTTCTTCTTCTTCCTCTTCCTCTTCTTCTTCTTCCTCTTCTTCTTTTTTTCCAGAGATGGAGTCTTGCTGTGTCACCCAGGCTGGAGTGCAGTGGTGCAATCTCAGCTCAGCTCACTGCAACCTCTGCCTCCCAGGTTCAAGCTATCCTCCTGCCTCAGCCTCCCAATAGCTGGGATTACAAGCATGCACCACCATGCCCAGCTAATTTTTGTATTTTTAGTAGAGACGAGGTTTCACCATGTTGGCCAGGCTAGTCTTGAACTCCTGACCACAAGTGATCTGCTAGCCTCGGCCTCCCAAAGTGCTGAGATTACAGGCATGAGCCACTGCACCTGGCCTACCTCGATTCATTTTATAGGAAAGTAACTAGTTGTTTATTACTAAAGACAGTTAAAAAATCATAATTATCAAATGATTGGCTTTTGTTCTATGTTAGAGGGGATTCAATGTCACTCTCATTCACTTGCATTACAACAGGCTCGCTGGGAACAGCCCCCACACTCAGTGTGCTAGTGAGAGTGGCAAGAATGCCCCTCTCATCCATCACGGGTAGCTTTGCAGAAAACCAGACCAAGGGTGGCTGACCTAGGCAGGACAGGGTATGTTCCAGGCTGGGATTTTCAAAGCTGGACATGTCATGTGCAAAACAAGGCTAAGGCTCTAATTTAATCAAATTATACCAAGAAACATGGAAAAGAAACCAGCACTACGGAGAGAGAATGGGTGGAACGTACAAGGAGAGAGAAAAGGGAGAATGGAGAGAAGGAGAGAAGAAAGGTCACGATGGAAATAACATTAACTTCATCTTCCTTTGGGATCCAACTCCAAGCTGGCAGAGAAGCAGCCCTCTAGAGGTGCAGCCCCTAAAGTTCAGGGGTCAATAATCTTAAGGGTGTGCACATTTTTATTTCCTGAGTCATTATTTTTGAATTAGGACTGGGGTCTTTTATTTTATGTATGTATGTATATAAAGACAGGGTCTCACTCTGTCACCCAGGCTGGAGGGCAGTGGTGTGATCATGGTTCACTGCAGACTTGAACTCCTGGGCTCAAGTAATCCTCTCCAGCCTCTCAAGTGGATAGGATTACAGGTGTGCCTCACTGTTCCCGGCTAATTGTTAAAATTTTTGTAGAGCTGAAGTCTCACTATGTTGCCCAGGCTGGTCTTGAACTCCTGGCCTCAAGTGATCTTCCCACCTCAGCCTCCCAGAGTGCTGAGATTGTGGGCATGAGCCACCGTGGCTGGCCAACTGGGGTTTTCTGAGAGTTATCGGACAGAGAGGATGTGTTTGGCAAGAAAGTTTGCTGCATCATCTTTTCATTTTCAAGGGACCCTTCAAGAACCTGGAGCCTAGGCCAGAGCACTGTCAGCTATAGGATGCTTTGCAAAGAAGAAATTGTCATCCTGAAGGCCCAGGACAAAATCACCCAATAAAGCGCTGAAGCAGGATGTCTGCCGGTAGGCATCTCGTTCCCCTTTTTCTTCTCTTTATCTTCCTTTTGTAATTTTCCCTCTTCTCCATTTAAGTGCCCAGCTTGCTTCCTCCCTCCCTGCCTCCCTTCCCAAGCACTGTGTGAGTACAGGGCTAGGCACTGTGGACACAGAGGGGCAGGTTAGTAGGGTCGTGGGCCTGCCATCTGAGGATGTTCTCCTCATCTCACTACTGGGTTTGGGGGATGAGGATCAAGGAAGCTCCCCAGGAAGGCCAGTTTTGCCGAGTCTTGCCAGAGGAGTTGGCCTCAGAACAGACGCAGGAGCAAGAGCAAAGGCAGGGGAGCAGGGCAGGTTCTGGAACTAACTGCATAGGACCCAGTGACTGGAATGTGGCTGGTAAAGGTAACAGGTGGCTAAAGTGGTAAAGGTAACAGATGGCTGCAGAAGGGGAGAGATGGGCTGGAGCACCCTAAAGGAAGCAATGGGGGCTGGGCGTAATGGCTCACGCCTCTAATCCCAGCACTTTGGGAGGCCGAGGCAGGCAGACTTGACGTCAGGAGTTTAAGACCAGCCTGGCCAACATGGTGAAAATACAAAATTTAAAATACATTAAAAATACAAAAATTAGCCGAACATGGTGGTGCACACCTGTAATCCCAGCTCTCTGAGAGGCTAAGACAGGAGAATCCCTTGAACCTGGGAGGAGGAGGTTGCAGTAAGCCAAGATTGTGCTACTGCACTCCAGCCTGGGTGACAGAGTGAGACTTTGTCTCAAAAATAAACAATAAAATAAAAAAAAGCAATGGGAACTACTAGAGAGTTTAAGCAAGGGTGTAATTTGATTTTGCATTTTAGAAAGACCCTTCTGGCTACATTTTGGAGATTGGATGATAGACAGCAGGGAAGCCAGGTAGGAGCATTTTGTGATTTGTTAGTGATGTAATGTGCTACCTTTCTTGGGAATGTTACATTCTTAACAGGCCCCCAAGGAGAGAGTGATGCTCAACACACAGAGATGAATTGCTCATGGTGGAATTCTCAGCACCTGGAGAAAGATGTCAGGGGACCTGGGGGCCTACCTTGCTGCTGTTAAACCACACCAAAGACAGGTGCGTATGCAGGGAAGAGCATCAGGGAGGAAAGGGGGTGGGAGAAGACACAGTTTAGGAGTGGAGGCTAGGTGTGGGGGTGGCAGGGGCTAGACTTAGGGAAGCGGTGATGGGAGACCTCAGTCAGCAGTCAGAGCAGCAGTTCACGGCCTTGGCTGCATGCTGGAATTACCTGAGGGCCTCCTGATGCTGAGGCCTCAACCCACACCAATGGAATATAGACTTCTAGGACTGCACTTCAGACGTCAGCATTTCTCAGGCTTCCACACTGATTCCAATGTGTAGCCAAGATTGCAAACCACTGCCCTAAAACGATGATCCTCAAAATGTGGTTTGTGGACCCGTGGCCCTGGCATCAATGGGGAACTTGTTAGAAGTTTAGATTCTAGACCCCAGCCCAGACCTGCCGCGTCACTCTGACGCTACATTTTACTGAGATCTTTGGTGATGCTATCACATTGAATGCACATTGGAATCATTTTGGGAGCATTTAAAAACAGATATTTTTAGTTTTATTTTATTTTATTTTATTTTATTTTATTTTATTTTATTTTATTTTTTTCCGTAGGACAAAAAGACATTTGAGGGAAATTTCAAGTTATTTAAATTTTTTTTTAAGTTATTTAAATTTTTTCAGGTTTTTTTTTTTTTTTTTTTTTTTTTTTTTGTAAGACAAAAAGACACTTGAGGAAACTTTTTCTTTTTTTAAAGAAAATCTCAGTGCCTGGGTCCCACCTCCAGAAATTCTGATGTTATGGATTTGGGGTATGGTCTGGGCAACAGTACTTTTCAAATCTCCACAAGTGCAGCCAGGGTGGAGAAGGGCCCGGAAATTCTATCAGTGTTTTTCATGGTCCTGCAGCCCCAACATAGAGAGGAGGGGAAGGCTTAGGACTATACAAACCTGCAGTCTTTTAGCTAAATAAGTAAGTTTAGAAAAGTTACTGAGAGTTTTAAATACATGAATGGAACCCGTGTCCTCTGCAGCCCATCATTCCTGGTATTGAAGTTCCTGAGGAGGCAAAGCAGCCAGAACATTTATACTAAAATACATTCCACTGCTTGTTTACCATGTGAATCCCATCTAAGGGCTTAGCCCTGTGTGCCTAAGTGTCTGCATCTGTACAATGGGCACAGCAATGCCCAGTTGAAAGGATCAATAAAGGAAGCTGTAGCCTGGGCTCAGTGGCTCATACCTGCAGTCTCAGCTATGCAGGAGGCTGAGGTGGGAGGATTGCTTGAGTCCAGAAGTTCGAATCTGCAATGAGCTATGATTGTGCCACTGTACTCCAGTCTGGGTGACAGAACCACACCCAGTTTCTAAAAGAAAAAAAATAAAAATAAAAAAGGAAGCTGTGGTGCAGGCAGGTGGCTGCTAAAATGGCCCCAGGCATCTTGCTCCTGGTGTTCATATCCTGTGTAATTTCTTCCCTTGTGTAATTTCACTCAGGCTGGACCTGGTGACCTGGCTTCTAACAAGTAGACCATGGCTAAAGTGATGAATGTCACTTCTGAGATTAGTTTGTTGAGACTGCAGCTTCTCTCTCTCTCTCTCTCTGTAGTGGGAAAAGCAAGCTTCCATATTGTGAGTAGTCCTACGGAGAGGCCCACGTGTCAAGGAACTGACGTCTGCAGCCAACAGCAAGGTCCTGATGCATGTGAGTAAGCTTGGAAGCAGATGCGCCCTGGGTTGAACACTGAGGATGAGTGCAGCATGCGAGAGACCTGAGTCCTTTATGATCTAACCTCAAGAGCTACACAGCAACACTACAACCATATTCTATTTCCTGGAGCAGTTATAAGACACACAGTTTCAAGAGGAGGGTGTATTAGTCTATTCTCACACTGCTATAAAGAACTACCTGAGACTGGGTAATTTATGAAGAAAAGAGGTTTAATCGACTCAGAGTTCCACAGGCTGTACAGGAAGCATGGCTGGAGAAGCCTCGGGAAACTTAAAATCATGGCAGAAGGCAAAGGGGAAGCAGGAACATCTTACCATGGTGGAACAGGACAGAAGGAGAAGGGGAAAGTGCTACACACTTTTAAACAACAAGATCTTGCGAGAACTCACTATCATGAAAACAGCAAGAGGGAAATCCACCCCCATGATACAATCATCTTGCATCAGGCCCTTCGCCCAACACTGGAGATTCCAATTCGACACGAGATTTGGGTGGGGACACAGAGCCAAACCATATCAGAGGGGAAATAGGCTCTACCTTTCAGGGGACAGGTGTTAGTCACATTGTCACAGTACAGGAGGATAGGAGATAGATCTATAACCCGTTACATGAGAGATTGGTGATTACATACAGGCACACTTTGTTTTATTGTGCTTCTCACTTCATTGTGCTTTGCAGATATTGTGGTTTGTTTTGTTTTTTAAAAAATGGAAGGTCTGCGGCAACCCTACATTGAGCAAGACTTTAGGCACCATTTTTCCAACAGCATGTGCTCACTTCATGTCTTCATGTCGCATTTTGGTAATTCTCACAATATTTCAAACTTAGTCATTATTACTATATCTGTTTTGGTGATCTGTGATCAGTGATCTTTGATGTTACTATTATAATTGTTTTGGGGCACCATTTACTGCACTCATATAAGACAGTGAAATGCATTGATAAATGTTGTGTGTGTTCTGACTGCTCCACCAACTGGCCATTTCCCCATCTCTCTCCCTCTCAGGCCTCTCTATTCGCGGAGACACAACAATATTAACATTAGGCCAATTAATGACCCACAGTGGCCTCTAAGTATTTAAATGAAAGGAAGAGTCTCGCATCTCTCAATTTAAATCAAAAGCAAATTGCATGAAGAAAAAGGATTTATTAATAACAATAATAATGTAACAATAATATAATAATACTAATAAATCAAAAGCTAGAAATGATGAAGCTTAGTGAGGAAGGCATGTTGAAAGCTGAGACAGGCCAAAAGCCAGGCCTCTTGTACCAAACAGTTAAAAAGTGTGAATGCAAAGGAAAAGTTCTTGAAGGAAATTAAAAGTGCTGCTCGAGTGAACATATAAATGTTAAGAAAGTGAAATAGCTTTTCTGCTAATATGGAGAATGTTTGAATGGTCTGGATAGAAGATCAAACCAGCCACAACATTCAATTAACCAAAGCCTAATCCAGAGCAAGGCCCTAATTCGCTTCAATTCTATGAAGGTTGAAGAGAGGTGAGGAAGCTGCAGCAAAGTTGGAAGCCAGCAGAGGTTGGTTCATGAGGTTTAAGGAAAGAAAGCGTCTCTATAACATAAAGGTAAAGCAGCAAGTGCTGAGGTAGAAGCTGCCGCAAGTTACTGAGAAGATCCAGCCAAGATAACTGATGTTTAGTGGCTACACTAAACAATAGATTTTCAACATAGATGAAACAGCCTTCTCTTGGAAGAAGATGCTATCTAGGAGTTTTCTAGTTAGAGAGGAAAAGTAGATGTCTGGTTTCAAAGCTTCAAAAGAACGGCTGACTCTCTTAAAGACTGATGGAACTGATGACTTCAAGTTGAAGCCAATGCCCATTTGCCATTCTGAAAATCCTAGGGCCCTTTAGAATCATGCTAAATCTACTCTGCCAGTGCTCTATAAATGGAACAACAAAGCCTGGATGGCACATCTATTTACAGCATGGTTTACTGAATATTTTAAGCCCACTGTTGAGACCTACTGCTCAGAAAAAAAAGATTCTTTTCAAAATATTACTGCTCATTGACAATGCACCTGGTCACCCAAGAGCTCTGATGGAGATGTACAAGGAGACGAATGTTGTTTTCATGCCTGCTAATACAATATCTGTTCTGCAGTCCATGGATCAAGGAGTGATTTTGACTTGCAAGTCTTATTATTTAGGAAATACATTTTGTAAGGCTGTAGATGCCATAAACAGTGATTCCTTTGAAGGATCTGGGAAAAATAAATTGAAAACATTCTGGAAATGATTCACTATTCTAGATGCCATAAGAATACTCATGATTCCTGGGAGAATGTCAAAATATCAATATTAACAGCGGTTTGGAAGAAGTTGATTCCAACCCTCATGGATGTCTTGAAGGGGTTCAAAATATCAGTGGAAGAAGTAACTGCAGATGGGGTGGAACTAGCAAGAGAACTGGAATTAGAAGTGGATCCTGAAGATGTGCCTGAATTGCTGCAATCTCATGATCAAACTTGAACAGATAAGGAGTTGCTTCTTATGAATGAGCAAAGGAAGTGGTTTCTTGAGATGGAATATACTCCTAGTAAAGATGCTGTGAACACTGTTGAAATGTCAGCAAAGGATTTAGATTATTATATGAACCTAGTTGATAAAGCAGCAGCAGGGTTTGAGAGAATTGACTTCAATTGTGAACAAAGTTCTACCGTGGGTAAAATACTATCAAACAGCATTGGATGCTACAGAGAAATCTTTCATGAAAGGACAAACCAATCAATGCAGCAAACTTCACTGTTGTCTTATTGTATGAAATTACCACAGCCACTCCAGCCTTCAGCAGCCACCACCCTGATCAGTCAGCAGCCATCTGCATGGAGGAAAGACTCTTCACCAGCAAAAAGATTATGACTTGCTGAAGGTTCAGATGATTGTTAGCATTTTTCTTTTCTTTTCTTTTTTTTTTTTTTGAGAGGGAGTCTCGCTCTGTTGCCCAGCCTGGAGTGTAGGGGTTCAATCTCAGCTCACTGCAACCTCCGCCTCCTGGGTTCAAGCAATTCTTGTGCTTCAGCCTCCCAAGTAGCTGGGATCACAGGGGCATGCCACAATGCCCGGCCAATTTTTGTATTTTTGGTAGAGATGCAGTTTTGCCATGTTGACCAGGCTGGTCTTGAACTCCTGACCTCAGGTGATCCACCCACCTCAGCCTCCCAAAGTGCTGGGATTACAGGTGTGAGCCACTGTGCTCAGCCTGATCATTAGCATTTTTTAGCAATAAAGACTTTTAAAATTAAGATTCCCCCTTGAACCAGGCTGAGAAAATAAATAATTAAATTAAGGTATATACAGTTTTTTATACATAATGCCATTACATAAACAGACTACAGTATATTATAAGCATAACTTTTGTGGGGTTTTTTTTGTTTGTTTGTTTTTTGTTTGTTTGTTTTTTGAGACGGAGTCCCGCTCTGTCACCCAGGCTGGAGTGCAATGGCAAAATCTCGGCTCACTGCAAGCTCCACCTCCCGGGTTCACATCATTCTCCTGCCTCCGCCTCCCAAGTAGCTGGGACTACAGGTGCCCACCACCACACCCGGCTAATTTTTTTTTGTATTTTTAGTAGAGACAGGGTTTCACCGTATTAGCTAGGATGGTCTTGATCTCCTGACCTCGTGATCCGCCTGCCTTGGGCTCCAAAAGTGCTGGGATTACAGGCGTGAGCCACCGCGCCCGGCCTTATAAGCATAACTTTTATATGCACTGGGGAACTGAAAAATTTGTGTGAGTCAGTTTATTGTGATAGTCACTTTATTGGTGTGGTCTGGAACCAAACCCACAATATCTCTGAGGTATGCCTGTTTAGAAATAGATATCAATACAGATGTCTATACTCATATGTTTCACAGCATGGCTCATAAACCCCCTGAACAAACTCCTTAGATTTTATTTTATTTTATAGAGACAGGGTCTTATTGTCACCCAGGCCAGAGTGCAGTGGCACAATTATAGCTCACTACAGCCTCAATCTCCTGGGCTCAGCCTCCTGTCTCAGGCTTCCCAATACCTGGGACTATAGGCATGCTTCACCACGCCTGGCTTTTTATTTTTTTGTAGAGACAAGGTCTCACTATGTTACCCAGGCCACTCTTCAGATTTAAATCAAGGCTGTGTGTGAGATGGGATAGCTTGCGCAGAGCAGACACCTCCCACCAGTCCCTAACAGCTCTGACCAGGGCCTTCTGTGTAATGTTTAATTAGTTACCCATCTTTGCAAAATGTGATCTGTTACAAAGTATTTGTTGCTCCTATTATCATCACTAGCATTTGTAGCAGTAATAGTGCAGCAGCATCTCCCCCATTTTGGCCTGGGGATGGATGGGGAGCAGTGTTCCTGGCATGGGGCTTTGGAGCAAGACAGACTTGGGTTGGGATCCTAGAACTATCTTTTATACAGGTTCAACTTCTTAGAAACACCACTTCCTCTCTCAGTCCTAGTTTCCTCCTTCGTAAAATGGAGATTAGAATACCTACCAGGCAAGGTTGTGAAACGCATGCAGAGAATCTGTGAAGCAGGTATCTAGCTCATGTCCAGGATACAAAAAAACGGCAGGGTCATTTAGAAAATGCACTTTCTTAGGCTGAGCTGAAAGGAGTGCTTGGAATAAAGGCCCCCCTGACTTCTTCCCCAACCTGGAAAAGTCCAGGCTCACCTAACCGCTGCCACTCTAGGACAGGGATAAGTGTGAACCTAAAGGGTTAAGGAGATCTGGCTTCAGAAGCAAAGTGCTGAGGGGAAGGCAGGAGGTGGGCAGGGAAGGGGCCCTGGGCACTGTTAGCATGCAGCTGGTAAATGCTGCCCACCCATCCAGGCTCAGCTGTTCCTCCTCCCAGAGCCAAAGGAGAAGGATGAAAAACGGTGGTCAGAGCTGTTGGTGGAAGGGGTCTCTCTGTGGGAGCTGTTCCATCTCGCACACAGCCCTGATTTAAATCTGAGAAGGAGCCCCTGGAGGCGGTTTTGTGAGCCCTGCAATGCTAATTAACTCCATTGTTATATTTCAACATGAGAGTCCCTCTAGGATTGGAGCACTTCTTTCTCCTGGAAGAATTTTAAATTTTGCACCAGTGTATAAAAGTCTGTCTGCCAATACTGTGGGCAGAGGGGCCCGAAAGTAGAATCTGCAGAGTTTTCTGGGTGAGGGTTCGGGTGGAAAGACTGGTCTCAGACACGTGAGAAGCTGACAACACACCATAACCATAATTGTCTTTTGATTTTTCATTTTATTTAAACCACTCTCTAGCTTCCTGAGTTATGTTTTAATGTTTAGAGCTTTGTAAAGGAAAAAGAGGTAGTGGGGGACTCCAAAACCAGTGAACTAAACCTTGAGAGAATGGAAGCCACGTGAAGGGGCTGGTGGGTTTATGATAAATTCCCTGCAAAAGCAATTCCCGAAAATTTAAGTTCCCTCCGTCAAATGCCTGGACTGTCAGGAAGCCAAGAGAAAAAGGAGGGACCAGCTGAGACATCTCAGCAGGGGGGCCACCCCTGCCAACCAACGGAACCAACTCCCCCAACTTGATCTGATCCCAGAGAGGATCGGGTGATTCAAAAGTCAGGAAGACAATTGTTCCAGGGCCTTCTGGATTACTCATAACTCATGCCCTGACTCACCAAGTTGGACTCGTTCCAGGCAGAGAGGGAGTGAGAGGCTCAGGGTGAGTGCACAGAACTGGCTGCCTCACCACTGGCAAACCAAGAGCCTAATCTACGTGACAGGGACTATGGACTCTGGATTTTTGTCCATGGGGTGAAAGACAGCTGCAGTTTATGAAGACGGTGATAAGCCCCCAACACCCAAGACTGAGTTGAGAGGCAGGCTCAGGTATTCCAATAACTGATCGGCATCCTAAAGCAGGCAGAGCTTGGCAGTCCCTGTCCGGGACAGTGCGTAGGCAGTAAGAGCAGCGTGGTTATTTCAGTGTCTAAGGGTTACACTGAGAGTTCCTTTAGACATGCTCAGTCCAGCTGCCATATGGTAGGTGCCAGTCACAAGTACTACTGAGAACTTGAAATGTGGCTAGGCCGAATTGGGAGGTATAAAATACTCACCAGACTTCAAAGACTGAGTACAAAAAAACAATGTAAACTATCTCATAATTATTTATATTGAATACATGTTGAAATGATAGATTTTAAAATATACTGGGTTAAATAAACTACTAAAAATAATTTCGGGCCGGGCGCAGTGGCTCATGCCTGTAATCTCAGCACTTTGGGAGGCTGAGGTGGGTGAATCACGAGGTCAAGAAATTGAGACCATCCTGGTCAACATGATGAAACCCCGTCTCTACTAAAAATACAAAAATTAGCCAGGCGCGGTGGTGTGCGCTTGTAATCCCAGCTACTCAGGAGGCTGAGGCAGGAGAATTGCTTGAACCCGGGAGGTAGAGGTTGCAGTGAGCCAAGATCGTGCCACTGCACTCCAGCCTGATGACCAAGTGAGACTCCGTCTCAAAAAAATAAAAAACCTCATTTTTCTTTTTTAAGGTGGTCACTAGGAAAGTTAAAATCACATATGTGACTCACATTTTATGGCTCACATTTGATTTCATTGGCCTGACTGCTTTAGATCCATTAAGGGTCATCTCTTCTAAGGCAAAGCAATTAAGAACACAGGCTACGGCTGGGCGTGGTGGTTCACACCTGTAATCCCAGCACCTTGGGAGGTCAAAGCGGGAGGATCACTTGAACTCAGGAGTTTGAGACAAGCCTGGCAACAAAATGAGACCCCATCTCTACAAAAAATAAAAAAAATTGGCTGGGCATGGTGGTGCGCACCTGTAGTCCCAGCTACTTGGGAGGCTGAGGTGGGAGGATCGCTTGAGCATAGGAGATCAAGGCTGAGATGGCACCACTGCACTCTAGCCTGGGAGACAGAGCGAGAGTCTCAAAACAAAACATCAACAACAACAACAGCAACACAGCCTGTGGATCTTGACCATTTAGGTTGAAATTCTAGATCTACCATCAATTGGTTGTCAGATTTGGTCAAGTTTCCATGTCTTAGTTTCCCCGTGTCTAAAATGGGGCTAATACTAGTATATAAGTAGGTGAAGCTTAAGTGAGAAGATATACCCAAAAGCACTAGAACTGTCTTTGGCACGTAGTGAGCATTTAATACATAGTTGCCTTCCTTAGTATCTAGTCTGAAAAGTTTCTCAGAAGATGGGGTGGAATGGGAGGTATGGAGGCATGAGATTGTAGCTCTTGGTATCCACTTTTGATCCACTGGTCCTACCATATTAAGTTGTGAAAAGAAGCTCCCTCTTCACATGGATTTCATTTGTGAATTTGGAGACTGAGGGTCAGAGAGGCTCTCTGGCTTTCTTAGTAAGGCAAAATAAGTCAGTCAGCTCAGAATGGGATACTTGGGGTTCTGCCCTGAAACTGGAGCATGCAGGGAGAAGATGTCTCACTTGGTGTTAGAAGACCTGGGCCTAAATCCTGCTGTTTGACTCTCATGAGACTCCTTACTTGTACATAAGACTCCCTGAGAAGGCTTCCAGGTCTGTACATCATTTAGAGAAGCCATAAGGTTTTCATGAGCACCTACTATGTGTCTGGCACTATAGGAAGAGTAGGATACCATGAGGAGCTTCCAGTCCAAGAGGGAAAAGTCAAAACAATTATTTATAAATGTTCACATTTTTAAAAGTATACAAAGGATGGGAAAGAAAAATATAGGAAGCTGGGTAAGGTCACACCAGGGGATCCTAACTAAATTATGGGAATCAATCAGGGCTTTTCTAGGGTATGATTATTAACCTGAGATACCAGGTAAATAAAGAAGGGGAACGTATTACAGGCAAAGGGACTAGAAAGAACAAAGCCCCTACGGCTCCAGAGACTGACGGACTATCCAGGCAGCCAGCGGACATGAAGGGAAGAGACATGTGATGGTTAATTTTGTGTGTTGCCTTGGCTAGGCTATGTGCCCAGTTGTTTGGTCAGACACTAGTCTGGATGTTGCTGTGAAGGTATTTTGTAGGTGTGATTAACATTAAAATCAGTAGAATTTGAGTAAAACCAGTTCCTCTCCATAACATGGATGGGGCTCATTAAATCAACTGAAAGCCTTAAGAAAAAAACAAACAAACAAAAAAAACCCTGAGGTTTCCCCAAAAGGGAATTCTGCCTCAAAACTGTAACATAGAAATCCTGTCTGAGTTTTCAGTCGCTGCCTGCCCTGTGGGTTTCAGACTCAAGACTGCAACATCAACACTTACCTAAACTGCTGCTCTACAGATTTTGGATTTGCCAGTCCCCACAATCACATGAGCCAATTCCTTAATATCTCTCTCTCTCTATATATATATATATATCTATATATATATAGATATATAGAAATATCGATATAGATAGATAGAGATCACTTGAGCCCAGGAGTTTGAGACCAACCTGGGCAACATGGTAAGACTCCATCTCTACACAAAATTTAAAAATTAGCTGGAAATAGTGGTATATGCTTGTAGTCCCAGCTACTTGGGGGGCTGAGGTGAGAGGATTGCTTGAGCCTGGAAGGTCTTGAACTCCCATCCACCTGCCTCATCCTCTCAAACTGCTGGGGTTACAGGCGTGAGCCACCACACCCAACCTCACTCCTTGTCCTAAACCCAGCTCAAATGCCAGTCCTCTGTGGTGCCTTTGCTTATGCTGCTGAGATCATCTAACATTTGAAACTGTTCTCTCAGAGCAGTGGTTCTTGAAGTGTGGTTCCCAGCCATCACCATCACCACCACCAGCAGCAGCAGCACCTGGGAACTGGCTGGAAACACAAACTCTTGGACCCTACTCAAGACTTTCTGAATCAGTTACTCTGGGGTTGGGGCTCACTCATTTAGGTTATTTATTTATTTATTTATTTATTTTTTATTTTTTTGAGACAGAGTTTCACTCTTGTTGCCCAGGCTGGAGTGCAGTGGTGCCATTTCAGCTCACTGCAGCCTCCGCCTCCCTGGTTCAAGCAATTCGCCTGCCTCAGCCTCCTAAGTAGCTGGGATTACAGGTGCCCACCTGGCTAATTTTTGTATTTTTAGTAGAGACGGGGTTTCACCATGTTGGCCAGGTTGGTCTCAAACTCCTGACCTCAGGTGATCCTCCTGCCTCAGCCTCCCAAAGTGCTGGGATTACAGGCATGAGCCACCACACCTGACCTATTTTTAATTTTTTTTTTTTGAGACAGAGTCTAGCCCTGTTTCTCAGACTGGAGTGCAGTGGCATGATCATGGCTCATTGCAGTCTCAATCTCCTGGGCTCAAGCAATCCTCCCACCTCAGCCTCCCAAGTAGCTGGGACTACAGGTGTGCACCACCATACCCAGCTAATTTTTGTATTTTTCTGTAGAGAAGGGGTTTTGTCATGTTGCCCAGGCTGGTCTTGAGCTCCTGGGCTCAGGTGATCCTCCTGCCTCAGACTCCCAAAATGTTGGGATTATGGTTATGAGCCACTGTGCCCTGCTCATTTGGGTTTTAATAAGCCCTCTAGGTGATTCTGATGTACCTGAAGTCTCAAAACCCCTTTAAAACATTCATCACAGTGTTTTGGGATGGTGTGTGTGTTTTCCACCTGAGAATCAGATATTTTTGAGGACAAGAACTGCACCTTATTTTATCTTTTTAATTAAAGTGCCTGGAACAGTACCCAATACTTGGTTGACCTCCAGCCAAGGTTTATGGTTGAAAAAAAGCAATTTGAAGTTGGATGTTGTATTAGTCAGGGTTCTCTAGAGGGACAGGACTAATAGGATAGATGTATACATGAGTGGGGGTTTATTAAGGAGAACTGACTCACACAGTCACCAGGTGAAGTCCCACAGCAGGCTGTTTGCAAGTTGAGGAGCAAGGAAGTCAGCAGTGGTTCAGTCTGAGTCCCAAAACCTCAAAAGCAGGGAAGCTGACAGGGGCTCTCGGGCCTTCAGTGGTGTAAGTCCACTGGTGTAAGTCCAAGAGTCTAAAAGCCAAAGAACTTGGAGTCTGATGTTCCAGGGCAGGAAGCATCCAGCACGGGAGAAAGATGAAGGCTGGAAGACTCAGCCAATCTGCTCCTTCATCCTTCTTCCGCTGGCTTTTTCTAGCCAAGCTGGGGCCGATTGGATGATGCCCACCCACAATGTGGGTGGGTCTTCCTGAGGGTGGGTCTTCTCCTAGCCCAACAACTCAAAAGTTAATCTCTTCTGGAAACACCTAGATACATCCAGAAACAATACTTTCCATCCTTCAATCCAAGCAAGTTGACAATATTAACCATCACAAATGTCATGATGAGTTCCTTTTCATTTTCCTGTCCTTGAGTACTTACCCTTGAGATCAAATCTAGTTCTCAGAGACTATACAATCAAACACGAAGAAACAAAACAGAAAATGTCATCAACTCTCAGGTAGTAGGGAGGGATGGGAAAAGGAGAGTCACAGAAAGCTCCTAATCATAGTTTTTATTTAATTTAATTAATTAATTAATTAATTTATTTATTTATTTATTTGAGATGGAGTTTCTCTCTGTCATCCACGCTGGAGTGCAGTGGTGAGATCTTGGCTCACTGCAACCTCCACCTCCCAGGTTCAAGCAATTCTCCTGCTTCAGCCTCCCAAGGAGCTGGAACAATAGGCATGCAGCCACTATGCCCAGCTAATTTTTGTATTTTTAGTAGAGACAGGGTTTCACCATGTTGGCCAGGCAGGTCTCAAATGCCTGACATCAAGTGATCCACTTGCTTTGGCCTCCTAAGTGCTGGGATTGCAGGTGTGAGCCACTGTGCCTGGCCCTAATCATATTTTAAAAAAATTATTAAAATGTAGCACCAAAATAATCTTAATACAGTGTATATTAGTTTCTAGGGCTGCTAGACGTAAGCACCACAAGGCAGATGGCTTTAAACAACATTACCTTATTCTGTCACAACTCTGGAGGCTGAAAGTCCAAAATCAGTGTCAGCAGGGCCATGCTGTCTCCGTGACGGCTCTTGGGCAGAATCTGTCCCATGTCTTTCTTTCAGTTTCTGGACTTGCTGGCAATCCTTGGTGCTGCATGACTTGTATCCGTATCACTCCAATCTCTGCCTCTGTTGTCATGTGGTATTCTCTCTGAGTGCCTATCTGTGCCTCCTCCTTTGCTTGTCAGGTCACCAGTCGTATTGGGTTTAGAGTCCACCATACTCAGCATCTTAACTTGGTTACATCTGCAATGACCCTATTTCCCAATAAGATCACATTCATAGGTACTAGCTTCGGAGTTGAACTATCTTTTTTGGGGGAACACAATTTATCTCACAACATGTATATGAAAGTTTTAGGTAAAATTATATCCTATGTTTAGGGACACACTATTCTCCAGAAGTCATTCAGAACTGTAAAAACAATAAAAATATAATCATTTAGGGACTTAAAACATTGATGATATCTGAAATATCTACTTCTGATAAAATTACCACTATTAATGTCTGCTTTGGCTGAACCTTCATATATAGGGAAACAACACCTTTATGACTTTAGGCAGTCACTGAGCAAATTGTCCTCACTTCCCAATTGTCAGCATTAGAAGCGATTCAATGCAGCATCAGGTCTGGGCTTGGCTAATTGGCTAAGAGACTCCTTCTCTGTGAGTTCCTAGGCCTCGGTTTGAAATGACTCCACAGTTGAAAGGTATCTCAAAGTTTCTGATATGGTTTGGATTTGTGTCCCCACCCAAATCTTCTGTGGAACTGTAATCCCCAGTGTTGGAGGTGGGGCCTGGTGGGAGGTAATTGGATCTTGGGAGTGGATCCTTCATGAATGGCTTAGAATCATCCCTTTGGTGCTGTTCTTGTGATGGAGTTCTCATGAGATCTGGCTGTTTAAAAGTGTGTGGCACCTGCCCCTCCCTTCCTCCTGTGCCGACCACGTGAAGTGCCTCACTTCCCCTTCACCTTCTGCCATGATTGTGAGTTTCCTGAGGCCTCCCCAGAAGCTGTGCAGATGCCGGCGTCATGCTTCCTGTACAGCCTGTGGAATCGTTGAGCCAATTACAACTCTTACTCAGTTTCAGGTATTTCTTTACAGCAATGTGAAAACAGTCTAATACAGTTTCCTTCCCTTTTGAGAGCAAGGAAGGAAAGCTTTACCCATTTCCTCCTGGCTGGTACATATGCTGCACCCCTAGGGATCCCTCGTGGCCTCAAAGACAGTCAGCTGACAACGAGATTGTCAACATATTTTTAAAAATTTACTTTCAGTCCGTTTGAATAATTTTACCAAGGAATAAACTTAACAGTTTTCCTTTTCCATGTCACAAACCAAGTTTGTTTGTTTTTGGTTGACATTCATTAAGGCAAATACTTTCTGTATTATCTCATGTAATCCTCACGACAACTCTGAAGTGGGTATTGGTATTAGCTCCAATTTATGGACAGGAAACTGAGACATTGAGAAGCAGTTTGCCATAGGTCACTCAGCCAGTGAGTGGTAGAACCAGGATTTGAACACAGGCCTATAGGATTCTTGATTCTTGACCTAACCATTTGACTTTTCTGCCCTTTTCTCTATTCCCAAGGGCAACAAAAGAGTTTGGTTTGGTCCTGTTTGTAAACAAACAACTCACATTGATTTTAAAGCTTCCTAGGATCCATAAAACCAAATGCTATATATCAGCCAGCTCATAATCTGTGTATTACATAACATATAGTTCTATACTGGTTATCTGTAAGTTTGATATATTAATTATCGATTGCTGGCAAAATCATGCATAAAGGGTGTGGACATTAAAAAAAAAAATCATGTACTTGAGGCCGGGCATGGTAGCTCACACCTGTAATCCTAGCACTTTGGGAGGCCAAGGTGGGTGGATCACCTGAGGCCAGGAGTTTGAGACCAGCCTGGTCAACATGGTGAAACCCTGTCTCTACTAAAATTACAAAAATTAGCCAGGTACGGTGGCACATGCCCATAGTCCCAGCCACTCAGGAGGCTGAGGCAGGAGAATTGCTTGAACCTGGGAGGCAGAGGTTGCAGAGAGCCTAGATAGTGCCACTGCACTCCAGCCTGGGCAACAGAGTGAGACTCCATCTCAAAACAAACAAACAAACAAAAAGCATGTATTTGGTCTCTGCCCCTGGCTCCTGGCACAGAGCTCCTAACTCACTTGAAATTTCCCAGGTGATAGGAGCATCTTTTGTTCTAATGAAGTGACTCTGGAGGTCCTCCTGGATGGGGGCTGGCCATGGGCAAGACCAGGCCACGATTCGAAGCTTCAAACTTATAATGCCCCATGCCCCACCCTCCAGGAAGGGGAGCAGGGCTGGGGATTGTGTTAATAATTGATCATTTCGTCTGGGCGCGGTGGCTAACGCCTGTAATCCTAGCACTTTGGGAGGCCAAGGTGGGCGGATCACAAAGTCAGGAGATCAAGACCATCCTGGCTAACACGGTGAAACCCTGTCCCTACTAAAAATACAAAAAATTAGCCGGGCGTGGTGGTGGGCACCTGTAGTCCCATCTACTCAGGAGGCTGAGGCAGGAGAATGGTGTGAACCCAGAAGGCGGAACTTGCAGTGAGCCAAGATTGCGCCACTGCACTCCAGTCTGGGTGACAGAGCAGACTCCATCTCAAAAAAAAAAAAAAAATTGATCATGTCTACATGACGAAGCCTCCATAAAAGTCTCTAAAAGACTGGGTTCCGAGCTTCTGTGTTGATGAACACATTCATGTGCCAGAACGGTGGTGCGGCACCCCAACTCCACGGAGAAAGAAGCTCCTGCACTTAGAACTCTTCCAGAACTCAGGCTATTTATCCCGTCACCTGGCTATTCATTTGTGTCATTTGTAGTATCCCGTATAATAATCCAGTAAACACGTTTTCCTGCGATCTGCAAGTTGTTTTAGCAAATGATTGAAACTTAGGGGTTGTAGGAACCTCCGATTTACAGCTGGATGTTGACAACCTGATCTTGCAATTGGCATCTGCAGTGAGGGCAGTCTATGGGACTGAGTCCTCAATTTGTAGGATCTAATGCTAACTCCAAATAGATAGTGTCAGAAGTGAAGTGTTCTGGAAGTACTGAGTGTTGTGAATGTACATAAAGAACCCTGTCCAAGTTCTAGGACACTTACCAGAATCGGAACTGCCTTGGAAAGCCATGACAGCCATCTGTGGAAAATAAAGTGTTCCAGGATCTAAACGAGGGGTGAGGGCCTCCCTATAAACACCAGAAAGGTTCCCAATCCAGAGGAGCAGTTACATTTCACAGCTGCAGTTGAGTTCCTAGCCAAGTGGCGCAGGTCTCCATGGCCTTTGCGAGCCCAATCATGTTTTCACAGGGCTCTGGATGGAAATTACCTCCAAAACTTAAGCTGTGTGCTTTTCCTTGCCAATTACATTAAAAATCAAACCAAAGACTAATCAGCTTCTTCCCTCAACAAAACCCATTTAATATCTCATTAGCTTTGGAAAGTTTCACAGCAAATTGGCGTAAATGGACACTCTGGAAAGAGCATATTGTCTTTCTGTCTAAATAGCTACTGACACTCTTTGTTCTTTTTTTTTTTTTTTTATTTTTGACAGTGCACTCTGCATAGCAACTTTATAAAAAGAGGGCACGTAGCAGTCTTCACTTTCTTTTCTGCATCTCACGGCAGAGATGGACAAACAGGCCTGTCAGTCCACTGCATTTCCTTCCACTGCACTCCTGTCTTCAGACGATACTGTGGAAATTACCTTGAAATATTATGAGGACCCTTTTTGCTCCCTTTAATTCCAGGTAAAGGAGTTACGGCTCATTGTACTTATTCATTCCACACCTGTGGCTCCATTCCACACCTGTGGCTCCATTCCACAGTTGTTAGGTGAACAGTAATTGCTTAGCAATAACTCTTGTATATACACAGCCATCACACAATAAAACCTAGAGTGAGGAGATCTCAATTTCAGAGATTCCTTCAAATCTAGGAGCCCCCATCCAGTAGTACACCTCAAAAAAATGTATTAAAAGTCAGACTCGGCCAGGCACGGTGGCTCACGCCTGTAATCCCAGCACTTTGGGAGGCCTGGGCGGGTGGATCACTTGAGGTCAGCAGTTCAACACTAGTCTGGCCAACATGGTGAAATCTCATCTCTACTAAAAATACAAAAATTAGCCGGGTGTGGCAGCAGGCGCCTTATAATACCAGCTACTCAGGAAGCTGTGGCAGGAGAATCACTTGAACTAGGGAGGCGGAGGCTGTAGGGAGGCGGAGGCTGCAGTGAGCCAGGATCATGCCACTGCATTCCAACCTGGGCAACTGAGCAAGACTGTCTCAAAAAAACAAAAAACAAAACAAAAAAAAAGACTCTTTTCCAAAGAATACCAAAATGAAAAGTAAGGAATTCCAAGTTAGAACTATAGTAGAAAAACCTGCTGGGGTGTCAGTGAATAAGGTTTTTACTCTCCTGTTGGTCAATACAGAAGAATCATGACAGATTTTGAGAACAGTTGGAAGAAACCACATCACCAAGTAAGATGGTGTCTACGCCATCTTCATTCAATATCATGAGTATCTCTCAGCGTTTAACATGTGCAGATAGTCATGCCTGTTCTAAAATTCTTAAGTGAAAGACTCACTAATATTCTATTCTTAGTCACCATTTCAGCAAACTGTAACTCTTAGAAAGCAGCAGTAGGGGCTGAAGGGAAAGCAGCTATAAGGAATTTCTGGGTGAAGCATGTTGCTAACAGTTGTAAAACTGGTTGAAGATGCCATCTTTTATGATACCCAATGTCCATTATGTTTAAAGTTCACAAGGTACATTTCTACTGAAATTCAGAGCCAGGAAAAATGTTGTCTATCAAAATAATCATGTATGCTTCCTTTTCAATGATAAAAGAAACTGTGTTTGCAACGTAAAGTTAAATTTAATATGGAAGTACAATGATAAGCTACTCCTGGTATCTGGCAATACCCATTTTCTGTTCATTTTACTTAATTTGTTTTCTGATTCTTTTTATATCCTATTTCTATGTAGTTGAATATTATAAGCCATTTTTTTTTGATTGGCATAGAGTCCCACATTTAAAAAATAACTGATTACAAAAATGACTTACCACTACACATCTATTAGAATGGCTAAAACCAAAACCAAAAACAAAAAACAAAAACTGACAATACCAATTGCTGGCAAGAATATAGAGCAACAGGAACTTTCATCCATGACCAGTGAAAATGCAACAAAGTACAGCTACTTTCAAGGATAGTTGAGCAGTTTATTACAAAGTTCAACATAGGCTTATCATACAACACAGCCGTTGTGCTTGTAGGTATTTACCTAACTGATTTGAAAACTGATGCCCACACAAAAACTTGCATATGAATATTTATAGATGCTCTATTCATACTTTCCAAGCATTGAAAGCAACCAATATGTCCTTCAATAGGTGAAGGATAAACAAATGTGGTATATCCATGCAATGGAATATTATTCAGTAATAAAAAGAAATGAGCTATCAAGCCACAAAAAGTCATGGATGAATCTTAAATGCATATTACTAAATGAAAGAAGCCAGTCTGAAAAGGCTTCATTGTGTTTCAATCCAATTATATTACAAAACTATAGAGAGAGTAAAATATCAGTGGTTGCCATTGGGCAGGGGATGTGAGGTCTGACTGAGTGAGGCACAGGGAATTTTTAGGGCAGTAAAACATCTCTGTATGATACTGTACTGGTTGATATGTGACGCTATGCATTTGTCAAAATCCACAAGACTCTACGGCACAAAGAATGAAACTTGGCGGGGTGCTGTGGCTCATGCCTGTAATCTCAGCCCTTTGGGAGGCCACGGTGGGAAGACTGTTTGAGCTCAGGAGTTCTGAAGCTGCAGTAAGCTATGATCACACCACCACACCCAGTCTTTGTAACAGAGTGAGACCCTGTTTCTAAAAAAAAAAAAAAAAAAAAGTAAAACCTTAATGTATGCTGTAGGCTCAAAAATGTAATTTAGGAGATTGGGAAATATAAGGATGGAAGGTATAATATGACAAATCAAACTAACTGTATTACAAATATATGAAAAACCTCACAGTGTTGGAGGGAAAAGTAGTGACCCAAGTAGCTTTGCTTTCTTTGTTGTTGTTGTTGTTTTGTTTTGCTTTTGGTTTTGAGACAGTCTTGCTTTGTCACCCAGGCTAGAGTGCAGTGGCACCATCTTGGGTCACTGCAACCTCCACGGGTTCAAGTGATTCCCCTGCCTCAGCCTCCTGGGGAGCTGGAATTACAGGCGCCTGCCCTGACATCCAGCTAATTTTTGTATTTTTAGTAGAGACAGGGTTTTGCCATGTTGTCCAGGCTGGTCTCGAACTCCTGACCTCAAGTGATCCGCCTGCCTCAGAGCCCCAAAGTATTGGGATTACAGGTGAGAGCCACCACACCCAGCCCCAAGTAGCTTTGGAATTGAGTGGAATCTACAAGACTACAAAGGCAACTACATAGCACTGTGCTCTAGTTAATAAAGTTGTTTCTATAGGGGTATGGATTAACAATTCTGATACTGCAATACATGTATACCAGAATCGAACAATTAAATAAATGGATGGTAGAAACCAGGTTTCTCACTGTTGCAGCAGGAGGTTGGAATAATCTGCATGGTAATAGATTAGAATTGGAGACATCAGTATGAATTCATGTTTAGCTTAATATAGATATAGCTAGTTACATAAAGAAATATCTAGAGATATACATGGAATACACACATTTCCTTGCTTTGTCAGAGAGGGCTTATGATATTACAGTTGCAACAACCACACCTAGCAGCCAGATCCTGGTTTTTAATACCATTCCCCAATTAAAAACAAACAAACACACAAACCAACCAACCAGGGATCCTTAGAGAAATAGCTGATTCTAGGACTGGGGCATGAAATATATGAGATAATCCTGGAGCATCTTGTTGTACCAGAACATAAGGAAGTGCTGAAACAGAAACAGCTGCACAAAGATGGGGCATGTCAAAGGGACACAGGACCCAACTGAAACCGTTCCCAGTGGCCAACGCCAGAACAATTGGAGCAACAAGAGAAAGTAGTATTGGATTATAACCCAAAATACAAAATAAATACCTATGAATCTATGCGAGTATAAATGAATGACTGAATAAATAAATAAATAAGAACAAATCTCCTATGTGGAAGAATTCCAAATATTTTATGCAAACACTCTGCCCTCTAGGTACGGCGCTTACCTCCCTATTACTGAATGTGAGCTGCACAAAATGGCTACCTTCCAAAAAGTACAGCACGGAAAGGGAGAGGAAAGTAACTCCACAGTGGGGAAACCCAACAAACATTACCTCCAGCCAGGTATCACAATGACCAGTGATAAGTCATGTTGACAGTACCCTTGATGTGATGTCATAAAAATAGCACTTTACCTCTGGTCTTCTTCTCAAAGCCACATAAGCCCAGGCTAATCATGAGAAAAACACCACAGAAATCCTAATTGGGGCACGCTCTCCGAACACCTGACCAATAATCTTCAAAACTGTCAATGTTATCAAAAACAAGGGAAATCTGGGAAACCATCACAGCCAAGAGGAGCCTAAAGAGACAAACCCATTAAATGTAAGTAATGTGGTATCCTGGATGAGATCCTGGGACAGAAAAAAAAGACATTACGTAAAAATGAAAGAAATCAGAAATAAAGTATGAACTTTACTTAATAATAATGTATCCATATTGATTCATTAATAGTGACAAATGTACCTTTCTTAGATAAGACGTTAAGAGAGAATACTGGTGCCAGGTATATGGGAACTCTGTTTATCATCACAAAACTTTTATAAATCTATAACTGTTTTAAAGTGGAAAGTTTACTTGGTGGAGTGACTCACACCTGTAATCCCAGCAGTTTGGGAGGCCGAGGTGGAAGGATGGCTTGAGCTCAGGAGTTTGAGACTAGCCTGAGCAACATGGTGAGACCCCATCTCTACAAAAAGTAAAAGAAATGAGCTACGCTGGAGTCTGAGGTGGGAGGATTGCTTAAGCCCAGGAGGCTAGGGCTGCAGTGAACCATAATTACCTCACTGCACTCCAGGCTGGGTGACAGAGTGAGGCCCTCTCAAAGTAGAGAGAGAGAGAGAGAGAGAGAGAGAGAGAGAGAAATGAAAAATAAAAAGTGAAAAAGAAAGCAAGAAAAGAAAAGCAGGGCAAGGTGGCTCATACCTGTAATCCCAACACTTTGGGAGGCCGAGACCCGTGGATGACTTTGAGCCAGGAGTTCAAGACCAGCCTAGGGTGAAACCCCGTCTCTATCAAAAATACAAAAATTAGCCTGGAGTGGTGCTGCAGCCTGTAGTCCCATTACTTCAGAGGCTGAGGCAGGAGGATCGCTGGAGCCCAGGAGGTGGAGCCCAGGAGCCCAGTGAGCCCTGATTGTGCCACTGCACTCCCGCCTGGGTGACAGAGTGAGACCTTGTCTCAAAAACAAACAAAAAAAACCACATTCTTCCTAAAAAAAAAAAAATAAATAATAAATAAATAAATAAATAAATAAATAAATAAATAAATGTGTGTTTATTTAGGAAACTATGCCCACACCTCGACGCTCGCGCTCAGAAGCGCCTAGCAAGCCTCAGGCACACGCGGATGGCCAGGATCCCCAGCAGGTCTCTGGAGCAGAGTTCGCCACCCTTCACTCTGGGCCCAACTGAGAGGTGCGGTTCCCATCCGCCCGGTGCCAAACGTGACACTCACTTCCACTCCCAAGGGCAAGGCCACACAACAGGGAATTGCCACAATTCAGCCTGAGGGAGTGGAGGAGACTTAGACGAAGGATTCTCGTTCCGATGCCTCAGGTGTGGTGCCCCCGCTCGGCTTTCCTGCCGCCTTGCGGGGCGGGCGCGGCCTCCGCGGTGAGCGCTGCGAGCTCTGACCTCCGCCGGGAGAAGCCCGGGCTTGTGGGCCGCGCTGCCGCCAGGCCTCGGCTTCCGCACCGGAAGCCAGGCCAGCCACACGGCAGGTGCAGTCGCGCAGCTTCCATTAATAAATGGGGACCACTCAGTCCATTCGTTTAAGAAAAGTCTGCTCTGGCTAAAGGAAAGAAACCCACCTGCGGACCGAGACGGCTGAGGAGGCGCTGCCAGGGCTCCCGGGGCCAAGGCTATTCATTTAAAACCCAGGAAGAGGGGGCGAGGTGGGGTGGGAATTGGATAGTGAGCTGCGCTGTCCACTATGTGAACACATTAGCCACGCGGGACATGTGGCTCTTTAAATTGGAATTAATCGAAATTAAATACAACTTAAAATGGGCTTCCTCAGTCGCGCTGGGCACATTTTAATCGCTCAGCAGCCCTTGAAGTTTCACTGGGCAGCAATGCTAAGTACAAGGAGATATTGGGACAATTAGCAAAATTTGAATGCAAAGCCTGTATATGTTTATGGATTGAAACTATTGTATCCATGTTGTTTCCTTTTTTTATATTTTTATTTTTTGACAGGCCTCTTGCTCTGTCCAGCAGGCTGGAGTGCAGTGGTGACACTCACTGCAGCCTTGACCTGTGCTTGACTGGCTTCAAGCGACCCTCCATCCTCAGCTTCCCAAGTAGCTGGGATCACAAGCACTGCCCCACCATGCCCGGCTAATGTTTTCTTTCTTTCTTTTTTTTTTTTTTTTGGTAGAGACAGAGCTTCTACTTTGCCCAGGGTGTTCTCGAACTCCTGGGCTCGAGTGATCCTCCAGTCTCGGCTTCCCAAAGTGCTGCATTACAGACATGAGCCAACGCCCAGCCATGTTTCCTAATTTTGATCCCTGTCCTGTAGTTACATAAAATAATGTCTTTGTTCTCAGGAAGTACACGTGGAAATATTTAGGGGTAAATGCGGCATGATGTCTGCAACTTAGTTTCAAATCGTTCAGAAAAAAAAATGTAGATACATAGAATGATAAAGCAAATGTGGCAAATTATTAACACTGGTGAGTCTGGGTCTATCTTTGCAACTTTTCTGTAAATTTAAAATTATTTCGAATGTGAGGATTAAAAAAGGAAAAATGAAGAAACAAAACCTCCAGAGAAGCTAAGTTAAAGAGTTGACGTTAATGAAACACTAAGAATGGATCCCAAGTGGCAGCCCTCACTCTGGGCAGGCACTTCTCATCTGACAGCATGTTTCCATGGGCTTAATTGCCCACATAATTATCCCCACCCATACCCCTGGTGGCCCTTTGGAATTCTCACTGCCCTCATGGTGCCTTCTTACATACTTGCAGGGCAAAGGTTCCCAAATCCGAGGACACTCCATTCTTTGTTTTCAAGACCCACCTCTAGACCCCATCCCCTGAACTTCAGTCATCAGTATTTCACCTGGAAGAGAATCGTCGTAGCAGTATATGTTCCCAGCTACAGCTGAAATAGTTTTCACGCATTGAGTAAAACTGGGTGGTGCACTCCATCCCCTGAACTTCAGTCATCAGTGTTTCACCTGGAAGAGAATCGTCGTAGCAGTATATGTTCCCACCTACAGCTGAAATAGTTTTCACGCATTGAGTAAAACTGGGTGGTGCACCTGAGGGGCGTTCTTGGTACTGGGATGCCTCAACCTACCCATCTAAGGATCACTGCTCTAAGAATTTTTAGAACTGGTTTGTGCTTTACATCCTTATGTATACTTTTAGTTAAAGGTGTGACGGTGATAATAGACGTGGATTTAATTTCAGTGAAGTTTTGTTTGTTTGTTTTGCTTGTTCTCCCACAACACTTTTCTCTCTTTCCTTGGCTTCTACAAAAGGGCACAAATCCTGCTACTTCCACAACCCTCACAGACCCCTGGCTTCAGACACATAGAGCTGTTTGTCCACACTTCCTGGCACTGGGCGTGGAGGAGAAAGGAGCCGTGGTCCCGGAATCCCCTGAGCTGGTTTGCTGTATAAGTCTCCTGTTATGAGAGCACCTCATTCTTACTCACCTTTATTAAGCAGCAGGGCACCAGATGTCGCGGTGGTCACAGAACATGCAAGATGTTGTCATTAAATTCAGCAAACATTTGTTGGGAGTCTACTTTTGGGCCCAGGCACTCTGCCAGGTGCTGCTGATACAAATACCCTCAACAAGATCCTGCCTTCAAGGCGTTCCCAGGCAGCAAAAATCAAAGAATAGGATAAATGGTGTTTTTGCGAGTGTCATGGTAAGATTGGGCATGGGGCTGGAGCAGGAGGCAAACCCTACCTTCTTCACTGCAACAGGCTCTCTCAGCATATAATTTCTGACGTCATCAATCCAGCATCTTTGATGTACATTCCTCCTCAAACTTTCATCTCATGTGTAACAAGCATCCATTGTACTCTCAAAGTCCCAGCCTTGCTGTAGTTCCCAACTAAAAGGCAGTTTCAATTTAGACCAACTGGAGTCCAAAATAAAGGGTCCAAGACAGGAACGTGTCTGCTCCTCTTTGTGTAGATAGAAATTGTTTATTGCTCTGGCTCTCTTCTCTTTTGTGAGAGCTCCACGCTTCTTTTCAAAATGATTCCCATTCTTTGCAGAGTTGTCTATTAGCTGCCTCCCACAGCCACGCTCAGGCTTTGAAGTTTACGGATAACTCAGCATTTCTTCCCTGTGGATATGAGAGGCACTTTGAATCGGGCGTGGCGGTGCGCGTCTGTAGTCTCAGCTCCTCAGGAAGATAGCTTGAACCCAGGACTTCAAGGCTGCAGTGAGCTATGATCATGTCTGTGAATAGCCAGTGCACTCCAGCCCAGGTAACATATTTTTTAGAGACCTTGTCTCTAAATAAAATAAAATAAAATTTAAAGAAGCATTTTGGCGTCAGATAAAATACTCCAGGTAGAATATGTGCGTTTCCCCTGCCAGCAATAGCTTAAACTGTACAGGGAAGTGACGGTGACTTCAGGCACACATCCCATTAAATCCAAACTAAATGTATTCCAAGCTTAATGAACCCTTAGCAGAATTTTCAAAAATGCCCTTGGACATGCCAACATTCACCACTTGATAGGTGGGGAAGTCAGAAAAGAAAGAGACAGGCATCTTAACCTACTGCAGAAAAAAAAAAAATCTTATTTTTGTAAAATTGACAAAAACAAACGATCCTGTAACTATTCACTGGGCCCCTTCCATGGCTTCCAAGGGCAAACAGGGGCCTCTGAAGCTCAAGTTTCAGTAGCTCGCTGGTAAATCCACCTCTGCTTACGTCAAAATGTTTTGAATGAGTCACTCTTACAAAATCAGTGACTCCTACTAAGCATTTCCTCAGAGGGCCTTCGATTTCAGAAGCTCTCTCTGGAAAAGGCATTCCTGGGATCCTTCCTTTTCTCCAGGACATATTAATGAATTGACTTGGAGCCAAGTCAGCCTTGACTTGGAACGCCAAAGCTCTTTTAAGTCCACGGGGCTCAGACTAGGTTGACCAGCTACCTGGGTTTGCCCAGTATGTCTAGCTTTATCTCAGAAAGTCCCACATTCCAGGAAATCCCCTCAGTCCCAGGAAGAATGAGACGGCTGGTGACCTACCCTGGGCTCTCAGAGGAGGTGTAGATTTAACGAGCACACACACTTTGGGACTGCATGGCAACCTGCCTTCCCAGCACAGCCTTGAACATCTTAACTTTGAAAGCAGCGGAAACCAGCTCTCAATCAGACTTAAGCAGGAAAAGGATTTATTGAAGCGATAGTTTTCTCTCTCTGCTTCTTTGCCTCCCACCATGAGCATCAAAGCCCTGGGCAGGGGCATCTGATTTGCCATACCGAGACACATGTCCCCCACAAACTCATGTTTGGGGCAGGAAGGAAGCAAGAATCTGCCTTCCTTTTTACTTCTGTGATGAGCGATAGACCCTATCAATCCCCACACATATACAGTGGGTGTCTTAGTCCATTCAGACTGCTATAACAAAATACCTTTAACTGGATAATTTATAAACAACAGAAATTTATCGCTCACAGTTCTGGAGGTTGGAAAGTCCAAGATCAAGGGGCTGGCAGACTCCATGTCTGGTGAGGGCCTGTTTCTCATAGACAGCAAAGAATGACTGCATCCTCACATGGCAGAAGGGGCAAAACGCCTCCCTCAAGCCTTTAAACCATCCATGAGGGTGGAGCCCTCACGACCCAATCACCTCCCCAAATCCCCATCTCCTTTTTGTTTAGTTTCCACATACAGCAGTGACAAAGTCCCCATTTCTTAACACCATCACCTTGGGGGTTAGGTTTAAACACATGAATTTTGGAGGGACACAAATATTCAGAACCTAACAGTGGGGAAGTCCTCGAATTTAGGAACAAGGTTCAGATGACTGCCGTGCAAAGAAGCCACAAAGTAAACAATTAAGAGTTTATGTTGTACAGTCATATACCACATAACCACCCTTCAGTCAGTGAGGGAGAACAAATATAACAGTGGTCCCATAAGAATGTAATGGAGCTGGAAAATGGCTATTGCCTAATGATGTTGCAGGTGAATTAACTGTGTTATAGTTACATGTGTTACATGTTTGTGATGATGCTGGTGTAAACAAACCTACTGCACTGCCAGTCATATAAAAGCATAGCACATACAACTATGCACAATACATGAAAAACAACAACAAAAGAAAACAATACATAATCCTTTTTTTTTTTTTTTTTTTTTTTACATATTTACTATACTATACTTTTTATCATTATTTTAGCCTGTACTCAGCAACCCTGTTTCCCTTCTTAAGGATACGGATATTCCTGAGGGTACGGACATCCCTAAGGTTATAGCTCTGCTCTGTCATTCTTACACCTTGTTCCAAGAGGCAATGCTCAAAAATGGCACAGACCACCCAATCAGAAGGGATGCTGACTATAAACAACCTCAGTCATGTACCACATAACGCTCTGGTCAACGATGGACTGCATGTATGACAGTGGTCTCCATATATAAGATTATCATGGAGCTGAAAAATTCCTATCATCTAGTGACACAAAGCTGTTGTAATTCTATAGTCATTGAAATATTATAGCACAACACATTACTCACGTGTTTGTGGCGATGCTGGTGTAAACAGACCTACTGGGCTGCCAGTCAACTAAAAGTCTAGCTCATACGATTGTGAATAACACATAGTACTTGATAATAAATGACTATGTTACTGGTTTATGTATTTACCATACTATACTTTTTATCATTATTTTAGAGTGTACTCCTTCTACTTAGAAATATGTTAACTGTAAAACAGCCTCAGGCAGGTCCTTCAGGAGGTATTCCAGAAGAAGGCATTGTTATCATTGGCGTTTTCAGCTCCATGCATATTACTGCCCCTGAAAACCTTCCAGTGGGACAAGATATGGAGGTGGGAGACAGTGATATTGATCATCCTGACCCTGTGCAGGCCTAGAATAGTGTGTGTGCGCTTGTGTCTTGGTTTTTAACAAAGAAGTTTTAAAAGTTAAAAAAATATTTAATAGAAAAAAGCTTAAAGAATACAGACATAAAAATATTTTTGTACAGCTGTATAATGTGTTTGCATTTTAGGCTGTTATTACAAAAGAGTCAAAAAGTTGAAAATTTTTTTAAGTTTATAAAGTTAAAAAATTATATTAAGCTGGCTGGGTGCGGTGGCTCACGCCTATAATCCCAGCATGTTGGGAGGCTGAGGGGGGGTGGTTCATTTGAGGTCAGGAGTTTGAGACCAACCTGGCCAAAATGGTGAAACCCCATCTCTACTTAAAAAAAAAAAAAAAAAAAAAAAAAAAAAAAGCCAGGTGTGGTGGCACATGCCTGTAATCCCAGCTACTCAGGAGGTCCGGGCAGGAGAATCAGTTGAATCCGGGAGGCAGCAGTTGCAGTGAGCTGAAATAGTGTCACTGCACTCTAGCCTGGGTGACAGAGCGAGACTTTGTCTCAAAAAAAAATACATATATATATATATTTTTTAATGTGTATATGTATATATTTATATATGTATATATTTATGTATATATGTATATATTTATATGTGTAAATATATACACGTATAAATATAAATAAGCTAAGGTTAATTTATTGTATAAGAAGGAAAAAATTTAAAAATAAATTTAGTGTAGCCTAAGTGTACAGTGTGTGTAAAGTCCACAATAGTGTAATGTTCTAGGCCTTCACATTCACTCACCACTCACTCACTGACTCATCCAGAGTAACTTCAAGTCCTTCAAGCTCTGTTCATAGTAAGTGCCCTATGCAAGTCTACCATTTTAAATACATTTTATATCATCAGAATACCATTTTAGAGCCAAGATAGTGCCACTACACTCCAGTCTGGGTGACAGAGCTAGACTCTGTCTCAAAAGAAAAAGAACCACTGGCTTAGGTATGACCAGCTCAACCCTTGTTCCACACTCCCTGAAATTTTGTCAGAAATTCCAAAGACTTCCATGAGATTTCTGCTCTGACTCTGTCTTGGACGGCAACTTTCTCTTGGAATACAATGTTTTGATCAGCATTGTTGAATAGAAATGTAATGTGAGCCACATATCTAATATTTTCACATATCTACTTTGTGGAAGGAGGCTGAGCTGGGTACCTGCTGTGTGACAGGCTCTGTGATAGCCCCACAACCAACTCTGCAATCAGTAGCATCATCTCCACTTTACAGATGACTAAGTGGAGGGTCACAAAAGCTAACTATCATGCCCCAAACCATACAGCTAGTAAGAGGAAGAGGTTGCATTAGAATTTAGATTTACTGAATTCAAAATCCCAAGGTCAGATCCATCCTCAGGAGAGGAAATCCACTGGGAGAAAGGTCAGAACATAAGGGAGCTCTTACAAGAGTAGGAAGATGTTGGGGTTGGAGAGATCTCAGAAGAGACCCATGAGTGCCATCTTCCAATACCTGAAGGCTCACCGGTGGTCAGACTGGCTCTGTGTTGTTTCAAGGGGTAGCAGTAGAGTCAGCAGGTAGAAGTTGTAGGAGAAATATTTCCACAGAGACTGAGGCCACATTTTGTTAACAGTCAGAGCTGCCCAAATTCAGATACTTTGGAAGATAGTGAGGACCAGCTGCTGCAGAAGACCAAGCAAAGGCTTTTGATACTTGGCAGGTTCCCCAAACGTTGCAGCGCTTTTCTGTGGAGTGGCTACATCAACTCACCTGGGTGTTATTCAAAATAAGCAGGTCCATCCCAGGCCTACTATATCAGAATCTCACGGAGGTGAGGCCCAGTGACTTTTATTTTGAACAAGTGCCTGCAGTTATTGTGATGTGCAGCCAGGTTTCGGAGCCACTGCTGCATAGAGGACATTTAAGCATCCGTTGGATGTTGGACTATATGACTTTTCAAATCTCTTCCAGTGTTGAAATTCTATTATACCATGTTGGCTAAAGCTTATGGTGAGTGAACTTGGCAAGATTAATCATTTCCTTATTTGGCCTGTTTACTACTTAATGGGCGGCAGTAGGGGTAGAGTTCTTTGGCTAAAAAGGCAAAACTGCTAGTTGCCCACATTAGTTGAGATGCATTAGATTTTAATTTTTTTTTTTTTAACCTTTGATAAGACAGGAGTTCAGGGGAAGGGGCAAGGTAAAACAAGAAATATTTTCTCATCTTTTCTGGCTAATAGAAATGTCAAATTTTTGCACTTATTGCCAGGAACCATGGAGTTCCATGCTCTTTTATAAAAGGCAGTCAGGAACTTTGGGTTGGTCTACTGTAGATAAGGATAGCAAAGGGCTGCAAAACTTGGCCTGTGGAACGAGACCATGTTAACAGTTTCCAAGGAAGCAGCTTTTACAAGCTTTATTCATAACACACCATTGACGAAAAGAAACAAGTGCCAAGCCCCATCAAGTTGAGGTATTGTTGAGAACACAGCTGGGTCACAGACGGAGTTGGAAAATGCAACCAGAGGAAAACCAAGAGCAGCAAACTGAGAATGAGAGAAGGGGCCATTTATCACTGAAAAGACACCCACAGAACCTCAGTCCAAATAGAAAGGAATCGTTGAGGACTGAATTTGAGGTCACAGAATGTCTGAATCACCAGATCCAGGTGCTGCACGCTCTTGGTCAGAGTGAGGACTATACAAAAAGAAAAACAGGATCCCTTCTCCAAAAAGCAAATGAAATGGTCACTTCCTTGCCCAGAAGAATGGAGAAAAGTTCGCCATTTTGCTGCCTTTTTTATGGAAAGATAGCTGGAAGGACAGGTACTGAACTCAAAAAATTAGATAAGGAGGCCAACAAGAATCCAGATAAAAAGAAAATGTGGTAATAAATGCCTTAACTCGATTAAGTTTGAGCCAATAGCTGCTCAGTCAGGAAAAGCCATAAATGTAGAGGAGGCAGTTATTGGTTTCAGGTTCTCTATTTCTCCCTGAAGGGCATTATTTTGTTCTTTGTTTCACTCAGCTATTAACCATGGTCTTTTGAGAACAATATCTGGGTTTAAGACATGTGGAATCTATTTTTTTTTCCCCTAGAACTTCCATCAAGTCATTTGTCTCCACTCTTTCTAGCTGATCATATTTCTGGCACAGCTATAACAACTGTTTTATCATTTCTTATGGGATAATCCGATTCTCGTTCTCACAGCTCTTTCCAGTTCATTCGGGTTATCTCCTTCTCTATAAGCGAGGGGGCTGCCATCATTTCAGATTTGTGCCTGTGGTTTGTGTGCCTCAACAAGCCATTGTCATGTGGACAGCTCAGAAAAGTGTCTACATCTGGAAAGAATGGGGAACAGCTCATCTATGTACTCGGTAATAAATGCTCCCGAATATTCCCATACTAGGGTTTCTACTGGGAATTCAAAGAAAGCCAATGTGGTCTGACTTTTGTTTTTGTTTAAGGAAGTGGTTTTCAAAGTGAGGTCTCTGGTGGCTGTGAGCTAATTAAAAAATGCAACTCCTTCACCGACTTCCATTTTTATGTACCACTCAGGTCTTCTTACTAGGATTTTATAAACTTAAAGTTAGCACCATACTTGAGGATGCACAGAACTCTATTTTGTACTCTCCTAAGAGGTCCGGCTGTGAAAACACTTGGCATTACAACTTTATTTTTTTTTCCCTAATAAACAGATTTCATGACCTAGTATGCATCGTGGTTAACCACAACTGCAGCTAAATAAAACATCTACATGTAAACAACCTCTCCTTGTTACTACCTAGTTGCTCTTCCATTGGAAGGTTGAAATGGGTGGGCCATTACAGTCTTTTGTCTCAACTGAATGGTGTGGAACCATAAAAGTTTGTGAGGCTCTAGTTTAAAACAATGGGATGTACGAGAAATACAACAAGTTTTTGGAGTCGGTTAACCTGGGGTCAAGCCTCCATGCACCGATTTCAGTTGGCAGGTTGAAATCCAGCCTGCACTCTGCCAGTCAAGCCTCTGTAGAGCTTGGTTTCATTTAACATTTACTTCCCTGCGAGTGAGGGGGAAGGAGTAGGAGCTGACTTTGTAATCTAACGTATATGAAGGTGTGTAGACCAACTGCAGCCCTGAAAATATACCTTCAAAGCAGTGTGACTTTGGGAAAATGCTTATTGTCTCTGAGCCCAGTATCCTTGTCTGAAATTGTAGGCTAATCATTTCTCCTTTGCAGGACTGTTGTTGACATAATTAGATGATGTATGTAAACTGCCTGGTGCACGGTAACAGATGTCGGCAAACCTGAGCTCTGCTGAGGGCCACCATCTAGTCCCAGCCCTGAACTCAAATGAGTTGGGGAGAAGTGACTTCTCCAGACAAGAAGCATCAGTATCCCGGATGAGATGTTCTGTCCAGCCAAACATTCTTTAGTTTTTGTGGCAGAGAGGTCAAGGTCTTTGGGGGATAGACAGACTTAAGTGTCATTCCCAACCCTCCTACCCACGCACTATGTGACTTTGAGCAAGTTATTCAATTCCTCTGGGTCTCCTGTTTTCTCATCTGTAAAATGGGAACAAAATAAAACTTATTTCAAAGCACAGAATATGAAATGAGTTAATACAACAAGCCAAGATTATGCTTGGCACATTTTTAGGTGCTCGACAAACTTGAGTTCTTTTCTCCCACACTACCAACCCTTCCTAATCTGGTTCTTGGTTTCGTTTAACATTTACTAAACCCCATCCAAAGAGAAGTGCAGTCTTCACCTTCCTCAGCGCTCTTTCCTGAAACCAAAAAATTACTCACAGCTTTCCATGCATACTTTGATTAAATCAAATAACCATTTCATAGACTTACTATATCCTGGCAGCTGTGTAGATAAACCAGGTAGAAAGGTAGAAAAAAGATACAATAAATAGGACTGAATAAAGATCACAGAAACCATCCTAGCTATATTTGGTACTTGGGATGTGATAGCAATGGCCCTACAAATCAGGATATTAGGACAGCTGGCTATTGAAATGGAAAAAATACAGTAAAATTAGGTCTCCACCTTGCCCACCATATGGAAATAAATTCCTTATGGGACTGAAGACCTATATAAAACTTTACAATATTTAACCTTAGGGACAGGCAAGGATTTCTTAGACAGGATGCAAAAGAAAGCTGAACTCAAAAAATGGATACATCTGAGTTCAAAATTAAAACCATCTGGAAATATATGTAGCAGACATCATAAAAGTGTTAAAAGATTGATGACAGGCTAGGAGATGTTCGCAACAAATAAAACAGATGAAAGATTATATTCAAAATATACAAAGAACTATAAATTATTATTTTTTAACTCCATTAGAAAAATAGAAAAGGACAGGGACAAAGAGGGCACATTGGAGTAAGTGCGGCCAACATCCCCCCATAGAGCGTGTGCTCAGCCTCCCTAGTCATCAGGAAAATGAAGGTTAAAACCCCAAAGAGCTCCCATCGGATTATCAGAAATCAAAAAGTCTGACAAAATTGAATGCCTGAGAGGATGCAGGGAAACAGAAGCTCTTATACAGGAGCTGCTAGCGAGAGGGTCAACTGGTTACCACCACTTTGCAGAGCAATTTGGCTGCACATACAAAAGTGGAATCCACGTGCACTCTACAAAATCACAGCATCGTTTGAAATGTCAGCAAATTGGAAACAACCTTAACTGCCATCAAGATGGGAATAAATACGCTGAGGAATGTTTATAGGGCGAAACACGGGAGTGAATGCTGTCTCTACACACACACATGGCCCAAGCTCAGTGCTGAGTGAAAAGAGCAACTTACAGACGGGTATACATTCCTGTAACTGTAAACTAATAACCCAGCCACACTGTGCACTTTATGACACATGTGCCTTTAGTAGAAGCACAGAACAAGAACGGGAGGGACACGCTAGCGTAGTGACCATGCATGTCTTAGGGAGAGAAGAGAATGAGATCAAGTCAGGGACAAAAGAGCCTTTCGTTGTATCTGTAATGTTCTCTTGCTTTCTAATTTTTTTTTTTTTTTTTTTTTTTTGAGACAGAATCTCGCTCTGTCGCCCAGGCTGGAGTGCAGTGGCCGGATCTCAGCTCACTGCAAGCTCCGCCTCCTGGATTCACGCCATTCTCCTGCCTCAGCCTCCCGAGTAGCTGGGACTACAGGCACCCGCCACCTCGCCCGGCTAGTTTTTTTTGTATTTTTTTTTTTAGTAGAGACGGGGTTTCACCGTGTTAGCCAGGATGGTCTCGATCTCCTGACCTTGTGATCCGCCCGCCTCGGCCTCCCAAAGTGCTGGGATTACAGGCTTGAGCCACCGTGCCCGGCCTCTAATTATTTTTTTAAATAACAAAATGTCAATCTTTGTTCATTCTGGGTGGTGGGCATGCTGTGTTTTTAGTCTGTTGTGTTTAAAAAAATTTTTTCAAGCAGATAGAAAGTATCAAACTATGGAACTTTGAAAAGGAACACTGAAGATCAGGTTTGAGGCTTGCCTGAGGAATTCGATTTAGAATGTTTATAGGACTTTAAAAATTATCTCAAATATTGCTTAGGAGAAAAAGAAAGGAAAGGGAAGAAGAAAGACAAAAGAAAGGGAGGAGAAAATCTGAAGTGGCATGAGGTGGAGATTTGCTCTGGGATGGCTGCTGAACACGAGGAGTAGCGTCACAGCTGGGGACTCAGACCCCGAGGGGCACCTCTGCTTCGCTGCCTAACAGGGGTGCCATCATCCACAACCTCTTGTGTTCAATGAACGTTTATTTATATCAGGTAGCCGAGAGCTTCACTTCCTCTAGTCTGTCACCAGCTAACAGCGTCGTTTTGTTTCTCTTCCTTCCTTCTTTTTCGTTTAGTAATTGCATATAGGCCTAAACTTGTTTTTCTTACATCTAGAAGTTTGTAATCAGGGTTTTTGTAATAGCTTGTATAAAATTATTCTGTTATTTCCTTTGCCTTAGAGTTTTTTTTTTTTTCTTTAATGTCATCAACTTACACTTAAAACCTTTTTATGCTGACTTACAGCTAGGCTGGGTGAATTCAATAATGCCCCCAAAATAAAACCCCCCTCACCAATACCCGTGTTCCTTGAGTGCCTGCTAGGCACCAGCGCTGGGGGTTATAAATGTAAAACATACGGGCAGGCCAACTCATGCGTTTTTATTGTTTTATCTCTATTTATATGAAGCTCCTCTCCTTTAAAGCACCCAGGGATCTAATTACATGGTTACAGCCAAAGACTTAAGTATACAATAGATCCAGTAATTTGTTATTAAGTACGTGGATATACTAACCATTTGCATAGATTAGAAGCGCTATGGAGGATGAAGTTAAAGGCAGTGAAAATGAACCAAGCAAGGCGCAGGCATCTTCAGAAACCACACTTGAGTAATCACAGCCTTAATAAAGTATTTTATGCTTCAATACATTTGTAATTGACCAATGATTTGTTTCTATGGGGCATGATACCCAATAATAAAACCCAAAGACTAGGACGTTTATCACATAATTAAATATCTTTAGTTCTATTATAGATAGTTCAGAGCAGGGTTTATTGTGTGGGGGGATGATGCTTCATTTTGGTTTCTCATGGTTTTTTTCAGATTATTTCATGCAAGCTATTGAACAATCCTTTTTAAAATGTATTTTCTCACTGACAAAGTAAGTGTTATGGTTGTATACACCATCTCCTATTCTCAATACTTAGCAGAGTTCCATACATCTAGTATGCACAAAATTACATTTTATTTATTGTTTAAGAAGACAAAACTTTACTTAAAGGTTGAGTTTTAATTTTATTTAACACATATATTTCATCTTCCATATGTTTGCTCAGATCTGATGTTTTTAAAGAAAAAAACAGGGAAGAATAAGGAAAGAAATATTAAGTTACTAAGACAACATGTTCCTTCCTGGAATCTGTCAAGTGATAAAATTTATTAGAGTGAACTGTTTTGAACCTACACAGGTGGCCATTTCATATATTTAATATTTTGTCATATAGCTATGGCTTGATTTCTGTAAATGCAAGATGTTGAATTGCTAATTGTAATATGTTTAGCTCAGCTCCTAAATCCTGGGCTGGGGAACCTCACAGGGCAGATGAGTTGGGCCTCTTTATGGCTGACCAAAAGAATGTTCCCTCCCAGCCCTCTCTGGGATGCCTCCTCTGCAGAAACGGGCAAATCCTTACAGTATGTGAGTGACTTCATAGCCGGCCCAATTACCCTTCCTTTATTCTTAGGGAGAGAATTTTGACAAGGAGACGAGAGTTAGAATCAAGTGGTTCTCGGTCTCAGAGGGTCTTGAGCCAGTAGGTTTCTCACATATCTTCCTTCCTTCCTTCCTTCCTTCCTTTCTTCTTTCCTTCCTTCCTTCCTTCTTCCTTCCTTCCTTCCTTCCTTCCTTCCTTCCTTCCTTCCTTCCTTCCTTCCTTCCTTCCTTCTTTCCTTCCTTCCTCCCTCCCTCCCTCCCTTCCTTTCTTCCTGTCTTCCTTCCTTCCTTTCTCCCTCCCTCCTTCCTTCCCTCCCTCCCTCCTTTCCTTCCTTCCTTTTCTTCCTGCCTTCCTTCCTTCTTTCCTTCCTTCCTTCCTTCTTTCCTTCCTTCCTTCCTTTCTCTCTTCCTTCCTTCCTTCCTGCCTTCCTTTTCTTTCTTTCTTTCTGCCTTCCTTCCCTTCTTCCTCCTTCCCGCCTTCCCTCCCTCTCTCCCTCCCTCCCTCCCTCCCTCCCTTCCTCTCTCTCTCTCTCTCTTTCTTCTTCTTCTTCTTTTTTTTTCTGAGTCTCATTCTGTCACCCATACTGGAGTGTGGTGGAGACATCATGGCTTACTGCAGCCTCGAACTCCCGGGATCAGGTAATCCTCCAACCTCAGCCTCCCAAGTAGCTGGGACCACAGACCCATACTACCACATCCAGCTGTTTTGTTTTTTTTTTCTTTTTTTTTTTTTGTAGAGATGGGGTTCACCACATTGCCCAGGCTGGTTGCAAACTCCCGGGCTCAAGCGATTCACCTGCCTCGATCTCCCAAAATGCTAGGCATGAGCCACTGCAACCAGCACAAGTGTCTTCTTGTTAATCACAGGTGGAGACCTGGGGCTTGTACAAGCTGTACTTGAAAAGTAATTGGAACAGAGAACATTGTGCCAATATGCCTTTTTGAGAGGAGCCAGCAGACCATTTCTCACATCTATCTTATCTACATTAACCTCGCAAATGTCACCTAGGGTGTGTGCCAAGGCAGAGGAGACTGGGACAGGCCTGAACTTACATAGCATTAGAGTTTTCTGTCTGCTCTCTACTCATTACTCCTACTTTCAACTTTGGTAATTGAGATGTGAAGAGGTGAATTGGCTTTGCCTGAGGCCACAGAAACACCTGAGGGACAGTTCTTGAACCCTGAACTCTGGCTGTGAGCCCTCCTCTTTCCACCAGCCCACCTTCCACCTCACTGCGTCAGCTTGGCCACAAACGGGTGGACTCCGGCTGTGTGCTGTCACCACTTGTCCACAGCTGGGGCTGTCCACGTGCTTTTCAGACCGTCCCTGCCTGAACCTCCCCTTTCTCCTCTTGCTAATGGCCTGAGCATGCAGTGAAACGCGGACAGCTGTTCCATAGGGGCTCTTTTGCTCACATCTTTCTGCTTTTCTCCATCTGATGGGACAAACAGGCAGTTGGCAGTTAGGCAGACCTAGATTTTAATTCCAAATCTGCTACCTACCAGCTGTGTATCCTTGGGAGCCTCTTCATGTCTCAGTTTTTTCCTCAGTACAAATGAAGCTATAATATCTCCTTAGAGCTGTTGTGATGATGATTAAATAAGTGAATGGAGGTGAGTTGCTGGTACATGATGAAGAGTAATAAATGGTTTTTTGCCCATTCACTTCTTCTGAACACTTATATTTCTTTTCCATGCACCAAAGGGAAAGGTAGTCTGTAGCTGTACAATATTAGTTACATTTTTAGACAATTCTAAATAGTGAAAGCTTCATTAATTTGCATTCCATTCAACTTTGGTAGAAATTCAGCCAGGAATGTCTTCTTGTTGTATTCATAAAGAGAGGGTTTGCTAAGCTAAGGCGTGTTATTCAGAAAAGGCTAGGCTTGTGCTGCAGTAACAACCAACCCCAAATTGCAGAAAAGGTTACTTCTCATGGGCATGAAGTCTGTGGCAGGCCAATGCTTTCCAAGGCGACTGCTTCCATCTGGTGGCTCAGCAGCCCTACCTGTTTCCACCCAGCGCTTCTACCAGGGCAGTCATGGCCCGCACTCCCCCTTCTAAAGGGAAGAGAGAAACTGGAAATTTGCACATGGACCTGCCTATGTGCAAAGCGACTGAGACACATATTTTCCATGTTCCCAGGAAGGAGCAATGGGACACAGGGTTAGGTGAATGCATAGCATTGCCCCTGCTATTTAAGGGTAATCAGGAGTTTAGGGAGCACACATAACTTCAAATCATGTTCAAGTATCTAAAAATGTGCTATTTGTGTATATGGGAATTTTAAGATACTGAAAACAACCATCAGCAGGTGAATGACTTGATAAACAGATTGTGGTATATCCATACAATGGACTACTGCTTGGTGATAAGAAGGAAAGAACCGCTGATACAGGCAACAGCAAGGACGAATCTCAAGGTAATTATGCTGAGTAAAAGAAGCCAAATGAAAAGGAGTCATACTGCATGATTCCATTTGTATAAAATACTAGAAAATGCAAACGAATCCATAGTGACAAAAGTAGATCGGTGGTTTCCTAGAAACAGGGATGGAAGAAGATGGATTACAAAGGGGCACCAGGAAACTTTTGGGGGTAATGAAAATGCTATCCTGCCAGGTGCAGTGGCTCACGCCTGTAATCCCAGCACTTTGGGAGGCCAAGGCGGGTGGATCACCTGAGGCCAGGAGTTTGAGACCAGCCTAACCAACATGGTGAAACCCCATCTCTGCTAAATACAAAAAATTAGCTGGGTGTGGTGGTGGGCGCCTGTAATCCCAGCTACTTGGGAGGCTGAGGCAGGAGAATTGCTTGAAACTGGGAGGTGGAATTTGCAGTGAGCCAAGATTGAGACATTGTACTCCAGCCTGGGCAATAAGAGCAAAACTCCATCTCAAAAAAGAAAAGAAAATGTTGTCTTGATGTGGGAGTGATTTCATAGGGACACACACACGCCAAAACTGACCAACTTTTACATGTAAATATGTGCAGCTTATCTACTTCAATAATTGCTCAATAAAGTTGAAAAAGATAAGATACTGATTTGAAATTTTATTCATTATTTACCCCTGGAGAATGTATTTGTCTCTTTTGGTGTTTAGCTGTATTGATTTTTCTTTCCCTTTCTTTCTTTCACTTTCTTTCTCCCCACGCCTCCCCCCCCATGTTGTCCAAGGTAATCTTGAACTCCTAGCCTCAAGCAATTCTCCTGCCTCAGCCTCCCAAAGTTCTAGGATTACAAGCGTAAGCCACCATGCCTGACCTTATCTGTATTTAAATGTAATAAAATCGAATTTCATTCATAAGTTGAGTCTGTTGTCATCTCCGTGCTCTCTCTTGTTTATTCCTGAGTCATGGCAGAAAGACTGTTGCCCAGGGCTTTGCAATGAAGAGAAAAATCAGATTCAAACTCAAGCTCACAACTTACTAGCTCTTTGGCCTTGGGCAATTTATTGAACTTTTCTGAGAACTGTCTGCAAGTGTGTGTCAAGTCCCTTTCGGCAGCTTGCCACAGAGCAGCTGCTCAAACCTTTGTTATCTGCCCCAGGTGTGTAGGTACTTTCCTGCCACACCATTTGAAACTTCATATTGGAGTTGCTTATCTGGTTTTGAAATTGGTCATCTTCCCTGGTTTCTAGGCCTTGTATTAAATGCAAACAAAATTTAAGGGCTTGCCAAAAACAAAAACAAAAACGAAACAAAACAAAAAACTCAGTAATAAAAAAAAAAAAGCATCTTAATCCAATCAAAATTGATGTTTAAAAAATCCCACAATGAACAAGATAACAGACATTTAATAAAGGTAGCCTCAGTCCTGTCCCAAATTCCTTTCAAACCCTTCCCCCAACTCTGCCAATTCCTATTGATTCCAATTCCTTCATGCCTTGCTCTCAAAGAATTACTTGAAAATTGTAAGATATAACTCATGTAGTCCAGGCACATGCTGCCACGTGGTTATTTTTTATTTTTGTAGAGACGAGGTCTTCCTATGTTGCCCAGGCTGGTCTTGAACTCCTGGCCTCCAGTGATCCTCATGCTTCAGCCTCCCAAAGTGCTAAGATTACAGACATGAGCCACCATGCTGGGCCTATTCTTTCTTAAATGTACCTTAGCTCACATTTAATTTAAGGTTTAAAATTAGAAGTGTTTTGGTCTTTACGTAGAAGTCTAATGTTTTTGTGATCAGAAATGTGACAAGGGAACTTAACTCTTGTGCATATCAATTAGCCTTCGGTGAAATTGGATCTGTCCTATGTCGTTCCGCTTAAAGTTGCAGTTTCCAAAGACCTATTGACAGTGTTAACTGAGGACTCACCCTCCGATGAAGACAAGAGGGAGGTCAGTTTTCCCAGGAAGCAGCCCTGGTGGCTCAATTGGCTTTTTCCACATTCCTTTCTGCTTCTCCCCTGCCTTAAAGACAGCACTTGTAACCTCCTTTGCATAACTGAATCTTCAAGAGTTTACAGACCCATAAAAGAAAGCAGCCAACAGGGAACCGCGTGCAAGGAAGCTGCTTAGGAAAGTCACTGTAGCTTTGGAGGTGGAGGACTCTGTGGATTAGAAACTGAAACTGAACGTTTGAAACTGTAAAGAACATTCAGGTGCTCGGTTTTTGTTTTTTTTTTTTTTTTAAGAAATTTGAACATTTTCATTGCTGGGGGAAGAGGTTAGTAAGGTTTTCCTTGGCCCTCTTCTTTCTACACATCTTGAAAAGTAATCTCTGAAGTAGGACTTCTAGTTAAAGCCCTGTAGATTTATTTTTCCCCATCAAGGGACTGTGTTCTACATACTTAGCAACAATAAGCAAAATTTATTTGGGCAGAAGTAAAAAATCTAGACACACAAGCAGTATCATAGAAACACAGATGGGGAAATTTAATAAATGAGAATATCTTAAAGATTGGTTTTATTGTATTAGGTAGAAATTTTAAGATATTTAAGTTTGGGTTTTAATTCCTAATCTTTGGAAAAGTTGCAAAGTTTAATTTTAATTGTTAGATTTTTTTTTTTTTTTTTTTTTTTTTTTTTTTTTTTTTTGTGGTAGAGATGAGGTCTCAGTATGTTGCCTAGGCTAGTTTTGAAGTTCTAGGCTCAAGTGATCCTCCCAGCCTCCCAAAGTCCTGGGATTACAGGTGTGAGGCACTGCACCAGCGAACATTTATTTTAAAACAAAATCAGCATGTCTGTTCTCCAGGAGAGGGCCACGTGCAGAAGCCATCCTTCCCCTGAGCAGTGGTGCCCTTAGGGCTTGTCAACGCCCGTGAAGGGACTGCAGGCGAAAGGCCCCAGCTCGACAGGGAAGGGTTGGGGAGGACAGACTCCAGAACGCTCTGGAGAAAACGGAAGCTTGCAGAGTGGTGATGTGGAGAGGCCAGGCTTCTCTTACTGCCTGGTCCCTGGCCCACCCTACATCAACTGACAGGAAGCACAAGATGGTCTGTGAATCACTGAAGGGTTATGAGTAATTGGAGGGAATTGCTTCAAAGGAGAAAAGTATTTAAACAGGATGCTTCATACGTATGAATGTTCCAGAGTGTGAAGGAAAAAGGAAAAACATCAAACCCTTCGGCAAGGTTCCCACACGGGTAGAGGCTGGTTTACGGCTTTGTTCTGCTGCCTTGAGTTCACCCTTGTTTTCATCTCTTATTTGTCCAGTGTGCAAAATCTTCACGCTTCTACCTCCTTAGGAAGGGAGGCGAACCTCACCCACTCCTTCAGCAATCGGTGTTGCTTCAACCTGGCGGGCACAGAACAAGTAACCTTCAGCAATCCTTTCCCCACAGTCTGAATTAGGTGATGTGGAACACTCCAGGGAGGGCTTTGGCACCTCAGGTCACATGTGTGTTTTCTCTGTTAAGTAGGTCAATCATGCCTCTTTATCCTTTCTGGATTTCATTGCACGGCTCAGCTGTGAGCTAGATCTACAGCATCATATAAATCTAAATAATACATGTTGACCCAACCAAAACTAGGATGCAACTATATTGGGAAGACAGGAGAGGAAGTCTGCATGTGAGTGGTGGGGGTTGGGGGTCAGGAGGGGCACCAGGGAGAGGAAGGAGAGGTGAAGCCATGCTCAATCCTCATTTTCTGTGATAGGAAGAAATTGGGTGATATCTAAAACTGAAAAATCAAGAAATAACAGTATCAACACATTATTGAGAAATTTAAGTATAAACACCAGAAGAAGTGGCCAGAAGACTTGCAAGGGGTTGCCTCTGGAGAGGAAGATGTAAAGACAGGGAGGCCATAGGTAGAGACTGCTCTTTTTCTCTTTTTTTTTTTTTTTTTTTTTTTTTTTTTGAGACGGAGTCTCGCTCTGTCACCCAGGGTGGAGTACAGTGGTGTGATCTCAGCTCACTGCAAGCTCCACCTCCCAGGTTCACACCATTCTCCTGCCTCAGCCTCCTGAGTAGCTGGGACTTAGAGGCGCCCACCACCAGGCTGGGCTAATTTTTTTTTTTTTTTTTTGTATTTTTAGTAGAGACAGGGTTTCATCATGTTAGCCAGGATGGTGTTGATCTCCTGACCTCATGGTCCGCCCGCCTCGGCCTCCCAAAGTGCTGGGATTACAGGTGTGAGCCACCGCGCCTGGCCGAGACTGCTGTTTTTCATTATTAGCTTTGTAGTGCTATTTAACTCTTAGAGCTAAACAAATGTGTGATTTTGAAATAAAGTAAAATAAGGCAAAAAACAGTCTTACCCTGCTTGAAGGTCATCTTTCAGCTACATAAAACTTTGAAGTTACCCCTTGTCTCTCTCTTGGGTTACATCAAATTCACAGACAGGATGTGTATCCCATTTCTATCTAGAGTGAGCTAAGGGGTAAAGGGGTAAGTAGGCTCAGTCACTCTATTGGGGGGTATCTATTACTGATGGCTCATCAGATCACCTTGGAAAGAGAACACAGTCATAAAGATAATTTGTCGCCATTTGTCTTTTAATGAGCTGGTATCCGTCCTGCTCTGAAGAACAGCGACTTTGTTTATAACAACACCTAAGCATGAAGTCAGTGCAATATGAGGAGTTTCCTAGCAAGGAGAGTAGAAAAGAGCGACTCCTCTCCGGAGGGTTTTTAGGGAAAGCTCGAGGGCTGCCTAGCAGGAGGTGCTCTGGGGGGGACTCTGCCTGCCACGGGGGAGGGACTAGACCAGCTCTCCTCCAAATTCTGTCCAATTCCGAGACTTTAAGTTGTTTCAGAAAAAGTTCTTAGACTTTTGTTCATTACACTGCTGCATTTGCAGTCCTTTAACCCACAGGGTTGAGGGTGAAAAGACTGGGAATGCAGCAGTATTCGAATGAAAGATTGGGAATGCAGTGAGTATTCTAATGAAAACTCACAGGTAACTCTGTGCCCCTTCTTAACTGCACTCTTCCTGCACGGTGTGGGACATTTGTCAATTCCAATAAGAGGAAATTGAAAGCTACGACCTGGTATATATTTGTTTTATATGCTGTCTTCATTATTGCCTACCTTTAAAAATGGAGAAAAAGAACTGAAGTCACCCTGAAAATCGGGGTTAAATCTGTCTTCTTTGGCACCACTGTGATTTGTGAAGTCTTTTGATATTCTGGAGATCCCTGTTACACAGGAAATGGCCCAGCTCTGAACTCAGAGAAAGTGTGAAAAGTCCAATACCAGTTTCTTAGTAAGTTAAGCATGTCCAAGCTGTTCTTATAATCTTGAAATACACGAATCAGCTCTCCCAGTGAACAGCAGATTAATTGCAGGGTGTGGAGCCAACAGCCAGACCTTGGTCCCGAGCCCAGCTCTGCCACACAAGCTGTGCGGCCTTGGGCAAGTTACTCCATCTCTCTGGATATCAGCTTCCTCAAATGAAAACGGGCATAACACCCGGAGCAGTTAGATGCTTTCAGTGTAACAGAAAATCCAACCAAATTAGCTTTCACATAAGGAAACGGATGGGCTCACATATCAGGGTGTCTGAAGATTGTGAGGTCGTCAGCATGGTTGGTCCAGCTTCTCAGTGATGTCCTCAAGGACCCAGGCTCTTTCTGACTCCAAGGCTGCCATCCAGTGTTGGCTTTATTCTAAACAAGGCTCCTCTCAGGGTCACAGGATGCAGCCACAGCAATCAGGGCTCCTGGTTTTCCCGTTCACATTTAGCTGAAGATAGAACTGCTCTTCCTGTGGCTTTCTCTCTAGCCCAAGCAAACAGGTTCCCAGAAGCCCCAGCAACCTTCCCCTGAATCTCATTGAGCCAGATTAGTTACAAGCTCATTTCTGCACCAATGACTGCCAAAGTGATGAGATTACTCTGATTGGCTTAGATTAATCAGGACCACCTTGTGGGCCTGGTGTCCACATCCCAAACCCCATGGCTGCTACAACAGAGGGGAGTAGAGTAGACAGAGGGAGACCAACCCCAATGCCTGTGAGAACATCCACCACACACGCAAGGTCATTGGGAAGCTTAAACAAGAGGACACAAGTAAAAGCACCTGATACGGCAGGCAAACAATAAGCCATTTCCTCTCCAAATACAGTTTCAGCCCTCCAAAGAAAATACAAATACTTTTCTGGGAAATGAGTTGTCTAATTTGTATGCTAGGTAGCACCAGGCTGAGCTATTCGAAAGCATCCCGGGAGACTTTGATGGAGTACACCAAGACTTGATCACCAAGAAGCACCAGGAAGCTTCTGTTGGAGGCATAGTGGGGCCAGGTTTAACCGTCCAACATAGCATCTGCGGGGGCCTGAAATGCCAATATCAGGGTCTTCCTCTGGGGCCTATGTTGGGTCTCTGTGGCAGGCACATGATCATAGTGGTTGACCTAATATTCTTCCCCAGCTTTTTTCTCTCTAAGCTCCCTTCCAGGGATGCTACACGCTCCAGCTGTGGTCAATGAGACCCAAGAGAAGGCTGCTGTGAGGCTCCCAGAGTATTTTGGTTTTCTTGCTAGAGATGCTGCCACTCCAGGTTTCTCCTTGCTGACTGCAGATGTGATGACTGCAGTGGCTGCAGTGATTGCGAGGCCACAATGGCATGCCCAAGGTGTAGCAGGAACACCGGCCTGAAGCCAGCAGATGCCTACCTAATTCAAACTATTATTTGGGAGAAACCAAACACTTACTAGATTAAGCCATTGTGATGGCCAGGACAATGCACCACTCAGGTCTCCTGCTGCAAGGAGCATAATAGATGGCCTTGTTTCCACTCCTCTGGGTTCACCACCATGTTGATGCTGAGGTCACACTTTTCACAGGTTGCTCCTGATCAGTGACTAAGCACAGCCAATGCAGGCTTATTATTCCTGTGAGACACAGGGATCCACCAACGGGCAACATTGCATCAAGGATTCCCATTAGACTTGGCCAAAACTTTCTCGGACCTGCACTGCACTCTAACTCCATCCACCTTCCCCACCTCTTTTCTTCATACGTGTCAGACCAGCACCATGGCCTGAAGGCTCTCTCTGCCTTCTCTGGCCTTTTCCTTTTTACACTTCACCAGTACTGCTCCAATAAATTTCTTGCACATTTAATCCTATCTTGGCATTTTACTCTCATAGGACCCAAATTAATGCAGCCATTATGGCTTTTTTTTTTTTTTTTTTTTTTTGGTTACTTGTGATCACAAGTTTTCCTAACTGAGATGGCTCCAGAAGGCTCCCTATTTTAAGAATAGAAATATTTGTGAGAAAGTAAATCATTAGTTGAGATTTTAAAGTGTCAAAAAAAAATTCACACTCTTTCCTTCCAGATTCTGAACTAAATATGAAACAGATCTACAAGTCAGTTTAGGGATCAAAACATCAACTTTATTACTGCAAACCTGGATCTGAAGCCAAAATGTCTGTCCCGTGACTTTCCACTGAATTGATTTTTCCCACCTAAGCTCACTTAGAGCAGCCGGAGACCACAGGCTCCTACACACCGTCCCCGTCCCTGCTCCCCCGCCAGGGAGGAGAGCCTTGCAGCCAGTCACCTCCAAGAGAAACAGCCCAAGGAGAGAGAGAGCAATGCCCAGGGGAGTGGGGATCTTTTAAAGAGTTAACCTCACCCCGTAGAGAAATGTGGGCCAATGGGGCAGCTTTTGCCGCTGCCCTAATCAACTGAATCACTTTTTTTCCTCCAGGGGGGGTGGATCCAGTGGGAGGTGCACAGAAAGTAGAAACTTCTTCTCCAGGGCCTTAGAGAAGCAGAAATTCCTGTTTCAGGAGCAAGCAGGATTGAGGAGGGGACAGAGAGAGGGAGAGGATGCATCCTCCTTCATAATCAAATTTGCATTAAATAGTTGTTGGATAAAATGTGGGAGAGAAAATGCTGATGGCTCACCCTCCCCTAAAGCAGCCAACAGTGGTGAAATAAGACGTGCTCAGAAATGACTTTGATACCAGACACAGTCATAACTTTATAGCTGTGATACAGACAAAATGCCACTGGCTTTTATTTTGTGTACAGAGATCGCCACTGGCTCCACTCGGTCTTCCCTGTCCTCATTTTCCTGTTGTCCTGGTTTATCCTCCTGATAATTTAAAATTTTATCTTATCTTTATGTGTTTCTGTGAATCACTATAAATCCTTCCTGGAACAAAGTGTAGGATTGTATAACTACGTATATAAGCAATTCACGAAAGACGTGCATGACTTTAGGTCTTTAGGGTCAGGCTGCTTTAGTATTTCCCACTATGTGATCTTGGGCAAGCCTGAGCCTGCGTTTTCTCATCTGTGAAGTGGGCATAATACAAAGATTTACCCCAATGTACAGAAGTGGGTCTTCGGTGAGTTAGCCCATGCAATGCCTTGCTTAGCACACTGCCTACCACACAGTGAAGCCTCTACAAATGCTGGTTTGGGTTCCTATTATCGCAGGCACACTCTGGTGTCTATCCCCGCCCCCACAGATTCCTGCCTGCAGGGGAGGGAGGCAGAACTTCCAGGAGATGGCACATGGACAACAATTTTTGTCACATCATTGATGGATGTTGGACCAGACAGGCCGGAGGAAAAAAGCCAGTCTTTAGCGAGTGATTGCAGGAAAAGTGGATGAAGGGTATTTTCCAGGAAGGGCAGGAGAGTGTGTATTTCCCTGGGGACAGTTGGAGGGTGTCTGTGGAGGTTGATTGGCTGCGAGAAGGGGTCACTAAAAGAGAAGGATTTAGGGGTGAGGCGGGGTGGAGTAGAGGAGAACAAAGACCCTGGAGTGTTCCACGCAGCCTAGTTGAGACGTCTTGCCATGGTGCCCTGATGAGGTTCAGGTGAGAACAGTCTGGGAAGAATCAGCTCCCCCAAGTGGAGCTCAAATACCCCGTGCCGGGAAAGAGACTGCAACTTCTCTGAGCAACTAATTTAACCTGAGAACAGGGAGAGAATCCTCTTTAAAATATGCAAAATATCTTGGAAGAAAGGGAGGCAAACAGTCAGAGCAGTAATTCTGTTGCTAATTCTGTCTGAAATATTATGTACAAAGAACATTAACAACTGGGAGTGTTTGTGAGTTTCTCAAAAGCCTAGAAATTCAGTCAAGGCTCCCCCAGCAAGAGTAACCAATCCCCTCTTGTTTGATGTGCAAATTATAATGAGATTTTTCATTACACTGAAGTAGGAATGCACAGGCTGCCGATGCATCTCGAAGAGTGTCAAGTAAGAAGCAATTGGAACACAGGCGTACACTTACAGCTCTTTCCAATGCCTTCCGGAAATAGAAACACCTATAAAAACTCAGTTTAAGATCACAAAAACCCTTCAAAAGCCCTACCTGGGATATTGGAGGCCTCTACCTTTTCTGGATACGGCTAATTACATAACTTCCTCCACTGTAAATCACAATGAACAAAGCAGAGCTGGTGAATCACACTCTTTTCACTGTAATGACAAGACGTAAATTACCATAAAGACCTTCAATCCCCAAAGTGATGCAATTTGATAGAATGTACTTGTCTCCTTCCCACTTGTTATTCACTAAACTCCTGTCTGGGAAACACTCATTTGACGATGGATATTCAAATGAAAACAAAAAAACAAAAAACAAAAAAACCCCAGCCCCAGCCCTGTACCCACAGAGGCAGGTGAGGCCGGGGTAGCGAGGTCTTCTAATTGTTCAAGAGAAGCTGGAAATCCTAATGTTTTTAAAAGAATGAAACCGTCTGATGTTTAAGTAGTGGAGATGAATTACAGTTTCTTGAAGAACACAGTGGGGTCAACAAGACACGCCTGGGGCTGAGTCTGTGGTTTGTGATCTCTGGAGGATTCTCTTTCTGTCTTGGCTCCAGAACTCTGGGGACATGTCACTATGTCCAAACCCACTACCAGGCACCTTGGATTTGCAGAGGCTTGGACCATCCTCCTGTTGTTTCAGGACTTCCCACTTCCATGTGGGCTTTGGTTCTACTGGACCCTTCAGGCTGAGGCCTTTCTCCTCTGTATCCATCGGCTTGGGCTGCCGTAGTGAAATACTACAGACTGGGTGGCTTCAACAACGGAAGTTTATTTTTCATGGTTCTGGAGGCTGGAAGCCCAAGATGAAGGTGCTGGCAGGTTGGGTTTCCACTGAGGCCCCTGTCCTTGGCCTGCAGATGGCAGCCCTCTTGTTGTATCTTCCCATGCTTGTCTTACTCCCCCAACATCTCTGTGTGTCTTAATCGCCTCTTCTTATAAGGACACTGGTCAGATTGGACCAGAGCCTATGCTAACAGCATCATTTTAAATTAATTACCTCTTTGAAGACCCTATCTCCAAATACAGTCACATTCTGAGGTATTGTGGATTAAGACTTCAACCTATGAATTTTGGGAGGAAGAGGATTCAGTCCCTAACACCTTCTACCTCCATCAGCCCTACCCAACTCCCCATTCCTCCCAGAGGTGAGAGAAGTGGGAAGATGGACATGCCTTATGTGTAGAATTTCCAAAGAAGAAGAAGAAGTTCTTGCAGAAGAACTACTACCAGATCATTCCCTCACTGAACCTGGACCACTGGACTGATCTCTCCACAACAGGCTCGGACTCTCAAACAGCCTCTTTCACCTCACCTGCCCGCTCTGCAGGTCTGAAGTGACCACATAGAAGTCACAAGTCTCCTCTTCTATAACCCCCTCTATGGTAGGTTGTGCCAAAGATGAAGAGTCATGATCGTGCCACTGCACTCCAGCCTGGTCAACAAAGGGAGGCTCTGTCTCAAAGAAAAAAAAAAAGATGGCCACCCACAATCTATCCATTTTTGAATGAGTACATCACTTTTCCCATCCAGAGGTGGGGTCTATTTACCCTTACCTCCTCTCAAATCTGAGTTGACTTTTGAGGACTTTTTTTTTTTTTTTTTAGTTTTTAGAGACAGGGTCTCCCTATGCTGCCCTAGTTGGGCTTGAACTCCTGATCCTCCTGCCTCAACCTCCCGAGTAGCTGGGACCTCAGGTGCACACTATTGTGCCCAGCTTTTTGTGACTTGCTTGGACCAATAGAACGTAGTGGGAGTGATGCGGTGCCAGGTCGGCCCTTAGGAGGCCGGGCAGCTTCCACTTTTGCCCTGTTGAAACGCTGAGACCACCATGCTATGTAGAAACCTAAGCTACCTTGTGGGGAGGCCATGTGGAGGGTAACAAAGATGTCCCAGCCAACAGCTCAGCCCGGCCAGCAGCTGCTTAGAGTCACACCAGTGACCCAGTTGGGACCACAGAATAATGAGAACTAATCATCATTGCTTAGACCACTAAGTTTTGGGGGTGATTTGTTATGTAGCAATAGATCACTGAGACACCTCTTCCCAGTTAAACTCTCCCCTATGCCTTATACCAAGGCTTCAATCACTGTGGTCAGCTCAGCGTTAGGGAATGAAATGCTTGCCTTCATGGAAAAGAGACACGAATGGCACTGCAGAACAAAGCTGCGTGGGAGATCTCTCAGAGTTCACGTCTTCTTTTGTCCTACTGGCTTCATTCTTAACTTACATGTTATTATGTGAAATTTCTATACAGGAGGGTTATTCTTCATACAGGAGGTGCAAGCTACATAGACAAAGACTGGAGACAACCTTTATTTATTTATTTATTTATTTATTTATTTATTTATTTATTGAGAGGGAGTCTCCCTCTGCCGCTCAGGTTGGAGTGCAATGGCACTTTCTCGGCTCACTGCAACCTCCGCCTCTTGAGTTCAAGTGATTCTCCTGCCTCAGCCTCCTGAGTAGCTGGGATTACAGGTGCATGCCACCACGCCCGGCTAATTTTTGTATTTTTAGTAGAATACTAACTCCTGTTGGCCAGGATAGTCTTGACCTACTGACCTCATGATCCATCTGGTTTGGACTCCCAAAGTGCTGGGATTACAGGCATGAGCCACCCTGCCCCGCCAAGACAACCTTCATTATATGGGACATTTTTCTTGTAACTATACTCCCAGTGTGCTATGTCGTCGTATATTTATGAGGATATGAAAACCATTGTTACATAGAGATGCTTTGGAGAAACGGTGTCACTAGAGACAGGTACTATACTCCATTCTTGTGCTTTAAAGTTTCACATTCGTTATGCAGTCAGCTGGGCTTTGCTGCATCACATTGCAGTTGGAAGGTTTTTTTGTTTTGTTTTGTTTTTTCAAGTGAAAACCAAGGCACAGAGAAATTGAATGACTTATGCAGCGGCAAAGCATTGGTAGACACCAAGAGAGGCTGTTATATTCCTGACGTCAATGTTGAGACCCGTCTGTGGCGGAGTAGACACCATGTGCAACAGGAAGGAGTGGGAAGGGCCAGGAGGCGGCATGGAAAAGCCCTGAGGATGAGGCCTTATTTTGCTCATCTTGTAGCTCCTGGAACACCTTGGTAATCAATGTGTGTTAGAGCCCATTGACTTTCACTGTGTCTAGAGCGCAGATGTGCCAGGAGAAACCTGGGTTCAAGCCCTGGGTCTCCTGCTCCCTGGCTGTCTGATACTGGTACAAACAGTAAACATGCAGATGGTCTGGTTTCCTCACCTCCAAAATGAAGGTGTGAATACTCTACCACTCCTAATGTTTAATAGCATCCTGCAAAACATTTAGAAGTAATAGTGTTCTAGAATACCACAGGATGCTAGGGGTGTAGCTTCTGGGGAAACTGAGGCACAAGAAGATTAAATGATTTTTCCCCAAGGTTTAGAGTCAATAACTGACAGAGGTAAAACTAAAACCCAACTTCCACTATGAGTACTAATACTGTTACTACTTTCTACTTCAAAGGATTGTGGTAAGACAAAATTTAGAGTGCTTGCTTCAGCAGTACATATACTAAAACTGGAATAAATGAAAGATTAGTATGACCCCTGTGCAAGGATAACATGCAAATTCATGAAGCAGTTTAAATTTAAAACAATTTTGTAAATTAAAATATTGGCTGGGCTCGGTGGCTCACGCCTGTAATCTCAGCACTTTGGGAGGCCGAGGCAGGAAGATCACTTGAGGTCAGGAGTTCAAGATCAGCCTGGCCAACATGGTGAAACCCTGTCTCTACTAAAAATACAAAAAATAGCTGGGCATAGTGGCTCATGCCTGTAATCCCAGCACTTTGGGAGGCTGAGGCCGGTAGATCACCAGAGGTCAGGAGTTCGAGACCAGCCTGACCAACATGGCGAAACCCCGTTTCTACTAAAAAATACAAAATTAGCCGGGCGTGATGGCACATGCCTGTAATCCCAGCTACTTGGGAAGCTGAGGCAGGAGAATCGCTTGAACCTGGGAGGTGGAGGTTGCAGTGAGCCAGGATCGCATCATTGCACTCCAGCCTGGGAAACGAGAGTGAAATTTCATCTCAAAAAAGAAAAAAGAAATATTTCTTAATATGACTGGCTTTGTTTTTAAAGAAACAGAACTGACATGATAACTTTTTAAGTAGAGAATTATCTTTCTATTTTAAAATGTTACATCTGAGTTCTTTAGATTTCAAATTGTATTTGAACTGAACTTTCAAATTGTTGCTGATATGAAGGAATGTCTTGATTCAGCTCTTTGTCTAGGGCCCTCTGTCTCAGGAAAGAAAATGCATTCTTTGGAGAATATAAAGCCTGCTATGACCCTGCTGAGTTATAAATAGTTTGTGCTACCCAGAAACAGTACTCGATTTGAAAATACCATTTTAAAGACATCATTTGTGTTTGACTACCACTTCCTAGTTCCTACGGTAATTGGAAAACTAGAATAGCAAGTCCTGTCCTCTTGGGACTTATTTCCTCATTTGTCTGATGTCTCCTTCCAACTTGAAAATACTATGTGTCACTTATTTGTGATATGAAATGAAAGTGAGCTACCAGCATTCTGTTTTGATAACTTTTGAGGTGAGGGTGGAGTGGAGAAAATATGACATCATTTAAAATTTTAAGAGGCAACCAGAGTTTGCATTAAGCAACTGCTATTTGTAGGCAACATACACAAGTCATTACTTCACATCCTTTGGCCCTTAATGACTTTCTTAGTTTTCATTCCTCCCAAATGGAGCAGTCAAAAGACCATCAATCCACTCAAATATGGAGGTTAAAAAAACCATCCGTGTAGGACAGGACATTCAGAATGGCGAAGCAAGCTCCGCAGACCCTCTCTCCAGCAAAACACCTCAAGTGGTGAAAATAATAAAAAGGCAATAATTTAAAGCCCCTGGATATTGTTCAAAGGGTGTACAGGAAACAAAGAAAAAGTCCCTCAAAAAAATATATGAAACCTTCTTAGGAAGGGTCTGTGGCAGTTGAGCCACTTCCTGTTTCCTTACCCTCTGCATCCCCTGCTCAGTGTTAATGGAAGTGCTACCTGTTCTGCACCCTCCACTCTGGGCAGGTGTGGCCAAGATGATAGGGACTCTCTTTTCATCCCCCCTTTCCCCCTGCCAGTCTGAGGCTATGGTTTCACCCCTCCTGCGCCCAGCCCTGTGTTGCGGAAGCTCTATTCTAGGCAGTACCAACCTCCCTTTCCCCATCTTGCCTGCCTTGTTTGTAGGGTAGAAGTTCTACTCCAGGTGAAGCAGGCTAAGAATACTGGGACCACTGTCACCCCCACCCCAGCTCACTCACGAGTAGCAGGGAGGTTCTATGCTGCCATGGACAAGCCAAGAAGAACAGGCTTATCCACAGCTGCCACAGCCGCCACCTCTAGTACCCACTTGCAGATCCGGGCATTCATCACTCTGGGAGAAGTGGGTCCCTGACCCCAGCTCCTTGCAGTTTTGCATGGGTTCTGCCCCAGGGGAGAGGCAAGCCAAGATGGCAAAGAGGCCAGGCATGATGGCTGGCGCCTGTAAGCCCAGCACTTTGGGAGGCTGAGGCAGGACGATCACTTGAAGCAAGGAGTTGGAGACCAGCCTGGGCAACAAAGCAAGACCTCATCTCTAAAAATACAAATTTAAAAATTAGCTGAGCGTGGTGGCGCACATCTGTAGTCCTAGGTGCTAGGGAGGCTAAGGTGGGAGGATCACTTGAGCCTTGAGGTTGAGGCTGTAGTGAGCTATGCACTCAGCCTGGGTGACAGAATGAGACCCTGTCTCAAAAAATAAACAAATAAAAATAAATAATAATATTGCAGTCTTCCCTGGCAGTCTGGAAGACTGTGTACATGTCCAAGGCTGTACCTTTCCAGGGTGTGATCAGAGGAGTGACCACAGAGCTCTAAGATACTAGAACACGAGAGAAAAAGGTAACCCCTTCCCCCACAACTGTGCTAGCAACCTTCAAGCCACACACATTTCCAACAATAAACATCTAACTGCTAAGCAGGCTTAAGTACAACATCTGAATAATAAGAAAGTGACCTGCCAGAAGTGATTCCTAGCCTAAGTGGCCAGGCTAAAAGAGAAAACAAGGTCAGAGAACTCTGAGGTTGAATGTCAGAGGCTGCACACCGCAAGGGACACAGACTTTGCAGGATTACTGTAGTCAAGTCACTAAGCAAATAAATAAACCCCAGGAAACAATAACCACCACCACCCCTAGCAGTGGCGTCAGTATCCACAGTTGCTACCAAATATTACCTAAAATTTTCAGTTTTCAACAAAAAAATTGCAAGGCATGCAAAAACAAAACAGAACAAAAAAATAAGAAAGTGTGACCCATACACGAGAAAAAATAAAGCCAGCAATCAAAACTGCTTTTGAACGGGTCCAGAGAGTGGACCCAGGAGACAAGGCTTCAAAACAGCTATTCTGATCCAGACCATCCTGACTAACATGGTGAAACCCCGTCTCTACTAAAAATTTAAAAAATTAGCCAGGCACGGTGGCGGGCGCCTGTAGTCCCAACTACTTGGGAGGCTGAGGCAGGAGAATGGCGTGAACCCGGGAGGGGGAGGTTGCAGTGAGCAGAGATTGCACCACTACACTCCAGCGTGGGTGACAGAGCAAGACTCTGTCAAAATAAAATAATAAAATAAAATAAAATAAAAACAGCTATTCTAAGTATGTTCAAAGAAATAAAGAAAATCCTTCTTAGAAAACTAAAGGAAGGGCCGGGTGCGGTGGCTCAAGCCTGTAATCCCAGCACTTTGGGAGGCCGAGACTGGTGGATCACGAGGTCAGGAGATTGAGACCATCCTGGCTGACACGGTGAAACCCCGTCTCTACTAAAAAATACAAAAAACTAGCCGGGTGAGGTGGCGGGTGCCTGTAGTCCCAGCTACTCGGGAGGCTGAGGCAGGAGAATGGCGTGAACCCGGGAGGCGGAGCTTGCAGTGAGCTGAGATCCGGACACTGCACTCTAGCCCGGGCGACAGAGTGAAACTCCGTCTCAAAAAAAAAAAAAGAAAGAAAACTAAAGGAAGATATGATAGCAATGTCTTATTAGAAGAAAATAGCTAAAAATATTCACAAGTGCCAGTTATAAAAACAAAAGAAAGAAAAGGTCAGGCACGGTGGCTCACACCTGTAATCCCAGCACTTTGGAAGGCCAAGGCAGGCGGATCACTTGAGGTCAGGAATTCAAGACCAGCCTGGCCAACATGGTGAAACTCTTTCTCTACTAAAAACAAAAATTAGCCAGACGTGGTAGTGGGCACCTGTAATCCTAGCTACTTGGTAGGCTGAGGCAGAAGAATCACTTGAACCTGGGAGACAGAGATTGCAGTGAGCCGAGATCATGCCACTACACTCCAGCCTGGGCCACAGAGTGAGATCCTGTCTCAACAAAACAAAACAAAACAAACAAATAAACAAAAAACAACAACAAAGAAAGTATCAATAAAGAGAAACTATTAAAAAGAACCAAATAGAAATTCTGGACATAGAAAGTACAAACAGAAATGAAAAATTTACAAAGGGGCTCAACAATAAATTTGAGCTGGCAGAGAAATCCAAAGGAAATCAGAAAGTACTTTGAGCTAAATGAAAATAAAGACACAGCATACCAAAACGTATGGGATACAGCTAAAGTAGTGCTTAGAGAGAATTTTATAGCTATAAATGCCTATATTAACAAACAGGAAAGATCTCCAATCAGTAACCTAAACTTCTACCTTAAGACTCTAGCAAAAGAAGAGCAAACTAAACTGAAGCAAGTAGAAGGAAGAAAAGAATAAAGATTAGAGTAGAAATTAATAAAATAAAATCAAGACTGGGAAAACAATATAGACAATCAGTAAAACCAAAGTTGATTATTGAAAGATGGACAAAAATGACAAAGCTTTAGCTAGATAGACCAAGAGAAAAAGAGAGAAAGCTCAAATTGCTAGAATCAGAAATGAAAGAGGAGACACTACTACTGACTTTACAGAAATACAAGGGATTATAAGGGCATACCACGGGCTGCATACCAAAAACAGCAGATAATTTAGATGAGATGGAAAATTCATAGAAAGACATGTACTACTGAAACTGATTAGAGAAGTAGAAAATCTGAATCAGCCTATATCCAGTAAAGAGATCAAATTAGTAATTTTAAAACTTCTTATAAAAGAAAACTCTAATCCAAGTGGCTTCACTGATACACTTCCCAACCCATTCTTCGAGGCTAGTATTTACCCGGATACCAAAATCAAATACATTACAAGAAAAGAAAAAAGGACCAACATCCCTTATGAATACAAAAATTCACAAAAATACAAACATAAAATACTGGCAAACAGAATATGGCAACATATAAGGAGGTTTATACACCATGAGCAAGTGGGATTTATACCAGGAATACAAGGTGAGTTTACAGTCAGAAATCAATTAATGTAATACACACTATTAATAGAATAAAGCATCCATAGTATAAAGGAAGAATTAAAACAACCTCTTTCTACAGATGACATGATCTTGTATACAAAAAATCCCAGGAATCCACTAAAAAACTATTAGAACTAGTAAACAAGTTCATCAAGGTAACAGGATATAAGATGAATATTCAAAGTCAATTTTATTTCTACTCACTAAAAATAAATATTGCAAAAAGGAAATTAAAATAATTCAATTGATAATAGCATCAAAAACAATAAAATAGTCTGGCACAAATTTAACAAAAATACACAATTTATACACTGAAAACTATAAAATATTGCTGAAATAAATTTAAAAGTCCTCAATAAATGCATTAGAATGGTATAAATCATTGTTTGGAAGATTCAATATCACTAAAATGGCAACATTCCCCAAATGGATTTATAGATTCAACATAGTCTCCATCATAATCCCAGCTGGTCTGTGGTAGAAATTGATAAACTTATTCTAAAATTCTCATGAAAGTGCAAGGAACCCAAAATAGACAAAACAAACTTGGGAAAGAAGATAAAAGTTGGAGGACTCACGTTTCCTGATTTCAAAACTTGCTACCAAAGTTACAGTGATCAGGGCAGTTGCTGTGGCTCATGTCTGTAACCCCAGCACTTTGGGAGGCCAAGATGGGAGGATTGTTTGAGTCCAGGAGTTTGAGACCATACTGGGCAACATAGGGTGGCCCTCATCTCTACAAAAAAAAAAAAAAAAAAAAAAATTAAAAATTAGCCAGGTGTGGTGGCACGCACCTGTGGTCCCAGGTACTCAGGAAGCTGAGGTGGGAGGATCACCTGAGCCAGGAAGGCAGAGGCTGCAGTGAGCTGTGACCATGCCAACTGCACTCCAGCCTGGGTGACACAGCAAGACTTTGTCTCAAAAAAAAAAAAAAGAATAAAAAAGAATAAAAAATAAATTTTAAAAAGTTATAGTAATCAATACAGTGTGGTACTGACATAGATATAGTCACATAAGTCAATGGAATAGAATTGAGAATCCAGCAATAAAGCTTTACTTTTATCATCAGTTGGTTTTCTACAAGGGTGCCAGAACAATTCAGTGGAAAAAGAATAATCTTTTCAACAAATGGTGCTGGAACAACTGGATATCCTCATGTAAAAGAATGCATTGCATATCATATGCAAACATTTACTCCAAATGGGTTGGAGAGCTAAATGCAAGAGTTAAAACTATAAAACTCACTGGGCGCAGTGGCTCATGCCTGTAATCCCAGCACTTTTGGAGGCCGAGGAGGGTGGATCATTTGAGATCTGGAGTTCAAGATGAGCCTGACCAACATGGTGAAACCCCATCTCTACTAAAAACACAAAAATTAGCTGGGCGTGGTGTCAGGCACCTGTAATGCCAGCTACTCAGGAGGCTGAGGCAGGAGAATTGCTTGAACCCAGGAGGCGGAGATTGCAGTGAGCCGGGATCGCACCATTGCATTCCAGCCTGGGAGACAGAGTGAGACTGCATCTGAAAACAAACAAAAAACAAAAAAATCAAAAAAACAAAACCATAAAACTCTTAGAAGAGATTTCTTAGATATAGTACCCGAATTATAAGAAACAAAAGAAAACAGATAAAATTGGACTACATCAAAATTAAACACTTTTATGCATGGAAGGATGTTATCAAGAAAGTGAAATGCCAACCTGCAGAATGAGGGAAAATATTTGCAAATCATATATCTGATAAAGGATGTGCTTCCATATTGTGTAAAAAAACTCTGGAGAATTAAAAAACAACCCAAGTAGCCAGGCGCGGTGGCTCACACCTGTAATCCCAGCACTGTGGGAGGCCTAGGCGGGCGGATCACGAGGTCAGGAGATCAAGACCATCCTGGCTAACACAGTGAAATCCCGTCTCTACAACAACAACAACAACAAATTAACTGGGCGTGGTGGTGGGCACCTGTAGTCCCAAGTACTTGGGAGGCTGAGGCAGGAGAATCGCTTGAGTCCAGGAGGTGGAGGATGCAGTGAGCCAAGATTGTGCCACTGGACTCCAGCCTGGGTGACAGAGAGAGACGCCATCTCAAAAACAAAAAACAAGGAAAAACACCCAATTAAAAAATTGGGCAAAGTATTTGAGTAGACATTTTTTGAAATAAGAGACATAGAATGCCAATAAGCCCATGAAAATATGCTAGATGTCATTAGTCATTAGGGAAATGCAAGTCAAAAGTACAAGATACCACTTCATACCCACTAGGATGACTATAGTAAAAAATACAGACTCTAACAAGTACTGGTGAGTACATGGAGAAATTGGAACCCTCATGCACTGCTAGTGGAATTGTAAAACGGTGTAGCCCTGTGAAAAGCAGTCTGGTAGTTCCCAAAAAAAGTTAAATATAGAATTACCATATGACCCAGCAATTCCACTCATAGGTATATACCCAAGTGAACGGAAAACATATGTCCACACACAAGCTTGAACATGAATGCCTGTAGCAGCATTATTCATAATAATTAAAAAGTGAAATCAATTTAGACATTTATCAACTGATGAATGGATAAAGAAAATTTGGTATAGCTGAATAATTGAATATTATTTGTCAATAAAAAGCAATGAAGTAGAAGTACTGATAGAGACTGTAACTTGGATGAGCCTCAAAAACATTATGCTAAGTCAAATAAGCCAGTCCCAAAATATCACATGTTGTATAAGTCCTTTTATATGAAACGTCCATAAAAGACAAATCAACAGAGACATAAAGTAGATTAATGTGCGCCTAGGCCTGGGAGTTAGTGCAGGCATGGGAATTATTACTAATGGATATAGGGCTGGTTTTTTGTTGATGTTGTTGTTGCTGTTTTTTTGAGAGACAAAAATGTTCTAAAAGTGGATGGTGGTGGGGGTTGCACAACTCTGTGAATATATAAAAAATGTGACTTATATACATTAAATCAACAAATTGCATACTCTTTTAATTATATCTCAATAAGGCTGTTTAAAAACATCAGTGTATGTTTTCCTTGATGAAAAAAGAAATTAATTGTCAATCTTCCAAGTAGTTTAAAAATCTTAATGTCTCTTACTCAAAAATAAAAAGAGTATTTATGGTTTCAGAATCATCCATCCTGGGGAAAGATGACTAGCGTAATTTTCCAGATACATAGGGTTGAAGACCAATGGGAACAGGTGGCACGAATTTAGTTCCATTGATCGCTCCCAGACACACTGCAGAAAGGGTTTTTGGAAAACACTAAATTACAAAAAAACACCTTATTTGTCTTAAAAATAACACAATTACCAGGAAGCTGTGGGTTTATATTTGGAAAGATCATTTTACATTACCAGTTCTTGCTATGAAATGAAATCTCTTTCAACTTAAAATTCTGGCAGATTTTTTTTTCCTCATGGGGATTTAAAAATTTTATTCACATGCTTTTTAAAAAGAGAGACACTTCTTTGTAAACATGATCTGTTTCTCATACTTTCCAGTGGCCAATTATATCCACATTTTTAAGCAGATAGCAGTTGAGGATACTAACAAAAAGAAAATACATTTTAATTTCCTTTATTAAATTGAGGTAGGAAGACAATCTTAGGATGATTAAATTAGAGAACTTAAATAACTCACTCCGTAGGAAAATGATGGCTGAAACCACAGAGCTACTTACGTAGTGACAATGGAAAACAAGTGGTCACAGGGAATGGGGAGAAGGCTTATTTTCTTTGATAACAAAGAAACAAGGAGGCTCTCTGTAATAGGCAGCGCCATATCCCCCTCACTCTATGCACAGCTCCAGATAGGACGGAAATTGCTGTGAGCCTTGGTGCTCTGCGCACATACACGAGATTGAAAACCTTAGCAGGTGATAATCTGCAACTCGGTGCGCTTAGCACTTTCTCTGGTTACACGGAAGAAAACATTAAGGGTTTCCTCGATTTACCGCCACTTTCTCAGAAGAACACCATGTGTGTGATGTGACCATTAAAAGCGACCTGCCATTCTCTTTCAAAGCAAAAATGTCATAACCTCTTCTTCAAGAGGCTTTTCCACTTTATTACGTTTTCTTGCTCAGTTCTGGGAAGTAGATATTTTCTATCAGGACAAGGAGAATAAGTCTTTTGAACTGTCAAATAGGATATTGCCTTTATTTCTTCAAGGTATGAGTTACATGTGCTTCATCCCAGGAATATAAACTAGCCAGACAATAGGTCTGTCTACACATATGCAGGGATAGCGTAGCACCCCCGACCTTTGTCAAATCTGCTCTGAGTTACAGGAGTTTATTGATGAAACTGTGGATGAAGCTGGTGCCAATACTGGCCTATTAGTTATGGGTTCAGGGCCCTGACTGGCCTATAGGTTATGGGTTCACGAGACAAAGTGAAGCAGGGGAGGCCATGACCCATGTCACTGGAGGGAAAAACACGTTAAATGTTAAGAAAAAGAGACTTGGCTAGATTTTTTTGTTTTTTTTTTTCTTCTCATCACCCAGGCTGGAGTGCAGTGGCGTGATCTCAGCTCACTGCAACCTCTGCCTCCCGGGTTCAAGCAATTCTCCTGCCTCAGCCTCCTGAGTAGCTAGGATTACAGGCAAGTACCACTACGCCCGGCTAATTTTTTGTATTTTTAGTCGAGACAGGGCTTCACCATGTTGGCCAGACTGGTCTCGAACTCCTGCCTCAAATGATCTACCTCCCTCAGCCTCCCAAAGTGCTGGGATTACAGGCATGAGCCACCGCCTCCAGTCACTTGGCTAGATTTTAAAGACTGCTTGTATATTTCATGTTTTAAGGGCTGATACTATTTGAACAAGTAAAGAAAAAAGCATGGTACTAGCTATACAAAAGTTGAAAAGTACAATAACTTTTGCTCCTGCTCTGCTTTCATAGTGGACACATTGGTTAAGGCCATTCTCATACATTCTAGAAGAATCCAATTGGTTAGAAAGAATCAACTCTCCTCCAGGAAAGAGCGCCTGCTAGGCTGCCTGTTTGTCAGGATCTGTGATAGACTGAGTGCATATCCCATCCCACCCACTTTCCTCACGATGTAGACTGATGCCTCTCCACTGAGAGGCAGGGTCTATGCTCCCTCCCCTTGAACCCAGGCCAACTTTTGTAACTACCTTGACCCATCAGATGCGGTAGAAGTGATACTATGTGACTTCTGAGGTCATGAAAGCAACTCGGCCTCTGCTTGACTCTCTGTCTCTCTGGTCACTTGTCCTTGAAACCCAGCCATCGTGTCAGAGGGAAGCCCAGGCTGGGAGCCCAGGCCACAGCCAGCAGCAACTGCCAGACACCGAAGTGAGTGGACCTCCCGATGGCGCCAGCTCCCTGAATCCTTATTGTTTTAAGCCATTTCGTGTTGGGATAATTTGTTATGCAATGATAGAAAACTAATAAAAGAAAGATCTAGGCATCTTCTTGGTAGAAAGCCACAAGACAAGGGAAATTAAAGATATTTTAGGCCAGACCTAGTGGCTCATGCCTGTAATCCCAGCACTTTGGGAAGTGGAGACAGGAGGATTGCTTGAGCCCAGGAGTTTGAGACCAGTTGGGCAATATAGTGAGACCCATCTCTATAAAAATGCATAAATTAGCCAAGTGTGGTGGTGTGCACCTGCAATCCCAGCTACTTGAGAGGCTGAGGCAGGAGGATTGCTTGAGCCCTGGAGGTCGAGGGTGCAGTGAGCTGTGATTGCACCATCACACTCCAGACTGTGTGACAGAGTAAAAGTCTGTCCCCACCCCCTCCAAAAAAAAAAAAAAAACCCAAAACTCATTAGCTGCGTGATTTTGGGCAAGTTACTTAACATCTCTGTGCTCCAAGTTCTTTAACTGTTAATGGAGCCAACATTAATATCTATTTCACAATTTTGTGAGGTTTAAAAGGGGTTAATACGTATGAAGCATTTAGAACAGCAGCTGGCATGTTTTCAATACTCTATGTTAGCATTATTGTAGCTATCACCATTTGTTATAAATTGTTCCTTAAAATAAAACTCAAAGCAAATACTGTAAAACGCTAGCATTGTTAAATCCCTGTGGTGTGGTTTTGAGTATTATATCATTATTGATAGTTTGCTGTATGTTTGAAATAATTAATAATAAAATTGAGTTACACAAAAAGAGGCATGGTCTTAGTTCTAAGGTATTTCACAAGTTAGGGAGGTCGATAAGTAACCTACCCCAGAGAAAAATTGTAGTGTACATAGGTATGTGTGTACTCGTGCACAATGAGCTGAAATTCTTTCTTTCTCTTTCTCTCTTCTTTTTTTGAGATGGAGTTTCTTTCTTGTTGCCCAGGCTTGGGTGCAATGGCACGATCTCAGCTCACTGCAAACTCCGTCTCCCAGTTCCAGCAATTCTCCTCCCTCAGCCTCCTAAGTAGCTGGGATTACAGGCACCCACCATCATGCCTAGCTAGTTTTTGTATTTTTAGTAGAGACGGGATTTCATGATGTTGGCCAAGGTGGTCTCGAACTGCTGACCTCAGGTGATCTGCCCTCCTCTGCCTTCCAAAGGGCTGGGATTACAGGCATAAGCCACCGCCTTCCTCCCCTTCCCTCTCCTCCCCGCCTTCCCTCCCCTTCCCCTACCTCACCTCCCCTCCCCCCACCTGTCTGTCTGTCTTTCTTTTTCTTTCTTTCTTTCTGTCTTTCTTTCTTTTTCTTTTTCTTTCTTTCTTTCTCTTTCTTTCTTTCTTTTTTTTCTTTTCCTTCCTTCCTTCCTTCCTTCCTTCCTTCCTTCCTTCCTTCCTTCCTTCCTTCCTTCCTTCTTTCCTTCCTTCCTTCCTTCCTTCCTTCTTTCCTTCCCTCTCATTGTCTCTTATTTTTAATACAGGGTATTACTCTGTCACCCAGGCTAGAGTACAGTGGGCCAAGACAGGTCACCACAGCCTTGACCTCCTGGGCTCAAGTGATTCTCCTGCCTCAGTCTCCCAAGCAGCTGGGAACACAGGCATGCACCACCATGCCTGGCTAATTCTTTTATTTTTATTTTTTTGTAGAGATGGGGTCTCGAATTCCTGGCCTCAAACAATCCTCTTGACTCAGCCTTCCAAAGTGCTGGGATTACAGGCATGAATCTCTATGCCTGACCCTGAAATTTTTATCTTACCACCTGGCACCAGAATTCCTCTTAAGGAGAGAATGGTGTTTGTTTTGGAAAAACAACTTGATAAGCCACTTCAACTTGGGGTTGAAGGTGGGACCTTGAGGGCTGAGTGTTGGCAGGAGTTCAAGTATCAAAGAGACAGAAATATGCTGCTCTGCATGAGAAATTGGAGGGAGGAAAATGAAGAATAGAGACAAGAGAGAGGATAAGAAAAAGGGAGACCTGAATTGGTGGGAGGCTGGGCTTATTCAGCGTGAAGGATGTTTCTGTTAGGAATGTGTTCAGCAGGAACTTGTAGAAAATGGGACGAGGGTACAGACAATTAGGAGCTTATTTTTGTCTGACAGCAAGTAGTCCAGAGGAAGTCGGTTTTTGGCTGTGGTTCAGTAATGGTGTTGTGGCCTCACAGACACCCAGCTGACCAAGGGTGTCAGCCATTGCACTTTAAAATCTATTGCAATGTTTGTGCAAAAGCCATGCATTCCATGGGTGGCTCCCAACCACTGGCTTCTGCGGCAGGGATGCCAAGATCAATCCACTTCTGGAAGACCTGGGACTCCTCAGACAGCCACATTTGGCCTGAAGACTCCTGGATGGCTTTGCTGAACTTGCCTTAGACTGTAGAGCAGTCTAAGATGCCTTCACCCAATCTTCTCTCCCTCTCTTCTTGAGTTAGATGGAGTAAGATGTCATCAAAATCTGGTGGCTCTCCTAGTCTTATTTGGCCCCTTCCCTATTTTCCCTTACACAGGCATATCCCCTAACAAGATCTTTGCCCATTTACTCTTATCTAGGCATTTGCTTCCTGAAGGACTTAAATTAACACCATTAGTAACACTGAGATTTCTCTGGGCTTTCCTCCATGGTTGCAAAAAGACCACCAGAGTTTGTACCATTACATCCATCTTCAAAAGCAGACGAAGGAATGAAGAAAAAAAAAAACTGGGCCCAAGCTGGGCATGCTGGCTCACTCCTGTAATCCCAGGACTTTGGGAGGCTGAGGTGGGTAGATCACTTGAAGTCAAGAGTTTGAGACCAGCCTGGCCAACATGGTGAAACCTCGTCTCTACTAAAAACACAAAAATCAGCCAGGCATGGTGGCAGGCACCTGTAATCCCAGCTACTCAGGAGGCTGAGGCAGGAGAATCGCTTGAACCTAGGAGGTGGAGGTTGCAGTGAGCCAAGATGGCGCCACTGCACTCCAACCTAGGCAACAGAGTGAGACTCTGTCTCAAAAAAATAAACAAATAAAATAAATAAATAAAATTAAAAAAACCCCAAAACACAAGATGTACCCATTACATCCATCTCTTTTATCAGAAAAGCAAAAGCTTTCACAGTAGCCTCCACAGACTCATATCCTAACATCTGATGAAGTTCATTGGAGCATCCTTTCTTGAGCATCTTAACTGTCACATGAGGCATTGAAGAAACAGGTCAACACATGTAAGAGTTACTTCTGAGAGCACATCACACACTAAAAGAAATTGCTTCCAAAAGAGTATTTTGTGTCATAATCCAACATCTCGTGTATTCATTCTTGTCAGCAGCGTGCAAGAGCTCTGCCAGAATTTGTGTAATTTGGGGAATATTCAGTATTATTTAAAAATGAAATGTTTTTATGAGCACTCAAACCCCAAATGATTTTCCTAACACTAATGACACTAATAAAGCCTTTACCCTATAGCTGTTGGCTCAGAGGGTTGAGGAAATTTAAGAGCAACTGTGTATTTCAACAGCTCCTGGAAAAAATCCCTGTATTTAATTTTGTGGCTTTTAAAGCTTCATTAGAGCATTTATCATTTTGTGTAAAAAACCAAGAAAACCATCAAAAAGGCATCTGACCTGTATACAATGCTTTCTTGAGTAAGCCCTAAAAAATACTAAGATCACAGGAAATTATTAAAATATATCTTTCCCAAGACATTTGTAATTGGTAGAATTTATCCTACCAAAATGCCAGCTAGTATAGGCCTTTAAAACACAAGCTGCTCTTTGGAAAATATAATTTTGGATTCCACAAATATTTATTTAGAAACTTCCACATGCCAGGTGCTGGACTAAGATTTGAGTGAACCACACAGAGTTCTCCATCTTCAGGGAACCATCTTCCAGTGGGGTTGCTATGATTTGATATGTCCCCTAAATTTTGCATGTTGGAAACTCAATCTCGAAATCCATATGTTGACTGGAGGTGGGGCTTTTGGGAGCTAATTGCGTTTGGATAAGGTCATCAGTGTGGAGCCACTGTGATGGAACTGGTGACTTCGTAAGAAGAGGAGGAGAGAGCTGTGAGCTGACGCGCATGCGCTTTTGCACTCCTGCCACGTGATCCCCTCCACCATGTAATCGTGCAGCACAAAGGCCCTCGCCAAATACTCTCAGACTTCCCAGTCTCTGGAACTGTGGGAAGTACATTTCCTCCTTTCTAAATTACTCAGTCTCACGTATGGTTATAGCAACACAAACCAGACTAAGACAGAAAACTGGCATGGAGAAGTGGGACTCTTGGTAATAATGAATATTTGAGAATGTAGAAGTAGCTTTGGAACTGGGAAGACGCTGGAACAGTTTTGAAGCAAATGCTGGAAAAAGGCTATATTGCCATAAATGGAACGTTAAGGGTAATTCTGGTGAGGGTTCAAAAGAAGAGAAGACTAGGGAAAGTCTGCAACTTCTTAGAGTAAAGTGGTGTGACCAGAACGTTGGTGGAAATATGGAGAGTAGAGGCCACTCTGATGAAGCCTCAGACAGAACGGCAGAATAAGATATTGTAACTGGAGTAAAGGTCATCCTTATGACACTGAGGCAAAGAAGCTGGCTGAACTATGTCCATACCCAAGGGCCTTAGAGAACATGGAACTTAAGAACAATGAACTAGGCTATCTGGTCGGGGAAACATTCTAAGCAGCAAAGCCCTCAGGCTACTTCATGGCTACTTTTAATGCTTATTGTAAGATATGAGAGGAAACAGAGTGAGAAAAATTTGGAAAATGTGCAGCCTGGCCACATGAAGAGTAGAGATCAGTGCAAATAGAAAGGAGCCAGAGGCTATTCATTAAGATAGGAAAAGAATGACTCCAAAGGCATTTCAGAGACCTTTGAGGCTGTTCCTCCCATCACAGGCCCAGAGCTCTAGGAGATGAGAATGGTTTTGGGGGACTGACCCGGGGTACCCTCCATGGGCTTCCTGCCTAGGGCTGCCTCAGATCTGTGCTTCAGATCCACAGAACCAACAGTATGCAGTTCCAGCCTGAGAAAGCCACAGGCACCCAACTCCAACCCTCAAGGACTGAAGTGTGAGCACATTCTGGTGCTCCTTGACCACCCCAGCCATGGCTCAAGCAGGTCCAGGTGTGACTAGACCCACAATTCCAGAAGGCACAAGTCAGAAACTTTCGTAAGATCCATATCGTGCTAATTCTGCAGGCACACAGAACGCAAGAGCTGTGGGGCATAGCTTCCTCTGTGTAGATTTCAAAGGATGTCATGAACAGTCTGGCTGCCCAGGCAGACTTGTTGCAGGGCAGGACCACCACAGAATCCCTACTCAGGCAATGCCAAGCAGAACTGTGAGGTCAGAGATGCTACAGAGAGTCCCCACTAAGGCAATGCCTAGTGGAGTAGTGGAAGCATGGTCACCACAGAGTCCCACTGGGGTAATGCCTAATGGAGCCATGGGAGTGGGACTGCTGCCGAGAACAGATCCGTAGAATCAACAGTGTGTAGTTCCAGCCTGAGAAAGAACTACACAGGGTGTAGTTCCAGGCACCCAACTCCAACCCTCAAGGACTGAAGTGAGAGCAGAGCCCCGCAATGCTGTGAGGGTAGCTCTGTTGCCCAAGGCTTTGGGGACTCAATCCCCACACCAGTGTGCCCAGAATGCAGGACATGGATTCAAGAGAGAATATTCTCCAGCTTTAAGACTTAATGTTGTTTTTCCCATTTGTGTTTTGGGCTTCCTTGGGATGAGTTACCCTGTTTTCTTGCCTCTTTCCCCATTTTGGAATAGAACTGTCTATCTTATGCCTGCCTCACCATTCTATTTTGAAAGTAGATAACTTGTTTACTTTTACGTGTCCACAGCTAAAGGGGACTTTATCTCAAGATGAATCATGCTTTAAGTCTCACCCATATATGATTCACATGAGATGCCAGACTTTGAACTTTGGAGTTGGTGCTGGAACAAGTTAAGACTTCGGGGCTATTGAAACGGAGTTAATGTATTTTGTGTGTGAGAAGGACATAAATTTTGGAAGCCAGGGGTGGAATGCTATGGTTTGCCTGTGTCCCCTAAATCTCATGTGTTTGAAGCTTAATCCCCAAATCCATATGTTGATTGGAGGTGGGGCCTAGGGGAGCTTATTAGGATAAGACAAGGTCACCAGAGTGGAGTCCCCAGGATAAAACTGATGGCTTTATAAGAAGAGGAGAAGAGGTCTGAGCTGGCAAGCACATTCTTGTCTTCTTGTCATGTGATGCCCTCCACCATGTTATGACACAACAAGAAGGCCCTCACCAGATGCTGGCACCATGCTCTTGGACTTCCCAGCCTCTAGAACTGTGATAAATATATTCATTTTCTTTATAAATTACTCTGTTTATGGTATTCTGTTATAGCATCAGAAAACGGTCTCAGGTGAGGGTATGATAATAAACAAGCAACTGAGTAAATAACAAACAAATTAAAACATGCAGCAGGTGCCACAAAGGAAAACAGCTGGCACTGTGGTAGATTGGTCAAGAATGGCATTTCTCAGAAAGTGATAGGGAAAGAACTCTGAGAAGAGGGAACTTCCCTTGGTGTGTACTGGAAAAAAAGAGAAAGCTAGAGGACTTACCTGGGAGAGGCAAAAACTGGGGTGAGATGTGATCTGATTTGTGTTGTGGAAGTGGACCGACAGAAAAACAGGAAGCTACCAGTGGGTGACAGCAGTGGACTTAGAGAAACTCAGTGAACTTGCTTCCTCTAAGACGTAAAATGGTTCTGAGGACAAACACAGATATCCTGGCTACTGTTATTCCTGGAAGTAATAAACTGCAGTTTGTCTCTCACTCAGGATTTTGTGCCTTCTGTAAGCACACAAAAAACTGTGGCAGACTAATTTGCAAATAGGGTAAAATTTCACATTTTGATGGTTCCTTGTTCCAACCATAATCTGGACTCTCCCTTAACCCTCTCATGTCTCCACACACAAATCTCACTGCTCCCCAAGTCCTTCCCATCTGAGTAAGTGGCATCACTATCCACCTAGATGCTCAATCCTGAAACCTGAGACTCATTGTTAGTTTCCACCAATACATTCACTGCCTCAGCACATCTTGTTGGTCCACCAAGAACATGTGGGCAAACCCAACTCCATTCCTGCTTTTGAAGCCTTTGCCATGTCTTGCTTACATTCCACTGGCTAAAACAAGTCATGTGACCCAGCCTAAAGTCAAAAAGCAGGGAAATAGACTCACCCCTTTAGTGAAAAGAACTACAAAGTCACATGGCAAACAGCATGGGCACAGGGAGGGGTGATAAATTTGGGACATTAATAAAATCTATCACCAGCACTAAAGTGAATGATTTTTCTTTTTTTTTCTGAGGAGACGTCTGCTGTTCAAAATAGTCCACAGACACTTAACATAGCATCTACTCTGACTTCAAAAGGGCTTTTTGAGAAACTGCCAAGAAGAAAGGCTATTCGCCAATAGAGTCCTCAGCAGAGCTGGAAATAGGGTATTTTCTGGGACCTGAGTGTCAGAAACACAATGGCAGTCAATGACTGGCTCTAGAAGTTTTATATCACCACAAACCCCCTTGTCTTCTGGCTTTGAGGTCTGGCTCAGACACAGAGCATACTAGCAGGAGTGGACATTCTGGGCCAGGGATTCCCGAAGCCTAATAAGCCTTTCACTGGCGGTATATGAGATGTTGATTTTAGGCATGTGTTAGCTTAGACTCAAGTAGTTAAAATAAATGTCATTTTAAAAAATATTTTACTTTCTACTTTTTTTTTTTTTTTTAAAGACAGGGTCTTGCCCAGGCTGGAGTGCAGTGGAGCAATCATGGCTTACTGCAAATTTGACCTCCTGGGCTCAAGTGACCCTTCTACCCCAGCCTCCCTAGTAGCTTAGGAGCCAAGCCTGGCTAACTTATTTTTATTTGTTGTAGAGACAGAGACTCCTACGTAGCCCAGGCTGGTCTTGAACTCTTGTGCTCAAGTGATCCTCCTGCCTTGGCCTCCCAAAGTGCCGGGATTATAGGCATGAGCCACTATGTCCGGCTCTTTTAAATTTTTGACAACTTTATTGAGGTATAATTTACGTGCCATAATATTTACCCAATTTAAATATATAATTTGCTGAGTTTTAGTAAATATATACAGTTGCACAGCCATCACTACAATCCAGTTTTAGAATACTTCAATTATCCCAAAAAGTGTTCTCAATTTCTCTTATACACACAAACAGTCAATCTAGAGTTCTACTCTATCCCCAGGCAACCACGAATCTGCTTTCTATCTCTATGTATTTGCCTTCAATTTTCATGTAAATTGAATCCTACAATATGTGGTCTTTTTGAGTTTGGCTTCTTTCAGTTCATTTCTGAGATTCACCCACATTGTTGCATATATCAGTAGTTTGTGTCTTTTCATTGCTGAGCAGTTGTCCGCTGTTTTAAACACATAACCATCTTTGTTTTTAAGAGAGGGCTGGTCCAGGTTCAGAGTCTTGGTAATCAAGAGTATCTAGCCAAAATTCAATGACATTGTTTAGGTTTTATCTTATTTATTTTCAGAGTATTTTCTATTTATAGCATGTGGTACTGGCTTTCCATAAATGGTTGTGTATTAGTTATCTATTGCTGCATACCAAATAACTCCAAAACTTAGCAGCTTAAAATAATAAGCATTTGTTACTTACCATGTACTGTTTATTTCCCCCCAAAAGTCATATGTCGAAATACGAATCCCAAGGTGATAATATTAGGTGAGACCTTTGAGAGGTGATTAGGTTATGAAGGCAGAGCCCTCATGAAAGGCACTAGTGCCCTTATAAAGGATGCCCCAGAGACATCCCTTGACCCTTCTGTGATAGGAGGTTATAGCAAAAAAACAAAAACAAAAACAAAAAAACAGTGGTCTAGAAATCAGGCCCTCACATTTGCTGGATCTGCCAGCACCTTGATCTTGGACTTCCCAGCCTCAAGAACTGTGAGAAATCAATTTCCATTGTTTGTAAGCCATCCAGTTTGCGGTATTTTTGTCATAGCAGCTCAGGCAGACTAAGACATTATACCAACCAGTCTCTGAGGGTCAGAAATCTGGGAGTGACTTAGCTAGGTGGTTCTGGCTTTGAGTCTCTCTTAAGGTTGCAGTTAAATTGCAACTAGAACCGCAGTTATTTGAAGGTTTGTCTGAGGTTGGGGGATTGTCTTCCAAGATGGCTGATTCACAGGGCTGTTGTCTGGAGGTCTCAGTTCTTCATCACATGAGCCACTCTATAGAGCTGTTCATAATGTAGCAACTGGCTTTCCCCAGAGGGAGTGATTCAAGACAGCAAGAGAGAAGTTATCGTGCCTTGCATGATCTAGTTTCTGAAATCTCACAAGGTCACTACTTTTAGTTCATTCAATTCTCTAGCAGTGAGTCACTACTATGAAGTCTAGCCCACACTCAAGAGGAGACTCAGGCTTCACACCCTAAAGGGAAGAGCATCAATCTGTGGACAGTAGTGGTTTTAGACCAAAGTTCCCCTTTAAAATATATTTAAAAACCAAAGTGGCCGGGCGCGGTGGCTCACCCCTGTAATCCCAGCACTTTGGAAGGCCGAGGCGGGCGGATCACAAGGTCAGGAGATCGAGACCATGGTGAAACCCCGTCTCTACTAAAAAAATAGAAAAAAATTAGCCGGGCGCAGTGGCGGGCGCCTGTAGTCCCAGCTACTCGGGAGGCTGAGGCCGGAGAATGGCGTGAACCTGGGAGGCGGAGCTTGCAGTGAGCCGAGATTGCGCCACTGCACTCCAGCCTGGGTGACAGAGCGAGACTCCGTCTCAAAAAAAAAAAAAAAAAAAAAAAAAAAAAAAAAAACCAAAGTTCCCCTTTAAAATATATTTAAATTAAAGTGAGCCAATTTAAAAAATTAATAGTACAGGTGATATACAGAATCAAGACCATAACACACGAACGACTAAAGTTTGGGAAAATAATTTTAGGCCATGACTTATTAATAAATAAGTAAGATTTTAGTTCTCACAAACCCTTATTAATGTTTGCAGAAAACTTTGGTAAGCCAAGGGCCAGAGTAGGTAAAAAGTTCTTTCCATTAGGTTATTCTCTTACTCTCAGGGTTTCTCACTGCCTAAGAAATTAGGGGCTGGATGCAGTGGCTCACAGCCATAATTCTAACACTTTGTGGGGCTGAGGTGGGAAGATTGCTTGAGCCCAGGAGTTTGAGACTAGTCTGGGCAACATGATGAGACCTTGTCTCTACATGAAAATTTAAAAATGAGCCAGGTATAGTGGCATGTGCCTATGGTCCCACATACTCAAGATGAGGTGGGAGGATCACTTGATCCCGGAGGTTGAGGCTTCAGTGAGCTGAGATCGTGCCACTGCACTCCAGCCTGGGCAACAAAGCGAGATCCTGCCAAAAAGAAAAGGAAAGAAATTAAGTGTAATCTCTTTATCTTGTTACACAGAACCATATGATAGGGTCCAAGCTCATTTCCTTTTCCTGTCTCCATGTGTGCATCCTATCGTCTGGTCCAGCACTTCTCAAAGGGAGTTCTGTCCAATTTCAGTGAGCATTACAGGATTCGAGGCCAAATGAGCTTAGGAAACATCGAGTTAAAGAAAGCAAAACTGGTTTATTTACTGAAGGACTTGTCAGAGCCTTTTCTATGCCAGTGCACATTGGAAAATTCCAAGAGATCCTCACATATAGCATTTCCCCACATTAAAAAAAACGATACCCCCACCCCCTTGTTTTTCTGTGTGAGCATCTTGTGGGACTAGCATGTTAGCACTCCTGTAATGCTGTTGTCAGACAGAGCTGCTCACTGTTTTCCTAACGTGACTCACATCTTCTGTGCTGTTGGGCTTCTGGCTCCTGATGCCTGGCAGACCCTTTCATGGCAGACAGAACTGCTGGCCCCAGTGCCTTACCCTCTCTGCTTTGTCATGTGATTTTGCAGTTCTTCCCACTAGAGGTGGAGTCGGCTTCCCCATCCCTGACTTCGGACTTGGTCATGTGACTTAGTCAATGAGTGTCAGCAGAAGTGACACAGCCGAGGTTTGGGACGTGCCTTGCAGTTGTTGAGTTTGTCTCTGTGTCGCCAGGAGAACGGCGCAGATCAGCAGATGTGGAACGGACCTGGGCCTCACACAGTGAGGAGCCAAGCCCAGCAGCGCCCTCAGCGTGAAGCAGAGCTGCCCAGCCAAGCCAGCCTAGATCGCCCAGCCAAGCAGCCTCCATCAACCAGCCCCAGGCCAACCCACAGACACATGAATGAGTCTGGGGGCGGTGTGCAGTGCAGCATAATTGTGACAATAGCTAACTAACAAACCTTCCCCTGAAGTCCATCTCCGCTGGTCCATTCCACTCTCTCCGCAGCAGCCCCCACCACCTTGATTGTGCACCCTCTCTTCTTTGAACCCCTTAGCATGCCCCAAGCATGCTCTCTCACAGCTCTTGTCACTCCTCTGGTGTCTGCCCCACACCCCTGATTTGGCGTATCCTGTCTGAGGACAGGAGTTACGTCTTTGTCATCTTCATGTCCTATAGTGTCTACTGCCTTGCACTCTACTCAGTGAATCTTTGTTGAACCAAAGTCAAACTTAATTTATTTCACAATTCTGCCTTTGCAGGCTCTGATAAGAAATCAATGCTCGATTTCTTATCAGCAATCGAAATCACACCCTCGTCGATGTAAAGAAAAAGAAAGCATCCAAAAAAGAGCACCTTCTGTTTCTTGGAGTTTGTATTTTCCCCAGTTGATAACCTCCTCTGTTTATTACCCTCGACAGAAGTTGCTGACCTCACCCAGGAAGCACCTCCAAGCTTAAGAACTGAGGAGGCAGCCGCTCTCCTGCAAGCTCTACTTCCATCAGAAGTTGCACCTTTATCCAAACACCTCTTTATGGTTTCCCTGCTGACTCTGTGGACTGAACTGAAACTCTGAAAGAGCTTCAAGGGAAAACAGGACCATAAAAATGGAAACAAAATGAAGAACATCTGCCCCAAGGCTCTGCAGCAGTAACAACCCTCATTTTCCCCGAGCAGCACACAGGACCAACAGCTAAGTTTTGTTCTGATTTTAAAGGGACTAATTTGGAAGATGGGCCATTGGTCTTCCCTAACATCTATTTTCCAAAGACATAGTCCCGTGCGACTGTCTTAGCGGTGAACAATTCAGGGATGGGCAATAGTTGTCACAGCCCTCTCTGCATCTTGGGCAGGGGTCTTGTGGGCCAGGCAGTTCCTTTGTGCCTGTCCAGGTGCCCAAATTTGCATGGCCCACAGTGCTCTGGCAGCCTGTTCTCTGTACTTCACACCCTCTGTTGGCACACCAGGTCACAGATCCCTGGTGGAATTGCCAGCCGCAGAGACAATTTCCATGCTTTTCAAAGCCCCCGTCATCACAAAAGCAGCAAATTGGAGAAAGCTCTTAAAATGGGGGATAAAAGAAGGAGGGAACGGGTGAAAATGAACCAGCAGACTGCTTCTGTCTGCCTGAGAAAGGCCTTCAGCTGCGTTCTGCTTCTGTCTTGATGTTTGCTGTTCGATGCTGGTCCCCCGTGGAGTCATTCTCCAGCAGACACATTCACCTGCGAAGGTGTCCTAGTTTGGCTACATCCAAGTAAACATGAGGAGCTGGTTCAGACGTGTGTTCAGTTCATTTACAGAGCTGCCTGGAGATGACTGCAGCCACTACAGGCACATGAGAGAACATGAACTTCAAGGTTCTGCTTGGAGATTTAAGAGACTGTGTATGGTAAGAATCAGAGAGGGTTCAAGGCATCTAGGCTCAGGGCCACTCAACTTCCCCACACCCTCCTCATCCTTCATGCTAGTGATGGGCTGAGGTTAGCACTGTCAATTACAGGGACATTCGGCAAAGTCAACTGAAAACAAGAAAATCCTGATGACAGCAGCAGTCGGCAAACCTTTTCTGTAAAAGGCCAGAGTGTAAATACTTCAGTTTTCATGGGCCAGAGAGTCCCTGTCATAACAATTTTGTTCTGCCACCTTCTGCCAAAAGCAGACATAGAAAATACACAAATAAGCATAGTTGTGTTCCAATAAAACTTTATTCACACGCGCAGGTGGCGGGTCCTGTTTGCAAACTGTTTCGAGTGTTGCCCTCAGTCGCTCATATGGAGAGTACAGAGTGATGTACATTTTCCTCTGCTGGCAGAGAACAAAGAATTCCTTTCCACAGCAATCCCAAAGCATAATCCTACCTTGGTTTTGACTTCCAAACAATTATATTTATTTTTTAAATGTAAATGTAAAATATCTCCTGTGCTCAGTGGTTTTCCTCTGCTGACCTCTTCAAACATTACTGACACCATTCACAAAAACATCTTGTTGGAATATCTCAGGGCAGTGTTAAAAGTGACCCCAGGACACCCAAATCAATCCCCTTGTTATACTGTCTGTGGAACTGAGGCTCAGGCCACAACCGCAGTTGGTGACAGAGCAGGGACAAAGCACATTTGGCCATCCATTGTGGGTCATGGATTCACGAGCACTTTTAAGCAATGCCACATACTGTTGTTGGCAACAACAATATGATGAAGGGTATGTACGCATCTTAAATTTCTCATCACATCATAAACTCCACAAGGGCAAGATTGTATCTTATGTTACATTTTATTAAGTTCTTAAATGAAAATAAGTTTTTATAAAAAATAGTACATGCTTTTAAAAATTAATGAAACAATTTGGAAACATATAGAGTAAAAAGGGAAGATCTCGGCAGGGGCGGTGGCTGAAGCCTGTAATCCCAGCAGTTTGGGAGGCCGAGGCGGGTAGATTACTTGAGGTCAGGCGTTTGAGACCAGCCTGGCCAACATGGCAAAACCCCGTCTCCACTAAAAATACAAACAAATTAGCCGGGCGTGGTGGCACATGCCTGTAATCCCAGCTACTCTAGAAGCTGAGGCAGGAGAATCGCTTGAACCTGGAAGGCAGAGGTTGCAATGAGCCAAGATCATGTCACTGCACTCCAGCCTGAGAGACAGAGTGAGACTCTGTCTCAAAAAAAAAAAAAAAAAAAAAAAAAAAAAAAAAAAGGGGAAGGTCTCCTTTCATCCGTCCCCATCTCCTCGCTGGCCTCCGCAGAGTAACCACATTTTCTCCCAACACATTATGAAAATTTTCAAATACACAGAAATAATAATTTGGTGGTCAGTACCTGTATACCCCAAATCTAGATTCTACAATTGCTATTTCACATAATTTATCACATATTTGCCCGTCTATCCATGTATCTATTCACCCATCAATCCATTGTTTTAAATATGTATTTCAGAGTAAATTGCAGACATCCGCAATGTGCTCCCAACAATCCCCTCAATACTTCAGTATGCATAGCATCAACTAAACTTTAATATTTTTTATGTTTTTGTCTTTTAAGACAAAAATCTATATCCAATAAAATATACACCTCTTAAGTGTACATTCACTGGTTTTGACAAATGCAAGAAATAAACATAAACATCACCCTAGAAAGCACCAACCCCCTTTCCAGGCAACCATTGTCCTGATAATTTTCTACCATAGATTATTTTTTCCTGTTCTAGAGCTTCTATAAATGGAATATTATATAGCTATACACACATGAATGTACTCTTTTGTATAGGATAGCAGTTTTTGGCTGACTTCTCCCTATACACCCCCACACACCCACACAGAGGTCTGTTCACTTTCTTTTTACCAGGGGCATCATGCCTTGTGCACTGTCCCGAGACTTGCTGAGTTGTCAGGATGTGACGGTGTGGACCAGAGTGTCTGGAAACCCTCCTCTGACCCTAGCTGAGCCGCTTTGGACAAGTGATTTAACTCATCTGTGCTCCAGTTTCCTCTTCTGCAAAACAGGAAGGATATTACCAGTGCTGACTTCTTGGGTTGGCCTGTGGCTTACATGGCCAATACTTGGAAGAACCTGGAACAGGGCTGGCCCACAATGAGGGGACTGCCCTGAGGCTACTAGAGCCACCTTAACTATACATGCACACAGAAAGCTAAAGGTTCCTGTTTTCTATTCCTAAAAGGATGTGCCACACAGTGGAAGTAAGAGGGATGATTAACATAGTCTCCATACAGAAGTTTCATGGGAGCTTACGTCCCCTGGGTGGCCTGGGACTTAAAAGTGTGGAAGAGAGGGAGCTTGGCTGCCTTGCTTTGGGCTGAGATAAATTCAGATTAACATACACCCCATGTCTCCCTTGCAGGATCAGGCTGAGGCTGGGATGTCACTGAGATCACAGCCTTGCTTGGCATCTTCCCTTCCTAGTCCTGCTCTCTCCAGTTCCTTCCAGGCGTCTCCTGGGAGCACTTCCATAGTCAATCCCTTGTTCATGATCTCCATCTTGGGCTGCTCCTGGGGACCCACCTAAGATGAGACTTTAGTCCATTTATGCTGCTCTATCAAAATACCTGAGACTGGGTAATTTGTAAGGAACAGAAATTTATTTTCTCATGCTTCTGAAGGTGGAGAAGCCTAAGATCAAGGTGCCAGCAGGTGCAGTGTCTGGGGGGACTGCTCCCTGCTTCCAGTACAGTGCCCTGGTACTGCATCCTCCAGAGGAGAGGACATCCTCTCACATGTCCTCCCATGGCAGGAGGCCGAAGTGCAGGCAAGCTGAGTGCTGTGAGAAGCCTCTTTAATAAGGGCCTTAATCCCATTCACAAGAGAGGAGCCCTCAGGCCTACTCAGCTGTTAAAGGCCTCACCTCTTCATACCATTACATGGGCCATTAAGTATCAACATCTGAATTTTGTTTTTTGTTTTTGGTGGGGGAGTATTTACATTTTTTCTTTTACTTTTATTTTAGGGCACACATGCAGGTTTTTTAGGCAGGTAAATTGTGTGTCATGGAGGTTTGGTGTACAGATTATTTCATCGCCCAGGTGATAGGCATAGTACCCGACAGGTAGCTTTTCAGTCCTCACCCTCTTCCTTCCCTCCACCCACAAGAAGCCTCCAGTGCCTGTTTTCCCTTCTTTGTGTCCACATGTACTCAATGTTTAGCTCCCACTTATATGCGAGAATGTGCGGTATTTGGTTTTCGGTTCCTGTGTTTGTTTAGGATAATGGCCTCTAGCTCCATCCATGTTGCTGCAAAGGGCATGATCTTGTTCTTTTTTATGGCTGTGTAGTATTCCATAACACCTGAATTTTGGATTTTGGCAGGGACACATTCAAACTACAGCAGATGGTGCTCAATGCATTTGTTGATGACTCCTAAGACTCAGCCACACCTGCAGGCAAGGCCTACCCAGGCTCCGACCCCCTGGCTCTACAGCACAGCCAAGGCAGGAGGCCTGGGTGAGGAAGCATTTGCAGGGCAGGACTCACCGCTCATCTTCCTGGGCCTTCTTTTTCTTAGGTAAAATGGGAGGCGGGTCCCAGGTTATCTGAAAGATCTCATTAAAGGACCCTGTGGGTCAAGGTGGGGCTTCATCACAGTCACCTTGTGTGAATGTGGCTGTTAACATAAACTTGTGAAGGTGAGGGAGGCTTGGAGAGAATTCAGACAGTGAGCGGTGCCACAGCGGGCCTGAGCGATGGCGAGGCGCAGGAGGGCGCAGAGTCACAAAAGGCACCATCTCTGAGACAGCCAAAAAGTTTTAAAAAACTTTCGGAATCCACGGCAGGGAGGAGTGGACAGTGGACCTGGGCGAGAGTGGGAGCCTGGGGGACGAGACAGCTTGGCGGTGTTGAGTGGGTGGGGCCACTCGGGGGACGGGGCGGGGTGACACGCAGGGCTGTCCGTGCTGGCAGCCGGATACCACCGTGAGTGCCGTGACTGCCAGCTCAGCAGCACCTGCGGGTAGCACCAGTGATGGCCTATTTAGGGCTGTGGGGAGGGAGTCCGTGTATGTTAAGAGCTGGGAGCGCAGCCCGCCTCAGACGGTGCTATATTTACTGTTAGGTTCATCTGCACGGACACTAAGCGTCCCGCTCGGATAGCGCCGTGGGCTTCACTCTCCAAGCAGGTGCCTGACTGTGTCCATTTGGAGGACTCCAGAGAGGGTGCCTGAGGAAAAGTCAGGAATGGATTTCAGCTCAACAAGTATTCTCTGATTCTAATGAATGCCTAGTTTTTCTGGTTTGCACTGCATGCCGGCTCTGCAGACATAGAGAACGCTGGAGTGGGGGCCCGTACCCAAGTGCTCCCTGTCTGGTTTGGGGGAGGTGCTGACAGGAGTTGGGGCACATCCCGCAATTTGGAGGGCGTGGAAGTTGGTGGGGTGTCATTGCTCCTTCCCTGTTTATGCGGAGCCCTAGAGGATCTGCGGCCAGGGTAGGGCCCCAGTCAGCAGGCGCTGGGGCTGGAATGAAGGAGACCCTCCAAGGAGTTGCCGCCTTCCAGAGGTGGAAGGCGGAAGAGTCACTCCTACCCAGGCTTACCTCCGGCCTTGGGAGGCTCTCGCCACAGAGGCTGCTGTGCCCAGAGGAGTTATTGGCCTGAGGAAGGCAACTGCAGGACGGAGCCCTGGGAGCCCACTGAAGAGCCAGCTCCCCCACTCCCTTGAGGGCTACACAGGGATGGAGAATGATGCATTTTGCCGGGCCCCACACTGGCTGAGGAGGGGGAACAGTGAGTTTCTCAGGACCTGCTCACCCACAGCTCTGCCCAGAAGAAGAGGCCAGTATCGGGAGAAGTGATGAGGGATCTGCCCAGAGGGAAGGGGATGGAGCGTAGGTGGCCAGGGCCAGCCAGGAGAGGGAGGGAGATTGGGAAGGGGGTAATGTTTTAAGGCAATGCAGTCTACACCTGTGGGAGAGGCTCTGGGGTGCAGCCAGGCGGGTTGGCCCACAGCACTGGGACTCCTAGGCTCAGCAAAGACCTCCCGTCCTAGCTTTGCCCAAGAGTAGCAGAGCCCTTACCCTCAAGCACCATCTCAACTCTGACAGTGAGCTCATGTCATTGGCCCTTGTCGTCAGTGAGGGCCAGAAACCAGAGGGTCCCTGGCTCCTGTTCTGGATTGTGTGAGACCCTCAGGACCCTAGGAGCAGGGAGGGACAGGCGATCTCAGCTCTATGGTAAGCTGGGGTGGGACTCAGCTGATTCTACTTGGCTTAGAGAAACAAAGAAATAGGACATGAGAGACACACCAAGCTGCGGAGTTCAGGCTCGCAACCTTGCAAGCTGAACTAAACAGAACAGAGACAACTATTAAATACTTAAGTCAACACTGTGGGATTGAAATCATCCTAGGGAGAAAGGCACGGAGCTGCCCACCATTCATTACAAGGTGAGCAGACGCTGGGATAAAGGCCAGCTTGCAGCTCAGCTCCCTCAGGGGCCTCCTCGGGAGGCCAGTCCTGGATACCAGCCGCTTCCTCTGCCTAGAACTCACCCTGGTCAACCCATCTCCAGGTCTCGCCAAACCTTCTCACCAATGCCCAGCATCCCAGCGAGGTGGCTCTCTTGTTACTCTCTGCTCAGGCACATGCGTGGCTTCCTCCCAGGAATCCACGGATCAATGTCATCAATGCGTGGATTCCTCCCGGGACCTGGGCTTACTGTCAGGATGTCTGTCTTGTTCACTGTCTTACCTACAGCCCCTACCCCTGTTCCCACCATGGTGTTAAGAACCTAGTCTTCCCTTCACAATAGGTGTAGAGTGACTCTGTGGTGAAATCATGTTTTCAGTGTTTACCCAATGCACTTTCTCTCCTGGCTGCTCTTCCTCTTCACCCCCAGCTCCCCTGCCCTTTGCCTTGAAGCCTGGAGCTAGCTGGGTCTTGCCCTGCCAGGGAAGAAGGAAGCCACCAAACCCCAAAGCAGAGTCCTGACCGAACCAAAACCTTTTCGTGGTGATGGGGAATGTTTATTATCTTGATTGTGTATACGTAAGTCAAAACTTATCAAATTGTACGCTCTAAATATGTGCAGTTGATGGTGGGCTAGGCTTTTGAATATTTTAAGCAGAGAGAAGTTCTGAAAGCCTGGTGCTTAAGAAAGAAAAGTGCCTTTAGAATGATAGACTTTGTTAAAAATATCAAGAGCTGGAGGTGGCGGATGCAGACACTGGAACTAGAGGGTGGTTCTCAAACTCTGGTCTGGTCAGAACCACCGAGGGAGCTGGTGGTTTCTGATGTTGGTGGTGTTTCTGATGCAGCAGGTCTGGGGTGGGGCCCGAGCCCGTGTCTAACAAGTCCTCAGGCGATGCTGATGCTGCTGGTCCAGAGACCACACTTTGAGAACACTGGTCTCAAATACAGAAGGAGTGAGGATGAAAACATGAGTTTGAGAGATAGGAGTTCGCTAGCTGGGAAGGGAGGGAGACTTGCAGTGAGCGGGGCCAGAGCTTAGAGGCAAATGCCCAGTGTTCTGTGCCTCTGCTTCAGCGTGAACTCCATATGGCGGGGGGAAGGTGAATATCTCGGATCAGTCAGGAGACTTGAGAAGGAAGTTGGGATGGCCTGGCTCTCCAGGGTGAAGCCTGGGACACCTAGTCCTCCTGGAGAATCCTGCATGGAGATCTGGGGGCAGTGGACTAGCAGTGTCTTGGGGGCAAGGTGGAACTTCAGAGGCTTGGTGGACCAGCATTGGCCTTGTGGTTGGGACAAGCAGGGCATCGGCCTGACTCCTGCAGGGCAAGGACATCAAAAACAGCTGGCAACACACAGAAAAGGCAAGTCCCACTGGCAGAGGCCAGCAAGGACAGAGCCAGCAGATATGTGCACAGCCTCTCAGGAACTTAGATCGCCTGCGGCATGGTTACCCAAAAGAACATGATTTTTAAACTGGAAGCCACCAGTTGTTTTAAATTGGCAAGATTAAGTTTTCCACCTTCAGCAAAAAATGAATGCACAAGGACTAAGTTACTTTTAGTAAAAGACAAATGAAGAGAGTTCCTTCTTTGTGCATTTGAATTGCTGATGTTGCGGTTATTCAACTTTAAACTTGTTAGAAACATATTTGGTTTGCACTGCTGTGGGCTAAGACTAGCATGTCTTCATGAAGGAGTTCAAGTCTTGGAGGTTTGGTGGGATTTTGGACATCAGAAAGGAAAACAGAATGTGAAAAAGCCCAGAGATAATAAAGCTCAACCCATAACCTTGATGTGGGTGATAGAACTGGAGGGAATCTGAATTCTGCCTCTGTCTCCCACACCTCCAGTGGATGTAGGAAGCTCTAAGCCAAGGTCGGCGGGATGCTGAGCAGAGTTGGGGGTTCCAGGTGGGTGCTCTGACCTAACTCTAGTTCTCACCAGCTGAAAGGAGTGTGCTGGGTCACCCAGGGAAGCCACAGCTGTCAGCACATGGGGCTGGTGGAGCCCAGTCAGGGTTGTGTTTGGGATGGGAGCAAAGAAAGAGGTACCCAAGAAGACAGTCAACTTTGGGATTGAGTAGTCATTGACCACACATGATTCATTCACACCCATCATTCAGTCATTATGCATGTTTGTAACACACACAGAAGGAAATCTTGCTGCTAAAATGAAGGATTTAGAAATAAGTTGCACTGGTAATGCAGGGGAAATCCCATCATCCCTGGGGCCTTCCAGGACCAGCTGTTGCTGCTGCCACTTCTCCTTCTCCTTCTCCTTCTCCTTCTCCCTCTCCTTCTCCTCCTCCTCCTCCTCCTCCTCCTCCTCCTCCTCCTCTTCCTCCTTCTTCTTCTTCTTCTTCTTCTTCTTCTTCTTCTTCTTCTTCTTCTTCTTCTTCTTCTTCTTCTTCTTCTTCTTCTTCTTCTTCTTCTTCTTCTTCTTCTTCTTCTTCTTCTTCTTCTTCTTCTTCTTCTTCTTCTCCTTCTTTCTCTTCTTCTTCTTCTTCTCCTCCTTCTCCTTCTCCTTCTTCTTCTTCTTCTTCTTCTCTTCTTCCTCTTCTTCTTCTTCTCCTTCTTCTCCTTCTTCTCCTCCTCCTCCTTCTTCTCCTTCTCCTTCTTCTCCTCCTTCTCCTTCTCCTTCTTCTCCTTCTCCTTCTTCCTTTCTTCTTCCTCTTTCTTCTTCCTCTTTCTTCTTCCTCTTTCTTCTTCCTCTCTTCTTCCTCTTTCTTCTTCCTCTTTCCTCTTCCTCTTTCCTCTTCCTCTTTCTTCTTCCTCTTTCTTCTTCCTCTTTCTTCTCCTTTCTCCTTCTCCTTTCTCCTTCTCCTTTCTCCTTCTCCCTCTTCTTCTCCTTCTCCTTCTTCTTCCTCCTCCTCCTCCTCCTCTTCCTCTTCCTCTTCCTCTTCATCATTATTACACTTTAAGTTCTGGGATACATGTGCAGAATGTGCAGGTCTGTTACATAGATATACACGTACCATGGTGGTTTGCTGCACCCATCAACCCCTCATCTACCTTAGGTATTTCTCCTAACGCTATCCCTCCCCCAGCCCCCCACTCCCTGACAGGCCCTGGTATGTGATGTTCCCCTCCCTGTGTCCCTGTGTTCTCATTATTCAGCTCCCACTTATGAGTGAAAACATGCTCTGTTTGGTTTTCTGTTCTGTGTTAGTTTGCTGAGAATGATGGTATCCAGCTGTCCAGCTTCGTCTATGTCCCTGCAGAGGACATGAACTTATCCTTTTTTATGGCCACATAGTATTCCATGGTGTATATGTGCCACATTTTCTTTATCCAGTCTGTCCAGTCTATCATTGATGGGCATTTGGGTTGGTTTGCTATTGTGAACAGTGTTGCAATGAACATAGGTGTGCATGTATCTTTATAGTAGAATGATTTATAATCCTTTGGGTATATACCCAGTAATGGGATTGCCGGGTCAAATGGTATTTCTGATTCTAGATCCTTGAGGAATCACCACACTGTCTTCCACAATGGTTGAACTAATTTACACTCCCACCAACAGTGTAAAGCGTTCCTATTTCTCCACATCCTCTCCAGCATCTGTTGTTTCCTGACTTTTAAATGATCGCCATTCTAACTGGCATGAGATAGTATCTCATTGTGGTTTTGATTTGCATTTCTCTAATGACCAGTGATGATGAGCTTTTTTTCATATGTTTGTTGGCTGCATAAATGTCTTCTTTTGAGAAGTGTCTGTTCATATCCTTTGCCCACTTTTTGATGGGGTTTTTTCTTGTAAGTTTGTTTCAGTTCTTTGTAGATTCTGGATATTAGCCCTTTGTCAGATGGATAGATTGCAAAATTTTTCTACCATTCTGTAGGTTGCCTGTTCACTCTGATGATAGTTTCTTTTGCTGTGCAGAAGCTCTTTAGTTTAATTAGATCCCATTTGTCAATTTTGGCTTTTGTTGCCATTGCTTTTGGTGTTTTAGTCATGAAGTCTTGTCCTGAAAGGTATTGCCTAGGTTTTCTTCTAGGGTTTTTATGGTTTAAGTCTTTAATGCATTTTGAGTTAATTTTTATATAAGGTGTAAGGAAGGGGCCCAGTTTCAGTTTTCTGCATGTGGCTAGCCAGTTTTCACAACACTATTATATAGGGAATCCTTTCCCCATTGCTTGTTTTTGTCAGGTTTGTCAAAGATCAGATGGATGTAGATGTGTGGTGTTATTTCTGAGGCCTCGGTTCTGTTCCATTGATCTATATATCTGTTTTGGTACCAGTACTGTGCTGTTTTGGTTACTGTATCCTCATAGTGTAGTTTGAAGTCAGGTAGTATGATGCCTCCAGCTTTGTTCTTTTTGCTTAGGGTTGTCTTGGCTATGTGGGCTATTTTTTGGTTCCATATGAAAATTAAGGTAGTTTTTTCTAATTCTGTGAAGAAAGTTAATGGTAGCTTGATGGGGATAGACTCATTCTATAAATCTATAAATTACTTTGGGTAGTATAGCCATTTTCATGATACTGATTCTTCCTATCCATGAGCATGGAATGTTTTTCCATTTGTTTGTGTCCTCTTTTATTTCATCGAGCAGTGGTTTGTAGTTCTCCTTGAAGAGGCCAGGACCAGCTTCTTTGAACCAGCTTCCTAAAAAACAGGAAGTTCTCAAGGTCAACTTCCTGGAGATGGAAGCTGAGGCCACAGATTGTAAAAGCCTTGGCCTCAGGGGACCCTCTCCAGGTTCTGAAAGGGGCTTCTTCAAACCTCTGTGTGTGGAGTCATTTTGTTCTGAGGAGCAGCTCCTTCCTGGCCTTGCACCTTGAAGCTCTCCCTGGAATGCTACAACATAAGGGGCACATGTTCTAGACACGTGTTTATTTCTCTTTTGTATCCTGTCTTCATCCCCTCAGAAGGTCTGTCTTGAGTTCCTAGAACACTGTGACTCCCTCAAGCCAGACTTTGCCAAAACCAAGATACCCACTTGCCTGAGTGGAAGAGGTGTTACTGAAACACCACGGGTTCCATCTGGGTTCCATTACTCACCACACAGAGAGCCAATCACTGAGACAACGAGTATCACCAGGGAAGAAGGCTTTTGATTCAGGTGACGTTATCCTGGAGAATGGCAGATAAGTCTCAAATCCGTCTCCTCAATGGACTAAAATTGGGGGTTTATATAGATGGGAAGGAATGGAATTGTGTGTGGGAAAACAGGAACTAGGGAAGGGTAAGAAAAACGAATAAAGCGTCTGGTGTCTTACTGTCTGGATGCAGTGATCTGGTGAATTTCAGTCCTTTGCCTAAGGGTCAGTTTCCTGAAGAAGGAACTCAGATGAGACAAATAAAAGTTTCAAGTTTTAAGATGAGAGTGTCAATTTCAATGTTTACTCAAGAAAATCATAAAGGTCAGGCATGATGCCTCACACCTGTAATCCCAGCACTTTGAGAGACTGAGGCAGGAGGATTGCTTGAGGTCAGGAATTTGAGGCCAGCCTGGGCAAGATGGTGAAACCTCGTCTCTACAAAAAATATGAAAATTAGCCTAGTATGGTGGCGCATGTTACCACATGTGTGGTCCCAGCTATTTGAGAGGCTAAGGTGGGAGGATCACCTGAGCCTGGGGAAGCTGAGGCTGCAGGGAGCTGTGATCACACTTCAACTTGGGCAACAGTGAGAACCTGTCTTAAAAAACAAAAAATGTAATTTACATATTTAATTCCCACATGTATTATATTTGACTTGTATAGGAAAATAAAGATCCTGTTGCATCTCAAACATGATCTAGAAAACATGTTTATACTGGTAGGAGAATCAGTTGAGTCCAGGAAGTCGAGGCTGCAGTGAGCCATGATCACACCACTGAACCCCAGCCTGGGCAACAGGTTCATTAAAAACAAAAAACAAGCCAGGCACAGTGGCTCATGCCTGTATTCTCAGCAGTTTGGGAGGCTGAAGCGGGTGGATCACATGAGACCAGGAGTTTGACACCAGTCAGGCCAACATGACGAAATCCTGCCTCTACTAAAAACACAAAAATTAGCCAGGTGTGGTGGCGGGGACCTGTAATCCCAGCTAGTTGGGTGGCTAAGGCATGAGAATTGCTGGAACCCGGGAGGTGGAGGTTGCAGTGAGCTGAGATTGCCCCACTGTACTCCAGCCTGGGCGACACAGTGAGACTGGCGACCCAGTCTCAAAAACAAAACAAGACAAAAAACAAGAAACCCCATAAATATCAGTTATATGGGACAATAGGGCTGGATTCAGAGGGGAGCCCAGTTTTCAACTCTTCTTTGAACTTCCTGCTTCCTCAAAAGGCCATTGAGCTGGGAAAGATTTGGGACTAAAGACCTGTCTCAGGAGTCTTACCCTGAGCTAAAGGCCACTTGAGTTGGGGCCATTACTTACCTTGGTTGGAGGCGGGTAGCAATGTTTGCTGCACTTTGGAGAGTCTTAACATACCTCTTACGGAGGAGATGGACACTGGTGCAGGGTTGGCACTCTGGTGCTGCACATGTTGCCAAGAGCCTGTCTGCTCCTACCAGGCCAGATAGCATGAGTGATGCCCCCACAGCCCCTCCCTGTGGACTTAGGAAGGTAGCCTTCCTACTTTTGCACACAGCAACTTAGGGCAAATCTGTCAAGCATATTTTGCATGTCGAAGCATAGGTCTATTTGGATTATCCTTCTTCTATTTTCTCCTGACAGCTTCCTTTCCAAGAAATCAAGAAAGAAAACAAAAGTTAGCCACGGGTGGTGGCTCATGCCTGTGATCCTAGCACTTTGGGAGGCCAAGGCAGGCGGATCACAAGGTCAGGAGTTCAAGACCAGCTGGACCAACACAGTGAAACCCTGTCTCTACTAAAAATACAAAAAATTAGCTGGGCATGGTGGTGGGCACCTGTAATCCTAGCTGCACACGAGGCTGAGGCAGGAGAATCATTTGAATCCAGGAGGCAGAGGTTGCAGCGAGCTGAGATTGTGCCACCGTATACCAGTCCAGGCGACAGTGCAAGACTTTGTCTCAAAAAAAAAAAAATAATAATAATAATTAGTCAGGTGTGGTGGCGGGCACCTGTAATGCCAGCTACTAGGGAGGCTGAGGCAAGAGAATCACTTGAACCCAGGAGGCAGAGGTTTCAGTGAGCCGAGATTGTGCCACTGTACTTCAGCCTGGGTGACAGAGTGAGACTCCATCTCGAAAAAAAAGAAAAAAAAAAAAGCTGAAAACATTTATAAGAAAAAAAAGGGAAGAAGGAAATTGCAGAATATGCAACAATTAAGTAGTAGGTAGTTGGTCTTCTGAGGAAAAATATTACATCCTATTTGCCAACCTTTGTTGATGATCTGAGTGGTCACTCTCTTGATACCATGAGATAACACTTCACACTCACTAGGATGGCTACAATCAAAATCACAATAGTTGGCAAGGACATGGAGAAATTGGAAACTTCATAAGTCATTGCTGGTGGAAATGTAAAATGGCGTAGCCACTGTGGGAAACAGTTTGGAAGTTCCTCAGCTAAACATAGTTACCACAGGACCAGGAAGTCTACTCCTAGGTATATACCTAAAAGAATTGAAAATATATGTCACACAAAACTTGGACATGAATGTTCATAGTAGCATTATTCATATTAGCACTAAAGTAGAAACAACTCAAATGTCCATCAATTGATGAATGAATAAATAAAATGTGGCATATCCTACAATGGAATATTACTCAGCATAAAAAGGAATGAAGTATCAATACATGCTACAACATGAATGGACCTTAGCAACATGCTAAGTGAAAGAAACCAGACCTAAAAATTGTATGATTCCATTTACATGAAATTTCCAGAATAGGCAAATGCGCAGAGGCAGAAAATAAATTAGTGGTTGCCAGAGTCTGAGGCCAGGAGATGGGAAGTGAGAGCTTATGGGCACGGAGTGTCTTCTGGGGATTATGAAATGCTCTGGGAGAAGACAGTGATGATGGTTGTGTGACTTCATGTATGTACTAAAAACCATTGGAATGTACACTTTACCAAGGTGAATTTTATGGCATGTAAATTACATCTCAATTTTGAAAGCCTCTTCATTAAGAACACAAGAGCTTGCTCCTGTAGCACATATACTAAAATTGGATGATACAGAGATTAGCATGGCTCCTGCACAAAGATGACACACAATTCGTGCAGCAGTCCATGTTCATAAAAAGAACACATTTGCACTCCAACTTACACATCCCCCTGATCATCTTTGATTCTATTAATTTTTCCCCCCTCTGGTAAAACCCCCAAGAGGTTTAATACTACCCTTTTCTAAATCGCTCAACAGAGTGACTAGAATGGTGTCTAATAAATTCTTTTTTTAAAATGAAAATGCAATAATTATTTTATATTTAGGGCATCTGTTGAAGAGGGGGATTGTTACACGATCATGTTCCTGTCTTAAACAGGGATTTAAACAGTTCCTCTGATCTTTTAAATATTCAAAAAGAGTATTTTTGAAACTGCTGTTTAAATGAAGAAAGTAGGATTCAAGAAGGTGCAGCTTCAAAGCTGGAATTCATACAGCCATAGAGAAGTTTATAAAGCTGTATCACATAATAAAATTAAAGTGTTCCTACCAATTATAAGGGCATTCTTTTGTGACTAAAAGCATTTCTTACAGTGTTCAAACATTTCTTAGTATACTAAAGAGAAGGGAAACATTTCACATGTAGACTTTATTTTACAGGAATGATAGTGCCTTCTGGGTATTACTTCACTGGGATTTTTAAAAATCAAGGAAATACATATGAATGTGCTTTGCTCCCTCTGAAGAAATGTGACATATAAATCCAAAACATTGTTATCTTAATTCAATAAAACTTTATGGAAATGATATAAAAGCACCTGGTGAATTCTACTTTATGCTCTAATTACCTACACAAAACATTTTTCACTCACTCCATAAAAGGGTTATAGCCCTATTTTTTTTTATTTATGAGAGCTTGAAATGAAACTCACTTCCTAGTAAGGAGGTGATTTGCTGTCAAATCATGGCAGAAGGATTGTTTGGCCATGAAAGTTGATAGTTATATCCACGTGTTCCTACTCAGCCTCACCGCACCACACTCTGGAGCAAACAACTCCTTTTTCTTTTTTTTATTCTAAACTGCTCCTTGAGAAGTCTTATTTATACAATTTTATGCAAGCTAAGGGGAGCACATTGTGTTCTAGGCTTCTCTTCTTCTCCCCCTCTCTCTCCTTTTTCACAGAACCTAATTATTGGACACGTGGCTCTCTTAAAACAGTCAAGAACAGAAAGGCAGGTCCTCTTTGCTGATCCCTCTGGCTCTGAGGAAAGGCAGCCCGTTCAGGGTTTAGGGCCCTGCAATATTTTCTGAGCAATAACCAGCTTGAAGTGGGCTCTGCCAATGGAGTCCTCTGGGGCTGAGTTATCTCTGCGGGACATAGGAGTCTACTCTGACCAGAGGAGGGATGAGACCTTTTGCTGGGGTCCCTTCGCCTGCTCCACGTAGATCCCCCCCACCAGAAATCTGCATCCCTCCTGCCCCCTTTTGCCTCGCCAGGAAGTTGCACACTCCCTTGTCTGGCCCTGAAACAAGCTTCTTCTTTCTCAGATGCAAGGCCACCTACTCGCTCTGGAATTCCTTCACAGACTAACCAGGCCCTCCTTGAGCAGGCTCCAAAAAGAAAAATGATTAATGTGGCTGATACGTATATTGCAGACTGTCCGTCAACAGGAGTGGAAAAAAACCACCTTTGGGGGCTGTCCCTAGGCTTAGGCACAACAGAGTTCCCAGCTTCAAAGGCGCTTTATCTAAAAGCCATTTTTCTCGGGAGCTGAGAGGAGCAGGGAGAGCGGGCAGCCGGCCAGCCGCAGCTGGAGAGAGCACTCTAAAGGCCTGTTGAGCAACAGCTCCTTTGCTGGGTCGCCGGTTCTGGTTTTATTTTGGCCGTGTCAAATTCTGGCTTGAGTTCGTACTGATGTTGCCAACTCATTCGTTATGCCCATAAAATAATAATGCCAGCAATAACAACAATGAATAATAATAACAACAGCAGATCCCGTTTACTCAGCACTCACCACGTGCCTGATGCTGGGCTAAATATTTAACCTCAATTTTCTCATTTAATCCTTACAAACTCCTAGAGGTTTAATGACCTCCCTAAACCCAAGTCAGCCATGAAATTTTGTCTGAATTCAAAGCCCGCTGACGACTCTGCTCTTCTACATGTGGCCTGGGATGTATTTTCTCCCTCCCTCCCTCCCTCCCTCCCTCCCTCCCTTCCTCCCTTCCTCCCTTCCTCCCTTCCTTCCTTCCTTCCTTCCCTCCCTCCCTCCCCCCCCCCTCCCTCCCTCTCTCCCTCCCTCCCTCTCTTTCTTTCTTTCTTTCCTTTTTCCTTTTTTTTTTTTTTGAGACGGAGTCTCGCCCTGTCGCCCGGGCTGGAGTGCAGTGGTGCAATCTCCGCTCACTGCAAGCTCCGCCTCCCGGGTTCACGCCATTCTCCTGCCTCAGCCTCCCGAGTAGCTGGGACTACAGGCGCCCGCCACCTCGCCCGGCTAATTTTTTTGTATTTTTAGTAGAGACAGGGTTTCACCGTGTTAGCCAGGATGGTCTAGATCTCCTGACCTCGTGATCCGCCCGCTTCGGCCTCCCAAAGTGCTGGGATTACAGGTGTGAGCCACCACGCCCGGCCCTGGGAGGTACTTTCAAATCCCCAGAGGACGGAACTTTTAAGAGGCTGTTACCCTGCCAGGCCCTGGAGGCTGGGAGGTCACTGAGGGGCTGTCATTTAGGGAGGTCCTATCCACAGAGAGATGGCCAAGCAATGTGCCCACCTCTTTAAGTCAAAGGCTAAGGGAAACGTCACACTCTCAAATATTAGAAGGAAACATAAAATTGGTGAATATCAGAGTAAAGCAGAATATGCCTTTCATATAAGTAGACACTCAAAATCATTCTGTGAAGTAGAACCTTCTATTTTTTTCTCCTAGACTTACCTCTTTTGTGCTTAGTAGACCCTTTCCATGTCTGTGTAGGGCAGGTATTGCCCAAGCTTATTTTCTTGGTGACATCTTGAGTTCTTGAGCCATAGATTTTCAGGCCATGTAAAATGTAGGTGGAAACACAATTTCTCCTTGAACTTCTTTTTCTCTGTTATCCTGATATTTAAAACATTCCTTGATTAAGCCTTTTTTTTCTTTTTTTTTTTTTTTTTTTTTGAGATGAAGCCTCACTCTGTCACCCAGGCTGGAGTGCAGTGGTGCCATCTCGGCTCACTGTAACCTCCGCTTTCTGGGTTCAAGTGATTCTCCTTCCTCAGCCTCCCAAGTAGCTGGGATTCCAGGTGCATGCCACCAAGCCCGGCAAATTTTTTTGTATTTTTAGTAGAGACGGAGTTTCACGGTGTTGGCCAGGATGGTCTCGATCTCCTGACCTTGTGATCCACCTGCCTCGACCTCCCAAAGTGCTGGGATTACAGGCGTGAGCCACTGCACCCAGCCGATTAAGCTAGTTTTGAACATATCATAGTAATGTGAACCACAAATTAGCATATTTCCCAGGGCTGGAACATTTATTGAGGTTTCAGAACGTAAATATTTCCCAATAAAATCTGCAAATTAGTATTAGCAGAGTCCGTAAATTCTTTTTAGAAACAGGTGCTAAATAAATCCTAAATATATAAAGAACAGAAATGAAAACAGGACAACCTATCAGAGTTTATTTGAAATGTAATCCAGAGAGAAGATTTCCACTTGGGCGTTTTAGCAGCACACCCTGGCGTCCAGGCCAAGTGCACCCCTGTGGTCAGTCACAATCCCCTCGGCTCTGTTGCTTAGTCAAGGAGCAAAATCAATGGCCTGTCCTTTCCTTTTCCCCCATTCCAGCCCTGTCCCCCAGATCTCTCCATGCAAAGAATCCTTTGTAGTTGTACCTAATTTTCCTTCACGCCTTGTAACTCTATTTCTTTGGTGACACCTGTTTTACTCTAGTGGGGTGAGCAGGCACAGGTAATAATGTGGATAATTCAGACCAAGCTGCTGCATGGATTCTGGTAGAGGCACAGAACAGGGACGGTGCCTCAGCTGGCCTGTTGGCCCCCCAGGACACCCAGGGAGGCTTGCGCCCATCCAGCTGTTGTGGGATAAACCCAGCGCAAAACCTCCGCATAGTCTAAGATGGCTCGTGGAACCCAGCTGGCCCAGAGCTCTTCACAACAGGGCTAAGTTACTTCCCCTCCTTACCAGCCATATCCTCCACCTCCACCTGCTATGCCCTAGGATGTGTCCCCAGGCTTTTGCTGAGCTCTGTCTTCTTCCTAAAAGCCCTTCCTTTGTGACGTGGCCAGAATCCTAAGCAGCTTTCCAGGCTGCAAGACAGCTTCCCTCACAGGCTTTCTCACTTCTCCGCAGCCATAATGAAACCTCTTCTGCTTCGCTTTCTCCCTTCCTCCTTCCCTTTTCCTTAATAATTTATTATGGGAAACCTCAAACATATTCAAAAGTAGACAAAATAATATGATGAAATTTTGTGTTCCTTTTGCCCAGGTTCAGCAATATGAATGCATGCCCAGCAAGGTTTCACCTGTTCCCATTGGATCATTTTGAAGCAAATCCCGAATTTCATCATTTCATCCGCAAGTGTTTCAGAATGTATTTCTAAGGATTCTTTAAAAAAAAAAAAAAAACTTAACACAATGCAGTTATCATACCAAATACAACAATTCCTTAACATCATTACCTTTCCCCAACTGTCTAAGAATTTTTTTTTAATAGTTTGTTTAAATGAGAATCCAAGTAAGGTCTACGCATGGCAAATGACGGATTGGTTTCTTGAGCTGCTTTAAATTTATGGCGCCCCACCTGCCTCTCTCTAATTTCACTGTTAAAGATCCAGGGTCCCTTGTCCTGCAGAGCCCCCAGAGTCTGGACTTTGCTGAGGGAGTCCTAGTGCTCCCCTTTGATGGTCCCTCTGCTTTGGCATCTGGAGCCCTTGGAGTCACCGGGGGGCCTCCGGGGACTTGCCTAGGAGGCAGGGTCCTTGAGGCGAGGTCCTTCCCCCTGGGTCCCTCAAGAAATGTCCTCTGAAGTCTGTGGCAGGTGTGACTTAGGATCCTGAACCTTCCGAGTCCAGAGGTGTCCCTGCCTGGGGCCCGCACCTCAACTCCCACAAATTGGGGCAGAAACTCTCCAGCCTCTGCCAAGACAGACCCTTGTCGGGCCCTTGGCCTCCAGCCAGGAACCCATTCCACGTGGAATCTGAGCGAAAGTTAAGTGTCTGGACCGCCCGGATTCTGGCCTTGCCTGGCTTTCTTCAGTGTAGCTGATACCCAGGCTGCCACAGCGCAGGCGCAGGCGGAGTTCCAGATCTGCGCCTCCTTCTCTAAGCCAAAGACTGTGAAAGGAAATGGCCATTTCTGAGCATCTTAGACTTTCTCTCCTCCCTCTTTCCTTCTTACCTCTGGGTGGGTCTCCTTTCCATTTGCATTGCATTTACTTAAGTCTCTATGCATTGATATGCCACAGGAGTGACAAAAGGACTTAAACAATTCAAGAGAACTGCCATGGTGCAAAATCCCATTTTTAGAAGTCAGAAGTCTGATATCACCTATCCCTGTTTAACCACCCAATTCATTCCTGAAATTCTTGCTGCTAAGGACAAAGTTATTTAATGAAAGAAATTTTTCCCATTAATTTTAATGGAAAAAAGTTACGATGCATTTGTCCTCCAACCCAAGATACCCAGATACTTTTCACAGGTAGGAAACTCTTATCCATTGAGCAATGAAAGTAAGTAATGCAAGTAATAGACAACAACACAAAGGTAGAGGAATCTAGTTTGTACCTAAAATGCAAGGTAATAAAGGTTTTTGGAACTTACGAAAGGAGCAAGAGTAGTTGAGGGAGGGCATCATTCTTTGGAAGGCTCATTTTTTCTTCGTGTTTACTTCACCAATTTTCAACCTTTGGGCTCACAACTATTTTGCCTGCAAAGGGTGCTTTAAGCTATATGCAGATAAGCATTGCTAGAGAAAAATAAGGCTGAGCACAAGAGTCCCTGGCAGTGTGGGAATAGCACAAATGTACAAGAAACTGAGAGATACAGAAGGTGCTGGCTCCTCCTCTCTCTCGCTGGGTTCACATTTGCAAGGCACACTGAGTCCGTGCAAGCACGGTGCACAGGTGCACAGTTCAGATCTGTTCCATATGATATTCTTCGGCGAGACACTGTTATGTCAACTAAATTCTGAGTGTGGTTTTGCCTGCCTTGGATGTCAAAATATCACATTTCTAATATCATATTTATTTAGTGTGCTTTTTGGATAAAAGGATATTGTACTGAAAAAAAAACAAGCCATTGTCCAAAATGTGATTCCGGAGCCGTTATATTGAAGAGTTAATGCCACAGTCATTATGTGAGGAAAACCTGTGTGCCTTGGTCTTTCCCTGAGCGTTTCTTCTGCTGCGAGTCCTGATTTCCTCTCAGGCAAATACATGTTTCAGGTAGACTAGCGTAAAGGTCAGGTTCTCAGAAAGCCAAATGAGAACAGCCCCTTGATACTTATATTATCAACATCATACTTATCTGGTTCTCACCCCTAAGTTCATAGTTCTTCAAATCACTGATGCATGCAACCAACATGGATGAGTTCCAAAAACAAGCAGAGTGAAAGAAGCCAGATAACAGAACACACATTACATTTGTCTGAAATCTGGAGTCGGTTAAGTCAATCCAAGGAAACATAAACCAGAGCGTGTTCCTTGTGGGTGGGAGCCGGGGACTGATAAGAAAGAAAAATAAAGGAATTTTCTGGAATGAATGAAATGTTCTTCACTTTGCTTTGGGTGGTGGTTACACAGGTATCTGTAACTGTCAAAATTCACCAATCTCAACATCTAAGATCTACGCATTTTATTGTAAGTTGGTGCAAAAGGAATTGCGGTTTTTGCCACTGAAAGAAATGGCAAAAAGGAAACTTTTGATGTCATTACAAGTAATGGCAAAACCCACAATTACTTTTGCACCAACCTAATTAATTTTAATAGTGAAAACCTCAATTACTTTTGCACCAACCTAATATATTTAAGAAGTTCAAAATAAATTAAAAAAAAAAAAAAAGAGTCTCTTAACATGGTTTTTAAATGTGTGCCTGAATAAACTTTACAGGCTTTTAGGTGGGAAGGCTCAGGTGTGAATTCCAGTTCCATGACTCGCTGTTGTAGGATCTTGGGCAAGCTAATTGACTTTTCTTAGCCTGTTTTCTTTCTTTCTTCCTTCTTTTTTTTTTTTTTTTTTTTTGAGATGTAGTCTCGCTCTGTCGCCCAGACTGGAGTGCAGTGGCACGATCTCGGCTCACTGCAACCTCCACCTCCTGGGTGGATTTTCCTGCCTCAGCCTCCCAAGTAGCTTGGACTATAGGTACATGCCACCACGCCTGGCTAATTTTTTGTATTTTTAGTAGAGACGGAGTTTCACCGTGTTAGCCAGGATGGTCTTGATCTCCTGACGTCGTGATCCACCTGCCTCAGCCTCCCAAAGTGCTGGGATTACAGGTGTGAGCCACCGCACCCGGCAGCCTCAGTTTTCGTATCAATAAACCAGTGGTGAAAACAGTAAGTAGCTCATAAGGGGCTGTGCACGTTAAATAGGCGAATGCCCACGGAGCTCTTAGTAAGCGACAAATAGTATTATGTTCCTCATCTCCTCTGAGTACTTTCAGGGGTACTCATTGAAGTTCCTGTATCCACCTCCTGTTGTCACTATTCACACTTTCCCATGGTCTCCCCTCCAGTCTGTCCCATCTTTCTCAGAGGCTGTCCCTGCCCCCGATCCCCTGGTCCTCAGTTCCATCAGCCCTGGCCCAGAGTGCCCTTCTAGTCTCTTTATCTCCCCTCTTGCCAAACATCTTCGGTGCTTTCCCAGCGGGTTCCTCTGCCAGCAGGTTCTGTTGTCTGCCATCCAGCCTTCCGCAAAACTGTTGCGTACAGAGCCTTCCTCCTGGTATCCAGGCTTCACCTAGTTTCCTTCCATTCACGCTAACAGGGAATTCTCGTGCCTCCAGCACACGCCTGGCCTTGCCCAGCCCTGTGTCTTTGTTCACAGTAGCCTATTTACCTGAAATAGACTCTTCCATTGCTTCCACGTCTGAAGGACCCAGGAAGGCTTCCCTGACCCCACTCCAGCCTGCAGCAGCTCCTCCCCTGTCTGCACGCTGTAGCTTTTTTATGCAATTCAACTCTACTTTGTTCAGCACATGTACATCTTTGTTTGGTAGTTGTGCAGGCACAGTCCTCCAATCAAATAAACCCAGAGTGAAGCAGCATCCTGACAGACCCTGAGCCACCCGTTTCCTCCAGCCAAGGATAGAAACAGCCTGTCTTGGGGCCACATGTGCCAAAGGTTGACACAACGCTTGGTGGTTTGGAGATATTCCCAAACTTCTTCCCCAAGTTATTTCACCTGTGCATCTTTCCGTTGTTCCATTTCCCCAGGGCAATGCAAACCATCTACATTAACGTATTCATTTTCTAGGGCTGCCGTAAACAAAGGCCACAAACTGGGAGACTTCAATGTATTACATATATTGCCTCCCAGTTCTGGGGGCCAGAAGTCTGAGATCAAGGTGTCAACAGCACCACATGCACTCTGTGGGTGCTAGCGAAGGGTCTGTTGCAGGCCGGCCTCCCTCTGGCTCTGGGAGCTCCTCGGCTGTGGCAGCACAACTCCCGTCTTCACATGGTGTTCTTCCTGTGTGCACACCTGTATCCAGATCTCCCGTTTGTAAGGACATCAGTCATAATTGATTAGGAGTCCTGCCCAGTAGGTACCTACTCCAGTGTGACCTCATCTCAACTAATGACTTCCGCAAACAACCCTGTTTCCAAATAAGCTCACATACTGAGGTACTATGAGTCAGGACTCAACATATGGACTTCAGGGGACACAACTCAACCCATAGCAGTTAATGTTCCTGAAACCTCAGTCACTTTTTAGACCACCTTTGTAATTGTTCTCTTGAATCATATGAGACCTATGCTATTCATTTGCCATTAGCTCTTTTTTTTTTAAACTTAATACCATAAAACTCTATACCATGAACAGAAAACCAGTATCACATGACATAAAGAAGTTAATTATAAACCGAATACATAAAATACATTAAAAACATAAATAACATAATGTAATAAATGTAAAAACATGACTATTAAAATAAGTGTTTTGGCCGGCCACGGTGGCTCACACCTGTAATCCCAGCACTTTGAGATGCTGAGGTGGGTGGACTGCTTGAGCCCAGGAGTTTGAGACCAGCCTGGGCAACCTGGCAAAACCTTGTCTCTGCAAAAAATACAAAAATTAGCCCGGGGTAGTGGTACATGCATATAGTCCTAGCTACTTGGTTGGCTGAGGTGGGAGGATCACCTGAGCCTGGGATGTCGAGGCTACAGTGAGTACCACTGTTCTCCAGCCTGGGCAACAGAGTGAGACCCTGTCTCAAAAAACAAAACAAAAGAGAAATAAATAAAATAACTCTTTGTCAGTGTATTACTCCAAATCTTTTTCCTATCTCCGGTAGCTGAAAACTGCCTTTGGAAAACATGTACTATATTTAATCTTGATGGGGTCTGAGGGGCATTTCTAGAAATTACATCAAAAGTCAAGAAGGCACTCTTAGCATGAGAATCTCAGGCCTTCATACAGTGGAAACAGAGAAAGGCTGTGGTCCACTAGGGCTTGGGAGGGGAGGATGAGGTCTAATTACTCTACCGACAGAGTACACAGATCAGAGGATCAGAGAGTGACCTTACAAATCACATTTCATAAAAGAAAAAAGTGAGGCCCAGAGAGGTGAAGGCCAGACAGCACCAGGGCCCAGGCTGGAACCTGATCCCTGATTCCCACTCTCACATCAGTGAAGCGAAGCCTGTGGTGCGGCAGCTGGATGGAGCTTCCCACAGCAGATTACAGATGAGGTTTGCACCGCACCTGGGTTCTGTCTTGTGGGTGGTGACACACCTGGGTGTCGGCAGACTCTTGGTGATCAGGATCTTTCTGAGCTAATTTTGGTTTATTCTTATTAAAAGAGACGGGAGTGCTTAGCATCAAGATGGTGCTTCCAATTGTCCTCAAACTGTTTGCTAAAGAGAACTGTGTTGTTTTTTGGTTGGTTGCTTTTATTTTTTGAAAATATAGTAGTTGCACGTGGTTCAAGTTCACACCATGCTAAAAGGTATGCGGTAAAAAGTTTTCTTCCCAGTTCTAACTCACAATACCCCAAATCCCCTGTCCGTAGGCACACGATTCCTCTGTTTTGTGTATCCTTCTAGAGCCGTGAAGGTGGAGGAGCAGCTTTAACACAGGCACCAGTGAAATATCTGAAACAAATTTCACCAGAATGATATCACTTCTGGGAACAACTCCTCAGTCTCCACGGATCCAGTGTTTCTATCCTGCCCCCTACTTAACTCATTTTCTTTCTCTTCCTCTTTTAATTAAATTTTAGCCTTTTAAAAGTATTCCGGGTGAAGATTACAGGGCAAGAATAGGGTAGGCAGCTGCAGCCATGCCCACTGGCTCATGAAGGAGAGTCTGGCTGCCCATACGAGGGGATCAATAAATCTTGTCAGAATAAGAATTTGGGAAAGGAGAGGGGTAGATAATAACATTTACTCAGCACCTACTATTTGACAGAATAAAATATAACGTCATAGAGGGGTGTTTTCATTTCCAGTCTGTAGAAAGGAACCCAGGGGTGAGAGGTTATGGAATTGGCCTCAATCCCCGCTCGTCAGATTCCAAAGCTCATGCTCTCATGTCCGTGCATCCTTTTGGGATGGGAAATGTGCTGGATTTCCTTCCGCTTAAGGGAACAATACATAGTATCAGGCAGATTTGGTTCCTTACAGGATAAGCTTCATCTTTATCTTTGCGGTTCTTCTGCAACTGTACCTGGTCTAGGGATGCAATAAATGCATATTGAGTGCCTGAGATCACCAGGGAAGAGAGAAGGAGAGAGGACACAGGACAGAAAACCGGGGATCAGAGATATTCAGAAGTGTGGACGGTCACCTTTGGGGCACGTGAGATTCGAACCAGAGCCCAGGGAGAAAAGAAGTTCAGGAAGGAGGGTTAACAGCATGGGCTGCTATGGAGGCCTGAAGATCAGCTTCTAGAAGCTGCTGCTGGCTCTGATGATTGGCGATCCGTGAGTGGATTCAGTAAAGTGGCAGAAAGGAAGGCAGATTGTGTGTGTGTGTGTGTGTGTGTGTGTGTGTGAGAGAGAGAGAGAGAGAGAGAGAGAGAGAGAGAGAGAGAGAGAGAAGTGCACTTAATGCCGACGTTCACCTCATGTCTTGTTTTCGGGCTACTGCAACTTGATGAGGTTAGATTTACCAGGCCTTCATTCTGAAGCCTGGCATTTCTCCCAAGACTGCCAGTTCTGCCTAATGAGAGCAACTCAAGTGAATCCACAGGAAAGAAAAAGGAAAGTGACATTTTAATTTTATCCAGCCTGAAACACAACTGTACGCAAGGAATGTGCCTGTGATTCTGAATCATAAATGTATCAATGCCTTATTTTATGGAATAGAAATGTGCTCTGTCCAAATTGGCTGTGAAGTGAATAAACATTATTTTTCCACTGAATTCAGCTATAAAATGACTGGAAATCTTTCCGTGGGGATTGGGGAAAAAAAAGAAAAGAAAAACGGAGAAACAAACCCACTGCCAGAAGGAAGAGAAGACACAGAGCTGACCACGCCTGGCTCCTGCAGGGCAGAGGCGACTCGGCGCTTTTCTGGGACTGATTCGTGTTGCCTTCTTCCAAACACCCTGGTCTGTAAGGATTGCTGTAACTTCCTCCTGCTCTGTTTTTCCCTTGATAGGGAGATAGGGGCCATTATACCCAGTGGAGCTGGCATGCAATATTTTGCTTTGCCTGGGGTCCATTTGACACAATGCTGAACGTTCCTTAGGTTCAAGGGTTTTGGCTGCATAAACTCAGTAATTTCCTACTTCATCTGTTAGTAAATCCACAATCATATACACCGAGTTTACTCGGACTGGGGGGTGGTACAGCACTGTGCCTGAGCACATGGGGCTTTACAGCCACACAGACCCGGGTTTGAGACCCAGCTCTGCCACTTAGCAGCTACACAAGCTTGGATCTATTAAAATCTCTGAGTTTTAGTTTCCACATTTATGTGATAGGGATAATACACACCTCAGGGGATTACAGAAAGCATTAAATGAAATTACATGTTTGTACACACACACATACACACACACACACAACCTGTGTTTGTATACATACACACCACGTGTTCCATGCTTTATACTGAATATTTACTGGGTACGTATTCAGCAGGGGTAGTCACTGTGATGATGGTGGTGATAATAACCATACACATACATTATCTTGTTCCAGTAGATTACCCTTTTTTATTCTGCCACAGAGATCTATTTCTATTGCCCAAAGGCACACAATTTTCACAGCTTTCTAAAATCTCAAGCCTTCTACATTAGTAGTACTAAAAGAATTTTTCCCCCATTGGAAGGGCAACATTTAAAAATCTACAGATAAGAAATGCTACCACATGCTTGAGAACCTCCGTCTTCTGCAAGTCACATCACCGCCCAAGAATGTACTGTACAGGGTGTCTTGTTACTTTGTTAGCCAAACAAAATGTGGCCAGAACTGTGGAATGTGTGTGCTGGCCCACGTGCACCTGTTTGTACATGTGATCACAACTAAGGGGATCTTTTACAGAGAGATGGGAAGGTATAAGGAAGGGTCTGGAACCTAGAGGGCCGAAATCCTGACAGGGTCACTCTTCCTAGCCGGGTAACCTTGGGCAAGTTACTTAACCTCGTTGTGGCATTTTCCTCACTTATAAACTGGGGGGTGATTATGCCTCTCTTACAGGGTTTATCCTGGGGATTAGAGAAGGAAATGGATGTAAAGATCCTGGCACGGGCCAGCATGCTAGTGATTCTTCTCTTCCCTTCTCAGGACACCCCGTATTGCCTTTACTGATAATTCAGACTACAGGATTTCGTCAATTTTCAATACTCGTGGAGAAATACAGTGGCACATATATCTAAATTGCATAAACTCAGTAGTTTTCAAAACCTGAGCTATGTGGAGAGTAATTCTTCTACTCAGAATGGCAGGAGATCTGCTCCAGTTATAGTAACTTGACTATGTTGTCAATAACGAACCCTTAAAGTCTAATCATACAGTGAAATGTATTAATACCAGACAGCCCACTATTTTATCTGTAAGTACTACCTTCCATCCTCCTCTTGCCTTTGAACACTCATGACCAGGATGGATTTCAGGATCCATCACTTAATCAGTTCCTTGTAAGTTCCTTCATTAATTCAGTTTCTTAATTCTCTTATCTGGCTGTCTGCCTTCTCTTGCTTGTGTGCTGAATGTGGCTGGACAAAGCTACACAACTTGGCTGACTAGTTTTAATTTCTTTAAGCTCATGAGCTCACACTCCTCGTGGACACTCAACCTTGGCTGGCAATCCTACCATGTTTCTATAAGGTTACTCTTCCCTTCCTGAGATGACTATTTCTTACTTTCTTCTCAACCTCCCACATTCCCTTCCTGCCTCCTAGAAGGTGATCTTGCTTTATTCTTTATTCAGAAAATAGAAACTCTTAGGGTGACTCTCTCATCTTTCCATTTCCAAACCACCAAATCTCCCTGCATCTACACGAGCCCACAGGATCTTCCTTCCCGCGATGACAGAAAAGTTGCCCTTCCTACCAAAAGCCTTGTGCCCCCCAGTGTGCCCCCGCTTTGTGCTCCAACTGTAATGTGTGTGTGAATTGCCTGGGGAGTTTGCTAAAATGCAGAGTCTGATTCAGCAAGTCTGGGCCAGGGGCCCAAGATTCTGCATTTCTCACAAGCTCCCAGGTGATGTCAACGATCTGAGCAGCAAGTGGACATTCCCATCCCTTCTTTCTCTTTTAGGTCATTTTTATCATCGTAAGCAGGCTCTAGCGGCTTCCATTTTTAAAGCTCCTCCCTTGATCAAATCTCTCTCTCAAACTACCACCCCAGTCCATCTCCTTTTATTTTGTTTATTTTTTTGAGACGGAGTCTTGCTGTGTCGCCCAGGGTGGAGTGCAGTGACGTGGTCTCGGCTCACTGCAACCTCCGCCTCCCGGGTTCAAGTGAGTCTCCTGCCTCAGCTTCCTGAGTAGCTGGGATTACAGGTGCCCGCCACCACACCAGGCTAATTTTTGTATTTTTAGTAGAGACGGGGTTTCACCATGTTGGTCAGGCTGTTCTCAAATTCCTGACCTCGTGATCCACCCGCCTTGGCCTCCTAAAGTGCTGGGATTACAGGCCTGAGCCACCGTGCCCGGCCCAGTCCATCTCCTTTCAAAACAATTCTTACTGAAACAATTTTCTACCCAGGCTGCTTCCACCATTCCAAATTTTACCTTTTTGCTCTGTTTTTATTTTTCTTCTGATTACACAAGTAATGCACATTCACTTCTAAAAATTTAAATTTACCAAAATGTATCATACAGAAACAAAACTCTATCCTCCCTTAGGTAAGCCTTAGTTATCATGTTTTTTTCACCTTAAAACACTTTAATTTGGAAAAAAATTTACACATAGAGAAGTAAAGATAATACCATAATACACATCTGTGTATTTGTCGTATTTATTGGCTGCATCTTTATAATAATATCAGAGATAAAATTGAAATATTTTCTATGTGCCTACCTAGTATTGTTTCCTCCCTCCCTCAAAGGCCACCATGGTGAAGTTGGCGTGTGCATTTGTTAGGCTCAGATCAGCTGCACACATCCGAAACTCCAACACAGCGGTAGGTTAAAGAAGATAAAAACAGACTTCACAGGAAGGTCTGGGGTCTGGGTGGCATGAACAGGGCACTTTGGTGCTCTGGTCTCAGGGGCCCAGGCTCCCGCCACCTCGCAGCTCCACCATCTTGTAGCCCAGGGCAGCAGCTCCAGGGCCTGCATTTCAGCAGCAGGAAGTTAGTTTAACTCTGGCATGGCTCTTACCGCTGCAGTTTTCCATCATGAATTTTACTTTGCATACACTTCCGCTATTGACTTCATCAATAATTCCAGTTGCTTTATCTTCCCATAATTCCTCAGAATACTTCTTCTATTGATGGTATTTTTTTCATTAATAGTATAGGTTTATCTAATCATATTCATTACCTTTTTCTATATTAGATCAACTACCTGTATCTTATTACCATGTTGAAGGTCTTTATATATGTTGGATATTAACATTCAAATATAAATATAGTCAGTGAAAAAAAAATAGTATAGGTTTATCATTATTATTATTTGAGACAGAGTCTCACTGTGTTGCCCAGGCTGGAGTGCAGTGGTACGATCTTGGCTTACTGCAACCTCTGCCTCCCAGATTCAAATGATTCTCCTGCCTCAGCCTCCCGAGTAGCTGGGATTACAGGTGTGCACCCACCACCACTGGTTAATTTTTTTATTTTTAGTAGAGATGGGGTTTCACCATATTGCCCAGGCTGGTCTTGAACTTCTGACCTCAGGTGATTCACTTGCCTCAGCCTTCCAAAGTGCAGGTATATTATTTTTAAAATAAGCACACTTAAAAATGTTTTAACATGTCATCTCAGGACATTTTGGGCAGGACAGATGGTAAGCCATGTGATTCACCTGCAAGGCTTGGTTCTGGTCTTGTCTTCTCATTCTACACTTAATCTCCCCAAGTAATCTCATTGTCTCTCATAATTGCATTCCCCTTTATACTCTGATGATTTCCAGTGTCATAGCTACCATGCTGGACTGTGCTCTCCTGAATAGGAGGCTAGTATATCCAGTGACCCAACACTTCTACTTGGATGTATTCAAGGTACTGAAATCTCAACAGGTTCAAAACTGAACAACTTTAGTCTTGCTGCTCCATATTCCTGCCCTTGTTGACAAGGTCCCAATGGGCTCACCAGCACCACACCTACATTCCACATCACAGGAAAGAATAAAGAGGGAGTGAAGGGTGTGCTGCTTCATTTTACAGGATGAGATCTGCCAATGTGCTCCCGTCACTTCGGTTCACTTCTTTTGACCAGAATTTTGTTCCACAGCTATGCCTAGCTTAATGAAATGTGTTAGTTATTGCTGCGTAACAAACCACTGGCTTACTGGCTTAAATCAATACCTTCTACTATTGCTCACAAATGTAAGGATCAGGTGGACAGTTTATCTGGTCTTGGTCGGGCTGATGCAGCATCTGCTATCAGACACACATGGGGTAGGTGGCTCTGATCTTGGCTGGGTTCCTGCATGTACGGGGGGATTGGTTGGTCTAGGATCGTCTCAGTTCTTCTCCACATGATCTCTCACCTTCTGGCAGGCTAGCCTGGGGTTTACTCTCAAGGCATGAAAGGAATCCAAGAAAGTGGGGAAGCGTGTAAGACTTCTGGAGGCCAAGGCTGGAAACTGGCACAAGATAACTTCCAGAGTCTCCTGGTCAAAGCAAATCATGAGGCCAGTCAAGTGGGGAACAAAGACTCCACCTTTTCATGAAAGAAGCTGCAAAAGATGTAGACATTGGGAAGGACTGGGACCATTGTTTGTAATCAACCTATCACATGGAGGTTGGGGAATTTAGTTTCTAGTGGGGTGGCCACATGCCCCACTGCAACTCCAATAGTTCCATTTATAATAAAAGGAAGAAAAGGAGAACGGATATTAGGGATAATTTATAGACTCTGCCTCAGAAAGAATTATAGTTCCCCATTCATCTTCCCTAAATAGAGGATACACTCTCAATCTCTTGCCATAAATAATAATAATACCACTCTGACAAAATTTCTATTCTTCTTAACGACAGCCCATTTCTGATTCTCCCTTGACCGTTCGGACCCAGCAATTTACCCTGTGACCTCTTAATCCACAAAACAGATGAAGTGCAAATTGCTTACAAACATATTGGGGGTTTAATACATACAGTCTCTAGATTATTTTGTAGTACCTAGCAAGGTAGTATCTTTATGTAAACGTACTTTAAAAATACTCACTTTATAAAAATTTCATTGTTATATTAAAAAACAATTTTTATATAAACCTATTTTTTCCTCTCTCCCATTTGATTATTAAAAAATTGTAAGCTATCCATGTAACAGAAATTTACTTGTAACCCCATAAATCTGTAAAAAAAAAAATCCAAGCAATAACTAAACATTACCATTGCCCCCAAATCCAGCAGCCCAAATCCGGACTGACAAGTACACCCTAGTATTTTACTACACCCATTAAGAACACATGGGAATTTGGGGATTCATTAACACAGGCATATGTTTTACATTTAAGTAAAAATGCACAGTCATGCTGGAATTTAACATAATTTCCTCATAGATTGCTTAAAGTGAATGGGGTCTCTGGGGAATTAATAATGGCTTCTGGAGTTTCTCATCAGAGGTTTCTAATAACTGACCATCCACTGCTTTGATTTTCAAATCACAGTACTTGAGAGCTGTTTGGTGGTGAGCATAAAGTCAGTTGTTGGTCTAAAGGACAGGGACTAAAATTGTCAAAGTTCATGGTGGCGGCCATCGTCGTCACGTATTTACCTGTTCGTCAGTAGTTTCAAGTTGGAGACTGAACAGACAGTGACGAATGTGATCATCTTACTTCTAGGCAATTTTGGCACAGCGGCAGGCTCACCAGCAGAGCGTGACCTCGCACTGCCCCTTTGTACAACTATGGATTAAGTACAAGAATCTTGGTTGGTGTTTCTCAGTGTGCTCAGAGGCACCAATTGTAAAGCATCTGCTACTTTTCTCTTGCATAGCTTGACATGATTTCTCAGGAGGCCTCAATTTCCTATAAACCAGGATGTGATTGTCATCCTGAACTCTAACCTCCTATCTAATTTTTAAAAAGACGGATGAGGGTCATGTTGCGGGGAAGGAGGGGATGCTGTGAGAGGGGGACTGGGAGTCACACGGCTCCAAAGGTTGCCAAGGTTAGTGGGTAAGGTTTCCTTCCGCACCAGAAGTGAAAACTCTGACACTGGGCATTCTGGATTAACTGGGTTTGGCCCCCACTTTGACTGTATGGATCTATAAACACATCAGACAGATCAGTAGTTACCACATCTCCTCCATTTTCCTGTGTGGGTCCCATGTTTAAAAATTCACACACGTTCCTTTTAAGAAATCCTCTCAAAAAGCTTATGTCTTCAGACTACTCCTGTTCCCTCACAGAAAGACACACATACCTTAAGCCGCGTTCAGAGATGTGAAGAAAGGCTGCAGTTGGTTTAAATCCCTCAGAGGCCTTCAGAAGCAGGAAATGAATGAAGGGGCCTAGGTGTGGAAGCCGGAGAGAGGGGCAGGGTTTCTCAGATAGTAGAGTGCACTTCTCTTCTAAAGGGATCATTGTGCATCAATGATCCTTAAGTAAAACATTTCTATGGGAAAAACTGGTCCTAGGCATTGCCTGTGATCTTCCCTTGGAACTCTGAGCACAAAAGCTCATGTGACCTACAGTCTTGGTTTGTCCAGAACCAAGGGGTTCCTGAGACATAAGACGTTCTATTTTAAGATAACCTTAACCCACATTACCAGTGCTCCTGGTGGAAGGCGAGAGTGAAAGGAATGTGAACATTCCTTCTACTTAGCAGAGAATGAATGTTCCAGTTGGCTCCCAAGGCGGCAGCATGGATGTGGGGAAACGCAAGGCTACCGTGGAAGGTCCACAGAGGCCAAGCTACTCTAACTCCTTGATGGTCTCAACTCCCAAAGATTCCAGATCTGCTGTAGCTTAAAACGTTAGGGTTCAGACTATAACTAGGTCAGCTCTTCATTGCCTCTGAGGACTAGTGTAGGACTAGCTCAGGTACAGGGTGTGCTCATTCAGCTCGCAGTCCTGGTCCACATATGAAAGTGTCCTGTACAGTAGGGACATTCTGACAGTTATAAAGCCACCTTGCAATAAAATGCAGGTGGTCAGGATACTCTGGTTGGGCTTTTTGGGTATCATTTCAACTGTTTTCATTATTAAGTATGAAGGCCTCTCTTTTTAAAAATACATTAAAAAGTTGCCCTGCCTAACAATAATTAACACCCCTTTTATTGTAGTACAGAAGTTCAGGGGTTTTCCAAGCGACCCGTTTCCCCATGGCCGGTCAAATCTGCATGCGGTACCTCTAAGATTAGAATGCCGGTCCCTCCTGTTTGGTCTCCCATCTAATAGCAAGTCCCCATTTTCTTCAACATTTTTTTCCCATTTTTTGAAGATGGCAAAACCCCACCACTCAAGAATTAGACTCCTCCTTGACTCTAAGACTGAATTACGCCAATTCATTTTTATGGTATGCCCTCATAGTCAAAGGAAAGGTGTATGTGGTTTTGCAGTTGACAGCAAGGGCTCTGGTGTCACATGCTTGAATGGCAATCTTGCTTTGGCACCTGGTTAGCTTTTTCTGACTGAGGGCCACCTACACCCTTAAGGGGTAGGCTGAGCTTTTATTAGCTGACTTATGATAGCCTGCTATAGTACATTCTGAATACATATTATTTCCTTTCTTTTTAATTCCTAAATAAGTTTACATGATGAACTTCCACGTTTACTTCCTAATCTTGGAATAAGAAGACTGACTACTTCTGCAATGCTATCATCAGTGGATTCATGTAGAACAGATAAACAATGTTCCACTTATTTGCAGCTTGATTACAAATTAAGGACACAACCTTTTGAATGATTTAAGATCAACAAATATAATCTCAAACCATTTCCTCAATAACCAATGGTCTTGCCTCCGTCAAGGCTCTGCCAACACTTCATCTAACATAGCTACAAATACTATACCTGGCAGTAAGTAGTGTGAAAAGTTTAGTATTATTATGGTACAAAATAATTCCTAACTTTTAGAAATGTTATCCCTGTATTTTTAAACAATTTTTTTTACTGAGTGTCAAATTACTCTTAAATCTTATTTTACATGCATTTTAAAAAATTTATTGAAATTGTATTGCCTGCTGTGATTATAGATTTCAAGTAAAATTACCATGTTATTTGAAATCTAGACTTAAGCTCTACTACATTTGTTGGCTTCTCTGGAGTTTCTCTAGTTTTTACATTTTGAGGGCTGTGTACATTTGTCATGAAGTATTAATAATTCATAAAGCTGGGGAGAGAAGTTTTACAGCCTCTTCATATCACAGATTGGCACTAAACCTAAAAATGGGTCACAGGAAAACAAACAGGTCAGTGACTAGAATTTCTACTAGAGTTGTTGTAATCTTTGGTTCCTAAATATCACAAATTTTGTTTTGTTTTTGAGACGGGTCTTGCTCTGTTGTTCAGGCTGGGGTGCACTGGCACAATTATGGCTTACTGCAGCCTCGACTTCGTTGGTTCAGGTGATCCTCCGACCTCAGCCTCCCGAGTGGCGGGGACTACAGGCGCGCACCACCATGCCCAGTTCATTTTTGTATGTTTTTGCAGAGACGGGGTTTTGCCATGTTGCTTAGGCTGGTCTCGAACTCCTGGGCTCAAGCGATCTCCACCTTGGCGTCCCAAAGTGCTAGGATTACAGGTGTGAGCCACCAAGTCTGGCATAATAACACATTTTAAAACGGTCTGATGTCGCCGGGCGCGGTGGCTCACGCCTGTAATCCCAGCACTTTGGGAGGTCGAGGCGGGCGGATCACAAGGTCAGGAGATCGAGACCATCCTGGCTAACACCGTGAAACCCCGTCTCTACTAAAAATACAAAAAATTAGTTGGGCGAGGTAGGGGGCGCCTGTAGTCCCAGCTACTCGGAGGCTGAGGCAGGAGAATGGCGTGAACCCGGGAGGCAGAGCTTTCAGTGAGCCGAGATGGTGCCACTGCACTCCAGCCTGGTGACAGAGCGAGACTCCGTCTCAAAAAAAAAAAAAAAAAAAAAAAAAAAAGGTCTGATATACAAGTAGATGTGAAATGTGGAATGTAATATATTTATTATTTAAAATGCGTGTTGGCTGGCTACGGTGGCTCAAGCCTATATAATCCTAACAATTTTGGAGGCTGTGGTAAGAGGATCACTTGAGGTCAGGAGTTTGAGACCAGCCTGGGCAACATAGTGAGACCCCATTGTTACAGAAAAAAAAAATTAATTTAAAAATTGCCTATAAAGATTGCCCTTAAAAGTATTAGTATTATGGGTTTGGTTTAATCAGCCAAAAGTAGGGGAAAAAAGCAGTTTAATAAAATTTTATTTTCCATGGTTCATTGCTTTTAGTGCTGAATTTTTAAATCTAAAGTATTCAAGTAAAAATAAAAAACTTTGTGGTAAGAAACTCTGTAGGCAATTAAACATTCTGAGCAACTTTCCAAAAATTAGTGTTGTACTATATTGAATTTATTTTATGTTAAAGAAAAAAATGACACATAGTTATTTGTTTCTCATCCAGCCCCCAGTCTATGGTGGTCTGTATCAGGGATTGGCCAACTATAACCAATGGGCCAAATCCCATGCTGATAGTGGTAAATAAAGTTTCACTGGAATATAGCTCTGCCCAATGCATTTATGTACTGTCTCTGGCTCCTTTTGCTACAACTAGAGGGTTGAGTAGTGCATCAGAGACCATACAGTGTCCTGCTATGCTGAGAAATATTTTTAAATAAAATGAATGGTAAAATCGTTATTAAAAAGACAAAAAATATTCTCAGGTACTTGGGTTTAAAAGTGGCATTTGCAATATTTAAATGTATTTTCTTAGGATTTATTTTTAACTAGTTAAAAACAACAAAAACTATATCTTTTGAATCAGGCATTTTAAATGTTAAAATATTTAGAGGTGGATGACTTATGTTTATAAATCCTACTATTCAGCAGTGAAGGTGTTAATGGTTCCTTAAATGAGACCAAGCCTAAGGTAGGGTCTGTAACTGTATTTGGTGGAGCAGGAGTAGGAGTTTCCACCATGCTTTGTTACACAAATAACCCTGAATTATCAATCAGCAAGTCAGCGTGTTTAGAAACTACTCCGCCCACATGTTTCCTCTGCCTCCTATAGCTGAACACGAAAATAGCCTGAAGGTGAAGCCAGACGACACCGGTCATTGAATGAGCTGACCGTGACCAATACAGATGAGTTTACTTCTTTCGCTAAAATCATGGAGGAAAAAAAAAAAAAGAACAAAACAAAGCTTGAGGGCAATCACTGTAACAATTTTGAGAGTAATAAAGTTGAAAGTGGCTGAACACAACGATTAGCTCAGACTTCACTTTCACAAGAAGGCTATTTTTGGAGTTACATATTTTAATTATTGATAAAGAAGGTTGTAACAGAAAGAATGTCCAGTCAATATGTAAAATAATATCAATCTACTATAACAACCATAAAATCATCAGGCTACTGACAGCTGGAGAAATTCCACATGCTAAGCAACTCAACTACAAAGAAATATTAGAGCTTTGAGATGAAAAATACACTTGAACCTGTAATTGAATTAGACAAGCCTCACTGCACGTAGGGCTACAGCGGTCACCAGGACACAAAGCAAATGTCGGGTTACCAGAAGTGCATTTATCAGCCACAGTGATTTATTGAGTGCTTTAATAATACAAGTGTACATCAACTGATCCACAGTCAAAAGTGGCAGGTCCCTAAGAAATTTACAAGCACTTTAAGTAAATCAAAATACATATTATTTTGTTCAATCCAACAGTCTTCTGCGTGAGGGACAGAAGGCTAGTGATAAACAGAGTCTCAGTAATGCACAGTGATTCTGATTGAAGCTTTTGTACAAAAACTTGTTCCCAGTAGCATGCACCCACCAATAAAGACTTCAGTACAAAAAATTAACCCTAAGCACTACATTTAAGTAGAAACGAGATATAATTCTGAATGTGTTTTCCCAAAGATCACACAAAAGGAAAAAAACCCAAAATCAAATAAACAACAACAAAAAAAACAAAACCACACAGTAATACAAAGCTTTGTAAGAAAGCTCTTACTATTACAGCTCCAACATTGTTTGCACTGAAAACAAAAGTTCCCATCTATGATGAGGTGGGAAAAAAATCCCAAATCTTTCAAGTTAACAGAAATCAACAAGGGAATAAAATGAGAGAAGAAAGAGAGTGTGGGAGAGAGGAAGTGGGGCAGGAAGAAGTGGGATGGGAAGATGGACAACATACCATCACAAAATGGTTCCAAATTTAATAAAAATAGGAAAATAAGAACCGAGGTCTGGAGGGGTGGGCAGGGCTACCGATGCACTTGGTGAATGTGCTTGCACAGGTCCCGCGGGGGCGGCAGGCAGCAGGCCCCTATGTGGCGTACCGCTTGGTCCACTGTCTGGCCATCCGGTCGTGCTCTGCTCTGTTGGTCATGTACTGTGTGGCGATGCTGCCCACCAGAGGGTCAGCTGCAAGGAAAGCAGAGGTGGGAGTCAGTAAATACCAGCACCGTGGGGCAAAGAGTGTTCAGAAACTCGCAAGGAGTGGGAGGGGAGGAGATGAGAAGCCGCTGTTCTAACCTGGACCACCACTGCTGCGGCTGAGCCAGTGACCTGCTGCTGACAGACTACATTGCACATCAGCTGCCCGAAGAGTCAACTCTCTGTATTTTACTGATGGCTCTTGTCATATTTCTTGACAAGTCTTATTTATTCTCTTTCCCTGTCCCCACCACATACTTCTCACCTTGCTCCCCTTGTATTGGTTTTTTTTTTTTCTTTTGAGACAGGGTCTTGCTCTGTCACCCAGGCTAGAATGCAGTGGTGTGATCACAGCTCACTGTAGCCTTGACTTCCTGGGATCAAACAATCCTCCTCCTGCCTCAGCTTCCTGAATAGCTGGGACCACAGGCATGTGCAAAATGCCTGGCTAATTTTTAAATTTTTTTGTAGAGATGGGGTCTCACTACGTAATCCAGGCTGGTCTCAAACTTCTGGACTCAAGTGATCCTCCTGCCTCAGCCTCCCAAAGTGCTGGGATTACAGGTATGAGTTGCCTGTCTTCAAGTAGATATTTCACGGAGAAAATGCAGGTGGGCTGTGGGCGGGGCACTCCAGGGCTCTTGATGAGCTCTCTTGGGAAGAAGTCTGGTGGTCTGGACAACTCCTTACCGTAGTCTAGCACCACAGGCAGGTGGCATTCTCCTGCCAGATTACCTTCTCTGAGGAGACGTCAGAGACTGAGCTGGACACAGTCAAAAGACGGGAGAGAGAGTCTACTTCTTCCTCAAAATTTGGGAACATCCAACCTACATAGCTCATTATTACAGAAATACTAATAGATGTTAATAATAGCCAACACTCACCGTGACTTACCATATCCTAAAACTCTAATATGTTAATGACATGGATTTCTGAGGAGCTGACACAGGAGGAAACTGGAGCATAAGGAGTCTGAGTCTCTTGCCCAACGTGGAGCAAGGGGTGGAGCCGGGCTTGGAGCCAGAATTCACCCTCTTAACTACAGGGTGCTGGGAGATAGCTCTCTATCCAGAATACTGATTGGGTCAACGTTTAATTAAAAAAATTGGGGCATGTGGCTCATGCTTGTAATACCAGCACTTTAAGAGGCTGAGGTAGAGGATCGCTTGAGTCTAGGCGTTTGAGTCTGTAGTGAGCTATGATCGTGCCACTGCATACCAGCCTGGGTGACAAGAGTGAGACCCTCTTTAAAAAAAAGACAAAAAAAAAAAAAAAAAAATCAAAGCAATTAAAAGAAAAGTAACGTAGGTTCCTAAAGATCCCAGATTCTATTCTTTTCCCTCCAATTCTCTAATTTCACTCTTTCCCTGATTTTTATTTCCCCTTTTTTTGGTATTGGGAATTTGGGTATATCAGAGCAGTCAGGTAAGAAGGAACCAATAGGGAAAATGAGAAAAATCATCAAAAGCTAATGTTTAGTAGGAAAAAAACAGTAAAGAATATGGAAGTATGTCTGTGGCCCAACACCACCTGTGACTTACGAAGATCCTGAGACTAACCTTGTAAGGCACTCATGGTCATATGTTCTCAATATGAAACGTGTAATAGAAGAAACACCACCTTTAACTCATCTGCTGAGGCTGATGATAACAAAGCCTTTGAAAGCCTGCTCAACAGGACCCTGCTTAAGTGTTCCTGGAATTGTGCAAATCTTGTAATAATTATTCTAGGGAGAAGCCAGTTTCCTATATTCACTTATATCACAATTAGTAGACTACTTGGTATGTGGGTTTGTTCAAAACTTTTGCCTCTCTGCCTACTCGTTGTGATTCTTCTCCTTCATTTTCTCAGATGTTGAAACCAAAACTCTACCATTTCAACCAGTCCAGTCAAGATTCAACAAGATTTAAACCAGCAATACTAAATGCAGATACAAAATATCTGGCAATTGGTCAGGATCCTTTTAAAAAAATGTAGCCTTTCAGTTGAGCCTAAGTAATGACATTAGAGCATTAAGGGTCAAAGTGAAATCTGAGTCACATTTCTCTACCTTTGAAAAAAATAATCTTGTTCTGATTCCTGGCATTCTAGAATGCAAAGAGTAGGGTGAAACGTGGGTATCCTTAATAGCTTAATTAAGTCTGTATTACTCAAGATAGGTGTTTAATTAAATAGAACTTAGTGAAACACACTGAAGATTCATTCTAACTTACTGATCAAGGTAAGGCTCAATGTCAGAAGAACGACAGTGACGTATATGTTCCACCTCAAATTGTACCCACATTCAGAGTGTACACACTGGGAATAAGACAGGTCTGCCATTTCAGCTCAAAGGGGGTGGAGGGAAACAAATGAAGAATAAAGGGAACAAGAAGCTGTGGGGTGAGAGAATGTGTCATATCAAGTGTTAACAGTATTTCAGTACAGGCAAAAAACAAGTTAGAGCGCTGGTAACAATTAGAGTGCGTTGTGCAAACTTTTTTTTCCATGCTTAAATAGCATTTAATTGCTTCAAGGTTCTTTTACATTTTCAAATTTGATTTTAAAAATATTTTTTCCACCTGCAAAATTATACACACTAACTATAAAAACCATAATTAATAATTTAGAAAACCACCTCAGACAATATGCAAGACAGAAAGTTGAAAGTAAAGACCATCTCATGTATAAATCCACACAAAGAAAACTGCTGTTAACATCGTGGTATGTTTTCTTCCTACACTTCTAAACATATGATGTAAAAAAAAAAGGGATTAATTTATAGTCTGCTTTTGTAATCTTTTAAAAAATAACTATGATTTTTATATTGATATGGTAAATAACTTTTTACACAGATAACTGTAGATCTACTTCATCATTTCTAATACCTGAATTAAGAACCAATTTCCTGTTTTAAGATGTTTGGGCATTCTTTAACTTTTGCTTTAAAAACAACGCTGTGAGGACAATTACCATGCATGCATCTTTGGAAGTTATACAAATCTTAAATTTGTTTAAAGTATAAAATGAAGAGATAAAGTAAAAATACACAATGAAAGAATTAAAACAAAATCATATTACTGGCTGGGTGTGATGGCTCACGTCTGTAATTTCAGCACTTTGGGAGTCTGAGGGTGGAGGACAGCTTGAGGCCAGGAGTTCAAGACCAGCCTGGGCAACACAGTGAGATCCCCATCTCCACAAAAAACAACAAAAATTAGCCAGGTGTGGTAGTGTGTCCCCATAGTCCAGCCTACTTGAGAGGCTAAGGTGGGAGGATCACTTGAGCCCAGAAGTTTAAGACTGCAGTGAGCTGTGATTATGCCACCATACTCCAGCCTGGGTGACAGAGCAAGACTCTGTTTCTAAAAAAATAAAAAAGACCACTAACAATTAGTATTTGATGTTCATTTAAAATTCTATTCAACATAGTAATTATCTTCTCATATCAATCTACATGTCCCTATGATCTTCTGAATATTATCCCCAGTAGCAGTGCTAATGTTTAAGCTAGTATTTCATGAAAGGAGAAAAAGGCTACGAACCAGTTTTTCACATGCTGCACATAAAGATTCAGCTCAGTGGAAAAATCCTGAAGAGCTAGTTGTGAAAACGAATCTCTACTGAAAATGGTAAATTGTATATGCTTAATGATGGGAGAACTTTTCAATGTGAAAGTCTGAAAATATTGTTTCTTAGCAGAATGTTAAACTTAATAAATGGTAAATAAAATTAATCTAGCAAAACTAAAAGGTAATTAAAAAAAATGAAAAACATGTTATCAACCAAATAGTTTTTTTCTTTTTTTTTTCTGGGACAGGGTCTCACTCTGCCACCCAAGCCAGTCTCCAAACATAAATTACTGTACCCTATTTCTCTAACAAGAAGAAAATATTTCCCATCATTTTGGGTTTCTAGATTGTTCCTATTTTCCCAAATCTTTATTAATATTTGAGATTATCATCTGTCAGTTTTCCTCATCTTTACTAAAGAAAAACCACGAAATTTATCAGTAGATAAGTAAATTGAAATCATAGTCTCCTACATTTTCTGTTTTTGGTCAATAATTTACACTTTTGAAAAGAGGAGCATGTTCAGACTTACACAGAACAGAGTTAGATGACTTTAACCACTTAATTCTCCCAAATACCAGTCTGGCAGGTATTAAAAGTTTCCTGAGGCAGAGGTATAGGATCTGCAGTGTGGTTAACAGAATATCATAGAAATGGAAGTTGGGTATACAAAGCTTTCCTCTAAACCACATTTCCTCATCTGTTTAGTAAAAATCATGTTTTTTTTTTTTTTTTTTTTTTTTTTTGAGACAGGGTCTCACTCTGTTGCCCTGGCTGGAATGCAGTGGTGGGATCGCAGCTCACTGCAGCCTTGACCCCTGGGCTCAAGCAACCCTCCTGCCTCAACTTCTTGAGTAGCTAGGACTACAGGCACACACTAGCATGTCCAGTTTATTATTATTATTTTTTGGTAGAGATGGCACATGTTGCCCAGGCTAGTCTTAAATTCCTGGCTTCAAGTGTCCTCCCACCTTGGCCTCCAAAAGTGGTGCGATTACAGGATGAGCCACTGCTCCCAGCATCATGGCATTTGTGTTGACAAAATACCAGTCATAAAATAGTAACCTGAATGAAAGCGTAAGACTGCAAGATCACTGATGAAGGGGAACATGCTTTCTTCTTTCTCATCTCTACTTCCTCCATCTCACCTCTGTCTCCCTATACAATTTAGAAGCAAAGAGTACATACCTGTGAACTAACAATCACTATTATTTGCAAAGTGATTGAAAGATTGTCATATTGATTGGGCATAGTGGCTTATGCGTGTAATCTCAGCACTTTGGGAGGCTGAGGCAGGAGGATGGCCTGAGCCGAAGAATTTGAGACTGAGCCTGGGCAACATAGTGAGAACGCATCTCTACAAAAAAATAAAAATAAAAAATAGCTGGGTGTGGTGGCATGTACCTGTGGTCCCAGCTTCTTGGGAGGCTGAGGTAGCAGGTTCACTGGAGCCCAGGGGGTCGTGATTACAGTGAGACATGATTGTGCCACTGCACTCCAGGTGGGCGACAGAGCAAGACTGTCTTTCCAAAAAAAAAAAAAAATTGTCATATTGCGTACTCTACCTCTTTGCATTTTTTGAGATTTGTGGTATGTGCACCTTTGATTCTAGAAGAAAAAGGCTCAGACAACTCCCACCTTGCCTCTTTAATTGCTGGAGCTACACCTGGTATCTTGGAAGCCAAAGGGTTTACAGAAAAGGGAGGACAGAGACAGGGAATAAGACTAAAAGGGATTGATGAACGTAGATGCAAAAATCCACAACAAAATACCAGCAAACCAAATCCAGCAGCATACAAAAAAGCAAATCCATCATGATCAAGTAGACTTCAACCCTGGGATGCAAGGTTGGTTCAACATATGCAAATCAACAAATGTGATTCATCACATAAACAACACAAACAAAAAACCACATGATCATCTCAATAGATGCAGAAAAGGTTTTTAAAATTCAACATATCATAGTGTTAAAAACCCTCAACAAACTAGGCACTGAGGGAACACACTTCAAAATAATAAGAGCCCTCTATGAAAAACCCACAGCCAACATCATACTAAACGAGCAAATGCTAGAAGCATACCCCTTTGAAATCCAGAACAAAACAAGGATGCCCTCTCTCACTACCCTATTCAATATTACACGGGAATTCTTAGAGCAATAAGGAAAGAGAAAGAAATAAAAGGCATTCAAATAGGAAGAGAGGAAGTCAAACTATCCCTGTTCGTAGACGATATGATTCTATACCTAGAAAACCCCACTGTCTCTGCCCAAAAGCTCCCTGATCTGATAAACAACTTCAGGATACAAAATCAATGCACAAAAGTCTCAGGATACAAAATCAATGCACAAAAATCAGTAGCATTTCTATACAACACCATACGGACTGAGAGCCAAAACAAGAACACAATCCCATTCACAATAGCCACAAAGAGAATAAAATACAGCTAACCAGGGAAGTGAAAGATCTTTACAACGAGAATTACAAATCATTGCTTAAAGAAATCAGGGGTGACACAAGCAAACAGAAAAACATTCCAAGCTCATGGAGAGGAAGAAGATTGTTAAAATGGCCATATTGCCCAAAGCAATTTGCAGATTCAATGCTGTTTCTATCAAACTACCAATGACATTCTTCATAGAATTAGAAAAAAATATTTTAAAATTCATATGGAACCAAAAAGGAGACTGAATAGCCAAAGCAATGCTAAGCAAAAAGAACAAAGTTGGAATCATCACATTACCTGACTTCAAAGCATACTACAAGCTATAGTAACCAAAACAGCATGATACTGGTACAAAAACAGACACAAAGACCAGTGGAACAAAATATAAAGAGGCCAGAAATAATGCCACATATTTACGACCATCTGATCTTTGACAAAGTTGACAAAAATAAGCAATGGGGAAAGGACTCCCTATTCAACAAATGGTGCTGGGCTAACTGGCTAGCCATATGCAGAAGACTGAAATTGGACCCCTTCCTTACACCACATACAAAAATCAACTCAAGATGGATTAAAGACTTAAATGTAAAACCTAAAACTATGAAAACCCTGGAAGACAACTTAGGAAATATCATTCTGGACACAGGCCCTGGCAAAAATTCCATGATGAAGACTCCAAACGCAACTGCAACAAAAACAAAAATTGACAAATGGGACCTAATTAAATGAGAGTCTGCACAGCAAACAAACAAACAAACGCACAAACAACACACACACACACACACACACAAAACTATCAACAGAATAAACAGACACTCTACAGCATGGGAGAAAATATCTGCACACTATGCATCTGACAAAGGTCTAACATCTAGAGTCTACATGGAACTTAAACAAATTTACAAGCAAAAAACGAACCCCATTAAAAGGTGGGCAAAGGACATGAACAGACATTTCTTAAAAGAAGACATATATGTGGCCAACAAGCATATGAAAATATGATCACTGATCATTAAAGAAATGCAAATCAAAACCAAAATGAGATATAATCACATACCAGTCAGAATGACCATTATTAAAATGTCAAAAAATAACAGATGCTGGAAAGGTTATGAAGAACGGGAAACGCTTATCCACTGCTGGTGGGAGTGTAAAGTGTTTCCACAAACCACTGTGGAAAGCAGTGTGGTGATTTCTCAAAGAACTCAAAGCAGAATTACCATTTGACTCAGCAATCCCATTATTGGGTATATCTGAAGGAATATTTCTATCATAAAGAAACATGTATGTGTATGTTTACTGTGGCCCTATTTACATCAGCAAAGACACGGAATCAACCTAAATGCCCATCAATGGTAGACTAGATAAGGAAAAAAACCGTGGTATATATACAAAATAGAATGCTATGCAGCCATAAAAAAGAATGAGATCACATCCTTTGCAGCACCATGGATAGAGCTGGAGGCCATCATCTTAAGCAAACACTGGAACAGAAAACAAAATATTGCAGGTTCTCACTTATAAGTGGGAGCTAAACATTCAGTACCTATGGACACAAAGACGCAAACAACAGATACCAGACCAGGGCCTACTTGAGGGTGGAGGGTGGGAGAAGGGTGAGGATAGAAAAACTACCTATGCTTATTACCTGCGTGACAAAACAAACTGTACATCAAACCCCTGTGACATGCAATTGACCTATATAGCAAATCTGCACATGTACCCCTGAAACTAAAATTAAAAATCCAGACTAAAAGGGATAAGAAGCAGCTAAGTCGTAAGAGGAAAGTGAATCCTGAGGAAATGGAGAAAAGACAGACAGACTACTGAACTGCTGAACGACTCTATTTGCAAGACCAAAGAACATTCTATCTTGGTTGGTAGGTGGTATGGAAGAAATTACGTGAAAAAAGTTTTTATTCCCCTTTCATAAGAAAACACACGCATCTGGAAGAAACACAAAGAGAGAAAAGCATAGTGGAAAAGGGCATGGGCATTGGATCCAGAATGTCTGGGTTTTTAACTCAGTTCCACCATGGTGTTAGGTCACCTTGGGCAAATTATTAACCCCTTTGTGCCTCAGTTTTCTCTACTGCAAAATGGGGAGAATAATGGTACCTACTCCATAGTTTGTTATGAGAATTAAATGAATTAATCCTTGTAAAGCATATACAAATTAAAGACAAAGACGTTTTTGTCTGCATCTTTTAAGAATATAAATCTGATTGTCTTCTTAAAGACATTCTCTTCAGATAAAACCCAAAGTCAGCAAGGCTCCCAAGGTCTTCTGTGATCCAGACTTTATCTTTCTAGCCTCGTCCCCTCATGCTTTAACCATAATAAATGACTTTCAGCTTTTTAAACAAGCCCTGCTCGAGGAGGCCAGGAGTTTGAGATGAACCTGATCAATACAGCGAGACCCAGCCTCTACATAAATGTTTAAAAATTAGCTGGGTGTGGTGGTGCATGCCTATATTCCCAGCTACTCTGGAGGATCCCTTGAGCCCAGGAGTTCAAGATTGTGGGGAACTATGGTTCTGCCACTACCCTCCAGCCTGGGTGTCAGAGTGAGACCCCACCTCAAAAATAAACAAATAAAAATTTAAAAAATAATAAAAGGACCAACAATTTCACCATTTACCTGAAATAAAAGCCCTTTGCCATATGGCACCCTTGCAAAATGTGTTTAACATGATTAGATCTGACATTAGACAGGAAGTTACATGACATTACCATAAGAATTTTTAAAACTTAAGATATTTTTTAAAATTTGGGGTATTTTCTGGGACATCTGATTACCTGAATCAAGTTATGAAAATATGCAATAAAAAATTAAGCCCTGCTCTTTCATGACTATGTTCCTTTGTTTATGTTGGTTCTTCTGCCTGGGATAACCTTTTCTACTTTTTTATCTGGCAGGCTTCTACTCATTTCTCAACATTTAGTCCAAGCATAGCCTCCCTGAGGATGTCTTCCAGGGCCTTCCTAGTAGTCTTATGTGTCCCATCTCTGATTTGCCTGTTCATATCTCTATCATTGTACTGCAAATACAGGCATATCTTGGAAATATTACAGGTCTGGTAAGACTGCCACAATAAAGTGAATGTCACAATAAACTGAATCACACATATTTTTTGGTTTCCCAGTGCATGTTTATACTGTAGTCCATTATGTGTGCAATAGCATTATGCTTGACACAAGGGGCCTAATGTTTGGCCTATTTTGGCTTTTGACATGCTTTCCTCAATAAGCTTAATCACCTCCATCTTTCAATTTAAAGTGAGAGACATGTGACTCTTCCTTTCACTTGAACACTTATAGGCCATTACAAATCAATTACAATTGTAACACCAAAGATCACTGATCACAGACCACCATAAAGGATATAATAACAAAGTTTGAAATATTGTGAGAATTACCAAAATGTGACACAGATACATGAAAGAGCATTCGCTGTTGGAAAAATGGGGCTGACAGACATGGCTTGCTACAAACCTTCAATCTGTAAAACAACAACAACAACAACAACAACAACAACAACAACAACATATGTGAAACACAAAAGCACAATCAAATGAGGTGTGCCAGTTGTGAATGCAAAGGAAAAGTTCTTGAAGAAAATACAAAGTGCTACAGGAATGATTTAAAAAAAAAAAAAAAGCAACACACCCTTATTGCTGATAGGGATTTAGTGGTCTGGGTAGACAGTCAGACCAGCTACAACACTCCCTTAAGCCAAAGCCTAATGCAGTGCAAGGCCCTAACTCTCTGCAATCCTATGAGGGCTGAGAGGTGAGGAAGCTGCAGAAAAAAAGTTGCAAGCTAGCAGAGGTAGGCTCATAAGGTTTAAAAAAAGAAGCCATCTTCCTAAAAAAAAGAAGCCATCTTCCTAACATAAAATTGCAAAGTTGGGGGTGACCAAGGAACAAGGCGCGTGCAAGACGTAGCAGCAACTGCTGATATAGAAGCTACATCAAGTTGTCCAGAAGATCTAGCTAAGGTAATTGATGACGCTGGCTACACTAAACAGATTTTCATTGTAGATGAAACAGCCTTTTGTTGAAAGATACCAATCTAGGACTTTCAGAGCTAGAGAGAAATCAATGCCTGGCTTCACAGCTTTAAAGGACAGGCTGACTCTCTTAGTAGGGGTCTAATGCAGCTGGTGACTTCAAGTTGAAGTCAATGCTCATTTACCATTTCAAAAATCCTAGGGCCCTTAAAAACTAGGCTGTGCCTGCTCTACCTGTGCTCTATGAGTGGGAGAACAAAGCACGGATGACAGCACAACTTTTTATAGTATGATGTACTGAATATTTTAAGCCCACGGTTGAGACCAACCTCTCAGAAAAAAAAAAAAAAAGATTCTTTTCAAAATACTAGTACTCAAAGATCTAATATCCAGAGTCTACAAGGAACTTAAACAAATTACAAGAAAAAAAAAACATTAAAAAGTGGGCAAAGGACATGAACAGACACTTCTCAAAAGAAGACATACACGTGGCCAATAAAAATATGAAAAAAAGCTCAACATCACTCATTAGAGAAATGCAAATTAAAACCACAATGAGATATCATCTCATGCCAGTCAGAATGTCTATTATTAACAAGTCAAAAAACAACAGATGCTGTCAAGGTTGCAGAGAAAAAGGAATTCATTTACACTGGTGATGAGAGTATAAATTAGTTCAACTATTGTGGAAGACAGTGTGGCGATTCTTCAGTGACCTAGAGGCAGAAATATCATTTGACCTACCAATTCCATTACTCGCTTTCTTGGCATACTCACCAACTCATTATCAGCTCTTTTGTTTTTTGTTTTTTTCCCCAACTAACAGAAAAATAATCTGTCATTGCTGTACCTATATTTAACTTGATGCCTACTGAGGTTTAATATTTTTTCATGTTTGTTCACCATTTGTATTTCTTGTGTGAGTAGTCTGTTCATGTCCTTAGTCCATTTTTTCTAACATGAAGGAACACTTTATACATTATAAATATTGAGAACACACTATAACTTTGGTATATAACCAAAGGAAAATAAATTAGTTTGTTATTAAGATACATGCACACATATGCTCATTGCAGCACTATTCACAATAGCAAAGACATGGAATCAACCCAGATGCTCATCAGTTATAGACTGGACAAAGAAAATTGTGATATGTATACACCATAGAATACTACGCAGTCATAAAAAGGAACAAGATCATGTCCTTTGCATGGACATGGATGGAGCTGGAAGCCTGTACTGCCTTTTAGTTGTCTGTTTACTTTTCTGTTTTCTCACTGGATGGGAGCCCATGCATTCATTCAACAAATATTTATTGAGCCCCTATTATGTTCCAGGTACTGGAGAACCAGTGCTAAACAAGTTTCTCCCCTCACAGGACTGTCTGTCATCTCTGTATCCCTCTTACCCTATATGTTTACTACATGGATGGATGGATGATTAGAAGAATATAAGTAAATAAGGTATACACACAATAACAGCCATATATAGCACAGTCACTCCACAAGGCAGGCGTTCCTTTGCAGCACTAGCACTATAAATAGATTTCATCATAGATGTTTGTCTGCTCTCTACTCAAGGATTATTAGCAAGTCATAGATAGAGACATTGTAGTGATTTTGACAGCATTCTTTTCACTTTTTTCCTGTTTTTTTTTTATTAAACATAATTATTTCATTATTGGAATTTGCGGTCTGCACTTTGCCATTTCTTGGATTCTTCAAGGCTATGATCCACTGTCCTCCAGCGGTTCCATTATATCTTTGATTAATGTTGTTCGTTTCCCTCCCCAAGTCACTGGAGGCTATCTGTGGGTTGCACTTACAATGAGAGAAGTAATTAATTTTTGTTTCTTTCATAATACTTTTATTCCATGGTCTGGTCTAGCCTAGTTTTATTTAAATCTTTTATAAAATTAAAACATAACAGATGTGCATTATAATAAATTCAAATAATAAAGAAGTATGTATGAAGTAAAAAGATACTCCCTTCTTCTCTTCAACCCAATACCCGCTTCAAACTTGAGGCAACTACAGTTAATGGTTTGACTCTCATTTCTCCATATTTTATTTATTTAAATAGAAATCACATAGATATTCTGCAACTTGCATTTTCTTCTGTAACAACACACCATAGCTGTGTTTCTGGGACAGTACATATTGACTTAGCACATTAGTTTTAGTAACTATAAGGCATTCCTTTGCATAGTGAGTTGGCATTCATTTTTCCATTCCCCTTATGATCACATTTAGATTTTGATTTTTTGCTGTTAAAACTATGTAACAGTCTTGTATAAATCTTTCGAGGACATGTTTGAGTACTTCTGGAGGATATATTCCTGGACCACTGTATACATTTTAAATGTTTGGTAAATGCTGCCAAACTGCCCTTCAATAAAAGTATGTACAATTTACTGTCTTTCTGGGCATTCTCACCAACTCATTATCAGCTTTTTCATTTTTTTTTTCCCAAACTAACAGAAAAATAATCTGTCATTGCTTTACCTGTATTTAACTTGATGCCTACTGAGGTTGAACATTTTTTCATGTTTGTTCACCATTTGTATTTCTTGTGTGAGTAGTTTGTTCATGTCCTTAGTCCATTTTTTCTAATATGAAGGAATACTTTATACATTATAAATATTGAAAACACACTATAAGCTTTGGCCTCAGTCCTTAGTCAAAATTTACTTTAGCCTTTGGAAGACTGAATAGCCAAATGCCTCATTCAATGTCATTTCCAGGTTTACTGAACTTGTGGAGATCAAAGATCATATAGGTTATTATCACATATAGTAAGCATAACATCATCACTTGGACTTACTGCTAATATCTGAATGCTGATTTTTAAATATTGGTAAGCATTCTGAATGTAGCTTGGGGCTAAAAATCCCTTTTAGCCAAAGCCAAACTACGTAATATATAAAGGAAAGATCTGGCATTGTCTACACATGTATTCATACAAATGTTCAAAATTAGAGAGAAGAGCAGCCACCACATGTTAAAAGGCTGCTGGAACAAACAGGGTATTAATGTTATCCACTGCGGGTGCTAATACAGGCTGAGCAGCCCTAATCTGAAAATCCAAATTCTGAAATGCTCCAATGAGCATTTCCTTTGACAGTCATGTAGGTGCTCAAAAAGTTTCAGGTTCTGGAGCATTTTCAATTTCCAGATTAGGGACACTCAACCTGTATGTACCAAAAGAAAATGACTTGGTAACAAGCAACAGTTGCTGGAATAAAGTGTAGCACATCTGGTGATTGTGTGAAGCAGCAAGTGAATGCAGAATATTAGAAATAAAAATGTAATGGCAGAAGTCGTATGTCTGCTTCTTAAATATGGAGAAAGTGTTTTCTTTCTTAGGTACAAGGTCTCGTCATGTCTAGGATGGAGTGCAGTGCCTCTTCACAGGCATGATTACAGTGTACTATAGCCTCAAACTCCTGGGCTCAAGCAATCCTTTTTTGCTTGAGGCTTCTAAGTAGCACTGAGATCAGCTTACAAAGTGCTTTCTTTATAAAAATGTATAATGTTTAATGTTTGTGGGTACATGGTGGTGTATATATTGATGGGGTACATGAGATACTCTGATACAGGCATGGGAATGCAACGTATAACAATCACACCATGGCAAATGGGGTATTCATCCCCTCAAGCATGTATCCTTTGTGTTATGTACAATCCAGTTATACTCTTTTAGTTATTTCAAAATGTACAATTAAGTTATTTTTGACTATAGTCACCCTGTTGTGCTAGCAAACACTAGGTCTTATTCATTCTTTCTAAATGTTTGTACCCATTAGCTGTGCTCACTTCCCTCCCCACAACACAAACTACCTTTTCCAGCCTCTAGTAAACATCCTTCTACTCTCTATCTTCATGAGTTCAATGGTTTTAATTTTTAGCTCTCACAAATAACTGAGAACATTTGAAGTTTGTCTTTCTGTGCCTGGTTTATTTCACTTAACATAATGACCTCCAGCTCCCTCCATGTTGTTGCAAATCATAGGATCTCATTCTTTTTTACGGTTGAATAGAATTCCGTTGTATATATGTACCACATTTTTTTTTTATTCAGTCAAAGCGTTTTAAGCACTGCACACAGCTTTAGTTGGTGACATTGTTTAAATGACAGTGTGTCACCTGACCTCGTAGCACAATCCCCATGAATAGTAACCCATATTGGCATACATTCCCTACAAAAATCCATGCTCTTAAACAGGTGACAACAAGCAACTATTTAGGTATTGCAAGTGTGGAGGAACCACCTAGCAGCTGGCAGTACTGAGAAATGATACTGGTACATTATAATGACAAACCTTAAAAACATACTGATACTTTAATAATAAAACTATAACATTAAGTTCTTGAAAATAAAATTTCATGTTTATTCTTATATCTCAGAAGGTCATTTTATGATGGGAACATTCAGCTTTGCCTTAGGCTGTTCACTGATTTTAATTCTGGCTGTTTAGTACTCAGCCACAATAAATTTAGTCCACTTCTAAAGACAACATGATTCATCTGTTAAATGTGGAAAAAATATTTTCTCCCAGTATATGATTTGTCCTTTAACCTAGTTTATGATGTCTCTGGCAAAATATAAATTTAAAAAATTTAAGAAGTCAAAGCAGTCGATCTTTCTTTAACATTTTCTGGTTTGATGTATGTTTATAAAGGCCTTCTATATTCACTCCAGTATTTTAGAAATATCCTTGCATATTTACTTTCTCCTATAGTAACTTTTATGTGAAATGTTAGCTTGATCATACACAAGCTTCCTATGTGTATCTGGACCTGATTCTGTACTTGTTAATCTTTCAACAGAGTAATTTGTCTTTTGCTTTACTCACTCCTGATTTTTATCACTATAGCTTTCTAGTAGGGTTTGATATCTAGTAAATTAAATCCTCATTATACCTCATTCCTTTCCTTCTGTAATTTTTTTTCGAGAACCCTAATCTTGATAAGGTTAATATTTGGAGCAATTAAAGCATTTCACCCCAGGGATATAGGACTCTCATGTCCCTCTAAACAATGTCATCAAAACAAAACAACCATTTGACCCAGCAATCTCATTACTGGGTATATACCCAAAGGAAAACAGATTGTTCTACCAAAAAGACACTTGCACTCATACATTCATTGCAGCACTATTCACAAAAGCAGAGGGAGAAATCAACCTAGGTGCCCATCAACAGTGGACTGGATAAAGAAAATGTGGTACATATATACCATGGAATAGTATGCAGCCATCAAAAGGAACAAAATCATATCCTTTGCAGCAACATGGATGCAGCTGGAGGCCATTATCCTAAGCGAATTAACACAGAAATAGAAAACCAAATACTGCATTTTCTCACTTATAAGTGGGAGTTAAGCCTGGGCACACATAGATGTAAAGATGGGAACAAAAGGCACTAAGGACTTCAAAAGGAGAGTGAGAGTCGGGGAAGGGGGCAAGCAAGGGCTGAGAAACTTCCCGTCGGGTATTGTGTTTGCTATCTGGGTGACACAATCAACAGAACCCCGAACTTCAGCATCACACAATATACCCTTGTAACCTGCATATGCACCCCGTGAATCTATAATAAAAATTAAAATTATACATACATATATAATGTTCAGGATTTAGAAATATTGGAATTCCTTTGGGTCTAAAATGAAGTGATTAGGACAAAGTTGGGTTTTTGTAGTTTGGAAGGTAGAAAAACCTGACTACTAATTATAGGCCTAACCCAAACCAGAAAGATTAAGTATCCTCAAAAGACATAACAGTGTGTGACTCGTAGTGATTAAGGGAGAAAAACGATCATTTCCATGATTTAAATCAAATAATGGACATTATCAAACTAGATCTAAAATTGGGAATGCTAAATAAAACTAAATAAGTCTAGCAACATGTGCTACTGCTTCAGAATTAATAACCAGGGATGCTAAAAGAGGTATTAACTATCCCAAATTCTAAGGAGACATTAATATCTCCCTCAGGACTTATTAAGATAAGCTGGCTCTGCCAGTTCCAGGAGTCCATCATAAAACGTGAAAAAGAAGAGAAAGGATGTTTGTGGGAATACTGAGCTACCACCTTGGGAGTGTAGTGTGTGTGGCACTGGAGGTGTCCTGTTCTCCACACCTTCCCCTCCAAAGGATGGCTTTCCTTTCTCAAAGCCACCTGAGGAGGGTACCAAGAGATTCATTAGTAAAGATTCAGAGTGTCTTCAAGGAGACTCTTGAATGTTATCCCTGTCTGGGAATTTAAATCAGATATGAATTGCTTAGGTAGCTGACCTGCTGACCTGCTCCTAGACTAGCTGAGTAGAGAGAGGAAGTGGCAAAAAAGCAGTCTGTACAATCCTTGCCATCTTGTCAGTGTCCTATCAAGAAGGGAGCACAGGCCGGGGCGGGGGGGCAGCCCATGCCTGAAATCCCAGCACTTTGGGAGGCCGAGGTGGGTGGATCACGAGGTCAGGAGTTCGAGACCAGCCTGAGTAACATGACGAAACCCCGTCTCTACTAAAAATAAGCCAGGCATGGTAGCAGAAGCCTGTAATCCCAGCTACTTGGGAGGCTGAGGCAGGAGAATCACTTGAGCCCAGGAGACAGAGGCTGCAGTGAGCTTAGATTATGCCACCGCATTCCAGCCTGTCTGACAGAGCAAGACTCTAAGAAAAAATAAAAATAAAAAATAAGGGAGCACACAGGTGAGGGGACCCCGATAGCAAAGAGATTCTTAGAAGAATGCTGTGTGTGAGGGGCAGTGGTGCTCTGGAGCCATTATTAAAACATTATAGAAACTTACAATTAAATAGATAATATTAAAAAACAAATGTAGAAAATACTTAAAAACTCATCACTTCTTAATCACTTTACTATTATCCTCTATGCTCTTACTTTTTTGTCTATCTGCATGGTGGGAAAAATTGTCCTAGCATGCATCTTGTCCCAATTATGCATTTATTAAGGGTTATGTTGGTAGCTTGAAATGTAAAAATGCTGCAAAATCAGGACTTGATTTATTGTTTTGTTGATTGTCTAGACTTAAGGAAGTGATAAAGAAGATGCTATGTAGGTTAAATTTAAAAGTCTATAAATCTCTAGAGTTCTCACACTGTGAACAGTACAAAAATTGGAGGACACATTCTTCCAGTATTTGAAAACTATTATTTGATTTAGCAAAGAAGTTGCTCACGACATAACTAAAAACAAGTTCTGACATCTTTGTTTCACTTTGTCTTATTTCTTAAATGAAAATATCTCCCAACAGTCATGTTAGAAATATATTCATTTGTCAGGTGCAACCATAGGATGAATGTAGATAAAAGAGTTTGGCAAATATCAATGAATTTCTGGAAGAATCAGCTGGCTATACGAAATTTACATTTAAGAGTCCAGTATATTTTATTATTATATAAATTATGTACTATACATTCTTTGTATCAGTAAAATGTACAATAAACTTAGGTATGTACATATGCACATACCACCCCTGCCCAGCCTGTTGTTAAACATTTACCAGTACACTACTGCGAAAGGGGCTGGGCTGGGCAAGGAGGTTGAGTCTAGGCTAGGTCTTCAACATCAGGGAACTGGGCAGTGAACTCTCCCAGTTACCCAAAGTAAAGAAGCATTTTGACACCTGTTAACCAGAAGGCATGGATGGCAAGGCTGTATTTGCCAAAGAGGCAGGGAAGATGGTAATCATGGGAAATTAGGTCCAGGGACACTGTTCTCCCTTATTACCTATCCCTCACCCACAAGGAGTTAGAACTTGATTAGGGGGAAAAAGGAGGTATCTGAGAACCAGACCATGTTCCTCCCATTTTGATGGAGTAGAAAGAGGATATTAGATTTAAATCAGGTATAAGATGGGAATTTAAAAATGGACCAGATTGACCTTCTAATAATGAGAAAGTGACCTGAGTGCTAAAAGATCTGCTAGATATTGTTAAGGGATAGAAAAGCAAGATTCCACAAAACATGGCCTAAGGCAGTGACTGGATAAAATTAAAACCATTCCAAATTAACGCCCCTTGGGTCAATACTTCTCACAAAACGGTAAAACACAATGGCTATAAAGTATACACTTGATAAAATATTTTTAAAAACTTAAAAACTCAGCCTGTAAGTCTATACAGCAGTGCTACATACATTAAATCAATGTACACTTTGAAATATAAAACGTCCTGTTAGAATAAACTCATCTAAAGAACAGCACAGATGGTGCATTCCTACTGAGAAGCTATTGGGTTGCAATTCCAGGCTTAATTAAGTAATAATTTCTAATGAAATCTCAGAAAACGTCCTTACAGTAGTGGACTTAAGACACCACAGGTCCACACATTATGTTTCCCAAATACCACTGCAAAAAGCACTGCTGCAGCAAGTAGTGGAGGAAACAGGCAAAGATGCCAAGATACTGGAAGCTAGGTTTTTGAAAACAGCTTTATTGAGATGTAATTCACATACCATACAACATACCCATTTAAAGTGCACACTTTAATGGTTTTTAGTATATTCACAGACTGGGCAACCATTACCACAATCCATTTTAGAATATTTTTATCACTCCAAAAAGAAACCCTGTACCCATTAGCAGTTACTCCCCACTGCCAAATCCGCCAGTCCTAGGTCTGGGTATCTATGAATCAATCTACTTTGGTGTCTAGGTAGTTCCCTAATCTGAAAATTTTTCCTAAATGGAATCATAATATGTAGTCTCCTGTGATTGGTTTCTTTTATAAAGCATGTTCTCAAAGTTCATCCATGGTGCAGCATCAATACTTCATTCCTTTTTATTATCAAATTATTTTCCACTGTATGAATATACCAGTTATATTTATCCATTTATCAATTGATGGACATGTGGGTTGTTTTCACTTTTTGGCTATTATAAATAATGTTGTGAGGAACATTTGTGTACACCTTTTTATGTGGACATATGTTTTCATTTCTCTTGGGTATACATCTAGCTGTAGAATTGCTTGGTCTTATAACTCTATGTTTAACCATGTTAGGAACTGCTAAAGTGCTGTCCACAGCAGATGCACCATTTTACATTCCCACTAGCAGTGTAGAAATGGTTCCAATTCTCCACTTCTCACCAATACTTATCATCTGTGGATGCTAGATTTTAAAGAATAGCTTATTCTCCATTGGTGTATGCCCACCAGGTATCTAAGTATTTTATAAATACATATATATATATAAAACTTGTATATAAAATAAACATGTATATAAAATATATATGTAAATATATAAATAAATAAATAAATATATATATATATATATGAATGAAACTTGCATATAAAATACACAGTGTTTGTTCCTGCCAACCAGAGAAAATAAACTCTCTTTAATTGGGGTATTTTTCTGATGGTCTCTGGTTGTAAGAGACAAGATTATCCTGATTCTCTCTTCCCTCTACTTCCACCTCAATGGAAGAAAAAATGACAATAATAATATAACAAGACTTGTTCATAATGCACACCTTTTGTTCAAAAAAATTTCATTCCATAATCCTCGCATGTAGTCCACCCACTAGAAACTAGTGCTGTAAAATGTATCAATTCCACCCCCCAACGTCTTTTCTGTTCACATTCCTCTTCAGGACAAGAGAATTGTGATAGTGGGTGTGAATACAGCAGTCATGCCCTAGCCATTGTCACATGTGTCCACAGTCTCCACCACATGAGGGAATCTGAACTTGAGCCAAGAAATAAAAATAACCCAGTGGTTTCAGTTTATAGACCATTCTGCCTGCCTTTGTGGAAAAACTGTGGTCAAGGGAGTCTGGCGAGTCACATGGGTGCTGTCTGTGCTGAGGAGTGACTGTTCACTGAAGGAGTGGGCTTCGATTTGGACGGAGGCCTTGCTCTTGTTCTTTCCTGCGAGACGGTGTTATTTTTTTTTCTTTTCTTGTTTTAAATTATACTTTAAATTCTAGGGTACATGTGCACAACCTGCAGGTTTGTTACATAGGTATACATGGGCCATGTTGGTGTGCTGCACCCATTAACTCATCATTTACATTAGGTATATCTCCTAATGCTATCCCTCCCCGCTCCCCCCATCCTATGACAGGCCCCGGTGTGTGATGTTCCCCTTCCTGTGTCCAAGTGATCTCATTGTTCAATTCCCACCTACGAGTGAGATCATGCGGTGTTTGGTTTTCTCTCCTTGCGATAGTTTGCTCAGAATGATGGTTTCCAGCTTCATCCATGTCCCTCCAAAGGACAGGAACTCATCCTTTTTTATGGCTGCATAGTATTCCATGGTGTATATGTGCCACATTTTCTTAATCCAGTCTGTCACTGATGGACATTTGGGTTGGTTCCAAGTCTTTGCTATTGTGAATAGTGCCGCGATAAACATTCGTGTGCATATATCTTTATAGCAGCATGATTTATAATCCTTTGGGTATATATCCAGTAATGGGATGGCTGGGTCAAATGGTATTTCTAGTTCTAGATTCTTGAGGAATTGCCACACTGTCTTCCACAATGGTTGAACTAGTTTACAGTCCCACCAACAGTGTAAAAGTGTTCCTATTTCTCCACATCCTCTCCAGCACCTGTTGTTTCCTGACTTTTTAATGATCGCCATTCTAACTGGTGTGAGATGGTATCTCATTGTGGTTTTGAGAGGGTGTCATTTGAATCTTCTGCTAAAGGTGGAACCAACCATTGCCTCTAAAAAGGAGGAAACTTATTGCTCTGTGCTTGCCAACTTCCCCCTCTCCTTGAGGGATGCAGTGTTTCTTTTTCAGTCTTATATCACAAAACCAACAAAGTGTCTGGGATACTACAGATAACAGTAAGTATTTGTTTAATATACGGATTCATGTACAGTTCAACCTATTGATCAAGATGACTTAGTTTGTGAGTGGTGGCAGGTTCCTGTTTGTGGGTGGTGGCAGGTTCTTCCAGACTAGACATCCTTCTTCATTTCCATTCTTGGGCCTAACTGATACTTATACCTATAGGATCACTGACTCTTTAAGTCACTCACTTGGGGTGGTGAGCATTCTGGCAGGTCTGGTGTCACTTTTTGGGGTTTAAGATATAGCTATCTTGGCTTTGAATCTAAAGCAAACAATATGATCCATTTCCTATAAATGACCTTTTGCTTTGTCTTCCAGATTCCCCATGACCTTCTTTCAGTCCCTGAAGGTTTCAATTCTTATAATTTATAAAGATTCTTAAATTTAGTCTGTATTCAATAGTTTCCTGTTTTACTGACATCTTGCCTGAACTTGAACATACTGTTGTTTAAACCCCTTAGGCAACATGTTCTACCACCTGACCAAATTCTGTCCATATACACTGCTTCTCCCCTACTCCTGCCTCAGCCAAGTAAGTGGGCAGTTCTATTTCTGGGATTCAAACTCTTACTATATCCCTCTGTTATGGATAAAAAATCATGACCAAACAAATCCTAACATATCACAGGAAGCATACTGTAAACCTTGTTTTCCATCTTTCTGCTAGCAGAAAAGGGGAAATGGCTTGTTATAGTTACAGAAGCATTGACCCACTGGGTACTGTGAAATGACTAAATACTATTCACTGATCCTGGAATGCGTCTTTTTACCTCACCAAGACTGGTCTGGAAAGTTGTGAGAGACCAGGCACAGTCAAGTTCACTTTCTTGAGGTTGGGACACAGTCACTACTGATACTGCCATAGTGGTAAGGAAACTAAGTCCTGGGGATTCTGATTCCCACATATCTCTTGGCCTTTCCCCTATTCCTTTCTCTTCATAGCCTTTGTCATCTCTTAACTGGGCCACCAAAATACTTCCTTATTATGGTTTGGATATTTGTCCCCTCCAAATCTGTTGACATGTGACCCTCAATGTTGGAGCTAGGGCGTAGTGGCAGGTGTTCGGTCGGGGGGTGGATCCCTCATGAATGGCTCAGTGCTCTTCCCCCAGTAATGAGTGGTAATGAGATCTGGTTGTTCAAAAGAGTGTAGCACCTTCTCGCTCTCTTTCTTGCTCCTTCTCTTACCACGTGACTCGCCTTCACTCTCCACCACTGATTGGAAGCTTCCTGAGGCCCTTCCGGAAGCGTATGCTGGCACTATGCTTCTTGCACACTCTGCAGAACTGTGAGCCAAATAAAACCTTTCCTTTATAAATTCCTTGATAGCAATGCAAAGGGACTCATATATGTCTGGAGTGTCTCTGTCTTCAGGCCGTCCACTACCAGATGAACTAAGCTTCAAGTCTTTAATACAAGCTTGGTCACGCAATTTCGCTCTTCAAAAACCTTTTAATCACCATTACTCCCCATGAGATCCCCACTGACAAGGCTCACTATGCATAAAGATGCATTCTGGCCAATAATTTGATGTCCCAAATACATTTTTAGCCTACTAAATTGTATTTTTCAATATTCTTATCATACTCTTGTCTTCAGCAGGGACTGTTCCAATGCTTTGCTCTTCTCCTTAGTTTTTACTGTTTCAGGAGGAAATATGAGTTTTCAAAAGAGGCAAACATGTTAATTTGACAGAGGACTAAGAATACTGCAAAATCATTGTTCAAAAAGGAAAATACATGCAAAAAACTTTATGCTCAGTAAGTGTGAGGTGTTGGCTTATATATTAAAACAACGCATTAATATGAAGTGGCTTCCATCTCTCTAAGTTCAAAAGCAACAACTGAATGACAACTCTGGACAACAATTTGATTAGTCTACACTGTCATTCTAGTCTTCCCTAGGGAGACCAATCTCAGAAAGAAGAAATTAGAAACCAATGATCTCATGAGGGAGGTTCTTAAAGCACAAAAAGGAGGAAAGAAAAGAGGTGGCAGAAGCACTTATCAAAGTGATCTGCGAACACACTAAGTCCTTTACAATGATGCTAAACTATTAGGCAGAATCATCTTGTCCTGTGAAAGGGGAAACATTTAAAAAGACCAACTGCTTATTGTGGGATTTTCCTAATCAGAATTTTAAACTGAATTTTAAACCTTTTCAGAGTTGAGCCAACTTCCCTTCAGTCAGAGGGCCCCTATAACCTCCCTACGTGGAAATCCCAACCCTCTGCTTCCTGTAGCTTCCCTAGGTAGTTCCTTGATTACGTCTAACAAGCCCTGTTGCACTGGTCTCTGTAACCTGCTGACCTTTCTCACCTTGACACTCCCAGTCCAGCTGCAAACCTCTTTCACTGAAGGGAAAAAAAAAAAAAAAAGTGCCATGCCTATTTTTGGGATAAGGACATACAAAAGAAATCTTCAAGTTTCTCACTGTTCATGAGAGTGTAATAATTAGAGTTGGGCATCTCTCTAAATGACTGCACAGCAACTTTGTAAAGTAGTGGAATTCCGGCTTGCATCTGGTTGCCTCCCTCCCTCCCTATTAGGCTAATTCTGGGACCTATCTCCCCTTCCTGACACGTTCATATACCTTGATTCACATCACAATGTGACTGTCACCAATGTGTCATCTCTTCCAGAGGGATGCACGTTTTCAAAGAGAACCATAAAGAGAAGCTACGTTTAACAAAAATAAATGAAACTGACACAAAATAATAGGAACAAAAGCATACGTGTGTGTGTATATTGTTTAATTTTTTTGACAAGGAGGAATTTTCGGTTCTTCAAGTTACATAGCTAAAAGCTACCATCCACTCTGCCTCTCTAAAGTACCTAGAACAATGTCTGGCACACAACTGCACCTTTTCCTTCCCCTTCTCATATGCCTGGTTTTGATTATCGCTTCTCATATAAGTAGCAGTGCCAGTCATTCTTCATGGAAATGTGACCCTCATTGGTGTTTTAATTTTTAAATTTACATTTCAACATTTATATTACACTACTTTAATTCTTTCTCTAAGATACATCATTAAAGACAAGAAAACGATTTGTAGAAACCTGGCTTCTTGGCTGTGACCGTGCAGAGCATTAACAGGTGGAAAGGACCAGGCTTTCTACCCTGTGGATGTGCTGACAGAATCCCACCTACCAGGACCCTAACTCAACATCATATTTACTTAAGACTGGTCAAACCACGAATTCTTTCTGGAAATTCAAAGGAATTTCCTTTTAATTCTGTATAAAATGAGACATGCTGAGGCCCCAATTTTAAAATGCTTGTGTGGTGGGCAGTCACAGGTTCCCTAATGCAGTATCTCATTTGGAGTATTTTTTGGAGATTGGATTTGGGTGTTAAAATTGAACATGGTAACAAGCACTAAATTAAACAGCCATATTTAAATTCTAAAATAGTTATTTTTATAGCAGCCTTATAAAGTTTAACTCACCCCCTTGCCCTGAGAGATTTAATGAATGCTTAAAACAGCCCCACCTATTTTTCTATAATTGGCTACATTTGTTTCCAATGTAAATACGCTGCGTAGATTTGCATATTGATTATGTTTATGTCTAGAGCTGTATTTTGGGATGGGAGGTGGGGAGAGGCAATGAACAGACCTATTGCCCCTAAATGAGAATGCACTCACATTTACATGAACAATTGTATTTTTACTTGAAAATCAGGTATCATATGTACGTGTACCTATAATGTTTTCCTTGCTTAAATAACCATTCTTCATACACAAACACATGGTTGTTCTTAGGAACGGTAAAAAACAAACAAACAAACAAACAAAAAAACTCTATCCTTCTATCTATCTATCTATCTATCTATCTATCTATCTATCTATCTATCTATCTATCTATCTTTTTTTTTTTTTTGCAAGGTTAAATCAACCCTCTAGACCTCTAAGCTTTGCTCCATCTTGTCAGAGGTAATAGGAGAAAATTTTTGGCCCTCACACATGCTATACTTAGGCCTAGAAAAAAACAAGCAATGCAGCCTTATGGAAAATATACACCTCATAACTGTTTGTGGCAAATAATATTAATAGAATAAATGATCCTTTTAATTTTATTTACCAATATTTCACTTATGGCTACTTTTAGTGAGTATTCTTGCTTATATCCTTAAATGGTCAATTAGAAATTTATTGAATTCTTTAAAGGATGCAATACAGATATAATAAAGAGGTTAAAAGCTTCAAAGAGGAAATACATCAAAGAAAATAATACGACTTGCTGAGCACACTGAAAGATACTTCTAGCCCCATATTAATAAACAGATACAGAGCGGGAGGTACATCTCAAGACAGATAATGAACAGCCTCTTGGCCTCTAAAGAGCACACCCACTATTTGCATGAACTATATTTGTACTTGCAAATTAGGTCCAGTATGTACTTAACAGAGCTGTACATATTTACATTACCCAGTCTACGATAATCATTAAAAAATCAGTAATAAATCAAAATAATTCTGGAGAACTATTCCTATAAACGTAACAAAATAATTAAACTATCAGTATTTAACTTAAGCGGTTGTTTCTTTTTTTTTTTTTGAGACGGAGTCTCACTCTGTTGCCCAGGCTCGAGTGCAGTGGCGTAATCTTGGTTCACTGCAAGCTCTGCCTCCCGGGTTCACGCTATTCTCCTGCCTCAGCCTCCAGAGTAGCTGGGACTACAGGCGCCCGCCACCAGGCCCAGCTAATTTTTTCTGTATTTTTGGTGGAGACAGGGTTTCACCATGTTAGCCAGGATGGTCTCGATCTCCTGACATCGTGATCCGCCCGCCTTGGCCTCTCAAGGTGCTGGGATTACAGACGTGAGCCACTGCACCTGGCCTTAAGCGGTTATTTCTAACGTGCATGATACCAAGGCACGGTGGTGTCAATTCATGTTAAATATTTTAAGCAGACTTAGAATTCTTATTGGAGTGCTGAGTAGATGTTGGTGACCTTAATTCAACATTGTACAAAAAGAAAGAAAGAAAGGAAAGGAGTGGGGGAGGAAGGATAAGCTGCTCACGGCAGGACAGCCACAGGGCTGCTGGTATCAGCTAAACATGACTATCTTTTATTTCTGGAGACAAGTATTTAAGTTTTGATTAAAATTGGAAATGAAAATTAGCTTAGTAATTTAAATCTAATTCTCACTTGTACGAAGTTCAAGTCTCTAGTATAGTCTTTCTGACACAGAAGGGCCTCCAGGTAATCTAGTGTGTTGGGGGGAGGTGAGAGGTCATGGTTAAGGTTGATCACAGGTCAGAAAAACTAGGATGTTTAATACCTACCATGCCCAATGACTCTTTGAGATTGCTTGCCTCTGGGAGTGATGTTAAATGCTTAATCAAATGCACTTGAATTCCGTAAAAGGTTCAAAAAAGCCAACTCTCAATTTGTAATCAAGTTATAAGCCAAAATAAAAATGAGAAATTATTTCTCTAGGGAGAACCTAAGAATAAAGCTTTAGTGCTTAATTTCATTAGCTGGTTATTTTTAGTCTGTCAAAACTAAAGTTCGTGGAGTTCCAATATATTCAGCCTGTATCCATAAGCAAATCATTATATTACTCTTGTGTTGAGACTTATGTTTGCCCAGGTGTATAAACTGAGGGGCAGAGGAGGAACAGAGAAGGAGGAATAATAAAGTGAAATACCGTTTGCACACTTGGATTTATCTGCACTTTCACCCTACACTTAAGAGAAGAAACATCTTAAGCAATGTATTTTTGAGGACTGAGAATGAAATGTGCAGATCAATTATGTTAAGTTTGAAACTAGCTTGAAGTCATGGTGAAATATTTAGACAACTGGGTTTTGTTAGGGTATCAAGCTATCAGTGGTTTTGGAAGACTTTTCTCATTTGGTGGAACCAACCCTTGCCCAGTTACTATTGTTGACATGCCTTTGATAAAACGATCTATAATATGACCTTCAAGGGATATCACTCTAGAGAATAACAATGAGAAATGCAGTAAGACAGCCATTTTGACATGTTTGTCTTAGATGCATAGGCTAACCTAGTGTGTAGATGTCAAGACAAACAAAAAGCTATGTTGACTTTCTAAAAGAATTTGTCAGATCCCTATAAACTCTAAGGAAGACTATGTAAGCCTGGTTTGTGGACAAAAGGATATTAAAATACAGTGACAGGGTGACTTGCTGATAAAGAAGTGGGATGTTACCTTTGGAAAAAGTTATAGATGAGGCTGCTATGCTCCTGATACTTGAAAAAATAAGTGAATGATGGGGAAGTGGAATCTTGCAAATTGCATTAACTACACAGGGTCTCCAATAAGGTCATTTTGTTCAGTGTTGGTTGATGAGAAAAATTAATATTCCTGACAGAGCCACTGTTTGTGTAGAGTTTGCATGTTCTCACTGCATGTGGTGTGGGTTTTCTCTGGGTACTCCAGTTTCCTCCCACACCCCAAAGGTGTGTTGAGGTGAACTGGTGTATCTAAATTGTCCCAGTATGAGGAAGCACGGGTGTGTGTGAGTGTGTCCTGCAATGGAATGGCATCCTGTCCAGGGCTGGTTCCCGTCTTGTACCCTGAGCTGCTAGGATGGGATCTGGCTGACTGAGATCCTCAACTGGAATAAGCAAGTTGGAAAATGAATGAATGAATACAAAGGATTGTAAAATAGAAGTGCTTAGTCTATGATAATCATACAAAATGCACAACAGTAAATGATGTAGTATGAAAGCGTTCAATGAGCCTGCCATATTGGTTAGCATCTGAACTGCATGGTAGTAGGAGGTGCTCCTCACAATTTTTGCTTTGCAAAAATTTATTCTTTGATTTAGTCCACCAACAACACAAACACCGTCGTTCACTGATTTCCCTAAAATTGGATAAATAATTATCTTGTCTTTATTTAGTCTTTCTTAAATGTATCGATAGCTCACATTTATTTCAATGTTTAATATTAGGAGTGTTTTAGGTCTTCCTTTAGGAGTTTGGTGATGTTTCCTTGATGAGAAACATGCTGAAGGGACTTGGCAATTGTTTAGATCAATTAGCCTATGGTAAAACTGGTCTCGTTATAAGAACCTACTGACAATGTTAAATGAGGACTTACTGTACATTATGGATAGGTAAACAAAGCAATAATTCTATAGGACATGCCAATTCCATGTGTGCTATTTATGGGTCACAGAATGTCAGCATTTGCTTTAAAATTATATAGGATTTTTATGAGTTAATTTAAAATATAAACTTTGTTGGTATACAGGAAGAAATGCTGGATTCCTGATTTATGCATTGTAAAGTCACGTGTGAGGCAAAGCAGTGAAATTCTAAACCATAAGTTTGTATTACATATTTTAAGGGGAGACTCTTTAACCTCAAATAAGCTATTAGTGGTTTTAGAGGACTTAACAAATGGCCACAATACTGCTTTCATCTTAAATCTAGAATAAGCTCGTTTTTAATACCAATGCTTTATCAATGATTCAAATCTTTCTTTTCACTTTTACTTTTGATGTAGCCCTATCTTGTTGAGTATAGCTTTTTAAAAAACAAATAAATTTTATTGGCTGGGCGCGGTGGCTCATGCCCGTAATCCCAGCACTTTGGGAGTCTGAGGTGGGTGGATCACGAGGTCAAGAGATAGAGACCATCCTGGCCAACATGGTAAAACTCTGTCTCTACTAAAAATACAAAAATTAGCTGGGCATAGTAGCACATGCCTGTAGTCCTAGCTACTCGGGAGCTTGAGGCAGGAGAATTGCTTGAACCCAGGAGGCAAAGGTTGCAGTGAGCCAAGATTGCGCCACTGCACTCCAGCCTGGCAGCAGAGTGAGACCCCATCACAAAAAAAAAAAAAAAAAAAGTTTGTATATTTAAGGTATATAACATGATGTTAAAAGATACAATATATAGAAAAATGGTTACTACAGTGAAACAAATTAATATACCCATCACCTAACACTTTTACCCATTTCCCTCCCCACCCCCATGGCAAGACAGCTATAATCTACTCATTTAGAAAAAAATCCTGAAGACACTATTACTAACTATTGTCCTTCTGTTGTACGTGAGACCTTTCTACTTGTTACTTTATATCCTTTGACCTACATATTTCCAGTTCCTTCCCAACACTACGACCCTGGTAATTCCTGTTTTATTTGCTATCTCTATGTAGTTGATCTTTAAAAAGAAAGATTCCACATGTAAGTGAGATACAATAGTTTTCTGTGTCTGGCTTATTTCACTCATTTCAGTAAACGGCAGGATCTCCTTTTTAAAGGCTGAATAATATTATGCTGTGCGTGTGTGTGTGTTTATATATGTATCTATGTATACACCATAGTTTATCTATTTGTCCATTGATGGACACCTAGGTTTTCTTCATATTTTAGCTACTGTGAAGAATGCTGTAATGAATACGAGAGTACAGGTATCTATATGAGGTGATATTTCATTTCCTTTGGGTATATATCCAGCAGAGGGAATGCTGGGTCATATGAAAATTCCATTTTTTATTTCTTTAGGAACCTCCATACCGTTTTCCTTCAGGCCTGCACCAATCTACGTTTCCACTAACAGTATACTACAATTCCCTTTTCTCCACAACCTTGCCAACACTTATCTCCTCTCTTTGATAACAGCTATCCTAATAGGTGTGAGGTGATATCTCATAGTGGTTTTGATTTGTATTTCCCTCATGATTAGTGATGTTGAACACCTTTTCACATACTTGTTGGCCATTTTAATGTCATCTTTGGATAAATGTCTATTCAGGTCCAGGCTGGGCATGGTGCCTGTAATCCCAGCACTTTGAGGCTGAGGCGGGTGGATCACTTGAGGTCCAGAGTTTGAAACCAGACTGGCCAACATGGTGAAATCCTATCTCTATCAAAAATACAAAAAATTAGCCGGGCGTGGTGGCGGGAGTCTGTAGTACCAGCTACTCAGGAGGCTGAGGCAGGAGCATCACTTGAACCCAGGAGATGGAGGCTGCAGTGAGCAGGGATCACATCTTTGTACTCCAGCCTGGGCGACAGAGCCATACTCCATCTCGAAAAAAGAAAAAAAGGTCTATTCAGGTCCAATGGATTATATGTTTTCTTGCTACTGAATTGTATGAGTTTTTTTAAAAATAAATTTTGGGTATTAACCCCTTATCAGATATATGGCTTGTAAACATTTTTCTCCCAGTCTGTATGCTGCCCTTTTCCATTTTGTTCTTTCTTTTGCTGTGGAGAAGTTTTGCAGCTTGATGTAGTTGCATTTATTTACTTTTGCTTTTGTAGCCTGAGCTTTTGGTGTGATGTCCAAGAAATCATTGCCAAGGCCAATGTCAAAGAGCTTTTACCCATGTTTTCTTCGAGGAGTTTTATGGCCTCAGGTATTACGTTTAGGTCTTTTATCTATTTTTAGTTGATTTTCATGTATGGTGTAAGATAAAGATCCAATTTCATTCTTATTTATTTTTATTTTTTTAAAGAGAGAGGGTCTGGCTCTGTTACCCAGGTTGGAATGCAGTGTGATCATAGCTCACTGTAACCTCTAACTCCTGGGCTCAAGTGATCCTCCTGCCTTAGCCACCCAAGTAGCTTAGGCTACAGGCATGAGCCTCTGTGCCTGGCTCAATTTCATTCTCTTACATGTGGAAATCCAGTTTCCCCGGAATCATTTATTTGAACAGACTATCCTCTCCCCATTGTGTCTTCTTGGTACCCTTGTTGAAAATTAGTTGCCCATATATGTTTGGATTTATATCTGACATCTTTCTTCTGTACCGATGGTCTATGTGTCTGTTTCTGTGCCAGCACTGTACTGTTTTGATTACTATAGCTTTGAAATAAAATGTAAAATTAGGAAGTGTGATGCCTCTTTCCCCGCCAACCCCACCTCAGGATTGCTCTGGCTATTTAGGGGCTTTGGTAAGTTTTAGGATTGTTTTTTGTATTTATGTGAAGAATGCCCTTGGGATTTTGATAGTGACTCTGTTGAATCTGTATATTGCTTTGGGTAGTATGGACATTTTAACAATATTAATTCTTCCAATCCATGAGCATGAAATAGCTTTCCATTTGTGTCTTCTTCAATTTCATCCATGTTTTATCATTTTCTAGTGTACAGGTCTTTTATCTCCTGGTTAAATTTATTCCTAAGTATTTTAATTTTTTAAATGCTATCATAAATGCGATTGTTTTGATTTCTTTTCTTGGCTAGGTTGTTATTTGTGTACAGAAATGCCATGGATTTTTCTATCTAGATTTTAAATTATATATCCTGTAACTTTACTGAATTTACTTATTAGATGGATACGGCTTTTGAAAAAGCCTCCTCATGTCCACAAAAATGCAAAGAACTATTGTCAATAATGGAAAAAATGACTATAAAGGGAACAGAGGCATTTAGAAAGTGAAACCATTTCCTTCAGCAACAGTCCAATTTTGGGTGGTTAATGTATAACCTACTTAAGAGCGATGTCAGTTTATTAACATAAATGGTAGGTTAAATATCATTGACCAAAACAAAGGCCCTATAGTTATAGCTACCAGGATACTGAAGTATTAACTTAAATAAGAGATTAAAAGCAGTAACACTGATCTTCAATGGGATGCCGCTTCACCACATTCTCACAAGTTATGCTTCTTTGAAATTATCTTTTTTAAAAGGTCATAAAGTTTATAATGTAATATCAATGATTCTTAATATAGCATTTTATTTTACTAAAGTGTAACCAAAGGTTTCTATCATACTATAAAAGGGAAATATACAGCATTTTGGGCTATACTAACAATGAAAATGTGTCAAGTAATTTATTACTTTTATCTTTATGTAAGTAGGCTAACTTTATCATTAATACCAAAGAGAAAATTTCTCTCTTATTTTTCTCCAAAAGTTGAATCACCTTCAACTTTTATCTATAAAACTCCAGGGTGGATATAATTAAGGAGATTACAAATCAATAAGAAAGTGTTTATCAAAACTTAGAAAGTAAAATACTTTTTTCTTAACATAAAAAATGTATATAGAAAATACTATTAATACATTTTGCAAAATTAATTTTTGCTATACACATGTTGGTAGTTATTAGACTGGCTTGAAAACAGCATGGAATAACGACAATTTTAGTTAATCTAGAGGTATTTTTCTGAATGAGTTAGGGCAATAGCTGCCTGTTTAAAGCCTTGAATGGTAGTTGAATAGCATTTCAGAATGTACTTGCATTCATGTGGCAATAACTGATGGAGAACTGAGGTCAGCTAACAGAAATGCCACAAAACTTACATTCTTGAAAGTTCCAAAGTACAATTTGTAAAGAAGCTGATTGTACAAAGACAATCAACTGCAGAGTGAGAATGCACAAACAAATGTACACCTCCTTTGTGCTAACTCCTATTTATTTTTTGGAATTGTAGAAATGTTAAAACTCAAACTTCTCCTTGGTGACTGTCCTTGTTTATGCTTTCTTTACCTTCTACCTAGATGAAAAGCAACCTATTAGTTCAGTTAAACAGGTGCTTATCATGAAATCCAGGTCTACTCAACACCCTCACAGTCCCCTGGGAATTGGTACATGATGCCGAATATTTTTATTGACATTCTGACTGAAACTTCATTTTTTAGAGAAGGGGTTCTCTCTGTTGCCTAGGTTGGAGAGCAGTGTCCTGATCTTGGCCCAGTGCAACCTCGAACTCCTGGGCTCCAGTGATCTTTCTACCTTGGCCTCCCGAGTAGCTAGGATTACAGGTGGGTGTCACCAAGCCTGGCTGCTGACTAAAACTTAAATACACCTGTATTGGTCTGCCTGGGTAGCCATACAATAAACCATAGACTGGGTGGCTTAAAAAGCAGAAATTTATTTCTCTCAGTTCTGGAGGCTGGGAACTCCAAGATCATGGTGCTGGCTGATGTGGTTTCTGATGAGGACTCTTGGTGGTTTATAGACGGTTGCCTTCTGGATGTGTCCTCACATGGCAGAAGGACAGAATTCTCTGCTGTCTCTCCTTAAAAGGACATGAATCCCATTGGATCAGGGTTCCACCCTTATGACCTAGTTTAACTTCAATCACCTCTTTATAAGCCATATCTCCAAATATAGTCACATTAGGAGTTAGGGCTTCGACATATTAATTTTGGGGGGAACACAGTTCAGTCCATAGCACACCCTTATACGAGGCTCTACCTAAGCCTGGGACCAGCTACAGCAAACCATGCTTTACATCCCTATCATCATCTCCCACAATGCAAGGCCCTCTAGTCAAGCCATCCTTTTTACTCTCTCATCCCCACATTTCTTTGTCCTTTACTCCAGGATAATTCTCTTCCAGCTGCCCCCATTCTTTCTAATCACACCTTCTCCAAGCTCCAGTGAGGCAACATACTATTTCTGTGATTCTCTTACTTCCCACTCACTCTTCTTTAGATTATAAATGGCTAGATGTGTAAGTCCTACAGTAACAGTAATGACAGTAGCCCCAAGTTACTACCAAGTTTGAATAGTATAGCTGCTTGCACGTTTCTACTAATACAGAGCCAACGTAAGTTTCTCTCCAGTTTAATATTGTGGTTTTAGCTAAGCAAAAGACATGCTGGCCAATTCTTAAAGCATTCACATTTCATGAAGTTAAGAACTAAATCAATTTGAGAATACTAATAAAAAATTATCATAATGCTTTAGTTATTAACTTAAAAGGTTGCCCTTTTATCAACAAAAATGTTTTAGTCTTTTCCATTTTATTTTTCAGCTGGTTACGAATTCTCTTTTCTTGTCTTTTAAGTCCCTACTAATACTTTATAGAATGTTGAACACTGTGAATTTCATGTTTTTGAGTGTTGGAATTTGTTGTATTCCCGTAAAGAATGCTGCACCTTATTCTAAAGAATGTTGCATTTTATTCTAACAGGGAGTTAAGTTATTTAAGAACAGTGTGATACTTTCAAAACTTGCTTTTAAACTGTTACAGCAGATCCAATGTAGTCTTTAGAGTAATTTATCCCTACTAATAAGGCAGGATCTTTTGATGATTACATGCAAACTTAACCAAAGGCTCAAGGGGATCTCTCTTCAGATTTCTAGGGCAGTCTCTCTGCACGATCCCTCTTCTCTGGGATTCTGCCCCACAAATGCTAGCCGTCTTGATCTTCCCAAACTCCTATCTCTGTCTCCTCAACTCAGTGATACTGCTGGCCTCTCTCTTCGATTTCTTTCTCCTTGTACAGTATCCTGGAAACTGCCTCTAGGCAGCATGCTGGGGACAATTGCAGGGCTTACTTCATCTGTTTTTCCTCTCAGGGAATGTCTAGTTTTCTAACTAGAAAGGTAGTTTAAAGTAGGAGTGTAAATCTGGCTCCTGTTATTTTTTCATCGCCAGAAGCAGAAGTGAAAAAGTTGAGTTTCACTCCCATCTTCACTAGACATAGTCTTTGACCTCCAGGAGTTTTGGATAACATAAAGTCTTTGACCTCAGGAGTTTTGTTATCTAATATAATATCCTGACATATTTTAAGTCGTCTCTTATGCCTGAGATTTATACAGGGTAAAAGCAAAGAAACAGTGTGGATGGCAGTCAAGGTTAAAAGAGGCTTGGGCTTGAAATAAGGCAATTTCACGGGGAGCCCTTTGGCCACATGGAGTTGCAGAGGGGAATACAATTTGTACATTATAGGTGCTGGGAATAAAGAGGTAGGCTTATAATTCATTTTATAGAAGACAGAGGATATTCCTAAATAGTTATCTAGATTATAAAAATAGGAGCCTAACGCAAATTAAAATCATTAAATCAAGTTTGAGTTATAATTCATTCTTCCTACTAGTTTTCCTTATAGAAAGTAAATTCCATCACATTTGAAACTCCAAACTTAGAAAAATATAAAGAAGTCATCTAAGGAGTTTATGCAGATAATGAAATTGGTTTTTTGTTTGTTTTTTTTGTTTTTTTGAGATGGAGTCTCTCTCTGTCACCCAGGCTGGAGTGCAATGGCGCGATCTCCGCTTACTGCAGCCTGCGCCTCCTGGGTTCAAGCAGTTCTCCTGCCTCAGCCTCCAGAGTAGCTGGGATTACCGGTACCTCCCACCACGCCCAGCTAATTTGTGTATTTTTAGTAGACACAGGGTTTCATCATGTTGGCCAGGCTGGTCTTGAACTCCTGACCTCAGGTGATCCACCTACCTCAGCCTCCCGAAGTGCTGGGATTACAGGTGTGAGCCACTGCACCGGTTGAAATTGCTTTTTTAGACATCTCAAAGGGGAGGTCATCACACCTAACACAGCTAATATGGACTTTCAGTTCAATAACATTCCACATAATGATACTCATAGCCTTCAAAGGGTTTACAGAGGTCCACACACACCATTTTTTCCTCACAATAATGCTGCAAGATAGGGTCGGAAGTACAATCTTTAATTCACAAATGAGGGCACTGATTTATCCAAGGTTACTAGCTAGTTAGTGAGAGGGCTGGGTCAAGGCTCTAGCTTTCTTGACAGCTTCAAAACTCGGTATAATTTAGGTCCTTTGACTTAATTTTCTTTAACATGGCAAGGTATAACCTTGCATTGTTCTCATGATCTGACACTGATAAGTCTAACAAGAGGCATCATAAGGTTTGCTGAAAAGATGCAAGCAAGGGCATGTCACTATGACTTACAGAAGTCAGGCATAAATGTAGTAGAGATCAGGGCAGCGGCTTAGAGCAAAACAATAAAAAACCATCTCATGCTATGGAGCAACTCCAGTGTTTTCATTTAAAACCTTGCCATCCATTACAAAGGACAAAGAAAGAAGTTTAGAACATCAAAATAAGATTATTATGCTATGTGCATGATACTGCTTTGGCAGTGCTGCTTACAAAGCATAGGACTTTAATATATTTTCCAAAGTAGGTTAAAAAAAGAAAGTTTAGCTGGAGAAAGAGGCCATGTTATTAAGAAGGTAGGTACTGGTTGAGACTGGCAAGAACTACAACATTACTCACGGTGTTCAGCCACATTTTCAGAGTGGCTACTATATACCTCTTTTGAGAGCTGATGGGGCCATGCTTGCTCTGGCACACCAGAAGAACAGGAGCCACCAACTTGGCACATGAAGTGAAATGGGATATTCCAAAGTTATATACTAGGCTAACAGACACTACAGGCTAAGTCATATGGTTACAGAGATAATAACAAATAAAGTTACTTAAAAAAAATAAATAAAAAAGATAACTTGGAAGTCCTTCTGTTTGTTTTTAAATATTTTACTGAGTGCAAGCAAGGTTAAATGAAGTTAAGAAGGAGAGCAGCAGGTGAACAATAAGGATAAGAAAAGAGAAGAGAAGCAGTAGCAGAAAAATCAGGAGGCTGGAAATGCAGAGAGAAGAGACCAGCTAATGGGAAAAGGGAGTAGAGAGAAGGAATAACGAAGAATACATCACGAAGTTCTGTCTTAAAGAAGTAAGTAAGGCCTGGTCCACTTGAGTTTGACATTGGCTCCATCTTAGTGACTCCCATAGAGGGTTAGGCTTCCAGCTTGAAGGTGGAGTCAAATCAAAGGCTGAGGTGAAGGTGGGGTTTGTGCATGTGTATGTACGGGAAATGGAAAACATGTACGGTAAATTGTTTTTATATTACAAACACCAGAAAGTAAAGCAAAATGCAACAGAGTCCCTGGGCTAATAGGAACAAGACAAAGAGGAGTAAGAAAAAATGTGTAGGAGGAGTAAGAAAAATAATGAAACAGCTTTATATGATGTTCTAGTTGTGAAAGATGATGTGGGTTATACTATTTCTGTGACCTCTGATGTGGTTCATTTTCTTCCTCTCAGTTGCTTTTTCTATTAGGATTCCTGAAAGAGGCAGTCTTTACAAGGCAGTCATGAGCAAGCTGATGTGAGAACATACATATATAAAAGCCAGTAGTTCACACTGATTTGGCTATTTCTCTGCAGGCAGGCAGGAGAGAGCCTAATGCTAACCTTAAGAGTATCGCTCTTCCCTCCAGTCTTCCCTGGGGTATTCATACCAGGGCCCTGAGGACATTAGTTACTTCAAAGTATGGAATAGCTTCCTTAATGAATCCTCTGGGCATAAAGGTCTTTTAAAAGTCAATGTGATCACCTCACTGGGGCCTCCTCAGGGCTGGGTGGGTAGTATCAGTGGTCTCAGAAGGTAGTACATTCTGAAAGATGACCTGAAAAGAGAATGTGATAGCCACATGGGGATCTCTACTGAGATAGAAAAGAATGTCTCCTATTTAGGAAGAGAAGTATCAGCTTTGAGAGCCTTCTGAGTGCAGGGTGAGCAACCAACATCCTCGAGGGTGTTTTATGCTGTTACCAAATTTTAAAATATATTTGTTTAATTTACATAAAGTAAAATCCATGTTGCATTTTTTATAAATCAGGTACAGGTGTTTCTGACAATAAATTTCATTAGAATGATTCCATTGACCAATCACAAGCTTACTGTATTAACAGATGACCACATTATAAATGGAGACTGAATGGGGAAATAAATCTAAATAGCAAAACAAATTCACAAAGAAATAACACTTAAGAATTTCAAAAGTAGCAACTGGTGAAGAACTAAGAGAAGTATACAGACCACAGTCAGCTACTTAATAATCTCGTCATTTCTGGGTGTTTTAAATGGTGGAAAAGACACGCCTGTGGCAAATCCCTGCCTGGGAGTAACACCTGACACCTTTCTGTTGGTGTGGAGACCAAGAACCTACTAAACGGCTGGACAACAGACCCAGGAAAAACGTCTTATTGTTGGAACGCAATTGCTTAGCAAAGCCTGACACAGTTATGTCTCTCTTGAGAGAAGCTGTAAATAAACCCAAATAGTGAGCAGGGTAGTTACAAAATGTGCTCCTTGAGCCTACCGTAAGCAAAAAAACTTAATCTCTTATTTATACAGCTCACTTTGCCAAACAAGAGTCAAACAATTTGCAATAAAATATGTATACTCAATAAAGTAACTATAACAGAAACAGAATAATCCAAGTCATCAAAAAAGCATGGATAAAACTATAGGAAAAAAGCATGCATAACTGGCATATATACTAACACATAATTCTCTTCCTGTCATTACAGAAAAGTTCTTTTTACTCTAGAGTGGAGAGCATTAATCATCTGTTTTCACCACCATAATCTTTGTTATCTTTTCATTATCTTCATTAAAAGATAATTTTTAAAAATTAATTAAAATCTAAATGTTCTTGCTGGGTGCGGTGGCTCACACCTGTAATCCCAGCACTTTGGGAGGGTGAGGCGGGTGGATCACCTGAGGTCAGGAGTTTGAGACCAGCCTGGAGTTCGAGACCAACATGGAGAAACCCCGTCTCTACTAAAAATACAAAATTAGCCGGCGTGGTGGTGCGTGCCTGTAATCCCAGCTACTCGGGAGGCTGAGGCAGGAGAACTGCTTGAATCTGGGAGGTGGAGGTTGTGGTGAGCCGAGATCACACCACTGCACTCCAGCTGGGCAGCAATAGCGAAACTCCGTCTCAAAAAAGAAAAAAAGAAAAAAAAAAAATCTAAATGTTTTTGACTTCAGAAATTCCTCAAGTAAGGGAAACAAAGAAACTCTGAATCATTCCTTGGGCAAACAGTTCTGAATAAAAGACATGTGAGTAAAGAATGATGTTTAAGAGAAATATTTATTTCTCTAAACAACAAGAACAACAACAACAAAAACAGGTCACTGGTAATTTTTAAGGAAAACTCCAAAACGAAGTCTTCTAAAACATAAACTGAAGAGAATTTTCATAAGATACAGCAGCTTTTCAATCAGATCAAGTTCTTTGAAAAATTTTTAAAAACATTTAATTAATTTTATTTCAATAGTGTTAGGGACACAAGTGGTTTCTGGTTAAATTGATAAATTGTATAGTGGTAAAGTCTGAGATTTTAGTATACCTACACATGAGTAGTGCACACTGTACCCAGTATAGAGTTTTTATCCCTCACCAAGTGCCCCACCTGCCCTCTTCGGAGTCTCCAATTATCCATATCAATTTGTATGCCTTTGTGTGCCCACAGCTTAGCTTTATAAGTGAGAACTTACGGTATTTGGTTTTCAATTCCTGAGTTACTTCATTTAGAATAAAGGATTCCAGCTCCATCCAAGTTGCTGTAAAAGATGTTGGTTGATGGGCACTTAGATTGGCTCCATATCTTTGCAACTGTCAATTGTGCGTGATAAACATATATGTGCAGGTGTCTTTTTGATATAAATGACTTATTTTCCTTTGGGTAGATACCCAGTAGCAGGATTGCTGGATTGAATGGTAGATGTACTTATAGTTCTTTGAGAAATCTCCATACTCCATACAGGTTGTACTAATTTACATTCCCACCAGCAGTATACAAGCATTCCCTTCCTACCACATCCACACCAACATCTATTGTTTTTAACTTTTAAGTAATGGCTATTCTGGCAGGGCTGAGGTGAATTTCATCGTAGTCTGAATTTGCATTTCCCTGGTTATTAGTAATGTTGAACAGTTTTACATGTTTCTTGGCCATTTGTATATCTTCTTTTGAGAGATGTCTATTCATGTCATTTGTCCACTTTTTGATGGGACTGTTTTTTTCTTGCTGATTTGAGTTCCTTGTAGATTCTGGATATCAGTCCTCTGTCAGATGCAAAGTATGCAAATATTTCTTCCCATTCTATGGGTTGTCTATTTACTCTGATGATTATTTCTTTCACTGTGCAGAAGTTTTTTAGTTTAATTGGGTCCCATTTATTTTTGTTTTTGCTGTATTTGCTTTTGGGGTCTTAGTCATAAATTCTTTGCTTAGACCAATGTTCAAAATAGTTTTTCCTAGGTTTTCTTCCAGAATTTTTATGGTTTAGTCTTCAATTTAAGTCTTTAATCCATCTTAAGTTGATTTTTGTATATGGTAAGAGATAGGAATCAAGTTTCATTCTTCTACATGTGGCTTACCAATTATCCCAGCACCATTTGTTGAATAGGGTGTCCTTTCCCCACTTTATGTTTTTGTTTACTTTGCCAAAGATCAGTTGGCTGTATTTGGCTTTATTTCTGGGTTCAATATTCTGCTCCATTGGTTTATATATCTACTTTTATATCAGTACCATGCTGTTGGTTACCACAGACTTGTAGTACGATTTGAAATCAAGTAACATAATGCCTCTAGCTTTGTTCTTTTTGCTTAGGATTGCTTTGGATATTCGGGCTCTTTTTTTTTGTTCCATATGAATTTTAGGACTGTCTTCTCTAATTCTGTGAAAAAGGATTTTGGTGTTTTGATAGGAATTGCACTGAAGCTGTAGATTGCTTTGGGCAGTCTGGTCATTTTCACAATATTGACTCTTCCAATCCATGAGCATGAGATGTATTTCCATTTGTTTGTCATCTATTTTTTTTTTCAGCAGTGTTTTGTAGTACTCCTCAGAGACATCCTTCACCTACTTGTTTAACTATATTCCCAGGTATTTTATTTTATTTTTGCAGCTATTGTAAAAGGAAATAAGTTCATGATTTGATTCTCAGCTTGGCTGTTGTTGATGTACAGCAATGCTACTGATTTGTGTACATTCACTTTGTAACCTGAGAGTTTACTGAATTCATTTATCAAATCTAGGAGTATTCTGGAGGCGTCTTTAGGGTTTTCCAGGTATATGATCATCTTATTGGCAAACAGAGATAATCTGACTTCCTCTTTTCCAGTTTGGATGCTCTTTATTTCCTTCTCTTGCATGGTTGTTCTGGCTAGGACTTCTGGTACTATGTTGAACAGAGGTGGTAGAAGTTTTGTTTTGTTTTGTACCGACAGTGTCTCACTTTGTTGCTTAGGCTAGTCTTGAACTCCTGGCTTCAAGTGATCCTCCTGCCTTGGCCTCCCAAAAGTGCTGGGATTACAGGCATGAGCCACTCAGCCAAGATCAACTTCTAAACCAACCAATTAGAGGTTATTACTGCAGGGAGAGCAATGGACTTTATAAAAGAAAATTTGTATCAACAGCTAATCCATGTCTACATTTATATTAATTAAGAGACAATAAAATATGCATAGGGAAATGCTAAGCAAAAGCAGATAAAAGCCAAGGCTAGAAGTTGAGGTCAATGTGTCTAAATTTACACCAAGATTATAATCAGACAAACTTCACTGACAGGTATACTTTGCTGGGTCCCATCAAATTTGAGTTCCCAGAGCAAAGAGCCTCAAATAAAAATTAAATACTTCTCTTAAAAGGATGATTGATTTTAAAAAATAAGCAGGCATTATTTGTATGAGAAAAAATAATAAAGATATATCCATTTTGAAAAAAAGAAAAAGCTGATACAGAAAATACATTTTATCAAGGAATTAATCTAAAACTTTTTTTTTTCACCTTAAAACACTCTCTCTCCACCATGAATACTATGAAGATACACATGGCCTGAGTTCCCCAAATGCAACTCACACATGTATCTAAATCAAAGGCTTCTTTGCCTAGTTACAATACTGCAACTTTAAATCATTTCTCCAGCAAATCAAACAAGCAAACAAAAATCTCCCCCAAACAGTAATTTTTCACTTACAAACTTTTACCAAATTGGACATGGACTATTAACTTTTTGAACTCATATATGATTAATCCCAACTCTAAGCTAACCACATTATTTTGATTGTGAATCTAGGGAAAAGATGTATTACCTGGAGGTACAGAACCATGTTTAGTAAGGCTGAAGTTAAAATATACCATCCCCAGTAGGCTATTACCAAGATTATAAAACACACATCTCTCAGATAAATGTACCCTCCTATGATGACCAGGGGTGGCTGGCACTCTAACATGCCTTTGCCCCAGTGATGCAGGGTTATTCATGCATTGTTAGCTGAGCTCTTTTCTAGAGTTTTTCTTATAAAAATATAATGCTGGCATCCAAGGCTAGATAAACTATGAAGGCATCTTCTCTAGGCCCGCACTCTTCCTAGTTGCCCTTATGCATTTAAATTAGACTGTGTATGAGCGTTTTTTCCATCACAGGAGCCAGTCTGGACAAGAAAGTCACTGGAGTACACACGTTGTCACAATGTATGCAAGGAAGGTGGTTTACCTCACTGGTGTCAAAAGGTACTAAATACATCAGCCTGTAACACAGTCAGATAGGCATCTGTTGGTTGGCCTAGGCATTTGAATAGCACAAACAATATGTCTTATTCGGGAAAATGCTTTCAGAGGGAAGGCAGTGCTGAATTGGGGCGGTAGTGGGGAAGAACCATTGCATTTTCCAAAAATTCAACTCTATAAAAGCTTCATGTGGCAACAACTTCCCCTGTAGGATACTCTTAAGCAGAAAGTTCTTCCAACACATGTAAAATATTCTCGTTCGTAATTTTTTCCGGGAACAGACCTGTAGTTTAGGCAAACTCTTGTACTGCTTATTGTGTGAATTCTTCACCAATATGACATGAAAAATTCAACACCCATAATAAACATTAAGCTCCAGGATCTATTAAAGAACAAATATGAAGAGAAGAAAAAGAGAGTAGTTATTACAGTTTTAGAGGAATAATTAGTCTGACATTTTGGAAGTGCTTTCTTTTCTGAGGAAGAGGCACTGTGAGTGCTGTTACTGATAGCACCTTGCCCAGGCTAGATAATGAATGAAAAGCTGAGTCAGAAAATAACGAAAATAAAGAGAATTACTCATTTGTTATGGGATCTGACTCAGACACTGGTAGTGTTACACTAATTCTTCAAATTTTCATAATTACAACATTTTTCCCAAGATGCTGTACAATCTTAAATATCCACAGCAAAAAGAGAAAATGTTATTCAATCATCTGGATGTTTTGTCCACAGAAGTCAATTTCTGAATAATTAGAGTTGTTTTATTATGCTGTTTAGATTGGATTTCCATAATAACACTAACAATGCATTATTTTAATTTCAAATATGTATTATTTAAGCATGCTATTTAAATAATTTCTGTTAATTTCATGTTTAAAAATAATTTCTCTTCATTTCACATTTAAAAAGCCTGATTTCACGTTTAAACTAGCTGGGCGTGGTGGTATGTGCCTGTAGTCCCAGCTACTTGAGAGGCTGAGGCAGGAGGATCGCTTGAGCCCAGGGGTTCGAGTGGGGGGCTGCAGTGAGCTCTGATCGTGCCATGCAGTCCAGCGTGGGTGACAGAATGAAGTTTCATGTCTCTCTCTCTCTCTTTTTTTTTGTGTTAAAGGCATCGGAGTGCCAGGCATGGTGGCTCATGCCTGTAATCCCAGCACTTTGGGAGGCCAAGGCAGGCGGATCACGAGGTCAGGAGTTTGAGACCAGCCCGACCAACATGGTGAAACCCCATCTCTACTAAAAATCCAAAAATCAGCTGGGCATGGTGGCACGTGCCTGTAATCTCAGCTACTCAGGAGGCTAAGGCAGGAGAATCGCTTTAATCCAGGAGGTGGAAGCTGCAGTGAGCTGAAATTGCGTCATTGCACTCTGGCCTGGGAGACAGAGTAAGACTCTGTCTCAAAAAAAAAAAAAAAAAAAAAGGCGTCAAACTTTATTCGGTGGCTTATCTTCCACAGGGCACATACTGTATCTTTCAGTAACATATCCTTAAGCTGACCATTGCTAACTTAATATTAATAATAATTCTGATGCAGCAACCTGTTCTGACATTTACTAGGTCTTGTTTAAAAATGGTTGTCATGAAAATTAATGGTATAAAACAATATTATCTGAGAATATTTGGCTACTTGGGAGGCTGAAGCGGAGGGTTGCTTGAGTGCAGGAGTTCGAACCTGCAGAGCTTCTTTGAAGAGCTCTTCTTCAGAGCTCTGATGACGCCACTGCCCTCCAGCCTGGGAGACAGAGCAAGACCTCATCTCTAAAAATAAATAAGTAAATAATAAACAAAAAATCCTAATTCCTAAACCTTACTAAATATAGATGAGTTCTGAAGTTGGGTGAGGGATACACTGGGACTGATGATAACCATTTTCTCTATTTGTTGCGAATGTGTGAAAAACCCACTTCGGCCTGTTCCTTGATAAAGGAGAGTCTAGAGGCCATCTAGTTCACACATTTTACCTAGTATTTCCTATATGCACTTAAAATTATTACATCTTCACTTAGCTAAAATTTCCTACAATTCACTAAAAAAAATCAGTCTGATCTTTTCTCAATTATACTGAACTGGTAAGATTTTACTGTACCTGCTGTTACAGGACACACCAATCAGAAACCTGAAATGGATGCGTGAACAACTCTAACAGTCAAAAAGAAACAGAAAAGGAATCACAGATTACCACTCCAAGGGATTCACCTTCCTACTTTAAAAATGCTGGCAGCACTTTATACATCAAGTAAAGTTGACAGATATTCCCTGGGTTAGAAGAAAACAGAAGAAAAAGATACATGAAGATGATAAACACAACACTGTATTTTCTTATTTACCAAATGGAAGTAATTTCTCCAAAGGCCCTTTTTGTTAGAAAAGAGATAAGAGTAAAACTTTAAACTTTAAAAGCACTTTTTAAGGTATCCCATATATCAGCAAATAGGTAAGGTCTAGTTTTAATCATCTTTAAAAGAATCAAACCTATCAAGGACCTATATTTAAGCTACGAAAGTAACAAAGTTTTAGCAGATCAGCATTTCCAGATGAGAATCTATCAAAAAAGAATAAACAGTTAATGCTCCTTTTCACCAAGGCAAACTGGATGTCTGAGGAGGATATCAAATTGTTGGTTATAAATAAAGACTTGCCCACACAAAGCAGAAATACCATGGGCTCTATAGGAAATCCTTGCTTTGTCATAAAGTCATCCCTCACCTGAAGCCACCAATCCTTTCTTGGTAACTCTTTGAGTCAAGGAGGATGAATCCTTTTGACTTTTTTCACAACTAGGCAATCCAAGATCTAAGCCTACAATGGGGTAATTTCAGCTTTCCTTTCTCATTTAGTATTTCCTAGAAAATCATTCTTTGATAAAAACTGCTACGAACAAATGGATCTTTTTGTTTACATTATTATACACCAGTATTTCTTGTAAGACAAAGAAATGGTTTATTTTTACAGAATTGACAAAAAAGGGAAATAATCCTTTTAATATCACTTAAAATTTGCATTTACAAATATGTAGGGGTCAAGGTAAGCATCTCACAATTGCTATTTTCTGTTTTTTTAAACCAAATTTATGATGGTACACAATCACTTCTGTGTATCTTCTTTAATTCACAAAACAGAAATGTTCTCTTTATAACGTATATTCCCTGATTTTATTCATCCACTTAACGAGCCTTCAATTTTTCTAGAACATCAACAGTATGAATAGCATTATTTTCAAATGCATCTGACTAAGCCTATGTGAAACTTAGGGGAGGGAAGGGAGCAGTGTCTCAGGATTCTACAGATAATACTCAGCCGGAACCCGAAGGCTTTAATAAAAGTTTCGAACTTTGTTTACTCTCTTGCTATTAAAAATACCAGATTAGATTGATTAATAGCAGCTATCTAATGTTTACTTAAACAACAGGAGCGAAGTATGAACTCTATAACCACAGCTTTCCTTTTCTTTATATGAGGCGTCAGAGAAGTTAAATGACAATAACATAGAGTCTCTCTACATCCATATTTGGAAGTATTGATTAGAATGACTTTTAGAACTTAGCAGGAAATAATACAGAAGACAAGCCAACTTTTCACAAGAAAACAGTGTGAAGTTAGCTATACATTGTGCCACGTATTTCTACTTAATATTTTTCACTTTAAAAAAGTCATAGGCATCAGAAGAAATCTGGTATCTAGGTAGCCAACTGTAGTTATGGTTCTAGGAAAAAAATTCTTTTTTTTTTGTAGTCCTGCTAAAATAGTCTGCTTTGAAAACAGACTTGCCATTTTACAGGTTTACCTGAATTTCAGTTAAATAAATTGTTCTTTTCCAGTTCTCTAGTAGAATGAGACATGTAGAAGCAAGGTTCATGCTATTGTGTAAGCACTAGACTCCTACTGAGGTGTTATATGTACCTTTCATCAGTCTAGCGGCTCCCAAACTTGGTATAAATAATCTACACAAATAAAAATGTGATGAAATAATTAATCTGACTTTATGGTTCCCACCCACCAGCAGTCACTATCAATTGTAAAATTTTAATATTTGCTAACACAATTTACTACCTAATCATAATGAGTCCAAAGACAAGCAATAATAACAATCAAAGCTAAGGTATCAGAGATAATTTATGAATAAGAATTGTATTCATTGCTTAAAAAACGGGCCTTAAGTGATCAGAAACAAAAAGCCCTGATGTTGGAGACCGAAGAAGGAAACATTCTCCCCTGATGTTGGAGACCGAAGAAGGAAACATTCTCCCCTGATGTTGGAGAATCAAGAAGGAAACATTCTCCAAGCCTTTATAGATCACTATAAAAGAGCCACTGGGAGCAAATTCCTCTTTTCTTTTGCTCAGTCCATTTGAGAAGAATAAAGCTCTTACCAGTGAAGCTGCAGCTGTGCTCACCCTCAGCTTAATCACTATACAAGGCTGAAGGTTAATTAGCTGCCATTCTTAGCTCTATTTGTTGTTCTAATACAGATCTGCACACACCTAAGACTGGAGTAACCGACACTTGATTTTTATTTGAAAGGTGATGCGGGGAGAGGGAGCGGCTCATCCATCCTGAGTGCTGATGTTTGTGGGTATGCGTAGAGCATTTTCATTTGACTGGACCTGTATAGTTCTGCCCATTTGAAGACAGACAGACAAAGACTTCATGGTTGCTTATGAATGCAAGCCCCTGCTGGTCCAGGCTGCACCGCAAGGCAGCTTATGGTCGGAAGGCAGATGACAGGGCAATGAAATACACAGGCAGGGTCAGAGCCCAGACGATTCCCTCCAAGAGCAAAAGAGAGCCAAATCACGTACCGTTTACAGATTACCTTAAGTCCTCACTTAAAGGTTCTTGGAAACTGCAACTTCAAGCAAAATGACGTACTGTATGCCGCAGGAACCTAACTCTTGTTTAGATCAATTAGCCTATGGTAAATTGGTTTCATTATACATTACATTATTTCACTTAAAGTTGCAGTTTCTAAAATCCTACTGATGACATTAAACGAGGACTTATGTCACACTGTTAGTATGATTTTTAGCAACTAAAAAAATGTTATGAAGAATTTCAAACATATCCAAACACAGAATAGTATAATGAGCACCCATGTACTCATCACTCAAATTCAACAATTATAATGGTCAATCTCGGTATCTTCCATACTCCTCCCCACCTACAATCTTTCTGGATTATTTTGAACTAAATTCCATATATCAAAGAATTTTATTGGCAAATAGTCCAGTATAGATGTCTAAAAGGTAAGGACAGGTACAATTCCATTATCATGCTCAAAAATTTCTGGCAGTATTTTCTCAGTATCAAATGTTTCACTGTCAACTTTCTGACTGGCTGACAAGAGTCACACATATTTGGGGGAAATTTTTAAATGATACAATATCATAACTGAGTTTAGAACAAAACAAGCTCAAAAACACTTTAGAGAGTAATAGTAGTAGAGCAGACAAATAGAAATGGGATTAATACAATAATGCTAGATTATACACAGACTTACACACTTTTCAAGAAGGAAAAAAAGGTTAGAAATATTTCTAGCCATAACTCTGTAAATCAAGCATCAGGTAAAGGAAAACTGCTGATCTCCTAATTGTCAGGGTTCTCAGAATGATCAATTTTGTATGAGGTAAAATACCCATTTTTTAAATACGTCTGAAGACCATAATATAAGCACATTTTAAATAATTGTTAAAGAAACAGGTTTCATGTAAAGAATATTACCAAACATCTAAGGGTTTTTTTTAAAAAAGCCCACAAAATAGCAAAAACAAACTTCGAAAGATGAAATCAAACAGAACTTAAATTTTATGTGTTAAATAATGACTTGAGAAGAAAGTACTTATAAATAAGAAAGCACAGAAATTTGATTCCCCAATAGTATTCTCAACTTTGGCAATTCACAAATTAAATCATGTTTAGTGAGCAAGACTAAACTCAGAAAAAGCCAGGTAACGTCTTAACAAAGAAGAACGCTCGGTTGGGCGAGTGGCTCATGCCTGTAATCCCAGCACTTTGGGAGGTTGAGGTGGGCGGATCATGAGGTCAGGAGATCGAGACCATCTTGGCTAACATGGTGAAACCTCATCTCTACTAAAAATACAAAAAATTAGCCAGGCGTGGTGGTGGGGGCCTGCAGACCCAGCTACTCAGGAGGCTGAGGCAGAAGAATGGCGTGAACCCGGGAGGGGAGGTTGCAGTGAGCTGAGATCATGCCATTGCACTCCAGCCTGGGCGACAGAGCGAGACTCCATCAAAAAAAAAAAAAAAAAAAAAAAAAAAATGCTCTATCAGGCTCAGTAAACACCATCATGAAGTGGTGGCCTAATAACACCAGCAGTTAGATCTACCTAGACAACTGCATTGAAAACAGAATGATTATTGCTGGTGCACCCATCAACTGGCTGATAACGTTTGGACATTTGCCACCTGAGCGATAATCCTACTAAGTCAAGGTTCGGCTTTTTTCAGATTGCAAAATCCAACTGTCAATGTTGAGGTGACGGTGTTAGATACTATTCAATACTACCTTCCCAATTAAATTCAACTGAGTAGGTATTTATCAGTCATCTACTGTGGGCCCATTTGGTGTCCTAAATACTCTGGGAAATAATATCAACAACACATTACCATTTACAAATGGCTTTCATATATGCCATCTCATTTTAACCTCAGAGGAATCCAGTGATTTAGGTAGGGCTGGTACTAATCCCAATTTTATATCAAAAACTAAGCCTGTGGAAAGTTAAGTGACCATCCAACGTGATATGACTAATAAACAACGAAGCTGGTTTTCAAATCTACATCTGCTGTCTACAAATATCACGCTGATAAAGATGGGTAGTCATACCCTAAAGAATATCTGTGTCGGAATGGACCAAAAATTTTTTAAAGAGACAAGTGCAGATTACAAAAAGAGTAAGAAAAAGATTTAAAAAATAAGTTTATGTACGGATAAGAGTGAGAAAGTATTTTTTAAGTTGGTTAAATTTATATCATTATACAAGGCCAACTTTTGAGCGGACAGCATTTCTGGGTTAAAATAGCTCTACAAATTCAGTGTAGGAAAATCTTATTTATTCATATTCTATCGAACTTTTTTTGTGATAATTTGAAGACAGATTTAAGATAAACTTTAATCTAACCTAATCTTACCTACCTCTGTAGGTAAAAAACCTACAGAGATTGAAAGTGTACCAGGTAACAGTGTGAAATAAGTCCATTAAACAAAAGAATGGACATTTGACTACTTTAAAATAAACAACTCTATTTAAGATTCTAGAAGTGTCAACATTGATAAAAACAAGGTACCAATTAGGACACTTTATTTTATGTGTTAAAGTGTGACAAACTAAATGTTAGCATGTATTTTACAAGTTCCTTTCTAGTCTCATATCAGGCAGGCTGTCTCTGGTTTTATGGAACATTATTTTTAGGCTTGTTCTTACTATCAATAGCATTATTTTCAAAATTTCTTTCTTTTACTTATGTGATTCTGCTTTAGTTAGGAGAGATTTTTAAGTTTTTGCAGAATGCATTTGTAGTTTTCTGAAACACAGCAAGAAAAAAAAGAAAAACTAGTTCACTGAACAGAAGTCTGTCTGATTGCTGAGACAAGGCTCTGGTGGAATGAATCTATTCCTTTAAGCAGGAGTATCGGTAGAGAGAACAGGCTGTCATATACAGGCTTATTCAGGGTAACAGACTCTATTTCAGCTGACTCGGAGGCAAACCAGGCCAGGCTTCAAAATCACCTCAAAAAAAAAAAAAAAAAAGCCTTCCTGCAACATTACCTCCAAATGAGGTTATACACAGTCACAGACAAATGGGATTAAAATGGGAACAATAGGACTGAAAGAACAAAATCAACTTTAAGTTAGTGTAACATTATTGGACTTCACTATCTGTAGTAAAGTATGAATTAATTCAAAAAAATATTTTATAATGATCCTGCACAATTTTATTTTTTGGGCAGGCTGGGTGCGGTGGCTCATGCCTGTAATCCCAGCACTTTGGGAGGCCAAGGTGGGCAGATCACAAGGTCAGGAGACCTGCTTGGCCAACACAGTGAAACCCCGCCTCTACTAAAAGTGCAAAAATTAGCTGGGCATGGCAGTGCACGGCTGTAATCCCAGCTACTTGGGGGGCTGAGACAGCGGAATCACTTGAATCCAGGAGGCGAAGGTTGTGGTGAGCTGAGATCGTGCCACTGCACTACCGCCTGGGTAACACAGTGAGACTCCATTTCAAAAAAAAAAAAAAAATACTAATTTGCCACTTAAAAAAAAAGTTTTTATTGCTGAAAAATAAAAAAATACAAAAGCAGAAAGACTGTTATTTCTTGATGTTTTATAAAACAGCCAGGATCCTAAGCAACCCCACTGACACTCGTCATTTCCATTTGTGTAAAATTTCATGTATCTAGTGAACACAGTTTATTCTTGATTGTAGAAGAGGGAATCTCATGCAATATTTAAGCTATTAATTACTCAAAAAATATTTTTCCCACTGAGAACATCAATGAAAACCCTAGGGCTATCTTTGGAATTTTGTATTTTCTAAAATAAATCCAATGTGTAAAGAAATGGCCCAGGAATTAAGAATTTTCAGTGTTAAGCACACCGGCAAGCCATTAAGGCCTGGCTATAGATTTCTTGTTTTCTTGGGAGGTGTATTTCCTTGTTTACTTTTGGGGTATATCCTAGAACAGACCATTCAGGACCGTTCTAATAGCTTGTCGGGATGCACAGTTATTAGGATGCCAAAAAGGTCACGTTTGCATGGTGCTGCTGGTTGTTATCAGATTTAATAGCCCACATTTCTCAAATTAACATCTTCTAGTAGGCATCTAATTAACGATTAAGCTATTCAACTTGAATTTTTATTATTATTTGGCAGGACAACTTAATTCATTCTTTAAATGCACTTTCCCATTTAAAATGATTTTTCTTTTTTTTTTTTTTTTTTTTTTAACCACACTGTGCCTTTTCCTTTTTGGCAAATAATAGGTCTTAAAAACACTAATGAGAAGACCCAACTTAAAAACAATATAGTTACATACTATGAAAATGTAAAAATAATAATAGTAGTAGAAGCAGTGGTGGTGGTGGTGGTAGTAGTAGTTGTAAACAAGTTACTAAGGTCTGACATTTACATCTTGAGAAGCTCCAATTCATACCAGATTTAAAGTCTCTTACCAGGGTTGCAATCTGTAAGAAGTGAGCAGATGGAGAGGAGAACTTTAGAAATAGTTAAAGCCGGACTCCAGTTGTCCTTTAAGATGTCCAGACAGATCACGCCTTGGCTGTTAATATTACAGTGATAGATTCTTGTTCGGAAGGTAACCTACAAGAAAATGTAAAGTTATATTTTGTTAGACAAAATATGTTTATCAACAGTACCTATAGACAATTTTTGTCTGATAAGATTGTCTATTTTATCAGACAAAACAGTCCAGGCTATTGGTTTAAATACACTTGATTGTTTTCTTGGGCACATGAGATTAATCAACAGACAGAGATCATCATTTTAGAATCTGTCATTTTGGGCACAGAGGAATAAACATCAACAGCAAAGCCATGACATTCTGCTTCTTATAGAGTCCTGTTATTTAACAAACGTTTTAGGGACTGAGTTTACTTTTGATATAATTACAGGAATGTTCATGAGGAGAAATTGACTCTGACTTCTAAAAAATTTCAAAGAAAACCTTTGTTAGATTCCAGTTATTTTAAGGATTTTGTACATTTATAATATTCAAACACCAAAAAGCATGAGAGTACTAATACAAAGAAAATAAATATTATTCTATAACAGTTTTTTTTTTTTTTTTTTTAGACAGAGTTTCAGGCTGGAGTGCAGTGCCCAGGCTGGAGTACAGTGGCGTGATCTTGGCTGACTGCAACCTCCACCTCTCGGTTTCATGTGATTTTCCTGCCTCAGCCTCCCAAGTAGCTGGGATTACAGATGCCTGCCACCACGCCTGGCTAATTTTTGTATTTTTAGTAGAGACGGGGTTTTGCCATGTTGGCCAGGCTGGTCTCGAACTCCTGACCTCAAGTCATCCACCTGCCTTGGCCTCCCAAAATTCTGGGATTACAGGTGTGAGCCACCACGTCTGGCCTAGAACACAGTTTTAAAACATAAACCAAGGCATCTACATAAATAACATGCCTAGTTCATAGAACTATATTAGTATAATTATAGTAGTTATACTTTATTATATTAGTTACAATTTACTATATTAGTTATATTACTATAGTAGTTACAGTTAGTTGTAATTTAGAAACCTTTTCTTTCTTAAATTTTATTTTTAAAATGTAATATTAATGCACAGTCTTTGCCCTGTGATAGCTAGATCACCACTGTATGTTGCTTATGTGTAACTGTGAAACATAACATGTTTAAAACACTTCAACTGAAAAAAATTAAGTGCAAATCAGTTTTATAACTACTATAACTCTGTTTACAAGTGTTATGTAAGTGGCAATAAGATGTGAATACTATTAATATTATGTTCATAAATGTGCTTAAATTTTAAGTTGAAAAATACAAAAATCTCAGTGTTCTAAAGACAGTCTTTTGGTACTACATCTTAAATGCCTAGAAATGCTGAAGAAATTATAATGAACATTCTTTAAAATGCATAGCAGAATCTGCAAGGGGAATCCCCACAGTCTAGAATTAAAAGCCAAAAATTATAGTAAGTGCAACAAGCTGAGTGCGCACCTGCGATGGGTTTTGGGAAGAGGGAAGGGAGTAAAAGATGGTATTCAGTCTTAACAAAATGGAGGTTTGGGTTTTGATGCCTTCATGGAAAAAGAATATGAAATCTTAGGCCTGTATGTTACAACAGTTTAGAATTGAGCGCCCTTATATAAATTAGGAAACTGTAATGGTTAGTCTTTCAGTAAATGGATGGACTTGAAAAGATATGCCTTATGACACAGATAGCGAAGAAACTTACCAAAGAAAGCCTGGGCTCTAGACTGAGAAATGTTTTTCCTGAGAATTCTAAATCCTAGACACATATACTGTGTAAACACTAGCTAACAAAAAGAGCTTAAATGACTATATTATTATCAGGTCAGAATACGTTTAAGGCAAAAAGCATTGTTAGAAACAAAGAACTTTACTGATAAAATAAACAACTCATCAAGAAAACAGTAACAATTCTGAATCTGCTGTATCTAACAATATAGCCAAAAATATACAAAGTAAAAATCTGCAAGATTATAAGGAGAAAATGACGTATCTATAGTCAAAGAGGAACATTTTCACTACAGCAACTGATAGGTAAACCAGACTAAAGATTAGTAAGGATATTAGAGATTTGAACAACTAGATAAACAAAATCAAGGGACTGAATGAAGATAAAATCCTACACTTAATGATTAAGGAACATTTAAGAAACATTTATAAAAACTGATCACATGCTAAGCCACAAAAGAAGCTTCACATATTTCAAAGAATTGACATTATTAAGACCATAATGCAAAGTCAGAATCTACATATAAAAACATCCCCCTATCATATGTCTGGAAACAGAAAAACTCATTTTCAAATAATTCTTGGATCAAAGAAAAAATCAGTTACTATTATAGCTGAATGACAATGAAAATATTGGGTTGCCAATATCAAAATTTTGTGACTCAGCTAAAACAACTGTAAAAGAAAAATCTACAGTTTCAAATACATATATTAGGAAGGAAGAAAGATACTTAATGAGTTAAGTGTCCAACTCAGGAAGGTAGTAAGAGAACAACAGACTGAACTCCATGAAAGAAGAAATAAAGACACTAGCCTAAGTTAATGAAACACAGACTATCTTGTGATATTAAAATTTCTGTGGAGAAGGCAGAGTGCCTATTCCTTTCAGTACTAAATGAAAAGATAAAATATTTTTATGATCCCAATTTAACTAATGAGTGGCTTACATAATATTGATAATTAACCCTCAAAACAATTCAATGGGGGAAAATAATATTATTGTAAACACTTGAAAAATGATGAAACTAAGGCAAAGGAGGTTAAAGAACTGGCTCAAGATCCCACAAGTGGTAAATGGAAGCCAGAATTTGAACACAATTGTGCTGATCGAAAAGCCTATGGTCTATCCCTCAGCATCAATGCCTCTGTTCTTTTGTAAAAATGTATAATTCTGGGATAATTGTAGATTCACATGCAGTTATAACAAATAAAGAGATCCCGTATATTTTTCACTCAATTTTCCCCAATGATAACATTTTGTATAACAACAGTATATTGCAGGAAATTGACATTAATACAGTCCACTGACCCTTTTCCAGATTTCATTTTTATGTGCACTCATGCATATTAAATATATTTAGTTCTATGTAATTTTATCACATGTATAGATTCGTGTGAACACCACCAGTCAACACACAAACAACTCTACCACAAACATTCTTCATGGTACCTTGTGATAGCCATAGTTGCCTTCTCCCTTTACTTCAATTCCTGGCAACTACAACTCTGTCCTCATCTCCACAACTTTGTCATTTCAAGAATGCTATAAAAACGGAATCGTATAGTACGTAACCATTTGAAATTGGTTCTTTTCACTCTGCATAATTCCCTTAAGATCCATCCAAGTTGTTGCACGGTGTCAATAATTTGTTCCTTTCTTATTGATGAGTAGTATTCTATGGTATAGATGTGGTACAGTAGGCAGAGAGCCAGACATGAGGAGGAAAAGGGAGGCCCTGAGAAAAGGAGTCTGGAAAATCTCACACTCCAGAGATCACCCTAAACAGGTGTGCTAGATATGAACAGACAGGAAGGGAAATATCTAGGTAGAAAGGAATTCCCCTTAAGACCGTACTGACTGCTCACTCTGCCAGTTAACCTGCCAGAATGTAGCTAGATGCATGCTAAAGGGAAGAGGGCAAAGGAGAAAATTCCTGAGATACGCAGAAGCAATTCGTGTTCAACATCGGGTTCACTCGTGCATACCAATAGTAACGGAGGGTCCCACAACCTTGGGGCGGGAACTAGGTGAGGGAAAAGGCAGGGACTTAAGGCAGATGCAGAAAACTAAACAAAGTAAAAAGGTGGAGACTAAGAAAGAGGCAGGAACTTCAAGGAAAAATCTGTAATCATAAAAACCCAACACAGAACTCTCGGGGTACTGCTGGCTCACTCTCTTTCAGCAGCTCACTCTGCCTCATCTTTTCAGAGTGTACTGTCTCTCTAGATAACTCCCTGCTCTGTATTTTCCTTCAATGAATTCTCTTTTTCTGGCTAAATCAGTAGCTTGGCAGAATTCTTTCTCCAAATAAGACTAAGAACCAAACAAACAGTAATAGATGTACCAATCTGTTTACCATTTACCCACTGAAGGGCATCGGGTTTCTATGAGATTGAAAGAATCAAAATGTTTTTCCTACTCTCTCAACACAGAAGACTTCTGTGACCAAATGTGGGTGAGGAGTTTCTCCTGACAACTAATTTTCTGAGGCTAGCTGGGTGTCCCACAGTTCAACTCTGATACTATCCACCTGGATGTAGAGTCAGAACCTACAGGTTTAGGTCTCAGTCCCACAAGACTGCTTCCCACTTCAGATGCCAATCCAAGTTCTGGCTGTTATAAATTGGGGATTCCCACAATCCCCTCCTCAGGTTCAATCATTTGCGAAAGCAGTTTACACAATCCATAAATGCGTTTTACTTATCTTTACTGGTTTATTATAAAACATATTACAAAGGATATAGCTGAACAGTTAGAAGATAAGCATAAGGTAAGGTACGAGCCATAACGGGTGGGGGTGGTACAGAGTCGCCATGCCCTCTTGGGGTACAACAACCTCCGTGAGTTCAGCAACCCAGAACCTCTCTGAACCTTGTTTTTAGGCGTTTTATGGAGGCTTCATCATGTAAGCATGATTGATTTAAATCATTGGTCATTGGTGATCAACTCAACTTTCAGACCCTCTCCTCTCCCTGAGGGTTATAGGGGAGAAGGGCTGAAAGTTTCTACCCTCTAATCACATGATTGTGACATGATGGCAACCAGCTTCCATCCTGAGGCCTTCCAGGAGACCCCAGCCACCAGTCACCTCATTAGCGTACAAAAGACAGTTAACATTTCAGAGATTGCAAGGGTTTTAGTAGCTTTGTGTCAAAAATGAGACCAAATAGTATATATTTCTTATTAGAAATCACAATATTGCAGGGTTGTTTCCAGTTTTAAGCTATTACAAATAAAGCTGCTCTGAACATCTGTGTATGTGTTTTTTGTGAACATAAGTTTTTGTATCTCTCGGATAAATGCCCAAGAGTGTAATTGCTGGGTCGTATGTTAAGCTCATGTTTAGTTTTATAATAAACTGCCACACTCCTTCCCAGAGTGGTTGTACCATTTTATATTCTCACTAGCAATGTGATCCAGTTTCTCTGCATCCTTGCTAGCATTTGGTGTTATCACTGTGTTTCATTATAGCCATTTTAATGGGGTATAATGATACCTCAGTGTGGCTTTAATTTGCATTTCCTTAAATGCTAATAATGTTGAACTCTTTTTCATTTGTTTATGTGTTATCTGGATATCCTCTACAGTCTGTCACATTTTTGCTCATTTTTTATTAAAAACTTTAATAAATGTTGTTGACTTTATGTTTTAAATGCAGACATTTCATTAAAACCAAAGTATAATTGGATGAAAAATAATAAAGTTTGAGTTTGCAAAGAATCCTGTGCATTTCTGGACAGAGTTTTACACTTGAATATTTTATACCAACAATAAAAGGATCTACTTTGGTAATGATGTTTGTCAACTTCTATTCTGACAGGTGTTCATGAATTAAACCACACTGAATTAAACAGACAGACTGACTGTTCCAACATGTTCTAGTGTCAGAGACTCCCACAACTACCACCTTTTGAAGCTGGAAACAAAATCTTGATTCCTAAGTTTTAAGAAGTGTTATGCGTTTATCTATTGAAATGTAACCGATCTCCTCTTTGGGGGTTCTGCCATCGTATTCCTACTTCTTTACTATACTTGCAGTAGGACCTCCTCATGAAACTGGGAATTACTCATGAAAGTATTATCTTTCAACTGATGTCCAAAGCAGTGCCTGGCAGACAGAAACAGCCCACTGTTTGCTGAACAAATGCTAACACACCACAGGCTCGTCGTCTCTGAGGGGCTACAACCTCTCACTGTTTTTTAGGTAAAAGAGCATTTGAGAACCGTACGTTAGGAGTAAAAGCTGGAAGCCTAGAGAATATCCTGAGGAAGCAGAAGACCTCTTTAACATTTTTCTGTCCCATGTTCCTTTACTAAATTTTCCTACAGGTTATGATATTATTTCACAAGGGGCTTCATACAGGCTAAACTAATAATAAAAATGATAAATTTAGTAAGCATTCAACATGTGCCAGGCACTCCAATATAAACATTTTTATTGCTGCTACTTCCTATTTAAATGTTAAAAGAGAACCTAAGAAATGAGTGGTCTGGCCACATCAGCAAACATGTTCTACAATCAAGGTAAAAACTTGCTAATAAAAGCTCTTGAAGCAGCCAGCATTCTCTTCCAGACCTTATCAACAAACTAGGGAAAATGAGAAAGAATACTTGTAAACTGATAAGAAATTGTCTGCAGTCCTTAGATATTAGTGATTCAGAAATAGGAAATAATATTTTTAATAGTGACAAATAGCAAAGAATTTGCCACTGCCAGAAGGAGAATTTTAGAGGCTGAGAAAGCAAGTCTTCCCACCTCTTAACCTACAAGACGACTCCGATCTCTGACTCAATTTTCCAGAAAGCCCATCACACTATCTTGTTCAGGGGGCTGGGCAGCTATGCATCCTTCACATCATGTTGCTGACAAGCGAATGATAAAAAATGACCATAAAGCAAACTGCACTTCCACTGCAGGGGTTAATACCCGCTGAGTTCTGTGTATCAAACTAGTGATGCCCACATTAGCATTTATAGCTGTATTTGAAGCATAGCTCAATAACTGATGTTTACAATGACAGCCACCATTTCTCAGTAATAGGTAAAGTTATATTGAGAATAACAGTTTTCAAAGGCAGGGAGGAGAGCACCTTTTGGAACATTTTCCACACAAAGGAAATTTTAAAAATATGACTTGGATATAGCGATATAGAAGACATGTATTTAGAATGGCTAATTCCCAAATGACCCTGGATAAGAAAGGTTTTAATGTATGTGTGATAAACACACACCCAACACCTGCATGTGTGTGTACACATGTGCAGTAGATGGAATGATGCCCTCCTGCCCCAAAGATGTCCACATCCTAATTCCTGGAACCTGTGAATGCTACCTCACATGATAAAACAGCCTTGTGATCAGGTGGAGAATCTTGAGATGGGGGTGATTATCCTGGATTATTTAGGTGGGCCCAATATAATTACAAGGGTACTTTAAGAGAGAGGCACGAGGATCAGGGTCAGCAGTAGGGGGTGTGATGAGTGATGTGAGGAAGGAGCCATGAGCCAAGGAATGTAGTTGGCCTCTAGAAGCTGAAAAAGGCAAGGAAAGGGGATTTTCCCTTAAAGCCTGGAGAATGAACTCAGCCATGCTAATACCTTGATTTGAGTCTTCTGACCCACAGAACTATAAGATAATAAATTCATACTGTTTCAAGCCACTAAGTTTGTAACAGCAGCAACAGGAAACTAATAAAGTGTGTGTGTGTGTGTGTGTGTCTGTGTGTATCTATATCTCCCAGCTGTCTCATTACTTTCTTTTAAAAGGTACTTAAAAATGAAGCTGTGCATTTCTGTACTTCACAGAATCATCTCTCCTTAAAAACAATTCTAGAAAGAGTTAACATTCTTTATGTTGACTAAAGCATAAAAGAACGCAGTAGCATTCTTGGATAACTGCTACTCTGAGCCTCTATTTCCTAACAAAACAAGATGCTTAGATTATTTCTAAGGTTTATTCTAGTTCCATGATCCATGAGTTGTACCGTGGAAAGAATATATGGGTTTGGGAGTTAGTTGACTTGGGCAGGAATTCTCCTTTTGGATGGGTCACTTAACATCTTTGAGATTCAGTTTCTTCATCCATAAAATGGGGAAAATAACAGTTATACTCATAGTAGCTGTGAAGACTGAAGTCCACAAATGGTTCTAATAGCCTGCCTGGCACTCAGCAGGAATACAATGAGTATTAGTTCTTCTTCCCCTCTCTTACATCCCCTAGTTACTAGTTATAAGATTAACTGAGAATGCATCACTTTAAGGTATAGGCAAGACTCCATATATAAATAAAAAGTGATTTTGTAAGAAGAGAGACATCACGAAAGGCATAAATATAAAAAAAATTTTAATATAGTATTTCTGACAAACTGATTCTAAACACAGTTTAGAAAGATGTTAAAAAGTAAACAACTCCAAGATGAAAAATTATTCTGATAACATTCAAAATAATTTAAAATAATTTTTCAATGATAATGTTTTCCATCAATTTTTCAAAAAATCTGATAAGCAGATAAATGGTGCCTTGCTTTTACAGAGGAAATATGCAATCAGTGAGAAAATTCTTTTTAAAAATACTTGTCCATGGAGAACCCCACTCCCCATAAATACTTGAAGGCCCATGTGATGAATCAGTAAATCATGTAACAAAGCTCCAAAACAGTATGGTTAACATTATTAGGCTCACTATGACTCTACAGTTTATTTAAACAGGTTGTTAGTATACATTAAAAAAAAAAATCCCCTCTTTGAGATTTCAAGTGCTCTTTTCTTAAAACCAATTTAAGAGCACTGCACCGATAACTAACATACACCCTAAAATTAATTTTTTATTAGTGACACAGTAAAAACTGGAAAAACTCATTATAAGTGAGGGAATAAATCCTGAAAAATATGTATATCTAAGAAATACACATTAGCAAAACAAAACACCACCCCCGACCCCACAGGAATATTGTCTGGCCCTTGAATAACTGGCAGTGAAGGAACTGAAATTAAACATCATCTGAAAACCATAACGCATAAAGATGACACCTATCCAGCTGTGAATACTAACTACATGCTACAGCATGCTACAGGATAGGACTATCTTTTAGCTTTCAAGTACAATTCAAATGATTAAAAACAAAAGACCTTTATCCCACAGACATTTACATTGAAAAAAGTCTTTCTCAGTTTCCTTTTATGTATAAATGTAGAAAAACATGCAACTAGAAAATTTTCCCCATCATGAGTAGCAAATCTCTTAGAAGACTGGGAGCATCTTATTCAATTCTCAGTGCTGTTTCCTACAATACAGCAAATTACTCTCAACTCCTACAAGGCAGGATGCTTGGCATGACTTGATGAGGGACCAACAGATTCCTTCTTTTGCAATTTATAAAAATTCAGTTTATATAGAATGCTTCTGGAACATACCTATAATGAATAACGTTCATTGGTTCTTTTCCAAATTTTTTTTTTAAATTAGTGACTTCTTTCATTATATTTCAGATTTCTTTTTTTTAATCTTTACACAATTATTTTGTTTCTTGACTTTTTTTTTTTTTTTTTAAGTTTCAGAGATGGTATTCCAGCGGATTCTCCTTAATGGTAGATTGTATCATGGTACAGATAGTAATCTCTGAGTGTGAGTTCATCCTCAGTGGGCATTTTCTTTCTTTCTATAGAAGTCTCGGCCGGGCGCGGTGGCTCAAGCCTGTAATCCCAGCACTTTGGGAGGCCGAGACGGGCGGATCACGAGGTCAGGAGATCGAGACCATCCTGGCTAACACGGTGGAACCCCGTCTCTACTAAAAAATACAAAAAACTAGCCGGGCGAGGTGGCGGGCGCCTGTAGTCCCAGCTACTCAGGAGGCTGAGACAGGAGAATGGCCCGAACCCGGGAGGCGGAGCTTGCAGTGAGCTGAGATCCAGCCACTGCACTCCAGCCTGGGCGACGGAGCGAGACTCCGTCTCAAAAAAAAAAAAAAAAAAAAAAAAAAAAAAAAAAGAAGTCTCAAGTGCTTTGGATTGTGGAATATTTTGCGTTTGCATCTTCATGGGCCTCAGGTTACACTAGTTTGAGACTAGACTGTACCATATATGTCAAAACATAAGGCGTATAATCACCCCTTAGGAAAAGAAGAGCTGATTTAGATTCAAATCGTCATAGAAGTTTCCTATAGATGACATCTCAATTACTTTCTTTTGAACGAGATACTATCTGGTAAAGACACAGTTGCCTGAAACCAGCTCAATCAATGCTTGTTTGGCATGCATATAGAGGTTTCCTTCCGCAATGGATTAAAAAAAAGTGGAGGGGTTCAGAAATTAAACAAAGCTCTAAGAGTACAAACTCACTATTTGAAGGCTTAGACTTTAATAAGCCTTTAAAAAAATCACTTAAAAAAGCAAAACAGAAATTTAAAACAAGGAATTTTAAAAATAAGCTGGTTATGGCCGGGCGCGGTAGCTCACGCTTGTAATCCCAGCACTTTGGGAGGCAGAGGCCAAGGCGGGTGGATCACGAGGTCAGGAAATCGAGACCATCTTGGCTAACACGGTGAAACTCCGTCTCTACTAAAAATGCAAAAAACTAGCCGGGCGTGGTGGCGGGCACCTGCAATCCCTGCTACTCCAGAGGCTGAGGCAGGAGAATGGTGTGAACCCGGGAGGTGGAGCTTGCAGTGAGCTGAATTAGGCCACTGCACTCCAGCCTGGGCGACAGAGCAGGACTCCGTCTCCAAAAAACAAAACAAAACAAAACAAAACAAAAGCTGGTTATAAGTTTTCTACGAATGAGTTTTTGTGCCTTAGGACAAGTTATCCAATAACATAATTACATATAGATTTAAAAACAGCTATTCCACCAAACAACTGTGGTGGAAATAAAGATAATCTGGTATCTAAACTTAAACAGGTACACAAATGATCATTTAAACATTCCCACTGCTTTAATTCATTAGGCACATACACAATAGGTGCTCAATCAATGCTGGGGGTTGCGGGGTACAGGGGGATCCATCAAAACCAGAACCCAAAGCTTTCTTGGTTTAATCTTCCTTCTAGAGCAGGGGTGTCCAATCTTTTGGCTTCCCTGGGCAACACTGGAAGAAGAATCGTCTTCAGCTACATATAAAATATACTAATGACAGCTCATGAACTGAAACAAAACAAAACAAAAACAAAAACCTCATAATGTTTTAAGGAGGTTTATGAATTTGTGTTGGCCTCATTCAAAGCCATCCTGGACCCGGATTGGATGAGCTTGTCCCAGAGGCATCAGTCTCCCCCAAATCAGGTACTAGAACAATTGCTCTTGAATAACAAACTTAACCATTACGTGGGGCTATGTTGATCCAACAGCACTTACATATCAATTAGTACTGTCCATAGAAGATAATTTAACAGCTGTCCAAAGGACCAACATCTCTTAGACAAGATGATTCATTTCTGGCTTTAGAACTGCAAAACTGTGTCATACATAACAACAATTAATTAGGAAGCACAACAGCTGAGATACCTAATGGATTCCATGTAAAGCATATAATAAATGGCCGACCAGATAACACTTGCTGTTTAACTAAAGACAGTGACATAAACATAAACAGAAGGAGAATGCCTTTTTTCCTTTCTTTTATTTACATTTTTTATAGGTCTCACACTCCCCAAGGCAATTCTGTGAGACGTAGCATATTTACAAATTTGATAAATGTAAAATGAAAATAACGTACAGGATTACTTCATCTTTCAGGAAAGAAGTAATACATTTTATGTTTATAGATATATGAAGTGTCAGTTATTTATTTTAAGAGATCAATAATCCAATTCACATACAACATAATACAAAGTATTAACTAGCCAGAAATGATGATTTAGTTTTTCATACAGCCTACAAAAGTGTAGAAGTAAACTATATTTAAACATGATATAAAATAAAACATGGGCTGGGCTTGGTGGCTAACACCTGTAATTCCAACACTTTGGGAGGCTGAGCAGTGGGGATCACTTGAGGCCAGAATCTGAGACCAGCCTGGGCAACAAAGCAAGATCCTGTCCCTACAAAGAAATAAAAAACTATCCAGGCATGGTTGTGTGTGCCTGTATTACTAGCTACTTAGGAGGCTGAGGTAGGAGGGCAGCTTGTGCCCAGGAATATGAGGCTGTAGTGAGCTATGATTACGCTATATACTCTAGCCTGAATGACAGAGACTCTGTGTCTCTAAAACTAATAAAAATATAGTAAAACAATGACTGATTGTTAATGATACAGTAAATTTATAGCTATTATAGAGTTGGCCAAATGCCCACTCTTTTGGTTGAATGCTATGTGTGTAACACACAAAAGAGACACTCTTTGAAAGTAGCAGAGTATTCACAGATACTATAAAAATTTCCAAACTTCGTATGCATACTCGAGGGTAATATTTTTTCCCTATGTTTTTACCATAAAGTTAAAAATACCACATGTATAAACAGTAAGTTGTAACCAAAAATGATAGTAATAATTAAAATAGCTACCAATAATGCCATGTTTATGTGCCACACACTATCCTAAGTGACTTGCATTTATTACATAATTTAATCTTCACACTCATCCTGTAAGGTAGATACTATCATTATTAAGAAACAGACACAGGTTGAGAGGAATTCAAATCCTCACAGTAGAGTCAATTCCAATACTAAGCAAAAAGTTTATAAGGAAAATACAAAATAATCAAAGACAAATGAAAACCCTACACCCCCAAAGTTTTTTTTAATTAAAGAAAATGACAGAAAAAATAATAAAGAAAATTATGTAAATTCCAGATCTCAATAGTTTGACTTTAGACAGCAAAGCTAATGACACAGGGATTCAACAGGTTTCTCAGATCGAGTTCTGACAAAATGAACATGCATGTAAAGTGACTAGCAAAGAGAAGAAATGTTAATGATATTCATGGCTGGGTGTGGTGGTTCAGGCTCAGCCTGGGAGTTAAGAGACCTGCATGGGCAACATGGTAAAACTCCATCTCCATGAAATAATTAAAAAAAAAAAATTAGATGGGCATGGTGGCATGTGTCTGTAGCCCTAGCTAGTCAGAAGGTTGAGGAGAGAAGATTATTTGAGCCCAGGAAGTTAAGGCTACAGTGAGCCATGATTGGCTACTGTACTCCAGTATGGGCAACAGAGCGAGACCCTGTCTCAAGAAAAAAAAAACAAGAAAAACCTCACAAATACATATTCACTATTATTATTGTGAGATTACTAAAGGCAAAAAACCCTAAGTCAGTTAAAAAAGTAAACAAATGTTTTAACATGATTTGAAAACTCTCACTTAACATGCATAATCTTTGAATAACTTAAATCTCAGCATACAGAATATTCTAGTGAATATTCTTTAAACATCCATGCAGAACAGATGTAGTGAACTAACCTGATACTCATAATATTGTACACTGAAAGTAACAGCTAACCAGGAAGCATACTTGAAAAATAAAAAAGGGTACTTTCATTAAACATCTGAATGTTTTAGTTTTATAACAAGCATGACTAATACTATGTGATGATTTGAATTAGATTCTAAAATAGAAATAATGGCAATGTATAAGCATTTGTTATAAAGGAATAAAATAGCAAAAAAAAAAAAAAAAGTGCATTTAATTTTCCAAGCTAGTTATTTCTATTTGAGAATGTGCTAATTCTTGCTTGATATATGACCCCCTTGCAACCAACCTGATATACAAATATCGGTTTACTTAAAAATGGTTAGAAAAAAAGATTGGAGTCTTAGGGAAGGAGTGAAGGAGTGGATGTTGAATGACAAACTGAGGAGCTGGTCTCTTACCCTGTAGTTTTTGATTAGGAGAATGCCATGATGAAAGGGGTGTTTTAGGGATTTGAAACAGGATTGTTGCATGATGTTCGTTCTTAAACTAGCCTCTTGTGGAACAAATGCTTTGTGGTAGTTGACACTAACTTATTCCCAAATTCACAAAACGGCTTTTATATGATTAATACCATTTTCTTTGAATATTGTCTTAACAGCTGACCAAACCAAGAAAGAAATGAATATGTGTGAAACAGAAATAAGGGAGGGACAGATGGAGAAAACATGGGCAACACAATCCTGAATCTGAAGCAGGGACAGATGAAAAAAGGGACAAGGCACTGCAGGCACAGAGCAACCAGAACTTACTAAAAACCGGTTCCCATCAAGCCTGCACCACTTCCTGGAACCCACTGTGGAGAAGATCAGAGAGGGGAAAGGAAGGCAGCAAATACATGAGAAGAGCCAAAGGTAAGCCTTCTGACTCTTCAGGTCAAGGCATCCTTGTAAGGATGGATCTAAGTTTCCTTCCTCACTGTAAAGGTAAACTAGTTCACAGCTCATTTCAAGAACTCCAGAGTCCTCTTTTTGCCTTCATGGCAAGCATTCAAGAATTACTTTTTAGTCTCACTGAAGGAATACGTAGTATTATGAGGAATATCTTAAATTTAATTTTTATCTAATGGTAACTACATGGGTTTGTTTTCCACTTAAATTTCCATGCCTAATTTTCTTTTATCCCAGGCAATCTCTCTCCTCTTCTGTTCTTCTCTATTCCCCACCTGTCCATATCTAATCTCTGCTACCACTCTATGATTTCTGACATGATTTCTTCAGTCTCTATTTCCACCTTCTAGGTTATCTTGCTTCATTCACATTCCAAGGCTTCTAAAGCCTGTTCTTTTGGGTTTATCTTTTCCCATCCAATATTCTCTGTAAGACTACTGCCCTAAAAAAAAAAAATGGGTTAATTTTCCTTACAGCTGATAGAAATGTATCTGATAGAAACAAGGAAAAAGAAAAAAGGAAGAGTGGGGAGTAGGGGGAATAAAAATGATTCAGAATTGTGTGAAAAAAAAAATTCCCATTTTCTAATGTTCTATTCCTGTTTCTTGAATCTCCTGTCCCTAAAAGAGATCTGAAGTACTATCTTAAATAAACACTCTAGGCTGCTGTTTTCCTTTTCCTATAATTTGCAACATTTATCTTTGAAATTTTCTATCTAGTAGAAAATTGTCTGCTGTGGTATAACAATACCACCTTTTAAAAGCAAACAATTGCACCACATATGGCTTTTTAAATAAATAGTGCCAACTTCATTTTACAAAACTGATAGTTATATGTACAGCTAAATAAAGATTTCAGAAATACATTTTTTGTAGACAGGCTAGCAAAAATGTTTATTTACAAAGGGAACAAATTTATATAAGGACAGGGATTATCTCTGATACTGATTTTTATCCCCTCTAGGAAAGAGTAGAATATTGACATGTATTTGTTCAATAAACAAATTAACTGGAAAAACACAGAATATTTACATTTGAAAGGAGGCCACACATACCATAATTAAAAATGATGATTGAGAGCTTCTGATGTTTCAACAGGTAGGTTTACAGTGCCTTTTTTTTGGGAGTCTGAGATAGGAGGTGTCAATGGACTGTGTAAAGCTTATAAAGGGAAATGTGCTTTGTCATTCAAATTTTGACTTAGGGAAATTTAAAAACTCTTGTGATTAGTATTTTAGTCGATAGAGATTATAAATCTTAAACATTAATTTCAGAGTTGAGATTTTAAATATTTCATTAATTCTTCATATTAGAAAATAAAACTCATAGAAACTCCAGAAGCATGGTACATATCACTACATTGTGTCTACTTCAAATAAATAGTTCAAAGAATTTAAAAAGCTGGGATGTCTGGGTAGAAAAGACTAACTATGCTTTTTTCCTTTAAAAGAAGATTCATGGACTTTTGTTCTGACAATATTAGAAGAATGTACTTTCTTCAAAAGCCTGTATTGGTCAGTGTTTCATTTATTTCCTCCTTTTTTAGTCAAAATTATCTAGTGGTATTAAAGGACAGAAATCATCAGTTTTGTTTGAAGTAAAAACTAATATATCATCATAGTAAAGTGGTTATGTTCATCACGAAACTGATGTGTTCTAAGGTATTTAAGGACACATATCTAGAGGTCCCACAATTATAACAGATGGATGGCTTTAGTTAGATGTTGTAAAACTCTAAAATAATAAGACTTATTTCTCAGGTATGTACTTAAAACCTGTATCATTACTTTATATAGTCAAATAGTAAAATACTTTTGGCCTGGTTGGAAGTAACATCCTTTATTGGCCATAAAAATAAATCTATTAAAAAGGTTAAGAATAGAGGATACAATAATAAATCTTTTTATCCAAATTTCTAATTATTACACTTTCACTATTAAAAATATTTAAGAATTATGCCTTCACTTTGATATTATACTGCAGGAACAGTATTTTCTAAACACTGTTGACTGATGTAACATACATCTGCTTACTTTATAATGAGCCTAGTGGAGGAATAAGATTTTTTTGTTATATATAGTGCTGGTATGAGAGTCTGTTGCCATAGTGTTATTAAGCTTTTCTTCTCTAATACCAACTGAGTAAGGTAAAAACATTATCTCTTTCAACAATCTGTTTTGCAGATTTGGTTCACAGTTATAATGCAATTTCACTGAAGTAATCTCACAAACTCAAGTTTCATGCACTGCTCTAAGAAGGTGCTTTAAATATTTTTATAACAAACAGTGCTATTGCTCTGATACATATTCTTTCTCTCCCTAATATTTTTGCTTGTATTTGTTGCTTCACACAATCTTTTGAGGAAAAAAAGTTGTTCTTAAACTATGTATCTAGAAATACAGTAATAGAACAGTGAAACTGGTATCCAAGATACAATTGTTTCTGAATTTCCACTTGCAGGTTAGCTTTCAAAGCATACACATGGACTTCACCATCTTTTTTGCGGTGTAATGACGTAAGAAATGTTCTCTTAAGAAACATTAATCTGGTTGCTTCTTTTTAATTTTTGTTTTGTTTTTTAGAGACAGGGTCTCCCTCTGTTGCCCAGGCTGGAGTGCAGTGGCATGATTATAGCTCACTGCTATCTCCAACTCCTGGGCTCAAGCAACTCTTCTGCCTCAATCACCTGAGTAGCTGAGACTACAGGTGTGAGCTACCATGCCTGGCTAGTTTTTTTTCTTTTTTTTTTTGTAGAGCTATGATCTCACTATGTTGTTCAGGCTTGTCTTGAACTTCTGGCCTCAAGTGATCCTCCCACTTCAGCCTCTCAAAGTGCTGGGATTATAGGCATGAGCCACTGCACCGTGCCCTTTAAAATTTTATACCACTTTTATCTTCTATGTTTTTAATTAATGAGAATGTATTAAAATTTCAAGTGTCTCTCTAATTTTTACAGGGAGTATATGCTGGTTATACACCCATACTAATCAAATTGCCAGGAGGAGATGGTATCCATGTCTGAGGAGGAGGGAGGGCTTGTATTTTTCATATTTAAAAACACTGTCATTCTGTAGCTTGATAAACCTATCTTCTCTCTCCTCCCTATTGAAATTCTATCATTCATCATGGCCCAGCTGAATAATACTTCCTTAAGAAAGCTTTCCCTGCCACTGTCTGTTCAACAACAGTGCTCCAAATGTTAGGTATTTACATGTGTGCGCATACCTGCAGGAGGACATATCTCCTAGTTCACTTTGCTTTTCATTGTTTTTCAACTTACTAAAAAAATTCAAACCTATAATAAACAGACTCACCAACTGTTAACAGCTTGCCAAATCTGCTTTATCTCTCTCTCTCTATATATATGTATATTATCTCTCTCTATATGTATGTACACACACACACACACACACACACCCCCTACAGTTTATTTTGTTCCTACAACTATTTGAAAGTAAGCTTCAGAAAACATGAAAGTCAGTTCTTTAGTACAAATCGTACAATCATTGATCATGCCAGGTTCAGAGATGATGGAAATGATTAATCAGAAATTCAGCTATCTGGTCTTCCAAAGGACAAGATCAAAATCAAACCTAAGAGCAGATTTTGACCCAATAATGAAACTGAAGACAAACAGCAGTTGATTCCTACTCCTTATCTATTGCTTAATCACTAGGTCTTATTTTTCATTAGTATACTTTTATTACATTCTCAGAGTTCACCAATTCAGTATTGTGGTCTCAATTTTTAATCCCCTTGGCTTTTTGTTTGAATGAAACCCCTCTATTTGACCAGACTCCTAAGAAATTTCTCCTTGTCTCAGTTTGATGAAGTTCTTTAACCATTCTTTGTGCTTTCGCAGACTTGTCTGCTCAGCCTCCTTCCACTTGTCATTTCTCATACAGTCAGGCACTGACACTCCATCTCAAAAATAAATAGATAATAAAAAATATTACTTTCTACTGGGCCTACTGGATGCCTTTATGGCAGGCATCTTCAGGGAAGAGCAAGGCCCTGCCTTCCAGGTATGATAATTAGATATGATTAGATATGGGAGAATGAGAATGAAAACACATACGCAATGCACAATATTTCAATACTACAAACCAACAGGGCAAAACAGATTTTAGAGGTGTTAACGATACACAGGCAAAATGAATATTCATTTGCTTCATTAATCATATCTGCCAGGTAATATAAGACACATAAGGTCTTTGGATCTTAGAGTATAATGTGAAAAAGAAATCAGGTTGATGTGACAGAAACAACTAGTGTGGTACTGTTTATAGAAGGCAGTCAGAAAATGTACCTCTCAGGATCTAACTCTGAAGATCAGTCCTGAACAATGAGAAGGTATTGACCACATGAAGAACTGGATCAAACATGTTCCAGTCAAATGCACTGGCAAATCATAAGGTCAAAAAGGAGGCCTAGGAGGGCCTGCATGTGGTGAGGCAGGCAGAGATCATGCAGGGCCCTGTAAGACAAAGTAGTTTGGATTTTATTCTAAGTGCAATGGGAAGCCACTGAAGAGTTTTAAGCAGGGCAATGACAAATCACTGACAGTTAAAGATGTGAAAGGAAACTTAGAGACTGTTAAGCCTCTTTCTACAGATGAAAACACTATATCCATAGGTTTCTATATAGATACTCTTCACACTCTTTCAATAAGAAAAAGTGTACACTTATTTTCAACAAAAATGGCCAAATTCCGGACACATGAAAAGGTATTATTTTACTTATGAGAGAAAGTGATTATAAATATTCTTTTATTTATATCAGATTGATAAAGGTCAAATATTTGATGTCACACAGCATTGATAGGGATGTAGGAAAAAAGGCAGGTGTGCCTAAGTTGGGAGTATAACTTTGTACAGCTTCTTTGGAGGGCAATCTGGGCAAAATCCATTAAAATTGAACATGCGTACATCATTAGTCCCAGTAATTCCACTTCTAGGAATTTATCCCACGGATATATTTGCACAAGTCCACAAAGACGGTATGTACAAAGATATTCAGTGAAACATTACTTATGATGGCAAAAGATTAAAAAAACACTGTATGTCAATCGCAGGAAAACTTATGGTATACTTGTTCAATATAATATTATGTGATTCTAACAAAGATCTACACATACAAAGATGGGATAATCTTCAAGATGGTAAATGCAAAAAGTAAATGCAGAATAAAAGATGTCTTTGGGAAGGTCATGGGAATGCTGGGCAATGACGAGGACTGCATACCTTTTGTGCTGTTTGAACTTTTTACTGTGTATATATATATTACCTATTTAAAACTAAAAAGGGCTGTGTGCAGTGGCTCGCACCTGTAATCCCAGCACTTTGGGAGGTCGAGGCGGGCGGATCACGAGGCCAGGAGATCGAGACCATCCTGGCTAACATGGTGAAACCTCGTCTCTACTAAAAATACAAAAAATTAGCCGGGTGTGGTGGCGGGTGCCTGTAGTCCCAGCTACTCAGGAGGCTGAGGCAGGAGAATGGAGTGAACCCGGGAGGCTGAGCTTGCAGTGAGCCGAGATCACGCCACTGTACTCCAGCCTGGGCGACAGAGCGAGACTCCGTCTCCAGAAAAAAAAATAAATAAATAAAAAGAAAAATAGATTGGTTTTAAAAGCAAATCACTACAAGAAGTAGCGATGTCCAAAAGGGAGAAAAGAAAAAAAGAAATGAAGAAAATAAACTGGAAATAACCTGAAATAAACATAATGCTTTATATGTTATTTCCTTGTTGAACAAACTACTGTAATGTTTTATTCACAGAGATAGAGTTTAAAATGCATTAGTGGCCAAGTATAGAGGAAACATAAATATATAGTATATACAGTATACTGTACATGTACAGATATTTTAAGTTTGTATGGATGTATGTATGCATGTATGTCAGGGTCCTGCTCTGCCACGATCTCGGCTCACTGCAACCTCTGCCTCCTGGGTTCAAGCAATTCTTGTGCCTTGGCCTGAGTAGCTGGGATTATAGGCATGCACCACCACGCCTGGCTAATTTTTGTATTTTTAGTAGAGATGGGGTTTCACCATGTTAGGCAGGCTGGTCTTGAACTCCTGACTTCAGGTGAGCTGGCCGTCTTGGCCTCCCAAAGTGCTGGGATTACAGGCATGCACCACCGAGCGCAGTCTATATACAGATATACAACTTGGTAAGTGCCCAAACAAAAAACCTTATTTAACCTTAATTCTCCACAAAAATAGAGGCAAAAGGGACTACAGAAAAGAACACAAAGAGTGACGTAAAGTATGCCTGGTTGGGTGCGGTAGCTCATGCCTGTAATCCCAGCACTTTGGGAGGCCAAGGCAGGAGGATTGGTTGAGCTCAGAGTTTGAGACCAGCCTGTGACAACATAGTGAGACCTAATAATCTCTTCCAGAAATAAAAAAATTTGCCACGCTGTAGTCCTGGCTACTTGGGAGGCTGAGGTGGGAGAATCACTTGAGCCCTGGAGGTTGAGGCTGCAGTAAGCTGAGATCGTGCCACTGCACTCCAGCCTGGGTGACAGGGTGAGACACTCTCAAAAAAAAAAAAAAAAATGTGTGTGTGTATATATATATAAATAAAATAAATAAAAAAAAAAAAAGGAAAGAAAACAGGCAGGAAAAAAAAGGCTGTAGGCAAAAACTGAATTACTGTGCACTTAGCAAGATCACTGAACAGCTCAGTTAGTTCAGGTGTGAAGAGTAGGGGCTGCAGGACTGGAAAACAGGAGGCCAGAAGTTCTAATCCTGACCCTGGCCTTATTAGCTATGTGGATCCTAATCACATTACTTAGTCTCTCTAAGTTTTAGTTTGATTAAAACTGAAACCAAAGGCTCAAGAGGAACTTAAAAAAAGTCATTTAGTCCATTGCCCTGCAGAAGGCCACTGCAACTACAGGTAATTATTTTACTTATTTTAGGCCTGATTTAGGCACTTGTGAGAAAATTAATTTATACAATTTATTAACAACAGATGAGGTTTTTTCCTTGTAATAAGAGCATGGTGTTTTATGAAGTATTATTGGGTAAGCTTTCTAGCAACAATACTCTATATGGAAAATAACGTTCCAATCCCAAAACAGTGAGAACTTAATGAAAAAGAGAAAATATCAGCTTCGTTAGTTTTTTCAGTTATCATTCTTCTCTTCTGGAAAACCCATTCTGGAAATTTATAGGTTCAAAAATTCAGTTTGGGTTGAAAACTGCACATTCCTCTAGGTGAGATCATTCATTCTATCTGGGGTTTTAACACCCACGTCTGTGTCTGCTAACTCCCAAATCGGTACCTCTAGCTCATATCACTCACCTGAACTCGAGATCTATTAAGCTGTCGGCTGAACATTTCTGCACTTCCCACTCAGGTGTCTCATAAGTTCCTCACAGGCAACATATCCCTACCTGGTCATTCAGATCAGAAACCAGAGAGTCCTTCCTGATGTTTCAAACTAGTCACCAGTAGATATGGATGTCAGTGCTAACACAGTGGTTCTCAACAGGGTGATCCCCTCCTTCAGGGGATACTTGGCAATATCTGCAGAAATGTTTGTTGTCACAATAGGGCATAGGGGAGATCGCTATTGGCGTTTAGAGGGTAGAGATCAGGGATGCTGCTACGTATTCTACAATACAAAGAGTAGCCCTTTACTACAAAGTATTACCTTGCTCAAAATGTCAGCTGGGTCAAAGATGAAAAAATCCTATTCTATCATGTCTTGAATGTAAATTCTATGCAAGATGGGGCATGCTGCTGTTCACTTCTCTATGTTCAGTATCTGGACCACTGCACGGTACATACATGATTACCGAATGATGGAATGAGAAAAGAATTTATACATTATTCTCCTTGTTTTTATCTTCACAGCTGAGCCTTAGTTCTTTTCTTGGCTAAGCTACTGTGTCAGCCCCTAATTGTTCTTTCTGTCTCCATGCTTCCAGGGCTGTATCTTACTCATCTTTATATATCAAGGGCCTGGAAAGTAGTAGGGGCTCAATAAATCTGTGCTTTATAAGTGAGCCTTAAAATAGGTATTTAAAAAAGCAACCAACCTGCAAGAATTTTTGGCAGGTCTCTGCTAACTGCTAACATACTGATACCACAAGAAAAATTCACCTGATGGTTTAGAATAGCTATGCTTGTATGAATCAGTATGAATAACTTTGTCTGATCCTAGATCCATTTTATTTTATTTTTTTGAGACAGAGTCTTGCTCTGTCACCCAGGCTGGAGTACAGTGGCATGATCTCGACTTACTGCAGCCTCTACCTCCCGGGTTCAAGCGATTCTCATGCCTCAGCCTCCCAAATAGTTGGGATTACAGGCGTGTGCCACCAAGCCTGGCTAATTTTTGTATTTTTTGTAGAGAAAGGGTTTCATCATGTTGGTCAGGCTGGTCTCAAACTCCTGACCTCAAGTGATCCGCCCACCTTGGCCTCCCAAAGTGCTGGGATTACAGGCGTGAGCCAATACGCCCAGCCCCCTAGATGTGTTTTATTTATAATTTTTGTTGTCTGTCTGATTTTGTTTCTCCTTATTTTTGGCAGGACAAGGCCTGCACCACACTTGTGAAAGGCAGGTGGCCCTATCTTCTCTAATTCAGCAATAAGCCATGATCATGTACTGATTCTTCTCTTGGACAGCTGGAAACTAAGAACATTCAGTTCTCTCTGTCTCATTTTCTTTAGACCGCCTTGAACAAATCTATAAGAGGCTGCTACCTTACTGAGAGATCCCGCTCCAACTCTAATGGAAAAAAAAAATCAAGGAAATTTGATCACCTGCCATAAAGGGACTGATATTTGGCAGGCAGTCTTAGAAATGAACTCAGACCTACCTACTGTATCCCAGCTTGAACAAAATAAGATCACAAGTAACTATCTAAGCAAGTAACATATTTAAATAAAGTGGAGAATATACTTTTTTTTGTTACATGTGGATTATTATTTCCCCATCCCATATCTCAAGTGGACAATGAAATATAATTTGTTTTTAAATTTACAGGCAATCAACACAGGGTGTCTTGATCTGGTTCCATCAAAAGCCCTTTCCTATAGGGTTAGGAAAATGCCAAAATCGAAGCTTCATCTGGCTCAGTACTACAGAAGGTTGTCCTCTTTACAAGATTATTTCTTCCAGTATCACCTTATTGTCCTTGAACTTTCTGTGCTTAAGAGTGTTTCTCTCAGAGTTCCCAGTGTTCACTGTTTTATGGGACCAGTGAGCGGATCACTCAATACCCTCTGATGTTTGGGATACTGAAGACTGTACCTAGAGGAGTTACCCCACCCTTCTCTCTTCAGAAAACTCATGTGAGGGGAGGGTATCACTTGTGTCATCTGAGAATCTTTCCTTAGAAAAGTCACCCCTCTTTGGTAAGTGAGTTGAATCTTTTCTGAGTCCTGAAGGCAAACAAGCTCCTCATTTTCCAAGCTTCTGAATGTCTGTCTCACTTCAGTCTCCTCTGTTCACATAACTTCTCCGCAGAAGAAAATCCATCGTGAAGGAATTTAGGCCTGTCTACCCCTCCCAGTTATGCTGACAGTAATATCAACCAACACCAACTTGCATTTGGAGTGTGGTCACATTCACAGAGATGGGATCTCCAGAGCATGGAGAAGCACAGCAAAATACTTGTTTGAAACCTCCACCTTTATGGCAGGGCTCTTATAGGGGTGTGCCAGAGTGGCTGATTACACCACCAACTCTTCAAGGCTTGTGCAAACGTACAGGTGGTTAAGTTGATCCAACCTGAAAAATAAAGCTGGCTTGAGCAATAAGCATCTCAGGAAACCATAATAAACTAAAGGTCTTTCTTTAAAATTAGTGAACTGCATTACATTATAGAAAGCTAGGAATAAAGGTATCTTCCCAAAATATGGCTAAATTAAACTTCCTGTCAGCCAGAAGGCTGATTTCCTATCAGTTTATAGGCATATTTAATTTGGCTTACAATAAAGTTGGTATTCTTTGCCCTGAAAACAAAACCCAATCCTACTTCTTAGTAACTGCTAAATTGATGGCAGTTGTAGGTGGTGGCTGGACACACAGATATAACGTGCATTATTTTAAAAGCACAAAGACAATGACATCATTTTGATCTATTTTTAATCATCACATTCATTTTGGAATTTCACATAACATAACATTTAAGGATAGCATGCCATTATTAAACGTTTATCAAAAGGAGCATGGACCAAAAAGAAAACCTGACTCATGTGATGTAAGCAATCTGATAGCCCAGTCATGACACTGAGGATACCAGGCCATTATGACACTAGTTAAATGTGAAAATGATCTGTGAAATGTGAAGTAACTTCTTTAAAGCTGGCAAAATCTAGAAATCCATATTTATTATTTAACGTAGATATGACACCTCAGTCTGTGAATTGGAAACATATTGGAGAAAAGCCTCCAGTGCCTTCGGAAAGAGGATTCCTAGCAAAACAGAAAGGCAGGCACACAAAATCTCTTCTAACATCCTTTCCTCTTCACATCATCTCTTTCCTCCTCATACCATGTCTTTCCTCTCCCCTCAAAAACACGTGGGTTGGAGAATGATCCGATATAATTAATTTATACCGGAGTGTTTAATCCAGGAACAAGTATTCCTTCCTCCAGGGATCTAAGCAATCTACACCTTCTCTATAATTGGAGATAAAAGGCTCAGTTTAGAACTGGGTTTAGATTCCGGTTCTGCTACCTACTTTCTGTGTGGCCTGTGCGCAGCTTAACCTCCATGGAGCTCAGTTTTCGGATCCATGAAGTGGGGGGGTAATAAACATTTACTTATGGTACAGTTGCATGCATTTAACTAATTCAACAAATTTTTACTAACTGCCTACTGAATCAGCAGGTATTGTTCTACATGGCTGAGATTAAAGTAGTGACATCAAAACAAAGTTTCTGTGCTCACTGAGCTTACATGCTAATTGGGGAAAGGGAAACATAATAAACAAATAAACAAATATATAACACTAAGAGCGAGACGTGCTATAGCAAAAAATCAAGTATAGTAGTGGTTGTGAAGAAGTTTATAGGGAACCTAGGAGGTTGGAATTTGTCATCCAAGAGCCTCTCTGAAAAGGTGACATTTGAGCAGACACATCAAGTGAGAAATGAAGTGAGTCATGTGAATTTCTGGGTGGCATACAAATGCAGGCAGAAGGAAGAACAAATGGAAAGGCTTGTGAAAAAGCAGACTTTGAATATTTGAGTAAAAATTGATGGTTGGCAACTTTGAAAACTATTCTGTGAAAGGGGTGGTTCTATATGGTTTTACAGGCTTTTATTCAGGAGCTGGGAATCACTGAAGGGTTTAAGCAAATAATTTACATAATCTGACACACTATAGAAGGAAGCTTTAGGCTGTGCGTGGTGGCTCATGCCTGTAATCCCAGCACTTTGGAACGCTGAGACGGGCGGATTGCTTGAGCTCAGGAGTTTGAGACCAGCCTGGGCAACATGGCGAAACCCCATCTCTACCAAAAATACAAAAAGTAGCTGGGCATGGTGGCAAATGCCTGTGGTCCCAGCCATTTGGGAGGCTGAGGTAGAAAGATTGCTTGAGCCTGATAGGTGGAGGCTGCAGTGAGCTGAGATCACACCACTACATTCCAGCCAAAAAAAAAAAAAAAAAGGAATCTTTCAGCATATGGGATGTACTGTAGGAGGGACGAGGGGTGGAACCAGGAAGACCACATATGAGATTTCCACAGTAATCTGAGGGAGGAGAACAGTTGACGGTGGTTTGGGCCACAGAGTTTCTAGGGAAAGGTGGTGAGAAATGTTTAGATTCTAGATTTACTTTCAAAATTGAGCCAGTAGGACTGGGTCTGACTAGCTGTATGAAAGGAGTCAAGAATGACTGTAAGGTTTTTAGTTTCAGCACCTGGAAAAATAGAGCTGACATTCATTGACATGGGGAAGACTCGAGAAGCTGGTCTGGCTGATGTGGAACAGGGTAATCAGTAATAGGGCTTTGGATTTGTTAAGTTTGAGATGACTACTGGATGTTCAACTAGAGATGTCAAACAGGCAATTCAAAATGTAAGAAAGAACTTGATCCATGGCCAAGCTTTATATGAATGCATGAACTCAGGTTAAAAACAAGTCATTTCATGTTACTCCATGACAACTGCGTGTTCTCTAACCAAGGCCAGAGTAAATGAGTGGGTAGCTGGGTTTACACACATAAATCACTGCTCTTTCTGAAAATTCTGGGAAACACATTCAACTTTCCTCTTTGAGCAGTGGCAGCAACAATAAAAACAAGTACATAATAATAATCTAGTAAGGGTACAGTTGTGGAACTCATTGTTGAACTTCAGTTACAGATCTCTCTCTGGCTTTCAAATGCTGAATATCACTGTTTCTTATTGTAACTAATTAGCTACCTTATTTATGAGTAGCCATGAGAAAAATACAGATTTCGAAAACTTGAAGACCCTATCTATTTCACTCTTCAAAAGCAGTTAAGGCCTTCCCCATTAGCTGACATTAGTAAGCAACCCATAGTTAGACTTTATAAAAAATAACAAACAAACCCATAAACTGATATGCTCTGAGATGATCTCTAGGATTTTAAAATGTACTTGCTAAAATTTGTAGTGAAAGAACAAATTATATTTAAAAAGATTTTGAATATCATTCTTAATTTCACTTACACTTTATTGATGTAATTTTTTGTCTTGTTTTATAAAACACCTGAGGCACAAATTTTATCACCAGCAGATACTATCTTCTTGCCATTACCAAAGAAAACAATGTTTCCCAGGAACATGGACACAGCATGTCTAACCTGTGTATAAGTGGCCTGAAACACTGAAAATTAAAAACAAACATGCACGACTCTCTCACCTACCTAATTCCAAATCTATTTAGAATGAACACTTATTTTTTATGTCATGTACAGATCCACAGTGAGACAGAAAAAGCCAAATTAAAAATGTGTTACCCCTATGCATTTCTACTGAAAAGACAAATATCTGACCTGTTACCTAACATGAGTCCTGAGTGAGGATGTAAGTCATTAGAATTTCTAAGACAGGCCAGGGGTGGTAGCTCACGCCTGTAATCCCAGCACTTTGGGAGGCCAAAGTGGGCAGATTGCTTGAGCCCCGGAGTTCAAGACCAGCCTGGGCAACATGGCAAAACCCTCTCTCTACCAGGAAAAAAAAAAAAAAAAAAATTAGCCAGGTGTGGTGGTGTGTGGTTGTAGTCCCAGCCTCTTGGGAGGCTGACATGAGAGGATCACTTGAGACTGGGTGGAGGTTGCAGTAAGCCATGATCACGTCACCGCACTCAAGCCTGGGCCACAGAGTGAGACCCTATCTCAAAAAAAAAAAAAAAATGTCTGAAACAGAAACATTAGACAGAGTGTCACAATATTTTCAAAGTGCTTTTGGTAGAAAAAAAACCCAACATAATATATTCCTTTAGTTTCTGAATTCTTCAAGCATCCTTGTTAATTTTGTTGATGTAAGACTTCTTTTTTTTTTTTTTTTTTTGAGACGGAGTCTCACTCTGTCACCCAGGCTGGAGTGCAGTGGCGCAATCTCAGCTCACTGCAAGCTCCGCCTCCCGGGTTCACGCCATTCTCCGGCCTCAGCCTCCGAGTAGCTGGGACTACAGGCGCCCGCCACCACGCCCGGCTAGTTTTTTGTATTTTTTAGTAGAGACAGGGTTTCACCATGTTAGTCAGGATGGTCTCGATCTCCTGACCTCGTGATCCACCCGCCTCGGCCTCCCAAAGTGCTGGGATTACAGGCTTGAGCCACCGCGCCCAGCCTATTGTAAGACTTCTAAGATAAAATGTTTTTTATATTATTCACGAAAAGAAATAATGAGATAGGACAACAGTATACATGAAAACGGTCATACATTTCACAGGTAGTCAAATAAATGTAAATTAATGTAACCATAAGATACCACTTTTCATCTACTGCCAGTAAAAAAGACCTAAAATACTCAAAGCTGAGGGGAGTGTAGGGAAGTTCTACACTGTCATGTTGATGGTAACAATGTAAACGGATACAATTTTTCTGAAGCACAATTTGTCAATCTTTACCAAAAACTCTATAAATATGTGCAAACTCTTTACCTAGAAATTCTACATCAACAAATTTAACCTGAGAAAATCATAAAAGTATAAAAAATATGTAATTTCAAGAATGTTCATCACATCACTGATTGTAACAGAAGCAATGAGAAGAACCTAAATGTCCAGCCACATGAAAGTGATTAAATTTTGGTATATTTATACAACGGAATACTAGGTAGCCTTTATAACTGTAACACAATTAAATGTTTACTGGAAGTATATAATATATGGTACTGGATGAAAATATAACATTAGATAAAAAAGTAAACATGAAGCCATGGGTAGTATGGCCCAATTTTTGTAAAAAGGTGTATGTGTGTTTATGTATATATATATGTACAGGCCTGTATGTGTACATATTTATATGTATATGATACAAATGAAGGAAACAAAAGTCTTAAAACAGATATACCTAAATGGCAAGAATAATCAGTTTGGGGGAGATTACAGGTAATTTTTTTCCCTTTTGCTTATCTGCAATAGTTTTTTAATTCTATAACAAATATGTAGGCTGCAAAATGAATAACATTAAAATATTTACATATTAAACTTTTAAAATAAAGTACAGATTTTGAGCACTTTGAGGAGTAATTTTATTTATTTATTTATTTATTTATTTATTTGAGACAGAGTCTTGCTCTGTCCCCCAGGCTGGAGTGCAATGGCGTGATCTCAGCTCACTGCAGCCTCTGCCTCATGGGCAGTACTTCTCATGCCTCAGCCTCCTGAGAAGCTGGAACTACAGGTGTGAGTCACCATGCCCAGATAATTTTTATATTTTTAGTAGAGATGGGATTTTGCCACGTTGGCCAGGCTGGTCTTGAACTCCTGATCTCAAGTGATCCTCCTGTCTCAGCCTCCCAAAGTGCTGGGATTACCAGAGTGAGCAACTGCACCTGGCTGATGAGTAATTACCTATAAATTTAAAAAACTAATTATCTATGAATCTAAAAGCTAATCCCCAACAAAACACAAAGCAACTTCTGGCCAGGCGTGGTGGCTCATGGTTGTAATCCTAGCACTTTGGGAGGCTGAAGTGGCTGGATCACCTGAGGTCGTCAGGAGTTCGAGACCAGCCTGGCCAACATGGCAAAACCCTGTCTCTACTAAAAATACAAAAAATAGGCCAAGTGTGGTGGCAGGTGCCGTAATCCCAGCTACTCGGGAGGCCGAGGCAGGAAAATCGCTTGAATCCAGGGGGCAGAGGTTGCAGTGAGCTGAGATCGTGCCACTTCACTCCAGCCTGGGCAAAAGAGTGAACTGTTTCTCAAAAAATAAACAAACAAAAAAACAAAGCAACTTCTACCTTGAAAACAGATATCTGAATTAAAACATTAAAACATATGTCTACACTGAAAAACAAATAGGCATAAAAAGCTTTTATACTTTGAACACTAGCAGTTCATTACACTTTTCTTTTTGGCCATAATGTAGTATTCTTAGATGGAGTTCTATTAAACAGGTATTTTCTCAGAGAAATAATATTATAATTGGTGGTTAAGTACTCAATTGAAGACCTGACAACAGATGCAATGGACAATGTCACACAAGAAAAGATACCATGTAAAATGCCTTACCTACTTTGAAATAGTAAAATTGTGCTATAGGTTAAGTAAAAGGCATAAAAATATAAGAAATTCAATGTCCTAAAAATTGTACTGAAATATAGCATTTGAAAAGTACTAGTACTCAACCTATTTAAAACTAGAACACTAAGTTTAATGAACGTTATGTACTCAGGTAGTAATTGTTTTGCTTGCCTTATTAGAATTTGGCAAATTCTGGAAGAAATTACTAGAAGAGCTCATCTCTGATTTTTAAAAATTGGGCAGTGGAAGATAGGGTGTTCAACCTGACCAAGCCCTACTGTGAAAAAGTTCCTGCAACAAGAAGGGGCATCTCAAATCGTTCCTCTGACCTTTAAAAGCTACACTGGAGCTCTACAGTGTTTAGAAGTCCTCATAAAAGGTTCTATTTATGAGAATTTGGAAAAAATAATCTCATGAACCCAATCATGCTATGGACTAATTTTATGGTATGTATATCCACACAAATAACCATCAGTTAGCCCATCCGATGTTTTTATAAGCCTCTGCTCTTATAAGTAATTTCCCCTGACAACTACTGCTTCCCTGGTTCATTCTTCAGAGTATTGGGAAATGCTGCAGGAATCAAAATGCATGGCTAACGTGAAAAAAAAAAAAAAGAGCAAAGGAGAGAAAAATACCAAGTAGCAGAGAAAAAAAACCCAAGACAACTTGAAACATGTACTATTTAAACTAACAGGACACTAGAAAAGCATGGAGATGTTACATCAAAACTATTAATAAAAGTATTTGTTTTACTTAATAGCCTTCACTACACACCAAGTTTTTTCTCCCTCGAGTAACACACCTATCTACAAAATCTGATTTCTAAAACTGATATACTAGGAGGTGATAATTTGCTTTTAAAAACTTTCCACAGGTATCTATCAAATGTGCATTTGAATTGTGGTTCTAGGTACCAAAGTTTGATTTTTTTTTCTCCTTAGAGATTGTCTGGTCCAACTCATTACGTGGAGGAATTCAATTATTTTCTGGTAAGATTCTTGACAGGTAGTAACTCAGTTTTTTCTTGAACACTCCTAGTAAAGGGAAGTGTGGTGTCTCAGAAGTAGAGTCACACACAAGTTGACTGTCCAACTGTGGGTCAGATTTCCCTCAGAAAAAATTGAAATCTACTTCCCTGTAACTGACACCCTCCTGCTTCTATTTTTGTCCCATCCAACCATCCTGGATAAAGTCCAACGCCTACCCACACCATAGTCCCTGAAACATTTGAGGACAGATAAAGCATTCTTCCCATGCCCTATTTTTACCAGTCAAGTTCTCCATGGCAAGTGTGTATAATTCAGTGGAAAGTACATAGTCCCTGGAGTCAGACTTCAGTAGATTCCTGGTTGTACATTCTTGGGAAACCTCTCTAAGTCTCATCTATGTTTCCTTCTCTGTGACAGGGGAACACCCTAGTCTTACTGGAACGTTCTGGAGAAGAAATGAGTTTGCAGAGCTGATGCCCAGTAGAGTGCTCGACTCAGTGAAGAACGTCAAGAATGCGATTGACTCTCTCCCCCTCAGCTTATTCGAGCTTTGTTTAACCACACATTTCTGTCATTCAGAAATTGGATAAGCCCACACATTTTCTGAAACTGCTAATCTCAAGGAACAGATCACATCAGATTTACAAGCAGCACAATATCCTGGTCTGAGTTTCTTCCCCCTTCCTCACTCTGTGCATCCTTTACTGTAGAGGCTGAGAAAGAAAGGTCCTTACATCCCTCGTAGTACAACAGATACTCCAGGTAACTTAAGGGCTGGTCTAAAGCAGAAAAGAAAGGTATAAGGGTCCCATCCAGTAAAGGGAGAAGGTAAGTATTAGATTTACTATGGCTTTGTCACTGAAAATCTGCCAAATGCAAGCTCTTGGTGGTCACCAGTGCCACCAGCCTGACAGCTTGAATAAAATGTATTGTGTAACGTAGGAAGAAGTATGGGCTTTGGAGCCAGGCTTTCCAGATTCAAATCCTTATACCACCATTTGCTTGATGCATAATGCTGGACAAGTTACTTAGTTCCTCTGTCCTTGGTTTCCTCATTGAGGATAATTATAGTTACTACTTTTTGCTTTGGTAACACTATCTAAGCATCAACGGAAAGGAAGAAAGGAAGAGCAGGGGCAAAAAAGAAGAGCGAGGGGAATTATAGAAAGTCATCGTGAAAGTCTAGTCTTATTCTTGTTTTCTTACATTGTTTATTCCAACCTACACAATGCAAACAAGTTTTCTATCCCTGTGCATTGTGACCTTAAGTCAGGGCCAGATGAGAATTCTTTCTTGGTAGCCAAAACATAGTGTCCTCAGGGTCATTTCCTTTGCCATAGTGGAGAACAAATGCTAATAGAGATGACATGATTTAAAAACATCTGACTTATAGGCAGTAGAAAGGAATGTAAAGACTTTCTAAAGTATATAATCTTGGCTTAAATAAGTGAGAGTTCTTTCATGTTCTGATTTCACTACACTCTTGCACATCAGATATGAACATAAATGACTTTTCATTAATTAATCAGTTTCATTAATGATTATAAATACTTCTTTACTAAATTTTCTTAACATGATTTTTACGTCTCTGTGGGTCATACTTTCCATACTAGTCCATGTGTACTACATGTGAGCAGCTGAACTCTAGAGGCACCAAAACTCAAACCTCCATAGCTCGTGCTATAAACTTTGCCTTGGCAAGGCTTCCTTCTCCTTTAGCCTGATTCTTGTGCTTAGCTTGCTTGGGCTCTGGCTCCAGGCTACGTCTGATTCTCTGGGCTCTGGTACTAACCCTGGCCCAATCTTATGCCCCCATTTTCACCCATAAAACATGGTGTTTTATATTACATTAAAATGTATAACAAAGAAAGGAGATAATGAAGAGAAAAAGGAGGAGAAAAAAACAATGAAATCAGTAAAAAGTTGGGGTGGAGGAATAACCTACAATTTTTTTACACTGTTTCTTTTTTTTTTTTTTTTTTTTTTTTTTTGAGACGGAGTCTCACGCTGTTGCCCAGGCTGGAGTGCAGTGGCGCGATCTCGGCTCACTGCAAGCTCCGCCTCCTCGGTTCACGCCATTCTCCTGCCTCAGCCTCCTGAGTAGCTAGGACTACAGGCGCCCGCCACCGCGCCCGGCTAATTTTTTGTATTTTTAGTAGAGACGGGGTTTCACTGTGGTCTCGATCTCCTGACCTTGTGATCCGCCTGCCTCGGCCTCCCAAAGTGCTGGGATTACAGGCTTGAGCCACCGCGCCCGGCCCTACACTGTTTCATTTTATACACTATCAATCCTGGGAAGCTGTCTGTGACAACAGAATAGACATGCATCCCTAGAAATGTATATTTAAGAATAAGTATATGTATCTACAAATATAATCCATATTGCTAAAAACCAATGAAAATTCATACTGACCTTAGGGGGTTTAAACGGATAGTCTGGTGAAAAGGTAATGTCAAGAAAGAACACCCCTCCTTCATAGACAGATCCTGGGGGTCCCAATATAGTTGACCTCCATTCATAAATGTTGTCTCCTTTGGGTCCAGCACTGAAATAAGACATACAAATGAAATGTGCTTAGAAATTATATACAGGCTGGAATTTAACAAAATCTATTTATGATAACCAATTGAGCAAGTCCATAAAAACACAAAAAGTTAATCAGTTAACTCTGTTAAGATTCATATTGTTATTACTTAATAAAAGAACACCAAGATCCTCTTTTGTCATTCACAACCCTAAGCCTATGGAACAAGAATCCAAGGACCATAGGCCAGAGGTAGGAACACAAATGTTTAATAAAAGCATGAAATTATTTGTGATGTCAGAGACAAAATTTCAAAGTTAGAAGGGCCTCTGGGGAATGACTAGTCTGATCCCTTTGCTAACAACTGAGAACACAAAGGAGGTTCAATGTTCATCATCCAAAGTCTCTGCTCAAATATCATATCCCATCTGAATCTTCCTTTCTTTCTTCCCACCCAAAGGACTTCCTGACCCACACATCATGAGCAATAAGGTCTGTAGAAGGTAAGATGTATCATTTTGTTTTATAACTGTGTTTTGTAAACTACTGCTTCTTTCCACCCCCTCTAGAAGGTGCTTGAGGAACGGGTTGTACCTTGTCCTTAGTGCCTCCTAAGTCAGTATGTTGGATGATGATGGATTAATAACAAAGCAAATGAAGAAGCCACACGGCTACTAGCAGTACACATGTCTCTGAGTTCCAGAGAATTTTGCTGAAAACAATATGGCCCACGTGAGTCAAGTGAATTGTATTAGTTCTCTCAGGTGAAAAGAAGGGCAAAATGAGATTAGGATTTAGCTTTCCAGTGTTCTTTTTGTTTCATCAAGCTATTACCTACATGTAATAATAACAGAATACTAGAAATTCTCCTCACACCCTATAACAAAGTAGGCAACCCTATTAAGAGGCTTGGGAAAGATTTTGTTGCCAATAAGGATTCAGCTTCTTTTCCTCTTATTTTGAAATGAGTTTATATCTACAAAAAACTCATTACTAAGCAGCCATTTTATCACAAACAGCCATTCGTAATTTAAAAAACTCCATAAACTTAGCAAAAGTGGAATAGAAGGAAACTTCTTTAACCTGATAAAAGACATCTATCAAAAACCTCACATCAACTACTATATTCAATGGTAAAATATTAAAAACACTCCCTTTAAATTGATGAGTAAGACAAGAAGGGCTGTTATCCCCACTTCTAATCAGTACTGTACTAGAGATCATATTTATCAAAGTATGAAAATCAGAAGGAAAAATAAAAGGCATATGGATTGAGATAGAAGAAATAAAATAGTATTTGTAGTATATATATATGGGCTTTTTTCCCTGTGAACCTAAATACTACATATATATATGGGCTTTTCTCCCTGTGAACCTAAATACTATATATATGTATATATACACAATGTATTAAACTTAATAAAAAGAGTTTAGCGAAATTGCTAGATATAAGCTCAATATCCAAATATCAACTTCATTTCAATACACCACCAGAAAATGCAATTTTTTTTTTGAGACAGGGTCTCACTATGTTGCCCAAGCTAGTCTTGGACTCCTGGGCTCAAGTCATTCTTGGGTCTCAGCCTCTCAAGTAGCTGGGTTTACAGGCACGCATCACTGGACCACAAATGGCTCCTAGAAAATGTATTTTTAAATGAGTTGCAATAGGTCTTGTAAGGAAGCTATGAATAAAGTCATAAAAGATGTGTAAGATCTTTATGGAGAAAATTATATAAAACTCACTGAAAAATACTCGTAAGAGTTAAATAAATGGAGAGAGATACCAAGTTTATGGGTAGGGAGACCTGATATCAGATGTCAATTTCCCCAAATTGATTAATCACAATTCCAATTAAAAAGTCCAACTGCTTTTTAAAACCAAAATTCGACAAGTTGATTTACAACTTTTTTTTGGAAACTCAAAGAAATTCCTCAAACTTTTCCACACAAATATGAAAACCTGATTTATGTCAACTGATGGGACTAGGAAAAGTTTTTATATTTGAAAAACAGAGAAACTGGATTTTACCCTCAGTAAATAAACAAACTCTGTTGCAGATGGATTAAATATTTAAATGCAAAAGTCAAAATTTTAGAGTTTGACTGAAGAGAGTGACAAGGCAAGCCACAAACTGAGAAAAGATATTTGGATCATATAAAAGTGACCAAATGCTAGTGTTGAGAATATACAAGTTCCTAAGAATCAACTAAAAAAAGACTAACTCTATTAAAAAATACATAGATATTTCCAAAAAAAGGGAAACACAAATGGCCAATAATCATATGAAAAATGCTCAATATCATCAAAATCGGGGAAATGAAACTGAAAATCACAATTCAGTAATATTATTTTACAAAATGCAAAGGCAAAAATAAATGCCAGATAAAACCATGTGTTGATGAGGATGTGGAAAAACCAGAACTGCTATGTACTGCTGATGAGTATGAGTAATCACTCTGGATAAGAACATAGGCTCATCTAGTTAAGTTGAATATACAGTTGACCCCTAAACAACAGGTCTGCATTGCGTGGGTCAACTTAGATGAAGTAAATTTCAAGAAAATACACCAGAAAAATTTGAGATTTGTGACAATTTGAAAAAACTTGCTGACAAAGCACTAGCCTAGAAATATTGAAAAATTAAAAGAAAGTTAGGAATGTCATGAGTGCACAAAATATACAAAGGTATTAGTTTTTCTCATTTACTACCAGAAAATATATACCAATCTCTTATGGAAAAGTTAAAATTATCCACACAAACGATACATGATGCCATGTGCATTTAAAAGAAATGTAAGCAAACACAGAGAGTATTAAATCACAATAAAATGCATAAAAGTAACTGTGGTACATACTGTACTACTGTAATAATTTTGTAGCCACCTCCTGTTGCTATTGCAATGAACTCAGCTATTGCCAATAGCTGCCTAAAATGCCTAAAATGCCATGTGACAAAAATCATCTCTGCATGAGCAGTTCATCTCTCCAGCAAATTGCATACTGCGGTAAAAACTGATCTCTCTCAGTTCTCGCCTATTTTTCATTGTGTTTGTGCAATACCGTAAATCTTAAATAACACCATGGGATCCATACGAAGGGCCACTAGTGATTCTGGAAGTGCTCCCAACAAGCAGAGAAAAGTCATGCCATTACAAGGAAAAGTTGAATTACTTGATATACACTGTAGATTGAGGTCTACAGTTGTGGTTAGCTGCCATTTCATCTTGTAAACAGATGATGTAAACTTAGGGTAACAATAAACACAGTACAATACTGTAAATGCATTTTCTCTTCCTTATGACTTTCTTAATATTTTCTTTTTTCTAGTTTACTTTATTGTAAGAATACGGCATATATACATATAACATGCAAAATATGTGTTAACTGAAATGTTTATGTTATGAGTAAGACTTCTTGTCAACAGTAGGGTATTATTAGTAGTTAAATTTGGAGAAAGTCAAAAGTTATACGTGAATTTTTGATGGCACGGGGGGTTGGTACCTCTAACCCCTGAGTTGTTCAAGGGTCAAATGTACACCTATTTTACAACATAGCAATTATACTCCCAGGTATATACTACAGAGAAACTTTTACATGTGTGTACCACCAGAAGACATTGAGAATGTTTATAGAAGCACTATTTATAATAGTAAAATTGGAGACAACACAAATGGCTACTGACAGAAAAATGGGTAGGAATACTATACAGCAGTGAAAATATACAGATTAACATGAATGAATCTTAAAAATATATTGAATAAAAAATTAAGACTAAAAAGAATATATACAGTATGATACTATTTCTGCAAAGCTTAAAAGCAAGCAAACAAGGATATATACTGTTGAGGGACACATAAATATGAGGTAAGAAAAGAAAATGAGTAGGAAGAAAGTTCAGAAGAGTGGTTTCCTGGGTGGGAGCAGAGGTTGGAGAAGCAGCATACTGAGCTTCAATGGTTCTGGGTATGTTTTACTTCTCAGTGTGTGCAGTGGATTCAGGTGCTTTCTGTTTTATTACCAGGTTTTCTAATCTGCCATGTGTTAGATACGTTATTACATATGTACCAAATTCTTACATTAAGAAAAATTATGTCAAAATCTACCAATATGGTGAGAAAAGCAACGTGCTGCATATGTACAGTGTGATCCTACTGTATAAATTAAAAACAGATCCTACTCTTTAATTTATAAGATCCTACTGTATGAATTTACAGGTCCTATGGTATGAATATTTTATATTATTTATGGATACATATCTATGTCCAAGTCTTTTAAGAAATTATCTGGAAAGATAAACCTAAATTCATGATAATGGTTATGAGAACAACAACGGATGAGGGGGAGTGGGGAGATGGGAGGAAATAGATGTAGAGATGGGAAATGAAGCAGAGTTAAATTTTATTTCTAGAGTTTGATTTCTCTTGTTTAAAAAAAGATGAAGTAAATAAAATCACAGTTATCCTAGTTCATTGCAAAGGGCTGGAATATATTGAGAAGCAGTGGTGTAAGGGACTACAGTACAACATTCCTCCCCCATTGCCCCATTACCTCCTTCTCCTGAGGCTGGCAATGAGGCACAGACAGAGTATATTCAGCCCAGATGACAATACAGCTTTGGCAACAACAGCCTCTTGTTGCCAGACAGGCTCACTCACTCAGATGAATAACACACATGGTTAAGCCTTGAGCTATAATTAAACCCAATACGAATAGATAACCTTATCAGAAGGAAGAGCTTAAAAGTAGAGAAAATTACAGGTTCATAGTTACAACATTACTTCAAGGTAGATGAATAAATTCAGTTAAAAAAAACACACAGGTGAGTGTATACAGCTATGAAATAACATACACAAACACATCTAGCAAATCCCAAGCTATAATTTCTCTGAGTCACTGTAAGAAATCTTAAAATAGCCTCCCAAGGATGGTAACCACAGTAAATTATAAGATACAGGCTAAATAAGGAGTTGCTACCAAATAGTGCGGCTGAGGAAGGGACTCCGAAGTAGAAGACGGCAGTATCCCACCAAGAAGGGCAATGTCTGCAGATAACATAAACCCAATTTTTGCCCATTCCAAGTTTTATTTGGCTCTCAGTCAGAACTCCAAGTTGTATTGGTTCTTTGAAGTTAGTCAGCTGTCTATGTAGTTATTAACAGTGGACTAAAATAACCCAGCTAATATTATCACTCTGAATTGGTTTATGCTGTCAAAGTGTGCCTCTTTAAGAAATCTTAGCCAGTAGCAACAAATTATCTTGATAACAGACTGGTCTTCTAAAATGCATATAAAACTAGCCTACAATCACAGCACTTTGGGAGGCCGAGGCAGGAGGATCATTTGAGGCCAGGAGTTCAAGACCAGCCTGGCCAACTTGGTGAAACCCCATCTCTATTAATAAAATACAAAAATTTGCCAGGTGTGGTGGTGGGCGTCTGTAATCCCAGCTACTTGGGAGGAGTATCTGGGATACTCCTATCCCAGGAGATAGGAGATGGGATACTACCTGAGGCAGGAGAATTGCTTGAACCTAGGAGGTGGAGGTTGCAGTGAGCCAAGATCACACCACTGCACTCTAGGCTGGGTGGCAGAGTAAGACTCTAGACTCTCAAAAACAAACAAACAAACAAAATGCATATAAAACTAATACTCTTTCCCTTAAATAAAAAATTTTTTTTTTTTTTTTTTTATGACGGAGGCTCGCTCTGTCGCCCAGGTTGGAATGCAGTGGCCAGATCTCAGCTCACTGCAAGCTCCGCCTCCTGGGTTCACGCCATTCTCCTGCCTCAGCCTCCCGAGTAGCTGGGACTACAGGCCCCGCCACCTCGCCCGGCTAATTTTTTGTATTTTTTAGTAGAGACGGGGTTTCACCGTGTTAGCCAGCATGGTCTCGATCTCCTGACCTCGTGATCCGCCCATCTCGGCCTCCCAAAGTGCTGGGATTACAGGCTTGAGCCACCGCGCCCGGCCAAAAATTTTAACATTTTAGAATCTTGAACTGCACAGCCCTCTGCCCCACTCCTATTTGGATATGTACCAGTTGAGAACCCAACATGCAAAACATTGCTGTATATGGTAGCCATGTGGCTATTAAGCACTTGAAATGTGGCTAGGGCAAATTGAAATGTGCTGTCTGTATGTGTAAAATATACACCAAAGGTTGAAGACTTAATGCAAAAGAAAGTAAAATAGCTCATTAATAATTTTAATTACTATTTACCTATTAATTTAATAATTTTAACGAACAACTACATGTTGAAATGGTAATACTTGGAATGTACTGGCGTAAAAATTTATTAAAATATGCTTCGCCTATTGCTTTTTCCTTTAGTGTGGCTATCAGGAAATTTAAAATTACATACGTGGTTCACATCATATTTCTGTATCATGAATCGAGAATTGAGAAAGAAATCTGTAGACTGGGCCGGGCGCGGTGGCTCAAGCCTGTAATCCTAGCACTTTGGGAGGCCGAGACGGGAGGATCACAAGGTCAGGAGATTGAGACCATCCTGGCTAACACGGTGAAACTCCGTCTCTACTAAAAAAATACAAAAAAAAACAACCTAGCCGGGCGAGGTGGTGGGTGCCTGTGGTCCCAGCTACTCGGGAGGCTGAGGCAGGAGAATGGCGTGAACCCGGGAGGCGGAACTTGCAGTGAGCTCAGATCCGGCCACTGCACTCCAGCCTAGGCAACAGAGCGAGACTCCGTCTCAAAAAAAAAAAAAAAAAAAAAAAAAAAGAAATCTGTAGACTGTTTTTTCTTTTAATGATCACTTATCTCTCAAGCTGATCAAATAAAATTTGGTGCCGGAGGACACTTGCAGTACAGAGCAATGATGAAGAACATAAACAGGCTCTGGAGTCAGACTAAGTTGTCTGAATCCTAGCCTTGGCATTTAAAGCCTGGTAGGACCTGGGTAAATGTGTAATTTTTCTATGTCTTAGTTTCCTTGACTGCAAAATGAGATAATTATAGTACCAATCTTGTAAATTTTTAGTAGAATTGTACTCACAGAACTTGGAAAATAGTAACCCTCCAAAGGTCAGTTGCTGTTGTGGTTGCTGTTACATGTTGTAGATGATCAAAAATAAACTCAAAGAGGCTGTTTTGTAAATTTATAAGAATGGTTTCAGAACTGAAAAACAAGGCTACAAAGATGTGTACATCAAAAAATAATAGTAATGATTCTGTAAACTAATCTTATGATGTATATTTAGACATAGCAGAACTTTAGAAAACGTGTATATTCACTGCTGCCACTCTTAGGAAATTCAAATTATCAATGAATAGAATGTTTATTTAACATCAGGATTTTCAGGTATTAGGTTATTTAGTAATGTTTTCCCACTTGCAACATTCTGAAAATGATCAATTCCCTTACTGTTTTATTTTCAGATTTTTTTTTTAAATAAGAAAAAAACCTAAAGCTTTCATAGTTAAATTTCAAAATAAAAACACAATGAGGTAAATCTTTTAGAATGAAAAATATCAGCAAATTACGATTTGGCTGAATGCCCAAGGTTGCTGCTTCAGGAGAAATTCTGCAACAGAATCAAACCACGTTCAGCTTCCCATGCTGCAGCCTACAGTGGATGAGCCCCTATGTACAGCTGAAATATTACATGTAATAAAAGTCATGAAAATAATTAGGCTCTCACTGTCTTTACTTAAGATCATAAGATGCTTTTAATATACTGAATACTTTTCAATCTGCTGTGCCACATCTGTGATTCTAAGACCAAGAGTTTTTGGCTCTGTCTACTGCTTTTTTACTTAACACGGACTTTGGGACAGGTAAAGAGGAAGGATGCCTTGGCAATGTTGGGATTCTGGCTCCATAGAAAGAATATGTCTGACTTGCCACCACTTTTCACTTAACCTTTCTGTGCCTCAATCCCTTCGTAAGTAAAATGAGATGATGGTACCTCAAAATAAAGTAAAATATCTCATTAGTAATTTTAATAATTACTCTTTATCTATTTAATAATTACAGGTTAATAATAATTACAGGTTGAAATGGTGGGCTAAAAATGTATTAAAATAAAATTCACCTATTTCTTTTTTCCTCTTTTTAATGTGACTACTAGGATATTTAAAATTACATACATAGCTCACAGTATATTTCTACATCATGAATCAAAGAAGTTGGGAGGTTATTGGGAGGTTTGATGATATTATTACAAAAAAAGTGCTTAGAACCTTGCTTGAACATACCAAATGCTGAATAAACATTAGCTATGTATATTATAAGTCTAAATCTTGATTGAAGGGATTATAATTGATGGCATAACTAGAAGAAATTAAAGGGGAATGGGCTTTTTAAAATTAATATTCATAGAATAAGCTAGCTGAATATAAAGTTTTAACGGCAATGGATACCTAAACTGTGTGTTTAAAAAATCTAATCATACTACACAGCAAGTGAGAATTGCTATCTGTTAATCCCACAACCCAGTGAAATTCTCTTACAATAGGTGTGTGACTGATCAGGTAGGGAACATCTTGTCTGAACAATAGGTGTTCAGTCCCTGTAAATCCAGGGAACTGACCTGAAATTACTAGGGATGGGGTAGTAAGAAGATGATGAGGGGATTTTTCAAAAGCTTTAGCAATCCTTGCTTATGAGCAGAGTCCATGTAACTGAATTCATCCTTCCTGTGGGAAAGTACATTGTTCACATTCAAACTATATACTGCACCTATGTCCAAAGCCCCTTTGGAAACTAGCTGCAGGGATATTGAGATTTTGGCATACAACACAATAATGAAGGTGTTTCTCTAGTGGCAGTCTCCCTCTAATTTAGGGTTCTACTCCATTTTGTTTGTCCTCTTCAATGTCTGCCTACTTAGGGGCTCTACCATCAGCTACCTAGTCTTTTCACCTTCATTCTGGGTATCTCATTATCTACCTTTGACAATCACCTACCAAACTGTTAGCATCTCTAATCTGGTCATAAATCTGAGAGTCATCCTTGACCATGCCTCTTTTTTCTCCTCTGCTCTAAGTCCCCCAAATCCTGTTGAATCTTACTTCAGTGTTATCTCTGTACTATGATTATTGGCCACATCAGCTCTCATTTAGATTATGGCACCAGCGTCTTGCATGGTTTCCCTGCCTCCAGTTTTGCTTCCTTCCAATCCGTTCACCAAACTGCAGATAGGGTAATTTCCAGAAACTCCTTTAAGTAGGATCTTTTGCTTCCCTGCTTTCTCTAGGTTCTTCATGATCAAGCCCAAAGTTCTTTGTAGCATACAAGGTCTTTCATAAAGAATTGGCTCCCGCTTACACTTCTGGTCCCACCCCTTGCCATCCCAAAGCTCCCCTTCAACTCGATTACTCCAATCATACTGGAATTACTTGCAGAGCTTTCAAGAGAGCTGGGCTCTTTCTTGTCTCCTGGCTTTTGTATAAGATGTTCTGTAGGTCTGACCATTCTATTTGACCCCTAGTCCATAACTTAGCTGCAACCTTTCCGATCTGCTAAAAGCTGTACTAGGTTCTCCTTTGGAAGTGGTAACATTCTGTGCAAATATAAACGTTATAAAAACATATATATAGGACCTCTAATTTTGGTGGAAAAAGACATATTAAGAAACAGTATTAACTGGATCATAGGAAAAAAAGAACTCTATACTGACAGTGAAAAGGCATTCCCTATGCCCCCAGAGGGTGTTCAGAAACAGGCCAGTTCTGTAGTGTCTGAGAGGAGGACAAATGAAGACTAGTATTCCATAAACCCCTGAGATTCCCTGTATTTGTATTAATTTTTTCTAAAAACCAATACTGCCAAAGTCTACCAAAACATCTTAGGAAGTTAGCATATAATAGTGCTGATAGAAAAGATCCATTTCATACACTAAACACCACGCAGAACTGGACTGTTAATTTTATCCTCCATAAAGCTTCTTTCTAGTCCTTAAACATCTGGTTCTAATTCTCCTGAAATATTCCAAGAAAAATAATTATTTCGTACTTTTTGGTCAGTGAGTGCTTAATAAACAGGAATGATGTTTACCCTCAATCACACTTTACAGATTTGAGATGTAAAGACAAAAAAAAATGATTTTGGTGATCTTTCACCAAATATCATTTTAAAGTCACTATTGTTACCTACTCTGTACCCTTTGTTATCACTGTCAACAACTTAGCAGAGAGGAAGAAATAGAAGAAAAAGAATATTTTAAATGAAAAAATAACTACTACTTAATAATCATAATACTTCCCTTTCCCAGGGAAAGTAGTAGCCAGCAAGCTTAGAGAGTAAACTAGCCTTCTATGAGTCACTGAGAAAGGAAGACTTCTTCAGCAAGTTCATGACACTCCTCGACTTCCCTGCCTCTTTTTGTGTTACCTGTGTGTATATTTCATTTTCCCAATGTGTGGATACACTGCAATGAGTACACAACTATGCCAACAGACTTAAAATTTTAAGACACATAACTGTATAAAGTAGTGAGCAGGGATAAGTAGAGAAATTGGGAAACGGGAAGAAAGACTACAGGGAAAAACTGTATAATCTTTTCTTTTTAAGCTACACTTTTATAATACGCATTTACTTGTAAACATAAAGACCAACCACGGAATCAACAAGAATTAAGTCTTACTTTTTACAGGTTGAGTATCTCTTATTGAAATGCTTGGGACCAAAGGTTTCCAGATTTAAAATTTTCAAATTTTGGATGTTCAACCTGTATATACATGGGTTGTTAGAAATAGGTTATGATTATAAAGACTTTGGAAACCATCTAGATTTCAACTTTTTTTTATAACACAGAAGCAAACAAGCATTACAACTGGAATAGAAATCCATTCAGTTGGACAATTAGGCATAAAATCAATCAGAATTAAAATACTGAATTACAAAATCTGCAATCCTTTAATTAGCTGAAACGACTCTAGAAATGAGCTGTGTTGTTCTCAACCTTTTCCCCCCTTTTCCACTATACCTTTCTCTCCTTGCAGTAAAAATGGCTCACTTCAGCAGTGATTCTCAGCATGTATATGGGGGGAAGGGGAAAGAAAGGAATACTTAGGAAAAATGAAAAGGCTCCTTCCCTGCTGAACGCTTCCACTGAAAGCCTTCAATTCAAAGGCAATAATATTAAGGGTCAGAAAAGTGAAGTGCTTTGCTCAAGGTCACACCCAGAGAAGAAAACCTGAACCCTCTAATCCAGGGTTCCCCAACTCTCAGTACCAGTCTGTGGCCTGTTAGGAAGCAGGCCACACAGCAGGAGGTAAGCAGCAGGTGAGTGAGCAAAGCCTTCATGTGTATTTACAGGTGCTCCCCATTGTTCGTATTACTCGCATTATCCCGTGACACTGTTGTTGTTACCAGGCAAAGCAAGAAACTAGTAGGGCTCACCTCTTCCTTGACCTCTGCACTTATACCATGGCAACAGTAAGTTTCTCTTTAAGGGCTCTAATTTCCCTTTTCTATATCAGTTGTATGACATCTTGCATGCTAATGTCCTCTTCCTGTCAGATCATTGGTGGCATTAGATTCTCATAGGAACGCAAACCCTACTGTGAAGTGTGCATGCGAGGATCTAGGTTGTGCGCTCCTTATGAGAATCTAGTACCTAACGACCTGTTACTGTCTCCCATCACCCTCAGATGGGACCGTCTAGATGTAGAAAAACAAGTTCAGGTCTCCCACTGATTCTACATGATGGTGAGTTACATAATTATTTCATTATGTATTAATGTAATAATAGAAATAAAGTGCATAATAAATGTAACGTGCTTGAATCATCCCAAAACCATCCCCCGACCCACGCCATCTGTTGAAAAATTGTCTTCTATGAAACTGGTCCATGGTGCCAAAAAGGTGGGGGACCACTGTTCTAATTCTAAAGTGAAGACTCTTACCCTGTCACTACTCCTGCCAATTAGATACGAAAACTGAAGAAAAAAAACAGAAAGGTAACCATTATGATAAACTACCCTGCTTGACGGACACCAGAGATTAAGATGCACATCGCAGTGTATTTTTCAACCTTTTCTTCCTGGGCATGTTTCAAATATGTAATGAAAGGCCTCAAGATACTCAGGGTTTCCAGAAATAGCCTCTCTTATCTGTACTGTAAGAACACTTGGGCCTGTGAGCTAGCCAATGTAGCGAAGAGTATTTCTTAAATTAATTCCACCCCCACCTCCCACCTGTTAGAGAGGGAAGCTGTGGAGTTTTAATGTATCTACCCATCTTATCTGCAGTATAAACAAGCTTTTGACAAGAATGCAAACCACTGCTGCCCCTACACAGTTTTCAGGAAGACAAATCCCTTCTCAAAAATTTTCAATTCTCAAAAATGTTACCACTCATACATGCGGAATGTAAAGCTCCCTGGTATCATTCTAATTGCATAATTATTACTTTCTAATATTTACAAAAGTAATCACAGTAAAAATTCCATTTAGAAGTTAAGATGGGGCAGATCGGAGGGACAGTTAACTATCTTAGACAGATTAGTTAAGGTATGTAATTTGTGTTCTCACTCAAGTGGGAGTTGAACAATAAGAACACATGGACACAGGGAGGAGAATATCACACATTGGGGCCTGTCGGGGGGTGGGGGCGCTAGCGGAGGGATAACATTTGGAGAAATACCTAATGTAGGTGATGGGTTGATGGGTGCAGCAAACCACCATGGCCCGTGTATACCTATGTAACAAAACTGCACGTTCTGCACATGTACCCCAGAACATAAAAGTCTAATTTAAAAAAAAAGAAATGTAATTTGTATAGTTATTATCAAGACAAATTGTTTCTAAAGTAGGTTAAATACCTACAAGACACTCAATACACTTTTCTTTGGCTGAGAACATCTTTTGTTTCTTGGCTATCTATGAAAATAATAAACAATTTCTTCATACAGTTGTCTAGTTTATTCCTAAAAAGGTTGGCTGTGATATCCTACTATCTGCATTTTTTTTTTGTATTCCTTACACAATCATCTAGCTCCAAGACCCATCATCACTGTCCTCTTCTACCATGCTGTTTGGAAGCCAACGTTATCAAAGCAGAGGAAGTGGAAGACAACTGAACCAGAAGACTAACAGCAAAAGTGACCTATATACAGAGACACTTAATAAATGCTTGTTGAAGACTAATAAAGAAATATCTATCGTAACACATGAATCTATTACCATAACATAGTGGTAAAGAAAGTATGCTTCAGATCCAGAGATGAAGGGTCCAAAGCCTGGCACTGCCACTTACCTTGTAACTCAGAACAAGTTACTTAATCTCTTGATGTTACAGTTGTCCATCTCTGAAAAAGTAGCTACTTCAGAAAGTTGATGTGAGCATCAAATGAATTAATATATGTAAAGTGCCTAGAACAGTGCCTGGCTCATAGTAAGGGCTATGTAAGTTTATGCTATTGATGGTGGTGGTAGCGCATCTGGATTGGCCACTGTGGGGACACTGGCCATAGTGGGGGAGGCATGTCTGGGGCTGTGCGCTCTGTGAAGCTGGCAGGGGCAGGGAACAGGTGATCCCAGTGGAAGCCCCAGACCCTACCGAGTTGGCAGGGGCCTGCACTTCTAGGCGCAGCTGCAGCTGCCCAGCAGTGGTTCTGACCTGGGCATCCCTGTGCTCTTAGGACCTGGAAAGCCCCCTGCCCCTGCAGGCTCGGAAGGGCCTGCTCCCACTCCCCGGCCTCTTCCCGGTCCCAGCACCTGCTCCAGTGCAGAGCAAAGTTATAGCTGAGCCTGGGCACTGTTGCGACCTGGCTGGGTGTGCATACACTTGGGGTGGTGCTGACATGCCAGCCCCCCATCCCCACCACTTTGGCTCCCTCTGAAGCTTTGGGTGCTGACGAGCTCAGGGAGGGAGGCCGGGGGTGTTGAGGGAAACTCAGCATGGGCCTGTAAGCACCCCTCAGCATAGACAGCCTGGGCACCACAGACAGCATGTTGATGGTGGTGGGAGGCAGACAGGAACCGCCTGAAGTCTGGGGACTGGGCTGCCAATCCAAGGTGGAGTATGCAACCCAGAGTGAGAACTTCATTGATGCCTCTTGGTCAGTCGAATGGTGCTTTTTCTAGGCCCGACCATGGACCAATCAGCATATACTTCCTTCATTCTGAGCACATAAAAACCTCAGACTCAGCCAGACTCAGACACTCATTTGTATAACTTGCCTGCTGCAAGGAGTTACCCACTTTGGGTCTCCTGGGAGCTGTTCTGTCACTCGATAAAGCTCTCTGTCTTGCTCACCCTCCAGTTGTCTGCATAACCTCATTCTTCCCAGACGTGGGACAAGAACTTGAAACCTGCAGTGGCAGGGCCAGGTCAGCTCAGGAGCCGTTGGCCGGAGCAGGACGGTGGGACTGAAAGAGCTGTAGTACAAACAAGCTGAAACATGCCCCTGTGAAAACATGCTCTCCTCCATTTGCCATGCTGCAGTCAAAGATAAAGAAGAGCTGCAGCTCTCCTGGGAACCCAGATCTCAGGGCTCCCTGAGCCAGAGCGGTGACATACTGTAATACCTTCTATGGGGCTCTGCAGTTCCTGGCATCTCTGAGTTTTCAGATGCCACTGCATTCCCCTTGTCTGGATGTGGGTGCCTGCAGTGGAAGCCTCTTGTGGTATATCTGTTACAGCTACAGCCTTGCACAGAGATGGCACCCATAGCTGCCCGCCTTGCCACAGGAGCTGGTGTACCTGGCTGTGCGCAGTGACCAGACCTCACGATTGCTCACTCACATACCCCTCGCCACTTTGTGCCTGGCTCACCCTTGGCAGGTGTAAGATCCAGGCCAGTAGTGCAAGCTGAGTGCAGCCTGCTGGGCCGAGTGGGTGGAACAAGCCCCGTGGGCATGAGCAAAACTCAAGCAGAGGCGCTGCCAGTCACAGAGGTTTCCAGCTGGTGAAGTGACACCTGAGGATCCCGTGACACTACTGTTACCAGGCAAAGCAAGAAGCTAGGAGGTCTCACCTCTTCCTTGACCTCTGCACTTATACCATGGAAACAGTAAGAATTTCTCTTTAAGAGCTCTAATTTCCCTTTTCTATACCAGCTGTATGACATCTTGCATGCTAATGTCTCTCTCTGTCCCCCATACTTCTCCCCACCAAATGCTGAGATCATGAAAAAATGCACAAATGACCTGATAAATCCCACCATTCTTGGTTTATAATTCAGTGAAGAATACCTTCAGTTTTGCATCATCCATTCTATAACATCTGAAGGCAGTGCCAGGCTGAAGTTCCCACATACTCTGAAACAGTGGCTTTACAATTAATCCTCTCACCTCCATGATATACACACATTACTACTTCAACAAAAACAAGAGGTTTGTTTTTGTTTTTCTTTTTTTTTTTTTTAAGTTTAGGGGAAGAAAGGCCAAGTGTCAGCTATGTTCAGGAAGAAAAGTGCTAGATAGTTAAAATAGGCTCTGTAAATAATAATCTAAGAATAAAAGATATTGATTGATTGCCAACAAGAAGTAGTGTTGAGACCAGGTGTGGCTCATGCCTGTAATCCCAGCACTTTGGGAGGATGAGGTGGGTGGATCACTTGAGGTTAGGAGTTGGAGATCAGCCTGGCCAACATAATGAAACCCTGTCTCTATTAAAAATACAACAAGTAGCTGGGCGTGGTTGCAGGCACCTGTAACCACGCCCAGCTACTGTACTTGGGAGGCTGAGATTACTTGGGAGGCTTGAACCCTGGATGTGGAGGCTGCAGTGAGCCAAGATCATGCCACTGCACTCCAGCCTGGGTCACAGAGCGAGACTCCAACTCAAAAAAACAAATGTAGTGTTAAGTGGACTCACTTAAATACTTTCCTATGATTACTTCAGGAAATCAAGACTCCCACAGGACTAAAATACTAGCTATACAGTGTTGAGACTTATTTTCAGTAGTTACCCACTGATAATGGCTTGACTGTGTTCCCACCCAAATTTCTTCTTCAATTGTAGCTCCCATAATCCCCATGTGTCATGGAGGGACCCAGTGGGAGGTAACTGAATCATGGGGGTGGGTTTTTCCCATGCTGTTCTCCTGAGAGTGAATAAATCGCATGAGATCTGACAGTTTTATAAAGGGCAGTTCCCCTGCACACACTCTCTTGCCTGCCACCATGTAAGACCTGCCTTTGCTCCCCCTTCACCTCCTGCCATGATTGTGAGGCCTTCTAGCCATGTGAAACTGTGAGTTCATTATACCTCTTTTTCTTTATAAATTACCCAGTCTTGGGTATTTCTTTACAGCAGTATGAAAATGGAGTAATACACACATCTTGTGTCAGTGCTCATTATGTGTAGGGCACTGTACTGTGATCTAGGCAAGATAAAGAACATTCTTGATTCCCAAAGGGCTTCCTGTCTGGGCAAGAAGAGAGAAGGTAAGACATATTTGTTCCACAGGATTCATAATCAAGATGCTATGGGAACCCTGCAAAAAAAAAAGTTTTCATTTCCTGGTAGGTGAGCTTCTTCACCCTGTCTTATACTACAGTAGTACCATGTTTCATTTCAGCAGTGACCTGAGAAAAAGAAACATTGGGTTCTCTCAGGATGAGTATATGATTTGAACAAGTCCCACAGGAGGTTCTGACATGAACTGCATCTCCTCCAGGGAAAGGCTTCATAAAAGGGGTGGCAATTAAGCAATTAAGCTGGGCTGGAAAGGTGAAGTGGATTTTAACTGGTACAGGGAGATAAAGCATAACAGACTAAGGGCACTTCATGGAAAAAGGCAGGGAGAAGAAAGTGGGTTGCCTGTTGGAAGAACAGCAAATATACCAGGATGGCTGAGGTTAGATAGGGTAGGGCCTTACATGACATAACAAGGAATTGGAAAAGTACTCCGGAGAACTGTGATATTCAAATCTGTTGCTCCTAGGAGCTGCAGGGCTCCACTGAGGTCTTTTGGGGTCATTCAGTTTGCTGCTCCCGCCCCAGCTGAGATTCAACAAGACAAACTCCACTGTGTTTGTGTACATTGTCAGTACATAATTTCTTTAAATACTCTTTGAATAAAAGGAGTCCACTGCTTTAAAAAGAGCTTGAACAGCTTCTAGAACTCCCACCCTGCCCCAACAACAAAAAAGCCTGGATCCCAAACCAGACCAGATGAATCAGAATCTAATGAACAACTAGAATCACCATGACAGAACTACTATTACAGACTATGGAGTCACTGAGGGCCTCCAGCAAGAAGCAGCACTGGGCAAACCTACTGAATGAGAAACTACATTTTTGGCAAGGTCCTTGGATGACTGGTGTGTACATTAAAAGTTTGATAGGCACTAGTGGAAGGTTTTAAATAGGAAACACATAATGAAATCCACATAAGAATATTCACCGTTTACTGAGCATCTTCTATGTGCCAGATATTGAGCACCTTTCACATCACTGAGCTCTCTTATCTGTAAAAAAGGCAACATTTTTTACCTTGTGAGGCTATAACAGGAATGAAGACATTTTATATTTATATACATTCAGTGTCAAATGTAGTGTCTGGCAAAGAGTAGGTTCTTCAAAAATTGTAAGTATTATCATTCACATATAGTTTTCAAATTATTTTCACTCTGCAAACTTAAATGTTATCTAAAACTAAAGGTCAAAGAAATTCAGTGACTTGGCAATGGTTACACAGTAAATGATGAAACTGCATTTCAAACCTAGATGAGCACTGAAAAGCTCATCTTCTTTCCCATACAACACTCTGACAGCAAGGCTTAGTGTGGACTGAAAGCAGGAGATAGAGAAGACCACAGCAGCAATGACACACTAAATTGTGTCAACATTAGTTTATTACTTTTCTGTTTAAGAGACCAGAATTGACTAGAATTACAAGCAAGTGCCAATACAAGTACAGACTAGAGTTATCATAGTCTGAAGAAATTATAGGTATGTCCTAGTATCTTCTAAACACTTAGCAATTAAACAAACAATATTTATATAATAACATTCAGTTAGTTATTTGGCAATTTATTTAACAATATTTATTCTCTGGATAGGCTTATCAAGTTGACAAAGCATTTTCACATTCATCATCTTCTTTAACCCTAGTGACAACTAAGTGAGATAGGATTATTCTTCTCAAATCAGATTGCTCTACTTACTTTTTTCCTCCTTAAATCCCTATTTAATCTCATAAACCTGGATTTCCTAAAACTTTGTAGTGGCTTTCGTGAAAGAATCAGGCTTTGTGTTAAAAAAAAAAAAAAAAAAAGAATCCAGGCTGTCAATGACAGGCACAGACTTCATCGCCTATCCTTCCTTCTTTCCTTTAGCCCATCAGCAAAGGTTAGGAAGACAGATGGGTTTTCAGTCAAAGGGAGTCAAGAACAGTGTGGGCAGCACGGCATAGGTTTATCTTTCTTATCTGTTCCACAGAAAAGTGATGCAAAGTAATTAATTGAGCTATGAAGGCTCTTGGTGGAAGTGCAGCCCCAGATGGTAACAAGTTTTTAAGAGCTCAGCCACACAGAATACCCTGGTGGAAAGATGATGAGTAACCAAACAGAAGACTCAAGTTTACTTTTTGGCTTTTGGTTTATTTATAAAATCTATGTCCCTTGATAAAATGAGTTATTTTCCCTCCACATCATTTGTGGTATTTCTAGAAGGCACCCTCTTAAGAATCCATAAAATTCTGAGCTATTCTATAGCTATAAATACACATTTTCAAAAGGACGCAAATGAAAGGCTCTAGAAACATCTAGTTGCTCAAAACAGTGAAGTTATGACAGCACTTTCACATTATGTCACAGTTCACTACTCAATTGCTTAGTTGTCTAAGGATGGTCTATTACGCCCTAGCTTTCATGTGAGATTTTGCAGTTGGCTGTTGTAAAACATTTATAGAAGTGACTTCTGGCACTCAAGTTGGTGATTTAATATTTGATACAAAGTTCATTAGTCATGGTATCTACATCAATTTTCTACAGTAGCTTTTATTGGCCTTTCAGATTTCAGCCACTACCTTCTCTTTGTAAGCAAAACAAACACAGATTTTACAGAAGATCTGCTATTTAAGAACCATCAACTTGTAGTATCCCTTAATAATTCCTGTCAACGTGGGCTATCTTTGAAGGATTTAGTGGTTTTTGCTTTTGGCAGTGCTGCAATGATGGAAATAACTTACACTGCCCATCCCCATCTTACAGTGTCTGCTAACATGTTGGGTTGTTGGCTGCCAGGCAGATTTAATTTATCCACTTCTCAGTTTGCATTAACCTTTGAATAATAAAGCACAGCTGAGGCTGCTGTAAGACACAAACAGAGGAATGAATAATTAAAAACACCTTCTCAGCCTTGGAAAGACCAATCCCTAACCATTAGGGGAGCTTTAATTGTGACTGAATTAAGCATTAAAAAGGCTAATTGTACTCTTTATAAATGGAAACAAATGCAAAGGACGTAGTATGACTACAATATACATAGTATATAAAAGCAGAGCTTTGAAGGCACCAACTAATGAGTTCAAATGAAAAACGATAGCCTGATTCTTAGAAAGCAATTTCCTTCTAAAGATGGCCACTCATTGTCTTACATTCAGAAAAATTGCTACGACTTGTAAAACGCTATTACTCATTTGATGCAGGTGGACGGGATAGAGTAGCATTTGAAAGGACAGAAATGTTAAAGCTGAAACAAAAGGTTGAGAATAGAATATATTATAGACAACCAACAGTCCTATCTTTTTTGAATCTGTCAAGTGCTTATGCCAGCTGGGCTTCTTTGCTTTGATGAATTTAATTTTCCTTTGGGAAGTTCAAAACCCAAATCCAAATCTGTCATTATTTACATGTTAACATTACAAAAGTCATTGATATTTCATATATTTGCTAAAATGTTGTATCTAATAATTTCGAACCAAAGGGTACCCTATTTGTCCAAATCATTGGAAACAATAAATTATCTCTGTTTCTAGACCTTCAACAAAAAGCAGGATGTCCCCCTAAATCAAAGAAAGCAGTTTCGCCAATTACTGACTTTCAAGTATTTGGTTAATTTTTCTTACACTAGAAAAGTTTCTCTAATGCTTAGTTTCACTTTTATTTTGCTACAAATAAGGCCCTTTCCCCCTATTTCTGTTCAAAAAACCATTTTGTCAATGCCCTTCAGTTACTGGAAAGTTAGGAAGATAGAAATCCTTTTTCTGTACTAAGCAACTTTATAGCATTTAAAATGGCTTTTATTTTCCACCTTTATGCCTTTCTTGGTTCTCTGAATCTTCTTCTTCTTTTTTTTTTTTCTGAGACAAGGTCTCACTCTGTGCATAGTGGCAGTGGCCTCTCTGCAGCAGCTGCTGTAGGGATGCCAGCTGCAGTGGGGGAGGCACAGCGAGGGCTGCACCCTCCATGGAACCGGTGGGGGCTGGGAACAGGCGGGAGCCCCATCCTCTACTAAGTTGGTGGGGCAGGAACCCTGTGCTGCTAGGCACAGCTGCAGCCACCCAGTCATGGCTCCAGACCAAGGCATCCCTGCACTCTCGGGGGCCCAGTAAGCTCCCTGCCCCCACAGGCTTGAAAGTACCTGTTCTCACTCCCTGGCCTCTTCTAGCTCTGGGCATCCACTCTGGGGTGGAGCAAAGTTGTGGATGGGCCTGGGTGCTGTCACAACGCGGCTGGGTATGAACATGCTCAGGGGAGGACTGACACACCAGCACTCTGCTGCACTGGCTCCCTCCGGACTTTAGACACCTATGAGTGCAGGAGGGGGCCGGGGGGGCTGAGGGCAGCTTGGTGTGAACCTATGGACATCTCTTGGCGTAGACAGCCTGGGTGCCATGGATGGTATTAAAAGCAGATAGGTTCCTAGGCAGGAAGGGGTAGGTCCCCAGTGAAACCCCACCTTCAGGCTGGGGATGGCCTGAAGCCTGAGGGCTGGGCTGCCAGTTCTGAGCAAAGTCTGCAGCCTAGAGTGAGAACTTCATTGATGACCACCTGGCTAACTATATGGTGCTTTCTCCAGGCCCACCCGTGACAGCCCATGGACCAATCAGCATGTACTTCCTCCATTCTGAGCACATAAAAACCCCAGACTCAGCCAGACTCACACACTCCTCTAGATGACCTGCCTGCAGAAAGGAGCTAGCCACTACAGGTCTCCTCTCTGCTGAGAGCTAGACATTCATTGGGACGACTTGCCTGCAAAAAGGAGCTACCCACTTCAGGTCTCCTGAGAGCCATTCTGTCACTCAATGAAACTCCTTTCCACCTTGCTCACCCTCCAGTTGTCCATATCTCATTCTTCCTGGATGTGGAACAAGAACTTGGGACTCACCAAATGGTGAAACTGAAAGACCTGTAACACAAACAGTGCTGAAGCATGCTCCCCCAACCCCCTACTCACCATCTTGTGGGTGATGAGAAGGAGAGAAGAGCTACGGCCTTCTGGGGAGCCCAGACCTAGGGGCTCCCTGAGCTACAACTGTGGCACCCTCTTTGAGGCTCTGCTGTTCCTGGCGTTTCCAAGTTTCCAGTCGCCACTGCATTCAGATGCATCGTTCAGATGCAGGTGTCTGTAGCAGAAGCCACTTGTGGTACATCTGACCTAGCCACAGCCTTGCATGGAGCTGCCTGCCCCACCACAGCAGCTGGCATGCCTGGCTGTGCACAGTGGCTGGACCCCATGATTATTTGCTCACACACCTCTTGCAGCTCTGCGCCTGGCTCGCCCTTGGCAGATATGGGATCCAGGCTGGTAACGTGAGTCAAGCACAGCTGATTCCAGGCCAAGTGGGCAGAATGAGCCCAATGGGCCCAAGCAAAACCCAAACAAAGGCACCACCTACCACAGAGGTTTCTGGCTAGAAAAGCAACACCCGAAGGACCCTGTGACACTATTACAAAGGATCCTGTGGTACGATCACAGCTCACTGCAGCCTCCATCTCCTGGGCTCAAGTGATCCTCCTACCTCAACCTCTTGAGTAGTTGGAACTACAGGCATGTGCCACTATGTTCAGTTAATTAAAAAAAAATATATAATATATAATATATATTATATATATATTTTTGGGGGGTACAGATGGGCTCTCCCTATTTTGCCCAGGCTGGTTCTTATCTCTTGGGCTCAAGTGATCCTTCTGCCTCAGTCTCTCAAAGTGTTGGGATTGTAGGCATGAGCCATCATGCCTCACCTCTAATTTTTTATAATCTAACTTCAAGATGACTCTCTGCACATAATAGGTAAAAGGATGATCAAATGAAAACAGATTTGAATTTGCTATTTTAGTAAAGACCAGATTTGAATTTGCTATTTTAGTAAAGACCAGCTTCTCTTCTAGGGGAACAGAAATATTACTTCTTTGGTTTTGGAGGCTCCATTCTTAATATTTTTGTTTCACATCAGTTCTTGATGTATGAAAACTACTGACTTATATTGAACTTGTTCCCTGATGGGACCTGGAAATCTGTGTGTTCTATTTGTACTTAAGTCTTATTTCTTTTGAATATCACTATCCTTTTCTATTACTCTCTAATTGTTGTATATTTGTTTAAATTTCCTTTGGTGATCAGTCTGTTGCCATTTTCTCAGAGTTAGCCACTTTGTAAAACCTGGTTTCATTCCTAATCAGCAAAATAAATTATCCTTACCCCTGGTTATGTTGTTGCCTGTCTTTTACAGTCCAGGAGTCCCTTGAGGGCAGGTACTATGTTTTACTTATCTTTGCATACTAGACAGCTGTGACGATGTCTGCAACATAATAGATACTAGAACACTTTTTATTGGATTTATGAATTCATAAAGAACTGAGACTTGTAACATTGACAAAAAGTGCTGAGGACAGAATAGGTGTATTAGTTTGTTTTCACACTGCTATAAAGAAATATCTGAGATTGGGTAATTTACGGAGGAGAGGTTTAATTGACTCACAGTTCCACATGCCTGGGGAGGCCTCAGGAAACTGACAATCATGGCAGAAGTGGAAGCAAACACCTCCTTTCTCACAAGGTGACAGGCGAGAGAAGGGTGAGGAGCGAAGGGGGAAGAGTGCCTTATAAAACCATCAGATCTCAGGAGAACTCATTACACAAGAACAGCATGAAGGAAACTGCCCCCATGATCCAATCACCTCGCACTGGGTTCCTCCCACGACATGTGTCGATAATGGCGATTACAATTTGAGATGAGATTTGGGTGGGGACGCTGCCAAAGTACATCAGTAGGTACACCATGATTTCTTCCTTAAAAAGGTATTTTACTCTTCAGTAACACAGAGAAATCCTCAAAATATAATAAGTAAAAAGAAAAAAAGATGTTAAATGAAATTTACATGTTCACTTATTCATACATTCAACAAATATATCCGAAGATCCCTCTATATGTTGGCACTGTTCTATGTTGGCACTGTTGGCAGTGCACAAGTTCAAAGTTCTTCATTTCATGGAACTTATATCCTAGTGAAGGGAAGATAACAGTAAGCAAATAAACAAGTATATATGTAATATACTGATTGTGAGAAATAATGGTAAATAATAAAACAGGGCTTAAGGCAGTGATTCCAAATTATTTTTAAAAACAACCTCCCTAAAACACAGATGTGGTACACACTTAGCTGTCACTTTGTGAAATTTCTCCACTTACATAAGTTGTATTTTCCTATTCCAAAACTAATCATACAAAAGCTCCTAAAAATGTATTCACACATGATAAATTGCTTTCTCTGTGAAGTGTAGTGTTATTTAGTTGTATATTCACAGCTGCCTAAGGATTTGCAAAACATCAAGATAAATTTTGTCCTAATTCATGTAAGACTTCTTTCTATTTTAGGCTAACAATTTATTCACTGCAAACACAATTATACTGTTTATGACCACAGCATGCTAAGTATTCACAATGTAAAATTTTAAAATGATAATTTTATTAATAATTACATCTCTTTAGTTCATCAAATAATGTTAAAATAAAGATAGAGAATATTTTCAACAAAAGAAACAATAAGGAATTTAACACAAACTTCCAGAATTAAATCAACACTACAAATGGAAATAACTTGGGGACTCATCAGTTAAAATGTTGGCACAATCCAATTTGATTATTCCTGTTTTATGTATGATGTTGGAAACGGTAACTCGTGATAGTTTTTATAATACAAGGAATAGAAATAACAAAGAGTAGTTTATTAAACACCAAACATGGTAAAATTAAAAATCAAACCATTTAGATTGAGTAAATTAATTTTTTAAAATTTATTTTTATTTTTTGAGACAGGGTCTCAAAGGGCATGATCATGCAAGGGCATGATCACAGCTCACTGCAGCCTTGATCTGGGCTCAAGCAATCATCCCCCCTCAGCCTCTTGAATAGCTGGGACCGCAGGCACATGCCACTAGGCCCCATTAATTTTTAAATGTTTTGTAGAAACAGGGTTTCACTATGTTGCCTAGGCTGGTCTCAAACTCCTGACCTCACGCAAGCCTCCTCCCTTGGACTCCCAAAGTGCTGAGATCACAGGCATGAACAACTGCACCTGGCCTGAGTAAGTTTAAACTGTGGGTCAGTATCTCTTAGTGGTGCTTTAGTGCCAATTTCATAAATCTTAGGGTATCTGGCATAATAATTATATTCAATGTCTATGCCCACAGAATCACTATCAGTGTTACGACAACATCCAAGTTTTCAAAATACCAACTCTATTTCTTAAGTTTCAAAGACAACAGCCACAAAAACTCAAGAGACAGGTATGAATCCCACTGTTTGGTAAATAGAAAGGCAACCCAATATTGATTAAAGTATGTTAGGTAAGGGAACAAAATCCACTTTACAAAAAATTTGCTTGGTGGTGGGTCACTTAGACAATGCAGAAAACAATATGGAAAGGGAAGGAAGAGGAGAGGTTTTGAAAAGATAAGTGAACATGGACAGATGCTTAGACAAGTGACTCCATCTTGAATACTAATCCACAAGATTCACTTCTGATTAACTCCAGTCCTGTGAAGGCCTCCTGATTCTTATTTTACTTACTGTCTTTAGTGTAGGAACATGTACTCACTGTAAATCCTGCTTTTAGATCAAAGCAACCTTGATGCTACAGCACAAATTACTGCACAGACGATGTACTTAGCATTCTTGCCTGTTCTGGTGCATTGTATTAAATTGTCTCTATAGAGCCTGTAAACCCTTTCCCTGTGGTATAAAAGCCCGGGGTCTGGGCAGTAGTGGTGTGCAGATATACCTATCTTGCTGCCACCCAAGAGAATGCTTCCATCTGTAAGTTCCCAAATAAATCACCATTTCCTGACAAAATGGATTTGCGAGCCTTATCCTTAGGTTTCTTGGCTCCTTCTGAGTTTAGGAGTCGCTTTGCATATATGACCCTTTCATGGAACAACAGATTTTCATATTAAAAAGATCACCCTGATAGTAGTGAGGATGCAGCTGAGATTGAGGACATGAGACCAGTTAGGGGGCTTTATAGTGACTGAGGTATAAGATGATGGTGGTAATGATAGGAGCATGGAAAGAAGTAATACGTCTCAGAGTTGAGACACAAAAGGATCATATTGAGTTTGGAGGACTTGTAGCATGTCCATCTGCAGATGCCAGCCAGGTGTGAAATTCAGGTAAAAGGGCTGTAATGCAGAGATCTGTGAGTCAACAGTGCTTACAACTGTTGATCTTTATAACCCCTATGAGTGGATTAGGTTATGAGAGAACCAGCAGTGCAAAAGGAGGGGAGTTAGGAGGGAGTTCTGAGAAACACTGACATTTAAAGGTATTGGCAACAGACAAGGAGACTGAGAAAGAGCAACCAGACAAGAGGAAACTTAGGGGCATATGGTATCACAGAAGCTGAGAGAGGAGAGCACTCGAGGAGAAGAATGTGGTCAACAGTGTTGTGTACTGCAGAGTGGTGAAGGAAAACATGGAGAAAGTCCCATCACTTTCAGCAAAATGCAGCTGGTAACTTTGAGAAGAGCAATTTGAGTGAAATGCTTGCCATCGGTTGTGGGTTAAGAAATTAAAAAATTAGAGGAGAGACAATATGTTTCTGTTTCTAGAAGTCTGGATGTGAAAAGGTAGAGAAGAATGTGAATGGGGGATAAGAAAGGAGGGGCATACAAAGTGTCCAAGCAGGAGGGAGGATTAAACCACAGACAGAAGCACTGACACCTTTTCTGCTGTGACAAGAAGGAAGGAGGAAAGGGGAGGAAGATGAAGCCTGTGTAAGACTGGTCTAACGTGTTATTACCACATAAATGGAAACAGCATAGTTTTATTCTAGACTGCCATGCCAGTTGTGTGACCATGGATAAATACAACCGTATGTAAATTTAAATTTTTCTGGTCCTTAATTTATGAAGATGAGGATGGTGGATTAGATATCTTCAAAGCCCCCTTCAACAAAAAATTCCAAAAGTATACATTATGTCATAATTCTATGATTTTTTTGTGGTAGATTAGAAATGTACAATAACATGAATTTGGGTCTGAAATCTGCACATTCCCTTTGGAGAAGAGTACTTTGTACCAAATTTGCATTTTAAAGTGAGTACTAGAATGACTGTAAGAAAGAAATCTTCACTTTAGTCAGTAAACAGACAACCCACAGAGTGGGAGAAAATCTTCACAATCTATACATCTGACAAAGGACTAATGCCCAGATTCTACAAGGAACTCAAACAAATTAACAAGAAAAAAAATCAAACAATATCATCAAAAAGTCGGTTAAGGACATGAATAGACAATTCTCAAAAGAAGATATAAAAATGGCCAACAAACATGAAAAAATGCTCAACACCACTAGTGATCAGGGAAATGCAAATCAAATGCACAATACAATACCACCTTACTCCCGCAAAAAAATAAAAAATAAATATACATATTGGCATAGATGCGGTGAAAAGGGAATACTTCTACAATGCTGGTGGGAATGTAAACTGGTACAACCAGTATGGAAATGTGTGGAGGTTCCTTAAAGAACTAAAAATAGAGCCACCATTTGATCCAGCAATCCCGCTACTGGGTATTTGCCCAGAGGAAAAGAAGTCATATGAAAAAGGTAACTTGTACATGCGTGTTTATAGCAGCACAATCTGGAATTGCAAAAATGTGGAACCAGCCCAAATGTCGACAATCAATGCGTGGATAAAGAAACTGTGGTATACATATACGATGGACTACTACTTACCCATAAAAAGGAATGAATTAATGGCATTCACAGCAACCTGGAAGGGATTGGAGACTATTATTCTAAGTGAAGTAACTCAGGAATGGAAAACCAAACATTGTATGTTCTCACTCTTAAGTGGGAGCTAAGCTGTGAGGATGCAAAGGCATGAGAATGACACAACGGACTTTGGGGACTCAGTGGGGAAAGGGTGGGAAGGGGGTGAGAGATAACAGGCTACAAAATTGGGTTCACTGTATACTGCTCAGGTGATGGGTGCACCACAGTCTCACAAATCACCACTAAAGAACTTACTCATGTAACCAAATACCACCTGTTGCCCAAAAACCTATGGAAATAATACCAAAAAAAAAAAAAAAAATTTCACTTTGATCTAGTTTTCCCAACCACAAAAATTAAAGGTAGGTTGGTGCTTTTTTTTTGACCCCTGGGGATAATCAGTAAAGACCATGTCAACTGATTTTGAATAATAAAAAACTACTAAAACATTAAGAAAATACTAATGCTCTTTCTAAAAAAGCATTTGAATAAAATAAAAACTTTCCTTTGTGCTGTTTTTTTCCATTTAAACATAACAAAAAATTATTTCTTGCTCAAGTCATTTTCAATGTGTATTGATAGAGTGGGGGAAAGGCACTCTGCTACCATTTAATTTAAAGACCCTGTCTCCTTCCATTTAAATCAGGTGCCATGGACCCATTTGTTAGTCTAGTGTAGTATATGGACCTTTTCTCAGAATAATGTTTTTAAATCATAACAGAAAATGCACAGTATCACAAAGAAAATAGATTACACTGAAATAAAGTTATCAAAGGATTAAAAACTTTTGTGTGCCAGGCACAGTGGCTCATGCCTGTAATCTCAGCACTCTGGGAGGCCAAGGTGAGAGGATCACTTGAGCCCAGGAGTTTGAGACCAGCATAGGCAATACAGCAAGACCCTGTCTCTACAAAAAATAACAATAAAAAAATTAGCTGGGCTTGGTAGCATGTACGCCTGTGGTCCCAGCTACTCAGGAGGCTGAGGCAGGAGGACTGAGTCCAGAAGGTTGAGGCTGCAGTGAACTGTGATCATGCCACTGCACTGCAGCCCGGGTGACAGTGCAATCCTGTCTCAAAAAAAAAAAAAAAAGTGTTACAGATTAAATAATAATAAACAAAATCCAATTTAATCTGCAGGGTCTAAAAATTGTAATGAGGTAATGAGGCATTATTGAAAGATATCTGGAATAACTGTAAAGTGATTTCTATGGTGACAAAGAAAACCTTGCTGGATCCTTTGTACCTAGCTGACAAATTAGTGAAAAAAGTATTGAGGATGGTGCTTGGAAGTACCTTGTATTTCTGCTACCCCTTGTCAGTGGTCAGGACTCAGTCACATGGTCCCGTATCTAAGTACTAAGAAACAAAATTTCACCAGTCCTTACTCCAATGTCTCTACAATTTGTTTTTCATTTTGGTTGTCTGAAACTCATTCTCCAGTAGATTTCTCAGCAAGGGCTCATGTGAACAATATTTGATTGTCTGGGGGAGCTGTTAACTGAAGGTAAGTCTGGCTGGACAGAAAGTAAGTGGCTCATGTTTTCCTTTCTAAAGTATGTTATATGCTACTCCATTGATTTTTCTCCAATCACCTAATTTCCGAGTCTTCTAATTTGGATTTGTCTTTCCTTTCGGATGTCATGTAAAAAACTTCTTTTAGCTTGTTTTGAAGTAACAGTTTATAGTTTTAATCTATTTTGTGGATTTTTTGGGCATGTTTTCATTGTAGGAATGTTATTTTGCCCAGTATCCTTTTATCTTATAAAGGCTCTAACAATTTTTGTTATACTTTTTTTTTTTAAGATGTTTTCCTGTACTTTGAAAGGGACAGTCCAGCCTAGTGTTTCCCAAATTAATGATTCTAAAGCTCTCTTTTCAATTGTTTTCACAAAATGATTTTACAAAATGTGTCTCCCACTTTGTGGGACTGCCTCCTCTGTTGTCCTTGCCCACTTTTTACATGGACTTTCTGTTTCTTCTCCCCTTTTGTCCTGTATTGCTTAATTTGGATTCTACTTCAAGCAGCTTTCTTCAGTGGCAGTATTTGCTGTGGAAGACAACTTTGGTTTGTCTGCTTCAGGAGTTTTTAAGGCCCAGACTGCGTTAGCACTATCAAACTGAATCACTTTCCAGTCTCCTTTATTCACCTATGAATTAAATATTACAAAAACGCCCACACAGTCTCAGCGGCTGCTATGTAATTGGCTTGCTGTGCTTCCCAATGAGTATTTGCTGGCACTTCAAGGGCTTTCCTCTTCTCAGGGCCCATCAGCCACCTTGTTTCCTTCCATTTGCTTCCTTCCACACACTTACTGATCCCACACTGATTTTCTAGTTGTTGGCAGTTTGTCCTTACCTGCTACTATTTGGGGGTTTATAAGGATACTTAGCTTTGAGGTTGTTGCTATCTGTAGGTTTTTGGTTTTGATATCCTATTTGCTCTGTTTTATGATGGGATTAAAGAACAATGTCACTGCTGCTACAATCTTTCAGGAATCTTCTTCCTGTAGTTTGTACTTTTAAATTTAAAATAATAATCGCTCAAGGTCTAGTTCAGAATTTGAAAAACTGGGGCTGTCATTCTAACGACAAACATAGCAAAATACTCAGGATTTTCAAACTGTGACCTTTGAAACCACAGATTTATGCATACATGTTGCATGTCTGTGTGTATATGTGGACTTGTTTTTCTTTCTTTACCTCACTTCAAATACAGGGGACTCACTGTAGACATTGTACTTCAGTGAAATATTTTTGTGTGAAGAAAGGTTAAAAGTGTCGGAACATTAACTGTCCAGGGGTCATCCTTTAAAAACCATACCTAAGAATTGACTTTAATAATTCAGATGTGCAGAGACAATTTGGGCCAAGAACTTGAACTCCAAGAAGTGGAGTTCACACACACACACACACACACACACACACACACACACACACACACACACACACAACACATAAAAGTAATCTCTCATGGTTTTCAAAGACTTAAAAACAGAGTATACACTTATTAAATTCCTTTACATTTCTATTAAGAACTGTTTTTAATAGTTTTACTTTTCTCCCATTTACTATCTGCTGCCAGAAGATCAACTGTGGCACCAAATGCAGTTCTTAAGTTTTCTAAATATTTACTTGGAACAAATGTGAAAATTTAAACTAAGGTTACAAAGACTTAAAGTAATCTCCGAAATGATCAACTAAATTAGATTTTTCTTCTTTGTCTTAGATATTTTAAATTTCAATTTCCCTCAGAGAACTTACAAATAAGATGTTCAAAAGAACAACTTTAGGAAAAACAAAAACCAAAACCCTAAATGTGAGTGTTTGTGGAGGAAGATATGGTTAGATTCCTACCTGGTAGGTCAAACATTCTGGCATATTGTGTACCACATATCCATGGAATCACAGTATATAGACCTGTCTGTCAGCCCCGGATTGAGGGGAGGATCTTTCTTGTGAGCAGGAAACTTTTCCCTTCCCTACATGCCAAGATCTCAAGGAAGCAAGGAGAGCAGTACCATACTCAGAACTTTGGCCAACAGAATGGGAAAAGGAGGGGCACAGTAACAGTATCTCTTTTGAAGCTCTACAAGACCCAATTTTAGGACCTCCTGGTGGATGCTAATCTATTAATTGTGGCCTCCGTATCTGATTGCTGGTAAACGTGGCATTTTAAGGAAATAGTTCATTACTGTAATGCTCTTAATTCTTCCCATGTGCCAGACAGATAACCAGCTTCCTTCACTGAAGACTCACATTAGTATTACTGGAGCCTTGAAATATTTGCCAACATGGTTGCTTGTCAGACAAACAAAGCATTGTAAACCTTTATTCAGATACTTGCCAGAAAAAGACCATATTCAAGATTTCTATGCATAGGAAGGCTGTGAAGATAAAAGAAAACAATTTGTGTTTATTTTAGAAATCAGAGAACTTCAAATACAAAACCCCAATTGGCAATAAATTACATTCTTCTCTTCAACAGGCAGAATCCTTCACAGAAAAATGTACTGAATCAATGTTATATTCTCTTTGAACTTGTTTAATCATGTATAATATTAAGGAGAACTCAAACCTGATGCATGCGTTATAAAATATAGCTCTTTTTCTACCAGTGAACTGTCGGTCAACTTGGCAGGTTCAACTCTGCTTTATTTATTACTGATATACTTGATCATTTAAGCATGCAATATAGAGAGGTTCTTACTGGGCACAATGAAACATCAAAACCCAGGAGGAAGATGCCATAGATGTCCACTGGTATTACTATGAAGGTAAAGCCATAGTATGAATAATATATATTTTACTAGTACCATATTTAATTTAGAGGTACCAATTTTCCTCTATTTGTTACAACGATTTCCTGTAGATAAGTAAGGAATCCCTAGTGAGCTTAAAAAGAACAATATCCATTCTTTATCTATTATCTTCTCTCTGAGATGACTGATGTAGAATGTTGGAACTTGTTATGGATTTAATGTCTGTGTCCCCCACAAATTCATATGTTTAAATCCTAACAACAATATGATGAAAGGAAACTTGGAGAGCTTTCTCACTCTCTTTCTGCCATGAGAGGATACAACGATAAGTTGGTAGCCTGTAACCTAGAACAGAGAACCCACCAGAACCCAACCATGTCAGTTCCCTGATCTTGTACATCCGGCCTCCAAAACTGTGAGAGATAATCTTCTATTGTTTACAATCCACTCAGTCCACGGCACTTTGTTATAGCTGCCCAAAACTAAGAGCTCAAGGGAATTTCAGTGATTGGCTAACTAAAGTCCCTCATTTTACAATGAGGTCATATAAGATCCACAGAGTTTTATTGATAAATAAATACAACACTTAGTATATGCCCACAATATACCAGGCATTGACACACACAAGTTTTAATTAATCCTAACAGCCTTGTGAGATGGATTTTGTCACGCTAAATTTAGAGATGAGGGAAATCAAGAGATGCATGACTTGTCCAAGAATATGCATGTAGTTATTTAGTTACAGAGCCAAGATTTCCATTTTCAGAGTCCAAGTCTGTTTTACTTGTTAGTTGTTTGGTTTGTTCTCCCCATCCCCTGCACCCTGCAATTTTACATTTAATGTTAGGTGAGTTGCCTAATGTCATGTAAGTAGAGAAGCATAATTTGAATCTAGGTCTGACATAAGGGATTTAGTGTATTTCCTCTTCTTTTCTCCATTACATTTCCATTACTGGGTAGTTAGTATTGTACCCAATATAGTATAACTATACCCAAACTAAATGTATCAGAATGTTTTGGGCTTTTAAGACCACTGCTTTCCCACTTTTTCAATGCATCTCATTTAACACCTTTTTTGTTTTGTTTCTGGCACTATGCCAGGCAATAGTGGCTAATATGGGAAAAGTATAGGTACAGACTTCTTTGCTCTTGTGTACAAAGATTTTGTTGGAGAAATAAGATTTGAATCAAGGAAGTAGAGAAAAACAACTGCTAAAGTGTGTGCTAACAATTGAAAGTCCAGATAAAAAAACAGTAAAGACTGAAATAAAGGGGGAAATAGGATGCAGAACTGGCAGGAAAGGAGGTGGGCAGGAGAAATGACTTAAAAACAGACAGTGAATAGCAAAATCCTGAATGGTCCATATGGAGCAAGAATAAGGAGGCTCTACAGGGCAAGTTCAAGGAAAGAAGGCTACTGATATTGTTTAGTTGTGTCCACATCTCATGTTGAATTGTAATCCTCAGTGTTGGAAAAGGGACCTGGTGGGAGGTGATTGAATCATGGGGGCAGACTTCCCCCTTCCTGTCCTTGTGATAGAGTTCTAATAAGATATGGTTGTTTGAAAGTTTGTAGCACCTCCCGCTTCACTGTCTCTCTCCTGCAGGCCATGTGAATATGTGCCTGCTTCCCCTTCACCTTCTGCCATGATTGTAAATTTCCTGAGGCCTCCCAAGAAGCAGAAGCCTGTACAGCTCACAAAACTGTGAGCATAATTAAAACTCTTTTCCTTATAAATTACCCAGTCTCAGGTAGTTCTTTACAGCAGTGTAAGAACGTATTAATACAGCTACTTAAAAGTATAGTGAGGCTATAAATGGTGGCGTTACATAACCATAGATCACAGTGCAGCTATAGACTGAAGAAAACAAAACTAAGGGCTACAATCCATTTATTCTGTCCAATACTGCAGGAACCCTTTTATAGTATCCTACATTAATCTTGATTGTAACCCCATGAAGTAAGGATTGTTAGGCCCATGTTCAGTTTGTGTAACTGAGGTTCAGTCAGTTGTCAATTTGCTCAAAGTCACAGAGAAGTGAGAAGTGGAGACCCAGTGTTTTAAACCAAGTGAGTTGGATTCCAAAATTCACACTGTTTCTAGCAGCGGTTTCCCAATGAAAATCAACAGATTAAACAACAAAAAACTTTACCAAAGCACAAATCTTAGCCATTCAAGTTAAATTGTTTTCAAACACAGTCACAAAGTAAAAAACACACTTAAAAGATGAAAAGTCAAGGAAACTTTCAAGTCTAGGTTTCTCATGCAGTCAAATTCAGAAGTTATAAACACATGTAGTAATGTATATTACCTGATAAATAGTTACTCTGAAATCCTAATGAAACATACACATCATATTTAAGAGAGGTTTACATATTCCTTGTTGCCAACTTTACTTGCTAAATAAATACCTAATTTTTTGGGGGAGAAACAACTTTGGGGTTTTATCTCAGACTTTTCCATAGCAAGGTCTCATTTAAACTACCAAGAAAAATAATTGTTCTTTTGCCTTCACTTTGCAAACTCATCACAGTAAATTCTGTAGAGCCTCTCCCATTGTGTAATGAATATGTCATTATAAGAAAACTAAGGAAATAAGACTCTGGGACTGCCAGGTGTGGTGGCTCACGCCTGTAATCCCAGCACTTTGGGAGGCAGAGGCAGGCGGATCACAAGGTCAGGGGTTCGAGACCAGCCTGGCCAATATGGTGAAACCCTGTCTCTACTAAAAATACAAAAATTAGTTGGGGGTGGTGGCGGGTTCCTGTAGTCCCAGCTACTCGGGAGGCTGAGGCAGGAGAATCGCTTAAACCCAGGAGGCGGAGGCTGCAGTGAGCTGAGATCGTGCGACTGCACTCCAGCCTGGGTGACAGAGTGAGGCTCTGTCTCAAAAAATAAAATAAAATAAAATAAAATAAAATAAAACCCAAAAAACAGACTCTGGGACTATTCCTTATTTTGAAGGAATAAGCCTGTTTTGAAGATGGACAAAATATTCTGCTAGGGACAAACTATTCCCTAACAAGCTCACTATAATGAAAGCAATAACCAATCCAAAGTTTTCATTACAGAATGCCACAAAGGCAGAATGATCAAGACTCTGTCATACAGGACACTGCACTGTAGACAACTAGTGCTGAGATCATCATGTATATTTGAAGCCATTGTTTTCCACATCTTACTTATATGTGTACCTGCCTGTTCAGGTACTAACTGAAGGGTTCTTCATTTGACATTTCTTTTAACTTTTTAAAAAATAAAATACCGGGGGGCGGAGCAAGATGGCCGAATAGGAAGAGCTCCAGTCTCCAACTCCCAGCGCGAGCGACACAGAAGACCGGTGATTTCTGCATTTTCAACTGAGGTACTGGGTTCATCTCACTAGGGAGTGCCGGACAATCGGTGCTGGTCCGCTGCTGCAGCCCGACCAGTGAGAGCTGAAGCAGGGCGAGGCATCGCCTCACCTGGGAAGCGCAAGGGGAAAGGGAATCCCTTTTCCTAGCCAGGGGAACTGAGACACACAACACCTGGAAAATCGGGTAACTCCCACCCCAATACTGCGCTTTAAGCAAACAGGCACACCCGGAGATAATATCCCACACCTGGCCGGGAGGGTCCCACGCCCACGGAGCCTCCCTCATTGCTAGCACAGCAGTCTGTGATCTACCGGCAAGGCAGCAGCGAGGCTGGGGGAGGGGCGCCCGCCATTGCTGAGGCTTAAGTAGGTAAATAAAGCCCCTGGGAAGCTCGAACTGGGTGGAGCTCACAGCAGCTCAAGGAAACCTGCCTGTCTCTGTAGACTCCACCTCTGGGGACAGGGCACAGATAACAACAAAAGCAGCAGAAACCTCTGCAGACGAAGAGAGCAGTGGATCTCCCAACACGGAGGTTGGGATCTGAGAAGGGACAGACTGCCTGCTCAAGTGGGTCCCTGACCCCTGAGTAGCCTAACTGGGAGACATCCCCCACTAGGGGCAGTCTGACACCCCACACCTCACAGGGTAGAGTACACCCCTGAGAGGAAGCCTCCAAAGCAAGAATCAGACAGGTACACTCGCTGTTCAGCAATATTCTATCTTCTGCAGCCTCTGCTGCTGATACCCAGGCAAACAGGGTCTGGAGTGGACCTCAAGCAATCTCCAATAGACCTACAGCTGAGGGTCCTGACTGTTAGAAGGAAAACTATCAAACAGGAAGGACACCTACACCAAAACCCCATCAGTACATCACCATCATCAAAGACCAGAGGCAGATAAAACCACAAAGATGGGGAAAAAGCAGGGCAGAAAAGCTGGAAATTCAAAAAATAAGAGCGCATCTCCCCCGGCAAAGGAGCGCAGCTCATCGCCAGCAACAGATCAAAGCTTGAAGGACAATGACTTTGACGAGATGAGAGAAGAAGGCTTCAGTCCATCAAACTTCTCAGAGCTAAAGGAGAAATTACGTACCCAGCGCAAAGAAACTAAAAATCTTGGAAAAAAAGTGAAAGAATTGATGGCTAGAGTAATTAATGCAGAGAAGGTCATAAACGAAATGAAAGAGATGAAAACCATGACACGAGAAATACGTGAAAAATGCACAAGCTTCAGTAACCGACTCGATCAACTGGAAGAAAGAGTATCAGCGATTGAGGATCAAATGAATGAAATGAAGCAAGAAGAGAAACCAAAAGAAAAAAGAAGAAAAAAGAAATGAACAAAGCCTGCAAGAAGTATGGGATTATGTAAAAAGACCAAATCTACGTCTGATTGGGGTGCCTGAAAGTGAGGGGGAAAATGGAACCAAGTTGGAAAACACTCTTCAGGATATCATCCAGGAGAACTTCCCCAACCTAGTAGGGCAGGCCAACATTCAAATCCAGGAAATACAGAGAACGCCACAAAGATACTCCTCGAGAAGAGCAACTCCAAGACACATAATTGCCAGATTCACCAAAGTTGAAATGAAGAAAAAAATCTTAAGGGCAGCCAGAGAGAAAGGTCGGGTTACCCACAAAGGGAAGCCCATCAGACTAACAGCAGATCTCTCGGCAGAAACTCTACAAGCCAGAAGAGAGTGGGGGCCAATATTCAACATTCTTAAAGAAAAGAATTTTCAACCCAGAATTTCATATCCAGCCAAACTAAGTTTCATAAGTGAAGGAGAAATAAAATCCTTTACAGATAAGCAAATGCTTAGAGATTTTGTCACCACTAGGCCTGCCTTACAAGAGACCCTGAAGGAAGCACTAAACATGAAAAGGAACAACTGGTACCAGCCATTGCAAAAACATGCCAAAATGTAAAGACCATCGAGGCTAGGAAGAAACTGCATCAACTAATGAGCAAAATAACCAGTTAATATCATAATGGCAGGATCAAGTTCACATGTAACAATATTAACCTTAAATGTAAATGGACTAAATGCTCCAAGTAAAAGACACAGACTGGCAAACTGGATAAAGAGTCAAGACCCATCAGTCTGCTGTATTCAGGAGACCCATCTCACATGCAGAGACATACATAGGCTCAAAATAAAGGGATGGAGGAAGATTTACCAAGCAAACGGAGAACAAAAGAAAGCAGGGGTTGCAATACTAGTCTCTGATAAAATAGACTTTAAACCATCAAAGATCAAAAGAGACAAAGAAGGCCATTACATAATGGTAAAGGGATCAATTCAACAGGAAGAGCTAACTATCCTAAATATATATGCACCCAATACAGGAGCACCCAGATTCATAAAGCAAGTCCTTAGAGACTTACAAAGAGACTTAGACTCCCATACAATAATAATGGGAGACTTCAACACTCCACTGTCAACATTAGACAGATCAACGAGACAGAAAGTTAACAAGGATATCCAGGAATTGAACTCATCTCTGCAGCAAGCAGACCTAATAGACATCTATAGAACTCTCCACCTCAAATCAACAGAATATACATTCTTCTCAGCACCACATCGCACTTATTCCAAAATTGACCACATACTTGGAAGGAAAGCACTCCTCAGCAAATGTACAAGAACAGAAATTATAACAAACTGTGTCTCAGACCACAGTGCAATCAAACTAGAACTCAGGACTAAGAAACTCAATCAAATCTGCTCAACTACATGGAAACTGAACAACATGCTCCTGAATGACTACTGGGTACATAACGAAATGAAGGCAGAAATAAAGAGGTTCTTTGAAACCAATGAGAACAAAGATACAACATACCAGAATCCCTGGGACACATTTAAAGCAGTGTGTAGAGGGAAATTTATAGCACTAAATGCCCACAAGAGAAAGCAGGAAAGATCTAAAATTGACACTCTAACATCACAATTAAAAGAACTAGAGAAGCAAGAGCAAACACATTCGAAAGCTAGCAGAAGGCAAGAAATAACTAAGATCAGAGCAGAACTGAAGGAGATAGAGACACAAAAAACTCTCCAAAAAAATCAATGAATCCAGGAGTTGGTTTTTTAAAAGATCAACAAAATTGACAGACTGCTAGCAAGACTAATAAAGAAGAAAAGAGAGAAGAATCAAATAGATGCAATAAAAAATGATAAAGGGGATATCACCACCGACCCCACAGAAATACAAACTACCATCAGAGAATACTATAAACACCTCTACGCAAATAAACTAGAAAATCTAGAAGAAATGGATAACTTCCTGGACACTTACACTCTTCCAAGACTAAACCAGGAAGAAGTTGAATCCCTGAATAGACGAATAGCAGGCTCTGAAATTGAGGCAATAATTAATAGCCTACCAACCAAAAAAAGTCCAGGACCAGATGGATTCACAGCTGAATTCTACCAGAGGTACAAGGAGGAGCTGGTACCATTCCTTCTGAAACTATTCCAATCAATAGAAAAAGAGGGAATCCTCCCTAACTCATTTTATGAGGCCAACATCATCCTGATACCAAAGCCTGGCAGAGACACAACTAAAAAAGAGAATTTTAGACCAATATCCCTGATGAACATCGATGCAAAAATCCTCAATAAAATACTGGCAAACCAGATTCAGCAGCACATCAAAAAGCTTATCCACCATGATCAAGTGGGCTTCATCCCTGGGATGCAAGGCTGGTTCAACATTCGCAAATCAATAAACATAATCCAGCATATAAACAGAACCAAAGACAAGGACCACATGATTATCTTAATAGATGCAGAAAAGGCTTTTGACAAAATTCAACAGCCCTTCATGCTAAAAACGCTCAATAAATTCGGTATTGATAGAACGTACCTCAAAATAATAAGAGCTATTTATGACAAACCCACAGCCAATATCATACTGAATGGGCAAAAACTGGAAAAATTCCCTTTGAAAACTGGCACAAGACAGGGATGCCCTCTCTCCCCACTCCTATTCAACATAGTGTTGGAAGTTCTGGCTAGGGCAATCAGGCAAGAGAAAGAAATCAAGGGTATTCAGTTAGGAAAAGAAGAAGTCAAATTGTCCCTCTTTGCAGATGACATGGGATTGTATATTTAGAAAACCCCATTGTCTCAGCCCAAAATCTCCTTAAGCTGATAAGCAACTTCAGCAAAGTCTCAGGATACAAAATTAATGTGCAAAAATCACAAGCATTCTTATACACCAGTAACAGACAAACAGACAGCCAAATCATGAATCAACTTCCATTCACAATTGCTTCAAAGAGAATAAAATATCTAGGAATCCAACTTACAAGGGATGTAAAGGACCTCTTCAAGGAGAACTACAAACCACTGCTCAGTGAAATCAAAGAGGACACAAACAAATGGAAGAACATACCATGCTCATGGATAGGAAGAATCAATATCGTGAAAATGGCCATACTGCCCAAGGTTATTTATAGATTCAATGCCATCCCCATCAAGCTACCAATGACTTTCTTCACAGAATTGGAAAAAACTGCTTTAAAGTTCATATGGAACCAAAAAAGAGCCCGCATCTCCAAGACAATCCTAAGTCAAAAGAACAAAGCTGGAGGCATCACGCTACCTGACTTCAAACTATACTACAAGGCTACAGTAACCAAAACAGCATGGTACTGGTACCAAAACAGAGATATAGACCACTGGAACAGAACAGAATCCTCAGAAATAATACCACACATGTACAGCCATCTGATCTTTGACAAACCTGAGAGAAACAAGAAATGGGGAAAGGATTCCCTATTTAATAAATGGTGCTGGGAAAATTGGCTAGCCATAAGTAGAAAGCTGAAACTGGATCCTTTCCTTACTCCTTATATGAAAATTAATTCAAGATGGATTAGAGACTTAAATGTTATACTTAATACCATAAAAATCCTAGAGGAAAACCTAGGTAGTACCATTCAGGACATAGGCATGGGCAAAGACTTCATGTCTAAAACACCAAAAGCAACGGCAGCAAAAGCCAAAATTGACAAATGGGAGGGATCTCATTAAACTAAAGAGTTTCTGCACAGCAAAAGAAACTACCATCAGAGTGAACAGGCAACCTACAGAATGGGAGAAAATTTTTGCCATCTTCTCATCTTACAAAGGGCTAATATTCAGAACCTACAAAGAACTCAAACAAATTTACAAGGAAAAAACAAACAACCCCATCAAAAAGTGGGCAAAGAATATGAACAGACAGTTCTCAAAAGAAGACATTCATATAGCCAACAGACACATGAAGAAATGCTCATCATCACTGGCCATCAGAGAAATGCAAATCAAAACCACAATGAGATACTATCTCACACCAGTTAGAATGGCGATCATTAAAAAGTCAGGAAACAACAGGTGCTGGAGAGGATGTGGAGAAATAGGAACACTTTTACACTGTTGGTGGGATTGTAAACTAGTTCAACCATTATGGAAAACAGTTTGGCGATTCCTCAAAGATCTAGAACTAGATGTACCATATGACCCAGCCATCCAATTACTGCGGATATACCCAAAGGATTATAAATCATGCTGCTATAAACACACATGCACACGTATGTTTATTGTGGCACTATTCACAATAGCAAAGACTTGGAATCAACCCAAATGTCCATCAGTGACAGACTGGATTAAGAAAATGTGGCACATATACACCATGGAATACTATGCAGCCATAAAAAAGGATGAGTTTGTGTCCTTTGTAGGGACATGGATGAAGGTGGAAACCATCATTCTGAGCAAACTATCGCAAGGAGAGAAAACCAAACACCGCATGTTCTCACTCATAGGTGGGAATTGAACAATGAGATCACTTGGACTCGGGAAGGGGAACATCACACACCGGGGCCTATCATGGGGGGGGAGGGGGGAGGGATTGCAATGGGAGTTATACCTGATGTAAATGACGAGTTGATGGGTGCTGACGAGTTGATGGGTGCAGCACAGCAACATGGCACAAGTATACATATGTAACAAACCTGCACGTTATGCACATGTACCCTAGAACTTAAAGTATAATAATAATAATAAAAATATATTAAACATTCAAAATAAAATAAAATAAAATACCTAGTTTAACTTTAACTTTAAAAAATCATGAAGTCATGGCTTTGGTGTGCTGGCTGTATACTTTTCCTAACAGAAAATTAACATTTATAATGATAATTTTTTAAAATGTTTATATTGTACTACCAGTAATCATTCTGCATACTTCTGGTGACAATGAGCCACATTTTGGGTGATATCTTTATAGGTGGCATCCTAATACAAGAATGGTTAAAAAATATTCCTCAATAACTGTGTTAATTATTAGGGGAAGCTACCCAACTCTAAAGAATGTGTACCTAGGCTCATAAATGCAGACTATTGCTCTCAGGCTAGAAACTTAGTCAAAAAATATTTTTTTTGTGAAAATGTGAGGCATACTATGTAACTCTGAGTTATAGTTAACAAATTTTTCCTTTGTTATCTACCATTCAGCAGGGCTTCTGTAGCAATTCAGTTAAAATGGCTTACTTTCTTAAACATGTGGTGATACTTATCATCAGTTAAGGAAAAAAGCCAGTTATGCTCAAGCTGGGAAATTGAAGGATGAGTGGGATTTAGAGACACAAGGTTTGGTAGATCTTATCAGGGAAGCGGCAAAAGAGAAGGTAGAAGTTAGCAGCTGCTTCTTCTAGTACTTCTTGTTCTGGCTAAATAATTTCCAATCTGACCACCGTGTAACCATTGGTGGTCTCTGAAAGGCCAGTCATTCACCTTCATTCAAGTCAGGTAATGAATCTGTCAGTACTCTTAATTAGCAAAAGCTAATGGTCCCTTTTATGGCTAAAAGTTATGGTACCAACAGTTTTAAAACTATTTTATGACAACAGGTCTTTTAGAAGTTATGATTTGGGTGAGGGGGTGCTTTAATATGGGATAAGCTATATTATACCTAGTGTGATTCCAATTGCCTACTGCGGGGGCCAGCAGAGCTGCCTGGGCTTTGGAATAACACAGCTCTGAGTTCAGACTTCATTTGGCCACTTATTAGCTTTGTGATTTTAGATGATCCTTTAAGTAATTCTATTTCAGTTCCCTTAATGAAGCCACTAACATTACCTACCTCAAAGGACTGTTGTGAAGATTAAATGGTATGACATGTAGAAATAAGGGTTGATTAGCAGAAATAATATCTAAAATAACAGTAAGAAGTCAATAAATGCTAGCTTATCCGCTACATGAAGCAACATCTCTTTGAATGACACAAATATTACGATGAAAATTTGTGTGTCAATGAAAGCTCGGGTTACATCTTTGCTTTTCAAAGGATGTTAGGTTAATACTCTTGAAGATACAGATGTGTAGCTGCAGCCTAGAGTCTTCTATATTGCTAATTTTATGATTTGTATTTAGGACTTCACATACATCTGAAAAATACTTAGTAATTAAAGAAGCATTTTCTCACATTATCATCTCATTTGATTCCCAATGCAAACACTAATAAGTAAGCAGTACAAGAATTGTTCACATTTTGTAGATGAGGAAACTGAAGTTCAGAAAGGTTATTTAATTATCCCATAATTACAGTAACTAGAGAAGTATTTTCTCACTACACCAACTGTGCCCTCATAACTATTTGTTTCACATTTTAAGATAAAGAAATAGGTACTACATAATTAAATTTTGATTTAAGGTCATAGTTAATTTGTTTTGTCTTTGAATTTAAGTACAACTTGACACAGTATTTTCCAGCACAGTAAAATAAAGTTTCTAAATGAATTATTAGAGCATGGCTATATATATATATATCTCCCCCTACTCTTATTAGGTTTTAGAATAGTATCCTATATTTGGAAGGTCCTAAAAATAAATCTAAAAAATTATGTCAGTAGTTGATGTTATGCAGATGCTAAGCAGACATCCTTTCTATACTGCAACCAATATAGTTTACTGCTTGAGGGGAGTTAATCTGGAGCACTGCAATTACACTATAGTTTAACCAAAGTATTTCCTACAAAGGTAAGTTACTGGTTTTGTCTCCTTAGATAAAACTAGTAAGTATATTTAAATAATAAACAGCCGATCTACCACAAAATACTTTGACAATACTGTTGATTTTGGGGGTCAGGTTTTGGCTTACCCCTTCAATGACGGTCCTCATTACTATTAATTTGTTATTAATTGGTTATTAATTTGAGGTGTTACCAGGCTAAGCTCCTCTGTCAAAGTCGTTTATTTTCTGCTAAATATAAGCCATGGTTTTATGACCATTAGAAGTGCAAAACAGTCACAACAGGGATATGCAAACATGCTATTTTGAAATGAAGCCCAATGTCACAGTTCTTATGTTCTGTACATTTTGAACATTTAAGAACATTATGATCTTTAACATTAATTAAACTAGCTTAATGAAAATGACTGGCATTAATTCCTCTAATTCCTTTGAGTGGAAGACTGAGGACCATGTTATATTACAGTAAATGACAATCCTTAGGCATGAATGAAGTTTAGAACTATATTGGAATAAATTTTAAATGGGTTCAATCTCAAACATATTTAATAAGGCATCCAATGGTTACCACATTACACTGTGTGGTAACTAAGGAGAAATAATACAGTTTATGTACTATTTTTAAAAAGCCAGCCAAACATTTTATAGAAACAACGGTGAGGGGAGAGAACAACTTATCAGATCAAGAAGCTACTTTGAGGCCCTCTTTGCAAGATTTCCAGCATCTGGGAACCCAAGAAGTCAGGTCATCTCAAATCAAAGAGGGCCCCATGGCCTAAATGTTCTGTGGGACCTGGGGTAATGGTTATGACTACTCCTAGTTACCAGGAGTCAATATATGGTAGAAACTGAATCTTGGACCTCTCATTGCTTATAGTAAAGCAGTATTTTCTTTGATGTGACAAGTTAAACTGACCTGGATATTCAGGGTACAGGCCCAGATTCCTCTTCCTAATTCCAAGCTGCCTGGAATTTTGCAAATTAATATGATTTAAATAGAAAACATTCCTAGGGTGCAGCTACCAATCATTCCCAGCTTGTTGTTTGGTTTAATTATCATCTTTTTTTCTTTTAACACCCTTACTAGAGTATATTCTGAAAGAATTAATGTTTTAAGGGGGAAAAAGAGATAATTTTAAGTAAGGGACACTTACAAGTAAAGGCAAGTTTTTCATTAACGCAACATTCAGTAAATGCAACATTTATTGATCTCCTTTTAGCGTGGATGTAAAGTCTCACCCATTGAAGGCCTTAACCATCTAATTTGTAGCATGAACATATTGTAATAATACCACTGCTGCCAACATTTCTACAGTGTCTACTATAGTAGGCACTGTTTAATGCATTTTACATCCCAGTTGGGATGGGACACCATTACAAACCATTTGAATTTTAAGACAAGGAAACTGCGGCATAGAGTGGTTCAGTAACTTGCCCAAAGTCACAATGCTGATAAGTGGGGTTCCAGAGCCCCTGATGGTTACAGTTACCCTCTGATGTAAAAGAACTGTAACTCTTCTATCAGATGTGGAGGATCATCAGGAGAATAAGAGATAAGGAGGGATGCAAAAGATGAGACAGGAAGGCATCAAAAGTATTTTTTTCACATTGAAATTTGACGTTGAATTGGTCTGGTCCTTTCTTTAACCTTCTAGCACCCAGGTGTCATTTAATCTTGTCTTGTTCCTAATCTCACTTACCTCCTCTGTCTGCCTAGACTGGTGCCTAACAAAGAGGAGTAGGGAAAGGACTGTGCTGGGGTGGAGAAACATGAGGATTCAGGGTTGGTCACGAATAGCAAAGGTGTGAAAAGCTGTGCTTTTCATTACACATTATCATACACCTGTGAAGACTGATAAACACTATCAATGAAGGACTAAGCAGAGATGCACTGGGCTTTTAAAGTAAATTTAGTAATTTCTAAAATCTGTTACCACATAATGAGAATTATTAACATTTTTAAACTCCTCAATTGTCTTGGTAGCTTGAAAATACGACTTCATTTCCAAAATGGTAACAAGTGTTCTCGATACCAGCTATACACTGGCAACAAAGGCATATATTCCTATAAAAATCTTAGCAATATTAAGAACAGCAGATAAACAGAAAGTGTTAGACAATGCAGACATCAAATAAAAATTAATACAATAGTGACAGTATTGGGGAGACATTTTTGAAAATATATTTCATACTGAATGATATTAACCTTATATTATTAAAAATGAAAAATATGCTACAATTCATTCAGAATAAATTCCATAGTGGGATTATTTATGTCAAATCACTTTAGCTCACTCCCAAGTTTACAATGCAACCAAAACTGGATGAAATTAGTTTGTTATACAAAAAACCCTATACAGTACATGAAAATCACATTTAATACAAATGTCACATCATATAGTCATATTACTCTTGAAGTAACAGTTTTATTGGAATAGTTTGAGTTTTTGGAACATGCAATGTAATCAAGACATTTCAAGCAGAATATGTTGACTTCATAGTCAGAATGTAACAAATATGCAAGAGCATAATCCTGGGAAATAGACTGTATTCATCTAATACCAGAGATATCTGTCTTAGAGACCTTATGAAAAAACATAAGCTTTTCTGTCTTACTGCTTCAACTAAAATGTATTATAAATGCAACTCACGATATTTTATCTACATTAAAAAAACCTTTATAAAGGAAATCATACTAATGGTAAATAGAAAATTGCTGACAGTACAATGGTCTATGAGTAGGTATCTATTTGAATGATTTGACTATTATGAATCTATTAACATAATTTCCTAATATCAATAAATAAAACTCATTTTTTTTCAAATATTATGAGTCAAGAGTCAAGAATAGGATTCCTCTACCACACTGAGGAACAGCTCTAAGACCTGATACTCATTTATTGGTCAGTTTTAATTTAATAAACTAAAGACAAAGATAAGCTACCTAGCAAACTTGAGGCAAGAGCTTGGCTAACTGTGGTAAGATGGAGCACCACACATGGTGTTAATAAAACACATGATTTGTGGCTGCCTTTTAAGTACTATGGCTTGTTATTTGTGGGTTTGGGGTTACATTTACAGTAGTGGTGCTGGATTTATATGAGGTCACCGAGACTTTCTCCAACTTTTCTAAATATGCCACACATTTTAAGACAGCAACTTCGTGGAATATGGCGATGGTGTGTAAATTATTTCTACTTAGACTAACAGAAGCAGTGCAGTGCTGTGGAAACACATGAAATTTAGAGCTTATACACTGGGGTTCTCCCATTCTACCAATCACTAGTGTGAAATCTGTTTTCTTATCTGTAAAATGGAAATAAGAAAACCTTACTGGTTTTCTGCAGAAATGAAAAATATCTTGATTTAAAACAGTATTGTAAGGATTCTCAGAACCTAAAACAGCAGGCTATGTTCATATAAACATACATACATGGCCAAAAGGTGAATTAAATATAATTTCTTAAAAATCAATAAAACAGTGATAAAACATTTAATTTTGTTCATGCTTTTGCTTCTTCTTGGAATGTCCTTCACCACTTTCAATTCCTCCAGTCTTGGCATGCCCAAATCTTCATCCTTTAAGGCCAAGCTCAAAAACCATCTCCTTCAGGAACACTCCCATGACAACCCAAAAGGAAATAATCTCTCCTTTCTGTAATTACCAAAGAGCTTTAAATTATGCTAATTGAATCCATAACTTTCCACTTTATATTATAGGTATTTATATACATATTGTAACTCCTCTGATTATGTATCAATATAGCGTCTACCTGCTACTGCCGTTCCTATCAATAGAGGGCATATTACACACCAAAAATCATGCTAGGAGCCTCACATGTAACCCATAACGTAGGTGCCATTTCCATTTTACATATGAGGAAACAGAACAAAGGTCATGGAGCCAGAATTTGAGCCTGAGTACCAAGCAATAACACTTCTGTGATAAGCATTCTGTTTGGTAGGCAAAAAGCGCATTTTCACAAGGTCACTTAAAGTAGTTGTGATTTCTCAGAGACGTGAATGAGGTCCTCTGAATTCAACTTCACTGTTCTCTGAAATGTTTTATCTTATATCTCTGGCGTTCATACTAACTCCAATTCTGTGCCAGAGGACCTCTGGGAGGCAGTTCATTGGCTCAAGGTGCCAACCAGATGCATCTGGTCCAAATACTAAAAATAACTCGAAAGTGTCATCTACTGTGTTGCTGCTGCCCAGCACTGCTATGTACACAGCCGGCTTAGTCACTAAATCTTCTTGCCAGGAATTCTTCAAGTGGAAAACAGAGACAAGCACTCGACCCCTACCCAAACTCACAGGATTTGAAATTAAGGAATGGGGAAAAATACTTTTAGTTAACCATAAGAACTGTTGGCATAGGTACATTTTTTTTTTTCTTCATTCCCCTTTCAACATTTAAAACTAACACAAATATTTGAATTCATTACATAGAAAGTATGCTAAGAAAAGGGGGCTTCGTTCTGGCCTGCGATTTCACAGATCACAGAAATTCTAAGGAATATGCAATTAAGACAGGCAAAATAGCTCTCTACACCAGCTGGTGGACCTTCTCCAGAAACTTTCCTAACAACTTAATATGTCCCGAGGCATGAATAATTTGCTCACATGCTGGGTTTGTATGGCAGACCTCAGAGCAATAGAAAGGTTATTACAGAGGTCCTGGAGGTGTTTATATAGCCCTCCTACTGTACAACAGCATTTGTTTCTTCTCCTTTTTATATTCTGGATAGTTTAAATGTTTCATAAAAGTGTCTGGATTTGTAAAAACATTGTGGTTCTGTTACTACTCACTTATTTTCTCATGATTACAAGTTGGAGAAGAGCTAAAAGTTATCAAAAAGGCAGTTTTCAGTAGCTGTTGAACTATTTTTGGGTGTAGTTCAACTATATGTATCAGTAACAAGTTTTGTTCTTATTATTTCTCAACTTTTAGTCACATCTGCTTTGTCAATGAGAACAATGTTTATGAAATTAAAAAATTCATTTTGTTCAATTAGCTACAAAAATATCTAAACCATAAAAAAATTTCAAAACCTATTTCTTAGGAGCCAAAGGGTATCCCTTATAGAATTTTCCATAGATAGATTTGCTTATTTAAAAAAAGTATTTGGCAGGCTTTGAAAACATAACAGAGGTCAATAATTTGTGACCACAGAAGATCTGTGTTTAGTTTAAATCTGTATGGGCATATAATTAAGGCAGGAAATTTAATACAAATGGAGATCTACTTCAAACACATTTGTAAAAAATGAGATGGAATCAGAATGATCAAATCAGAATGCACATATGATACAGGCACCTCATGATGACCTTACTTTCTGATTTACTGACATTTACAGGCATGCCGTGTTTTCTTGCCCTTTGTTTTACAGTGCTTCTTAGATACTGCATTTTTTTGTTTTTCAAATTGAAGATGTGTGACAATCAGGTGTCAAGAAAGTCCATCAGCACCGTTTTTCCAACAGCACATGCTCACTTCATGTCTCTGTGTCTCATTTTGGTAACTGCTGCACTAATTCAAACTTTTCATTAGTATGATATCTGTTAACAGTGATCTCTGGCTGGGCGCGGTGGCTCACACCTGTAATCCCAGCACTTTGGGAGGCTGAGAAGGGCGGATCACGAGGTCAGGAGATCGAGACCATCCTGGCTAACACAGTGAAACCCCGTCTCTACTAAAAATACAAAAAATTATCCTGGTATGGTGGTGGCTGTCTGTAGTTCCAGTTACTTGGGAGGCTGAGGCAGAAGAATGGAGTGAACCTGGGAGGCAGAGCTTGCAGTGAGCCGAGATCACGCCACTGCACTCCAGACTGGGCGATAGAGACTCCGTCTCAAAAAAAAAGAAAAGAAAAAAAGAAAAACAACAAAAATAGTAATCTCTGATCAGTGATCTTTGATGTTAGAATCTTAATTGTTTTGGGGCACCATGAACCACACCCATAGAAGATGGCAAACTCTCGATAAATGGGTGACTGCTCTACTGACTGGCCTTCTTCTACTTTCTCCCCTTCTCCTTGGGCCTCCCTGCTGCCTGCGATGCAATACTGAAATTAGGTCTACGATAGCCTCTAAGTGTTCAAATGAAAGGAAGAATCACATCTCTCTCATTTTAAATCAAAAGCAAGAAATGATGAAGCCTATGAAGAAGCCATGTTGACAGCCCAGACAAGCAGAAAACTAGACCTCTTGTGCAAAACAGCCAAGTTGTGAATGCAAAAGAGAAGTTCTTGCATGAAATTAAAAGTGCTACTTCTGTGAACATATGAATGATAAGAAAGTGAAAGAGCTTTATTGCTGATATGAAGAAAGTTTTAGTGGTCTGAATAGATCAAACCAGCCACATCATTCCCTTAAGCCCAAACCTAATCCAGTGCAAAGCGGTAACTAACTTCAGTTCTGCGAAGGCTGAGAGAGGTAAGAAAACTGCAGAAGAGAAGCTGGAAGCTACAGAGGTTGGCTCATGAGACACAAAGAAAAAAGCAGTCTCCCTAACACAAAAGTGGAATGTGGGAGTTTGAGACCAGCCTGGGCAACACAGACCCCATCTCTACATAAAATAGAGGAAGTGGCTGGACATCGTGGTGCCTGCCTGTAGTCCCAGCTACTCGAGAGGCTGAGGAGCTTGAGCCTGGGAGGTTGAGGCTGCAGTGAGCTGTGATCACGCCACTGTACTCCAGCCTTGGTGACAGAGCAAGACCCTATCTCAAAAAAAAAAAAAAAAAAAAAAAAAAAATTGCAAGATGAAGCAGCAGCAGCTGATGGAGAAGCTGCAGCACGTTATCCGGAATATCTAGCTAAGATCATTGATGAAGGTGGCTAGTTCAGACCAGATTTCCACGTAGACAAAATGTAGCTTAGGGTCCCTGGGTTTTTGGGTATCCACTGTGAAAAAGCACCTACTTACAACTGTTATACCTTGAACTTTTGTTATTTCAAAAAACTTCCAAGAAGAAGCGTAGCCCCAGAAAAACCAATTGGATGCAGGGATGCGTCAGTTGCAGATTAACTTTGGCAAACTCCCTTCGATGCATACTAAAATCCTTGCCCAGAGAGAAGCTTAGCCCCCATTTTCTATACACACAGCATATATAGAAGCATGATCAGCGACTGCTAGGGTGCTGACTTCACTCCACCTCTACATACAATGACTCAGTTAACCAGTCTTATAAAAATTTGTTTTCACCGTTGCTCAGGAAGGTTTTGCTTTGGGAACTATCCTCAGCATTCTTCTTACTTATTACAAGTAACAAAATCTTCTTGTTGAATTCTCCTTGGTTATGGTAAATGGACTGTCACCTACCAAGTAATCAAACCCACCCATTGTGTGGGTAATAAATAGGCTTCTTTTGGAAGAAGAGGCCATCTAGGACTTTCCTAGCTAGAGAGGAGAAGTCAGCTCCTGGCTTCAAAGCTTCAAAGGACAGGCTGACCCTCTTATTAGGGGCTAATGTAGATGGTGACAAATTTTAAGTTGAAGCCAATGCTCACTTACTAATCCAAAAATCCTGGGGCCTTAAATAATTACGCTAAATCAACTTTACCTACACTATATAAAGCTGTGATGACAGCACACCTGTTTACTGCACAGTTTATGGAATATTTTTAAAGTCCACTGTTGAGATCTACTGTTCAAAAACAAGATTCTCTTCAAAACACTACTGCTCATTGACAATATACCTGGTCACCCAAGAGTTCTGATGGAGATGTATAAGGAGATGAATGTTGCTTTCATACCTGCTAACTCAACAACCATTCTGTAGCCCATAAACCAAAGAGTAATTTCGACTTTCAAGTGTTATTATTGAAGAAATACATTTTGTAAGGCAATAGCTCCCAATGGCAGTGATTCCTCTGATGGATCTGGGCAAAGTCAACTGAAAATCTGGTGGAATGCATTCACCATTCTAGATGCCATTAAGAACATTTGTGATCATGAGATGAGGTCAAAATATCAAGTTAACAGGAGCTTGATAGAAGTTGATTCCAATTCTCATGGATGATTTGAGGGGTTTGATTTCAATGGAGGAAGTAACTGCAAATATGGTAGAAATAGCAAGAGAACTAGAATTATAAGTGGAGCCTGAAGATACTGAATTGCTGCAATCTTATGATCAAACTTGAACAAATGAAGAGTTCCTTCTTAGGAATAACCAAAGAAAGTGATTACTTAACATGGAATCTACTCCTGGTAAAGATGCTATGAACACTGTTGCAATGTCAACAAAGGATTCAGAATATTACATAGTATCAGCTGATAAAGGAGTGGCAGAGTTTGAGAGGACTGATTCCAATTTTGAAAGAAGTTATATTGTGGGTAAAACACTGCCAAACACCTGTTCATGCTATAGAGAAATCTTTTGTGAAAGGATGAGTCAACTGATGCAACAAATTTCATCGTTGTTTTATTGTAAGAAATTACCACAGCTACTCCAGCCTTCAGCAACCACCACTTTGATCAGTGAGCAGCCTTCCACATCAAGGAAAGACCCTTCACCAGCAAAAAGATTATGACTCCCTAAAGGCTCAGATGATCGTTAGGATCTTTTAGTAATAAAGTTTTCTTATTTTTCTTTTTAAGAGACAGGGTCTTGTGCTGTTGCCTATGCTGGAGTGCAGTGACGTGATCCCAGCTCATTGCAGCCTTGAACTCCTGGGCTCAAGTAATCCTCCGCCTAAGCTGAAAACTTAAAAAATTAGCCTGGCTAATTATTTGTAGAAATGGGGGTCTTAAACTCCTAGCCTTAAGTGATCCTCCTGCATTTGCCTTCCAAAGTGCTGGGATTAAAGGAATGAGCCACTGTGCTTAGCCCAAAAATGTACATGTTATAAAGGTATACGCATTGTCCTCTTTAGACATAAAGTCACTGCACACTTAATTGGCTACAATATAGTATAAATATAATTTTTGGATGCACTGGGAAACCAAAAAATTTGTGTGACTCACTGTGTTGCAACATGTGCTTTACTGCTGTGGTCTCGAGCCAAACCTGCCGTATCTCTGAGGTATGCCTGAAATTCACTTGTTTGGCAGACACAGAGGGCATTTCCTATTGACAGGTAGTCAAGCTGCTTAATTATAGATTGTTGATAGTTCTGCTTCATCTATTTACACTGCATGCAGGGAAGCCTTTGGAAAGCTAAGTTTTTCAGGTCTGTCAGAAAGAGAAGAGAGGAAAATCTGTATTAAAGCTATTCTTGTCATGCAAAGACCTGGGTTAGGCAGGAAGATAGGATAATCCAGTGAATTCTGCTTAGGGATCAAGTCCCCACACTTGGCTTCAATGACTTTTCATAATCTCTGATACACCCATATAGAAACAAAATACTGCAAAACGTAAGGCAAACAGACAAAAAAAAAATCCTAACATTTTCTACGCAAAGTTCAAATTTTGAGTTTAGCTTCAGCTAAATTAGGAAGTACACTGTACAACACATTACAAGAGGTAGTCTTTTATTTTAGTGCTTGAATTTGTATGCTATCAAAAAATAGGATGGCATCTTGCCAAACTTGCACTTAGTTCAAACAAAACTTTAAAAGAGCTGTTATTCTAGGTGCATATTCACGTATTACTTCTCATACAGGCATACCCAGACATCACACACAGACGGAAGAAAGCTGTTGGGCTATCCCATTAGCAGGGTGAAACACAGTCTGTGTTATCTGTGATATTTCTCGTACTGTAAGTGAAACTTCTCTTAGCTTTTCTGGCAATTTATTCCATAATTTTTGTCTTAAAGTTCTTTATGAGGCTAAAGATACAAGGTAGAAAATGAGACTTAAATCAGACTTCAGCAGGTAGATGGAAAGCGCTCAGATATGAGAACTTCCTTAAAGGTCTTACCCAAATCTCAGCTTTTAAAATATGGACTGCATTCATGGGTAGCACCTTTTAAAATAAATCATTCTTTTTCAAAGTGTTTTGTTCTTTTAAAATAATAAGCTGTTTCAAGTAGATTTTCTATTGTAGGTTAATAACTAATAAACAAATGGTATAAAGTTATTACATTTAAGTACTGTTAAAATTGTAAAAATCAGTTTATAAAGTATTAAAATAATTTAAAGAGCAACTAATGGGGATCTAAAAATTCATTAGCTTCTTAAAAATTCAAACAGAACAAAACTGACAAAGGTAAAAAACATGTCTCCTCTTATTCCTCAAGTTCTAAGAGCCTATGATTCTAACAAATTAAATACCTACATTTAGCAATATAATCTTACACAATATGCAAGTATCTCAGAATGCTGCCTCTCTTCTGTGAAATTAAAGAGTACAGAAAACTATACCTTTAAGTTATTTTATAGCAGACATTCTAGGTGTTTACTACTAGACGTGCATCTTCTTTAGAAGGTAACCAACACAACTATAACAAGCTCAGAGAAAGTTTCCTCCCCTATCAAGATATTTGTAGCATCTTCACAATGAAGAGATGTTTCCTTGGCCAATGTACAAATACATCTTGAAAGGAAAGCTGTAATACACTGCCCTACAAGAAAGTTCTGTTGGCTGCAGAGGGTTAGGAACATCTATAATGACAAATGTATTCACAGTTTGTTTTCTAAAGTTGTTAATATGCAGTATCTTGATTTATATTTTATTAAGATCTACAATGATTCCCTTTCCAGTTCAGAAACATATAAAAAGGGATTTTTAAATATCCTCAAACCACCGCTGTATGCACCTCAGTTCTAGTCTTCAAAGATGTATACAATTTTTAAATGAGAAGTGAAATATGTGGAAAGAGAAAGTAGGCTAAAACTGTAGTCTGTGTTTTTCATTTGTTAATACTTTGGGTATATATTCTGTTTAACTTCCCTTAAGTCACATTCATGCCAACTTTTTTTTTAAAAACAGGTTAAAGATATAAAGTGTTTTTTTCTTTCCTCACCACAAAAAAAGCAGAAACAAACGGAGAGCCTCCGAACATATTGTTTCCAATGGAAATGGATGAATTAAAAAATAGTTGCTCATTTTAACAAAAAATTCAATATTTTAAATATGTTGAAAATACCACAACCAGGTTGATTTAAATGACACATTTAAAATGGTATATATTAAACCATTAGGACACTCTTCCAGAAGTAGCACTTGCCAGTTACAGGAAGGCACATTCAAACTTAGGTGCCTAAGTCTTATGAATACTTATTACTTCCCCAGTGCCAAATGCTCTAAAATATTTTACCTATCATTTATTTTGAAGAGCAGTTATTTTTCTAAGGATACTACTAAAAATGGGACACATAGTCTAAGCAGTATGAGTGCACTTATGGGAAAAACAGGATGAAATACCAAAAAGTTGGCCTATTCCAGGAAATCCGGAATACACAGTTGCTATTTGAGTAAAGCGGTGTGCCAATGTGCTGTGGAGAACAGAACTCAAGAAATGGCATAAAAAGAACTTGTCCATTCTAACTCTGTCTGTTAGATCATAGACATTTTGTAATAAATTATGGTCCGTCAGGTCTTTTTCCTCCCTACTGCCCTCACCAGACCTCTTGACATATCCTCCTCTTTACGGAATGATAACATTAAATTGTCTTTCTCCCATCAGGGATAAAGTTATTCTCATCCTTTGCCCAACACAGAATTATGCAGTAGCAACTCAACCATTTGGGTAACAGGTATCACCTAGCCTAATAAAGATTATAACTAGGATCGTTACAGTGTTATTCTAAATCAACAATCTGAATATAAATTTTAACTGGTCAGTGTGCACTAGAATTTAAAATTCCCATATTTTATAAACACGACTTTTACCCTAAACTTTCTACAGTCTCTCAAAAATTGTAATATAGATTCAAAACATACATTCTTATCAAGAAAACACCATGTTCCAAATTCAAATAATTTGGAAGAGTCAATGGAGGATTGTCAACTGGTTCAAAAGTCTACTCCCTAACAGAAAAAAAAAAAAGATTCTGTATAAAAATTGCACCTGTTTATGATTCACATTTTCTTAAAGAACTTTCGATTGTGTCTCTTGTTGACAAGTAAATGTATGAACTTAAATCCATGCAGCAGCTAGATATATCATGCTGTTGAAAGTGTGAATTCACCGGTCGATATAGAACATCCATTAAATGAGGATATGAACTAACATATTCCACCTGCAACAATTTTTGAATTATGCAAGTAACTCCATCCTTTTTATTCCCTACTTTCAGCCAAATAAATACTCTCCAAAGACCAGAAAAACATCTCAAAGAATTGTTGAAAACTCACCATCAACCTTTTCCATATTTAGATTTTAACAATTAAATCTCTATAATTTAATTTCCAGTAAGAATAACATTAACAGGTTGATGGTAAAACAATCCTGTAAAAATTCAATAAAAATGATAAAAATTTATCTTTATGAGATAAGCAACAACATCCACTCCTCTTACCCTTTAGGTACTGCTCTCTTTATTTTTTTCAAACTTGGCCACTATCTTAGGGAAGCATAAATATATTTTTGAAAACTCCGCCAACATAGAGATTTCTTGCTGAGAGACTATGAACATATTCCTCGCTCATAAAAATAACTAACAATTGTATGACAATCAAGTTTGAATTACTGAAAGAGAAATAAAGCATGCCACTATACTTTTCATGTTGTAAAAGTACTTTATTACCAGGGTATTAGCTTATTTTGGATTTCTTATAGCAAAAAGTATGTCTTAGTACACTAATAGCAGAGAGACCAAATCTTATGTTACATAATCAAGACTCCTTAAAAGGTAACATGGTACAGTCCTTAGAAGTGCTCACTAAAGACCTAAACTTCCTGGCTATCAACTGCAGACCTGTCACACCGATCAGTTCAGCAACCCCGCTCAAATTACTCTTTATTCCATACCTCAGCCTCCTCATCTGTAAAATTATAAGTATTTATCAAGGATGTTTCGAGGATGCCATGTAATGAGACTTAGGTAAGTACTACCTATTACTGATCTAAGAATTCTTATTTTAGATTCATACACAGCTAAATTAATGAATCTAAATGGATAGCAGGACAAATTTGACATGAGCAATTTTTCAAGAAAAATTACTTATTTGCTTTTAAGAGAAGAGGCTCATTATGTTGCTCAAGCTGAACTCAAAACTCCTGGGCTCAAGTGATCCTCCCACCTTAGCCTCCAAAGAAGCTGAGAATACAAGTGTGCACCACTGTGCCCAGTTAATTTTTTAAATAAACATCTAAAAAGTTTTAGTTCAGATTTACAGAAAAATTGCAAAGATAGTACAAAAAGTTCCCATATCCTCCAAGAAGTTCCTCTTATTAACATTTTATGATGTGAGTGACTTTTAGTGATAGCTCAATAGTGGAAAGTCATTTATTCTCAGCCAGTAAAACTACAAATTTAATTAATCTGTAATTTCAGTAACCCACCTACTGGAATAAAACTTTGAAATTTGTAAGTACCATATCATAATTAGTAAGAGCTAAATTTAATGTTTTAGTAATAGCACTGCACATACTATACTAAAGTAAGATATTTTATAGTCTCATTAAAAAGAAATAAAATGAAAAAGTTATTTTAACGTGTGTAATTACTTCTATATACATATTAAAGTTGCAAATTAAAACGTAAAGTAGAAAATAAAGCTGGGATATTTAAGTAGATACTTCATAATTTTAAAATTAAATAAATTTTCTTAATACCATAAGGTAATTAAAACTACATAAGGGCAATGTGGGTGAATACATTTTGAAATCAGAATTCTTAATTTATTTCCTCACTTTTAAAGAATCGTATTTCTAATAACATAATACAAGGCAAATTTTTCTGAGATGATAATGAAAGAGGTAAAGAGATATACCTATAGAAATGTTAAAAGAGGCACACAGTATTACATGTAGACATGAACTGCCCCATTTAGTAGCCACTAGCCACATGTAGCAAAATTAATTAAAATTAATTAAAATTAAATTCTTCAGTTGTACTAGAGCCACATGTCAAGGACTCAGTAGCTACATGAGATTAGTGTTACGATGTTGGAAGCACAGGGAGAGAACATTTCCATCAGTGCAGAAAGTTGTATTGAAAAGTACTGCTCTAGATATGAACAGATTGTTTCACTAATCATACTTAACTGAGTTCTACCCAAGAGTCCTAACCTCTTATCCAAACAAATTCTTTTTATTAAACTTGCAAAAAAGAAGCAAGGGGATAAAAGCAGGCTTTTATCTCCTTTTCTGAAATGTTTAAGAGGATGAAAAGGAAGTGGGCCTGGCCAATTCCTACAACAGACAAATGGCCACCAATAAATGAAAAAATTCCTGAGGTCCTCAAAGCCATTGCTGTACTCACGTGGCAGGGTAGCAGTGGGCCCAGTGGCCAGGAGGATGCCTCTTCAGGGGTACATTTCCTCACTAGGGGGAGGGATCCCCATGTGGGGCCTCCGCACTGGTGGGACCTTCCCCATTATGGGGCTGGGGTTTCTGCCAGTGAAAAACGGGAAATTTCATTGTTAGCCAGCTTTAAAACGTTTCCCCTTTGAGATATTAAAAACACTGCTTACTGGATTATTTAGTTAATTCAAAACAGAATTATATGAGATAATTTTTAGAACTGATGAATCATGATGTGTGATTGATTCTGTCTGCCCGAGTCCCCTAGGAAAAAATAACCTGCAGTATTACCAGAGCTGTCATAAGAATTTTCAATCTTATTAAATGCTGAAAAGATTAGATCGAACCAGATAATGGTTTTTCCAATCAGGATAAAAAATAAGGATAATTGTCTTTTAATTATCAGTAATGGACAGTGGTGAAAAGAGCAAATGTAATCAGATATAAAAAAAACCTCACCAAGTTCCACAGCTTCTCATTCTTACCCCATCTGAATTTTTAAAATCAGAGTTGAAAATAAGAAGCAAATATTTAAATTCCATCCAGTTACTTCTTGTGAACATTCTGAGATTTGGTACTAAAATCATGATGATGTAATCGTCAACGGAAACAAAGATCTGTTGTTTTATTCTCCAAAAAATTTTTAAGAACTCCATGTAAGCAGTCTGTTGATATCCAAAAATGTGGCTAACAATAAAAATCCCCCTTACACTTACCAAATGCTTTCACTTCTACAAAATGAGCATTTTCATTGTTTGGGCTACAGCACACACAGTTCAATGGAAAGTGATAGGTATATTCCTACTAAGGTTCTGGAACTCCATAAGAGTTACCCTAAATTCTTCCAGTTTAAACTCTTTCTGCTAGTATACTTACAATGGCATGCCATAGCATACCTCTGGGCTGTTAGGTAAGAGGTCAATTCAACAGAACTCTATGGATGATGGATATTACATTTCTAAAAACCATTGAAAAACCAGAAAATGTAAGTTTGTGGTGAACTCCAAGAGAGGAGACAGAAGAAGAAGTAAACAGATGGAACTATGCACTAAAATTTGTGACATTATCTTTCCCACCAGGTACCAGAGATCCCGGATCTGCCTGACTTAATCTCCTAATCTCTGGAGTTGCAGCTTTCCCCTTTAATCCCTTGTAACTATGCTCCCAAAGAGCAATTCAGAGGTCAGGTTACTACAAACTGCACTTCTCTGTGTGTATTACAAGGAAGGTGAGGATAGAGAAAGGAAACATAACCAGGAAAAGGTATTTTATACAAAATTAGGTAACACATTTGAATTATAAATTATCACCCTCCAATTGGTGAGAGAAATTTATTTTAAATAGAAAGTATCTAGAACCCAACTAGTTAATGTAACTGTAAAAGTTTAAATACTTTCACGACAGGAACTAGTATTATTCCCAATTAGCTTCCAATCAGAATCCTCATATTAGGTCATGTATTAAAAAATATTAACTTAGTAGACTATTCCTAATAGTATCCCAAATCTCCATAACATGGGTAAGTTAGGCTTAACTGCTGCCAGTTGTGGAAATCAAATTTTTGACACAATCAGTGTGAAAAGTAGTTCCAGAGTATATGGTCAAACAAAAACAATGCCAAAGATGTAAGAATAAAGATTTACATCAAACATCAAAGACAGAAATGCCTTTCAGGAGTTGACCTAAGTTCCTAGGGGTGGAACTGGAATCCTTCGTGGCAAGAGCTTCATTCTGAAAAGATTACAGGGTCACTAACCTCGACAGGCTCAGTCAAAATTAAACTGTTAGACTTCCCGTCTACCCTAAAAGACCCCGATATCCACAGATAAAAACTTCTTCACAACTGGCTTGTCCATTAGAAAAAAAAAAAAACTGCCTTTAATTAAAGAGAATAATTTTTAAAAACAGAAACTTACTCCTCTGAACATTGATTTGATATTTACTTTGCTATACTGTCAAAGTTTCCTAATAACCTTTTCTCCTCACATCCAGTTGCAAGGCTGTTTTGGCCTGCAGAAAGGAATACATTTTTCTAATTCACACAAAATGCCATGAATGTTAATAAAGGCTCTGAAGACAACCATGCAATACCATATTTTATTGACTATAAAGTAAGGTGCAATATTACTTTACAAACCACTGAGAAAAACTCACTAAATTAGGCTGTAATATAGTGATTTCTTATCACACAAAAATTATATTCTCCTTCTTGAAAGGGGTCTCTTGATAAGTGTAACAGTCATGTTTATATATCACACATGAGCACAAAGAGAAGATCACATGAGCAAAAAAAGAATTACTAAAACTTCTTCACACTTGCAGTTTAATTCTTCTGAATCATTTTTCAGCTCAGAGATAATTGTTTTTCCACAAAATGTAGTCCTTTGTGTCACCAAGAGCACTGTTGAAGTAGTGTATATCTTGAAATTTCTCTCCACAACTGCCCCTGGAATTTTCTTCCAAACTGCTGACATTCTTTTTGCAAGGTTTTTAAAGAACGCATAACTACAACTAACTCAAACAACTACTTGTCCCAAAGTAATCGATATTAGAAAGGCTAAATGACGTTAAAAACAGGCTTCTTAGAACTGATGAGATACAATAACAGGGCTCCTGGTGTTGGGACAAAATGCTTTTTTTTCCACTTCCTTTCAACCATTTTCAAATAGTTATTAATCACCTAATACGTGACACACGCACTAAGGGACAGGGTGGTGCACAAACAGGTAATGACATTACTCTTAGGGAACTTACATAGAGACTGGCATTAATTAAATAAACACAGAAAATTAATATAAAACTACTACTGTTACAAGTACTGAAAAAAGAGGCACATCATGCAGCAACACATGGCTAATCTGACCTAGTCAGGGAAATCAGATAATACCTAAGGAAAGCAGGGAGAATGAACATGTCAGGCAGAGGAAACAGCATGTAAGGAGAAAGAGCAAAGAACTGTTTTGCATGGATAACTGCACTGGGGAAAGGGAAATTCCAAACTTTTTGAGGCCTACTACAATTGAGTTCCAAACTACAGCAATACTGGGGGACCTGAAATGCCAGCATGCTCTTCTGGTTAGAGTGGGGGTTTATGGAGGCCAATAAATTAATAAAGTTTTGGCCCAAGTCTTGGGAACTACAGAGATGAGCACTACTATCAAAGACTTAAAGATGCAGGAATGGTGGTCCTTACCATATTCTCTTTCTATACCTTTCATGACCCTACAGGTAAAAAAACAAAAACAAAACAAAACAAAAAAACAGATGGATAATGAATAACTGTAACCTTAAACTGGTAGAATCCCCAATAGTAACTGGCACGCCAGATATGGTATCAATTTGGTACTCAGCTACCGATATGGTGAGTGCTTTCTTCTCAGTCCCTATCAGTAGGGAAGATGAAAAGGAGATAACTTTCACAATGGCAAGGAGACCATAATATCTTTCCCCAGGGCAATGTTAACTCTTCTGATCTCACTCAAAATTCAGTCAGCCTGGATATCTTCACATTTCACTATATTCATGACAGAATACTAACCGCATCTGGTTAGCACAAAATGGAAAGTACCCTAGCCAGTTTAAGTAAAATACACATAGCAGACATTTCATAAAAATTAAGGGGTATGGCACACACTGCCAAACTTTTTAAGGAGTTCAGGGCTCCAGGGCATGCTAAGCACATCCTCTTTAAGGGAAACAAGTTTTGCATCTCTCAAATCTACTGTTAAGAAAAAGGTGGACCTTCTTTGATCCTGGAGGCTGTATATTTATACGCAGTACTTTCAACACTATTTTGATCCATTTATCAAGAGACCTCGAAGGATGCCAGTTTCAAGAGTGATCCAGTGTGATAAAGAAGACCCTGTAGCGGTTCCCAGCTATGGTGCATCTGTGACCAATGGATCTCATGGTACAACACCTATTCCTTTTTCTTTCTCTGTTTAAGAAATGGGGTCTCTTTCTCTGTCTCCCAGGCTGAAGATCTATCACTGATGGATAAAAATGCTGTGGAGTCTCTGGCAAGCACCAAAAGAGAAGTCACAATGCTGATCCTTGGGGTTCAGCGGCAGAGAACAACTTTCTGCTAGAAAAACAAATCCTAGTATGTCACAGGGTCCGAAGAGAATTTGCATACCTGACTATGTACCAACAAATGACTCTGTGACTTAAAGTACCCACTGAGTAGTAAGGTGAGATGGGCAGAGAAACAACCTGTTGTATGATGGAAATGGTATATTTGGGATTAGGTAACAAGCACATTCAGGAGGCATGAAAAAATTACATTCACAGGTAACTCAGACTCCCACATCACTAACGCCTTTCTCTTTCGTGACCAACTGTCAGGGAAAAAAGGATTTCAGATCTAGCCAAATATGAACTGCTGTTGCACTGCAGCCTTATTCAGGAGTAGACCTAAAGAACTGTGGTAAAGGAAGTTTGGCAGATGAGAACACCTGGAGCAGTATACGTGGGGGTCATCCATTTCGAAGGAGGGAGAAATGACCTGAGTTACAGATATACTCTGATTCATTGGCAGTGGTAGATGGTTTCTGGCTGTTCGATCGGGGCCTAGAAAACAACAGTGAAAGATGATGTGATAAGGAGATGTGGAAAAACGAATGGGGCACAAATCAGGGGCATTTGTGTGTCTCACAATAACCACCAGGAGGCATCTACCAAAATGCAGCATGTCAACATGTGTGTTGTCTAATATCAACAATGAGGTGAATAGGATACTTTACTCTATGGCTGTCAGCCAGTCTTCCATTTGGGCCACCACAGAGTTGACATAGTGAGCCCATAATAGAGTGGCCACAGTGCTTCCTCTCACCAATGTGAAAAGCTATGCTAAATGTGTAACCTGCCAATGAAAGAGACTGATGTCAAGCACTCCATATGGCATCATTACTCAAGGACACCAATCACTTGGCATAAGATTACATGGGAGCTGGGGGGTAGAGGGAGTAAAAGAGTTACTGGCAGGGTGGCAATGATTTGTCTTTACAGAATTAATACCTAATCTGAACATGGATTTAGTTCCAGCTCCCAATACCTCTGCTACCACCACCATTCCAGGGCTTACAAAATAACTGATCTATCAACATGGCATCCCACCAAACACTGTCTTAGGCCCAAGTATCCATCTTATAACTAAGAAAGTATGACAACGGGCACATGCCCTTAGAATCCATTTGCCTTACCGTATACTCCATCCACAAATAAACAGTTGGCCCAATAGGTAAGCAGAATAGCCTATTAAAAAATATCAGCTGAAGACACATCTTGAAGACAACTTCCTGCAGTGTTGGAGCACTGCCCTCCAGGGTATGGTATATGCATATGCATTGAAGCAATGGCCAGTACAGGGTGCTGTGTTATAAACAGCTTGAATACTTAGGTCTGGGAACCGAAGGATGAAAGTAGGGTTGACTTTGTGAAACTTGTGTTTTCTACCCATCCTACTTTTGTCTCCACTAAGGTAGAGGTCCTGACTTCCAGATGGGGTAAAGGTCCACCAGTGGACATAATAAACTTGAAGATCGGACTATACTGCTGGGATACTTTGTACTCCTCAAGCCAGTACATCAGTAGAAAAAAGGGAGTCAGGTTGCTGCTAGAAATATTCAATCTGGAACACCACAAGAAGCAAAGACTGCAGCTACACAATGCGGGAGGAAGAAATATGTCCAGAACTTGAGAGATTCACTGGGGTATCTCTTGGTGCTTCCATAGCCAGTAGTTACAATAAATGGGAAATTTCAACAACTATGGATCAACAGCAGCAAGGTAACTAAGGGCTCAAACACTTGAGGGATATAAGTCATATTTTATTTCAGCAGGCAAGCAATACAATTTGGCAACAAAACAAAACAAAACAAAAACAAAAACAAAAAACTGGTGAAGAAAACCTAAAATAAGTGACAGAAGATGTGTATCAATTACAGCCTCACGGCCAGCTGCAGCAGAAGGGACTGTAATTCGCTTCTCTAACTCTCCTGTCTAAAGTCTTTTGGACACTGTGGCAAGGCTCCAACTTGAAGGGGATTCAGTTACTGATTGCACTTTACCTCTGATCTCAGGGATGAAGTGAGGGCATCTTATTCTCACAAAAATGGAGGCCTCATATTGTAGTATGGAAGATATGTATAATGTAGAGCCTGAATGGATCTCAGTGGTTAAAGGGGTGTATTATACTGGGCATCTTTTATGCATCATTCGGATCTTCTCAACCTTACTTGTATCTTATTCCAGCTGTCTCACCAGCACCAATTTCACATAGGTACATCTGATAGTTCCCTGCCTCATGCCTGGGAAGCAGTTCTTGCCTTGTACTCTATGGCATTTGTGTTGACACTGCTTTGGATTCCCCACTTGCATACCCCATGAGGAATTAATACACTGAAGGGTGAATCTTTGGCCAATGGGAGACAGAAACTAATGAAAAAATTCTTCCTCTTCTCTCACAATGTACGGTCTTAAGGCACAGTTTATGAGAGTTTTCAGGAACGAACCTATAGGACTGAGTGGTGGCAGGTAACACAATAGCTTATCCATGTATTGGCTCTCCAGCCCTACCAAACCATATTCTCCTTGTTTCTCACTCTACTTCTTGGTATTATGTTCCCTAATAAACAGCACATGCTGCCCTGCTTCTGGTTCTTCTTAGAGGGGAAGCTGAGCTAAGATCTAATAGTCTGTGGTGCCTTTATGATATTTGAGGTCATTCCTCTGGAGTTCAGAGGTGGTAAGTGAAACCACAGGCAGAAATGAGATCACTTAGAGGGAAAGACAGAGTAGGAAGAGAAAAGAGAAGAAGACCTAACACTTGGTCCATTAATGGCCATGAGAGGGATAACGGCCAGAAAAGAAGAATGGCGTGTGGCCAGAGAGGTGAGCAGAAAACTGGAAAGTTCTGTTGTTATTGCAAGGGAGTTCAGTAGGGACACAGGTAATATACATCTAATAAGCTGTTAATTTTAAATTACTAAATTTGGTTCAATTATTAATATAGATATTTGATATATTATCAAAGAAAATTAAATAATATGTGCTGCAAATAAAGTAGTGATGGAGGAGGTTTTTCAAACCACATTCCTCTGAGGGAAAACCCCAGGCAGAGCTACAGGAGAGCAGAAGAATCGGTAACCAGGCCCCCTTATTTATGCATCTCTGGAAGGCAAACTGGTAGTGGATACAGAGTGAGGAAAGGATGATCTGGCCGGCTAAGTTATTCACTTACAAAATCTACCTTTTGAAAACTTCTTTTGGATTTTAAAAAAGGCTCTGACATTAAAAAATAAAAGCTCATAAAACAGGTTTTTATAAGATCTTATAGAAAACAACACAGAAAGCTCAGTGCCTTATGTAAGGCATTTTAATTTAGTATACTTTATACTTCATAGTAAGACTTTCTTCCTTACACATACGAGGGCATAAGAGTTCATAAAAATGCTTTATATGTCTTTATGAACACTTAGGATCAGAAGACAGATCTTAACACTTGGAATTTATCATAAGACTAAGGTATGAAATAATATCATCCTCTCTTACGAGAAGCCAGACAAGTTCTTTTTTTGGGGGGTGGGTGGCAGATTAATGCTATATATATATCAGTCACAGGATTCATTTTTTCTTTAATTTAGAAATGTTTTAGTATTCTCCTTAAGTTCATTAAAACTTCTCTTTAGTGTATTTAGTTTGGTGTAAATAAAAGGATGAGTTCTGCCTGATTTCACCCTGATTTCCTGCCTGTTTCAGTTAATATTCCTTATCCTATTGTTACTAATGTTTAATGAGGTCTTTATTAAAATATGAATATGTTCTTTTACTCCCAGATTTTATTTTTGTAGCATGTATTACACAGGCCACATAAGTCCAAAGTTGTAATTAACAATAGAAAAGTCATAGAACTAAAATCTCAATTTCTAACTAACAATATGAACACTGGGGAACTTCAATTTAAATCACAAAGCAATGCTTTGTAGTAACATTCTTAAAGTACTCAAATAAATATGAAACGTCCTTGAGTAAGTGGTACAGCAAAAGCAAACGTAAGTGTTTTAAAGGACCCAAATGAAGTTTCATTTTCTCACACTGCTTTTGGTAATTAAAAAAAAGGACATATTTAAAATATTTAGCTCATAGTATCACTTAAAGCGTTCTGCAGTTAACAACTTCCTTTCAAAAATAATACCATAAAGCAATATTGAATATGCTATAACTTAAAGATAAGATGGAATCAATGCTACCTATCATAGTGCTGGGGGCCTGCCCCAACCACATGACCACTAGGAACAAGTCAGTGGGCTCCTCTCATAGTCTGTGCTTCTTTGCAGTAACACAACCATTTGTCTCCCTACTCAGAGATGGTGGCATCTCCTCCACACATTAAGTTTCCTTCCTCAATTCTTTGATACATGCTCACTTGACAGGTACAATGGCTGTCTGCCAACAGCAGAGTGGATGTTAGTTTTCATCTGATGCTTCAGAATACTCAACTGACACAACACCAGTTCAAATGATTTCAGAGGTTTGCAAGTCAGTCTGAAAACCTCAGCACTTTTGCACTGGAGCTCAGTATCCAAACAGCCCTTTCTCTCTTTAGACTTCTAACTAAAATGTCAGTGGCAAAGGATTTTTAAAATAGCCTCTAGGTGTTTCAAGTTTCCTGTGCTTGTTTCAGCAGACTACTGACCCTGCCTGCTCACAATAAGCAAGTCTCTTAGGATTTAAACATACAGCTACATTGCTGGGAGTCAACAAGAGCCAGTTACAGGAAGCGCAGGAAAAAAAGTTGGGGGGACAAATTGGCAGGAAATGACTTCGGGACTTTTTTTTTTTAAATCCAAGTCAGCTCTTCATAGTTATTTAAATCTGAAAACTATTTCCCTGAAAATGAAATTTCTAAGTAATATACAAGTCAACTTAACTAGACAGAAACATTTAGACTGATATTACTTTATCCTTTATCTCAGTATCTTACCTAATGGTTCTATATTTCAAAGCCTGACAGATTTGTTTGGCTGGCATGATCTGACCACTTCCTTTTTATCAAGAAATACAATTTTCTCTTTTGTGGCTGAAATATTTCTGTTCACGCAGTATGAACATGGGTCCATTTACAGATTTTGAGGTGGAAATGTTAACATGGAGATAACGCAAGTCAGTATTTTACATCTTATTAGGTATCTATATAAAGAAGGTAAGATGGTCAGGTGCAGTGGCTCATGCCTGTAATCCCAGCACTTTGGGAGGCCAAGATGCAAGGATCACTTGAGGCCAGGAGTTTGAGACCAGCCTGGGCAACATAGTGAGACCCGCACCCTTTTTTTTTTTTTTTTTTTAAGACAGAGTCTCATCTTACTTTGTCACCCAGGCTAATGTGCAGTGACGTGATCTTGGCTCACTGCAACCTCCGCCCCCTGGGTTCAAGTGATTCTCCTGCTTCAGCCCTCCGAGTAGCTGGGATTACAGGCACCTGCCACCGCACCTGCTAATTTTTGTATTTTTAGTACAGACGGGGTTTCATCATCTTGGCCAGGCTGGTCTTGAACTCCTGACGTCCTGATTCACCCACCTCGGCCTCCCAAAGTGCTGGGATTACAGGCGCGAGCCACCATGCCCGGCCTCTTTTATTTAAAAAGACAAGAATGTCTACAATGAATAAGTATAGCTTCTCTGGCTTCATTGATAGTATAATCTTGATGTTAGGTAGGTTTCATGGTCATTGAACCTCAAACTGTATAGGTTAAAACACAAAATGGGCTAATAATGGACAGTCCTATGGTACTTTAGTTATACATCTGGATTGAGGAATGGAGTTGGAAATACAATGCGTTTTGGCTGAAAGCGTTTAAACTACTTAAAACATTAAAATAAAAATAAACACATTAAAATAAAAGGTTATCTATCTTTCCATTGTTATATGATGTGGGTTCCAAAGCACTTGAGGTATGGGATAGAGACAGTTGCTCAAGGACAAGTTGGAGAAAGTTCATTGTAAGAGTATGCATAATTCATTCCAGATCTCCCAAGGTTCTCTCTCATAATCTCTTGGGGAGGTCCCAGAAACTTTGGGCAGCTAGCCATCCCCAGGGCTCACTTGCTTAAAATTCAAATCTCATTTCCCAGATCTACCTTAATCCAAACATTTATCCATAAGAAGTTCTAGAACATTTCTAGGGTTCAGACATGGAGGAGCAGGGGTGCCTCTGAGTTTGACTGTATCTCTTAGTACAGGTACTATAACACACACCCTTTATTCCTTTAGTCCTTGGATTCCTGGTATCTGCCAGTAACCCTACGTGATGACCAATCAGGAAGGAAAGCTGTCACATGGTTTCCTTCTGCAATGCACAGGAAGAATACGCATGACAGGAAAGTCTCAGGTTAGCCAGAAGTACTTTATACACATAGCAGTATTTTTTAAAAAATCACGTTAAAAGCAAAACATCATGAGTTCAATGTCAAGAAATTGAAAACATTCCTTTGAATCAACTTATTTATAAGTATTATTTAGTTCCTATTCCAAATTGTGCATTCTATTCTGATTTTCTTGTATATAAAAATGATCACTCAATTACTTAGGGGCAAATCTAATAATATTCACGCCTTCCTTAAAATAAAGACAACAATAGTTAACCATTATGTAGTGTGCTGAGTAGTATTCAAATATCCTTGCAAAGAAGCCACAAACCTCATCAGAATACCAATATGTTGTTATCAGAAAATTTGTAGTGATGGTGGTAACTGACAATCATAAACCTATAGTAATTCTGATTCTTTTATGGTTTCAATCTGAATACAGCTGAAACCAAATATTTTAATTTATGAACTATGTTAAGTTTCTCTTTTCCATTTATATGTGGGAAGGACCACAGGCAGCAATATCTAATTTAGTAAATATTTCAAGCATATATCAAACCATGATGCATAAAATATAATGAAAAGGAAAAATGTTAATATTTTAATTATTACTCAAGAAAGAATACATGACTAAGCTGTCACCAACTGCCTGTCATAATGCTGTAAAACTTACTTAGGATCAACTAATAAAAGCTCAAAAACTGTACAACTACTGAAAATGGCTAGCATGTAACTTGAGAACATTTGTCCCTTTTAATTCAAATCTTTTCAAACTTAAGCTCAAGGAACTTATATCACCACAGAAATGTATTATCTAATTTTGAGTACTATTTCTACCAATCCTTTGCTCAAGCCTTCCACAGGCTCCTAGGGAATAAAGCCGATGTTCTAGTTCTGGTACCCTAAATCCTCCATAATTTGGACCCCCTCACTTCAGCCTTATTTGCTCTTGCTCCAGCATGAGGAAATCTTTTCTCTAGACAACCTGAATTCCTGAACCTTCTCAACTCCAAGTCTTTACTTTTGCTCTTTCTGAAGCTTGCCTGGAACACCTTTTTTGCTTCACTCACTGAAGTCCCACCGGAATCAAGTTAAAATGCTTTACAGAAACCTGTACCGGTTCATGTTTGTGATGCTACAGTCCTTAGCTCAGACACTGGCATGAAATGATACTCTTCAAATCTGCTGAATTAATCTGACTCTAAAGCCAATTTAAGACCATGTAATAGTCTGCCCCTCACTGTTCCAACTTGGTCATTTCCAGTAACTGATCTTTGGAGTCACTGTGCTCATACTGCATTCACTGCCCACATTGAGGGTGTTTAAAACTTGCTGATTTCATGGAATCTCTGAGTTTTTCTTATGTTAATCAAATAAGTGGCCACCTGTCCTGTGTGCGGCGCACAATGCTCCGAGGATGCAGAGATGCAGGATCACCCTTTCTGTAAGAACATACACACCGTCTACGATGTAAGTATCACATGAAGAACCAAAAGGGTGTTGAAATCCAGAGAACAGAGTGCCTGTCTGATGGAAACATGCCAGACTCTACACAGAAGCAGCGAGGTTCAATTCATCTGTCACAAGGAAAGCGTTCGTGGTGATTCAGGGCCTCAGGCATTCCTCTCCTTTCTGAGCTCCTATAATACTTACGGTTTACACTACTTCTTTTACCCTTAATGATAAAGATGATGGTCAGAAACTGATTGCATTTGCTGAGCAATCACTATATGCCAGAGATTCTTAAAATTAGCACTTTACATGTATTAATATATTTAACTCTCACAACCTAATCTATTAAAATATTCCTGATTTACAGATTAGCAAACTGTGGCACAGAGAAATTAAATATCTTAGAAAAATTACACAGGCATTAAGTGGGTGACATGGGACCTGCTATGCATGGAAAAGTCAAAAGGGCCAGTTTTAGGTGGCATGGTCAAGGAAGAACCATCCCTATAAATAGTACTTGGAATGAGACCTGAAAAAATAGAGTCAGACATGTAAGGCTGAGTTTTTCAGGCCAAGTAAACTACAAGGAGAAAGGCCCTGGGATGAGAAAAACCTGGCGTGTGTGAGAAGTGGAAGGCAGGCCAGTGTGGCCAGAGTCAAGTGAAAGGGAGAAAGAACAACAGATGAACCTCCAGAAGCAGGCACAGGCCAGCTCATGTATGGCCTGTGGGCCTGAGTTAGGAGTCTGGGTTCTATGTGTACTGATTTACCTTTACACTACACAACCCTTATGTCTTGTTCTCCACAGTGGCCGTCTCAATGGCAGAAACCAGCTGTTATTTTTTAAATATATCTTGTAGCACCCGGCCCATAGTATTATGCAAAATACTCTGTGAAACATTCCCTAACTGTGATAAAAATGGGGTGGGTGTAACTGCATGCAGGAGTGGCTGAAATGGTCTAATGTTGGAGATACAAATGGAGAGACAGAGAAGCATTCCAGACTTGTGGTATGCCGGTTTCATGGCTGCAGAGGGGAACTTAAGGCGTTCTAGTAAAAATAAGATGGAATATGGAAAAATAACATTTGTTTTGGGGAGGAAGTATAGTTTCTGTTTTTGTTTTTTTGGGACAGCGTCTTGCTCTGTCACCCAGGTTGGAGTGTAGTGGCGCAATCGCAGCTCACTGCAGGCTTGAGAATAGAATTCTTGAAAAAAAAAATCCTCTGTAAATCAAGATATAATTAGAGCTTATTATACTCAGATTTTCCTTTAAAGGAAAGCAAATCTTCAAATCTCTTCTAAATGAGAGTGCTCTAGTTTTCTATGAGAATACAACAGATGCTACAGTGTATGAATTCTTAAGAATACAGGACTAAGAAATGTCCAGTGAAAGCAAAGTACTCAGTTACTAACGAAATGTTAACATGTGAGTCTGGCAAGAAGAAAAGTATCATGGAACAGCAGAATGAACCTGGGCACTGCAGTCATAAAAGTTCACAATCAGAACTCTAGTTCAGCCACTGTGGTATAACACCTAAAATTAAGGTTCAATAACATGTGCTGCTTTGATGCCTGGTAAAATCGGGAAGGCCTTGAATGATCTAAGCCAGGGATCCCCAAACCCTGGACCACAGACTGCTAAGGGTCTGTGGCCTGTTAGGAAGCGGGCCGCACAGCAAGAGGTGAGTGGCGGGGGAGCAAGCATTGCCGCCTGAGCTCCACCTCTGTCAGATCAGCAGTGGCATTAGATCCTCACAGGAATGGGGACCCTACTGTGAACTGTGCGTGAGAGGTATCTAGACTGTGCGCTCCTTATGAGAATCTAACTAATGCTTGATGATCTCAGGCAGAACAGTTTCATCCCCAAACCAGCCTGCCCCACCCCTGCTGTGGAATAACTGTCTTCCACAAAACCAGTCCTTGGTGCCAGAAAGGTTGGGGACCACTGATCTAACCCACAAGTTCCCCTCTCCACTCTACTCTCATGGATAAAAGCCCCTAGTGAAACAATCCTCCTTACCAAAGGGGCCAGATGCAGTTCTTGCTTATCCTTGAATAGTAGGTTTCAGTTTCCTGTCAGCCTGAGGAATTATTCAAACAAGCCAATCACATGCTTCCATGGGAACCAGGGGATACCCCCACCCTCTTGATACTACAAAGCCTGCCTCCCATAACTCCTAGTTGTTTACTCTGTTCCCAAGTGACCCCATTTGAGGCACAGGGTCCTCTTTGCCTTAGCTGTGAACACAGGTAACTAACAAACTGCTGCTGAGCCCATCTGATGTGTTCAGCCATTCTCATAACCCTACGGCAGGAATCCTTCCCTTGTCAAAGGGGTGAGGAGGAAGTGACCTAAACCACCACTCACTGGCTGTGTGAGTCAGACCTCACACCAAGTAACTTAACTTTTATCTTCCATGCTTTTTATTCTGTAAACTAGGACTAAGAACATTTACTCTGCACGTTACTGTAAGCATTATCTCTAGCAGTTATTATTGCGTGTTGTATCTAGCAGTGCAGTTTTAGACTCATGACTGATTCTACTAATGAAATCCTTATCCCATCACCTGTCCCTATCACCAAAACTATTACTATTGATTTCAAGTGTATAAAGATCAAATTATAGAGTTTGAAACAACAGGTGGAGATAAAAATAACAGGCCAGATTTTATTTAAAAAGCAATCTGGCTTATTTACTAGAAATAACTTAATTTCAGCCACTAAGAAAACAATTATAAGGAGAATTTACAGGAGTTTTGGGAAAATAAGTAGACATGAAACCAAGACTGCTTTCAAGATACTAAATACTTGGTTGAACTGTAATTTGATTCTGTGAATCTGGATATGCAAATAATGCAGTGATTTATGGCAATAAAGGGCTTTTTAATAAGCTAACATTCTGTGTGCAAATGCTTTATTTTTAAGCAAATGGAAAAAAAATCACTTGCTTCAGATAAGACACAAGGGGAAAAATGGAGCTAATAAAGCATTACCCTGAGAGAATTTCCTTTTCTTCAGTTTTTCCTTCTTCTCACATCTTAATTGTGCTACTTGTTAAACACACCCCCAATCCAACTACGTTTCCTGAACTCAGTAGTACATCTTTATGCCTTTCAATTTTTATGCAATTACCTAATTTATACAAGTTTGCATATTTATACGTTTACAGAGCGGAAAATTATGAAATACATAGTCTAATATACACATATTAAAATGAAAATTTATAACTATTTAAATAATGGAGGGAAGAAGACTTACACAATATAGTAAGAGCTCCTTTGGACACACATGGGGTGGTCATTTTGGGAGTATCTGTTTCATACCAAGAATTTTTTGACTTTAACTTTAGTTAAGTAGAGCTAGTGCACAACTGTGTCATTTGGGTTGGGGGATGCAAACTTTATTCTCTTCAGAATTCTAGTTTGATACTCAAATATTACTATCATAAAATTAGAGATAAATCACAATCCAGGTTAACTCAGTAAGCAACTGGATGTTATACTGAAATCTTTTTTTTTAACGTACCTTTTAAACACAGCTCTTTGGCTATCACATTCAGTAAGTATTTAAGCACTAGTTTAAAGTGGATGATTGTTAACATACAAGAAAATTGCACAGTAATAAAGCCTGTAATAAAAATAAGCGGAACACCCACAGCTCACACACTATAGTTAAGTGTATTAGCTGGTCTCAAAAGCATTAACTTTTACTCAAATAGCAGCGGTATTCTGCATAACCTATTAGCTTCAGACAGTGCATATTAGCTGCAGACTACTAGAAATCTTTATATTTGTATGTTCAAATAAAATGGGTTTCACTATATTATAAATAGTTCCATATAATATTGAGGATTTATTTTCAGTGTAAAGGAGAAAAAAGGGAAATCTTTTTTTCCCTTACAAATGAGGTAGCTTAAAAATTTACCATTCTTAGTCTGTAAGTATTCCCATATTTTACATCTTGCGAAAAAGCAAGACATGGTCTACTTTTATTAGTTATCTTTTCACGAAAGTTGTAAATTTATAAAAGGAGAATACGGATAGGCCAGCCCTTCACTTACTCTCATTCTGTTAAATTTGTCTTTCTCTTAGGCCAAGTAGCTTGGAAGTATGAAATCCAAAAGTTGGCTCAGTGTTTTTAAAACTTAAAAAAAAAAAAAAAAAAAAAAGCCATAAAGACAAGCTGTTTTCTTGATCTTTTAATGCATTTTCAACGTTAAATATCACATATTCTGGTTAATTATAGCCAATAAGGTATCATCGGATCATATAACTCTGCATCAATGTACTTATTTTCAAACAATTAAAAACAACCACTTCATAGTGCCAACCATGCTCAAAAATCATTTACATTCACTGTTGACACTGGTCCAAAGCATTCACCTGCATTAAAACACTTCATTAAAACACTCAAGAACTCTATCACTATTTATCTAGAAGCACACATAAAACAAAATTCAGTTTTACATACAATAGGATGTAATCAGCTGTTTTTCAGTTTTTTCTTTTTTTTTATAAAGTCAACTTATAATTTTTTGTTATTAGGAAGTTATTCTAATTCTTTATAGAGGAGTACATTAATGACATATCAAAATTCCGTTGGGAGAAAAGATATACTTATGAGAAGAACATTTTGGTCCACTGCAGTATCCTAGGTGCCTGAAACAGTGCCTGGCATATAGAAACTGACATTCAATAATTATTTTCTGTATGAATAAACACCTGGGTACAACTTTTCCACCAAAAAGTAATATTTATTTCTTGCTCTCATTCACATCTTATCACAAGAATAAAGTATTAAAGGCATCATAAACTAAAAGTTTTGTTAATGGCATCATAAGCTGAAAGTTTAGTGTTTAATATATTCAAGTTGCATCATAATCAAGAATCTTTCTATCATGATATCAAAGTGTCTATTCTTATAGAACCACACATAAATATATTAATATTAACACATATATGTTAATGTGTTAATAGTATTAGTTTATTAAATTATTAATGTCATTATCAAAGGCAAGAAAAAAGTAACAGAAAAGAAGTCTGTGACTGTTATCTGGAAATGAATCTATAATGTAAATACATCTACATGGCTGGGAAAGTTCTTTCAAAAGTTCGATTAAATAAATTTTAATTGAACATGAAATGCCCAAAATTGAGAAAACTACTACCAAATTTGGACAGAGTAATAGTAAGCATCATTCTCAACTAATAAACTTGGGACAAGAAAGTAAAGAGAAAAAGAACATGGTAGAGCTGTGGAGAGACTGACAGCAGGAATTTATCAGTAAGAAGGTATAACTGATAATGTTGATATATATACTTACATAAAAAGCCTTCTGAATATTAAAAATCATTTCACTGATATAAACAAATTGGTTTAAAGTCCTATAGTAATCATTTCTAGAAATTTGTTTTTAAATGCTGATGCTATTTGTTATGATTTTTGGTTTTTCCTTGTTTCACTTTTTGCCCATTATGAAGAATGCTCAAACAAATAAACAATAATTGCACTTACGACACCTTTCAGCTCACAATCTTTTTTTTATTTTTTTATTTTTTTTTTGAGACGGAGTCTCGCTCTGTCACCCAGGCTGGAGTACAGTGGCCGGATCTCAGCTCACTGCAAGCTCTGTCTCCCAGGTTTATGCCATTCTCCTGCCTCAGCCTCCCGAGTAGCTGGGACTACAGGCACCCGCCACCTCGCCTGGCTAGTTTTTTTGTATTTTGTAGTAGAGACGGGGTTTCACCATGTTAGCCAGGATGGTCTCGATCTCCTGACCTCGTGATCCGCCCGTCTCGGCCTCCCAAAGTGCTGGGATTACAGGCTTGAGCCACCGCGCCCGGCCTCAGCTCACAATCTTAATGCATTAACCAATTAATTAAGAAGGAAATATTTATCCCAAATTAGGGTAATCAGAATTAGGAATGGCAAGAACTCTGTTGCTTCTTTTCTCTGCACATACCATTTTAGAATTTGACTGTTTGTAATATAATTACTGTATTCGACAAAACACAGAAAATAGAGAAATTAATGCCAAGCGGATTTCTGGATATAGCTGTAGAACATTTATCCAAATTTTCTGTATTGAAAGCTGTACATTATAATGTGATGACTAGTAGCGTTTGCCTACATGCTTTACACTTAAATCATTAGATGTAAACGTGGTTTCATGAGTTGTCTGTGAGAGCTTATTTAGCAGTCTTACATCATCATCTTTAGATGACTACTTATCAGCTTGTACTACAGTATGTGGACCAAGTTGGCCCATTCTTACTGAAAATATTTTGAATTAATTTTAATCCCTAAATATTAAGGCCCTATTTTCACAAAGTATCACATAACTACATTTGAATAGGAAGATATTTCTACATAGAGTGGTTAATGCAAACCAATATACAGTGGTTTTCAGAGGCTAAAAAAATCTGTTTATACTATTTTATTTTTACTGCAAAGCTCTATTTTGTACTTTTAAAGAGGAGATCTGAAGATGTCAGAAGTGATGGTAAATCTATAAACCTCACTATACAACTTATAAGACAGCTCTATTAAATAAAATGTTATCTAAGAAAAGGATAAGAAAATTAACAGCTGACATATAACACAGCTCACAGACATCAGAAGTTTTAATGATTTAAATCCATCCATATTAATATACTGTACTCATAGCATTTTCCTGAAAAACTGGAAAGCTGGCTGGTGGCAACCATTCTTTCAGACAGCCTACTACTTCTGTGGCTTTCCCGTGGAGAAACATTCAGGTAAGCATCTTTGAACAGCTCACTAAGCCTGACCTCAAGTGCGGTCAATCACATTAAACAAAACAAATCCTTAGCAAACAGATTCATCTTTCTGACTTTTTCTTTCTTTCAGTGTACCATCTTCTTTGAGTTACAAAGGCTCAAAATAGCAAAGTAGTTTTTCACACCAAAGCCTGTGAAAATTTCCTTTGTCATTATCTCAAGCACTCATCTCAAAACTCTTTTATTTCTACTCGCCAACTTCCAATTCCCAGTGAAGATACCAAATAGATTAATTTTCCCAATAGACCACTTGTCCCATCCCACTCCACTATTGTAAAGTCAGCATTGAATCTCTAGAACATTCTGTAGTTTCTCAAAGTAAAGGCTGTAGGCTACTGCAGCAAAATCACCCCCATAATATTTGTTATGATTCACTGGCCAAATCGATACTCAACTGCAAGCTCCCACTCAATCAAAAGCTCTGGCAGTAAGATCCAGCATTTCATAAACTCTGTATTTGATTCTTATGTACACAGAAACTTGTGAACTATTACCTATAAAATGAAGTAAACAGGCTAGGTGTAGTGACTCACAACAGTAATCTTAGCCCTTTGGAATGTTGAGGTAGGAGGATTTCTTGAGGCAAGGAGTTCAAGACCAACCTGGGCAACACAGGGAGATCCCATCTCTACAAAAGAAATAAATAAATAAGCTGGGGCAGTGGCACATGCCTGTAGTCCTAGCTACTCAGGAGGATAAGACAGGAAAACTGCTTGAGCCCAGGGGGTTGAGGCTAAAGTAAACCATGATTATGCCACTGCACTTCAGTCTGGGTAACAGAGTAAGACCCTGTCTCAAAGAAGAAGAGGAAAAAAAACCCACCAAGAATAATAGCCAACACATTAAGTGCTTAATGTGGGCCAGGTACTGTTCTTAAAACTTTAATGGATGAACTCTTAATCTTATAATAGCCCTATAAGGTAGGTAGTTTTACTATCACTACCTGACACATGAGGAACAAGGCAAAGAGAGGTTAAGTAACCTATATTTAAGTGCTATATTATAGAAGGTGGGAGATAAGGTATACTGATTGGAAAGGAAGAAATGAGACTTTCTTCACAAATCATATAACCATTTATGTCGATTATAGAATAAGCTGCACTATATAGAAGGTGGTGGAGATAAGATCCAAGCTCAGGTAGTCTGCATCCAGAGTTTATGTTCTTAAGCACTAGACAGACTGCTTCAGTCCATCATTCAAGGGGTCTGAATCTCAAAACCTAACCTTTCCAGAATTAACTCCTACTACTATAGCCACGATTAATATGTTCCTTCAGGCGGGTGCGGTGGCTCATCCCTGTAATCCCAGCACTTTGGGTGGCTGAGGTGGGAGGATCACGTGAGGTCAGGAGTTTGAGACTAGACTGGCCAACATGGTGAAACCTCATCTCTACTAAAAATACAAAAAATAGTCAGATGTGGTGGCGCACGCCTGTAGTCCCAGCTACTCAGGAGGCTGAGGAAAGGAGAAATGCTTGAACCCAGGAGGCGGAGGTTGCAGTGGGCCAAGATGGCACCACTGCACTCCAGCCTGAGCAACAGAGAGAGAGAGAAAAAAAAAAGTTCCTTCATCCAGGCAGATTCCTATTGTATCACAGAGGTCATTAGCACCTCTGACTGAAACTGAGCTAAGTAAAGAAGCATCCATTACATTACATAACAATACATCTAGAAGAGCAAACCTTAGAATCAGTTTGTCAATCCACAAAGTAACTTGCTGGGATTTTGACTGGGATTGTATAGAATCTAAAGAGCAAGTTGGGAAGAACTGACATCTTGAGAATATAGAGTTATCCTATCCATGAATATAAAATATCTCTCCACTTATTCAGTTCACCTTCATCAGAGTACTGCAGTCTGCCTCATACAGATCTTGTACATATTTTGTCAGATTTACACATAAATGTTTCATTTTTTTTAGGATGCTAAGGTAAGTGGTATTGTGTTTTTAATTTAAATTCTGCTTTTTTGGGTGGGCAGAATGGCTCACACCTATAATCCCAGCACTTTGGGAGGCCGAGGTGGGAGGATCATCTGAGGTCAGGAGTTCTAGACCAGCCTGGCCAACATGGCAAAACTCCATCTCTACTAAAAATACTAAAATTAGCCAGGCGTGGTGACATGTACCTGTAATCCCAGCTGCATGGGAGGCTGAGGTGGGAGGATCACTTGAACCTGGGAGGCAGAGGCTGCACTGAGCCAAGATTGTGCCACTGCATTCCAGCCTGGGCAACAGGGCGAGACTCCGTCTCAAATAAATAAATAAACTCTGCTTTTTTGCTGCTGGTATATAGAAAGCAATTGACATTTGTATGTTAATCTTGTATACTGCAACTTTGCTATAATTGCTTATTAGTTCCAGAAGTTTTTTGTCGATTCTTTTAGATTTTCTGCATAAATGGTCAAATTGTGAAGAAAGTCTCATTTCTTCCTTTCCAATTAGTATACCTTCCCCCTGCCCCTTTTCTTATCTTACTGTATTAGCTAGGACTTCTAGTATAATGTTGTAAGGGAGGAATGTTGTTGAGGAAGTTCTCTTCTATTCCTAGTTTGCCAAGTCTTTATCATGAATAGGTGTTGAATTTTTTCAAGTGCCCTTTCTTTATTGATGTGATCCTGAGAATTTTCTTCTTTAGCCTGTTGATGGGATGAATTACATTAATTAATTTTTGAATGCTGAACCAGCCTTGCACATCCAGGATAAATCCCATTTAGTCATGGTGTATAACTGTTTCTACACATTGTTGGAATCAATTAGCTAGTATTTTGTTAAAACTTTTTACGCCTATTTTCATGAAATTTTTTGGTGTGTAGTTTTCTTTTCTTGCAATGTCTTTGTCTGGTTTTGGTACTAGGATGGTGGCCTCATGGAATGAGTTAAATGGTTTCTCTCTGCTTCTATCTTCTAGAAAAGACTGTAGAGAAAATTGATAAAATTTCTTCTTTAAATGTACAGAATTCACTCATGAACCAATCTGGGCTTGGTGCTTTCTGTTTTGGAAAGTTATTAGTTACTGAGTCAACTGCTTTAATATATATATAAGGCGTACTTAGTTTGTGTATTTTTTCTTGTGTGAATTCTGGCAGGTTGTATTTTTCAAGAAATTGGTTCATTTCATCTAGGGCATAAAGATGTTTATAGTATGTCTTTATTACCCTTTTAATGTTCAAAATATTTGTAGTGATATCCTCTCTTTCATTTCAATTCTCTTTTTCTTTTGGAGACAGAGTCTCACTTTGTTGCCAAGGCTGGACTGCAATGGTATGATGACAGCTCACTGCAGCCTCGACTTCCCAGGCTCAAGTGATCCTCCAGAGTAACTGTGATGTGGTGGCACCAGGCTATTTTTTGTAGAAACGGGGTCTTACTATGTTGCCCAGTCTGGATTCAAACAAGCCTCCTGCTTCTGCCTCCCAAATTGCTGGGATTACAGTGTGAGCCACCACACCTGGCCCTCTCTTTCATTTCTGATGTTAGTAATGTGTGTCTTCTCTCTCTTTTTTTAGAGGCTTATTGATTTTATTGATCTTTTCAAAGAACCAGCTTTTGAGATCATTGATTTTCTCTAATTTCCTGTTTGCTATTTCATAGATATATACACTAATTTTTAAATTTCTTTACTTCTGCTTACTTTGAATTTAATTTGCTCGTCTGTTTCTTGTTTTCTAAGGTAGAAGCTTAGTTTATTGGTTTCAGATCTTTCTTCTTCTGTAACCTCTGCATTCAATGCTATAAATTTCCTTCTAAACACTGTTTTCATTGCATCCCACAAATTCTAAGTTGTGTTTTTGTTTTCATTCAGTTCAAAATATTTTAAAATCCCTCTTGGTATTTCTTCTTTGATCCATGTGTTATTTATAATAATGTTGTCTAATCTCCAAGTATTTTGAGATTTTCAGCTATCTTTCTGTTACTAATTTCTAATTTAACTCCACTGTGGTCTCAGAGCATTTTTAAAATTAGTTAAGGTGTGCTTTATGATCCAGAATGTGGCTTATCTTGGTGAATGTTTCACATGAGCTTAAGAAGAATGTATTTTGTGGTGGTGGTGTATAAAGTAGTCAATAGATTTCAATTATATTCAATTGACTGATGATGCTGTTGAGGTCAACTATGTCCTCACTAATTTTCTGCCTGCTGGATCACTTTCTGATAGAGGGGGTCCTGAAGTCTCTATTTAATAGCCAAATCATCGATTTCTCTTTATAGTTCTATAAGTTTTTGTCCTACATATTTTGATATGCTGTTATTATGCACATACCCATTAAGGATTGCTACATCTTCTTGAAGTATTGACCCTTTTATCATTATGTAATGCCTCTCTTCATCTCTGGTAATTTTCCTTGCTGTGAATCTTCTATTTGTCAAATTAATATAGGTACTCCCATTTTCTTTGGATTAGTGTTAGCATAGTATATCTTTCCCCAGTAACTTACTCTACATGTGTTTTAATATTTAAAGTAGGATTCTTATAGACAACATATAGTTGAGTCTTGCTTCTCATCCATGCTGAACATCTCTTGACATTTAATTTGTATATTTAGGCCACTGCCATTCAAACTGATCATTCAAATATAGTTTAATTAGTATCTATTGATTTGTTACAATTTTCCATTTGTTGCCCTTGCTCTTTGTTCCTATTTAATTTCACTCCTTTTCTGTATTTTGTGGTTTTGAGCATTCTATATAATTCCATTTTCTCTCTTAGAGTATCAGTTATACCTTTTTTAGGCTGAAGAGCAGTGGCATGATCTTGCCTCACTGCAACCTATGCCTCTCGGGCACAAGTCACCCTCCTGCCTCAGCCTCCCAAATAGCTGGAACTACAGGCACATGCCACGACACCTGGCTAATTTTTGTGATTTTTTTTGGGGGGGCGTAGAGATGGGGTTTTACCTTGTTGCCCAGGCTGGTCTTGAACTCCTGGGCTCAAGCAATCTGCCCACGTCAGCCTCCCCAAAGTGCTGGAATTACAGGCATGAGCCACCATGCCTGGCCATACTTCTTTTTTTAACTTTTTAAAAAATGATTTTCCTAGGGTTTGCAAAATACCTTTAAAACTAATCGAAGCCTATTTTCAAATAAATATATTTCAAGCAAATATATATCAGTTCACAGGTAATACAAATACTTAATAACAATACTAATTCTTCCATCTCCTCCCTGGTACCATTGTTGTTATTTCTTTCTACTTTAAGTATATATATATACACACTTAAGTATATATATATATTGTGTGTGTATACACACTATATATATATATTTATAGTTACTATTATTTTATACAAATTGGTCTGTCAATTAAAAATAAGAAAACTAAAAAATTTTAAATTTTACCTATACTTATTCCTTCTGTGATGTTCTTCCTTTGTTAATGGAGATCCCAGTTTTTGACCTATGTCATTTTCCTTCTCTCTGAAGAACTTCTTTTAACATTTATTGCAAAGCAGATCTGCTGGCAACAAATTCCCTCAATTTTTGTTTATCTAGAAAGTCTTATCTCTTCTTCTCTTCTGAAGAATAACTTTGCAGGTTATGGAATTTTTGGCTGGAAGTTTTTTTCTTTCAACACTAATTATTTCACTTCATTCTCTTATTGTGTGCATGGTTTCTGAGGAAATGTTGGATGTAATTCTCTAAGTCAGGTCTCCCTGCACACCCGAACAGGCTTCATTCCAGATTTTTAATCACTGATTTTCTATAATTTGAATATGATATGACTCTGTGTAGCTTTTTTTTTTTTTTTTAAACATTTATCCTAATGCTTTCTGAGCTTCCTGAATCTGTGGTTTAGTGTGGGACATTAATTTGCAGGAAAATTTCTGTTGTTCTTGCTTCAAATATTTAATCTGTTCCTTTCCTTTTTCTTTTTCGTTTGGTATTCTCATCATGCGTATGATACACCTATTGTTGTGCCACAGTTCTTGGATATTCTGTTCAGTTTATTTCAGTCTTCTCTCTCTTTACTTTTCTATCTTGGAAGTTTCTACTGACATATACTCAAGATTTTAGATTCTTTCCTCAGCTGTGTAAAGTCTACTAATGAACTCATTTAAAACATTCTTCATTTTTATTTCTCTGTTTTTCACCTTTGGCATTTCTTTCTGATTCTTTCTTAGAATTCCATCTCTTTGCTTACATTGCCCATCTGCTCTTCCATGGCATGTACTTTATCCTTGGAGCCCTTCATATTTTAATGATAGTTGTTTTAAATTTCTAATCTGATAATTTCAAGAGTCCTGCCCTACCTGAATCTGGTTCTGTTGCTTGTTCTGTCTCTTTGAAGTGTATTGTTTGCCTTTTAGTGTACTTGTAATTTTTTTCTTGAGAGCTGGACATGATGAGTTGGGTAAAAGGAACTGCAGAAAATAGGCCTTTAATAAGGTGGCGGTAAGAAAGTAGGGGAGGGTAGAGCATTGTATGGTCCTGTGATTAGGTCTCATGACTGGTCACCCCTAAAGTTTTTCCCTCTCAAGCTTGTATATTCTGAGCCCCAGCAATTTATCAATTGCAGTTCAGGTTTTCCTATTGTGGTGCTGATTCCTGCACAGGTTTCTGCTCCTGTTCTCTGTATTGGCCTGTCTCTTCAATTTGGGGGTGGTGGGTGTGGTTTACCCTGTACCCTTGCTTCTATGACAGATCTTAAAAGAACTGTTAATTTTTCAATTTATTCAGCCTTTTAACCTGTTTATTTTTTGACATAATGATGACTTCTAAACTCCTTACATGCTAGACTGGAAACTAGAAATCTCATTTTTTAAATTATAAATTTCAGAGATAGATGGGATTTTAGAGAAAATTTAGTTGAGTTTCCCCCTTTAAAAGACAAGAGAGCAGGAAGAGAAGAAAGTTAAATGATCTGTCCAACTATCTAGGATCTACTTAACGTCAGAACTGGGTTAGACTCCAGCAATTCCTACCCTACTTTGTACCTGCAACTAAAAAGTAGCTGTTTTAATGGTATTATAGTTATGCTAAAAGAAATTAGTCTTTATGGACTTACTTAGGCATACATACTGAAATATTTATAAGGAAAGGACTGACACTTGGAATCTGCTTTAAAATCTGAGGCAAGATGTGTTTGGTGGGGTATAGTTAAAACACGATTGTCCATGCATTGATAAATGTGATTTAAAAAGTCTTTATTATACTAATTTTCTACTTTGTATATAATTTAAGTTTTCCAAAGTCAAATGTTTAAAACATGGTAAAGTAGAAAAGGATGAAACAATTACTTATTTTGACTCTAATTATCCATAAACATTACCACCAAAAGCACTGATGCTATTATAAGAAAGCCTGTTAAATAAACACACATTGAAAGATAAAACCAACTTAAAAATTATTTGGCTTAGTACTTCTACCAAATCACTGAAGTAAAACAAATGCTACCAATTATAAAAAATCAAACTACTTTATTTATATAAAATTCAGTTATCATACTTCTTTAAATGTTTCCATTATTTGAACATCTCATAACTATCAGAGTACCCTAGCTCCAGCTGAAATCAAACTGACATCATTTTATGTATTTAACTACAAACCTCTTACGCAATACATTAGCTCAATTTGCTTTTTCATTCTTAAATGAAACATTATGCCTGGAGCAGAGGACCTTTAATTAGTGTTATAATTTGCACAAGATTCTAAAAATAATGTTCATTAATTCAAACAGAGTTAAATTTTCTACATTTTATCCTTAGCAAGCCAAAGAAAAAGCCATCAAATTCAGTATCAATTAAAGCAAATACAGAAAAAAAGCCAAAGGTGGTTTAAGTCAGTTAATATTTGCTCTCCTCCCAGAAAGGCTACCTGTTCCCCTACAAGAGTAGATGCCCCAGCTAACTGCTTCTTTAGTTAGTGATCATAGAGAAATGAATTCATTTAGGCAATCATTTGTACCTTAACATGGTAACTGCAAGTCTCTGCTATCTTTTCATTAATATTATACTATGGATTACGTAGTTTTTCTTTTATTTCTTAGATTTATCAGGTTGATATAGAAAGAAAAAGTTTCTGAAACATTTATGTCTTACTCAATTGGGTATTTTCTGAAGAAGAGTCTGAGAGAACAACTGTGGAATTTAACAAGATTGTCAAACTTTACTTACCTTTCCAAATTAGGGAACAAAAGCTTGAAGAGAAAACCTTAAAAGTATCCACTCACTCTCAGCACTCTCAAAATTCTCAGTATTGTCCTTTCATTACTCAAGAGGTCAACCACCAGTCTCAGGAACTAAACCAGGCAAACTGAGCCTCCCTGAGGATCATGAATCGAAGGAGGGTGTGAAGGAGGAGAGGTAGAGATACAGTTTTTCAGTACTCCACTGCTAAGGCAGAGCCCTCACTCTTCTGATAGGTAGCACCAGGTCACACTACTACTGATCGGAGATTTAGGAAGAGATACAGCGTTTATTATCATATTCTCATTAAAAATATTCAAGAGTACCATAATACAGACTCCATACATTTTGAAAAAATGTAATTGCCTATATTCCAATATAGGTATTTTTAAGCACCTAGCACCGATTACAATTACTGATCTAGAAATAAATACATGCACAAGGCATACAAGCATTATATAGATTATGGCATTAGTGTGCTATAAAGTAATTAAAGCAGTTATAAGTAAAATTAGACCAAGAGTTCTTATCAAGGCTGGCAATATATTAACTCTCATCCTGATAAGAAATAAACAACTGTTAACCATTAAAACAAGGGTTATGAGAGAAACAGACATACTTCTATATTAACTCTTGACAAAAAGTTATGTATACTGAGTAAAGAAAAATGAAATAGAGATCTATTTCTTATCTTTACTATCAAGATAAATAATAAAGTGTAGAAGATAAATAATAAAATGTAAGATAATCCCACTCAAGGACTTTTGAAAAATATATCTTCACTTCACTTTGCTAATGTATTAGACCTCCAAGACAGCTGCAAGGTTAGAACTCGAACACAACTAGCTCTAGTTAAAGCACTAGCTATCAAACCGTTTTATAAGCAGTTGGAAGAATAAAATAATTATAGCTTCAGAGACTCTAAAAGCTTTAATTTCAAGTTTTGTGATTGCTTAACATGCAAAGGACATTTTAAACAAGAACTGCAAACCAATGAACCTAACATGCAAAGGACATTTTAAACAAGAACTGCAAACCAATGAACCCTCATTACGTAAGGAGACACACAGAAAAACCAAGCCTTTAAGAAACTGACTTTATGTACTGACTTTCCCAGCATGGGAAGGTGATAACTCAGCTGTGAACATGAAGGTGAAGATACGGAGAAGAGCTGAACAGGGATCTAGATCTTGGTGATTCAAGAATTTCAAGATAAAAAGGAACTTGAAATGTCATCTTGTCTAGACCCTTCCCTAGACACTTCTGACAACTCAGCTTCTGCTATTAGCTTGAACACCACTTTCTAGGAACAGAAGAATTTCCAAGCAAACATCCTGCTCTATTTCTAGTCTGCTCTAATTGTTAAGTGCTTCCTTGAGTGAAAACCTGCCTGTCTCTGTTCTGCCTTCTGGAAATAGAACAAGTCAAATCTGTCTTCCACCTGATAACCCACAAGTATTTAAAGCAGCTCTCTGGTTTCTTCAAAGGCTTTTTCTTTGTTCCAACATAGGGCTGAGGACTCAGAAGACACCATCACCCAGGTCACAAACTGACAGAGAAGATCATCTATTCTTCAGACATGCTTGTTTACCTGTTCAGTTCAAAAATTTTCATAAAGAAACATGGAATCTTGGTTTCTCTTGAAAAACAGTAGTCCTGGCAACACAGGACTGGTGACAGTAAGCTGCAGCTGGGGAGCGGCAGAGTAGATTCTTCCTTCAGATGGGGCATTCTGCTCCAATTGACCACTTTCTCCACCATTCAAGTGTCGTCTCTCAGGAAGAACCTACCCGCCCATGTTATCTAAAACAGCCAACTTACCTCCTACTCTCTTCCCCAGTACTTTTTTTTAATGCTCCTTTAAAGTATCTAAGAAAATTGTCTCTCTTAAAAGATTATCTCTCAACCTACTTCTCTGGTGTAGTCTGTTCAATATCAAGTACCAACTTCCACTTCTATTTGGAATATAAATATTTATAATTAAAAAATTATTAATTACTTCATTCAATACAACATAACAGCTCATTAGAGGATGTTTTGGCAGCACCATTAATATTGTGACTCACTGACCAACTAATTTCCTGGTCTCGGGCCAACACTGGTAAACAAATCTGTTCCCATTATACCACATTTCCCTCATTCAATAACTGCTATTATTTGGGAAAGCTAAACATGGTGTTTTGCATAACCATCACCCGAACAGCGAAGACTGCACCCGTTAGGTAATTTCTTATCCCTCACCTCCCTTGCACCTGAGTCTCTAATGACTCTTATTCCATGCTCTCTGGCCAAGTGTACATATTATTTAGCTCCTACTTAGAAGTGACAGCATGTGGTGTTTGACTTTCTGTTTCTAAGTTATTTCAATTAAGATAATGGCCTCCAGGCCAGGTATGGTGGCTCACGCCTGTAATCCCAACACTTTGGGAGGCTGAGGTGGCTGGGTCACGAGGTCAGGAGTTTGAGACCAGCCTGGCCAACATAGTGAAACCCCATCTCTACTAAAAATACAAAAAACTAGCCAGGAGTGGTGGCTACAGGCGCCTGCCTGTAATCTCAGCTACTCAGGAGGCTGGGACAGGAGAATTGTTTGCACCCGGGAGGCGGAGGTTGTGGTGAGCTGAGATCCAGTTCTATCTATGTTGTTGCAAAAGACATGATTTCATTCTTTTTTTAAAAGACATGATTTCATTCTTTTTTATGGCTGACTAGTTTTCCATGTTACATATATACATCACATTTTCTTTATCCAGTCATCCACTGATGGACACCTAGGTTAATTACATATTTTTGTGATTGTCAATAGTGCTGCAATAAGACTTGCCTCCTAAGCCAGGTAGTGCTAGATTATAACAGATACCAGCCATTACCTAGTTATGTAGAGTTTAATGCCTGCTGTAAAGATGCACTAAAATATTTGTTACATTCAATTACAGATTCTTAGATCATACATTTAGCTGACCTTCAAGCTAAAAGAGAAATTCCCTGCATAATAATCCTTACAAGATGCCTAAGCACTACTAGTGCACATAGTAGAAAGTAGATCATACTCCTTCCAAAGAGTTCTACCTTTCAGAAACATTCTCCCTATTACTAAAGTCAAATCTTCCTTCTTATAACTTCCGTTTTTACGTATATGAGAGTAAAAGGAATAAAGATATTGTCTCTTCTACATGATTCACATTACCTTCTTTTACAAGTCTGAAAACAGTTCTTTGTGTCTTTACTCTGTTTTTAACCCATACACAATATCTAGAGTTCAGGGTTTTGTGGGCCTAAATACAGTAACAGAAAGATATACATGTAGATCAGTCCTTTCCTGGAGAGAAGTGAACTATTAGGCAAAGGCTTCCTGAAAGAGGCAGGACTTAAAAGAAACCTTAAAGTATATATTGCAAAAGACATATCATGATTCAACTCTTAGTAAATATTCTTGCTTCTTTACAAGTGGTTCTGGTGTAGGTGAAGAATACTGTAAAGAAATCAAAGCCTTGTCTTAGAAGTTACAACTATGAACAGCATTTGTCCTTACAGTACAGATACAAGAAACAGTCACTGACATTATCTAGCATTGTTAATTAGAAGTACTTATTTCCTGCCTTATTCTCTATTGCTTCCAACTGCTTTAAGCTTCATTTATAACACCTATATTTAAAAAGCCTCAATAATATGATGTCATTCAAACTATGAAATTGTCCATTAAAATTATTTTTCTAAATCACAGGATCATAAAAATTGAGCAATAGAGGGAACTTCTTTTAGAAACTTTCTGATCCAGTTCCCTCATTTTATTAAATAAGATAATCATTATTTATAGAGTTCCTTCTGGGCAATCTGATCCATATATACCCTCATTAAGCATTTACTGGGCTCTTACAATATGCAACGCACTGTGTCAGATGCTATGATGGCTACAAATATGAATAGACACAGATACTGCCGTCAAAGAGCTTATATTTAGCAGATAATTGAAACAATAATAATTCAGGTTAGAAAACTGTAGGTTTTATAGCAGATGAGGGCTACCTGTTCAAAGTTTTCATGATAGACTCTCTCCCTTAGGCATCTGTCTCCATTCAAATGCCTAAAATAAATTGTGTTTATTCTTGTATGTACATGCCTAGACTTAGCAGCCCACCAGTAGTAGGCATTTTGTCCCACACCCATCCATGTATAACTGTTGGTTTTGAAATTTAATTGAAGGGAGAGGCAGAGGACCCTTGGACTTCTGCAGACCTGAGCAAGAGAGAGGAAAGGGAGAGCTTCCCCATTATATGTGGTATCATGCAATTCAAGTCAGCTAAGCAGGTTCCGCAAGAGAAGCAAATGTCGTTGAAACCAAAGACTCATTCATTCATTTAAGAAAAATTTATTCAGTGCCTAATATCTGTCAGAAGGTATACCAGACACAAAGGCCACAATTTTGAGGGAAAGGAGTATGTTCCTGCTCTCAGGGAGCACACAAACTAGTTTGGCTTTTTTCAGAACTATGCACAGCAGGCAAGTGGAAACAATCTCTGCAAGACCACTGCATAACAAAGCACAGATTCTCAAGCAACATCCATAGCTTACTAAAAGCTTCCCAGGTAATTCTGATGGATCACTTCTCGTGTTATTTAAAGTCCTTTGTGGCTTCCAGGCTAGGCACTGTTGTGTTGGATCTTAGGGAGATCTGGTAAAGAAAGTGTACTACATGTTGACAATTCATCACTGTATAGGTAGAACAATACAAGAAAGTACACACTGAGGGTGCGGAGGTGGTAACTTCTTTCCATATTAGAATCATCAGCATAGCCAGATACAGCAAAGCTTAGGTAGGGGGTTATTACAAGTTAATTACAAAACTAATGTTTGTGGGCTAGATATGGTGGCTCACACCTGTGATCTCAGCATTTTGGGATGTCAAGGCAGGAGAACTGCTTGAGGCCAGGAGGAAGTTTAAGACCAACCTGGGCAACACAGAAAAACCTCACATCTACAAAATAAAAAATAAAAAAAAATTTAGCCAGATGTGGTAATACACACCTGTAGTCCTAGCTACTCAGGAAGCTGAGGCAGAAGGTTCCCTTGGGCCCAGGAGTTTGAGGCTGCAGGGAGCCATGATCATGCCACAACAGTCAAACCTGGCCAACAGAGAGACACCCTGTCTCAAAAATAAAAAGAGAAGAAAAAAGTAACATTTGTGAAAGAAAAATCAGGAAGACTAGAACAGGTGGGAAGGCATTTAATCTAACATCCTTACTGCCAAGGGTATTTTAACCATATTTAAGTATTACTTGCAAAGTAACAGCATTACTTAAATACTGCTAAGTCTGGCGCTCAGAGTCATTACTACTGTAATCATCACATCACATTTTCTTTCTTTGCTGTTGTTCTGAAGATTCACAGAGTTTATATAATAACATGACAAATCTATCATAACAGTGATTTTAAAATCTCCAGAAAATAGTCTATTATTGATGGAATGCCCAGCTTAAGATGTACTTTTCAACAAACAAAACATCTCTGATTACTATCCTGGCTGACACCTCCACACAATAACTGGAGGTCAGGAGTTTGAGAACAGCCTGGCCAACATGGTGAAACCCCATCTCTACTAAAAATACAAGAATGAGAGCCTGGCTTGAAGATGGCCGAATAGAATAGCTCCAGGGTGCAGGTCCCAGCGAGATCAACACGGAAGGCGGACAATTTCTGCATTTCCAACTAAGGTACCTTACTCATCTTATGGGGACTGGTTAGACAGCGGGTCCAGCCCACGGAGAGTGGGGCGTCACGTCACCCGGGAAGCGCAAGGAGTCTGGGAACTCGCTCCCCTAGCCAAGGTAAGCCCTGAGGAACTGTGCCAGGAGGAACAGTGCACTCCGGCCCTGATACCATGCTTTTCCCATGGTCTTTGCAACTGCAGACCAGGAGATTCCCTCGGGTGCCTAGGCCACCAGGGCCCTGGATTTCAAGCACAAAACTGGACGGCCGTTTGGGCAGACATGGAGCTAGCTGCAGGATTTTTTTTCATACCCCAGTGGTCCCTGGGACGACAGCAAGATGGAATGGTTCACTCCCCTGGAAAGGGGGCTTAAGCAAGGGAGCCAAGTGGCCTAGCTCAGCGGATCCCACCCCCATGGAGCCCAGCAAGCCAAGATCCACTGGCTTGAAATTCTCACTGCCAGCACAGCAGTCTGAAGTCGACCTGGGACTCTAGACCTTGCGGGGACAGGGAGGCGCATCCACCATTACTGAGGCTTTAGTAGGTGGTTTTCCCCTCACAGTGTAAACGAAGCTGCCAGAAGTTCGAACTGGGCAGCGTCCACCACAGCTCGGCAAAGCTGCTGTAGCCAGACTGTCTCTCTAGATTCCTCCTTTCTGGGCCAGGGCATCTCTGAAAGAAAGGCAGCAGCCCCAGTCAGGGGCTTATAGATAAAACCCTCATCTCCCTGGGACAGAGCATCTGGGGGAAGGGGAGGCTGTGGGTGCACCTTCAACAGACTTAAATGTTCCTGCCTGCCAGCTCTGCAGAGAGCGGTGGATCTCCCAGCACAGACCTCGAGCTCTGCTAAGGGACAGACTGCCTCCTCAAGTTGGTCCCTGACCCGACCCCCGTGCCTCCTGACTAGGAGACACCTCACAGCAGTGGCTGACAGACACCTCATACAGAAGAGCTCTGGCTGGCATCTGGTGGGTGCCCCTCTGGGATGAAGCTTCCAGAGGAAGGAACTGCAGCAATCTTTGCTGCTCTGCAGCCTCTGCTGCTGATACCCAGGCAAACAGGGTCTGGAGTGGACCTCCAGCAAACCTCAGCAGACCTGCAGCAGAAGGGCCTGACTGTTAGAAGGAAAACTAACAAACAGAAAGGAATAGCATCAACATCAACAAAAAGGACGTCCACACAGAAACACCATCTGAAGGTCACCAACATCAAAGAACAAAGGTAGGTAAATCCACGAAGATGAGGGAAAAACCAGCACAAAAATGCTGAAAATTCCAAGAACCAAAATGCCTCTTCTCCTCCAAAAGATCACAACTCCTTGCCAGCAAGGGAACAAAACTGGATGGAGAATGAGTTAGATAAATTGACAGAAGCAGGCTTCAGAAGGTGGGTAACAACAAACTCTTCCGAGCTAAAGAAGCATGTTCTCACCCAATGCAAGGAAGCTAAGAACCTTGAAAAAAGGTTAGAGGATTTGCTAACTAGAATAACCCATTCAGAGAAGAACATAAATGACTGAATGGAGCTAAAAAACACAGCACGAGAACTTCATGCAGCATACATAAGTATTAATAGCCAAATCAATCAAGCAGAAGAAAAGATATCAGAGACTGCAGATAAACTCAATGAAATAAAGCGTGAAGACAAGATTAGAGAAAAAAGAATACAAAGGAAAGAACACAGCCTCCAAGAAATATGGGACTATGTGAAAAGACCAAACCAGCGTTTGGATGGTGTACCTGAAAGTGACGGGGAGAATGGAACCAAGTTGGAAAACACTCTGCAGGATATTATCCAGGAGAACTTTCCCAAACTAGCAAAACAGGTCAACAATCAAATTCAAGAAATACAGAGAACACCACAAAGATACTCCTCAAGAAGAGCAACCCCAAGATACATAATCGTCAGATTCAAGATTGAAATGAAGGAAAAAATGTTAAGGACAGCCAGAGAGAAATGTCAGGTTACCCACAAAGGGAAGCCCATCAGACTACCAGCAGATCTCTCTGCAGAAACCCTACAAGCCAGAAGAGAGTGAGTGCCAGTATTCAACATTCTTAAAGAGGAATTTTCAACCCAGAATTTCATATCCAGCCAAACTAACCTTCAAAACCAAAGGAGAAATAAAATCCTTTACAGACAAGCAAATGCTGAGAGATTCTGTCACCACCAGAATTAGAAATCATTCTAAGACACATGCACACGTATGTTTATTGCAGCACTATTCACATTAGCAAAGACTTGGAACTAATCCAAATGCCCATCAATGATAGACTGGATAAAGAAAATGAGGCACGGCCGGGCGCGGTGGCTCAAGCCTGTAATCCCAGCACTTTGGGAGGCCCAGGCGGGCGGATCACGAGGTCAGGAGATCTAGACCATCCTGGCTAACACAGTGAAACCCGGTCTCTACTAAAAAATACAAAAAAATTAGCTGGGCGATGTAGCGGGCGCCTGTAGTCCCAGCTACTCGGGAGGCTGAGGCAGGAGAATGGCGTAAACTCAGGAGGCAGAGCTTGCAGTGAGCCGAGATCCAGTCACTGCACTCCAGCCTGGGCGACAGAGTGAGACTCTGTCTCAAAAAAAAAAAAAAAAGAAAAGAAAATGAGGCACATATACACCATGGAATACTATGCAGCCATAAAAAAGGATGAGTTCATGTCCTTTGAGGAACATGGATGAAGCTGCAAACCATCATTCTCAGCAAAGTAACATGGGGACAGAAAATCAAACACCACATGTTGTCACTCATAAGTAGGAGTTGAACAATGAGAACACATGGACACGGGGAGAGGAACATCACACACCGGGGCCTCTCAGGGGCTGGGGGGCTAGGGGAGGGATAGCATTAGGAGAAATACCTAATGTAGATGATGGGTTGATGAGTGCAGCAAACCACCATGGCACATGTATGCCTATGTAACAAACCTGCATGTTCTGCACATGTATCCCAGAACTTAAAGTATAATAATAATAATAATAAAGAATATAATTTCAGACATATGGAAAAGGGTTTTATTTACTGATATGACCTTCAAAAAGTCAGTAAATTCCAAACCATTATAATCCTAGAATTGGCTAAATTTTTAGTTGTGCATCACCTGTGATCTACTTTAACTGCTGATTTCAAACATTTTTCTCCATGACCCACAGTAAGAAGTGCGTTTTACAGCACTACACAATTATGTGCTCATATGTAACAGGAAGAAAAGGTACAAAAAAAATTTATTACATGTAATGTACTCCAGCCTCATTCCATACTCTTCCCATCCTATACTATGGTAGCAAAGGATGTTGGTCTCGCTAATTTGATTTAACAACCCACTGATGGATCAGAGTTGCAATTTGAAGAAAAATACTGATACAGACATATGATGTACCTCTGTGTGCAAGGTATCACTTGAAGGACCTAGTCAGGATTTATTACTCCAGGAATGACTAGTTAGTACGTGAAGGACTTTAATCAGGATTTTAACTCCATAAGAATCCAGTGTTTTTACCTGCATCTAATATCTTTACCTTCATTACCAAGGAAGAGTTCATCTATAAGCATAAAAAAAGTTAGAAATAAATTTCATCAGTGGAAGTAAAGGACATTTAAAATGTGTGACAGCCAGAAATATCTTATAAGCTCCCCACCCTTGTATGGAAGGAGAATTATCTAGCAAGTCCAGTAGCTTAACACCTCTTGAGTTACACACAAAATCATGAAAGTCTTCATGTCTTGTTCTCACACCAAACACTCTAAGTCCATTTGGGCTGCCACACCTTAGACTGGGTACTTTATAAACAACAGAAATTTATTTTTCACAAATAAATTTCTATGAAATTTATTTCACAGGTTAGGCAGTCCAAGACCAAGACATGAGCAGATTCTGTATATGGTGTTCCTCATAGAGAGGCCTGTTCCTCAAAGAAGGCACCTTATGTGTTCTCATATGGTAGAAGAGACAAACAAGCTTCCTCAGCCCCTTTTAAGGGCACTAATCCCACTTAACGAGAACTCCACTTTCATGATCTAATCACTTCATAAAGGCCTCACCTCTCAATACTGTTGCGCTGGGGATGAGATTTCAACATAAGAATTTTGAGGAGACACAAACATTCAGATCATAGCATCCTCCTCCAAATTAGCAGAAGATTCTGATGACTGATCACACTAGAAAGTTAGCTGATCCTACCACTGGAATGTGATATAGTTTGAATCTGTGTTCCCACCCAAATCTCATGTTCAACTGTAATCCCCAATGTTGGAGGTGGGGCCTGGTAGGCGGTGACTCGATTGTGGGGGTGGATCCTTCATGAACGGTTTACCACCATCCCTTTGGTGCTGTTCTCGTGACAGAGTTCTCATGAGATTTGGTTGTTTAAAAGCGTGGCACCTCTTCCCACCTCTCTCTCTCCCTCTTGCTGTGGCCATGTAAGAAGAGCCTGCTTCCCCTTCACCTTCCACCATGACTGTAAGTTTCCTGAGGGCCTCCCAGAAGCCAAACAGATGCCACCGTCATTATTCCTGTACAGTCTGTGGGAAGATGAGCCAATGAAACATTTTTTCCTTATAAATTACCCAGTCTCAGGTATTTATAGCAATGCAAGAACAGACTAATACAGGATGTTGTCTTCTTGCCTTGGAGCTTGTCAGAGTATGTTTAAAAGGACAAAGCAGGGAATCTACTGGCCTATGAAACAAGGTTCTATAATTACTTTTGTGTCTGTATGCCAATAAAGATTTGTAGGTGAGGCAGAATCTGGTTTGAGACCAGTTCATCTGTAGTAAGGCTGTGACAGTTATCAAAGGAACCTGAAAAATACCAATGACCAAGTTGGCTTAGATACATTGGCAACAATAGAAAGGTCTATTTCATTTGCTCTCAGTGTAATTCTCATATAATACACAAATCAACAGTATTTCAAAAAACAATTTCTTTGAAATGTATTTTAACATATGTAGGATCCTCAAGCAAGTAACTTTTTAGGTCCTGCAATAACTACTATCTCAGTTTCTCGTCAATGAATGATTTTACTACATTCTGACACAATTCTGTACACATTTTGTTTTCCAAACTGCAGAGGTCAGATGCTATGTTGAACCTGAAAGCTGACATATGGAAGAGAAGTAACCTATATTGAAATAGGTCAAAAAACTTCATTCTCTCTAAGAATAAAAAATCTAATTCCAATGGAAAAATAATAAGCTTGACTCCTAAATAGCTTCCAATTTGTCAAGATGAAAGTTAAATTAGTTTTACAACATGGAACAAGTACATCCTTTGTAACATAAAAGTGTGGATTATTAAAGTTAAATGTTATTTTTTAAATGTTTTATTTTCTCGTAATTAAACAGAATGTACATTTCCTATTACTATTTTTTATTACTCTGTTGTTTTTCAAACTTGTTTTTGTTTTTGACTGCAAAGTCATTATTCAAAGGAATATTCCCTACTACCCTGATTGACAGGTGAAATAGACAGACATTATGATTGAGTTCCTAGCAAGTTTAAATCTGTTTGGCCAAAAATGGTTCACTGGGGTATTCCTAAGGCAATCAGGGAGTCCTTCCTAGCACTCGCTGAAGTTTGGCTTGATAATCACTGCTACAGCTTATACAAGCATAAAATTGTGAAAATTATACACACCCACTACCATATGTATCCACAGTGCTATTAAAATACATTTTCTAGCTGTATCATATATAGATGTCGGGGGAAGTAACAGACTCTATGAAAAAAACACCTTTCCATGTTACTCAAATTATAGCAAATCCCTGACATAGTTAAGTAGAAGGTAGGGTGGAATTAAGTACTTAAAACTATAAAATATATTACACGATCACTGCTACAGAACCAGCACCAAGGAGACATTAAGTGAGAAGGGGTTAGTAAAAAAAACTTGGTTTTGTAAAGGAGATAAGACTGGAAATGACTGGAGGTTGGGGGTGGCAGGAGGGTGTTTCAGAAAGGCTGACTCAGTAGCAAATTTTTTAAAAGACTAACTGGCAGCATCAATTAAGAAGTAAACATCTGGCTATGCGATGCTAAATGTTTGAATGAAGCTGATGTCAATGAGGATGGAGAGAAAGGGATGACTGAATATATATTTTGAAGGAAGAATTCCTAAGACGTTGTGTCTGACTTAATGCAGAAAATATAAGAGATGAGTGATGTGTTAAAAAAAAAAAACTTAGGGTCTGAGACAAGAGAAATTCATGAGAGAGAATGAAGAAAATAAGGAAAAAGAAGATTTCAATTTTGAGCATTGCAAGTCCAACAGTGATATAGATATTCCCAAGAAGGAAGTTCTTGTGAGAGAGACAAAAATGGAGGTAAAGATTTGAGCCAAAGTTGGGAAGTAATTAAGTTGTAGAAAGCACCATGAACAAAGTGAAGAATGTACAACATGAAGAACAAAAGGCCAATAGCTGAGCTTTGGTAAATGCCCAATTTGGGAACTAAAAGAGTAACCAACTCAGAATTCAAAGAGGAAGTGGTTGGATAAGAACAAAAGAACTGCATCATGGAAGCCAGGGAAAGAAGTAAGTTTAAGAAAGAATGAGCACCCCCAACCTCATGATGCAAAATTCACAGGAAGAGCAAAGGAGAGTAACAGCTTTGACAATGTCACTCTAAGTGTGATGGGTAACCACAGCAGCACGATCACACGTGTTTTTCCCGCCCTCGCCAAGATGTATTTATTAAATATCAGATGAGAGGGAAAGATATGAGATGCTGAGGCAGGTGACAGATGTCATCTCAGATATTTTGTTTCCAGATTTGCTTAAACTTAATCTAAATCAGTTGGCAACAGATAACAGACAGACATAAATAACAATAAAATCTGTACCTGGTGCTCTCTCTACTATTTGGGAATCTGCTATCATAATTACGTATTTCTTCCTTTTAATTATTTGGCAAATAGTTTTCACATAACACAGAGCAAACCAAAATGGAGATAAAATGCCTCCCTCATGTTTCCTTACGTACTGGACAGATACCAGTATTACTTGTATTCCCTCAGGTCCTTTACATGAGTTGCTCTCCACTTTTAAACCCCTATCCCATGGAGTACATTAAGCAAATGAACTAATACACCAAAAAAGGAAAAAAAAAAAGTGATTTAACATATCACCACTCTCCAGCCTTTCATTTAAAAAAAAAAAACAAAACAGAAGGAAAATATTTAACTTGGCTGAGGCAAGTAGATTGCTTGAGCTGGAGTTCGAGACCAGCTGGGGAAACATGGTGAAACCCTGTCTCAACAAAAAACTAAAAAATTAGCCAGGTGTGGTGGCGCATACCTATAATCCTAGCTATTTGAGAGACTGAAGTGGGAAGACCACTTAAGCTGAGAAAGTAGAGGTTGCAGTAAATGGTGATCATGCCACTGCAGTTCAGCCTAGGTGACAGATGAAAGACCCTGTCTAAAAAAAACAAACAAAATACTTAAAGAATATACTTTTAATGGCTCCATCTGTTTCAGGGGTGAGGATTTGGAGGGCAGGGAGACTCCCAGGTTCCCTTAAATTACACCTGGTGGGTGGTTTCCTATTTCATACATTCATAAGGGTAGCCTTGGCTTGAGGCAAATTCTTTACCCCGCTGGAAAGTTAAGGATTATACAGCAAAACTATAAAGTTTAATTAGCAAGATGGCTGAACCAGATACCCCCAAATTTTCTGTACATATTGCTAAAATAAATTTTCTCTGGGAAGCCCTTTCTTAAATGCTGTTCTCCTTGCCTACTGATTAGGACAGAACCTGATGCTATTTTAATATGGTTCCCTTTTTGTTGGGGGCAGGGAGGGAACGTAGTATCAGTAATATATGTCCAAAAAGGAAACTTTAGAAAATACAGATGAAGAGAAGGGAGAGGGAAGTTGCCTTGAAATAACCTGTTTGGTGTTCTCCTCTCCCCTCCCCTCCCCTCCCCTCCTCTCTCTCCCCTCCCCTCTTCTTTCTTTTTTCTTTTTCTTCCTTTCTTTCTTTTTTGCTTAAGTAACATATAGCTGTATAACTACCTTCCTCCCTCCCTCCACTTAACATTATGCAAATCTTTCCACATTCATATGTATGTCAACATTTTAATGGCTATTTATTCAGTCTATTGAATAGATATACCATAATTTACCTTACTAAGCCCTCTCTGCTAGAAATTTAGGCTACCATTGCACAAAATGTTGCATGATTAGCCATGGACAAATATCTCTGGGTAGATGTCCAATTATTTCCTTTGTAATTTCAGAGTCAGGGGATACATGGGATACTTATTCATCAAGTGCCAGCTAGAAAGACTGCACCAATTTACAATTTTACCAACAGTGTGTAATGCTGCCTATATCCTCACATCCTTGACAAATTGGGTTTTATCATTTTATCTTTTCAATCTTTGCCAATCTGCTTGCTTGGTCAAATACAGGTATTTGGGTTTCCGGTTCTGTTGCTTTAATTTGTTTAATTAAACATATTTCCGGTTTAAAACATAAATAAAACCAAATTTCTGGTATAACAGCAGTTGAGATTAGTTCTTTTCCTTCCAAGACTGAATGCCAAATTCCTACGAGACTTTTTTTTTTGAGATGGAGTGTCGCTCTGTCACCCAGGCTGGAGTGCAGTGGCACAATCTCGGCTCACTGCAAGCTCTGCCTCCCGAGTTCACACCATTCTCCCGCCTCAGCCTCCTGAGTAGATGGGACTACAGGCGCCCACCACCACGTCCGGCTATTTTTTGTTTTGTTAGTAGAGACGGGGTTTTACCATGTTAGCCAGGATGGTCTCGATCTCCTGACCTCGTGATCCCCCCCCCCTCGGCCTCCCAAAGTGCTGGGATTACAGGTGTGAGCCACTGCGCCCAGCTATGAGACTATTTTTAAAAAACTTGTCATTCATAATTTGTAAAAACACACACTTTTAGATCAGCTTTAATCATAACATAATGAAGTGGATGATTAATCTGTCAATTTGGGAGGTATACTTGCCTAGATGTAGGGTTTTTTGTTGTTGTTGTTGTTTACTGTCTCTTGTTGATACTCATTCATTAAATCCTTCAGTTTGTTTTGGCAAATATGATAAAACAAAACCTACACTAGGAAATTTAACTTGGAAAATATATAATAACATCTAACTAATAATCTCTAGAAGTTGAGGATTGGGCTGTGCTTGATAGTTAATGTACTGATCTTATTTTCAAATGTTTCCATGGCCTCTTCTTCATAGAAACGGTATGCTACCTGTTTCTGAAAGCTCAAATGAGGGAAAGGAAGCAATTCACATTTATTTACCACTTACAGTATACCAAGCACTATGTCAGGACCTTTACTAGCGCACACCAGCTCACACAGACACCAGCTCACACAGACACCAGCTCACACAGACACCAGCTCACACAGACACCAGCTCACACAGACAGATATATGTGACAGATGAAAGATGCTTTCACTCACTGAAAACAGAGTAAGGTAGATTGAACGTCTCCAGCCAGTGGGGTCTCTCCTGACAACTGGAAAAAATGCACCAATATGGTTCTCTGTAAGGTTAATACAGGATTTATAAAACCAAGTCCCAGATTTAAAAGGTTCTTTCATACAGTAACAGTGTCATTAACATGGAATTTCACATGCTGAATTGTTGTACATTGGGATAATCCACCATTTGGGTCCTGTTAATTCCCTTTCAAGACCTTTCCAAGACAAATGGGATGAGGCAGATGTATTAAGAGTTCCCAAGGAAGGGATGTAGTGAGTTATAAAGCATTTTACTCTCCAAACATATAAAAAAGGGAATAAATGTAAAAACCAAGATATATAGATATATAGTAATAACGATACATATGTGCATTCACACTGATCTCTTGAATGCTTAGTTGCTAGTTACGTAGTGGAATGATTCCTCATTTGTTCAATTCATCAGGTATGCACTGAATGCCTGACATGTACCAGGTGCTGTGCTGGTAGCTTGGGAGAATCCCTGACCTTATAGAGCTTACCGTGCATTAGGGCCTAGACAACAAAACACAGGCAATTACTCTCTAGTGGTATGATGTTAGGAAAAAGGAAGCATAAGGGTCTGTGGGAACACAGAGAGGGTAAAGGAAGTTGACTTCAAGAAAGTGATGGCTAAGCTAAAACCTAAAGAATGAGCATGCCAAGGGGAAGAGTAGGGCAAAGGAATGGTTCCAGGCAGAGGGAAGAGAATCTTTTTCACCAAAAAGTGAAGAAAAAACATTAGAAGCTGAAGAAAATAAAGTACTACAGACTGGCTGGGGCATTGCAGGGAAAGGCAGGCACAAGGCCAAAAGATTAAGGCTGAACTGATCTTAATGATGATGGTTGTAATTTGAAATTTAATACTTTCAATCTCTCCCCTGAAGGCTTATAAAGTATCATTTGGGGAAAAAAAGGTCAAAGTATATTAGCTCTACTATTGCAGAAAACAAATGTGGTATATATTTCATATTAGTGACTTGAAAAGGGAAATTTTTACCTAGTGTTAACTATACGATGTTCTAAAGTTTAAATTAACTTTTCAATAAGCATCTTGGTTCCCCATCTATGACGCAATACCTCTCTACGTTATCAGTTTTTTCTTGAAATTTGCCTTAAACTGGGTAAGGGCCAACAATTATAAAAAGGAACGATATGCTTTAGCTGCATCAGATTCACCAGGAAGGTCTGTTAAACACATGGTTCTGGTTCCTCACTCAAAGTTGTTAATTCTGTAAATGTGGGGTGGGGCCTGAGGATTTGCATTTCTAACAAGTTCCCAGGTAATGGTGATGCTGGGGTCCTTAGACCATACCTTGAGAACCACTGCACTAAAGTATGTTGTCAGTGTACTTGAATAAAGGCATGAGGAAAGAAGAGTTGTTTCTGAACCCTTAACTAAGGTAATAATCATCAGGTGTCCAAATTTAATTCAAGTCCTGTGTCTGAGTTGAACCGCATTTTCCAAACATCTTGAAAAACTGCCATTCCAATCTTCCTGTTTGAATTTACTGTTCTAGTAACCAGTAAGAATTCTACTAGCAGCCTACCTCTAACTTTACAAAGAGTGGTTCAATAGTTTCAGCTCTTCAAAAATGCTGAGAAGGAAACATCAACTGCAAAGAGCACTGTACCTTTGAAAGCACTCTGAAACCAATTTAGTCTTGCTGCTGTCACTACTACGAAATGTAACTTTACCTTTCCAAAATGATCTAGTATACAAATAAGGTCCTTCATAAGGCAAAATAATTTTTAACAAAGACAACTATCTTTTCTTTAAAAACACAGTAAATATGTATTAAAACAGTGAAAATGAAAATTACAAACAATTACAACACATTTCATCGACTATGGTCTACTTTACATACATTAATTATTATATCCTATTTAAATACGTGATTATAATGATTGGTAATTATTCTGGTAATTATATTGGTAACCAATTCTGTACCATCTCTGGGGGTGCTTTCTACTTCTCCTTGTACTCAATTGGCTACTTATGGGGTCCATACCATCATCTAAGTGTTGCTTACACAAGAATCTTCATTATCAGAGCAGCTAATTTTATGACCAGTCAGTATGCAATTAACTCTACTTCTCTCTACACATATATACATTGTAGACAAGCAACTGTGATTTTGTTTGTACTCCAATTAGAACTATTAATTTTAGTAACTCATGGTTAATAAATATGTGTCAAAGATCTTCATAAACTGACCAAATCATAACACATAATAATTATAAACAGCTAACAATCACTGAACCCTTAGAAGGTAGTGTGAACCACACTAAGTACTTAATTTTCACACACTCTCAATCTCAACATTCTAGTTGAAGGAATGAGCCATTGAGAATTTAGGTAGCTTGCCTAAGATGATATTGCTATCCAGTAGACAACTAGGGCATTTTTATCATGCTTTTGAGATACAATTATAGAAGAAGAAATTACTGGAGTATTTTAAAGTTGTAATATTGAGAAATTTAAAATATTTAATTTAGCACATATAAATTTGACTTCAACTCCCCAAACCTCCTCACTCCTCTCAGGAGGTCCTCAATAACCCAAGACAGGCAGGTGAGGTCTCGAATTATCCTGAGATGTCTAAGGGAAAGAAGAGGAGTGGAGTTTCACTTTACCTGTCATCAGGCAAGAGCCCAAGGACCACCAGAGTAAAGGAGAAGGCTTGCCTTTCTCCCCAAAGTCTAGAAGCCTGAAACAAAGACCAGCAGATGTGGAGGCATCATCCAGAGCACAGGTCTCTAGACCCCTACAGGGGGTCTTCCCAACCGCAGGTGACTCCCAACCACGAGCCAAACTGCTTTTGGACTTTGATGACCTTGACTTTTATCAATAGTTCAGGAGCAGAGAGGGCTCAACCCACAGTCTCAACTGGGGCGGAACAGTGTGCTGCCTGAATCCTGGTTTTCCTTAGGCCTAGAACAGACATTGCCTTGCCCCTTCCTAATGTTGTTGTTCTGTGATGTGAAATATTCGCACTTCATCTTCCAGAGCACATTATAGTACTCTGCAGTTATCATTCTTTCTTAATTTGTTCAATGAACTTGAAAAAATTTACAAACTATACCCTAGCTTGGGAGGGGAGGAGGGAATGAGAAAAAAAGGGAAAATGTAAGAAGAAAGTCTCTGTTGCTTCTTTAAGTGTTTTTCAAGGGTTTTCCTTCTTTTTCTGTCATCTCCTCCCATGCCCATTTGCTACCAAAACACCTTACAGACACCTCTACCATTACATTACATCAGACAGAATTGCTTATTAACTTGTCTGCATCCTGCATTCAGCTATAAATGTCTTGAGAGTAGGGGACATTTGATGTTTTCTGCTTTTATCTTATTGACATATATCTTCACTTGGTACACTGGCCAGGATTCATACTATTTCTACGTACACTTGTTTTTCTATCTTTTAAGAGCAGATAATACATATTCTAATTTCATAGGGTTATTTCAGGAATAAAATTAGTAGAAAAGATGAAGGTACTACATACACACTTTATAATAACATTATTCAACTCTAATCCTCATAGTAAACTACAAGGTTTATTAGAACATTCATAAAAACATGCCTCGTTACCTTATATGTATGCTAAACAACAGGGTTTACAGCTAAGTTCTCTCTCACTCTATCTTTTCTCTCGACACATGAGAGTATATGCTCTGATGCTTGAAATATATGTCAAGTATGCGAGCAATGAAAAAGTTAAAAAAGGAAAACCAAGAAAAGATAGCCTAAAAGTTAAAACTGTTGTTTAAATGCTGCTGAGAAAGAGAAACTAACCAAATAAAATATACAAAGCGGAATCATCCCTCACTTAACAAGCGTTCCCATTATATTTTCAGATAATTGACATACACTTTTAAATTCTGTGATTAACAGGTTAATAATATTATACTAAAACCAAAAAGAAAGAAAACCATAACTCCAAATCTACACTGAAAACTTATCCTCCTGCTTACCTGTGACCATGGCCTCTATACTGGGTTGAACTGTGTCCCTCAAAAAGATATGTTCAAGTCTTAAACCCCAGAACTAACAAATGTGATCTTATTTGAAAACAGGTAATTAGGATATAATTAAGATGCGGTCACAGTAAATTATAGTGGGCTCTACATGCAGTAACTGGTGACTCTATAAGAGAAAAGATGACGGTATTTGGAATCAGAGACACATAACACAAGGAAAACAGCCGTGGGATGATAGAGACAGAGATTGGAGTGACACTGCTACAGGCTAAAGAACTCTAAGGACTTGTAGGAACCACCAGAAGACAGGAAGAGGCAAGAAAGGATTTGTCCACAGAGCCTTCTGAGGGACCCATTGAGGGCCCTGTTGATACCTTGATTTCAGACTTCTAGCCTCTGGAACTGCAAGATAATAAATTTCTTTTGTTTAAGCCACCAAATTTGTGTAATTTGTTACAGCAGGCCTGGGAAATTAATGCAGATTCTTAAGGAAGAACACATATCAGTAACAGTACAAAGAATGCAAAATACAGAAGTAATTACAACATCCGTTTTCTCAGTTGCCTTTTATAATTATAGGGGAAATATATCGGGTATACATTTCACTGGAAGGAGAAACCACACATTGTCTTCTCCTACTCGGTAAGAGCATGATAATCAGGCAGTAGTCATAAGGCTACATCTAGAAATTTCTACCCAAAGCTTCCTATGTTCTATGTACATCATATTAATACTTGATTACTTTGTGTGTGCCTGAAAGTACATGGATTTTGGTTTGGCATTACATCACAGCCATGGAACGTGTTCTTCCTGTGATCCAAATACCTGTTTTCTAAGAGCTAACTGTGTAATGCTCTGCTTTTTCTGCTTTAGTGATGTTGTGTTGAATTTTTAAAAACCGATCTTTTCACAATCATCTATCTACATTCATCCTAAGGCACACGGCAGAAAGGGATGACAACACAATCCACATTCTATTATTCCTGAGAAAGTAAAGTCAATGGTCAGGAAAGTAGCCAAACAATGCCATCAGAATCATCCTCTTTAATTATGAAGTATGATAAGAACCACACTTGTCATGGTGTAATAATCATTAATAATCTGCTCTGGGTACTGTGGATACACATATTTAATCACATCCTATAAAAGTAGGAATTAAGCATTATCCAAATACAAGGGCTCTTCTTTGAGACACACAAAAATCAAAGGCTAATAAAACCCTGTGCATTTGCTCACGTTTGATATTAAATCAAGGTAAGGCAAAAGAACAAAAACTGACAAATGATAAACTAATACTCCAAGTAACAAGTATACTCCCAAAAGAAACAAAAATGAAACTACAGTAATGGAAAAACTCTGCTAGTTTTTTGTGATTCGTAACACTTTTGGGCAGCCTATGAGGCCAGCTCAGAGCTGCTCCAGGGAGCAGCAGCTTTTACTGTTTTCAAAAGTCTAATTTCCAACTCTGGTATTAAACTGGCAAAAGTTCACTTCACATTCAGGTCCTATATATCTTAGCAAGAAGATTTATGACCTCCAGGAGCCAGTCATCAGAGTCATATGCTTCAATAGATGTAAAGTTTTAACCTAGGTTGGCACACTTACCTGCTTTAAGCTAACTTCTCATTCTCTACTGGGAAAAACTGCTGCAGGACCAAAGTTGCAGGATGTATTTTAATTTAAACGTTGTGATCCAGATTTAAAGATTTTCTAGATAAATTATATCAAATTTCAAACAAATAAAGTATCAAACCCAAGTCAATACTAAATGACTGTCCTTTGGAAACATTTCATTAGCACAAAAAAGGGAGAAAAGTCTTATTTCTTTACAGACACTGTATGAGACTAACAACTTTATCTTGAGGCCATAAATACGCCTAACTCTAAATAAGTGAACTTATTCTTTTCTAAAAACCTGTGTAAAGCATGTATTTAATATCTAAATGGTTTTGGCTTACTAAATACAGAATTAGACACAGCTCACTTTTCTTCTACAAAAACACTATCATGATGTGCTAGTGTATTTTTTATAAATTCTTCATTAAAAGTTTTATTTACTTTAGTGATGTTGTATTTTTTAATAAAAGCCCACCTCCCCCACCCCCACCAGAAGCACAATTATACATACAGGCAAGTATTTGTATTTCATTTCAGAAGGTTCAGATATCCATTAGTTTCCATAAACTTCAAATTAAGAATTACTGAAACAGGACTATTACAGAATCAGAAATCTTTGGGAAACAGAATTTTTTATATTTCCTATATTATTGGTAATTATTTCCAAGAAGGGTGAGGGGAGGTAGAGGTAAAAGACCTCAAAGTTTTAGGTTTTATTTGAGATGTCTAGAGGTTTAGGAGTAAAACGGCATAAAGCCTGGGATTTTCTCTAAAATACCACACACACACACACACACACACGTGCACGCATGCACGCGCGCGCACACACACCCATGCACTCCCCCCAAAACAAACATACAAACCATAAAAAGTAGAGGGAGGGGCGCGGAGGAGATAAAGGATGTGGCAAATGTTGATGGTAGTGAAAGAAGAGGAATGAGGACAGGGGCAGGGGATCAATTCTTCACATCTGTGTATGTTTGAACATTTTCAGAATTAAAAGTTTAAAATATTTCAGGAAAAAACCCTCTAATTAATCAAGATGTCAAGATATCATTTACATCTATGGACACTGGGATCTTAGCTAAGGTCACAGAACCAGAACTAAGCAGCTGTGTAGCAGCTAGACTAGGGCTGTTTATACCAGGTTGTCTCAGATTTCATCTGAATCTTTTTATGTTTTCCAGGAAAAAAAAAAACAAAAAACAAAACAGGAAAAAAATGTGTAAAGCTTGATGTCCACCTGCACAGTGGTCTTTTTTTTTTTTTTTTTTTTTTTTTTTCAGGCCATTCTGAAAGTCAGGGTTCTCAAGAGAAAAAGGGAGACTATACCATCTTGATGACATCTTTGGAGAATATCTTCAACATGTGAAGCTGAAGGAAAATTTGTCTCCAAAATACTTGGAGAACTGGGAAAGGGAATAATCCAATGAATTAAAAATATCACCAAATATGATTCCTTTACAATTTGGAATGGGCTTTCCTGTGGACCCTTCCACAGCCCAACCCCTGCCCTCCTCATGGGGGGCACTGACTTTATAAAGAAGCTGTGCCAAGAGAGCTAAATGAATTAAGTTGAAAATTCTGTGGCACAGTTTAGCAAGCAATTCACCAATAGGGAGGTTTCAAGTGCTGCTGGCCGAATTTTAAAGCACTTTCTCCAACACGACTGGACATGCATGCCTCTGGGCATACAGATTTTCTTTATGTTGGCAGGAGAATTGTTTCCTCATTCCATCTTCCTTACAGTCAACTCAATTGTCATGGTCACAGAAGACAAGGTTAAGAGGGATAACCTCAAGGATAATCTTTTAGAAAACCTATTTTAACTATTAGTTTCAATCTTCTCTTTAACCAAAACCTTTCAACCTAGGAACCCATAAATCACTATATTTACTCATTTGAGTTTTATTATGTCTTATTACTCTCTACAGTTTCAAGCGGATACACAACAACAATATTAAAAACTACTACTTACTAACAAGATGAGTTCTTTAAATCTGTTTTCTCATTTCTCCCAGTAACCTCATTAGGGTAGGTATTATTCTTACCATTTTACAGATTGGCAAATGGAGGTTTGGTGAGAGAGTTAAACATATCAGTTCGAGGTCACACAAGTAGTATCTGACAGCCAGATTCTGAACCTAGGCTGTCCTGGCCTGCCCTTTCCAGTATGCTGCATTATTTATGGAAATAAAAAGAAACAGAAAAAGAGAATCAGAAAAGGCAGCAAGATAAAGAAAGAGGAAGGGAACTGGGATATCCATTGGCAAATCTTTACAAACTGGAGAGCCTTGGAAAGATTGTCTAACACTGTCTTTTACTTCCAGGCAGCCAATGTAAAACTACAAGTACTTTTAAGTAACCTAGTTTTATACTCAGATTACTGTTCTAATTTTTCATTTACTTTTTAACAAATACATATTCTTCACAACTTAGATCTTCAAGGAGAAAAATATCATTACAAAAGGCTGAGATTTTAACTTGGCCCTAGTTATGGGAAACTCAATGGAAAAGTCAAGTCTTTTTAGTGACCAACTCATAGCATCAGAGACAGCACTGTCATGGAATTTCTGTCATTTTGATCCAGACTTGCACTGGAGATAAAAGGGTATCTCCAAAAGGAGAATTATGCAAATTTAGGAATGCCCTAAAATAAATCATTATTAATATTAATATTAACCTTTATTATCCATAAATAAAGGTTAAAACTAAACAAAATGTTAAAGAGTGTGATAAATGAACTTGCCATCTCATTCAGAACTGCTTCTCTTCCTCCTGTGTTTCACATTTCAGTGGATGGCCCCATTATCTTCAATCATCCAGTCAAAAGCCTGGACACCTCTATACTCCTCCCCTCACTTTTCACCTGACTTTTTTGGAATTCTTGAAGAAAATTCCTAACAAAATTTTATGGGGAATAATTACCTGAAAAAAAGTCATAGCTCTGCATAACCATCTGCCAGTATCCATACTCCCTACTAACCAAAAATAATAGACAATCTGCCATGGTTGAGAAAGTACTTCTGTGTGTCAGAAGAGATGGCTTTTGACTGATGCTCTGCCACTAACAAGCTCTGGGACTTCCAGACTAAATGAAAGCATTAGGCACTGTGTTAGTTGTTTTACATAACCTCATTTCATTCTTACAATCAGTGAGGCAGGTGTATCACTGGCATTTTAAAAAAATGATACAAAGGTTCAGAGGCTTAAATGCTTTGACCAAGTGTAGAAAGCTAAGAGACATATTTGGAATTCAAACCTACATTGGTCTACCACATTATACTGTTTCACATGACTTCCCATCTGTAAAAATCTTAAAATGAAAGCAAACCCAAAAATATTATATAGCAAAATGTGGCTGTATTTTTCAAAAATTCACTGATTACAGCAGCAGCAACTGTCAATTAAATTCCAGCTTTGTTCCACACTGTAACTACTTATATCTCAGATTTCCCTGTATTCAATATATTTGTAACTGCATAATATAATTTGACAGTGCAGAAAAGTGATGGAAACTTCTAGGCAAATTCTCTCTGCCTGTTGCCATAGGAGTATTAAGTACAGACATACATACACTGGCAAATACTTGAACGCTACAGTTAGCAATTATTTTAAACATGAAGCATAAAAATCATGCTTTTTAAAATTGCAAAAAATGCTGATGAATAAAAAGCTATGCAAAACAAGGTACTTTGTGTTGCTATCAACAAACTCATAAAACAGAATTTTAAAAAAGGAAATCAGTACAAAGTCTTAACCTGTTACTTATACAATTCCAAATGCTACATTCCTAATAGTCAGCCAAGTGATATATTCATCAAATAACAACAAAAATGAACTCAGAGCTCTCAATTTCTACTAATGTAGGGTCAATTGGGTTATCTGAGAAAGAATGATAAGAGTTTATGGGCTATGAGTAACAAGTCTAAGGTGACTAATATCTGTTACAGAAACACTCCATTGACCTGGACATTTATCTTTGATGAATGAATGTCATGTTAAAGAGCTAAGTGTGGAGGCAGAGAGAAAGCAATAGTTAAAAATACTAGCACCGAATCTTATTGCAGTCATATAAAAAGCCAATGTTCAACAAATACCAATATAGCTATTATATGATATTCCAACAAGCAGAATCTCATTGCAACTGATAAATACATTTATTACTATGAATGTGTACATGTGTGTATGTGTGTGTAATCCAAAACCATTCTCTTAGAAAGCAATGTCAGAGAAGAGTCAAGAAAATGGGGTCAAGAGGTTCTGTTTCAGGAAAACAGTCTTTTGTACTTTGCATACAGTTCCTGCTCATGGCTGCAGAGAAAATGAGATGGCAATCGGGAGAAGACAGGAACATGAAGGCACAAAGAGAAGCAATAATGACAGATGCTGCAATGGTCCACTTTTTGGTTACTGACATGGTTAACACCTCTTCTTGGATTGAAGTAGAAAGTAGTTTTTGTCACCTATGTTTTTAAAATTACTACTATCCTACAATGGCTTTTTTTTTTTTTTTTTTTTTTTTTTTTGAGACGAAATCTCACTCTGTCACCGAGGCAATCTCGGCTCACTGCAACCTCCACCTCCCGGGTTCAAGCAATTCTCCAGCCTCAGCCTCTCAAGTAGCTGGGACTATAGGCGTACACCACCACTTACAGCTAATTTTTGCGTTTTAAAAAAATAGAGACCGGGTTTTACCATGTTGACCAGGCTGGTCTTGAACTCCTGACCTCAGGTGATCCACCTGCCTTGGCCTCCCAAAGTGCTAGGATTACAGGCATGAGCCACTGTGCCCAGCACCTACAATGGCATTTAATGCATATAATCACTCAGGATTTAAAACACTAATGACAGAGTTCTGTTATGTGGCTGCAGTGTTATTCCATGAAAAGTCAAGTATGTATATTCAGAACCAACGAAGAACTTCCCAATACAGTGTTGTATCATTTGATGTAGGCAATTTACAAACAGCTAAATAAAACACAAGGTTTGATTTTAAAAATAAGGTATTGGCTATTAATGGAGAAGTGAAACTGAAAATGTTGGGAAGATGTGAAATTTTCATCTGTTTTTGACAGTCACTGCATATCCATACAATTCTGCCCACACGGGTGGTGTCTGAATGCTTAGATCAAGTACTGCAAAGTACTAGTGGTAACTGTGCAAAAATAATTATATTTGTTCAAGAAGTCAAATAATGTCATTTTCACTAGCCTTTATCTTTTGTTAATTTGATTCTGAATATGTACAAACCATTTACACAGCGAGATCCAATATCTTCTAGGCAAATTAGCCTACCACTCAGTTTCTAAAAGAAGCACTTCAATCTGCCCCTGAGGCTGCCATGTACTCCCCTCCTCAAGCAGCCTTTGACCCATAAAGCTTGAGGTATATCAAGGGATGTCAAGGGTGGTTGAGCTGTGGTTATACTCTGGTTGGGACTCAACCACATCACTGGCTTGGTGTCCAAACAGGCATCAGATCAGAGCCATAGACTTATCCTGAGCATTCAAGTGAGTGTCACAAACTAAGGGTCTTGATTGAGCTGGATCAGATGGCAACATTCTGAAAAGTTACCAAAATAAAAATGAGTCTTTGTACTACTGCTATATATTCCTATTTAAAACATATACTAGAATATTTATTGTATTGTAACCCTGATGACATCACACCATATACCTAGAGACAAATGTCAGATGAAGTTATTTTTTTCTATACACCTAATAAAAGGTGATCATATGTTATTTGCAAATAATTTCCAAACCAAAGATGGCTGAAAATCTTCAGGACACGTGGGCAAGCAACTAAATATCAGCTTCTGAATTAAAGTTCTTAAAACAGTTTCTAAAACTTTAATCAATTCTGACACTCACCTAGTACTAGTTTTTGGGAAATATCCACTAGTTTTTAATGGAACTAAAAACTTTGAAACCATTCTGGCCAAAATGGATTTTTAGTAAACTGTTGATATGCTTCCTCTGGCAAACTTATCGTGAAGCACTAGTGACTATCACATAAGATCACTTGATAATAACTTGTCCTGGTGTGACATTACGTGGAAGTTGTTTCATAATGTTCTAGTCTTGTTCTAAGTTTATATTCTTTTCAAACAAAGATAATGTAATTAAGTTATCAACTAAGGGATTTAGAGTGACAGGTAGGAGAAAATAAAAACAAATATAAGATTGGGGTCAGGCACGGTGGCTCACACCTGTAATCCCAGCACTTTGGGAGGCTTAGGTGGGTGGATCACCTGTCAGGAGCTCGAGACCAGCCTGGCCAACATGGTGAAACCTCATCTCTACCAAAAATACAAAACTTAGCTGGCCGTGGTAGCACACTCCTGTAATCCCAGCTACTCAGGAGGCTGAGACAAGAGAATTGCTTGAACCCGGGAGGTAGAGGTTGCAGAGAGCTGAGATCGTGCCACTGCACTCCAGCCTGGGTGACAGAGCAAAACTCCATCTTAAAAAAAAAAAAAAAAATTAGCCAGGTGTGGTGGTGCATGCCTGTAGTCCCAGCTACTCGGGAGACTGAGACAGAAGAACTGCTTGAACCCAGGAGGCAGAGGTTGCAGTGAGCCAAGATAGGGCCACTGGACTCCAGCCTAGGCAAAAGAGCAAGACTCCGTCTAAAAAAAAACATATATGTATGTGTGTGTGTGTGTGTGTGTGTGTGTGTGTGTGTGTGTATGTGTGTGTGTGTATATATATATATATTTGGAAGTCAGTTGCAATGGAATATAATGAAGTTCTCTGGCTATGTCCCAGGACCAATGTAACTGAAGGAGATATTCATATTCATTAAGAGAAGAAGGAGACAGAAGGAGAAAGTTAGAACAATATAGCTTCTTTACAGCATAGTAACTTGCGAGCATAGGTTTTGAAGCCCATCAGACAAGAGTGCAAATAAAATCCCACATTTCTACCCTTTCACAGACAACGTGATCTTGAGCAAATGGATTCTGAGCTTTGGTTTTCTCACCTGAATAGTGGGGGTGACAAGATTAACCTAAGCAAATGTGAGAATTAAAGATTGTAAGGTAATGTGCTTATAGTATTTGGCATAAAGTGAGTCAATAACCAGTAGCTGCTACATTATTCTTATTTTCATCCATAATTCTTAGCCTATAAAGTGTTTCGTGTTCTAACTCCCGCTCATTTCTCTAGACTTATCTTTTCACCATACTGTACTAGCTACTTGATCCTGTTACCTGGTGGGCAAAGTGGGTTCCTGCCTTCTGCACTAGCTGGTTCCTTTGCCTAGAGTGTTCTTCCCAGAGATAGTAACATGATGATTCCTTCTAAGACACTCAAGCCCACAGCTTAAATATAACCATCTGAGAAAGGCCTTCTCTAGTCAACCATTCTAAAGGAACATAACAGTCATTCTTTAGCAGAATCCCATTTTAATTATCTACAGAGTACATCTTCACATCTGATTATTTTCTTATTTGTTTGATTACAGCCTATCTCTTCAAACTCGAACATAAACTCATTGAAAACTAACTTGTTCACAGCTGTAACCCTGATATCCAGAATAGTCTTAAGTACCCCATTAATACTGGTAGAAGAAGGAAAGAAAGAAGGAAGGAAGGAGAAAAGGAAGAGGATGAAAAAAGGGAGGGAAGGAAGTCTGGCCTATTAAAAAGTGAATTTGAAGCTTTAAAGGCTACTGTAAATTGATAGTGAATCTGGTTTTCTATTTAAGTGGATAATAAATGAATTCCTATACTTATAGTACTGAAAGGCCTGAGATATGTATGTGTGTGTGTCTGTGTATGTGTGTGTGTATTCATTTATTCTCCTCTCTGTCCACTTGTAGATTTTAGGATGAACTTTGAGAAGTAACTGCTGGCTATATGCTTCTATTCACAGAATGTACAAACTCATCCACTACTATTCTTCCTCATCAATAAATTAAATGGTCAGAGCTGGGTACAGTGGCATGCACCTGCAGTCCCAGCTACTCAGGAGACTGAGGCAAGAGGATCGCTTGAGCCCAGGAGTTCAAGACCAGCCTGACCAACATAGAAAGACCCCATCTCAAAACAGAAAATAAAACAAAAGGCTAGCTTCATTCCTTTTTATCTGTTTTCCGTTATGACAGACTGTGGTTAATTAGACAAAGAAATTGGTAAGAATTTTAATCTGTAGGAATGTTATGTTTTCTATAACACGAACATGATTTTCCAAGCTTGGTATTTTGATAACACTTTTTATTTTGTAAGCTACAAGCTAAGAATCCCTGTGAAACTATATTAATGGAGTTTCATAAGACTTTATCTGTAGCATTTTTTTTAAGATTTGTATATGATGGTAATATTTCTTTCAGCATTTTATCAGTGGAGTAGTAATAGTTCACACAGAGATATTTTGCCTTTTTCATGCTCTAAAGTACTGTAACGTTCAAGAGAAGGGAGCAGTTAAAAATGACCTCCTATGTAGTAGTAAGGAGCACAATTCTCAACTCAAATGCCAAATAAAGATGCAATCACTTCAGCAAAAGTGAGGAAGAGTCTGGACATCAACTATATGTTTTGTTCTTCCACTTCCACACTAGCAATATATTAATGTGAATAAAAATGTTTCATGATGCAAATGATAAACAGTAAATTATAACGTAAGGTATCGTTTAGCAGGAAAAGAAAACTGAGTTGTACACACGATTTTGTAAATATTTAAATTGGTTACATGCTAAATTTTTAAATTTCATTTTATAGTAGTCCCTCCCTTATCCACGATTTCCCTTTCTGAGGTTTTAGTTGCCTGAGGCCAACTGTAGCCCAAAAATATTACATGAAAAATTCCAGAAATAAACAATTCATATATTAATTTGGTGCAAAAGTAATTGTGATTTTTGTCATTAAAATGGCAAAACCGCGATTACTTTTGTACCAACCTAACTGCATGCCATTTTGAGTAGCATGATGAAACCTTCTACCACCCTACTCCAGCCTACACAGGACGTAAATCATCCCCTTGTCCAGTGTATCCACATTGTGTACACTATCTGCCCTTTAGGCACTTAAGTAGGCATCTCAGTTATCAGATCTCAGTTATCAGGGTATCTCAGTATTGTGTTCAAGTAGTTCTTATTTTATTTAATAACAGCCCCAAAGCACAAATGATGCTGGCAATTTAAATATGTCAAAGAGATGCCATAAATTGCTTCAAGTGAAAAGGTGAACGTTCTTAACTTAAACAGGAAAGGAAAATCCTACGCTGAGGTTACTATGGTAAGAATTGATGTTCTATCTATGAAATTATAAAGAAGGAAAAAGAAATGTGATAAGTGCCTATTAGTTAAGATGGAAAAGGCATTAAATATACGAGTAGAAGACATGAAGAGAAATGTGTTCCAACTGACAGCAATGAAGTCTGGTACTATCTGAGGTTTCAGGCATCCACTGGGGTCTTGGAACATATCCCCACATATAAGGGGCGACGACTGTAATTTCAAATTCAACACACACAGTTTTTATTTTTATCTAAGAAAAAATTCTTATTCTACCAGTTTTCTGATAATTACATTAATATTTATAATAAAGTATTTGATTCATAAAGTTTGTGTTTCTGGGACTTGATTTCAAGGTTTAAACCCAGATCATTATAAAGAAATAAGAGGCATCGCCTATGTGAAGATACTGCTATGGTCTTCCAAATTTCTTGAAATCTCCAGGCAGAGATTTCATGATCATGTATGACAAGATTAGGAGTCTGAGGACTGATGTTTCAATCATTACCCTCTCTGGATCTGTAAATGGGCATAATCATACACTGGAAAAGTGTCAGCAAGAGGAAATGATGTAATGAGAGCCACTTCTCACAAGAGCCAGCATGTTGCACAAGTCTCTACTTAAAGCAGGTATCACACTCTGTTGTTCACCTTTCTAGCTCCCACTTGTCCATCCACATTGGTTTGTTACCACATCCCCTCTGTCCTGCACAATGCTTGGCTACAGCAGGGATGAAGTAATAAAAATCATATTTTTATTGTTGTCAAGAGGAGTAACATTTATTGAGTGCTCACTATGAGTCAAACGTTGTATTTTATGTTATTTATCCCTGTATTACACTATTTACTCCTATGAAGAAGTTACTATTATTATCTCCATTTTATAAAGAAACAGAGACACAAAAAGGTTAAGTAACTTGCCTGAGGCCATACAGATAGAAAATGGTAGATTTGGGACTCTAACTCAGGTCTACTGATCTACTGGATTCCTATGACCATGCTCTTTCTACTAAATCATGATTTTCTACTGTGTCATGAGACCTCACGGGGCTTAGTAAAGCCTGTTTGGAAATTTTATCTGTGTGTATGTGTGTGTGTGTGTCTATGTGTGGATATGTGTGTGTGTGTATATACATGTATGTATGTGTATGTATACATGTATGTACGCATATATACATATACATATGTGTATACATATGCATACATATACATACACACATAATTTTTTACTATATATTTAAAATAAAATGCTATATATATATATATATATATATATATATATATATATATATGAGATAAATGCTTGAAACTATGAGGTCGAGAAGTTTGATCCTGGCCCAAATTCCAAATTTTAAATTCATTCTTAAGATACTCTATCTTCTGGAAATGTTTATAAATTCATAGGCAAAATTAAGTTCTGCCATATACTAGAAGAAACTATTATAATTATAGCCATTATACTAATTTGTGAAATGACTAAATATAGGAAATGCATTAAAAAGTCTCGAAGAGCACAATAATCAAAAGAACTATTCTTCAAAACCCAGAAGTGATGATTAATTTGAAGATGCATTTGTTGTTAAAATAACAATGTAAGAAAATATTCCAAATTTATCAACAAAATTAGGATAATTAATATGGTGGTAAAGAAGCTAATTTAATTGAGTTCCATGAAATTCCATTTCATTATATTCAGTTGTATATTTAGTGAAGCTATAATGAAATTGAATACATCTATACAAATTCTACTAAGTCTTTCCTTTCGCTCTGAAATAATCATCACACACCTGCTTATGCTATGAAGCACGTGAGCTGACAGAACAGACAGCACTTATACCCAGATTCTCCTTCCTGGTTTTGCAGTTCAGAATGCAGTAAACAGAAAACTTAAGACTATGCCCTTGTTAGTATTAGAAATTCTGGATTCACCCTTAAAAACTAACAAAAAAAAGAGGTAGGACTTCCAAAATATGAATTAGATAGAGAATCAGGGTGATGATTCAACAAACCAGAAAGATGAACTCAGCTCAAAAGTCTACTAGAGAAGTCAAGTATACTCTAATTCACCCAAATACACAGTGACTACTACTGAACACTTCTCGGATATATTGAATAACTTATAGACAGCTTATATTAATGTTCCATAGTCTACTTGCATGTTTCAAACAAATTAAGTACATTTAACTACCCTGGAACAAAAAGGAATAAACAATGATTCCAATTGCCTGTCTCTCTCATCTTGCCCTTCACTGCAAAGCAGGGGATTTTTAGGTGCTGAAACTTCACCTCAAAGGGACCTAGTTGGTATCAGGAAATGACTTTACTAGAATCCAGACCTGGATGGATTTTCTGTTGTTTGGCTGCTTTTTAAGAGGAAAGCTGTGAGGGATGAAGGTAGTTCTAAACATATCTTAAGGTGGAAGCTGTGAGGGATAAAGGTGGTTCTCAACACGTCATCTAAACAAAGAGCAGCTCCTCCTTCTAAACAAGTCTCAGGCTTCTTATGGGCTTCCCACCTTTAACCTCCATGATGCAGGAAGTAGAAAATGATCTTTCTCTTCCTGTTCTGTTATTTCAGAAGAGGAGGCTTTTTCCTCCCCAATGGCTTGATTATTATTCCTAGCCTAGAGTACACATAGAGGACTTAATTATTGGGCTCAATAGCTTTGCTGATTTAGAGGCTGGTATAACAATAGCAAAATCAAAGTAATGCTCCGGCAGATCACCTTATGCCAACCAAGAATTGAGAGGACTGAAAGCTGGGTATTCAAAGGTAGAACACCTTCTGAGTGCTGTTCTACCTTTGGGGGATCTCAAATGAAAACCTGGGTGTTTACCTGGACCACTCCTTCTTAGCAATCTCTGGATTCCAATTTTTAACCTCTGGTCCCAGAACAGTACCAGAGTTCTGCTCAGATTCTTAGCTACTGCTGAGAATTAGTGAATGACTGAGGATTAAGGGTAGAGACAGAGTTGTGTCTCTCCCTCTGTACTTCCTTCTCTAGAATCCTGATACCTCAAGTCCTCACTGCCATCAAACAGATTTTGTTTTGCTCAGTTTTTCTAGTTGTTCTTGGCAGGAAGCGTGGTCTGTAACAAGCTCATCCACCATTACCAAAAGCAAGAATTTCCAAGTTCACTTTTTTCCCATGATAGGGCTGAATGTTACCCAGCAAACTGTCAAGTCATACTCATGGTGAACATGCTTGAGGACCTCAGCAGACCATTTACACAATTTAGTAAAAATATAGAATATTTTACACAACATACATTCAACACTGTTAATAAAACATCACTGTATGAAATAAATATTGAACTATTTTCATAAAAACTCTCTCTCCAAAACTTGTTACAAAAAGCACCAGGTAAATTACTACCTAAGGCAAAACTGCATGTTCTGGGACTGCAGGCCCCCATGCGGCAGAAAACAAGGACCATGTTGTTTGTACACATCCTTCCAAACCAAGCAAGCTTAGACATCTGTTCATTATGCACAGAGCCCATCCTCTGCCTACAGACCAGAGTATTAAACTTCCCATGCTGCTTTTTTCTGTTTTCATCAGCCAACAAATACAGTAATGCTCTAAGGCAGATTTTAGCAATTTTTTTCTATAAAGGGCTAGATAGTAAGAATTTTCAGCCTTGTGTAACTTTTTGTCACAACTATTCAACTCTTGCATTGTAGTACAAAAGTAGACATAGGCAATATGTAACTAAGTGCAAATGTGTCCCAATACAATTTTATGAATATTAAAATGTAAATTTCATGCCATTTTCATTTGTCATAAAATAGTCATTTGATTTTTTAAAACCATTTTTAGCTTGTGGACTGTCCAAAAGCAAGTGGTCGGCCAGATGTGGCCCACTGGCTATAGTTGCTGACCCCTATGTGAAAGCATTATCATCCCATAAAATTAAGTCCTTGGCTTGACGCTAACATTCATTTGTCCCTCTACCTCAACTTTTCCACTGTGCCTCTAAAACAGTGGTTCTCAAATTTTATTGTGCATTCAAATCACCTGCAAACTTGTTAAACCACAGATTAGGGAGAAATCACATCCAGGGTTTCACACCCAGGGTTTCTGACTCAATAAATCCAGGGCAGGACCTCATAATTTACATGTCTAACAAGTATCCAGGTGATACTGATGCTGCTGATCCAGGGACCACATCTTGAGAATCACTGCTCTAAAACTTCTGATCAGCAAACTCTCATATATCTTGAATCTCTTCTTAGGACATCCCTTCCACTTTCTTGACTTAATCTGCAATCTATTTGTCACCTACCTGATACTTTGGGAGTCTTCATGGACATTTCCTCTCCCTCATACTTCAAATTCAATAAATCATTAAGTCATGTCTATTTTATCCCCTAAATATAATGTGATGTATCCACTTCTATCTGTTTCCCACCTTACTCCAAGCTATGATCTTTTACCTTCAACAGCCATCTGGTTGTGATCCCCACATACATTTTGCAGAATGCATGTAGAGGGATCTCTGTAACATGAGAATCTGACTGTGTCACTTTCTTGCTTTTAAGACAACCATCCTTCACAGGCTTCCCAAGGCTCTGTAAGATTTGGCCTCCATCACCACTTCTGCTGCACCCTCACTTAGCAGTTGTGGCCTATATTTGTCCTCAGCCACTCTGACTTGCCCCCTCCTGGCCTTCAAACTTGCTGTTCTCAGCCTGGGATTTTCTTATTTTACTCCTCTCTCTTCTCAATCTGTCAATATCATTCATCTTTCACTTCTCAGACCCATATCACACCTCAAGGAAAGTCATTCCTGACCCTTCCGAACCAAGCTCAGAACCTCTTAATGTGCAGTTTTTCTAAGCATCTGTCTCCAACATTTTACTGGGCAATATTCTGCTCTAAAACTTCTTCATACATTTGTTTATTTAATTAACTAGGTAATATTCTGCTCTAATTATACTATGCAATATTCTGTTTATATATTTGTTTATTTAATTAACATCACAAAACTCCATAAGGTAGATACTCTTAATATCATCCCCCTCCCTCCTCTTCTTCCATTTTTTTTTGTTGTTGTTGTTAACTGTAAGAGTAAACTGAGAGATAAAGAGGCTCAACAGTTCACCCAAGGCTAAGCAGCTAGTAAGTGGAAGAGCCAGAATACAAACCCAAGCTATTTGTTTCCAGACTACAAACACTATCTCTTGAATAGTAGAAAACTCAACTGGATTTTAATCTCCTTGGGGCCAGGCACCAAGCACATACAGTTTACACAGTCTCATGTATATGAGGCACTCAATTTGTTGAATGAATGAGTAAACAAATTAGTTGAGTGTGCTAGCATGATGTTACATATTATTCGCTAGGCCATACTATAAAAGCTGATTTTAAAAAAGGTCTTTCCATTCTGCCATCTGTCTAAGCATAGTCCATAACAGACTCTATTTTTTAAAAACTATACACTCTTGTTATGTAGATAATCTTTCAATTCTTCTAATACCCAATACTTGGGTATTAAAACATGTAACATATATGTAAGCCAGCACAAACAGAACATTAAGATATATAACAAAATTAAGTTATTAAATTACTGTAACAATTATTTTTGGAGAGGAATAGGTATTCCTGAGGAATATTTTTATATTCAATGGGTACATAATAGAACAATGGTGGAGGGGTAATAACGTCTTAAATCACCCTTTCATTCTATTTATTATTGATAAACTATTTTAAGACATGATATACACATCCCTCACAATCCAAACTCTTCCTAACTGAACTTGCACTATCCAAACTCAAGAATAAACTCCTTGAAATGAGGCTGTTTTCTCTGGCTCTTCAAGCTTTCACTGCTACTGGCTCTTCAAATTTCAGAAGCCCAGAATATTTGGTTAATGAAGTATCTCTCAGTATACAAGCTTAGGAAACAAAAGGAAATCAGATGGTAAGAAATACTGAATTTAATTTATTTTGGGATTTCGAATTAAGGAGGGGGTGGTGTTTTGTTCATTGGTTTATCCAAAAGACATATGGGTTTAAAAACAAAGGTTGAAAAATAACGAGATTTTTAAGCCTCCTGTGACAGTGGCCATATTTTTAAATCTTTGTATCATGCCTGTATCTAGCACATAGTAGAGGCCCAATAAAAATTTTGAGACAGGTGAATGTGCTAATACACAGGCATACTGTGGCCACATTCCTGAACTATGGTTTGTATGTACATTCTAAATCTATTGCAAACCTACTATTATTACAGAGCTAAGATTTAAAAATATATAGCTTAAGTAGCAGTTAATATAACTGGCCACTTAGGCTGATTTCTAGGAATTACCTAAACATTAACTTATAATGTAGATAAGAACTCTGACTATGAAGTGTGATAAAATGCTACTGGCTGGCTGTATGACTTTGGGTAAGTAAACAACCATCCTGAAACCAAGGATTCAGATTTATCGTCTGCAAAATAGTGATAATATACCTACCACATAGAATTAAGTATTAAATGTCTCCAATGTATGTAAAACAAATAGCATTTCATAAACAAACAACAAGCATTGAAAAAGTATTAGTTGCTATATAACCATTATTATATATACAGATATAAACTTGTATATCTACATTATTATTAAAATTGAATGATTACAATTGTGGTCTACATATAGGTAAGCATGAATGCCAAAAGCAAAGATATAATGATGTTTCTTGTCATGTTCATATACAACAACTGGAAAATCATAATAATAGTAAATCTGAGTATTATATACCCTTTCAATAGGTAGGCTGTTCAAAGTAGAAAAACATCTACGGAGATAAATAAGAAAGTGTTTTTTGAAAGAGATGTTTGAAAAGAACCTTGTTGGTATCTGCTTACACGTTCTGAAAAAACAATCATGTCAGTTAGAGAACAAAACTTCCATAGTTTCAGGAAATATATTCTGTAAAAAATTAACTATAATGAATTGTTTTCCTAAGAACTATTTTTCCAAAAATGATTACAAAGAGCAAAGCCTATTCCCCAAGAGCTATTTTAGCAAACCTCTAGAAACTGACAATAGCTGGTAATACTAAAACAAAACCTGAAGTTCTATGAAATAATTTTAAATTTTTAGGAAAGTATATTTTAATGAGTCAACTAAAAATCCAAATGCACAATAGTGCAAACACTTTATTAATTGGATTTCATAACTTGGCTTCAATAAACAGGCACTCCTGGACACCAAGTTTGGATGCCCCAGACTGTAAGGCCAGTCTAGGTATGCCCAGGATTAAGTATTAATATTGGTGACTTGGACAGCTTGTTTGCTTGGATCGTACCGTGTGCAGGTTGGGCATTTGCTGCTGTAAGGCTGCATAGCCCTGCCATATGGTTCTGGCCCACAGTGGCTTCACTCTCACTTTGGACTAGCTTTTGGCATCTTGCCCATGGTCTCCTAAGCACTCTATTTATTTTCAGGTTGTTTTTTAATTGAGAGTAAATGATTACGTTTTTTGCTGTTGTAAAATATATATAATGTAACACTTCCCATTCTAACCATTTTAAAGGGTATACTTCCATGTTATCAAGTATGCTGACAACGCTGTACAATCATCATAATCATCTATTTCCAACACTTTTCCATCATCCCAAACAGAAACTCTGTACCCATTAACCAATAACTCTCCATTTACCTCTATCCCCTACACTTGGTAACCTCTATTATACTTTATTATTATTTTTTTGTGTGAGACAGAGTTTTGCTCTTGTCGCCCAGGCTGGAGTGCAATGGTACAATCTCGGCTCACTGCAACCTCCATCTCCCGGGTTCAGGTGATTCTCCTGCCTCAGCCTCCTGAGTAGCTGAGATTACAGGCACCCACCACCACGCCCAGCTAATTTTTGTATTTTTAGTAAAAACATGGTTTCACCATGTTGCCCAGGCTGGTCTTGAACTCCTGACCTCAGGTGATCCACCCGCCTCGGCCTCCCAAAGTTCTGGGATTACAGGCGTGAGCCACTGCGCCTGGCCCTTTTATTTATTCTTAAGACTGTATTCAGTCTTATTTACTCTTTTTTTTTTTTTTTTTTAATGAGACGGAGTGTCACTCTGTTGACCAGGTTGGAGTGTAGTGGCATGATCTCAGCTCACTGCAAGCTCCGCCTTCTGGGTTCACGCCATTCTCCTGCCTCAGCCTCTCAAGTAGCTGGGATTGCAGGCGCCAGCCACCACGCCGGGCTAATAATTTTTTGTATTTTTAGTAGAGATGGGGTTTTACTGTGTTAGCCAGGATGGTCTCCATCTCCTGACCTCGTGGTCCGCCCACCTCATCCTCCCAAAGTGCTGAGATTACAGGCGTGAGCCACCGCACCCTGCCCAGTCTTACTTACTCTTACATGAGCACTGACAACCCATGTTGATTTTATCTGGTTATATCACCTGATAGAAATAGGTTAGTAGATTATCATTTCAACCATAACATTTGTTATCCTACAGTCAAAAACCTAGTGGACTTCCATAAACTGTTATGCCAGATACAGTATTTGGTGTATTTCTCATGCATGACACATACTCCATGATGCTCTCCATAAGTTGCTCACATTCGCCTCTTTGTGCCTTCAAGATTCTAAAGCTCTGTCCAGCCTAACCTACCTCTACTTAAAGGAACTACTCCTGAACTACTGGGTAGGATGCCTAAATGTCTAACATTTAAACTGCAAACACTTCCACATAGCCTATGCCATTCCTATCAAAATTAGATGCAGGTAAACTTCATGTCCAAAAACCTCCTGCTATTCAACTTGCTCTAATCTCGTGGTGACCCCATGACACCCACCATAGTTCACTAAAAACAAGATATCCACCTCCATTCAAATGCCTCTGGCTTGACAACTACTTCTTTATGTTCACAGAGATGTCTAGTTCTCAGAGAGTTGACTACGCATGATAGTTGAGGAAGCACATAAGATTGAAAGAATTTACATTGGGACCAATGTATTATTTAAAGAACTGTGGGAAAAAACAGGGTGCCAACAGTAAGTAAATCAAACAAATGCCTTAGTTGTTAAAAGCATGGGTATTTCTGCTGTCAGCAGGTATAGAAAAGTTAAATAAAATTTGAGAACTAAAAAAAAGAGAGAGGAATGGGTTTTGCCTACCCTTAAAAAAATCAATGACAACTATCATCCAAGTATACTTTTTTAACAAGTCACACTAAAAGATCTTAATCTTCTGCTTTTGGAAGGGATATCAGACTGAGCTGAAGAAATGCCGAGGATATGATTTACCCAGACGTCAGTAAGTTATTTGATAAATTGTCATTGGATATTTAAAGTAGATAAATATAGGCATACCTCAGAGATACTGCTGTTCTGTTCCAGACCACTGTGATGATATGAATTTTTTGGTTTCCTAGCACATACAAAAGTTATGTTTATGCTATACTGTAGTATATGCATGCAATAGCATTATGTCTAAAAAATGTATATACCTTAGTTAAAAAACAGTTTATTGCTAAAAATGCTAATAATCATTTGAGCTTTCAGTGAGTTGTAATCTTTTGCTGGTGGACAGTCTTCCCTTGATATGGATGGCTGCTCACTGATCGGGGGGTGGTTGCTGAAGGCTGAGGTGGCTGTGGTAATTTCCTACAATAAGACAACAATGAACATCGATCGACTCTCCCTTTCACAAAAGATTTCACCCACAGTAGAACTTGCCAAACGGAGTCACTCTCTCAAACCCTAACACTGCCTCATCAACTACAAATATTTAATATTTCCAATCCTCTGTTGTCATTTCAGTAATGTTCACAGCATCTTCATCAGGAGTAGATTCAATCTCAAGAAACCACGTTCTTTGCTTATTCGTAAGAAGCAATTCATATGTTCAAGTTTGACCATGAGATTGCATCAATTCAGTCATATCTTCAGGCTCCACTTCTAATTCTAGCCCTCTTGCTACTTTCACCTTAGGTGCAGTCACTTCCTCCACTGAAGTCTTGAAAGTCATCTATATGAGGGGTACCACAGATGACTATGGTATCAATTTATTCCAAGCACCTATTAATGTTATTTTGACCTTATCCCGTAAATCACAAATATTCTTAATGTCCTTAATGGTATCTAGAATGGTAAATCTTTTCCACAAGGTCTTCAACTGACTTTACCCAGATCCATCAGTGGAATCCCTGCCTATGGCAGTTATCGCCTTATAAAAGCTATTTTTTCAATAACATGACTGGAAAGTAAAAATTACTTCTTGATCCATGGGCTGCAGAATGCATGTTGTATTAGCAGGCATGAAAACAACATTCATCTCCTTATGTTGTCAATGAGCAGTAACGTTTTGAAGAGAATCTTGTTTTTGAATAAAACCTCAAAAGAGGCTTTAAAATATTAAGTACACCATGCTGTAAATAGATGTGCTGTCATCCTAGCTTTACAGAGCATAGGTAGAGTTGATTTAGTATAATTCTTGAAGCCCCTGGGATTTTTGGAACAGTAAATGGGCATTGGCTTCAACTTAAAAGTCACCATCTGTATTAGCTCCTAACAAGAGAGTAAGCCTGTCCTTTGAAGTTTTGAAGTCAGGCAATGACTTCTCCTCTCCAGCTAGGGAAGTCCTAGATGGCCTCTTTTTCCAATAGAAGGCTGTTTCATGTGCACTGAAAACCTTGCCTTTAGTATAGCCAACCTCATTAATGATTTTTAACCAGATCTTCTGGATAATTTGCTGCAGCTTTTTCCATCAGCACTTGTTGCTTCACCTTGCACTTTTTTGTTAGGGAGACTGATGTTTTCCTGAAACCTCATGAACCAACCTCTGTTGGCTTCCCACTTTTTTGTGCAGCTTCCTCACCTCTCTCAGCCTTCACAGAATTAAAGAGTCAAGGCCTTACTCTGGATTAGGCTTTCGCTTAAGGGAATATTGTGGCTGCTTTGATCTTCTATCTAGACCACTAGAACTTTCTCCATATCAGCAATCAGGCTGTTTCACTTTCTTATTATTTATGTGTTCACTGGAATGGCATGTTTTATTTACTTCAAGAACTTCTCCTTTGCATTCACAACTTGGCTAATCATTGAAAATGATGGAGCTTTTGGCCCATCTTGGCTCAGCATAGCTTCCTCACTAAGCTTCATCATTCTAGCTTTTGAAGTGAGAAGCTTCTGGCTATTCATTCCATTTGAACACTTAAAGGCCACTGTAGGGTTATTAACTGGCCTAATTTCAATATTGTGTCTCAGGGTATAGGGAATGCCAAGGAGAAGGAGAGAGATGTGGGAACAGCTGGTTGGTGGAGCAGCCAGAACACATAATATTTATCTGTTAGATCTGCTGTCTTATATGGGTGTGGTTCGTGACATTACAGGGTTTATTCTTCAATTTCTTTGATTTTATATTAGTAATCTGTCTTATACTGAATATCTTGGCTTCTAATAACATACTTTATACAACTGCTTTTATACATAAACACCTTAAAATTTTAAAATTATACTATTATTATTACTAACAATAAAACCACTGAAGAATGTTCAAGATTCTTTGCAGTTTATGTCCTTAAAATGTAGGATCTCCCAACATTTTCACATATTAAATTTCCATTTGTTCTTGGGTCTATTCTTAGACTTTCAACTATTCTATTCTATTTTGATCCATTCTTCTGTCTGCCTAGGAGCAACTGAATTTTAATAGATATGTGATAAGTCAAATGAATCTCTAATTAGTTGAATTTGGGGAACAGCAGAAATATTTTTGAATACAAAAGTCTCCAAGGGTTTGTTTCCTTTCTTCCAGCTGTTCATTCTATCCTTTATCAGTTCATACTCTGGCAAAGAAACATGCTTAGAACGTTGAATTTAGGTGTAAAAATTTCAAAAGAAAAAAATCTTAAGTCTCTTCAGAGTACTTGAAACTGAGAAGCATGAATCAGACATCTAGTTCAGTTACGAGGTATAGTTATTTTACACCAAATTTTCAGGTCTGTAATACTAAAAATGTATGTATTGTTTTTCATTTTTTAAAATCAAAGTTCAGATAAGAAATATTCAAGTGTCTCAAAGAGAGAAAATTTCCTTTGGTTTACCCAAGAACACAGTTTAAAATACAAAAGAGCTTTCAAAGTAAGCTGACTAAAATGAATACTTGTATAAACATCTGAGGTAATTTCAATGGGTGTCTGTCGAATGTTTACTAAAAAAGTGAGTTGGTTTTTTGGGGGGTTAATAAAGATAGTTCTGTTTAGTGTTAAGAAATGGCATTAAGAAATGAGTAAAATGACTGTATAAGGAAATATTACACAATCTCTCAAAAATTGTGTTAAGTTTATAAGTCAATTTAATAGTGGGCAATAAAGACAGAGGTCAAAACTAATGACAAAAATAACCCAGCAACTCTATTTACCTTCGTAGTATATTTTCATTTTCTTTCAAAGATACCAAGATGGGAGAATTCCCCTGACCCCTTCATGGGACTTGCAACAGGGGTATGGCTAGCTTATTTGACCACCACTGAGCTCAAACCCCTTGCGGGAGGGGGAGCACACAGGCAAGCAGGTGCAGAAGTGCTTTTGGGCTCTGGCCTCACAGCAGTGTCTAGGGGTATGTTACAATTGATGCTCTTGTAGCAGCTGCCATTTGCAGACAGCTGTTAACAAGCTCAGTGGAGAGTCAGAATGACAGCCTTTTACCTCTGCCCTCTTGGTACGTGGGTTCTTGTTCAGCATCTAGGAAGGATCAGGTCACATGAAGGTTTGAAAGTTGATGAACGTGGAGAATTTCACTGAGCAGTGGAAGCGGCTCTCAGCCAAAGGGGAGCTGGAAAGGGGATGGTGCAGGAAGAAGGTGATCCTTCCCTGAAGCCATGTTGTCTGAACTTAAGCCACATCTATCTGTAGTCTCTGACAATCTGTGCTGCTACTCCTCTTGATGTTCAGCTGCTTTGTGTCTCTACCAGCTGAGGTTTGGGGTTTATATGGATACAAGATAAGGGGGGGCAGGGCAGACCAAAAATGTAACATTTGGGAGGGAAAACAGGGATAACTGTTCTCATTCAGGGCCGTAGTTTCCAGGCTTAAGGGTGGGGCCTTTGCTGGGGAACTGCCCTCTTCTACCCCGTGTTTCCCTTCCTCTTATCCACCATCAATACTAGTTCAGGTTCCTGGAAGAAAGATCAATCGGCCCAGAATGGTGGCTGTATGGGGACCGCAACTTTGTTTCCTCAAGCCTCTGGGTGCCCTCTTGTCTTGCCTGAGATGAGATCAATGAAGAACTGAGGTTGCCTGGTGCAGCAGTTTCAGGTTGCAGTGAACTGCCTCCATTTGATTTGCATCTTTTTCTTCAGCTGGAATCGAAGAAGCAGCTATTCAGGCACCTGTAGGTGTTGAACTGGGAGTTGCGACTGAGGCACTGGTGGCTGGGGCTGTGACAGATAAAGGATTGATTTCGCCACATCACCTCAAGAAGTGGGTATCGAGTGCACCTACCAACATTACTCTATCAGGGAAGAAGCACAGAAAACTCCTCTAGTGGATCTGACTTGCCCAGAAAGAGAAGGCAGCTATGGAAGTGAAATCCCCCTCAAAGCCAGCCAGGACCAGTGAACCACAGCTCAAAGGGCAAAAGAAGACAAAAGCCCCCAGGACATAGAGATGAAGGATCTTGAAGATGAAAGCTAAAGTTCTTACCTCTTCCATCAGAAGATTTTCAAAGACTCAGTGGTTTCTTCAGAGAACTTTGGAGAAAGCATTACCCCTTTTCACTCTCTCCAGATTTCCTTTTCCCTAATGTCCTCCCCTGGAGAGATGTCTTGGGAGCAAAGAGGGTATGGAAAAAAGTTTGGAGAGGGGCCTCTCTAGCAGTCAACTCCATTCGTAATAAAGCCCGAGAGCTCGGACTGAGATGTGTGTGATTAAACGTAGGAATGGGGATGCACCATGAAAAGAGATCCATGACAATAAGGAAGCAGGACTCACAGAGCTTGCTTGAGCAAATACAAGACACTAGCCTCTGCCAGGAAGTGCTCTGCAGGATTGCTTGAGGCTATGATCTCATCTGTCTCCCTAGTAAGTGATACTCTAACTTTTTATTTATGACAAAAAAATATAGATTATTGTAGGGATGGCAGAGGAGGTAAGTGTCTTGATACCAGTCCTGCCACTGCACAAGTGGGACCAGGGTAGGCGAGTCATTTTACCTCTTGTGTACTGCTTCTTTTGCTGAATTATGTTTTTGGAGATGGACTCTTGCTTTGTCGGCCAGGCTGGAGTGCAGTGGCACGATCGTGGCTCACTGCAATCTCCGCCTCCCAAGTTCAAGTGATTCTCCTGCCTCAGCCTCCCAAGTAGCTGGGATTACAGGCACACGCCACCACGCCCAGCTAATTTTTGTATTTTTAGTAGAGATGGGGTGTCACCATGTTGGTCAGGCTGGTCTTGAACTCCTGACCTCCTGATCCGCCTGCCTTCGCCTCCTAAAGTGCTGGGATTACAGGCGTGAGCCACTGCGTCCTGCCTGAATTATGTTTTCAATAAAACAAAGACCAAACTTTAAAAAAAAAAAAAAATGCTATTTAAATAAATGGAATGGAAGCTGATGTCAAAGAAATTGTGTTCTAATGCATAAAATAATCTGAAATATTTCATTAGCATTAGAGTATTAACATGTAGCTTTGCAATAAAATGAAAAAAATGCTACATATATTTTAAGGTACTAATAAAAGCTTTAAAACCTCTTGGGCATTCTGTAAAATTATATTTCCACAAAAACGCATTTGTAAATAGATATCATAAAGTTCTCAAGTGAGGTAACTTTTCTTCTCTATGTCTAACAGAGAGCTGTCTCATTATGAACAGAGAAGTAAGAGAACAAACAATATTAATTAGCAGAGAGAATATCCCCAAACGCCAATATTTAAGGCAAACCAGCAGGAGAATTCCACCTGCAAAAGGTGCTACATATTTCACTGTCTATGATAAAATGTAATTACAATATAATTACAGAAGCAGGCAAATATTGTTTAAGCAGTTCTTATTTATTAATAGTCTTAGAATATTTACTCCATAAAGTGATTATGAGCCAATACTGCAAATAATGGTATTGAAGCACAGACCTTAATTTCTTTGAAAAATGTTTGGTAATTTTTCTTTGGTACTGAGAATTATCAGGTGTTTTGGAAAAAGCAGCATAACGCCCAATTCCATTTACTTGAAGCTAAGTTTCAGTTTTTCAGGAATTTGTTTTTTGTCCTCTTTAATGGCTATTCCTCTTAGTCATTTGGTTGTTTTTGTCCAAATGTCTCTTTTGTGTAATTTTGTAGTATGTTATTTTTAGATCACATTGAAAGACAATTCTAGATGCGACCCCACTAGCAGCATTAGAGAAAAAGTCTAATTCTGTTAAGCAATTTGACAAGCCACTTTAAAGGTCTACAGGAATTCGCCAGAGACAACGAGGGTATCATATCAAGAATAACAAGGACTGGAACCTCTGCTACAACTGTAATTTATCTTCGTTTATCTTCAATGGCCTGTCAGGCACTTCATACCTACACTTCAACAGCTGAATGCTTAAAACAATACCTAACAGCAAAAACACACATACAAATAATTAAAGATGGTAAAGAAAGAGAGAAGCATGAGCCATTGATAACAGGGACTAACTGTATACAAAATTGCCAGAGTATTTTTGGGCCTCATCATGATCTTTTCTGGTATGTCATTTCACTTAGAAAACGCCATGATAAGAAAAAACAAACAATGAGAAAATTGTGTCCTATAGATTAAAAAGGGAATCACAATCACAGCACTTAAAGGACACAATTCATGCAAGGTTGGTTTTTACAGACACAATAAAAGAGTCGCAAATTTGCAGAGGTTCAAAGTGGGGGATTTACCTGAGATAGAAGCAAAATCTAATCCAATTCACCTTTTGAAAAGAACTAAAGAGTAAATACAAAGAAATAAATAGTACTTAGTGCTTTATGTGAAGAAAATCTCATAGCCTGTATTACAATGTCTGCCCTGTACCCACGGTAATCTATAACCAGTCTATTTAAACCATCAGGAATAGCAATACTATAAGTCTTCCCAGAAACAAGTAATGCTAATAGCATCTGTATATGTGCGTCTTAAACTTTGCTTCATTTTGAACTCTACTCCTACCCTGAAATCAGAAAGTCTTTGTAGATATTAGCCTCAAATAGAGCTCTTTTTCATAATCCTTTATAGGTGCTTTTCAAATAGCAAGTACTTTAAATGCTTTCTAATTCAGCAACTTGGGCAAACTGTAACTGATCAGAAGGTTAGGCAGCAGGGACCACTATTAACAGGAAATGATATTTTCCGATCCAAGTATGAAGATATGGGTTCTGACAACAGGTCATAATGTATGAAAACTGAAAGGCCAGAAAATCTAAAATATAAGCCATATGTATCGACAGAGGAAAACAGTCATTTTACCTCAAATTCAAAATTCTACTCCCTACTCGAGTATACAAAATACTTGACCAAAATGAACTGATTAGCTTACTTTCAAAGGTAGTATCTGTCAAACTATAACGTGACGATGGCTCTTAATATGTAAAAGTTCACTTCAATATGCTTGTCTTGTATTAAAAACTCATTACACATTTCAATAAATCCATGAAAATAAACATAATAGCTGAATTGTTCTGGTTTTGTAATACCAATTAGACAAACAGCTTTATTATTCATCTACAGAATAAACTCATGCCTTTTAAGAACTGAACCACCTGTAATCTTTCTTATCCCTTTATGGATACTTCTGCTACGGTCTGAATGTTTGTGTCCCTGCTAAATTAATATGTTGAGATCTTAACCCCCAAGCTGACTGTATTCGGAGGTGGGGCCTTTGGGAGGTAAATTAGGTCTGGATCCCTTAGAAAAGCAGCTTGAGGTAGCTTAGTTGCCCCTTCCACCCCGTGAGGAGCCAGGGCGAAGGTGCTGTTCTATAAACAAGGAAGGGGACTCTCACTAGACACCAAATCTGCCAGTGCCTCAATCTTGGACTTCCCAGCCTCCAGAACAGTAAGAAAGAAATTTCTGTTGTTTATAAGCCACCCAGTTTATGGTATTTTGTTATGGCATTCCAAATAGGTGAAGACATTCTACAATTATTAAAGACAACTACTTATATGAAATTGTGTTAATGAGATAAATAGCCTGAGCACTCAGACATGATCCACACTAATAAATGTTTGTAATTCTATGATTTTAGAACTAGCTTTGTATCAAATAAGTTGAAAAAATTTAATCTGTTTTACTTTCCTTCCCAATTTATCCAATTTTCACAATCGTAATAATAAAAACAAAATAATGATGACAATGATAGCAGCTAGCACTTATGTGTCAAGCTAAGCTGTCACCTATTTTTGGAATGTCCTCCTTTATTGGAAAACTTCCTATTCATCCAGCATATAGATGTAATGCGCTCAAGTGCAACAATCTGTGAGAAGCCAGTACAAGAAGCTGATGGTTTTTCTAAATTACTATGACTTTTGTCTCTACCACACAATCTTGCATTCCATGATGTAGGACTCTGAGGACTTTGCTCTCAAGAAGTTGATCAAAACAGAATTTAACCCCACTATATGGAAATGAGATGTGGCTCTGCTAAAGATCATACCTGATTTCTTTAAGCAGTTTCATCAGCATCAGCTGTGAGATACACTTGACATTAACAGACAAGGCAGGATTACAGAGCAAGCCCTGGCGTCTAGCCAATTTATCATCCTTGAAACCACGCGGGATGCTATACGACACTATTGAAAATAGATGACAGAAGGCTATCCAAGCAGCTGTGGCACAGTGATCTAAAATAGAGAGATCACAAACCAGGCAGACGGAAATGTTTTAGGAGCACACTGAATCACAGTATCAAATGATAGAACACAGTTCAAGGAAGCCAAGAAACAATCATTTTTGCAAATGCAATAATCAGAAATGAAGTGATTCCTTTACAGCAAAGCCACTGAAAAGAACATGATCCTAAAACGATCGCTTGCAAAGAGGGAAAGAATGTGTAAATAACAGTTGCAACTCAAATCGAAGAACTATGTAATACAAACATCATAAAAAGTATTAAATTATTTATTTAAAGCAGTTAACAACCATCATTAGAAGTATGTTTCATTGGTCAGGTGTGGTGGTGCACGCCTGTGGTCCCAGCTACTCGGGAGGTTGAGGCAGGAGAATCACTTGAACCTGGGGGGTGGAGGTTGCAGTGAGCTGAGACTGTGCCACTGCACTCAGCCTGGGCAACAAAGTGAGACTCTATCTCATAAAGAAAAAAAAGAAGAAATATTTTTCATTATTGTCAAGACACAAAAATCTAAATTATCCTAAGACAGAATTTGAAATGAGTCTGGTTTTAAAAAATTACATCCAGGGGCCAGGCGTGGTCCCAGCACTTTCAGAGGCTGAGGTGGGCGAATCATGAGGTCAGGAGTTCAAGACCAGCCTGGCCAATATGGTGAAACCCCATCTCTAATAAAAATACAAAAATTAGCTGGGCGTGGTGGTGTGTGCCTGTAGCCCCAGCTACTCGGGAGGCTGAGTCAAGAGAATTGCTTGAATCCCAGAGGCGGAGGTTGCAGTGAGCTGAGATCACGCCACTGCACTCCAGCCTGGGTGACAGAGCTAGACTCCATCTCAAAAATAAATAAATAAATAATAAAAATTACATCGAATGTCCAAAGAGCAAATTTTCCAGGGTAGAAATGATGCTCCCTTTTTTAGTGTAAGACATCAAGGCCAGGTGCAATGGCTCACACGTGTAATCCCAGCAGTTTTGAAGGCTAGGGTGGGAAGACTGCTTGAGACCAGGAGTTTGAGACCAGCCTGGGAAACATGGAAAAAGCCCAACTCTACAGAAAATACAAAAATTAGCTGGGTGTGGTAGAACATGCCTTGTAGTCCCAGCTACTTGGGAGGCTGAGGCAGGAGAACTGGTTGAGCCCAGGAGGTCAAGGCTATAGTAAGCCATGCTCGTGACACTATACTCCAGTCTGGGTGACACAGTGAGATCCTGTCTCCAAAAACAAACAAAAAACTTAGCTGGGTGGGGTGGTGCATGCCTGTAGTTCTAGCCACTTTGGTGGCTGAGGCAGTAGGATTGCTATGGTTGCATCACTGTACCCCAGCCCAGAACACAGAGCAATCTCCAAAAATACAAAAAAAACCAAAACCAAACCATCACTTTGAGCACGTTAAGGGTTTAGATAAACTGTGGGGTTAATTTATTAATAGTTTTATATGGTATGAAACTGAAATATTTTTTCCTGTTTCTTTTTTTTTTAAAAGAAATAATGCATTTCATTGATGGAGACACTATTTCCCTATTCAGTCGCCTACAAAAAAATCATATTAATACAGTAACATAGAATAATTTAGTTTTAAAGTTCTACAACGTAAGTATACATCATCAAGCTTCAGAGAATGGGAAAAGCTGAGCTAAGCAGGACTCTAGAAGAAAATATATTTTCAGATATTGCCAGGCTCCAAATTTACAAGCAAGTTACACCCCAACACTTGTAAAACAAAACAAAACAACAACAACAAAAAACCCTCAGTATCTTTTCCCAAAAATAAATAAATAAATAATAACTAGGTTCACAGAGTGGCTCACAGATGTCAACTTAATCCATAATGTGCCTAAAATAATATACGTATGCACTGAAAAAGGAATAAAGTGCCACTGGAATGCCTACCAGTTGTTAAACAGAAAAAAAAAAAAATCAAATGGATAAAATGCTCAACTCTTAAAAGTCAATCAGCTTCTATTTCATTCTATATAGTTGTTGATTTCATCTACTTCTCTAAATTTAATCATCATTTGCTAGATTCCAAATCTATATTCCCAATCCAGATTTTCCTCAAGGTTTGCTAATGTATGTGATCAACTGCTCACTGAACATTTCTACATCAATGTCTTAGACACCTTAAACCCAGTATGTCCACAGCTGAATTTATATTGCAATATACTCCAAAAACAAAAAAAAACTACGTGTTATCCACACATGGCTTAAGTTAAAACCCGGAGTCCCTGACCCCTACAACAACATCCAGTCAATTATCACCCACATGAATACAGTAACATTCTAACTGTTCTTCTGACTTTTACTTTTCTTCCTTTAACTCATTATTCAATTTCTGCCAGCACTTCCTAAAACTCAAACTGGAAAATGTTACTCTTATTTAATTAAAAGTGTTCAACTACTCTTCTTAGACTTCAGTTAAAGTAAAAGGTCCTTAACATTCATTACAATGCTCTTTACAGTTTACACCTGTTTATTCCTCCTGACTCTTACCTCCTTGGTACAAAACAACTAACCTTTTCACAATTTGATTTTTAAAAACTGCCATTCTCTTCATGTCTGGTCCTTTGTACATGTTTTTGAATGTATTAAGAAACTATGGAAAAAGACACAATCTTACAACAGTTATTTGTTTAAGGAGTAATATTTCCTTGTATTGATAAGCCTAAATGGTATTCAAACCATGGATCTTAATTATCTACACACAATGGAGCCCACAGCAAAGCTGTGATTTTTCAGAGTTTTTTAAAATGCCTAATTTGGTTAGGAATAGAAAATGTAAAATAATAAATTATGTATAGTGAATACAATTTCGCTCAAAACAAAAATTTGGAGTCATTTTAAAATATGAATACCAACTTCTCTCCCAAATATGCCATTGATACGCTCATATAGTAAAACCAGTGTTTAAGATTTTAAAGGCCAGGCACAGTGGCTCATACGCATAATCCTAGCACTTTGGGAGGCTGAGGCGGGCGGATTACCTGAGGTTGGGAGTTCAAGACCAGCCTGGCCAACATGGTGAAACCCCCTCTCTACTAAAAACACAAAAATTAGCCGGGTGCAGTGGCACACACCTGTTATCCCAGCTACTTTGGAGGCTGAGGCAGGAGAATCACCTGAACCGGATAGGCGGTGGTTGCAGTGAGCCGAGATCGCACCACTGCACTCCAGCCTGGGCTACAGAGCAAGACTTCGTCTCAAAAAATAAATAAATAAAATTAAAGTATTAGCAATTACGAAGAGTAGTGTAAATCACCTTATTTTGTTGACATTTCATAAAATATACCTAATAAAAATAATCGCAAACAATTATAAGTAAAATTAACAACTTCTCAAACTGAAACAGCTGTTTTAAAAAATGAGTTGCAAGAATAATCCCCTGGATGGGAAAGAAGTGGGGAGATGGAGAAGAATCTTTAGATCATGAAGACCACTAACATAATTTGGTGAAATCCCACAGTAAGCAGCCATTCCGCCTCCCACCTTCTGCACTCTCCAGGGCAAAGCAGTCTCAAACACTGGGAAACAGCATCTAACAATATCTTGTTAACATAACTAACACCATGACCAAACAAGAAAACTCCTTTATTTTCATCTAAGTCAACATTAAAACTTGAGACTCACAATTATAAAGAATAATATTTATTATAAATATTATAAATAAAGAACATTATTCTTTATAATTGTGAACTGAATTCTCACTGAGAAAAAGTTATCAGCAGTTACTTCTAAATAATATTCGTAAAATGTTACACAATATCTTTTATTAAGTGATTTGCCCCTTCCTAATACTAACATAATTCAGGGGATAAGTGGTGCTCCATGTGCCTGAATTTCAGCTAGCCAGGGTACTGGCAGTCCGGTCCAGCACAGTAATAATGCAGAGCTCTTACAGAATGACTAACACACACCCATTACCTTATGGGGCTTTTATCCTAAACAAATTCAATCCTATACATACTTGAAACAATACCCATAACTTACCTTCCTCTGAGACACTTGCATAAACTAATGCCATATGATCAACTGACATTTTTTTTCTTCACGGACAGTGAAAATTATAGATTTATTGGAATTTTGGATAGTTTTTCTAACTTTGTTGCCAGGAATATTTTTCTACACATTCTTATGACAGTTTCCCAGAAAGAGATCTTACCTGACCATCTGATTTGAATCCAGGGCTAATCTATACCTTAACTTTATTCCAAGCCTATACAAGACAGATGAAAATATCATCTTCAGATTGAGTATATTGTAGGAAAATAAAAACAAAAAATATCAACAGGCAGATTTATAAGATTATCTAAAAATTGTCATTAGAAAAGAAGAATTAAATAAAATACCCTTTCCAGTCAGGAGAACAGGAGGCATGCAGATTCTATTCATTAACAACATGATCAATGGCATTACTGTGGACCCTCACAATGAGTCACAGAACAAGACTACTGAAGATGAAAATACAGTTTAACTCAAACAGTTAAATTCTAAAATTCTAAAATCCCAAATTCCAAACTAGTTATGTTTCAAAACTTGGTCTACCTACCTTAGTGCTTAGAGCTTGGAATTCACTTACCTAATTAAATTACTTTACATAGAGTGCTTAAATCCCATGGCAGCTCACCAAAAAATCACTTAACCTATACTGTACCTGAAATACAGAATACTAGAGAATCCAATTCTAAATCAAGGGGGAGCATATGGACTTAGAAACCCTCCCTGCCCAATCAAAGTCACTGATAGTAGGTGCATAAGCATTCTAACAGAGCTGGGCACAGAACACGAAAGGTAAAAACAGGACCATAGAAGATTAAGGTCAGGGAAACCAATTCTCAGGCAGATTTCATCTGACTGTAGGACGTATGTATTAATTATGAGCAGAAAGCATAGGGCAGGGACGCCTGCTAAAGAAGAAAGTGAGGCTGGGCACGGGTGGCTCATGCCTATAATCCCAGCACTGGGAAGTGGAGGCGGGAGGATCACCTGAGGCAAAGAGTTCAAGACCAGCCTGAGCAACATAGCAAAACCCAGTCTCTAAGAAAAATTTAAAAATCAGCTGGGCATAGTGGCATGCACCTGTAGTCATGGCATGTGTCTGTAGTCCTAGTTATTCAGAAAAATTGCTTGAGCCCTAGAGCTCCATGCTGCAGTGAGCTAGGACTGTGCTACTGCCCTCCAGCCTGGGTGACAGAGCAAGACCCTGTCTCTAGAAAAATAATTTTTTTTTTAATAAAGAAGAAATGGGAAAGGGCTGAGCATAAGAGGGAAGGGGTGTATTAGTCTGTTTTCATGCTGCTAATGAAATTTCCTTTACAAATTACCAGTAATTTATAAAGGAAAGAGGTTTAATGGACTCACAGTTCTACGTGGCTGAGAAGGCCTCACAATCATGGTGGAAGGCGAAAGGCACATCTTACATGGTGGCAGGCAAAAAGAGAAGGATGGCCAAGCAAAAAGGGAAACCCCTTATAAAACCATCAGATCTCCTGAGACTTAGTCACTACCACAAGAGTATGGCAATTTCAACAAAACGATTTTTTCAAATTTCCAATAGAGAAGTTTAGCAATTTCATGAGGTTTCTTTCTGGGTTTTTTTTTTTTTTTTTTACATTAATCAAATGTTCTCAGCATTTTTTTCCTCTATATTCAAGGTAAAGTAACAGTTTTAGCTCTATCGTAGTTTCACTAAATTAATTTATGATAAAGTGACAGTATCTGGGAGAAAGACTGCCCCACTGATTCATTCCTACTTTTCCAAACTTCTCTCTCACTTCTCTTCCCTTCCTTCACTAAGCTCCCACTGCACAGGCTTACTCTGAGTCTGTCTAATAGACCAAACTCCTTTCTGCCCTGGGTCTTTACAAATTTTCCTTCTGCTTAGAGCTTACCTGCCCTACTTTCTTCAGAATTTCAATGTAAAGGTCACCTCCTCAGAGAGGTGTCTTTCTAACATCTATCTCTCCCATCACCATGTCTTGGTACCATCTCTGAGATAAAATTAGCGCTCTTATTGAAGAAACATGGTGGAATCTCTGTGGAACATTTTTTCAGATGTGAGGAGTTACTTCATAATTATGTATTTTAAATTTTTCAGTACTTTGATCACAGACATTCAATCTCACAAGAGAGTCAAACAGCATTTTGAAAAGAAACCCCTTTCCCAAAGATTTATATAAATATATAGCAGGACTAATTTTAAAGAAAAGACTTCAGTCACTGGGAGGTATATGGATCACAACATAGGGGTTGCACAAATGTCAGCAAATCACTGCTACTAAAAATGTAATAATTAAAGGGTGTTATAGAGATTTGACAAATAAAATAGACATTAATTTTTTTTTCTCTCAAGTAAAAATTAGGTATGCCAAACAGGTAATATTTTAAATTAAAATATCAACTATCCACTTCTGTTTAGTTCAGAGTCCCCAAAACTTCAGTCAGCTGAGTGTAACATTGTACTTTGCCCGTATCCTCATACTAGTTTCATGCTGATTTTAAAAATCAACACACTTTTTAAAAAAGCATAAGTAAATGAATTTCAAAGGGAAATTTTGTCAATTCAAAAACAAAAGCCAATTCACTTGCAATTAGAATGTGATCATAAAATTTATTGTACATTACTTTTTAAAATTTAAGAGCTATCTATAAACATTTTACATATATGTACATGTGCTACCAAGAGCTCCTATAACCAAGCTCTGAGAAACATGGCTTTGACTTGCCGGTCTCTGCAGAGGACAGGGTTTGGCCACATAGCATACACGCTATTACAGTTTGGAAGAACAAGGCAGCACCTCATATTCAACTCTAGCTTCACATGTATACTTTAGAGTATAATCAACATCACAGTAGAATTATTCAGTCAAAGCACACATATACCTTTACATTTTTTTAAAAGTATTTTACAATGAAATTCCTATATACTCTAATGAAAGCAAGATGTGTGCAATTTTAAAATAAACTGCAGTATTTCTCTTTTTTTTACTGCTTATTTGTGGTTGGCTTTGAGTGTATTCTGCTCACTGGCTACATTTCCTTTTCAGATATGTATATAAACATCATGTTTCTGAGCTCAGTTTGTATTTTTATTTTAAGAAACTTCTGTGGTTTCCTGTTCTGCTTTTAATACTTCTCAGCTGTAGTCATATATCTCACATTATAGCAGATTAAGAAAATATTATGGAAGGAATAATTAAGATTCCAAAAATAGGTGTTGAGAGTGGTGGTGATTATGTGTGCCCTCATAAGCACATCTATAGAGTTATATAATATCTAGTCATTTTTAGGAAGAAAAATAAACAGGCTTTCATTTGGCAATACACATGTACATAAGAGACGTACATAAAAGCTGCTGAAAACTTGAAATTCTAAATATTCTTAAGATTAAAAAACAAATAATATTTACTAAGCTCTTATCATATACCAGGTTCTGTGCTAAGCACTTTACCTATTATTTCATCTAACTATCTGAAAATCCCTGAGGGGGATAAACTGAGGCTTGAAAAGTTTAAAGTAACTTGCTGAAAGTCACCCAGCCCTTAAGTAGAACAGCGAAATTCTTACAACTCTTGGATTCCAGAGCCTGAGCTCTACATTTTTGATGCCAAATCCTAAAAACCATCTTTCACCAGGTCCTCCCAATACTTGGTATAATGGCCATGATCTCACAGATAAGCAGATCACTGACTGACTTTAGATGGGGAAAACCATCATTCTGGCCTGGCTCTGCCACTGGCTTTCAACTCAAGGCTTTTGCAAATCCTGCAAACTCTGATCTCCTAAAAATGGAAATAATACCAACCTTATTGTAGAAATGATCAGGCACCAATTAGTACCATAAACACTACCATTAATAACTACCTCAAAATTACTATTATAGTGAGCCAAATCACAAAGTAACACACTTTTAGATGCAGGCTGAACACAGCTAGTCTTGCTTCAGTGTGCTTGCTAAATGAGACAATTTTATCACTTTTTCAGGTAGATGGGTTCTGAGGCTCAGCTGATGGAGTACAGTGCAAATAATAGCCAAGTCAGGGGCTTGATTTCCTTGTAGGTTGGTAAGCTATCTATGGTCGGAAACAGAACATGGACCCAATGCCAGTTAGTTGCATATATATTTGGATGAATATAGTAATTAGAGAAAAGTATGACTAACATCCAAATCTAGGAAGGATGTTTGAGACTAGTAAGAATCCTGTTATGTTGCTGTGAAATGATTCCAAACACTTACATAGTTTGCTACGTGAATATGTTCTGCTATAATAAGAACCTGGAGTGTTTTCTCCCCCATCCCCTAGAGAATGTGACAGTGGTACCCCTCCCCTTGCGAATGTCACAACACACTTTATCAGAATCCATATGTGAGTTGCTGACCTCAACTACTGGACTTCAAAATACATACAAATCTAAGAGTTTGACAGACACTTTGAGAGCTAAGACTGTGGCAAGCTACATGTTCTCCAAAGACCAAGAGGACATGCTGTGACACTGCCACAGGGCAACAACATTCCAGCTAATCTCTGAAGCCTTGCCTGCCACTACTGGCACCACCTCCAGCCTTGAGGGACCTTACCTGTGGTAATAGATCTCCACTGTATTGGTCAAGCCAGTTTCTCCAGAGGAACCGCTCGTAAAAAGGTACACCTCAATCTTCTTTTTTTTCTTGAGACAGAGTCTTGCTCTGTCGCCCAGGCTGGAGTGCAGTGGCGCGATCCCAGCTCACTGCAAGCTCCGCCTCCTGGGTTCACGCCATTCTCCTGCCTCAGCCACCAGAGTAGCTGGGACTACAGGCACCCACAACCAGGCTCGGCTAATTTTTTGTAATTTTTAGTAGAGACGGGGTTTCATTCTGTTAGTCAGGATGGTCTCGATCTCCTGATCCACCCGCCTCGGCCTCCCAAAGTGCTGGGATTACAGGCGTGAGCCACCCACCCAGCCTCAATCTTTAATTAGACTATTTTCCACAGAAGTCGGCTTCCATCCTATTGGGCAATGCCTTTAATAGTTTTGGAACTTAGTCACTTTGCGGTTCACGTATCTCACCTATCGAGTATATCCCCCGTGAGATCTGTTCACGTTATTTTCCCCTTCTTTAAGCACTAGGAACCTAAGGAAAAAATTCTCTTTGTATGGCAATAAACTATGTGAGTCATGAAATCATACTTTCATTATCTCCTTACTTCTACCACACAAAACAAATCCACGCAAAAAGTCTAAAATAGGTTGGCTATAGAAAAGCTCCTCAAAAGCAACACAATCTATCTTGTATTTTAACAGATAAGTATCCCAATATATACTGTTAGATAGTGGCTCACCAGAAGTCTACTCAACAGAAGAAAACTACAAACTTGGGTATGATGACAGAGGATATACATGGCACATATATTTAATTTATTAAGATTCCTTTGTATAAACAACTTCAAAATACTGCAATTAAAATACTATAAAATTGTTTGGATTATGTATGGTTTACTACACATCATGATTTACTAAACATTATAATTGTATATTATTGAACAGTTTTACAACACCAGTATGTATTCTATAAACCATTTACGAATTTTTTAGAGCACTTTGGCTATATATAATTTAATTTTTGCCTTATGCACTAACTTTGGAATCAATCTACAGTACAGAAGGAAAGATTCTGGTATAATAACTGCAACAAGAGTGAACTTTTCATGTATCTGCACATGTTAAGAGTTTTAAAACTTTTGTAGTGTCTACAGCATATTCAAGAGCAAAGGTGTCCTAATTATGGCTTGTTGGTCCTGATTCTTTATATAGAAACATGCAGAGAAAAAGGAAAGTTAATTTATTATCCAATAATGGCTTGAAAGAAATATCTCTTAAAACATACCCACTGAATTATAATTTGGTTTCCTAACTATAAGAGGATGCCTAGCAGAAATAAAAACCTCTACTACACATTTAACCATAACATATCACTCACGCATTTACTCATGCATTAGTCTTACTTGTACTCTATGTACTGCTGTCCAAATCTTCTCACCAGATTACAAATTCATTGAGGATGGGAACTAAGTGTTTTTCACCTCTTTATTCACTATAGTGCCTGAACTGAGAGTAGTGGAAACTCGAAAACACATCATAAATTTTTCAGGTTTTTGGATCAGGTAGCATTCTCATAGTAAATTAAAAAGTGACTTACTAGTTTATAAATCAATCTCTTGTGAGTTTGGTTAGCACAAATCGATTTTCCAGAGTTTGATTCCCATGGGTCAATTATAAAATTATATTTCAGTACAATGGTACACAATGTCAGGAGAGTACACAAAGAACAAAGTTTCTAATAAATTTCTGTAAATAAACTGCACATTTCTCTAGTACATATCAATGGGATTTTATAAGCTAACAACCCTTTTATGGCACCACATTCTCTGATGTTTTGTTACATCTCATGATATGGAAATATGAGTAAGAGCATAGATTTCATTTCTGCCATTTATTACTGTAGAATAACATAACTCTCCACTTCTCTCATGGCTTTTAAGGTATGTAATAATTTTAAAAATACAATCTTCATATAATCTAGAGATGTACAAAATTAGATTTGTGCACACCTGTAATCCCAGCTACTTGGGAGCCTGAGGCAGAAGGACTGCATGAGATCGGGAGTTTGAGACTAGCATGGGCAACACAGGCCCTATCTCAAAAAAATAAATAATTAAAACAAAATATTAGAATTATAAGGGGCCAAAAATAATTTAATTCAGCACTCCCTAAAGGTAAGAGGCAGTAAGTTTCTTCTTGAAAGTCTCAGCAGATTTGTATACTGTGGGTGTAGTTAGCAGGCTGGTGTTTTCAGTAGGAAGATAATGATTTTTAATTGGCTCATCACTGCAGTTTCATCCTGAAAGGAGAGAAATGAATTTAGAGCCAATATTAACAGGTGATAATTAAATTACAAGTTCTGCATGCTTTATGTCCTAGATTAAAGCAAGGTGAGGCCACTGAGACCATTAACTATAATAATTGGAGTCTGTAACTTCCTAAGTAGCATTTTATAGCGTATTAGCAATAGTTGGTTAGCATTAAGTCTGAAAATAGTTTTCTTACTAAAACTTGTTTTATTTATTCAATTTTATACCTAGACATTTAAATTTGAAGAATAATTTACATAATCTGTCTTTTACAAAAGGCAAATAAGAAATAAATGTGAAACACTTATCTCCTAAAACCAGTATCTCTATTTTTAATCATTATTTGCTTTCTACATATAACACGATTTTAAAACAATGTTCAAAATGAAGGCTCATGATTGGTTCTTTAATTTAAAAGAGCTGGGAATAAGACAAATTTAAACATGTAATTTTATTAAGCAGAAATTCCTAACTGAAATGTTTAAGCATTCTATTATAAAGATTTTATACCATTATATTTGGCTTAATATTTTTAAATACTAGGTGGTTATTTTGCATCCATTGTATGGGCAGTGCTATTAAGTATCCTGTAGGAATTATATCATAGTAACAAGAATCCTTCACGAAAGAGTTTTTCTGTTTTGATTTTTAGAACATTTAATAAACATTTGCATTTACGATATTTTTAAACATCATCACCATCACTTTAACTTTACTTAATGAAATATGTTTACATTTGGGGCTTTTGTTACACAATTCCCATGGACTAAGAAGTCCATTTTTGTTATGAGTGTAGTGACAATATAATTTACCATCCAAACTTCTGGGGAATAAAACGGGATGCAATTACTAAAAACAGTTATGCCAGGATGGTGACATACATCCAGTACAAGCCAGGATGTATGTCACCCTAGCATAAGAGTAGACTATTATAATAGTAAAGTACAATACCTGGGTTATTACACTCCCTATTCGCCTAAGCAAGGCATCTCTGGAGAAATGCCTTCAGAATCTGTTTGAGCTAACAGGAATGCAAGTCTCCCTGATACACAGTGAAATCTGGGTCTCCCTCAACTTCACTGGAAGTGTTTTCTATTGCTGTTGTTTTCACTTTGGTGTCTTAGGCACCGAGCAGAGTGTCTTTGGCACCTGGAGATGAAACTAGTGGAATCCTGAACTACAGACCAGGAGAGGAGTGTGCTGGAGTTGTACAAAGCAATGGCTGGAAATGAATGGAATTGGAGGTTGTGGAGTGGAAAGCTAGGCTCTCCTTCCTGTTTACCCCACAGGACAGTGAGTGATCTCCAGAATTTGAGCCAGCCCTCCTTCCTTTCCATTTCCACCAACCTGGCGTTTTACTTAGAACCCACTCAGAGAAAGACGAAGACCACTCATATGAGTAGTGAGCCTTTAAGTTCACTAGGATTCTATGCAGCCCTGTTCAGGGGAGACAGTTTCCAAGGGGAGTTGAGCAGGAGGGGTCTAGAGTTTAGGGGCCCCTCTTTAATTACCCATGACTTCCTATCCTGCTGAAGAAGACTGTTTTGAATAGGAAGGGCCCAGCATTTATAAGATAAAAGGACCAAGAAGTGGGTAGAGGGATCAATGAGAGGAAGGACATTGAAAGAATAGTGGATGTGGTCTCAGTCATAACAGATTCTAAAATTTTAATGTGGGAGAGACAGAAGAAGTACTTCCGGTCCAATAAATCTCTGTCCATGGCTAGCTACAAGCACAACAGTCACAGAGATGCCCCTCTAAACGGACATACAATGTATAATTAATCCATATCTATATAGTCCTTATATATTTTAAACTGGTCTATAATCTTCACAGAAAAATAACAGCATGAGTAGGCTTAATTTTTTCTCTTGTTTAATGATTTTCACAGCAATGCCTCTATTCTCCTAGAAAAAAAAGAAAAGTAGCTTCACATTATCTTTAAATGTGCTTCCATTGTATGCTTATCTGTACTACAATCTTTCACTGCACCCCATGGTGCATGCACAATCTTTAAAATGGAGAATTCATGTAAGGAAGTTAAATGAGAAAAGAAAAAAATTCAAAACAGAATACAAATAGCAGGGTTAAATTGAGTGCTGTTAACCCCCTGCTGACACCAACTAATAGTGCAGAGGCAACAGCAGGAATCTGAAACAGAGGTCAGTGTTGGGAAATTTCAGTTCATGACAGTTATAAGTGAAATAAATTGGCAGTTTTTCTTCCAGTGGTATCACTTTAAAGAATATTTTTAAAGTAACATCAAAGATGTAGGCCGGGCGTGGTGGCTCAAGCCTGTAATCCCAGCACTTTGGGAGGCCGAGACGGGTGGATCACAACGTCAGGAGATCGAGACCATCCTGCCTAACACGGTGAAACCCCGTCTCTACTAAAAAATACAAAAAACTAGCCGGGCGAGGTGGCCGGCGCCTGTAGTCCCAGCTACTCGGGAGGCTGAGGCAGGAGAATGGCGTGAACCCAGGAGGCGGAGCTTGCAGTGAGCTGAGATCTGGCCACTGCACTCCAGCCTGGGCGACAGAGCAAGACTCCGTCTCAAAAAAAAAAAAAAAAAAAAAAAACACACACATCAAAGATGATACTAGATATATATCCAGTAAAAATAGTAAACAAAATAGAAATTTTTTTAAAATCCCAGTCTAAAGTACCCATGAGAAGTGTGCTTTTTTCTGCATTAAGAATTGAGATATAATTTACATACAGCAAAATGTATAAACATTAAGTTTTATTTATATTTTACACAGCTCAATGACTTTTTTGTTGTTGTTGTTGTTTTGAGGCGGAGTCTCACTCGTAACCCAGGCTGGAGTACAGTGGCTTGATCTCAGCTCACTGCAACCTCCACTTCCAGGGTTCAAGTGATTCTCCTGCCTCAGCCTCCTGAGTAGCTGGGATTACAGGCGTCCACCACCACACCCGGCTAATTTTTGTATTTTTAGTATAGACAGGATTTCACCATGTTGGCCAGGCTGGTCTTGAACTCCTAACCTCCAATGATCCACCTGCCTTGGCCTCCCAAAGTGCTGGGATTATAGACATAAGCCACAGTGCCCAGTCTCAATGACTTTTAAGACAGAAATACACCCATGTGATCAAAACCTAGATCAAAGCACTAAACATTATCACAACCAAAGATATTCCCTTCCTGCCTCCCAAAAGTATCTCTATTATTATTCAGAAGGTTTCATTCTCTAGTTATTCTCAATTAACTTCAAATTTTATATATACTACTGTAACTGTTTGAAAATTGCAGAATTAGTGAGTCTCCCTTCCACCCCAGCACCTATCCCCAATGTATTTCTAACAAAAATGCTCTTCTGTTTTTCAGCTGTGTTCCCTCATATACCTCTTAAATGTAAAGCAGCTCTTGTTTCAAGGATGTCAATAATTAAGTAGCAATAAAACACCTCGCTTGATAGAAAATGTGCTACTTTGAAAATATATTTAATTCAGAGAATATAAAGACCCAATCGGTGACACTGAATGAGAAAACATGAAATATCCATAATGCTGTAGGACATGAGTATTTAATAACTCAAAAACACCTATTAAAAATATGTTCACAGGCTGGACAAGGTGGCTCACACCTGTAATCTCAGCATTTTGCGAGACTGAGGTGGGAGGATTACCTGAGGTCCGGAGTTCAAGACTGCCCTGGGCAACACAGTGAGACTGTCAGCTCTACATAAAATTTAAAAATCAGCCAGGTGTGGTGGCATGCACCTGTAGTCCTAGCTACTTGGGAAGCTGAAATGGGGGGATCACTTGAGCCCATAGGTTTAGGCTGCAGTGAGCCATGATTGTGTCACTGCACTCAAGCCTAGTCAATGAAGCAAAACCCCATTTCTATCAAAAAAAATTTAAATAAAAAAAGTACACAATTGGTTGCAGATTCTATTATGTATTAAAATGCTAGTTACTCACACTCTAACTCCTACCCAATCTTTTAAACATTTTCAAATTTTATAAGCAACAGCCTCATTTTTCTTTTCTGCTTTTACTTCTACTCTCTTCCCATTTTAGAAGAAAGCTACACTCAAGTCTACCTTCCATTTGTTTATCACCTTCCTCCTGAGATCTTCTGTTGAGGTGTCCTTTGATAGCCTTCATATACGGAACACAACATATCCTCTCTTTTTCTATTCAAATGAATCCAGGAGATCTAGCTCCACCACTGGTGGAACTTACAATCTCCTCCATTTCCATCACAGGTTCTTAAATATTAAAACTCAATTCTCACAGTTCCTTGTTTTCTCACCATTTCACAGATAACATTCATCCATTCTTCTTTTCACATCATTCCTATGAAAATATACTAAAATTCATTTAGAAAGTTCTTAACTACCACAAATCTGATTCTATATTTCCTATAATATTTTATATAGAAAGGCAATGTAACAACAGGGCATTCAGAACTCTTCCTAAATTCCCATTTCTATAATGGGGTTTACTTTGTTCTACACTAGACAATGTTTCTTTAATTACCTAAAAATTAACATTACTATCTCTAGTTAATCAATTTCAACATTTTATGTTTTGATTCTAAGATGCTAGCTACCTACTGATTCACTCTGAACAGTTCCTCACTAGAGTATTACAGAAAAAGTTGAAAGTGATTCAAAACAACAAACTTAAAGAGAGAAAGGGAAATCCATGGTAGTAAAGTAATCCAGAAGTGAGAAAGACCAAAAGTTTACCAAAGAATGTAGACAGAACTAAAGAAAAAAAAAAAAGAAGCAGGCTTCTTAGGGCCACTAAAAACAAAATGAAACAATGGTAAAAAGATGGGGAAACAAACATGCAATGGAGCAGAAACATGTTCTGGTGAACTGCGTTCATACAGCTTTTGAGAAATGTTCACAGCTCTTATGACAGCATGGAGAACTTACATTTTCCATTTCCCACATGGGGATATTAGTATCTAAAGAGGGAACAGATATAAAATATCTAAAGATTTCTGATGACTTTTTAAAAAATATATACAATTTACCTAAAATTTCCTCTATAAAAACTTGTTTTAGCTTTAGAGATACATATAAATAAAAACAAAACTGCAAACACACTAGGCCAGAATTACAAAACATCATGCTTTCAGGGTATAAAAAGACCATTGGATACAATCAAAATGAAGTTTCTATCTTCTGTATACCATTGCTGAAGTAGGAGACTCATAGGACCTTAAAGCGTACCTCGCACAAGACAAAAATGTGTTCAAAGCAGAAAACCAAACATGATGGCTGGATGACTGGCTTCGATATGGGCAATTCCCATATTTCTAAGAGTACATACAAAGAGTATGCTTAATGTCTCAGCAGGTTTGGTAGTTCTGAAACATGCTGAAGTGAGAAATAGCAATACAGCAAGTCCCTGGAAATGAGCTGTACCAAAGATGTAATATGCATGTCAAATAATAACTTGCAAGAAACTGGTAGCTTTAAGAAAGTAATCCCATTATTTTTCTTGGGAGAGAATACAAGAATCAAAAGATCCAAAACTCAATGGCACATTATGGCTACACATGAGAAATGTATTATTAATCACAAATGTTAGAGGACAAACAGTAAAAAGCTGACAATAAAGCAGTAACTTCTGAAGTTTTACTGATCTCAGGAGTTACTATTCAAGAAGGCTGTTATTCCTGGGACCATAAAGCTCTGTGTGCCTAATAGGCTAATTCTGGACTCCTTCCTTATATACTATTTGATATTAAAGAGATTTTTATTTTAACAATACAAACAGCATCTCTGACCAAAGGCCATGATAAAAGTTGCTCTTTGAATGAGAGATAAAACTTTCAAATAACTGAAAATTCACCATAGGCTAAATTAAGACTAGTATCTGCAATTCCAGTTTCTGCAGCTATAGAACACAGTAAAATATCTAAATTTCCTTCATTTCAATTCATTCATACACCAAAGCTGCAACCTGATATTTTAGAGTAATGGTTTATATAAAAATATACACTGTAAAATAACTCCAATTCCAATGGCAATCACTGGTTTCCATTAAGAAGTCATTGGGAAATGGTGCACTATTCTCTCTTTGAAAATAAGCTATTAGAACCGGATGTACAGTCAAGCCATTTTTAAAACACTACACTATATTTTATGACTTTTTTGTTGTGAAAATCCTATTTCATAAATTCCACATCTTCCATTCCATTTTGATTCAAATCTGTTGAAGAAGGAATATTTGTGAAATACCTCTCAACAAAAGAGGAAAAAATAATTTTTATAAGATTAACACCCACTGTATTAATAATATAGATAGAAATAATAATAACATAGAAAATATTACTATGACTGTGGGGTATTCCAATTTTTATTAACTTTATATTATATGTACCAAAAATATAATTAATTTATAGAGAAAACCCTGAAGTAAATGGTTCTATAAACCAGAGAAAGACATAGTGTATTGGAAAAAACACAAACTTGGATCATTATAATGGCTTGTCTTTAACTTGTAAGACACTCATTACCTCTATGAATTTCCTGAATTTCTTTATCCACGAAGTCAGGTGATTAACATCAATCTTTTCAGGTTGCGGGAAGGATTATTAAACTACCTAGTACAGCAGCTGGCATAGAGTAGAAGCTTTACAAATGGCAGCTATTATCACTGTCATTGGAGGAGCCATCATCATCAACTTTGTCATTTCATAATCTACCTGGTTTCTAAATTAGGATTCTAATTTTTATGAAGTGAGAACTATACATAATATAAATAATTAAGAGTAAATGAAATGTTGTGTTAAAAAATATTGATATATACTAGTTCCCAGTTTAAAAAAAAAAAAAAAAAAAAAAAACAGTACATAGGAAATCAAATGCCATCACAAAATGAAAATGCTAATTAAATGACCACTTACAAAATTAGTCCAAAGCCAAAGGTTCTTTCTGTATTTAACACCAATGTCTATATATATATATATATGCCCATTCTGTATATGGAAAACCACAGTTCCTCTGCTCTCACACCACAACAAAAATCAACACATAAGATTTCTGTGACCAAATGTGTGAAGAGTTTTCCCTAAACAAGCAAGCAAGCAATTCTGCAGTGGACACCAGGTGGGTGTCCGCCAATTCAATTCTGACACTACCTACCTGGAGATAGTTTCAGATCCCACAGGGTGAGGGCTCAGTCCACAAGACTGACCTCCCACCCCTCCGCCTTTGGACAACAGTCACAAGTCTGGGTCTCCAGAATGTCTGACCACTGGCTTCCAGTTAGGGTTTCCGCAACCCTGTCTTTGGGTTCGATTAATTTACCAGAATGAAATCACGGAACTCAGGGAAACACTTAAGCTTACTTACACATAGATATTGCAAGGGGTATAGATGAAGATTTGCATAGGGCAAGGTATGGGGGGAAGAGGCACACAGCTTCCATGCCTTCCCTGGGCACACCACCTACTATGTGACCAGTCATTAAGCAGTTCTCCAAACCCTTCCTTCTGAGTTACAGAGGTTTCAAAACATAAGCATGATTGATTAAACCACTAATCACTGGTGATCAAATTAACTTTCAGCACAGAGATTGGTGTGACTTTCAGGCCCACTCCTCTAATCCTGCCTTGGTTTTTCCAGTGACCAGCACCCATCATGAAACCACCTAGGTGCTGCCAGCCATGAGTCAACTCATAAGCAAACAAAAAGACATCACTTCAGAGTTTCTAATACCAAGAAACTGGATTGTAGACCAAATATATCACAGCCATTTCATCACAAAGACTGGTTTGTCAACAAACACAGGGCAAATTAATTCAATTGTAGAATGAAATTGAAAATCACTTAAAAGATTTCATGAAATCAATTAAAGGGATGATGGAGAACTGCAGGATCACATTCAAAGGCCCTGATGAGAAAATCAAAAAGGATAACAACAGGATAAATTCTTCAGTATGACTTGTCTGCCAAGGACTAAGAGAGGCCCTTAGAAAAACTGATAGAAGCAATTTACTTTTTTTTTGTAAAAATTATGTGCTATTGTACTTACAAAAAAACCAATAAACACTAATTTTCATTGTTCTTCTACAATTAGAACATAGTTTCTGTTATTATACAAATTTTCTTAATTAACTAAAATCAACTTACATATCTAAGTCTTAGCGTAATTTTTCACAATTTACTCTAAATATCTGATCCCAGAGTTTTTTTTTTTTCTTCTTTCCTCTTTTAACTTTTATTTTAGGTTCAGAGGTACATGCACAGGTTTGTTATACCGGTAAACTGCATGTCACAGCAGTTTGGTATACAGATTATTTTGTCACCCAGGTAATAAGCATAGTACCCTATTGGCAGTTTTTCAATCCCCTCCCTCCTCCCACCCTCCACCCTAGGAGGCCCTGGTGTCTGCTGTACCCTTATTTGTATGCATGTGTACTCAACGTTTACCTATGACTTACAAGCGAGAACATGGGGTTTCATGGCTTTCAGCTCCATCAATGTTGCTGCAAAGGGCAGGATCTCATTCTTTTTTAATGGCTGCATAGTATTCCATGGTATATACATACTACATTATCTAGTCTACCACTGATGGGTATTTAGGTTGATTCCAGGATTTTGCTATCATGAATAGCGCTGTGATGAGCATACACATGCATCTTTATGGAGAATGATTTATATTCATTCAGGTATATACCCAATAAAGGGACTGCTGGGTTGAATGGTACTTCTGTTTTAAGTTCTTTGAGAAATAGCCACACTGCTTTCCACAATGGCTAAACTAATTTACACACACCAGCAGTGTATAAGCGTTCCCTTTTCTCCACAACTTTAACAGCATCTGTTATTTTTTACTTTTTAATAATGGCCATTCTGACTGGTGTGAGATGGTATCCCACTGCGGTTTTGATTTGCATTTCTCTAATGGTTCATTTCAATCTTCTGCAAATTGCTAGCCAGTTATCACAGCACCATTTATTGTATAGAAAGTCCTTTCCCTATTGCTTGTTTTTGTCGACCTTGTCAAAGATCAGATGATTGTAGATGTCTGGCATTATTTCTGGGCTCTCTATTCTGTCTCATTGGTCTGTGTGTCTCTTTTTGTACCACTACCGTGCTTTTTTGGTTATAGTAGCCTTGTAGTATAGTTTGAAGTTGGGTAATGTGATGCCTCCAAACTTGTTCTTTTTGCTTAGGACTGCTTTGGCTATTCAGGCTCTTTTTTGGTTCCATATGAATTTAAAAATATTTTTTCTAATTCTGGGAAGAATATCATCAGTATTTTGACAGGAATGGCATTGAATCTGTAGACTGCTTTCAGTGGTATGACCATTTTTAAGAATCTTGATTCTTCCTATCCACGAGCATGGAATGTTTTTCCATTTGTGTCACCTCTGATGTCTTTGGGCAGTGTTTCATAATTCTCACTGTAGAGATCTTTCACCTCCCAGATTAGCTGTAATCCTAAGTATTTTATTCTTTTTGTGGCTACTGTGAATGGGATTGTATTCTTGATTTGGCTCTCAGCTTAGATGATATTGGTGGGTAGAAATGCTACTAGTTTTTGTGCACTGATTTTGTCTTCTGAGACTACTGAAGTTGTTTATCAGATCTAGGAACTTTTGGGCAGAGGCTACGGGTTTTTCTAGTTATAGAACCATATCATCTGCAAACAGAAATAGTTTGACTTCCTCTCTTCCTATTGGCATTCTTCTTCTCTTGCCTGATTGCTCTGGCTAGGATTTCCAGTACTATGGTAAGAGCGGTGAGAGTTGGCATCCTTGTCTTGTTCTGGGTCTCAAGGGGAATGCTTCCAGCTTTTGCCCATTCAGTATGATGTTTGATATGGGTTTGTCATAGATGGCTCTTATTATTTGGAAGTATGTTACTTCAATGCCTAGTTTGTTGAGGGTGCTTAACATGAAGGGATATTGAATTTTATCAAAAGCTTTTTTTTCCACAACTATTTAGAGGATCATGTGATTTTGTTTATAATTCTGTTTTTGTGGCAAATCACATTTATTGATCTGTGTATGCTGAACTAACTTTGCATCCCAGGAATAAAGCCTACTTGATCATGGTGGATTAACTTTTTGACGTGCTGCTGAAATTGGTTTGCTAGTATTGTGTTGGGGACTTTTGCTTCTATGGTCATCAGGGATATTGGCCTAAGATTTTCTTCTTTGTTGTGTCTCTGCCAGGTTTTGGTATCATAATGATGCTAGCCTCATAGAATTAATTAGGGAGGATTCCCTCCACCTCAATTTGTAGGAACAGTTTCAGTAGGAATAGCACCAGCTTTTCCTTATACATTTAGTAATTTGGCTGTGAATCTGTCTGGTCCTGGGATTTTTGTGATTGGTAGGCTTTTTATTACTGACTCAATTTTAGAACTCATTATTTGTCTGTTCAGGGATTCAACTTCTTCCTGGTTCAATCTTGGGAGGTCATATCTTTCCAGGCATGTATCCCATTTATCCATTTCTTTTAGATTTTCTAGTTTGTGTGCATACAGATGTTCATAGTAGTCTCTGGGTTTTTGTTTTGTTTTTTTGTTTTTGTATTTCTGTTGGGTTGCTGGTAATGTCCCCTTTGTCATGTCTAATTCTGTTTATTTGGATCTTCTGTCTCTCTCTCCCTTTTATTAGTCCCACTAGTGGCATATCAATGTTACTTATTCTTTCAAAGAATCAATTCCTGTACTTGTTGATCTTCTTTATGGTTTTTCACATTTCAGTTTCCTTCATTTCAGCTCTGATGCTGGTTATTTGTTGTCTTCTGCTAGTTCTGGAGTTGGTTTGCTCGTTTCTCTGGTTCCTCTGGGTGTGATGTTAGGTTGTTAACTTGAGATCCTTTTAACTTTTTAGTCCGTTTCTTTGGGTGTTTAGTGCGATATACTTTCCTCTTAACACTGCTTTAGTTGTATCCCAGAGATTCTGGTATGTTGTACTTGGTTTCTGCCTTAATTTCATTGTTTACCCAAATGTCATTCAGGAGCAGGTGATATAATTTCCATGTAATTGTATGCTTTTGAGCAATTTTCTTAGTATTGATTTCTATTTTTATTGTGCTTTGGTCTGAGAGTGTGTTTGGTTTTTTTTTTTTTTTTTTTAAGTTGCTGAGAATTGTCTTATGGCCAATTGTGTGGTCAATTTTAGAGTACATGCCATGTGCAAATGAGAAGAATGTATATGTTGTTGTTTTGGGTAGCTGTAGATGTCTACTAAGTCCATTTGGTCATATGTTGAGCTCTGGTTCTGAATAGCTTTGTTAGTTTTCTGCCCCATGATCTTCTAATAGTGTCAGTGGGGTGTTGAAGTCTCTCACTACTATTGTGTGGCTATCCAAGTCTCTTCACAGGTCTGTAAGAATTGTTTATGAGTCTGGGTGCTCCGGGGGTGGGTGCATATATATTTAGAATAGTTAAGTCTTCTTGTTGAATTTGGCCCTTTGCCATTATGTAATGCCTTTGCGTTTTCTGATCATTGTTGGTTTAACATCTATTTTGTCTGAAAGTAAAATGCCAACCTCTGCTTTTTTCTGTTTTCCATTTGCTTGGGCGATTTTTCTTCATCCCTTTACTTATAGCCTATGAGTGTCACTGCATGTGAGATGAGTCCCTGCAGAGAGGATACAGTTGGATCTTGTTTTTTTATCCAAGTTGTCATTTTCTGCCTTTTAATTAGGGCTTTTAACCTGTTTCCATTCAAGGTTAATATTGGTATGTGCTGGTCTGATTTCATCATCATGTGGTTAGCTGGTTATTACACAGACTTGATTGTGTTGCTGCTTTATAGTATCACTGGTCTACACTCTTAAATGTGTTTTTGTGATGGTAACACAGTCTTTCCTTTCTATATTTAGCACTCCCTTCAAGACATCTCATAAAGCAAGTCTGGTGGTAACAAATACTCTTAGCATTTGCTTGTCTAAAAAGGATCTTATTTCTCCTTCTCTTAGGAAGCTTACTTTGGCCAGACATGAAATTCTTGGTTGGAATTCCTATTCTTTACAAATGCTAAATACAGACCCCCAATCTCTTCTAGCTTGGAGGGCTTCTGCTGAAAGTTTCACTGTTAGCCTGATGGGGTTCCCTTTGCAGGTGACCTACCCCTTCTCTCTAGAACCTTTTAATAAGCAATGGTAGGCTGCACCCTCTGGCTGAGTTCTCACAGATGTGGGACTGTTTGTCAGAAGTTCTAGCAGGCATTGCTACATGGCTACCTACGACAGGGTTGGGGTGAGGTCACTCTCCCTTTTGTCCAGGGGTTTCCCAGGAGAAAGGGAGGTTGCACCCTCTAGGTAAGTTCACACAGAAGCTGGACTACTGAGCCAGAAACTCTAGCAGGCACTGCTTGCCTGGCTACCTGTGGCAGGGGTGGGTAGGGTGGCCCACCTTACCATCTGGGTGCTTTGTGGGACGACAGAAAGCCAGACCCTCTGACTGAGTTCAGACAGAAGCAGGACCACTAGGCCAGAAGCTAGTACCAAACCTCATCCAGCAGGGATGGAGAGAGGAGGGGAGAAGTGGTGTAATCTTACTGCTCCCAGGCCCCATGACAGCAGGCTCTATTGGTGCTAGGGTGCCAGTGTTGGTCTGCTCCAGGGCCCAAGTCTCAGAGCAGTCTCCTTGGACTCGAGAGTTGCCCCCACACAAAATGGGCTCTCTGCCTCAGCCTATAAGCACAGTGGGGATGTGCTCCCTCAGGAAGCTCACATTCACTCACTCTTCCCCATATTTGAGAGATTCTCCTGGCTCCACGCTGAGCCCAGACAGGTTGATGCCCTTCTTTGCTCCTCTCTGCTCTCTGTGTCCCCCTGCTGCCTTGATGGATCCCAGTGTAGTTTCTCAGATCATCAGCCTACAGGGTCAGGGTTAACTAGCCCTTTGGTTTTATATCTATGAGAGTGGTGCACATTAGGTGCCACTAGTTTGTCATTTTGGCCCCTGTCCCCTGAATCCAATTTAAAGTGAATTCATTTTAAGGAGACTTTTCATGAAATTATTCTCAGATATATACCCACTATTTATGAGATTAAGTTTGTATAAAATTAAAACTTTTAAATTACCTAAGGTTATACAGATAGTGGTCTTGTACTATACTCAACATTCAAATACATGATTTTCTATAAAATGGTTCTATGGCTAAAGAATATCCAACAATACCTTGAATTTTGTTGTATTTATTATTTTTATTTGAATAGTTTTTGGGGATGTGAGTAGTTTTTGGTTACGTGGATAAGTTCTCTAGTGGTGATTTCTGAGATTTCAATGCACCCACCATCTGAGTAATGTACACTGTACCCAACATGTAGTTTTCCATCACTCACCCTGCTCCCAACCTTTCCTTGAGTCCCCACCGTCCATATCACTCTTATGCCTTTGCATCCTCATAGCTTAGCTTCCACCTATAAATGAGAACACAGAATATTTGCTTTTCCATTTCTGAGTTACTTCACTTAGAATAATGTCCGCCAGCTCCATCCACGTTGCTGCAAAGAACATACTTCATTCCTTTTAATGGCTGAGTAGTATTCCATGGTGTCTATATACCACATTTTCTTTATCCACTCATTGGTCAATGGGCACTTAGCTTGGTTCCGTATCTTTGCAATTATAAACTGTGCTACTATAAACACGTGTGCATGTTGTCTTTTTCACACAATGACTTCTTTTCCTTTGGGTAGATACCCAGTAATAGAATTGCTGGATCAAATAGTAGTTCTACTTTTAGTTCTTTAAGGACTCTCCATACTGTTTTCCACAGTGGTTGTACTAGTTTACATTCCCACAAGCAGTATAAAAGGATTCTCTTTTCACCACATTCACGCCAATATCTATTATTTTTTGATTTTTAAATTATGGTCATTCTTACTAAGTTGGTATCTCACTGTGGTTTTAATTTGCATTTCCCTGATAATCAGTGATGTTAAGCATTTTTCATATTTTTGTTGGCTGTCTGTACAACTTCTTTTAAGAATTCCTGTCCTTTGCCCAGTTTTTGATACGATTTTTTTTTTCTTGCTGATTCGAGTTCCTTGTAGATTCTGGATATTAGTCCTTTATCAAATGCATAGTGTGTGAATATTTTCTCTCTGTGGGCTGTCTGTTTACTCTGCTGATTATTTCTTTTGGTGTGCAGAAGCTTTTTAGTTTAATTAGGTCCCATTTATTTAGAAATTATAAAGAAATTTCTTGAGGAGCTCAAAATGTTTCATACTAAATTTACAAAAGTGGCTCATTTTCTTTCTCAAAGGCTACCTTCCATTCAAAACAGGCTAAAATCCCAGAGGAATGATGATAAATGCCAAACTAGTAATCTATCAAAAATACAGTTGTACCTCATTTATCTGACACTACTGGAAAATGAAGTATTAACTGGAAAACTGACCATGAACCTGAAGCTAGTCCTGATAGGCCCCCCTCATACCACCTCAGGAAGATTACATTATTATTTCTTCTTCTAGGCTCTCCAGAAATATTTTGAACACTACCATCAAAATACTCATCATATTCTAATTATTTTCTTATGTCTATTTGAACAATTACATAGCAAGCTCTTTGAGGACAAATAACATGTTTTATTCATCTTTGTATCCACAGCATTCAGTACTGTTCTGGCACACACAGTAGAAGTAAAATTAATCTTTGTTACACAAAGGAAGGAAGGTAATAGGGAGAAGGGACTCCCTTTTTTCTTAACACTGACTTTTTTAAAACAAATTTTTCTAAGCTACAGCATTCACTTCTTTTTGTTACTATACAGCATAAACATGCTAAACTTTTCTGGATGACTATGGGAATACTTTGGAACATCGTGTCACTCTGTGCTATAATAATGATGCCTTATAGTAATATTCAAATACTTAGGCCCTTTATAAAAATTCATCTATTATGGGGCCTTTCCATTTGGGGATACTATTTCTGATCTGAAAGAAGAAGTGAAGATTGCCAAGGAAAACTAATTAAACCAGCAGGTAAAACCACTAACCTGAACACTGGAGAGAGTCTTAGATCACTCCTGGGGAATCAAGTGAGAGGACTGGCTTTGTGGTGGCAGCTCAGAGATTTTTCTCCATACCCCTAACAATTCCGGGATGTGATCCTACAGTCAGAGTTTAGAAAGCCAGTTCGTATTTCATTCCATTATCTATGTTTCATGAATCTCCCCTGTCTGAGTACACTGGAATTCTAAATTTTCAAGGTGTCCTCAAGGTGCAAGTATAATTTCTTAAGTAATAAAATTATTAATTATATAAAAATAAAAACACCTGCATGCTCAGCTAAGAATTACATGAAGACAAGGACATATCATTAGAAATGTCCAGAGAAAGGCAAAAAAGAGAAAAGTTCTGCATCTTAAGTTGGTTTCTAAATGCGCTACAAATGTTTATTGTATAGATCCAAGTCCATTTCAAATACGCTACCATTAAAGCTGTCTCCAAAATCTGTAGATACCAGTTACATAGATCATGAAAAAGTTATTCACAAGCAACTTTTTCATTAATTCCAACAGAAGGAACAAGGAGATAGCCTTTTTGTTGAGAAAAGAAATTTGTACTATGTTCTAACACTGGCCCATTCATATCTGGCCTGAGGAATGTAGGGGATCTCTCCAGTCCTCACTGCTTATGAAGGCCTAGTACAACTCTTATCTTGTTGATCTACATTCTAAAAACCTACCAGAACCATATTTATCAAAGGAGATGTTAGCAATAAAGATGACAGGACCAGCACTCTGCCATTCCCCTTAGCAACATCATTAGAGTAGGAAAATGATCCTGAAAGAGTACAAGAAACACAGGCAAAGACAAAAAAAAAAAAACAACAAAAAAAAAAAAACCTAGGCATTTGTCCAGAGTCCACGAAAAGCAGCAAACAAAGAATCTGAAAAAAGGTAACATTCATGATGTTGAATAGATGAATCGTCAAAAAGAGCGATGAGATCAGACCATGGCTCCTTCATGATCATCCCCTTGTCTCTGCCACTCCCACTCCAACTCTCAGAAACAGCGGAGTATAATGAAAAGACCATACATGTGGATTAAAATTTTGTTTCTAACACTTTTAGCTAGGTACCCTTGGTCAATTTACTGGATATATGTGAATCTTAATTTCGACAAGGTTATAATAGGACTAAAGGAGATATTACACATAAAAAATAGGTAACAATCCCTTGACATAAGCAAGCACTCAACAACTCATGTTAGTTCATGCCACAATGGCACAATAACTTAAAGCATATGAGCTTTTTTGCTTTCCACAGCAAGGAATATTTAGATATTTAAGTACCTAATTTCAGTTCTGTTATTCTTACAGCTACTTTTTAAATAAAAGTTATAAGCAAAATAAAAAGCATAATTGTTTTAACCATAAAATTTAATAAATTACTTTGTAATTTATAGTTGTAGAGCAAGTATATTAATTCTCACAGATTTTTTTTTTCAATCCTAAAATAAAAGTCTCAACTATCAGCTCAGTTTTTTGCAAAGGTACTTATTGATATTTGATGTAGCTGTTAGAAACTAATTTCCACCATTTCCTTTAAAGAGGTTTGTTATATATAGAACATTTATTGTGACAAATATATTAAATGTTCCTAGACTAATTTTATTGGCAGGGCTTGATGAACCTTTAAGCATCATTGTGAACCATTACCATTGGTTCTGTGAACCATCATATGCAAAAGTATTTTTCTAAAATCTAAGTTCAGTATGTTTGTTTTTGTTCTGTTGAAATGAAATCACTAGTTGCTGATTGAGAGCTCTCATTCAACATAGCTAATTCAAAACCCTGACAGAACAACAAAGGGCTACTACAGTACATATAAATATTTTTTCAAGTGGTCCTGCCGTCAGTTTTCTTCTTCCTTTTAAAATAGATTTCTGGGCCAGGCACAGTGGCTCATGCCTGTAATCCCAGCATTTTGGGAGGCCAAGGCAGGCTGATCACTTGAGCCCAGGAGTTCGAGACCAGCCCAGACAAAATGGCAAAACTCCATCTCTATAAAAAAAAATTAAAAAATTAGCCAGGTATGGTCGTGCACACCTGCCTCCCAGCTACCTGGGAGGCTGAGGTAGAAGGATTACCCCCAACGAGGTTGAGGCTGCAGTGAGCTGTGATTGTGCCAGTGCACTCCAGCCTGGGTGATAGCGTGAGACCTTGTGTCAAAAATAAAAATAAAAAAAAAAAATAATAATAATAATAATAAATTTCTTTTCATCGTCGAAGATTTACCAATTTCAGAAGAATTTTTTCCTAAATGTAGACACCATATGTTTATAAATCATTAAGAGTCAGATATTGTTGCTGGGGTCAAATCACCCCTCAGAGACACATCTATGCTTTCTGTAGTTCTTTTAGCGGTCTCTCCATTCAATATATTTACTGTTTTCTGGAAACAATAGTTGCTGATATAGAGCTCTCATAGAGAATTAATGAATTTAACGGGAAGGCTATGCCCCCCTAGTCTTCAAATCCTCTTTGGAATATAATTCCACATACCATTTTAAGGCAGTAGGATTATTTAAAAAAATCGTAAATCTGCCTGTTATGCTATATATTAAGAAGAACTGAAAAAGAATCAAATACTTAAATATTTCTTTGGATGTGCTTATAATCTCATTTATGTGTATGCATATACACATATACACACTCAAACATATATACTTACCTCCAGGCACCAGCACCCTCAAGATTCAGTAAATAACCTGCCCTTCAGGAAATATTTTAAAGGTTATCAGACAATGAGTAGATAAAAAAAGCACTTAAGGGTAACAAACACCATTAATTTCTTGCTTCTCAGAAATCAATAATCACCATAAAAACCTTACACTGCCCAAATAATACACTGCTAATGACTTAGTATTTATCCATTCTGATATCCCATTCCTTCTGGCCCATGCAAGGGTTGTATTTCCCCACTCTTTGCAGTTAAGTAAGACCATGAAACTATTTCTGGACAATGATACTTGAGCCAGGTCAAAGCATTTAATTGCCAGTGTGAGACTCTCTACAGAATCTCCCTCCCTACCATAGCAATCATGGTGCCCCAAGATCAAAGCAGCCTGGACTGCTAAACTACCAAGATGAAGTCAGTCACCCCCGAGAATCACCCAGTTACACAGTGTATCTGTGTGAGGAGAAATAAACTTTTGATGGGTTAAATCAGCAGTCCTCAACCTTTCTGGCACCAGGGACCAGTTTTTCAGACGACTGTCCATGAACTGGCACCAGGGGTTGGAGACCTGTGTTAAATAACTGAAATTCTGATGTTGTTTGCTATGCAGCATAATTTAGCTTATCCTTGACAACAGAGATTTAGTGTTTCTGTGCTTCTATCTAAAACTACTCGGAATTGATATGAGAAGCTTTTCTAAAAGAGAATACTCTCAGGCAAAAATTTTATTCTGTAAAGGACACTGATGAGGAGTAAACTTTTTAGGGATACATAAAACAAAGATGAGAAGCTGAGTCAAGGAATGCACTTGGGTATAAGAGGAGATGAGATAATTAACAAAAGTAAATTCGGAATACGTTTTCAGAAAACATATCAAGGTGAGAAATTTGTCTGCAGTTAGTGTCAGAATGTACCACCATAGGCTGACATCAGGATGAAGCCTTAGTCCTAACCTTACATGATTCTTTCACTTACCTAATACTGCCTAACTGCAGATTTACTCTGCTCAACTCTGGGAATCGTTTCTGAAATAGCATGAAATATTTCTGTCTATTTCACAGCAAAGATTTGTTACCTGTGACTCTTTCTTCCCCTGTAGCCCTATAGCTTACTGTCTGGCTCAAACTCTTGATCATCTAAATTCAATGGGTATATACCATAATGTTCCCTGACTCTCTTACTGGTTTCTGACTTGCTGCTTTCCCCTGGCCCTGAGTAAGGTCCAGACTACTTGTCTGACTTGCTGCACCAGTAGCAGTTTAGGTTTAACTGAGCATCAGGTCTTCTCTGCTACTCAGTGCACCCCCTTCTTTTTGAAGCCCAGCTTTCTATACAATTAATTGCAAAACTCATCACATCTGTATTTCCAGCTTTAATGAAGTAATCAATTCAGTCAGTTGATAGCTGGCAGCCTCCTGTGTAAAACAAAATAAGAAATGGCAGGATCTAACAAAATTCAGAAAGTCTTAGATGATTTACATAAGAGATATAATTTTCCTCAATGCATTTAGAGAGAGGTATGTACAAACTGCATACACTGCTTTATAAGGTCAGTAAATACACGTGAATCGTAGTATGATATTTTTTCTCCTTTAACAACTGCTATAGAAAAAGGAGGAATGACAGTATTGCTCATGCAATACAGGTTTTATAGATCAGAGATTTTAGTATCTATGGAGATTGTGACAGTAATTTATAATTTAAACTTTTCCAGCACAGTAGGTATAAACTGGTCAGCCACAATCCAGGGCATGAAACACATAAACAAAAAAAGTAACTATTTTCTAAACTGATTTCTTTCTAGTTACAAGTCGCTATTTCAAATCATCAAAAGGAAAAAATCAACCTTGCCATTTAAAAAGGCATCTCAGTATCTTCTCATTTAAAACACTTTCTTTTGGCTATTTAGTCCATAAAAATGTCTACTCCTCCCTACGGTTATCTCCTACCATCTTACCAAGTTGACATTTGGGTATAAGAGGAAGCATGACTTCTTTTACTGTCCTTCCAGGATGGCCTTTCATGAGCTTCACTTCTCAGCATCAGGTTTTGTTTTCACTGCATCCACTTGGTCAGCATGCAAGCTGTGCCAGTAGTTGCAGAGATGCCCAATCTCTCTGTTCACAAGAAATCTGCATACAGCTGCCTCCTCTTCCCTCTTGAAACCAAGCCAATTTCAGTCTTGCAGCCCACTCAGTACTGTCAGCTCTTGTTGGGGGGGTTGGGAGGGTGGGTCAGGGGATAGTCAAAACTCTTGGTTGCTTTCTCTGTATTACCCTGGAGTGTGCAGAACCCTGTAAAAACTGCCCTTTGGCTTTGTACTTCATCCTTTATCCATTACTACTGTGCTATGACAGAGATGGCACTTTGCTCCAAACAAGACTTTCCAAAAGGTCTGTGGGTTTTGCAGGCTATACCCAGAGAAACCCTAGCAACAGCTTGCAGTTTTAGGGATTACTCTTTGGTTTTTCTGAAAGTTCTATTCTGTTGCACCTCTAAGGTAAAGGGAACTTATTCCCTCCTCAGGGCCCAGGTATCATTCTTACCCTAGCCTCACCCACTCTGAATCTATGTACCTCAATTCCCCAAACCTAAAAGGGATGGACTGACCAGTCAATGGTGTGTAGAATTATTATTCTTACTATGATTATGATATAAAATAATCCTCCAAATATGCTTTTTGTTAGGTAAAAACCCAGCTTTGGAAGTTCTTAGAAAATCCTTTAACCACTTGAATGTCTGGCTATTGTCTATCTTTGAGCTTCGAAAAAGAAAAAAATCTATTTTCTAATTCAGTTAAGCCTCCCTGTTCTAGGTGGTAACCCTAGCAATAAGCTTTAGCCTATGGACTATTCTTAACAGCAGAAAGTGGAGGTGGGCAGGGATGTAAGGCGAAGGAAGTAGCATGACAAAAATGGAAAGGCACAGGATAGCATTTAAGATAGTATATCACCCTAAGTACTAATGGCCATAGACAATAATTCCACTTCAAGGGAAAGGGGATTCTGATTATAAATCTTTTGTACTGTAATACTAATAGTAATACATTACTCAAAACAGGGCTCATATGTAACTGAGTCTTCTCCTTCACAAAGCAAGGTAAATTAGAAGTTTTCATATATGAACGAAGTTTTCAAAAACAACACAAAGAATTAACAAAGTGTGTTTTTCCATGTTTGTTCATGATTCTACAATGAGTAAAAAAGTAAAAGGCACATACCGAAAAGAAAGGAAAGGTCTGATTTTCTAATGGCATGAATAAATGGTTAAAACTTTATGCATGTTAATGGAAAGTAACATTAAGTACATTTTAGGGACAGTATTCATAAGAGAACATCTTATTAATTAATACGCAATGCATTACACAATCTTTAGTGAAACAGTGAACATCTTTATAATTATGAATTTTTGTGTAGCTTTTAAAATGTCACCAATATCAGTCAAAACAGCATCATGTCTCAACTGATGGACTGCTTGCAGACCTCTGACAGCTAAATACATTTCACTGAAAGTCATGCCTTGACAGGTGAGAAAATGTCCTTTTCAACCTGTGTGTGATGATGTGATGATAGTATCTGAAAGCAAAATCTGTACCCAGTAGGCTAGAGATAAAAGGTACTAATTTTTTACTATTTTAGGATATCAATGATTCAACTAAGGCCATTTACCAAATGTTGGACAAATTTTCATATGACTCAGTATTTTAATTAAAGAACACTCTTGTTATATGTCCTACAAAATACTTAACTTTTGTTGAAATTCAATAGGCTCTGAGTTTGTCTTTCACAATTACTTATTGGCTTTAAAAGAAATACAATATTAGAAATTGCCTTTTAAGAAAGGCAAAAATCAGAAGTACTGGGGCTTAAAAGTAAGAAGGGAATACAATGCATTCCAACAGAAAAACAAATGAATCACACAGAACTGATTACATTATAGCACCATGAGCAATCAGATCAGCAACAGGTGAAAACCATTAGCTCCTGCTGTCTGCTGTGGGTGAGATGTTTTTCTTCCTCCTCTACAGTGTGGTGTCAGTTTATCACTTTCCTACTCAGGCAGTGCTTGAGGCGCCGCTAACCTTAAATACAAATTTGAAAGGAATGCAAAAAATATTTTAACAATCAAAATGTTGTTTACATATTAATCACACATACAGCAGCAATTTCTCCAAGGACTGTGAAGAATATTTTGTAAAGGCAATTTAAATGCTTAACATGATATTAAAAAATCCGTTTATCTATTTAGTGCTTTTATAATTTTTATTGTCTGTAATTTAATGTCTATAATTTTAATTTTCTCAATTTCAGTGACTTACTCTTCCTATACCTATTTTCTCCCATGACTACTAATTTTGTGAGTAGGTTGTCAATGCTATTGTGTTAAGATAAAATTCAAGTCCCTTCTTAACTATATAATGCTTAAGATGCGTTGGTTATACAATAATTATTGCAATCAAAGCTCTAAAGAATGTTTTGCCATATATATTTCAAACCACCTATGGTAAATAGTAACAAAATTATAAACACACAAAAAGTTGTTGTATTCAATCTATTATATTGAGAACTGCTAAATTCTGTAAAATATTGTCTTCATTAACCTGTCCCAAATATTAATAACCAATAAGAGTTTAATACCAGGTGTCCAAATAAAGAATAACTCACAGTCATCAAGGAAGTATGAACCTAACTCTCTCCAGTGTATACTCACTCAATTTGCTGTTTGTTACAATAAGTTATACTCAGCTTATAAAGATCAGTTGCAATTTTAAGTGCACTGTCAGGCAGATGGTCTACAAATTCAAAGTCATCACAATTGATCTCCAGTCAGAGGCAGAACTAGAAATGTGCAAATGAGTGCAGCTATACTGACACCTATTTAAGGGCAAAATTTGTTTCCTCTTCTTTCAGAATCTCATGAGGATATTTCCATCATTCAAGGCTTCACACTTGAGGGAGAGTCCACAATAGAATTCAAGATAACGTCTTACATATGCAATGTTTTCTCTCCTCATAAAACTTTTTTTCCAAAAAAACACTTTTCTCATTAATTCATTCATCAACCATTTATTGATCATTTATGTGCTATATTTAAATTTTTTTTAATAGAGACTGGGTCTCGCTCTGTCACCTGGGCACAATCCTCCCATTTCAGCCTTCTAAGTAGCTAGGACCACAAGCACACACCACCTCACTTAGTGTGTGTGTGTGTGTGTGTGTGTGTGTGTGTTTTGTTTTGTTTTGTTTTAAGAAAAGGTTTGTCTCACTATGTTGCCCAGGCTAGTTTCAATCTCCTGGCCTCAAGCAATCCAAACCATACCACCCACGCTCTCATTAACAGCGGTACTTTAATTCTCAATATCTTCATTCATTCACTCATTTCTTGCAGCAGCATCCTTTAGGGAGCAACTCAGAGAGACTGGGATGTGGGAAGAGGAGTGGAAGTAATTATATCACATTAAAACTGAAAAAAAAATATTCTAAGGCATTAGTGTGCTACATAAAACTTGCCCCAAATTACATTAATGACTGAGGTGCAAGGTTTTTGTGACTCTAAGGCTTTTTCACATGAGCCTTCAGTTGCCCAGTATGTGACCTCTGGATATGTTTCTTGGAAGGTTTCAAGAGTTGGAGGCTGGAAAGAGAGGAGTAAACTGGCTGTCTCTATTGTAAACTGACTAAGACCCCAGTATGAGGGAATGAAAATCTCTTAACAAGATAAACCAAAGTACTCCTGCTTGAAGAAAAACAGGTTGAACATAATAACATGATCAGACATCCCCAAATCTGTAGACTCCTGATAAATCAGGACTGAAAGAAAAATCAAAGTAGCAAATTTGCAGACTAATTAGCATAGTACATCTGCAAATTTAAAGAAAGTTCACTTGAAAACTAGATTTAGTTGATATTTCTGGTTTTTAAAATCCATTTTTAAAGATAAAAGTAACAAATGATTTAAGTCCAAACTGAGAACTACCCATAAACATAGAATGAATTATGATATAATCACACAATGGAATATTACACAGCAATAATAATAAACCACAATCACATAAAATATGTACGAATCTCAAACAATGTGCAGAAGAAACCAGACACAGGAAAGCAGTACTGTGTAATTCCATTTATGTACAGTCTCAAAACAGTCAAAACTTATCAATGGTGTGAGAAGCCCAAACAGTGGCTAAGTGAAGGAGGCAGGAGGTCTCCTTGGAAAGAACACCGGCAATGTTCTTTTTTTAAATCTGGCACCGGTTACACAGATGTGTTCACCTGAGGAGCATGTCACATACTTCACAAAAGTTTACTTTAAAAGTAATACACATGTTCACTTCAGAACTTTTTTTCTCTTTTTAGATGGAGTGTCTGTCGCCGAGGCTGGAGTGCAGTGGTGCGATCTCGGCTCACTGCAACCTCTGCCTCCCAGGTTCAAGCGATTCTCCTGCCTCAGCCTCCTGAGTAGATGGGACTACAGGTGTGTGCCACCACACCCAGCTACTTTTTGTATTTTTAATAAAGATGAGGCTTCACCATGTTGGCCAGGTTGGTCTTGAACTCCTCACCTCAGGTGATCCACCTGCCTCAGCCTCCCAAAGTATTGGGATTACAGGTGTGAGTCACTGCGCCTGGCCAGAAATTTTTTAAATTGAATATATTACAAATTCAGTCCTGCATCTTGCTTTTTTGTCAATTTAGATTAAGTCCTAAGTACATTTCCATGTCACAATGTGTCATGAACATGTTAAATCCTTCATGTATCTTAAGATAATTTAAAAGTAAGAAAATGTAGTTTGCATATGTATGTATTCACATATATATATACACTAATAAGTAAGATTTTAACATAAAATAACAGTTAAAGACCCAATATACGGTAAGTTTTAAGCGTTTTTCATGTCAGACCACTAGCTATGCTACCAAAAGCATAAGCACCATTCCTCCAGCACAGCAACAATAATGGCAAAAGACCCCCCCACCCCAAAATAAAGTATTCTCTTAAAAATCTGTCCTAAAACAACAATTCTTTTAATTTTAAAAATGGTTTCAACAGTTTGGTTGCAATAATTTTCCACAGTTACGAAGCAGAAAAAAATATATAAAAATTTATTCTTGGCTTTAGGACTTATTAAGAAAAGTTTCCCCTTCCATTTCTATCAAATTCCCCTGATCAACACAGTGTGACGTTAATATTCATTTATATTCCATAGTATTTCCAAGAAAATATATGTATTCTTGGTGTCAGGAACCAAGTCAGGAATGTTTAAATATACACATATGAATAAATAATAAATAATAAAACCAACTATAAACAAATACATTGGTGCACTGTAGAATGCATCTGCATTCTATAACCAGAAACATAGTTTATGTAGTGTTAAAATTTAGCCTACGACCACAGAAAAATTCACACAATCTCATAGAGACTAAAGTGAAATGTCTATAAGCAAGGAAGAGAACATTTTTATCTGTGGAAGGAAGAGCTCTCCTATCATATCCCCTCCTGTGCTAAATAAACTATGCAATCAAATAAACTAAGGTCCTGGGCAACATGGCGAAACCCCATCTACACAAAAAATTTAAAAAATAGTGGGGCATAGTAACGTGTGCCAAGAGTCCCAGCTACTTGGGAGGCTAGGGTGGGAGGATCACTTGGGCCCAAGGGGTTGAGGCTGCAGTGAACCATGATTGTGCCACAGAACTCAAGCCTGGGCAAGAAACAAGACCCTGTCTCCCAAAAACTCGAAACAAAACAAAAACTAAATCAAAGTACCCCCACAATGCTTAAATCCCCTTTTTAAAGCTAGACAGAAATAGTGTTTCTGTCAATACTTTCCTCCCTCCTCCAACTAACCTAAACAAATTTGAAATTTCAAAGTCTCCATTGTAAACAATACATTTTGTAAACACCTAATGCTTGGGCAAGAAATCAACAAATGTTTGTTCTCTTTGACTTCCAGACTATCACTTATTAGCTTTGTTATATGGAATTATATACACATAATTACTTAAAGTCTTTTGTGGTTTGGGTCTTGGTTTTGTCATAATTGTTTACATCTTCTCATTGAGTCCTTTTGAGAACTAAGATAAACTGATACACAGCTAGCTGACTGCTGTTTACTTTCCACAAAGAAAAAATTGGCCAGATACTTTTGCAAGCAAATAGTTTGATCAATTACTACAAGATTAAAATTACTAAAGTATTTTTAGAAAAAAAAAAGAACGAGAAGAAGGAAGTGAAAGAAAAGAGGGGAAATGATTATGCTTTAGAATACAGCTTATGTAGGTAAGAGTAGCTGTGGGAGACACAGTTTTAAAATGCTACCTTTAATTTCTGCTCACAGCTGTCAGCTGGGTAAGATGCTTAACTGCAGACCCTATACCTAAGCTTACCTACACTCAAACCTTTAGCCTGTGGTCTTGAAGATTCCAGGTGAAGACACAACTAGAAAAACATATACTGTATTTATAACTACCAGGGTTCATATGTCCAAAATGAGACCTACAATGCCCCCAAGTAGAATCTCAATAGTGTGGCTTTGGGTAAATTTATCTAATTATACTTCAGTTTCTTCATCCACACAATGTGGATAAGATGAGTACTTAAACGACTGTAAAGATGAAATGAGTTAATGGGTTCCTGTCTGGCACACAGGAAGTGCTCTATGAAAGTTCATCATTATTACTATAAGGAACATCACCACCAGTAAGATAATTTGTTGCTTCCCAGTCTGATGTCTAGGTCTGTAGTCTTACCTCCAATATTTAATGCTGCAGTTGAGTGAAAAAACAGAATTTTACGCTATTAGCAAGACTTACACCCTTTCAATGCAAGGCTCCTGACTCTGTGAGCATAACCTTCTTGAAACCATGGTTTGCATTTCAAAAGAAACATTCATCATTTTTGTGGCAAAGATCATTTGATGTGCCCACTTATATAAGCATTAGATTTTCTAAGGAATCTAAAACTCTCCCATTGGTGTTGGTGCCTCACTCCTGGTGGGGGGAGTACGAAAAGAAAGGGTAGGAAACGAGGAAACACAATAGAAGGGTGAAAGTGCATTGCCTGAATAGAAGGCAAAGAAATGGTTTATATATCCACCCTAAAGATTCTACTTAACATGACCATCCTTTTCACATGTTTCTGACTTTCAGTATTTCAGAGTTAATAAACATACCTATCGCTCCCAGCATTCAGCCTTCCCTGTTCTGACTGACTTACAGGCTACATCAGGAAATTTAATTCTCATGCAGTCCAAGAAGGGTTTCCAGGGCTAAAGATTTCTTTTTTCTTGTTTTAAAACAATTCCCACTATGGACCCACTCAGCAGCTTTTTCTTTAAAAAAATTAAATGGTTTCCATGTGTCTTTTTAGAATGTCTCTGCTTAACATTTTAAAACATGTATTTTAGTGTAGTTAAGCACATTTATTTAAAGGATTAGGTGTGATTGTGTGCTTCATAATGGCAACCTGTAATTATTCTTATAATCATCAACTGTTCAGATTTCATATTTATATTTTCAGGAGCATGACAGGCACTTGCTTCACAAGAAGAAAAAAATATACTGCATAGTAGATGCAAATTATTTTTCCTCACTTGTCCATAACCAATTTATAAATACTCTGTATTTTAGCTAAAAATTTAATGTAAATAAATGTTAAAAACTGTGCATTCTGAAAACATGATTATCAAACAGGCAAAAAGAAAAAATTTTAAAGAGCAATGGCTCTTTAAAATTCAGTAGAATATATACATTCTTTATTCATTACAGTATTGCGGGAAAATTTGAAGCCTGACACACAGACACAAGTTAAAATGTCACCTCCAATATAGGTTAACTATGCAGTCCTGGCAAAACAGTTAAGCTTCTATGCTTCGGCTTACCCATGTATTAAATGGGAGTTAACAACTGAAAATTCACTGTATTATCCAAATATTTAAAGATTTTAAATGTTTTCCCTCTTTTCATCCTCTTTTTCTCTAAATATTTCAGTATTTCCAGTTATTCCTGACAATTAAAAATAAACTAAAACAAACATAAAATTAATCACTTTGACTTCTTTGATTATTTTAAATCAGGTTAAAGTGAAACCATTTCTAGAAGCTCAATTACTGTATTTTAAGAAAATATTTTAAAGACACATGCTGCTAACACAATAAAAATACACCTGTTCCCAAGATAATGTTTAAGAAGAGAATGGGAAGATTGAAAAAAAAAATCCTCAAGTGAGGTAAATAGGAATCATAATTAAAACATAACACATAATTATAAAGTCAAATTTAATAAAACCAACCCCACCATATCATCTCCTCTCCCCTTCATTAAAGAAAGCATTTAACTAGGGTCTCTAGGTTTCTGTAATTTTTTAATTCTTAATTTTGAAATAATTTCAGACTTTACAAAGCATTTCACAAAGAAATCTCATATTCCTTTTACCCAGCTTTCCCAAATGTTAACATATAACCACAGTCCAATTATCAAAATCAGGAAACTAATACTGATAATATTCTATTAACTGATCTACAAACTTTATTCAAATTTTGTTAATTGTCCTACTAATATCTTCCTTCTAGTCTAGTGTTTGATCCAGAATACCACACTGCATTTAGTTATCAGATCTCTTTAGTTTCCTTTAATCTGGCACAGTTGCTTAGTTCATATTCCATAATCTTGACACTTTCTAAAAATCTAGTCAATTGATTTGTAGCATGGCCCTCAATTTGGGTTTGACGTTTTCTACGATTAAATTCAGGATATGCATTTTTGTTAAGAATACCACAAAAGTAATGTGTGTCCTTCTCAGTACATCATATTAGAAAGTACATGATATCCATGTCTCATTATTGATATGTCTACTTTGATTACTTGGTTAAGAAGATGTCCACTTTCTCCACTGCAAGGTTACTATGATTCCTTTATAATTATAGTAAGTACCTTTTAGTAAGCTCTCTTTTTGTGACTGTAAATATCCTGTTTATAACCATCTTATATTGTCCACTAACTGTTCTCACCTATAACAATTATTACTGTAGTGTTTCTCAAATGGTGGTTTCCTGTATCAATGACTCTTCATTTATTAATTGAAATTCCATGGCAAGAAAGTGTGTTCCCTTCTCCCCTTTGTATTTATTTAATTATAACTGGATACTTCTTTTTATTTTATGGGTTATGGCTCATTACTATAGTGCTCAAAGTGTCCCTAATTTGGCCACGGGGAGCTCCTTAGCATTGGCTCATACATTCTTTTGACATGCTCCCATCATTTTTTGAACATTTTGTCACTTTCATCCTGTACTTTCCCAGTCCCAGTCCCCAATTCAGTTTTTCCAAGAAGCCCTGGTTCCTTTTACTGGTGCCTGGCACTTGAACCCAAGATCTGGTACTAGGTCTATTGACTGGAGCTATGATGTCATTGCTTCTAGGCCCTCTCATGAACAGAAGTAAGAAATATATGATGTATACATGTATTCATACACATATATACAACCTTCTCTTTCTCTATCTCCATTCATTCATACTGATATCTCAAACTCCAATCCAAGGTTCATTAGAGATTCCCCTTTACCTTATTTCTAGCTCTTTTTTTCTGATGTTAAAAAAATTAACTCTTAATATCCACCACATATTTAGTTGCTTAAACTACACATAAAGTTGTTTCAGAATTGCTAACTCACCTACATTTTGTCAAGTTTTTAATGAGCCAGTTAGACTGCACATTTTGATCGTAAAATGCACAAATGACATGCCACAAATACAACCACTGGGAGTGTACCAACAAATACATCCAGTTTTACCCATCTTGGTGATAGCAACACCAGGAAGAAATCTTAAGTAATCTTTTCTCATGGTTGCAAGTCTTGTTTATTATACTTCCCAAGCAGCTCTCAGACTGCCCACTTTTCTCCCCAAAGATACCACATCTTTCAATCAAGTTGCCACCACAGCCTTTGGTCATCTCCACACATCCAATTTTGCTCCCCTCCAATCTCCAGGGGCTTAGCCTTTAAACAGACAAACTAATCAATCCACTTTTACTCATTTTGATGGCTTTCTCTATATGTCAGATAAAGTCTAAAATCCTCAGCATAGCCTAAAACACTGCATGATCTAACTCCTACCAATCTTTCTAGCTTCAAATCACTCAATATTCTCTACAATCCATCTATATTAACCTTTTTGAATTCTTCTTTCACACTCCAGTTCTTACACATACTGTTCCCACTAAACTATAGGTACTCCTTCTCCTTACATCTCCGCCTTAGTCCTGCTAACTCCTATACATCATTCAAGTCTTCACTTAAATATTATTCCTCAGTAAAGTTGCCCCTGAACTCCCAGTCTGGGTTAGACTCCTATGTGAAATCATCCTAAAGCATGCAGCATCTCTCAATGACAATTTGTGCTAAACTCATCTGCAATTCATCAAGTAGACCTTCCCAGCTAGATTATAAATTCCTTAAAGGCAAGGACTTTGTATTGCACACTGTTACATTCCCAGTGCTCGACACAGAATACAGCACACAAAGAGGGATGAATTAGTACTGAACGAATGCCTAAATGAATAAATGAGCCAAAAGATATTATTGAAAATTAGCTAGATACAGTGACTGACAACTACCTGCAATACACAGAAACTAGACTTTCTACAATTTCTATGGATGTGAAGACTTCTGGATCCTTTCTGCTGCATTATACTGCCTAGCTAATGTTGGAAATATAACTATAAAGTAGTAATCAGCTGATTTTTTTTTTTGAGACAGGATCTCACTCTGTTGCCCAGGCTGGAGTGCAGTGGCATGATTTTGGCTCACTGCAATCTCTGCTTCCCAGGCTCAAGTGATCCTCTCACCTCAGCCTCCCAAGTAGCTGAGACTACAGGCATGGGCCAACACGCTGGCTGATTTTGTATTTTTTGTAGAGATGGGGCTTCATCACGTTGCCCAGACTGATCTCAAACTCCTGAGCTCAACTGATCCACCTGCCTCAGTCTCCCAAAGTGCTGGGATTACAGGCATGTGCCACTGCACCCAGCCAATCAGACAAATTCTTATCCAGCAAATGGAGAAACACTGTTAAAACTGATTAACATGGCCAGGCACAGTGGCTCACGCCTGTAATCCCAACATTTTGGGAGGCTGAGGCAGGCAGATCACGAGGTCAGGAGATCGAGACCATCCTGGCTAACATGGTGAAACCCCATCTCTACTAAAAATACAAAAAATTAGCCACAAGCGGGGGTGGTTGCCTGTAGTCCCAGCTACTCAGGATGCTGAGGCAGGAGAATGGCGTGAACCTGGAAGGCAGAGCTTGCAGTGAGCCAAGATCACGCCACTGCACTCCAGCCTGGGCGACACGGCGAGACTGTCTCAAAAAAAAAAAAAAAAAAAAAAAAAAAAAGATTAACATAATGAGCTTATGGCCAAAATAATAATAAAAAAAGCCAAAACTACAAACACACAATTAAAAAGCATACTCAACTATTCTTTTCTCAAAAGTTCATTACAGTATTGGATTTTGTTAACCATCACTTACGTTAAATCCAACTGCTTTGAGATACCCAATATCTAGGTTAGCCTGCTTTATGTACTTGTTGCAATTTTACATTAAAGATCATTTATGTTGGCTTAAGGACTAATGCAAGGACCAGTATGTTTAAAGGAGATGGTGACTGGAAATTTTTAGATGTTTTGTCACTGCCATTGATTCTGTATTCTCAGTTCAGCAGACCTTCTGACAAAACTTTTACTATCATGTGACTGAAGAAATAAATGGGCCTTTAAATGTACTTTCCCACTAAAATAATTTGCCTATAGGAAATCTGGGAAAGATTATGACTTTTATTATTGCAGATACAGTATATTTTTTAGAAACCAAAGCCCATTTTATTTCTCAAAAAGTAACACAATAAGGACTATAATTCATTGCAACTGGTTTCTCCTCTCTTCCCCTTTTCATTCCTTCCTTTTCCCCCCCTGTCAGGTACAATTATTATTTTCTTGCATCTCAGGAAACCTGAACCAACATATTAGTAAACTGATTATTTCAAATCAACAATAATTAAACATTAATTCTTATTTTTGAAATGTTAAAACAATGTTCCTCTTTCACTTTTACTAGTAAGTGAAAATAAGACAGTCTTCGTCAAGAGCACAGCTGGTATCATAAGAAAATGAAATAAGCTTACTTTCACCACTCATGTTTGAGAGAATGATGAACACAGTATCTGGTATTTTGAGGCACTGGGGAGGCTTACACTACCTATTACATTATCAGTTTTTTGAGCAAAGAGCTAAGTCAAACTGTATACCTTTTACCTTATTCATAATAATTTTTTTGACTTTTCAATTTTAAAAAATTATTCATTAAGGCTGGAACTGGTGGCTCACACCTGTAATCCCAGCACTTTGGGAGGCCAAGGTAGGAGAATCACTTGAGCTCAAGAGTTCAAGACCAGCCTGAACAACACAGTGAGACCTCATCTCTACAAAAATTTTAAAATTAACCAGGTGGGGGTGGCATATGCCTGTTGCCCCAGCTACTCAGAAGGCTGAGGTGAGAGGATCACTTGAGACCATGAGTCCCCAGCTGCAGTGAGTGAGCCATGATTGTGCCACTGCACAACAACCTAAATGACAGAGTAAGACCCTGTCTCTTAAAAAACTTTTTAAAATTTCACTAAACAGTAATTACATTGCATAAAATTCAAGATGCATTAATATAGACACTGCTACAAGAAATAAGCAAACCCAAGAAATATTATAGTTTATTTTACTTCCGCAATCTACCCCCAAAAATGCCTAATATGTCTGTGATTTGGTCAAAATAAGTATTTGTCTTTATTTAAATCTACAGAAAGGAAGGGCAGAAATGAACTAGGCCAATGAAAGCCAGGGTCAGTCTCCCCAAATTTCTATTTTTTCTTCATCTTTACTGTATCAGCTTCTACAATTTTTACCCCCATCAGAATTGACGGGCACTAATAAAATGACGGTAAAATTCCTTTCTCTTCTAACTCCAAGGAGTCACCAAATATTTAAGGAAATATATTTGAGAGCCACAAAATAACACATTTGAAAGCACAGCAAAAGAAGAATTAAGATGCCCGGCAATCTACATAACTGGAAAATAAACCATTTTATTTCGGCATAGTGCTCATCTATGTGCATATTTAATATGATACTTGCCAGAGCTTTTAAGGCCCAAAAGTTTCTTTTCTCTCAAATTTTCACAAAATGGAAATGCCAATTGCATCGTAAATGTAAAGATCTTTACAGACCAAGAAAAAAAATAGCTGAATTTCAAACAGAACAGATAGCTATTCCGGATAATTCACTTATCAATAGCTGATCAATATAAGATCAACCTGAATCACATAGCTAATTGCCTTTTTCCAGAGCCTGTGGCTGAACGTGCTCCTGCCCAGAAAAATACATTAGAAGGTCTGTACTGGAGGCATGAAAAGTATCACCTAAGCAAAAAGAAAAACATAATACATTTGATCTTTCATCAGTACCAAAATATACTAATACAGCTTACTGAATCTTTGCTATTAAAGTCTTGTTTGCATTGTTATTCAAAACATATCCTTTTTATCCAAAAGTCATTCTAGATTATTTAAAATAAACTTGGAAATTATAGTTATAATTTCTTCACTTACTATGTTTTATTTTGGAATTTCTGGTCATTAAAAAATGGTGAAATAGAAATATACTGGCCTCCTTTTTGTACACTAAAATCTTTTCCTATGAGTAGGTACCACCGACATGCAGTTGTAGGATGTTTACACACCAACGGCTGTGCCCCATCAATAGTGATGGAGAAAAAGATCTCGAGGGCTTAGAAGACAAAGACAGAGATTTCTTGAAAGCCTTCTCATAATCTCAAAAAAGAAAAAAAAATACAATAAAAGTAATCAACCCGAAAGTACTAGTAAGTTTTACTAGAAAAAAGTAGATGAGGAAACCTTTAAACCTCTTTTTAAAAGAAAAATCAGAACAGACTATTTTATTACTACTAGGTTTTGTCATTATTTTTAATAGCAAAAATCACAATGGCTTTTGCACCAATCTAATAAAATATGTCTTATTACTAGATATGAGAGTGCATATTTCAATTTAAGTAAGTTTTCGATAAGGATAGAAACTGTTTCTTTTCTAAATAATACAAAGAATCAAATTAATGTTGATCTTTCTGTGAGGACAAAATGCATCAACAACTGAAACTTTTAATTTAACAATAATACAACTGAGAGAACATGAGATCTGAAGTTCTATGATCTGAACTTGAGTCTCAGATTCTAGTATTTACTAGTCTGTTATCTTAGGCTAGTTACCTAACCTTTACAAAGCTTGATTGTATTCATGTCATGTGGAGGTGATGACTAATGTATCTCTCATAAATATGTTCAGACATGTATCACATATATCTCTCAGATATATACATGTTATTTAATACTCAGAAACAAATATTTTCTAAACTGCGAACTACTACGAGATACTACTGCTCCTACTATTACTACTAACAATCATAATACACAGGATTATAAATACTGTCAAATTATTTTAACACTGTCATTCATCACTCTTTTCTAATCGAAACAAAGGAAGGCTAGGGAAGCTTTGTAGGGTCTTAATTTTTTCTCTTACAGGTGAAAAAAACTGAGTCAAACAGGCATGGCAGGCAATTTTGTGCCAGAAAACCTATCTCTTAGGAATACAAAAGGTTTAGGAGGTGGGGAGGAAAACCTGCCTGAGGTTCTCCCTCCCTATTGCTGATATGAAACATCAAAATATCTTTTAGTCCTAATAACTCTCATGTTTCTCTTAAAGAAAAAAATAACCAAGGCTAGTCACTCAAATGTCCTTATTCCCTCAGCTTTTATAGCCTTCCAAAGAGACACAGATAAATATCATATTTGATGAACACTGAGTATGAAATTTAAGAAATATTTAAATTGAAAAAGAATCCTTTCTTCAAAACTCTAGAAGCTCAGGACTCTCTGCATTTGATATGCCTCCATGATCCCCTGGAACACAGTTCGAAAACCACTAGTCTCAGAGAGCCTTCCAGGGTGTTAGGTATTTCAGATTAAGGCTGAATTATGATCTATTAAAGAACAGAACCAATATAGAGGTACCAGTGGGACCTGCAGATGAGGTGGGGGGTAATGCATCACCAATGTCATACTTTTCATAGTAATTTTCACAAGTCTCTGCTTCAAAATACAGACTTTTATCACCTGTAAAACGAAATGTATAGCTATATTTTCCAGGGCTAACAGCTATGCACACCTGTCATCACTTTTTAAAGTGTCAAGGGAGTCTTACAAAGTGCTGGGTTTCTTTTAAATTATCAAAATGATTTCAAGTCTTAGTGAAATACATTTGGTTGGCACCTAGAAGTGATTTCCTAGGTAACTAACTACTACTCCTTTTCTCAAACAAAAACATCACCTGATAAATTTCCTAGAGATATATCCATAGCTGCAAACACACACACACGCGCACGCGCGCACACACACACACACACACACACACACACACACACCCCCACTGGCTGCCAGGAAACTCAAAGCTAAAATTTGTGTTCAAATGCACCAATTTCCTTAGCCCAGTTTTCTGTCACAACTATTTTCTTTCGTTACATAAATCCTATTAACTTTTCTTTCTTCAAAATCTTATTACATGCAGCTTTTAAAATTTAAAATCACATACTTTTAAATGTTTTTTTCCCAGTGATTTATCTTTATTTTAATAACTGCCATGTATGCTTTTGTTTTTCAGAAGTGTCAAGATGGCCAGGTGCAATGGCTAATGCTTGTAGGGGTCCAGGCAGGTGGATTGCTTGAGCCCAGGAGTTCAAAACCACCCTGAGCAACATCATGAAGCCCCGTCTCTACTAAAAATACAAAAATTAGCCAGGCATAATGGCACACACTTGTAGTCCCAGCTACTCAGCAGGATGAGGTAGGAGGATCGATGCCCAGGAGGTCAAGGATGCAGTGATCCAATATCACGCCTCTCTGTACTCTTGCCTGGGTGACCGAAACCCCATCTCAAGAAAAAAAAAAAAGTGGAAAGATATAAATATAAAATAGCATTGAATATACAGCAATAGCATTAATACAAATAATTATTCCACAATATTCCTTTACATACTTTAAAATTTTTTAAATCAATTACTTCAGATCCATATTAAGGTAAAGAAGCATAGGGCTTTAGAAGTAAAAAGGCCATGTGAAATTAGCTAGTCCAACTTCATCTTTTAAAAAAGATTTAAAAATTAGTTGCATTAAATTCTTGTCTTCCTGCTGTCGTTCACTAAGCAACTAGACAAGTATACACAAATGACCAAATGTTCCTTTTGAAATGTAAGCTAAATCATGTGACCACTCTGTTCAAAACACTTAGTGATTTCTTATCTCACATAAACCAAAGTCTTTACCATATCCTACTGGATTCACCACGGCTCAATTCCCTGCTTCCTCTCTCTCATCTCCTCCCACTCTTTCCATGGCTCACTCTTCTCCAGTTACACTAATCTCCCATTGGTCCCTCCAACATGTCAGCATGCCCTTTTCTACCTCAGACACTCTTCCACCAGACAAATCAGCACACCTTGTCTCCTCCTCACCACCTTATGGTCTTCATGTCACTTTATCAGAGAGGTCTTCTCTGATCACCCTATGTGAAATCACCTTACCCCCTCCACGCCCCCATCCATTGATAGCTATTTACTCTGCTCTCTTCCCAGCTTGACTTTGCTCCAAAGTATTTATTACATTTTGACATATGATATAGTTTATTTGTTCATTTTCTTCTTCCTCCACTACAATGTAAACTCCAGGTCGGCAGTATTTTGTTTTCTGTGTTTAGTTCATTACTATGTCTCTGGCACCTAAACAATGCACCTAAACCTGGCACCTATCAGGTATTGAACAAATATCTGTTTAATAACTTAAAGACTGACTTATTGAATAAAGCTCTGTTTCTACTCTACTTTGTACCAATATTCCATTTTCTACATTTTAAAAGTGTTTGTGCCACTTACCCAAACACGTATTCTGACATTAATGGAAAAAATTCAAAAGAACTTCATGAGAACATTTAAGATGTGAACTTGGCTTTGATTTACTTTTAAAATCCAAAGTAATACATAAATAAGTTGAAAGAAAATGAACAGAAAAATATATTCCATGCAAACATTACTTTTTTAAAAAAAGAAAAAAGCAAGAGTAGTCAACTAATATATTAATTATATGCATAAACTACCTAGGTATTACAGAATCATAAAAGATAATTAGAAATAATTAAGTAGCTTAACAGTTTCATTCTAATATTTTTAATAACAATAAATACTAATAACAATAAATATTCATATACTTTTATTACGGAAGAATAAATATGCTCTTTGGACAAAACTAACCTCAAATGTGTTTTCTGAGCACAGGATAGTAATTCAATCTGTTCTTACAATGCAACTATGCAAACAGAAAGAACTGAAAAGCTTGGAACATTTTAGAATCCTAAAATTCATTCATCCCACAATTTAGAATCCTAAATTCATTCATCCCACAATTTTTCTAGTCCAATCTTGATGCATAAAGCTGCTGGACAATGAAGGGGTCATTTGAATTCTCTCCATACACCTCCAGGGAAAGCACTCTGCCTTATCCAAATTCAAGTGACTCAATGAGAGGACACCCAAATCATTCCTCCTTGTAATTCGTGTACTATTCAATATATAATGTGGACCACAGGATTCTAATCTTTCTTGTACTTGTGTGACAAAGTTTTAAAAACAGCTGTCACCTACCTCCTATAGAATAAATGTATCCTGCCAGCAATGTAGACTAAATTTATTTTTGTAAGGATTTTCAATGTTTACTTCCATACAATAAAATAAGAGAAGAGCTCTTTCAAAGTCTTATTTCTAATGTCTGGAAGTATGCTAATAGAGACTAATGAGTTCATGTAATTGAAAGTATCACATTTAGAGCTGTGAAAAGAGGGTACCAAGTTCAGCTCTGAAGTACCTATTTACAGACCAAATTTATTTAAATTTGTTCATAAACACTTTAGTTTTAAAATAATTTCTGACTTCTGAATATTCTGGGAGGCAGTCTCCATTCTAGGAAAGCTGAGGAAAGGCTAGCTTCTCGAGTGTTTGTTTTATCCCATGCCTACTGTATTAAAATGTATGGGGTAGCATCACAGAAATATAAATTTTTAACAAGATTCCTGTTTTTTTAAATGCACAATTAAGATTAAGATCAGCAGCTTTGTTTAAACTACCACTTAATGCAGAAGCAGGATGCTTTGTAATACTTTTTATTCTTGCCAAATACGGAACTTCTCCATTCTTCCAGAGTGGTCAAGTTTTAAGATTACTAAAATATTTTAAAAGGGCAGAGTACAAATTGTACTAATATCACAGACAGTAAAGATGGTGAGGATTTCCTGGGAAATTCCTTGTTTCCAGAGACACATGTAAGGCAACGTTCTCCAGAGAAGACCAGGAGGAATTTGCAGATAAGATTACAGTTAAGCCTTGATTGAAGACTTCCTGGCCAACAATAAGGGCAACCGTGCCACCCTCCCGTGTGTGTGCCAATGGTGGCAAGCCAGTCTGAGCCACCGGCTCCAATTATTTGTTGTATCTAATTAGCTTGCATACCAATAGAAACAATAATATTGAGAAAATTTAACAATCTCTCATCAAAGCTTAATATTTACATTTCTTGCGTCAATTCATTTACAACCATTTGGCAGAGAATCTGCCCTTTCGCCTGTCTAAATACCAATTGTCTGCCTACTATTCTGTCTTGATACTTTGGCAAAATAAAAACATGCATTTACTTTTAACTGTTTCCAGCACATTCAAAACAAACTATAAAGTGAAAATTATATGCAATTTTATCCCCCACAGCAACTGACAAAATTTATTGAATGTTCACTCAATGGACATTTTCTGATGCCCATTCTGGCACAGGGAGCCTTGCTTGTGTTAGAAACTCCATAAATATTTGCCTATTTGGTTTGCCTTTTCAAAATACTGACTTTTCCCTATAACTAGAGTTTCCTATTATCAAATATAAAAATTCATGTCTGAGAATTCTCACCTTTTCACTAAACATTAAAATGTTCATAAAAAATTTTGTTACATTCTCAAGAGAAATCAATGTCTACTTTAGCAAATAAGATCCAGGGAGAAGGGGGCAAGGGCATAAGTATGAGTATTGTACTCAATTTAAATAGTGCATGTCCAAAAAGACTATCAAGATTAAGGCATTTTATGCCAGGAGCGGTGGCTCATGCCTGTAATCCCAGCACTTTTGGGAGACCGCGGTGGGCAGATCATTTGAGGTCAGGAGTTCGAGACCAGCTTGGCCAACATGGTGAAACCATCTCTACAAAAAATATAAAAATCAGCCGGGCATGGTAGCAGGCACCTGCAATCCCAGCTACTTAGGGCGCTGAGGCAGGAGAATCCCCTGAATGTAGGAGGCGGAGGTTGCAGTGAGCCGAGATCGCACCACTGCACTCAGCCTGGGCGACAGAGCAAGACTCCGTCTCAAAAAAAAAAAAAAAAAAGAGAGACAGAGAGAGAGAGAGAGAGAGATTAAGGCATTTTTAGCTAAATGAATCTACAGATGCAACTCAACTTACAATGGTATTACATCCCAATAAACCCACCATAAACTGAAAATATCCAAAGTCAAAAATGCATTTACATACCTAACCTACTAAAACATCACAGCTTTACCCTAGCCTATCTTAAACATGCTTGAACACTTACATTAGCCTACAGTTGAGCAAAATATGGCAAAATCTAACACGAAGCTTATTTTAAATAACATGTTGAACATTTCCTGTAATTCACTGAATACCACACTGAAGTGCATTTTCTACTGAATGTTTATCACTTTTGCACCATTGCAAAGTCAAAAAAATTTAAATCTAACCATCGTAAGTCAGGGACCAACTGTATTTTACAGATTCAAAGATGACACAGATATAGAAGGTTCTTTTTAGAGATCATCTAATATAACTTTTTATTTTGCAAATTAGGAAATTTGCTTGTCGAGATTACTGCATGTCTCATATTTCTTTTCATTTTTATTGTCGCAAATAATCCAGAAATGTTGCATCAGTTTTCATATTAGATCACAAAAAAAGAAAACATTTGATTTCCTCAGTATATATCATGACCACTGCTCTATGTTTATGGTAATAAGACAACATAAGTATACTTATTGTACACTACATACAATATGTACAATAAGGACATAAGTTCTTATTGTATACTACTTATTGCAATACTACATAATTATTGTTAAGCAAGAAATCAGCATACCTCTATCATACTATAATTGAGATTGACAGAAATCTAGAACGACACTTCATGAAATCAGAACCCCGAAAAACTTCATCTTCACAAACTCCTAGACAACACTAATTCCTAATTTATGCACAGAAGTTTAGTCTGAACCTCATGAGCAGGTTTACAACACTTTTTTCAGACCTGTAAAACATTTCACCCATCTATAAAATTTTGTCGAGCCTTTGCTTTGCAAAAGGAAAAAAGAGAATGAGTCACATATCTTCACTGAAAGAATGAGAAAAAGCAATTCCAGAATAACATCCCAAGTGACAGTCTAATACTAACTGCAGCCACAAACAAACCTGCCTATAAGTGCAACAAATAATCTTTCTGTATTGGCTTATACAAATATTTCTCCTAGTTAAAAGGCTGCTTAAGGAGTTTCACGTTAGTAAAATGGAGTAGATGATGGTGAGAGGAAAGGCGTGGTATATCAGATTCTGTATTGCAGATTAAACTTTATGTGCTATTACCACCAGAGAAATGCAAATTAAAACCACAATGAGATACCATCTCACACCAGTTAGAATGGCAATCATTAAAAAGTCAGGAAACAACAGGTGCTGGAGAGGATGTGGAGAAATAGGAACACTTTTACACTGTTGGTGGGACTGTAAACTAGTTCAACCATTGTGGAAGATAGTGTGGTGATTCCTCAAGGATCTAGAACTAGAAATACCATTTGACCCAGCCATGCCATTACTGGGGATATACCTAAAGGATTATAAATCATGCTGCTATAAAGATACATGCACACGAACGTTTACTGCGGCACTATTCACAATAGCAAAGACTTGGAACCAACCCAAATGTCCATCAGTGACAGACTGGATTAAGAAAATGTGGCACATATACACCATGGAATACTATGCAGCCATAAAAAAGGGTGAGTTCATATCCTTTGTAGGGACATGGATACAGCTGGAAACCATCATTCTGAGCAAATTATCGCAAGAAAAGAAAACCAAACACTGCATGTTCTCACTCATAGGTGGGAACTGAACAATGTGAACGCTTGGACACAGGGTGGGAAACATCACACACCGGGGCCTGTCGTGAGGTGGGGGGAGGGGGGGAGGGATAGCATGAGGAGATACACCTAATGTAAATGACGAGTTAGTGGGTGCAGCACACCAACATGGGACATGTATACATATGTAACAAACCTGCACGTTGTACACATGTACCCTAGAACTTAAAGTATTTAAAATAAAATAAAATAAAAGAACCTTTATGTGCCATTAAAAGACTTCTGGAAAATCTCAAGTCAAAACTACATACAACCTCATACTCTTTTTTTATAGAATATGTGACATTAATAATAAATTATTTAGAAAAAGGCAACGGACAGACATATCTTAAATGTTTCTCTTAATCTAACCAATTTAAGAACATAAAAATCGCAGCAGCTGCTCAAAGGGTTAATCACAAAAACTCAAAAAATTTTTGAAAACTTTTGAAAAGCCAGATAATTGGTACCCTTCTCTTCCTTTTTAAAAGATTACAGTCAGCTGGGCGCGGTGGCTCATGCCTATAATCCCAGCACTTTGGGAGGCCGAGGCAGGAGGATCACCTGAGGTCAGTAGTTCAAGACCAGTCTGGCCAAAATGGTGAAGCACCATCTCTACTAAAAACACAAAATAGCCAGGCTTGGCGGCAGGTGCCTGCAAACCCAGGTATTCGGGAGGCTGAGGCAAGAGAATCACTTGAACCCCAGAGGTGGAGGTTGCAGTGAGCCAAGATCGCGCCACTGCACTCCACCCTGGGCGAGAAAGTGAGACTCCATCTCAAAAATGTATTAAAAAAAAATAAAAGATTACAAAGCATGTATCTATAAGAAGTCAAAATGAGACAGAAAATTATATTTGGGAGTCTCCAAGAATCAAATGGTATCCTCTACCACGTGAACATGAACTCAGAAAAAGTATCAGGTTAAAATATTTGTTCTTTCCCCTCATTACTGACAGTGTGACTATATCACTCATCACTCAAATCAGAACATTCTAAAGTGAAAAGGGGTGATATTAATAATTATGCCAGGATAAGAGAGGTTAGGATATAAGGAATCCCTAGTTACTTTTATAAGTTTCTCTCCTCTACTAGACTGAAGGTCAGTGATATGGAGGGGTTAGATATTCATTATTATATTTCTCACAGTAGCACATTCTCTTACACAAACTAAGAGTCAAGCAGTCAAGCCTTACATGCTGAAAAATGAAACAAATACATTGGAGAGGACTTTCACAACTACTTAGCAAAGTGTAAACACTCTGACTATTGGACAAAGACTGAGTAAGTATGGGTTTAGACTTTAAAACTCAAGAAAAGATAAGAATGGAAATTACTTATAATATCCCATTAAATATATCCTAATGTTTCCTGTATACTAAAGGACCTACAAGGGTTCAAATCCTAACAGTAAAATCTTAAGAGTCATCACTAGTAAAGAAAAAGCTTCTGAAAGTATGGTATACTCCTGGTAAATGAATAATGTGGGAATATATCTCTCTTCCAGCCTAGCAACCGATTAGTACGTAAATTGTGAAAAGAGTACACGAATTGAATGTTTTTATTTGCTTTTTAATTGTTTCATGAATATTTACTATATAAAACACATTTTATTATTAAATCTAAATCCTTATCCCCAAGGGGAAAAAAAAATACAGGATAGCTTTATTGTGGCTACTTCAATTCTTAAAAGAGTAAGATAACCTAATAATTGTTTCTTGCTGATCAAAATTAATGTATGCCTAGAAGATTCAAAACTGCTACAGTTTCCTGATGCTACATAAGGACCTATATTCTGTACTGCTTCTCAATAACTTCGTATCAGCATATCTAGTTTTCATTAGGACTAGTCCTGGTTGGTGGCAGAAAGCAATTGGTGTAGTTAAAATATTTATAGTTTCATTTCAGTTCCACTGTGGTTTGTTGAACAGACATAAAACCACAATCTTTATCATGTGTGTCACTTCCTGTAATTCACAACTGAACCCAATTCCACTATTCATTATATAACACACAATTTAACAAAACAAAACACCACAGATAAAGAAAACAATCAGAATCCATTTAGGTTTTTGTTTTTTTTTTTTTTTATTCTTTTCTCCAAGAGAGGTGTGAAAAGATCTCGAAAATCTGAAGAGGCATTTCCTAATTGCTTTTCTTTCCTGCAGCTTTACTCAATTATACATAAGTCATCACTGTCTGTGATAACAGGATGCAAAAAATAATAAGGATGCAGCACAAACAACCTAACTTTTTTATAGTTCTTCACACCTGAAATTTAAGAAATCAGTTAACAAATAACAAAACTGAAGGATGTGAACTTCATTTCCTATTCCACCTTCTGGTACTGCAGCTAATAAACAGGGAAATGGTCTACAGGTAGCTGGTAAAAGAAAGAGAAGAAAAGCAGAGAAAATACAACAGCCAGTTTACCAGACACGAATTACACCTTCCTGGATGCTTCCCTTTTAAATTCCCTTCATAATTCATAAGGAATATGGTCCTTCTTAAATTCATTTCTGGGATAGGCAAGAGTTTAGCTAGGATTTTTATTTTTAAACAAATTTAGACAAATATGACAGAGTTCAAGCGACAAACTTGATTTTATAAGAAATTTAATTTCCTGAATAATTTGTATTTTATAAAATCACAGATTCAACTAATACAACATTTACAATGAAATTACTTCATCCAGGTCCCAAATAATCATAAGTGATGAGGTGGAACAGTAATAAATTGGCTAAGCACCAACTGAAGATTTCACAATATTTATGCAACAAAACCCAGCAAACATCATATAGCAAACAAATTTTTAGCGTTGCACAGTTATTCCAGAAACAGGGAGTACACAATGTTTGGCTTATACAGTTTACAGACACATATCAAGTATGTACCATTTATTCATCCATTTACTTTAAAAACATTTACTGAGCTCCACTATGGTTAATTCAAGGCCATGGAGAAGTGAAGACGTGTATCACAACTTTCGCCTTCAAGGAGCTCAATAATCAATCATGGCATGAACAAATAATACTTGTACTAAGTGAGGCAAGTAGAAAAGTGCTATGAGAAAGCACAGGGGAATAAGAGATTTCTGTATCCTGTGAAAATCGGCAGCCTTCACAGAGAAGGTGACATTGAACTAAAACTAAAATAAGGACAGGAGTTTGCTGAAAGGGAAAAAAGGAATCTCCGCATTCACAGAAGTTTAACTTACACTAGTTGAATAGCCCTTATCTGAAATGCTTAACCCCGGGAGAGTTTTGGACATTTTATTTTTTCAGGTTTTGAAATATGTGCATTACACCTACCTAGTAGGCATCCAAAATCCAAAAATCCAATTGAGAACTGAATGAGCATTTCCTTTCAGTGTTATGTAGGTGGTGAAAAAGGTCTGAATCACAAAGTGTTTTGAATTTTCGACTTTGGGACGCTCACCTTGTATTGCTTACACCTCAGTTAGCCCTGGGGTCATGCCAAATGACCCAAGTTGGTCTTCTTACATTGTCTAGAATAAAAATCATCAAGACTTTTTTGTATTCCCTGGAAGAAACAAGACAGTAAGTACTACCATGACTAACCAGTGACATAAAAATAAATGGGTAACTACAGAAGCAAATTATTAAAGTCCTAAAATGTAGGCAATTTACTTAAACACCAAACCTGATTCTTCATCAATAAAACAGAAATAATAAAAGCTGTCCAATCTACCTTCATAAGGTGGTTGTGAGGATCAAATATAATAACATATAGACAGTTTCTTTAGCAATAGTACAGCACAAAACAAAGCAAATAATTATTTGTTTAAACCTAACAAATCTAGATAATTCCTAATTCATGGATTCAAAAAATTAAGTGACATGTATAGATAAGATTTTACATATTTATATTAATACTATTGACAAGTTATTTTATGTTTTACTGAACCACATATGTTATGAAAGGAGACAAGAAAATGCTTGTCTAATAGAAAAAATATAAATATATAATCCTTAGGACTCTACAGCTAAGTTAAGGCTAAAATCAATTATTTGTTATAGATACCAAATTAATGCTAGACAAAATAATGATAATATTAAATTACAGAGAAAATACATTGTATTTATGAAAGCTTTCTGAAAAAATACTACACACTGCTTCAGGGATTTTCGGAAGTGTTATGGTTTTTGTTTTTGCCTTTAGAGTTATATATGTAACCTTAGACTGTAAAGCTTACAAAGGTACATACTCTCTGGACTCAATTACTTCATCAAAATGATGAGGATGGACTAAACAAAATATAAGGTTCAAACCATCTGTAAAATAATAAAAGCATTATTAAAATAAATGAACATATACAGAGATAGTTACCATCTTATAAAATAAGATATAGACTACAAAGTTTTACAGGAAATAATTTTAAAATACTTTGTGATTATTCCTCATCATTAATGAAGTCACGTGGGGATTCTGTCTGAAAAGCAGTATAAGTGGGAGGAAAAAACAGAAATTTCTCATAGCTTCCAGTTTTAGACATCTTGAACTCAGCTTAGATACAAATCATTAAGTGCAGGCGCTAAATATATTTAGAGTTTTTAAAAGTTTTAAAGGTATCCTACTGACCCTTTCAACTAACTGAATAAGAGAAAATTTGCAGCCCAGATGGTGACATTTACATCAAATAAATACCCATGAAAGAGATGCACTATTAAGTTCACTATGAAAAATTCCAGCTTCCAGCTAAAGGAAGACTTTGGTTATATAACTTACTAAATATTTCAAGAATAATTTCACTCATTGAATGAAAGGTTATTAACATTCTTCTCTAACCACTTTTTTTCTTCTATGTTTTGTGTATAGGTACAAAAAGCAGGCTATTAAACTTTAAAATAATTTCTATCTTTATGACAAAGGATTATAAGACTTTACAACAGCCACTGCACTCCAGCCTGGGTGACAGAGCGAGACTTCATCTCAAAAAACAAACAAACAAACAAACAAAAACAGTTGAGTATGTTGAAAAATAACATTGACACTAATGTGAATCCTCTTACGGCATAAATTACCTGAATAATTATATGTCATCCCAATCTCTACACTGGAAAGTGGTGCTTTTAAAAACTATTCAAGGGGTTAGACTTCTAGAATAGGAGTACAAAGAGCTTGGAGGAATCTCTTCTCCTCTCCAACACTTATTAAACTAGCAAAAATTAGCAAAGACAGTAATTTAGTCTCTAGAGATTGATCAGAGGGCTTACAATAAATTGTAAAACATTCATTCAACAAAATCATCCAAAATTCAATAATAATAGTGGGAAGCCATGGCATTCGAGATAGAGACTACCCCCATTCCCCACAACTCTGTGTTACGGAAGAGCTACTCTAGTGGGCTCATCAGTTGAGCAGCAGCTCTCATCTCCTGTAGATCCCTGGAGCAGAAGAGCTATTCCTGGCAGATTTAGCAGCTGGTGAACATCAACAGATACTGCTTCCCAAAGCTCCATGCTACAGAAGACCTGTACCAAGCAGGTAGTAGTGGCAGCCAGGCAATGCCTGTTTTGCCACTTCTGACTCCCCCTACTAGATCCAGTGTGTTGGATGGCAACATCTGTTTCTATTGTCTTCACAAACATGTATACACACAGGTCCTGCTCTGCAGGGATCCAAGTGGCACAGCTGGTGAAGAACAAGCTCTTTACGGACTGAACTGTGCCCGCCCCTCCCAAAAAAGCTGAAGTCCTAACCCCCCTCCCAAATCTGTAAATTAATCAGAGTGGACCCTAATCCAGTGTGACTGATATCCCTGTAAGAGGAGGAAAATTTGGGCATACACATATAGAGGTGAGCACAACGTAAAGACACAGACACATGAGAAGAAACGCTGCGTAAATACAAAGGCAGAGGTTGAAGCGATGCAGATACAAGCCAAGGAACGGCCAATGGTTGCTGGCAAACACCAGGCCAGGTAGGTAAGATTCTTTCCTAAAAGTTTCAGAAGGAGAATGGCCCTGCAGACAACTTGATTTTAGACTTCCAGTTCTCAGAACTGTGAGGCACTAACTTCTGCTGTTTTAAGCCACCCAGATCATTGTAATTTGTTACAGCAGCCCTAGGAAACTAATACTGTTACGAATTAGTGGAGACTAACAGCTGAGTATACCAATAGACACAGACTAGTCAAAAGCTTAACGAGAGATTGGGGATGTGGGGATGGATTAATCAAAGAGTCCAGCTAAAGCCACAATAATTCCTAGTAGTCCAGACTATATACACGTCCGAGGCCGCACCTTCTGAGGAACAACCAGAGGGATGTTCTGTGCTACAAGCCCTTGGCTGAACCAAGGCCGAACATGTAACCTTTCTGTACAGTGAACCTTTAAGACATTATGTTAACTAAAAGATGATTCTATTTTTATATGAAATGTCCAGAACAGACAAATCTATAGAGGCAAAGTAGATTAGCAGATGCCTAGGGCTGGAAGTATAGAGGAATGGGAATGATTGCTATGAAAAAATATAGGGTTTCTTTCTAGAATGAGGGTTGCACATCTCTGTGCACATACCAACTGAATTGTTCAATTTGAATGAATTGTATGGCATGTGAATTATATCTTAATAAAGTCATTACTAAGAAAGAAAACGGCTATTCAAGCCTACGACTTGCAAAGAATTAGAGTGGAGTAATACATAAGAGGAATGAAGAGCAGGGGCTACTGCTTAAGCACATCCAGTTGAGATAACAACTTGAACTCCTTCAATGGACACAGGGAAGAAGGGACTAGTATAAAGTGAAACACTGTTGAAAGAACAGTAGTACTTGCGACGGAATGTGAGAAACCAAGGGGAGAAAGATGGCTATGACAACCCCCAGCTTTCTACACGGGTACCTTTACACTGGGCACTGTAATCACTCAAGCCAAGCCTGGCTTTCCCCTGGGAAGATGACTTTCACATACGGTGGCTGCAGTGGGTGTGTGACAAGTCTCCTTCTTGAAAGAAAACTACTCTCTGAGCCCACCACTGGGCAAAAACTACCAAAGCCAGCCAGATCTCAGGGATCTCAGCAATGTTCCATGACCCAGTTATCAGCCTTGCTGCCGGAGAAGAACAATCTGTAAACAAGAGGATAGTTGGTTTTTTTTTGTTTTTCTTGTTTGTTTGTTTTTTTGACATAGACTCTTGCTCTGTTGCCCAGACTGGAGTGCAGTGGTGCGATCTCCACTCACTGCAACCTCCGCCTCCCGGGTTCAAGCAAGTCTCCTGACTCAGTCTCCCAAGTAGCTGGGACTATAGGCCCGCACCACCACATCCAGCTAATTTTTTTGTATTTTTAGTAGAGATGGGGTTTCACAGTGCTGGTCAGGCTGGTCTCAAACTCCTGACCTCAAATGATCCGCCAACCTCAGCCTACCAAAATGCCAGGATTACAGGCGTGAGCCACCACGCATGGTTGAGAAGGATAGCTTTTGATCACAGGATTGTTGTAAGAATTAAATTTGTTACTACAAATAAATCAGCATAGTGTCTGACACACGATCAACACTATATAAACTATAAAATGAAAACAAAACAGTGTATTACTGAGGCTAACACACACAACATTTTCACAGAGGTAGAAGTTAAAACATTAAAGGAGATTTTGTTCATCTATAACTGTTCTCACTAAGAATGTTAAGTTTTAGAAGAACAGTCAGGTCCACTTCAGACCAAAGAGATCATCAGCAAGAGAGTAATGGATAAATTAATAAATAAATAAACACAATTCCTTTCTATTTTATAAAATCAAAAAGTTTATAAAACCAGATTTCAACCAATTTCACTTAACATGATCAATTTGGATTAATTACAATACAAATTTGGCTTACAGTTTTAAATAAGCAGTCATGGTTTGTAACTACTTTACTGCCTATAAAGTAAAAGTAAAAGACTCTTAATTCCTCTCAATTTAATGTGCACTGGCTTCTTAAACACCCAACATTCTCCTTTCTCATGAAAACATTTTTTGACAACAGGAACACTGGAAAAGATATAATCTTAAAATAATACTCAAAATTACGTAAAGAGAAATTAATTTATAAGACAATGTATAGGCAGATTGTTATTTACACAGATACATTTCCAATTTTAACTCTTTCTTGCCTGTAAATGTTGGGAAGTGTTTGATATGGCTTGGCTGTGTCCCCACCCAAATTTCATCTTGAATGCTAACTCCCATAATTCCCACGTGTTGTGGAAGGGACCTGGTGGGAGGTACGTGAATCATGGGGGCAGTTACCCCCATACTGTTCTCGTGGGAGTGAATAAGTCTCACCAGATCTGATGTTTTTATAAGGGGTTTCCCCTTTCACTTGGCTCTCATTTTCTCCCTTGCCTGCTGCCATGTAAGACGTGTCTTTTGCCGTCTGCCATGATTGTGAGGTTTCCCCAGCCATGTGGAACTGCTGAGTTCACTAAACCTCTTTTTCTTTATAAATTACCCAGTCTTGGGTATGTCTTTATCAGTAGCGTGAAAATGGACTAATACATTGTTTCTCTAATAAACACTTTCAAGTTATAACCTATTGATGAATATATTTCTTAAAATACAAATTGATTAAATAGCAACTTTAGTGCTTATTGTATAATCTGATTTGCTACTGGCTTCCATTTAATGAAAGGTTAGCTGTGTTGCTGGTAGTCCCAGCTACTCAGGAGGCTGAGGTGGAAGAATCACTTGAGTCTGGGAGGCTGAGGCTGCAGTAAGCTGTAATCACACCACTGCACTCCAGCCTGGGTGACAGAGTAAGACCCTGTCATTCATTCATTAATAAATAAAATTTTTTAAAACCCCTGTCATAAATAAATACTTTAAAAAAAAACCATTAAACACACTAGAGAAGCTTGGAATTATCTATTAGAATCAAAAAGTAGGGAGGAAACTTGTTTTTTAAAACCTAGATAAGAGGGAGTCAGAACAAGGTGGCCAAATAGAAGCCTCCACGCTGATTGTCCTCCCTACAGGAACACCAAATTTAACAACTAACTACACAAAAAAGCATCTTCGTAAGAACTAAAAATCAGGTGAGTGATCATGGTACCTGGTTTTAACTTCGTTTTGCTGAAAGAGGCACTGAAAAGGGTAGGAAAGAAGGTCTTCAATTGCAGACATCACCCCTCCTGACACAGTTTGGCTGTGTCCCCACCCAACTCTCTTCTTGAATTCCCACGTGTAGTGGGAGGGACCCAGTAGGAGGTAATTGAGTCATCAGGGCAGGTCTTTCTCGTGTTTTCTCATGATAGTGAATAAGTCTCATGAGATCTGATGGTTTTACAATGAGGAGTTTCCCTGCACAAGCTCTCTCTGCCTGCTGCCATCCATGTTAAGATGTGACTTACTCCTCCTTGCCTTCCACCATTGATTGTGAGGCTTCCCAGCCATGTGGAACTGTAAGTCCCATTAACCCTTTTTCCGGTCTCAGGTATGTTGTTATCAGCAGTGTGAAAACAGACTAATACACCTACCCATCCACCAGCAGAGACTGCATCTGTGCACTTGGGGGACAGAAAGCACACCAACTGTGGGCTTTGCATTGGAACTCACTGATGCCCTGTCACAGAAAAAGGCAAAGTTGGGCAGAACTCAGGTGATGCCCATGAAATGGGCACTGAGACCAGCACTAGCCACAGGGGAATTACCCATACCAGCAGCCTGGAACTTTCACAAGCTCCACCCCCACAGGCTAACGTGATTATGGGGTTCTAAATTAACTTGAAACACTGTCTAGGCCACAAGGACAACAATTCCAAGGCAAGTCCTGGTGCCGTGCTGGGCTCAGAGCCAGCAGACTTGGGGGGGGGGTACATGACTTAGTGACACACCAGCCGTGGAGGCTAAGTGAGTGAGTGTATGCATCATGCTTACCCAACTCCAGGCAGCGTAGCTCACAGCAACAAAAGTGGCCCTTTCCTTCTTCTTGAGGAGAGGAAAGGAAACAGTAAAGAGGACTTTGACTTATACCTTGGATACCAGCTCAGGCACAGGAGGATAGGGCACCAGAGAGAGTCCTGAGGTCCCCATTCCAGGCCCTAGTTCCCTGGATGACATTTGTAGACATACCCTGGGCCAGAAGTGAACCCACTGCCTTGAAGAGAAGGACCCAGTCCTGACAGGATTCATCACCTGCTGACTTAGAGAGTGCTTAGGCCCTAAACCATCAGCAGAAGTAGCCAAGGTAGTACATGCCGTGGGCCTTGAGTGAGACTCTGAGACGTGCTGTCATTAGGTATGGCCCAGCACATGCCCAGCTGTGGTGCCTATGGGAGAGACTCCTTCTGCCTGAGCAAAGTAGAAGAAAGAGTAAGGGTACTTTGTCTTGTGCCTGTCCACAATGGGGAAGAGCACCACGTGGGCTCTTAAGGTACCCAATTCTAGGCCTTGGCTCTTGGACAGCATTTCTGGACCTTTCCTGGGGCAGAGGGGAGACCACTGCCCTACAGGGGAAATCTCAGGTGTGGCAGCATTCACCACAAGCCGAGTGAAGAGCCCTTGGCCATAGGTGAACACTGGAGGTAGCCTAGCAGCACTCCCTGTGGGTCTGTGGTGACAATGGACCAGGGAGAGACTCCTCTGCCTGGGGTAAGGGAGGGAAGAGTGGGAAGGACTTTGTCTTGTGGTTTGCCTTGTAGGTTTGCTGGTAGCTCAGGTGCAGTAGCACAGAGAACCAGGTAAATTTTTAAGGTTTCCACCTCCAAGCCTTAGCTCTTGGATGGCATCCACAGATGTCCAGAGACCCATACAGGACCTAAGGGAAGGCATCACCCGGAAGCCTGCCTGGTTTTGCCAACTGCTGACAGTAAAGCTCTAGGACCTTGAGCAAACACAAGCAGTAGGCAGTCAGTAGTTAAAGGGGACCCAGGATAAGACTCAGTGCTGCGCTGGCTTTAGGTCTGAGCCAGTGCATTTCCAGTGGTGGCAGCCACAAGGATGCCTGTGTCACCTCTCCACCAGCTCCAGGGTAGCTCAGCACAGACAAAATGTGCTCCATTTGTTTGGGAGAAAGTAAAAGAAGAGAACAACAGTCTCTGCCAGGTAATCCAGAGAATTCCTTCAGATCTTAACAAAGACCACCAAGATGGTACCTCCACACCTCTGCAAGAACCACACAGCATTACTGAGCTTAGGTGGTACCCTCTAATGGAAATACAGTTGCAGGGACTATGAGATGACAACACTTAAGTTCCAACAAACACCTGGAAAGCCTTCCCATAAATGACGGTTAAAAACAACCAAAGACTGCAAAAACTGCAATAAATACTTAACTCTTCAATGCCCAGAAACCAATGAGCATCCACAAGCACTAAGACCATCCAGAAAAACATGACCTTACCAAATGAACTAAATGAGGCACCAGAGACCAATCTTGGAGAGGCAGAGTTACATAATGATTCATACAAAAGAATTTAAAAGTGCTGTTTTGAATAAACTCAAGCTAATACAGAAGGAATTCAGAATCCTATCAGATACATCAAAGAGAATGAAATAATTAAAAAGCATCCAGCAGAAATTCTGTAGTTGAAAAATACAACTGACATACTGAAGAATGTATCAGTCTCATAACAGAATTCACCAAGCAAAAGCAAGATTTAGTGAGCCTGAAGACAGGCTATTTGAAAATTTTCAGTTAGAGGAGACAAATGACAAAAAAAAAAAAAAAAAAAAAAAAGGCACACCTAGAAAATCGGCATGAACATCAAAGGTAGCCTAGCAGTACTCCCCGTGGGCCTGTGGTGGTAATGGAATGGGGACAAACTCCTCTGCCTGGGGAAGGGGAGGAGAAGAGTGGGAAGAACTTTGTCTTGTGGTTTTGATGCCAGCTCAGCTGCACCAAAATTTTCTAACACAAGATCGAGAAAATAGCCTTAAAAAGGCAAACCTAAGAACTACTGCCCATAAAGAGAGACAGGTAGAGGTAAAAAGCTTATTCAAAGGGCTAATAACAAAGAACTTCCCAAGCCTAGAGAAAAAGACTATCAATATTCAAGTACAAGAAGTTTATAGAACACCAAGCAGATTTAACCCAAAGAAGACCACCTCAAGGCTTGTAATAATCAAACTCCCAAAGGTCAAGAATAAAGAAAGGATCCTAAAAAGAGTGAGAGAAAACAAACAAGTCACATACAATGGAGCTCCACCACATCTGGCAGAAGACTTTTCAGTGGAAGTTTCACAGACCAGCATAGAGTGGCATGACATATTTAAAGTGCTGAAGGAAAAAAACTTCTACCCAGAAAAGTGTATCTGGTTAAAATATCCTTCAAACATGAAGAAGAAATAAAGACTTTCCCAAACAAAAGCTGGGGAATTTCATCAACACCAGACCTGTCCTACAACAAATACTAAAGGAATTCTTTAATCTGAAAGAAAAGGGTATTAATGAGCAAGAAGAAATGATCTGAAGATACAAAACTCACTGGTAATAGTAAGTATACAGAAAAACAAAGAATATTATAACACCAATTGGGGTGTAACTACTCATGTCTTTAGTAGAAAAATAAAAACACGAACCCAACAAAAATAATAACTACGGCTGGCCAGTGGCTCACACCTGTAATCCCAACACTTTAGGAGGTGGAGGTGAGAGGATCACCTGAGCCCAGGAGTGTGAGACCAGCCTGGACAACATGATGAAATCACGTACCTACAAAAAAATATAAAAATTAGCCAGGCATGGTGGTGTGCACCTTTGGTCCCAGCTACTCAGGAGGCTGAGGTGGGAGGATCACTTGAAACCAGGAAATCAAGGCCACAGTGAGCTGTAATTGTGCCACTGCACTCCAGCCTGGGTGACAAAGTAATATCCTGTATCAAAAGAAAAAAAAAGAGTAACTACAGCAACTTTTCAAGGCATAGACAGTACAATAAGATAGAAGTAAAAACAACTAAAAGTTAAAAAGCAGGGAGACCAAGTTAGAGTTATTAGTTTTCTTTTTGCTTGTTTGTTTATGCAATCCCAGCGTTAAGCTGTCACCAGTTTAATGGTTACATTATTTACAAGCCTCATGGTAACCTCAAATCAGAAAACATACCACAGATACACAAAAAATTAACAGCAAGAAATTAAAACATATCACCAGAGAAAATTGCCTTCACTAAAAGGAAAGCAGGAAGGCAGGAAAGAAGGAAGAGAAGACCACAAAACAACCAGAAAACAAGTAACGAAATGGCAGGAGCAAATCCTTACTTATCAGTAACAACACTGAATGTAAATGGACTAAATTCTCCAATCAAGAGACACAGAGTGGATGCAAGGATTAAAAAAACAAGACAGGCTGGGCACAGTGGCTCATACCTGTAATCCCAGCACTTTGGGAGGCCAAGGTGGGTGGATCACAAGGTCAAGAGATGGAGATCATCCTGGCCAACATGGTGAAATCCCGACTCTACTAAAAATACAAAAATTAGCTGGGCGTAGTGGTATGTGCCTGTAGTCCCAGCTACTCAGGAGGCTGAGGCAGGAGAATCACTTGAACCCGGGAGGTGGAGGTTGCAGTATGCTGAGATTGCACCACTGCACTCCAGCGTGGCAACAGAGCGAGACTCCGTCAAAAAAAAAACAAAAAACAAAAAACAAGACCCAATGATCCATTGCCTACAAGAAACATACTTTACCTACAAAGACACACAGAGACTGAAAATAAAAGGATAGAAAAAAATATTCCATGCAAATGGAAACCAAAAAACAGCAGGAGTAGCTATAATCAGACAAAATAGATTTCAAGACAAAAACTGTAAGAAAAAACAAAGAAGGTCACTATATAACAATAAAAGGGTCAATTCAGCAAGATGATGTAACAGATCATCCAGACAGAAAATCACCAAAGAAATATCAGACTTAATCTGCACTATAGGCCAAATGGATCTACTAGATATCTACAGAACATTTCACCCAACGGCTGCAGAATACGCTGTGTACTCCTCAGCACATGAATCATTCCCAAGGATAGAACATATGTAACGCCAAAAAACAATTCTCGAAACATTTCCCACCAACAAAGAAATAATATCAGGTATCTCCTCTGATGACGATGGAGTAAAACTAGAAATCAGTAATGTGGAATTTTCAAAACTATATAAACACATGGAAATTAAGCAATATACTCCTGAATGACCAGTGGGTCAATGAAGAAATTAAGAACAAAGTTGAAAACTTTCTTGAAACAAATGATAATGAAAACACAACACAGCAAAACCTATGGGATATAGCAAGAGCAGTACTTTTTTGCCTACGTCAAAAAAGAAAAAAACAAAAAACTCAAATAAGCAACCCAAGGATGCATCTTAACTATGAAAGCAAGAGCAAACCAAGCCCAAATTTAGAAGAAATTATAAAGATCAGAGCAGAAATAAATGAAATCAAAACAAAAGAAACAATACAAAAGATCAACAAAACAAATGAACTCAGGGAGAGAGAATGCAGAAGGATGGTTACCAGAGGCTGGGAAGGGTAGGGGACAAATGGGGAAACGTGGGGATGGTTAATGGATTAAAAAATTTAAAAATCTAGTATTTTATAGCAATCAGGCTGGGTTATAGTCAATAATAATTTAATTGCACATGTAAAAATAACTAAAGGAGTATAACTGGATTGTTTGTAACACAAATCTAAATGCTTGTGGGAATGAATACATTTACCCTGATATGATTATTATGCATTGTATACCTGTATCAAAATATCTCATGTATTAGTCTGTTCTCACATTGCTATAAAGAAATAGTCGAGGCTGGGTAATTTATAAAGAAAAGAGGTTTAATTAGCTCACGGTTCTGCAGGCTATACAGGGAGCATAGCAGCTTCTTCTTTTGGGGAGGCCTCAGGAAGCTTCCAATCATGGCAGAAGGCAAAGAGGCAGCAGGCATCTCACACGGTAGGAGCAAGACAGGAGGGAGATGCTACATACTTTTAAACAACCAGATCTGGCAAGAACCCACTCACTATCATGAGGACTAAACCATTCACGAGATAGTACTCACTATCATGGTACTAAACCATTCACGAGAAACCACTCCCCATGATCCAATCAACTCCCACCAGGCCCCACCTCCAACACTGGGGATTACAATTCATCATGAGATTCGGTGGAGACACAGATCCAAAGCATATCAAGGAGTACAACTGGACTGTTTGTAACACAAAGGATAAATGCTTGAAGGCATGGATACCACATTTACCCTGATGTGATTACTATACAGTGTAGGCCTGTGTCAAAATATCTCCTGTATCCCATAAATATATACATCTACTATGTACCCACGATTAAAAAAAATTTAAATAAATACAAACTAAAAACTAGATAAATTCTAATTGTTTCAACTATATCTAAGTTCTTTTCCAAAGGCATACCATATTAGCACTGGAAATGATTTAGTTCAATTCATTTTTTTCCCCAGATTAAGAAACTAAAGTACAGAGAATGCAAGCAACTGACCAAGGTTGTACAAGGAGCCACTGGCAACCCAAATCTCTCTGATTACACTAATGGTTCTTCATATCTTATTAACCACTTACAGTAGACAGCTACACGCTCTCCTATTAAGAATCATGCTACATAGTCTAGGAATAATGACAACCTTATTATCTTATCCTTACTGATGTTTCACACAGCTCTGCTTTCACACTCATGCATCGACTGATGTTATCTTTTATGTGGATGAGTATGCATGTATGCATGTACTTTTATAGAGACAGGGGTGCCTTGTTTTATTGCCCAGGCTGGTCTTGAACTCCAGGGCTCAACTGATCCTCCTGCCTCAATCTCCCAAGTCCTTGACATTACAGGTACAAGCCACAATGCCCGGCTCAAGGTTATCCTTTAACTTGAATCCTTCAACTTCTTCCTCTGCCTTGGCCAAAGAATCTCGTCTCTTTCCTTTTCATTTCCCATTCTTCTCCAATAGCTTTTCCACACTGCAGTAAACCTGGTAATATCTTTTCCCTCTCTACTTCAGTCTAAACATGTAACAATAACAAGCAAGAAATTAGAGGGTTTGGGGATGTGTTTAGTGAGTCTGATTATAAATCTTCTGAATTTGAAAAGACGGTAAGACATCCAACTCAAAAATACCCCAAATTAGCAGCATTCTTGTTTTAAAAAAAAAAAAAAAAAAAAAAAAAAAAAAAAGCATGCCTTTTGTACATAATGCTTTTATATCACTTTCTCATTGCATTTTGGTATTTAATTGGTAACTCTAATTCAGTGTTAGACAATAATAGTTACCAATGTAACTGTAGTCTCGAGTTACCTGTGAAACTTAGTATCTGGAAAGGAAAGGTGTTATATTGTGGTGATTTTTAAATATATCCATGAATTCTTCGATATCTCTCCCTTCAAAAAGCAGAGTCTAATCTCAGTCTGTTGAACATGGGCCTTAGTGATTTCCTTCTGATAAAAAGAATGTGACAGAAATGACGCTATGTGACTTTTGAGAGTATTCTTTTTAGATAGCTTTTGTGACTCCCCCTCCTCCTTTCCTTTTCTATTCCCCTCCATCTTCCTCCACCTTCCTCTAGACTGTTTGCTCTGGTGGAAGCCAACCACCACGTCACGAGGGCAGCCGAGTAACCTGTGGAGAGATCTATACAGGGAAGAAATGAGACCTCCTGCCAACAACCAGCATCAACTTGGCAGGTACATGACTGAGCTAACTTGAAAATAGTTCCTCCAGCCCCAGTCAAGCCTTCAAATGACTAAAGACTCTACTAAGCAGACATCTTTTTCCCCCAGCTTTGAGGTAATAGACTGACGAAAATTATATATATATTCAAGATGCACAAGATGCTCTGACATACAGTATACAATGTGAAAGACATCAGGAGACATCTTGGTAACAACCTCATGAGACCTCAAGCCAGAACAGCCTGTGCCTGAATTCCTACCCAACAAAACTATGAGATAATAAAGGTTTAGGTGAATACACTTTGGAGTAATTTGTTATGCTGCAATAAATAACTGAAGAAAGATACATTTCTTCACCATTATAGCCCCAGCCCCAGCTGATGATGTAGTTGCCAATGAATGAATGAGGTATTTGAAATATCTAGCACCTAAGCTATTATGTTATATGAACTATGTTCACTACCCTCAGTGTTATGGTTAATATTAGGTGTAAACTCGACTGGACTGAGGGATGTTTAGATGGCTGCTGAAGTACTGTTTCCGGGAGTGTCTGTGAGGATGTTTCCAGAGAGGAAGACAACTCCAGTTGAGGCCTGGAGTTCGAGACAAGGCACCCCTGTGAGTCAGTGGACCGAGAGAGGAAGACCTGCCCTCAAAGTGGGCAGGGTCTAGAACAAAGTGGCCAGGAAGTAGAACAGTTGCCCATGCCAACTGGCTGTGCGCACAGAAAGCAGACAGGAGGAGGATATCCAGTTTGCTTGCTCTTCTTTTTACTTCCTCTCTCTCTCTTCTGGAACAGTACATCTTTTCCTCTACTTGTGCTTGGACATCAGACTCTAGGTTCTTCAGCCTTCGGACTGTGGGACTTGCACCAGCAGCCTCTTGGGGGCTTTCAGGTCTTCAGCCTCAGACTGAGAGAGCTGCACTGTCAGCTTACCCAGTTTTGAGGCTTCCACACTTAGACAGAGCCATGCTACTGGCTTCTATCATTCTCCAGCTTGCAGATGGCCTATGGCGGGGCTTCACTAGGTAATAGCATGAACCAATTCTCCCTAATACATTCTCTTTTGTATATACGTCTTATTGGTTCTGTTCCTCTGGAGAACCCTAACTAATAATACACTCAGCCAATCTGGTGAGCGATCCAAATCATAGCAAATTTTGAGACTAACAGATGTCAAGTGTCTTAGAATACCTATCTTTAAATGACAAAAACTAAACTTTTAAAATTACAAGACACAGTAAACAATTTTATAATGATTACCAATGACAGCAAAACTGTTTTCATTACCTTAATGTTTATTTGTGTAAAAATAATATCCTCCTCTTTGTGTAAATTCATCTTGAATTTTAGTGTTAATTCACTACAGTATGTAATGGATTCTTCACATTGAAAGATAATCATGGTAATATGAATAAAGCACAGGCAACGAGAAAATAATGGGAGAACTCATGTCTATCATCCTGAAGAAATAAAAACTACATAGGGGCTTATAAGAGAAGGAAACTAATATCTGAATGTCTGACATTGCTCTAGTTACTACACATATTTCATCTCACTTAATCCTGACAATAATTTCAAAGTAAGGGTATTAGTAAAATTTTGCATTTTGTCCTTCTTAGACATGGTTAAAAGGTAATGGAGCTAAGATCTAAAGCCAGATATAGCTGATTCTAACACTTGTGGACATTCCACTATTCAAGCCAAAGCCACTTATTACTACAGTATTTGGGAGGGGTTGGTAAACATGTAAGGCTACGATTCTTGAAACCTGTTTCGCTAGAAAGTGCCACTTGGTAAGTTGGGAGAAATGTATAAGCATGCAAAATTGAAGCATATTCAAAATCAAACTGATTTTGTCCTCCTATAAATCTTTACAAATTGTGAATTACTGCTTACGCTGTAGGGCATTAAGATGTTCACTTCTATTTACATTTACCTAATCAAAACTACCTAACTCATTAAGTAAATAAAAATGGGCTTATTCTTAAATAGTTCATAATTTAATTTTAAAACCCTACAATATTTTAATTTAAATATACATGCGATAATTCATAACTAACACTCCTGAATCCATATGACTGTTTAATGGGATCTATATCAATATAAAAATATAACTGCTAAAACATTTTCTTAAGCTATCATATTGACTTTAGTACTTGCTGAACTTAACTCATGGTTTCAATAACTACTGTCTAGATGCTTTCATTTAAATAAGCAAATTATTTCAAGAAAAGAGAACAAAACACACACTGACATCTGCTACCTTCCAAAGTCCTATTTAAATGATAAAGCAAAATTTCTAAAACGGCATAAATACATCATTATGGAGGTACAGGGAGAAGAGATAAAAGCAATAAACTTTGGAAGTTGGAAAGTATATAAATAAGTAATAATGCCTTAGGAGATTCAAGTAACCTGGTCCATAATTAAATACACTCAACCAACCAAAGATTACTAGACCTCAAAGAGTCAGAAAAAAGCAACTTGAAGAAAGACTACACAGAGGGAGGAAAAATTTATTAATTAATACTCTCAGAAAGAGAAGACATTCACAGCTATGAAACTGCAACAGTATTTTTTTTTTTTAAAAAAAGACAGATGGAAAGACAAAATGGAAAGGGAGGCAGAAAGTCATCAAATGTGGGCACCATTTCCACCCAAAACATCTCCAAGGAGCACACTCTTTACATTTCTTTGAATTATAAATAATATGGTACCAAAAATATCAGCTTGTCTGTTGCTTTTTTGTATTATAAAGTCTATAATATCTTTAAATTATTAAACAAGAGAATTCCTATGAACATACTGAGAAAATGTATCAATTTTCCATAAATCATCAGTTGAGATTTGCTTAATCTCTTGCTGAATTAATGTTTAATGATAGCATCTGGTTTAAAAAAAATCTAAAAATGAGTTAACAGGTCTGTCTGGATTGTTTGAAAGACAGTCAAATAAAACTTTTCCATATCATGCACCCATCAGCTGAGCAAGGTTCTAAAATCAGTGTCAATAGTTGAATGGTGGTTCTTGCTCTGCAGGTATCAACTGGTTCATTTACTTGCCATTCCACATGGAAGAATGTACTATAAGAAAGCCAACCAGGAGCAGTGAAGTAGAGACAGTGGGTACATGTGTGACCACAAATCATAAATCAGTGCCACTAAGCAATATCGACATCTGCAGTATAAACAAAACGATCATGACCAGATATTTATTTACCTCTTTGTTTTGATTGTAATCTTATTGTTATCTATAATTTGAACCAGAATATTTTTGTCTTTGATAAATACAATTGGTTTGATACTTAGACATATACCGTTTCTACAAACACAATGAATGCATGGGGAAGGGGATACAGACTAGATTGGCTAATATTTGTCTTTAGATCCAAGCCACAAATAAACTACTGTTAGAGAGTTTCAGTAAAGAATTGTATTTCTTTCCATGGAGGCCTACTTCAATTTCTGGACATACATACCAAATTTATAGCAATATCCGCTAGTCAGAGAACTGAGAGACAGACAGTCAAATGACTTCCTCAAATAACAGAATAGACTTAGAATGATTTGGGCAGACAAAGCAGTTGATTTTCAATCACTGTTAAAAAATGAAAAGTTAACTTCAATTAGTTTCTTTTAAATATTTCAGTGGCCACATAGGTTTCTAGTACATGTTTTCTTAAACACTTTTTCAGTCTCTTCCTTTTTTATCTACCACTTAACTTGTAAAGGCTCATCTAAGCACAATTATTAATATAGTCATGTCAGCCCTTGAACAAAATAATAAAACTGAGGATAAAGACCTAGAAAAATGAGCAAAGTTTCAGAACAATAGTCTCAGAGAATACCAAAGTAAATGAAATAAAACAAAAGGACTGTTATGGTCTGGGCACTGTGGCTCACACCTGTAATCTCAGCACTTTGGGAAGCTAAAGCAAGAGGAGAGCTTGAGCCCAGGAGCTCCAGGCTGCAGTAAGCTGTGATTATACCACTATACGCCAGCCTGGGTGACAGAGTGAGACCCTGTCTGTAAAAAATAAAAAGAATGGTTATTACATTTTAATAACTGTAAGAAAAGGGTAACATTAAACACTGTCCTCTGCAAGGCTTGTAACTATAATTTTCAAGTGCGGCACACGGACCTCCCTGTGAGCATCCCAGAGACCATTTCAGGGAGTCAACGAAGTCAAAACTATTTTCATAATAAAACTAAGACCTCATTCACCATTTTCACTGAGCGGACATTTATACTGTTGATGCAAATGGCAGGTAAAACTCCTGGTGCCTTATTTCGAATCACCGCAATGTCTCTAAACTGTACTAACTGCAGTTAAAAAATAAATAAAAACAAATTTACAAGAAAAAAACAAACAACCCCATCAAAAGGTGGGCAAAGGATATGAACAGACATTTCTCAAAAGAAGACATTCATACAGCCAACAGACACATGAAAAAATGCTCATCATCACTGGCCATCAGAGAAATGCAAATCAAAACCACAATGAGATACCATCTCACACCAGTTAGAATGGCAATCATTCAAAAGTCAGGAAACAACAGGTGCTGGAGAGGATGTGGAGAAATAGGAACACTTTTACACTGTTGGTGGGATTGTAAACTAGTTCAACCATTATGGAAAACAGTATGGCAATTCCTCAAAGATCTAGAACTAGATGTACCATATGACCCAGCCATCCCATTACTGTGGATATACCCAAAGGATTATAAATCATGCTGCTATAAAGACACATGCACACGTATGTTTATTGCAGCACTATTCACAATAGCAAAGACTTGGAATCAACCCAAATGTCCATCAGTGACAGACTGGATTAAGAAAATGTGGCACATATACACCATGGAATACTATGCAGCCATAAAAAAGGATGAGTTTGTGTCCTTTGTAGGGACATAGATGCAGCTGGAAACCATCATTCTTAGCAAACTATCACAAGAACAGAAAACCAAACACCGCATGTTCTCACTCATAGGTGGGAACTGAACAATGAGATCACTTGGACTCGGGAAGGGGAACATCACACACCGGGGCCTATCATGGGGAGGGGGGAGGGGGGAGGGATTGCATTGGGAGTTATACCTGATGTAAATGACGAGTTGATGGGTGCTGACAAGTTGATGGTTGCAGCACACCAACATGGCACAAGTATACATATGTAACAAACCTGCACGTTATGCACATGTACCCTAGAACTCAAAGTATAATAATAATAAAAAAAAAGAAATAAAAATTCAGCTTCACTTGTTCTTGATAAAGCAGCAAAAATTACTAATTGTATTAAATACTATCCTTTGAGCATGCATAAAGTATTTCTACTGCATACCTAAATATGATGGCTGTCTCGAAGGAAAGCATTTGCACACCTGTTAAAGCTGAAAGCTGAATTAGCTGTTTTGGAATGCCATTTTTAATTGAAACAATGATTGACAAACCAGGCTTATTCGGCTGATACTTTCTGAAAATAATGACCGAACAAGCCTTTCCCACGGGAAAAAAATGACAGTACTTGTCACCAATGATAAAATTTGACCTTTCAAACAAAAACCAGAATTTTGGAAAACTTGTATCTGCCACCAATAAAGACTTGAAGATTTTTTTAAGATCAGTGGTGTTACTTAAAAATGATACTTTTTGATATCATATAATGAAATGTATCAACACTTGGAAAGTCTGCATAATTCAGAGAGCCAGTAATTTCCAAATGACCAATACTTGATATTACAAAATCATTCATGGGTAAGATTCACTCAAAGTGCAAGGAAAAAAACAGAAGTTAAATACACACACACACACACTCCAATGAATAAGTGAATAAATGTATGCATACCCAGTATTACAGCAGGCTGGTGGATTTCAATGTAACAAAGAATGAAAACAATGAAAAGCTCACTGATATGATTTCAGATTCCACATAGCAATTAACCTACAGAAATTACCACTTGTTAACTTTTGGTGTATTATCAAGGAAAAATATCCACAATTATCTGAAAAAGATATTAAAACATTTTTTTCCAATTACATACTATGTGTGAGGATATTCTTCACATACTTCAAGCAAAACAATACATCACAAGACATTCTAGAAACAGCTGTGGTCTATTAAGTCAGACATTAAAGAGATTGGCAAAACTGTAAAACAAGGCCACTATTTTCAAGATTTTTTAAAATATATTTTTCATAATATATATACATTAACATGAGTTTAGTAATATTTTAAACAGATTAATTTAAAAAGTATAGTAAATCTGTTCTAAGTTCTAACACAACAAATACTCACAGATATAATCCAGTAATTTTTAAGAGTATAAAGTCTGGAGATGAAAAAAACTTAACTGTTAATTTTAATAGTGTGGAATGAAACAGTGGTTTTTGACACGAAAACTTAAAAGGTCTCTATGTTTTTGATTCCATGATCTTTATTTGAAAATATTTACCCCTTCTGCTATAATTTCACCACACTTACATCTTTGACCTGCCCAAGGTCAAAAGTGGCCTGCCAAGGTTAGTTTTAATCTTATACAAGGTAAACTGTGAAATCAAATGTACACTACTCAACATAAAATGTCAATTCTTCATGCAGGATAGTAGCTAACTGTTCAAGAGAAGAAATGAAATTATCCAACAGTCAAGGACTAAAGATACGGAGAGCAGTAGCTGTGCTAAAGCCCAGTGCCCTGGGAAGAATCCAGCTCAGATAATTACACTCTATGGGGAGAATTCAGGTAAGACTAAGAATATAATGACAATGGTTGGAATTTGCCCAGGAGAGCAGGGTTAACAGTGTAATTCCTATGAAGAGAGCCCTGAGAACTTTAATGGCCAAGAATGGTCGGGAGTTAATTATTATACTTCAACAGACTTGAGTAGATGAAACAAATTGTTCCCTAGTTCTATTTCTATCTCTTGTAGTAACTTGCTGTAAACCTTTGTTTCATTCCAAGTACGGAGTATAGAAAAACAATAATTCTTTAGATTTCAAGTGTTATACTTGTCACTAAAAATGCACCCCTCACTCAAGCATAACGTGTCTATTTTATAGATTATACTTAAATGCATTCTTATTACCTAAGAGCAATGTTTCTCAATTCAAACATTATCGTATGACTTCTAAAGCTGAAATAAACATGGAAAATTTGTATCTGACAATAAAAATAAATTGTACTTCCTTCCTTGTCTGACGATGCTTCTAAATAAAAGCAGTAGTGAGGGTTTTTGTTATTTCAGCAGTCCCCAAACTTTTTGGCACCAGAGACTGGTTTAGTGGAAGACAATTTTTCCACAGACCGGGGTTGAGGGGAGTGGTTTCCGGATGATTCAAGCTCATTACATTTACTGTGCACTTTATTTCTATTATTATTACATTGTAATATATGAAATAATTATACAACTCACCATAATGTAGAATCAGTGGGAGCCCTGAGTTCGTTTTCCTGCAACTAGATGGTCCCCATCTGGGGGTGACGGGAGAGAGTGACGGATCATCAGGCATTAGATTCTTATAAGGAGCAAGCAACCTAGATCCCTCACAGGCACAGTTTACAGTAAGGTTTGCGGTCCTATGAGAATCCAATGTCATCGCTGATGCGACAGGAGGCAGAGCTCAGGCAGTAATGCTAGCAATGGGGGCAGCTGTAAACACACAGGAAGCTTCACTGGCTCACCTGCTACTCACCTCCTGCTGTGCCACCAGGCTCCACAGGTGTGTGTCCTGGGGACTGGGAACCACTGGTTTATGTGTTTCATTGATTTAAAACCAACACAAAAGAGAAAAATTAGCAGAGACAGTTGTTAGTCACTACTCTAGAACAGGGATCAGCAGTCTATAGCCCACACACCAAAGCAGGACTGCAGTCTGTTTTTGATAACATTATATTAAAATACAACCACACTCATTAGTTCAAGTATTTTCTAAGGCTGTTTTCATGCTACCTCAGGCAAGTTGTATATGGGAAATTAACTGACAGATCTAATTTAGGTTCTGCTGTTAACTAATATGATCGAGGGCAAATCACAAATGTTCTATCATTTACAAAACGCACAGATGATTAGCTGATCTCTACTACTTTCCAGCTCTAGAAGCATCTAGGATTTCAGATGATAAGCTATTCAGCACCCATTAGATGTAACAGAAATTCAAAGAAAGGAGAAGTTGGTGTGTGCTCAGGTCACCAGAGAAGATTCCTGGAAAGTATGGAACTCAGCTGTTAAGAATGTGTGGTATTTTTGCCAAAGGAATAAAAAAATGAAGCTATTTTAGTGGTGAGGAAATTGCAATAAATAAAGTCAAAAGGCATAACTGGTAATAAGATACCTTCCTAACTTGTAGTAATAACTATTTCATAGTGGGAAATATGGTTGGATAGGGTAAGGGAAGTATTATATAGTCTCTGAAAATCTGAAAAAGAAACATACTTTGCAGGCAGGAAGTAAGAACCACTGGGGCTTTTGAAAATAGAAGTAGAGTGGTCAGAGTTTTGTTTAAAATAGACTGGATATGGCTGGAAGAGACATCGCAGACTGGGGGACAGAGAAACCTAAAGTAGTCATGGAGATCCCAAGCCTCAAGAACTCTTGGAATGGAGGAAATTAGAAAGATATGAGCTATATTGATAAGGAGAAATAAAAGGGCCAGGAGGATGAATGGACATGTGTCAACAATTTTTCACAGGTCTGAATTATCAGGAAAATGATTAAAGACAAAGAAACTAAGAAACGAACTACATTGGGAAGAAAGATGAATTAAGCAAAGAAACACTAAAAGAGTGAAATTTTTTTTTGACTGGAAATGTAATATGCAAACTAGTGTGAGGCCAGTTAAGAAATAGAGATTTAAAATAATAAAATCATGAGTTTTAGAACTAGAAAGCTCCCTGAGCTGAACTGGAAACAGAACTGTCTCCAATTCACATATCAGCCTACTAAGGATCAAAGAATTGTGATTTTGTCCAAGTCACCAGCTAAAAATTTATTGAAAGGGAACCAGAATTTAGTTCTCTATCTTCTATTTAGAAATGTTTGAAGCTATGAGAATACATAAGCTCTCCAAGATTCAGAGCAGAGGCCACATACTAGAGACCTATAGTTATGTTTATTTAGACTTCAATGTTTAAAAAATAATTAGTTTCCAACCATTGTGGCAGGAAAGGGTGGCATCCCTCCATCAACCTTTCCCTTCAGGGCACTCCCCAACAATATATATACAAATTACAGAATGTGCACTTGCTATGAAAATCCAGCTTTAGGGCAATCCCTAGACTCTTAATAGTAGTGCAAGTGGTGCATATTACAATGTAAACAACAAACCCAAAGGCTGTGCAATGTACAAGCTACATAAACCCTGTTCCAACCAGAATACTGCTCCAAACCCCCTCTCGTGTAGGTATTCCCAAACTTCCACTAGCCGCTGATATTCGAAATCTGAGATATTTCACATAAAAATCTGGACTTCCCACACTTATCTTGGCTCACTAGAAGATCTGATCACATTAGACATTTTTTTCCCCACATGATGGTAAGTTGAACTCAAACAGTGGTGTTGTCCCCGTTGGACAGAGATCTGTTCTATGAACTGTGTACCTACCTGGACCATTCATTCCTTTATGTCACTTGCAGCCCTCTTCAGAGGAAGCTGCAACCCTAAAACACACCGAAACAGAGGACTAAGGCCTTAGTTTCAGAAAATACTTTGAGGCATGAAAAGAAACCAGCAAAGACAGCCAAAAAATAAAAATAAAATAAAAAAACAACAACAAAAAAAGCAAGGATCAGAGAGCAGTGGAGAAAAGTGCAATGCTACAAAAATCAAGGGAGATGGTTTCAGAGAGCAAGAATGGACACTAGAATTTAGCACGAAGATGCCACTGCCAACCTTTTAAAAAGCAATTTCAGCTCATCTATACTACCCATTCCACTGTTTTGAAAAGGACTAGAGATGGAAAATAGCAATAACAACAAAAGAAAGAAGAGATTAACATTAAATGTAAATAGGTTTATGATTTTTAACTGCAAAATTTACATATGTTTAAATGAAAAAGAGAAGAGGAAGTAGAGAGAAGTGGTTTTAGACTCAGTTTCAGGTAGCTAAAAATCAATGAAGAACCTGTATTAAGCAGAATGATTGGCTTTAGAAAGTAATTTTATGGATGAAGACAATAATTATCTGCCTCATTATATTTTCGATCATAACAAATCTGAACAGACTATCTTTAGAACAAATAATGATAAAATAAAAAGATACAACAAATAATCTAAATGCTGCACTTATTACATAGATGATCAAGATAAATGGAAATAGATGAGCCACTTCTTGATTATCTTTTCATTTCTGGTAGAATAAGACTGTAATCAAGGAAGGTAAAACATCACACCAACTGGAAATCAGGATTTCCCAGCAAGAAAACTAATGTCAAATAACCTCCTCTTATAAAACTAACTGGCCATATATACAAGTTACATTAGGAAAAAGCATATAATAAATATTAGTGTTTTTTGTAGTTTAACCACAGATACTGATTTATTATTATGGCTAGTTGAGAATTGCTTTTTATCTATCTCTTATGAATATGTTAAAGTTCTGCCAAAGTTATTTAAATATTTTCTTCTAGAATTATCGAGTTGAAAATGCTTCACTCAGAAATCAGATAACCACACAATTATTCTTGTGGAATTATTAGTTTCTTAGCATTTTTATTCAGTGTCCTAATAAATTATTCAAAGTAAACAAAACATGTTTCTTTATAGCTAGGAGCATCCTCATTGCCTAAGAACTATTTCTCAATTCAAAAGAAACAGTACTGTATGACTTTTAAAGTTGAATGTATTGTATTTATTTTAAAGAGACAGGGAGCTCACTATGCTGCACAGGTTGGACTTAAACTCCTGGGCTCAAGGAATCCTCTCGACTCAGCCTCCCAAAAAGCTGGGAATACTGATGCACACCAATGCACCTGGCTAAAGCTGAATTTAAAAAACAAAGTTCATGCCAGAGAATAAGAAAAATGAAAGTATATCTCCTACCTTACTTTTAAATAAAATAAAGATGTTTCTAAAGCCAAAATAAATGGAGACGAGCCTGCTATGACAGTTACCAGTCTTACTCTAGAGGAAAGATACATATTATGATTTTAATAATAGCTCATTCAATCTTTTTCTAATAAGCTACAGGGAGAATAATCATAGATAATTAATTCTTATAATTCAGTGAACTCCCCCATTAAGGTCTCTGTAACATACCTAGAACCAACGTTTGCTCTCATTTTTTTTAAGGTAAGACTGTGTTATCTATAATTCCAGCTACTCATAAAACTATGAAGTTGGGCTACACACATTAAACAACTATTTACTGAACGTCTACTATATGCCAGACACAATATTAGGCATTTGAGATATAGTGTTACACAAAATGAATTTGATCTCAACTCCTTCATGTTAGTGGCTCTGGCAAGTCCTAGATGAAGTTCACGATGAAAGGACCTTTAGGGTAATGGTTCTTAAATGTATTAACTGTAAGAATTACCTGGGAAGCTCACCAAACACAGAGAGACTGAAACAGAATTGGGGTGGGGATATAAGTTTTTACTTAGTTTAATCTGTTGCTTTCCACACAACAACTGAAGTTAGGATGATACTGATGAAGCAGCTGAGTGCTTATTATGTGACTGGCACTGTGCCAAATATTTAATAATCACAACCATCACAAAAAGGACATATAATTATCCTGAATTTTTTTTTTTTTTTTTGAGATGGAGTTTCACTTTTGTTGCCCAAGCTGGAGTGCAATGGTACAATCTTGGCTCACTGTAACCTCCACCTTCCAGGTTCAAGCGATTCTCCTGCCTCAGCCTCTCAAGTAGCTGGGATTACAGGCATGTGCCACCACACCTGGCTAATTTTGCATTTTTAGTAGAGATGGGGTTTCACCATGTTGGTCAGGCTGGTCTCAAACCCCTGACCCCAGGTGATCCCCCCACCTCAGCCTCCCAAAGTGCTGGGATTACAGGAGTGAGCCACTGAGCCCAGCCAATTACCCCAATTTTAATTGTGAACAAAAAGAGGCACAAATAGGTTATGTAACCTTGTAAAAGATATGTAATGGCCACACAGGCATTAAGTGGCAGAGCCAAGGCTGTCTAGTTCAAACTTTTCACCACTAGGCTACTCTAGCTAGCAGGAGGTTATTCCAAAGGCTGGAGGGCTCCCAGGAGGAGGTGAATTTTAATGAAGTACTGAAAATTGTTGGTAACTATTTACGAGGCACCTAGGAGACAAGTGAGTGGGGCTCCGAGAGGTACAGTAATCTAGGCTAGTAGAGACAGTAAGCCTTGGGCCCTATGTAGGGTCACTAGCTTCAAGCATGGCCCACAAACTAATTTCTTAGTAACTTCTTCCTCTGAAAAAAAATAATAAGGTCAGGAATAAAAGTAGCATGGGCATGTATGTCTGCACAAAGGTACATAACAAATATACCTCTCATATACTACCAATACTGTTTTGAAGACGATACTTTAACACCAAAAATAATGAATAAAGAGTTATCCCTTAAGCTGGACGCGGTGGCTCAAGCCTGTAATCTCAGAACTTTGAGAGACTGACACAAGAAGACTGCTTGAGCCCAGGAGTTTGAGCAGCCTGGACAACATGGCAAAACCCCATCCCTACTAAAAACACAAAAATTAGCTGGGCATGGTGGCACACATCTGTAATTCCAGCTACTCAGAAAGCTGAGATGAGAGAATCACTTGAATCCCGGAGACGGAGGTTGCAGTGAGCCAAGATTGTGCCACTGCACTCCAGCCTGGGCAACAGAGCGATCCTGCCTCGGGGGGGAAAAAAAAGCTCCTTAAACCGAATGAATTAATAAATACAAAAACCTGATTACACTGTTTTATTTTTCTCATTTTGCCGAATACCACGAATTTGGGAACCACTGCCCTAGATTGCTAAATCTGTGAAGGTGGTTATTTTCTAAATTAACATAGTCAGCAGTGTGTTGCTTGTATATGGTCTCTGTATTTTATTAAACCTACTGAGTAACAAATGCAATATTAATTTTTAAAATAATGTTAAAATTGTGAACAAAACCTTATTATTACAACATATGAAAAAGACAGGTAAAGATTTCTTGTTTTGTTTATATAACTTTTAAGCAGTTGATTGTTATCACTATAATAGTTTTAAATGTTTTTTCCTACTCTTCTACATCTTTGTGTCCAAATGTTAAACAAAGGTAGGATCAACTAGTAATTTGTGAGTTTGTATACTGCACAAAAGCTTGCAGCCAGAGAGTAAGGTATGAAATTCAACCACTTTTTGTGCATGGTTCTACCTAGGAAAAGTCCCTTATCTGGCCTAGCTATGCATGTACCCCAAGGAGAATCTGCATCTAGTCAGCAAAAGATATTCTATAGGCTAGAAGCAGCCCTAGGCTAACTTTTTTTTTTTTAAAGACAGGGTTTTGCTCTGTCTCCCACGCTGGAGTACAGTGCGTTGTTCATAGCTGACTGCAGGCTCAAACTCCTAGGCTCAAGTGACCTTCCCACCTCAGCCTCCCAAGTAGCTGAGACTACAAGTACATGCCACCATGCCTAATTTTTTTTTTTTTTCAGACACACAGTCCTCCTATGTTGCCCAGGCTGATTTGGAACTCCTGGACTGAAGCGATCCTCCCACCTTGGCCTCCCAAAAACTGCTGGGATTATAGATAAGAGACACTACGCCTGGCCACAAACATTTTTTAAATCCAAAATAATAATAATAATAAAATTTGATATATTTTAAAGTTAGTATAAATACATTACCTATAACCATAGTTTATCTGAGGTTTTAAATTCTAAATCACAACTATGATAAACTTGTCCTTTGCTATTCAAAGAGCTGGTCCTTAACTGGGTACATGCTCCCATAATGCCAGTTACTCAGGAAGCTGAAGTGGGAGGATCACTTGAACACAAGAGTTGGAGACCGGCCTAGGCAACAAAGCAAGCCCCTAGTTGAAAAAAATAAAAATTTTAAAAAAGAGGGGTCCTCAAACCTACGTTGGTATCACCTAAGAGCTTGTTAGAATCTTAGGCCCCATCCCAGATCTACTGAAACAAGGTCTACACTTTTAACAAGACCTCTAGGTGATTTATACATACATTACAGTCTCAGAAACAGTGATCTAGACTAGTAGAGAGAGCAAGCCTTGGACTCTCTGTAGCGTCACTAGTTTCAAGAATGGCCCATAAACGAGCGTCACTAGCTTCAAGAAGGGCCCATAAACGAATAAAGTGCCCCCTCACTTGCTTTACTGAACTAACAAGGTAACAAGATACAGCAGCTGTTACCTCACAGTTACCAATCTCACTGCTTAGCAGGGTAAACACACAATTTGCGTGTGTATGTGTAGACATATACATACATACTCTAAAAGGTCACTTTTCAAAACCACATTATTGAGCGGTTTAAAATATAAACTGGCTTTAAATATATTCACCCTTGTGTGAACTCAAATTTCCCCTTAGAAATGTTTTAAATGAGTCCTCTAGTCAATTTTGCATGCATACATGCACCGTAAGAGAAAAGTCTATCAATTCTTTATGCAAAAGTATGGTCATATTTTTTAATTATATCACAGTAAGAAAAGTAACTTCTATAGAACCATTCTGTTCCTACAGTAGAAATTTAAAAGAAAACTTACCACAATTCAATTATGAAAAGCTTTAATGTAATGTCACTGGTAGACATCATTTCTTTACAATTTCATAACTTAAGTTCAACTAAGTACTTGAACGGTTAAAACTAAATAGCATGCATTTAAAATTCCTAGTACTCAGCTAATGTGTATACCTAAAAGTATAAAAAGCAGAAACATAAAAATAATCAGAAAAGATGTTTTAAATGTAGTAAGGATCTAGAAATGCATTCTACTTACGGTAACATAGTGTATAGTATTTTAAAGTGACATCTTATCTAAACGGTATTTCCTCATCATCTGCTTTTGTTACTTCCTATTCATCCATCACATTTGAAAAATTGTATCCAGAAGTTGTAAAGTGTCAAATTGCTTTTGCTTAGAAAAGTTTTCTCTTTACATTATAAGGTATGTGTGCAAAGAATGCCAGCTAAAGTAACAAACCATCATTATGTGAGGACTGTACTGAGCTGGTATCATTGTTGGTTTTCTCAACCTTAAAGTATAAAAGATTTCAAGCATAACCTTAGAAAGAAAAGCATAACAGACTTTTATAAACCCTTCATTCAGATTCAACAATAATCAACTCAACACTGACCATGTTTCCACTTCAGCCCTATCTGTTAACTCTCATTACCCTTTCTCCAATTGCTGTATTTCAAAGCAAATCACAGGTACCTACTGAAATATTTACAAATGAGGAGGAGCAAGCTGGCCAGATAGAAGCCTCCACCAATTGTCCTCCCTGCGGGAACATCACATTTGACAAACATCTACACAAAAAAGCATCTTCATGAGAATTAAACATCAGGTGAGTGGTAACAGTACCTGGTTTTTAACTTCACATTGCTAAAAGAGACACTGAAGAGGGTAGGACAGCCTTGAACTGCCAATGCTCCCCCTCCCCCATGCCCCAGCAGCAGCCATGTGGAGAATGAAGAGAGAATGTCTATTCTTGGGGGAGGGACAGCACAGCAATTTGCTTTTGCATGCTACTTCCTACTCATACATATTAAAAAAATATTTCTAGATGTTATGAAGTGTCAAATTGCTTTTGCTCAGAAAAGTTTTTTTTTTACACTGTAAGATATGTGTACAAAGAATACCAGCTAAAAAGCATGAGCAGCTATACAGACAAAATAGATTTCAAGACAAAAACTATAAAGAGACAATGAAGGTCATAATATAATGATAAAAGGGTCAATTCAGCAATCGGATATAACATAAATATATGTGCACCCAAAACTGGAGCACCCAGATATATACATCAAATATTGTTGAGCTAAAGAGAAAGATAGATCTCAATACAATAATAGCTGGAGAGTTCAACATCCCAGTTTCAGCACTGGACAGATCTAGACAGAAAGCCAACAAAGAAAAAATCAGACTTAATCTGTACTGTAGACAAAATGGATCTAATAGATATTTACAGAACATTTTGTACCACAACTGCAGAACACACATTTTTCTCCTCAGCACATGAATCATTCTCAAGGATAGACTATATGTTAGGCCACAAAACAAGTCTCAAAACATTTTTAAAAACTGAAATAATGTCAAGTATCTTTTCTAGCCAGAATGGAATAAAACTAGAGCTCAATAATGAGAAGAATTTTTAAAACTATACAAACGTATGCAAATTAAACTATATGCTCTTGAATAAACAGTGGGTCAATGAAGAAATTAAGAAGGAAACTGAAAAACTTCTTGGAACAAATGATAATGGAAACACAACATAGCAAAACCTATAGGATATAGCAATAGCAGTACTAAGAGAGAAGTTTATACTTCCGAGTGCCTGCATCAAAAAAGAAAAACTTCAAACAAACGACCTAATGATACATTTTAAAGAACCAGAAAAGCAAGTACAAACCAAACCCAAAGTCAGTAGAAGAAAAGAAATTACAAAGATCAGAGCAGAAATAAATAAAATCAAAACAAAGAAAATACGAGAGCAACAAAACAGTGTTTTTAGAAAAGAGAAAGAAAATTGACAAGTCTTTAGCCAGATGAACTAAGAAAAAAAGAGTGAACACCCAAATAAATAAAATCAGAGATGTAAAAAAAGAGACATTACAATCAACACTGCAGAAATCCAAAGGATTCCTAGAAGCACTATGAGCAATGATATGCCAATACATCTGAAAACCTAGAAGAAACAGATGATTTCCTAGACACATACAACTTACCAAAATTGAACCATGAAGAAATCCAAAACCTGAACAGACCAGTAACAAGTAATGACATCAAATCCATAATAAAAAGTCTCCCAGCAAAGAAAACCCCAGAACCTGATGGCTTCAATGCCAAATTTTATCAAACATTTAAAGAATTACTATCAATCCTACTCAAACTGTTTCAAAAAACAGAAGAGAAGGGAATACATCCCAATTCATTCCATGAGGCCATTATCACCCTGATGTCAAACCAAAGACACACCAAAAAATGCAAACTACAGGCCAGTATCCTTAATGATCACTAATGCAAAGATCCTCAACAAAATACGAGTGAATCAAATTCACCAACACATTTTAAAAGATGATTTATCATGGCCAAGTGGAATTTATCCCAGGGATGCAAGGATGGTTCAATATATCCAAATCAATCAGTGTGATACATAATACCGACAAAAATGAAGGACAAAAACCACATGATCATTGCCAAAAAAATATTTGATAAAATTCAACATCCTTTCATGATAAAAACCATTAAAAAACTGGGTACAGAAGGAATACACCTCAACATAATAAAAGCTATATATGACAGACCCACAGTTAGTATCGTACTGAATGGGGAAAAACTGAAAGACTTTACTCTTAAGATCTGAAACATAACAAGGATACCCACTTTCACCACTATAAAAGCATTTCCATATGCCAACAGCAAACAATCTGAAAAAGAAAATAAAAGTGTAATTCTATTTACAATAGCAACAGATAAAAGTAAATACCTATGAATTAGCTTAATCGAAGAAGTCAAAGCTCTCTACAATGAAAACTATAAAACACTGGTGAAATAAACTGAAAAGGACACACACAAAAAAAACATGCTCCATGTTCAAGGACTGGAAGAACCAATACTGTTAAATGTCCATACTACCCAAGGCAATCTACAGATTAAATGCATTCTCTATCAAAATACCAATGACATTCTCCACAGAAATAGAAAAAGTAATCCTAAAGTGTGTATGGAACCACAAAAGACCCCGAATAGAAAAAGCTATCTAAGCAAAAAGAACAAAACTGAAGAAATCATATTACCTGACTTCAAATTATACTACAGAGCTCTAGTAACCGAAACACCACGGAACTGGTATCAAAAACAGACACACAGACCAATGAAACAGAATAGAAAATCCAGAAACAAATTGTACATCTACAGTGAATTAATTTTTGACAAAGGTGCCAATAACATACACTGAAGAAAGGACAGTCTCTTCAATAAATAGTTCTAGGAAAAACGGGATATCCATACAGAGAAGAATGAAACTAGACCCCTATCTCTCACCATACACAAAAATCAAATCAAAATGAAACTATTATACTATGAAAAATAAAACACTGGGGAAATTCCCCAGGACACTGGACTGAGCAAAGATTTCCTGAGTAATACCCAGAAAGCACAGGAAACTAAAGCAAAAATGGGCAAATGGAATCACATCAAATAATAAAGCTTCTACACCAAAAAGGAAACAGTCAACAAATGAAGAGCCAACCCACAGAATGGGAGATTGTATCTGAAACTATCCACTCTACAAGGTATATATATAACAGAATATATAAGGAACTAAAACAATTCTATTAAAAAAAAAAAAAGCTTAATCATCTAATTTTAAAATGGGCAAAAGGGCCATGCACAGTGGCTCATGCCTGTAATCCCAGCACTTTGGGAGGCTGAGGTGGGCAGATCACTTGAGGTCAAGAGTCTGAGACCAGCCGGGCCTACATGGTGAAACCCCTCTTGACTAAAAATACAAAAATTAGCTAGATGTGGTGGTGGGTGTCTGTAATCCTCCTAGCTATTCGAGTGACTGAGAAACAGAATCACTTGAACCCAAAAGGCAGAGGTTGCAGTGAGAGTCACTGCACACTTGCCTGGGTGACAAAGCAAGACTATGTCTCAAAAAGAAAAGTAGGGTGGGGGATAAAAGATCTGAATAGATGTCTCTAGACATACAAATGGCAAACAGCCATATGAAAGAGTGCTCAACATCACCGAATACCAGCAAAATTCAAATCAAAATGACAACAGAGTTATCATTTCACTCCAGTTTAAATGGCTTTTATCCAAAGACAGGCAATAACAAACGCTGAGGGGGATGCTGAGAAAAGAAAACCCTTTGTACACTGCTGGTGGGAGCATAAATTAGTACAACCACTATGCAGAACAGTTTGGAGGTTGCTCAAAAAACTAAAAATTGGGCTACCATATGATCCAAAAATCCCACTGCTAAGTATACCCAAAAGAAAGGAATCAATTTATCAAAGAGGTATCTGCATTCCCACATTTATTGCAGCACTATTCACAATAGCAAAGATTAGGAGGCAACCTAAGTGTCCATCAGTAGACAAGAGGATAAAGAAAATGGACACATACACAATGGAATAATATTCAGCCATAAAAAAAGAATGAGATCCAGTCATTTGCAACAACATGGATAGAACTCAAAGTCATTATGTTAAGAGAAATAAATGAGGCAAAGAAAGACAAACTTTTGTCTGTTCTCACTTATTTGTGGGAGCTAAAAATTAAACAACTGAATTCATAGAGACAGAGTATAGAAAGACGGTTACGAGAAGCTAGGAAGAGTAGTGGGAGGCATGGCGGGGGAGTGGAGATGGTTAACAGGTAAATATATTTTTTTAATATATATATAAAATAAGATTTTTCCAACAAGAAGCTATAGAAAAATGAAAAAAAAATGAATAAGCTCTAGTATGTGATAGAACAATAGGATGGCTACAGTCAGTAATAACTGTAAATTTAAAAAATACCTCAAAGAGTACAACTGGATTACTTGAAACACAAAGGATAAATGCTTCAAGTGATAGATACTGTATTTACTCTAATGTGATTATTATATACTGTGTACCTACATCTTATATGTTGTATGCCTAAATATATATATAATTATCACCTACTATGTACCCACAAAAACAAAATTTATAAATGAGAACGTTCTTTAAGACAAATACTCCCCCTATTAAACATCCCCAAAGTATCATCCCCCCTCCCTCTCACACAGACATATATTAATCCTTAATATCATCAAGTAACCAGTCAGTTCAAAGATTGTTTTTCAAAAAATAATCATCATAATGATAATGATAACTGCAGCCCAGGACACACTTCCAAGCTGCCTTGGGGAGTGCTCCCCAAAGAAAGATTCTTTACCAACAATTAGTCAAAACATTGGGAAAGAATAAGATCACCTTACATTATTGTAGCAAACTCTCATAACTGTCCAAATATTTTATGAGCTCAAATAAGGCCAAAAAGAGATTGTTTACATTTTTTAAAATCACATATAATTTATTAAAATTAAATACTGTGCCTTCTCTTTAAGGTAAAAAATTGTCTCATTCTTTAATAATATAAATATTATGCAATATTTACCCAAATTTTATTTCCCTCAATATGGCTAATCTAGAAATAGAAATATTATAGATTATAGTTTTTTTAATATATAGACAAGTCAAATTTTGACCAAATTTAGTAGTTTAAAAAAAAAATCCCTAAAGGAGATTGGAATTGAAGTTAAAATATTAAGTTAGACTGCACCTAAACTATAATCAATTACAAAATAGGTTTATTCCTAACATGGACAAATTGTTCTATGTAGGAAAATAACTACATTGTTCAGAGGCCCTCTTATCCATATTCTTTTTCAGACTGCAAAAGTATCTAACTCAGTGGTTCTCAAACTTGTGCACATATCAGAATCAAGGACAGGGCCTTTTAAACACTGCTGGCCCCACCCCAGAGTTTCTTTGTCAGTGGGTGTGAAACAGAGCCTGGTAATCTGCATTTCTAAGAAACTCCCAAGTGACCTCTGCAGAGCACATTTTTGAGAACGCTTTGTTTTTTTTGTTTTGAGACAGGGTCTTGCTCTGTCACCCAGGCTGTATGGCAGTGGTGTGATCATGGCTCACTGCATCCTTATTTCCTGGGCTCAAGTGATCCTCCACCTCAAAAAATTATTAGCTGGGTGTGGTGGCACACATCTGCTGAGACTATAAGCATGTGCCACCATGCCCAGCTAATTTTTAAATTTTCTATAGAGATGGGGCCTCACTATGTTGCCCAGGCTCGAACTCCTGAGCTCAAGCGATTCCACCTCAGCCTCCCAAAGTGCTGAGATTACAGGCGTGAACCACTGTGCTTGGTCAGAGAACCACTGATCTAAATTTCTAAAAGCTTGCATACGTGTATGATAATGGCATTTGTTTTTATCTCACACAATACAGAGGAAACAGCATGAGTTTTAAAGTAATACGTAAGTGGGTTCACACTTCAAGTCTTCCCTCCCTGCTCGTTATAAACTTTGAGAGCAAGTGAGCACTTTTCAGAGCCTGAGTTTCATCTGCAGAGTCACCAAGTTCCAAATTTTCTAGAGAAAAAAAATAGTTTTTTACTGGTTGCCTTCAGGGCACTTTGGGACATCACCTACTAACTGGAACTTACAGGAGCAAGTGCAGGAAGGTGGCATTTATCAATTTCTCTTTAGATAAGGGTTTTAATCACAAAACCAACCTGTTCTAGTTGTCCTGAACAGTTTAAAGACTATCTCTGGAGTCACTGGGGCTCAAGTTTAGTTTCTATGAATTTCCTAAAGTTATCGTTATATTATCACTCAATCTGATTTTTTTAACGAATGTTAGTGCTATCCATGTTCTGCATGTTTTGATAGGTTTATGTTACTATTATATCCTATACCTCCAAATCTCACCTTAACCCGAGCTTTTTCTCTACAAATTAACCTAGTTCATTACCAAATTAATTCACTGTGGGTATTTTTGCTCTGGCTTCTATAAAAGAATGTACATGTATCTATGTAACATGTATCTAGTATAAAAAGTTGAACCAAGTTTACTTCATATTCTCTAGTTTTGACAATATACTGACAGTATTTTTTTAAACTTCGATTTAGTTTTTAAATCATTTTGTTGGCATATCAAAATAGAATTTGTATCCTGAAAGACGAAAAACTCTAAACTTCAAACTGCAGAATACAAGGCATGGGACAATCAACTGTAATATTACTCTAAAGCATACAAAGCGATTTTATTTTCAACTCAGATAAAGTGAATTCAAACTTGCTGGAGTATTGCCTCCTAAAAGGTCCTATTATCAGCTACCAACACAAGAATTTGTGTGTGTGCTTTGCTTTTATTAAAAATCATAATCTGCTGAGAGAACGGCAAGGAAAATCATGCATAATAAGATAAAACTGATACACAATTTTATTAGCAGGTAAGACTGTGTCATTAAAGGAATGGCTATAGGTATTCATTATATTAATAATAAACATTCTCCCAGGGCCAACTATACAGGGAATACAGAACGACCTGGATGAAAGCTCATAAATGCAATGTAGCAAAACAAAATTTCCCAGAGGCTCCAATACTGATACTATTTTCTAATTGTATTCACTGCAATATGGCCATCCATATAAATGAATGGGAATTTAATACAGGAGAGAGGAAAGGGCTGGGTTTTGGAATAAGACGGAGAGGAGTTCAAGTCTCAGCCCTTGCCCCTTGCTGGTTATAAGGCTTTGAGAGTAAGTGACCAAAATTCAAAAGTCAAGTTTCATTTGCAAAACTTACATAATCCTCCAATCTTTTAGGATGATTTTGAGGACTAGATTGAAATTGCATTCAAAACTCTTTGTGGCACAAAGAATAATAAATGGCAGTTGATGTTTTATTTCATAAACAAACAATAAACCTACTCCTGGAAATCTGGTACACATCCTCTTCAATAACAATAATTCAAACTATTTTGTATTTCATATTTCTAAGAGGTGTAACAGATTTATAATATTATTGCTAAAGAAATTCTCAGAAATAGCATTTTCTATTTATAAGATTATTTATTGGTTATTTATTCTTAACATAAAGCCAAATTAAAGAAAGCTTAAGAAAAACACATGTCTCCTCCTTCTCCTTCTTTCTTAAACAGACAGGATCTTGCTCTGTCACCCAGGTTGGAGTGCAGTGGCGCCATCACAGCTCACTGCAGCCTAGAACTCCTGGGCTCAGGCAATCCTCCCACCTCAGCCTCCCAGAATAGTTGGAACTACAGGCACACGCCAATGGGCCCAACTAATTTATTTTATTTTTTGTAGAGACAAGTTCTTGCTTTCCTGCCCAGGCTGGTCTCGAACTTCTGGCTTCAAGCAATCCTTCGTCTCAGCCTCTCAAAGTGCTGGTATTACAGGCATAAGCCACAGTGCCCAGCCATGTTATTTCTTTATAAAGTGTTTAGCTTTATGAATATGGAACTACAATTGCATTTTTTATATTATAGAAACATTCCCATGTATTTTAAGTAGTTATATCTAAAACAAACATGAAATCTTTAAAAATTCTTCCTCACCAATGTAAGTGTAACCTCTGCTATTGACTGAATATTTGTCTCCTTAAAATTCATCTATTGCAACTCAAATCCCCAGTGTTACGAAATTTGGAGGTGAGGCCATTTGGAAGTAACTGGGGTTAGATCAGATTAGGTCATGAGGGTGGGTCCCTCATGATGGGATTAATGCCATTATAAAAGAAGAAGAGACACAAGGTCTTTCTTTCTCCAGCAAGTAAGGATACAATAAGACTGCTGTCTGCAAACCAAGAACAGTGCTCTCACCAGACACCAGGTCTGCCAGCACTTTGATCTTGAACTTCCCAGTCTCCAGAGTTGTGACAAATAAATGTTGTTTAAGCCACCCAGACTTATTCAGTTATAGCAGCCCAAACTAAGATATTCTCTAAGAAAATTCTGAATGTAAAACACGAGAGAAGGCAACATTCATGGAAAAAAGCAGAATCAATAAAAACAGAAGTGAGTAAGAAACAGTGAGGCGGCTGGGTGCGGTAGCTCCCAGCACTTTGGGAGGCTGAGGTGGGCGGATCACGAGGTCAGGAGATCGAGACCATCCTGGCTAACACGGTGAAAACCCGTCTCTACTAAAAAAACACAAAAAATTAGCTGGGTGTGGTGGCGGGTGCCTATAGTACCAGCTACTCAGGAGGCTGAGGCAGGAGAATGGCGTGAACCCGGGAGGCGGAGTTTGCAGTGAGCCGAGATCGCACCACTGCACCTCCAGCCTGGGCAGCAGAGCGAGACTCGTCTCAAAAAAAAAAGAAACATAGAGGCTAGTCTCCAGTACTCATTCCTTTATTCAATAAATGTTTACTGAGCCCAAGCATTGGGTTTTGTGACAAGCACTGTTACTAGGACAATTAGAGCAAATGCCACCAAAAGAAGCACCATTTCTGAGTGAATAAGACAGCTGGGTCATCAGGGTTGCTGTTGGGTCAACAGGTTTCCCAAGTAAAGGGCAACCCCGACACTGTCAACTGCCAGCCACAGCTGGGAAAAAAGAAGGCAAAATGTGAACAAAGAAGGACCAAAGAGATTGTGTGCCCACCTCTAGTACCATTCATAATCCCTCAAAACTTCCCAGTTACAGTGGCACCAGAGTGATCCTGATCCATGTCATCACGTCTCTGTAGGAGGACGAAAGATGATGCCATATGCACAACATTTGTTTCCCAAAGAATATAAGTACTCTTAAAACTCTCACCACTAACAAATTACACTAAGGGGTGCAATTCTGAATACCAAAAAAGAGTCACAAATAAAAGGGTTAATAAAAACACTTCCCAAAATAGGTTATTATAGGTTATTTCTCTTTGGTACCCATAGTCTACCTTTGCTACAAGTCCCATCCTAACCCATGGTGTTTCTTCTCTATAAAAGCTTCCTCAAAAAAGAATGTGGTATCAGTAATTTGAACCTTAATGTGGTAATAAGTCAAATGTGTTTTCTCTCCCATGCTTATTTGCATTTATGGCCTTCTAATAGGTGAATGAGAGATAATGTCTACCATTACTTGATCTTAAGCATTGGTGAATGGTAACAAAGGTACTTGTCAACAATGTACCCCCAGATGACAGACAGGATGGGCTCTGTGGCTAAGATGAGACCCTCAGAGGAAATTAAGTAGCCAGAGCAGGGAAAAGAGTTTGGTCATGTGTGCCTACACTGCTAACTACCACAAGGTTTGTTCATTGACATAAGGTTTTCTTCCTGCAGTTAAGCAGAAGTTCATTCTAGGAAAACACTGTCCAACTGACTCTGGTGGACCACATGACACTAGCTAACACCCCCACCTTGGGGGTCCAGCCAACAGCACTGATTAGACAAGATACCAGCTTTACAAATGTTCTCTCCTGATAAGCAGCTAGAGACCCTAAGCTGGTTCCAGCTGGCTTACAGAGATGGCACATAAAACATCTTTGTGTCTTATAGTTCACCTTCTGATGTAAAGAGCCAAATTCCTCCTCATTTTAATGTTAAAACCCCACCCCAAAGTGAATATGGAATGTATATTAATGTTATATCTGGACATGCACTTGACTTTCCCTGTAAACATTCACAGATATTCCCCAAATCTGATGAATATGTAAGACAGACCCTGGAAGGTTCAAATGTTGCTATTTCCCTCCTTTCAGCCTAGCGTGTGCTTTCAGTTTCCCCAGAAGCTAAGTTTCCCAAAACTGCAGATGGTTAACTTGGAAAATAAAGGTATTTTCCTTTCTCCTTCCTCCGGTAGATCTCACGTTCATTTTTTAACAGACTGAAGAAAGCCAGGTAAGCAAGCATTCCCTGAAATCACACCTCAACTACTAAGCCAAATCTGTCCATTTATTACCTGAAAATTAATGAATGGTACAATTACAAACAGTGACAACTGTTTTAAAACCATGTTTATTAAAACAACAAAAAGTAAGTTACATGGTGAGATTATTCTACCCAACTTTTTACCTTTAAAACATTACACGACGACTCAAGACCCGATCAGTAAAATGAACGTAAATTCTAATAACAGTAAAGAAGTGATAATTTAGTATCCTTTTAAAATTATCAAATTATTCAAAAAACTGGAAAATGGACATGTGACTGTTATCCTAATACTATCAACAAGTCATAAATCACATCTAATAATTTGCTATGGCTGGTTTTTTACTAACGGGGTTTGGCAATTTAGGTTTTCATAATGTGCTAATGCAAAATGTATTGCTGAATTCTACCATGAATAAATTATTTTTAATATTCTAAATTGGTTTCAAATTTCATTAATTAATATTGATCATTTCATTAGTTTATAATTTAATGTAGTTACGCAATTGCTCAATACCTTTTGAAAGCTACATTTAGGAAGCACACATTTAATTCAATTCGACAAATACTTCTGTGGACCCACAATATATCCCAGATATATTATACATTAAAATAAAGCTACAATGATAGTTAAATAGATATGCTTATTATAAGCACCTCTTTGCTGGCACTTAAAACTCCTCAGTTACTCTTCTGGAGTCTGTAATATTTTTACTCTTATACAAGATTAGAGTTTAAAGAAAGTTATCTAATTTCAAAACTTCAAGCACTTACCAAACCTTTAGAAAGTATATTGTCTTACAATGAAGACCTGTTAGGGGCTAATATACCATAAAACGGCAGCAATTGTTTCTTTTTCCTGAATTAAATATATTTCTTAATTTTCTGGATTAAGTAAACCAGTCATAGATGACGGTGTACTTAATTAAATTAGAAATCTTAGGCAATACGAAAAACTTAATATTGTTTTTCATATATACATAACTTAATTATGTGTTAATATGCAAGGAATCTAAGTATACTTTGATACGTGTTGATTTAGAAAATTGTTCTCTGAAAAGCAGTTTTTCTTTTCCCAGAAGGTAACCATTGATCCATACTGTTTGCATACCCTTTCCACTCATTTATCGGCTGTTTTTGTTACTTTAATCTCAAATCATAAAAGCTGACTGGATATCTGACTATTCACTTGAGTTTTATTAGCCTAATAGCTTTAGAACACTGACTAAAATGGGTATCACACCCAAGAAGAGAAAAATATCGTGCAAATAATTTTTACAACACAAGTGAGACTGTTTTTGTCATGCTTATTTCTCACTAGTCTGGAAATTAGTCCTCAAAGCTTATGTAATTAATTATTGACTGTTATCCTCAATAAGGATTCTCAGCACATCAAAAAGTGCTTTCAATGGCACCAATATCTTTACTGTTTGGTCACCAACATAGCCTTAGAGCCTTAGAGCCCCCTCACATAGAAAGCATTCACTAAACACTAGTGAATGAATCTAATTAAATCCTAAGGCCCAGGTTACAGTTAATAGAAGAATTAAAATTAAGTTATAGCCCCCTAATTTAGGACTCTTTCTTACTTATCATTTATTAACTTTTCATGATTACATTTTTTAAAAAACAAAGGGAGAAATGATTACTTTGCAATGACCTATTTCTTGGAGAAATACTTAAGTTGATCCCAGAAAAAGTAAGCAGTGGTTTTGGCTCTAGTTCTTAAACAGTCTATGAGGTTTACACAATAAACACAACATGTAGATACAAACGTTGACCCTTGAAGCCTGCAGGAAATCCTAACTGCCTGAAACCTACACCATCAAATTATCAAATGAAAATCGTATTATCAGCATGTCTAGCATCTGGCAGTAGCCGATCTTGGAAAATACAAGCCAGCATGGATTTAAGAAAGCCACTGTGTGAATACCATAGTTTTATGTCACTGTAAAATAATGAACACTTCTGATATGTTTTTTAGTTTAGTATTTAATGCAGCTTCTTAAAAAACTGATTTTATTCTCCCACTATATTACTATTCTTCTAGTGTACAGCTGCCAACCATAGTTAAATCTGATTAGGCACCGTGCTGAGTTAATCAATCTGATAATGTCAGACATTATTAAGAACGCATACATGATATGGTCACACCGTCTACTATCAGAAGCATGTACATGAAAGCCTTTGTTTTCCTAGAATACTGAAATTGCTTACATTAGCTCAAATTTTTTTTGTGTTTTTGTTTTTAAAGAATGAGAGAAAAATTTAAAAAAACATTTTTCCTCTTCCTTAAGCAGGCACAAAAATTATTCTGTTAAAATATTAATACTATTAAAAATTGCAACTTTGTCTTTGCCAATCCTTGTTTATATAATAGTCTCAAAATCAACATTAGAAGTAAAAATAAAATTTCACAAAAGTACAAATGTTCACAATGTAAAATAGTATCCTGAGATATCTTGAATAACTTTCTATTTCTTTTTTTATAAAATAGAAAATAATTATTAAAGACTCCAAAACACAATCCACCCTCTACTTGTGATTTTATAAATTTGCCACACTCAAGCTTAATTCTAAGCACAAAGGAAAAAATAGCATGATCACTTGAACACACAAGTCTGCATCAGGATCTCACTCTAAGATTCATACATTTTAGCAGGTAGAAAGCATTATAAAACATATTAACATTTTACAAACTTTCTAGCTTTTTTCCCTTCTGAAGACATGGAAGCATTCAAAGAAGGTAAATGAAAGGGAGTTCTATGCTAAATTAACCCCTCCTTAGTTTATATATTAGAATTTTTCGGCCAAAAATGTTTCAAGAGCAGCACAATTTTAGTTTTCTAGTATTCAACTTTAAAAGGTTTGTTTCTTAAAACTAAAATTTAAAATCAAAAATTAGAATAAATGAAGTGTGTTTTTTCCATAAAACTATAATGCTAAGTAGTTTACTGATTGTGTCTCGGTGGGGGAAGGTAGGATGTACCTAAGTTACCAAAGGAGCTGTCTAAAGGAAATGAATAATGGAAAATCATGAAGGCTCTCCGACAACCAACCTGTGCATATGCCAGATAGATACCTTACTTTCACTGGCATCACAAGCCAGATAAAAAGACATAGAAATTTTTTTTAAATAGACTTATCTCTACTTTTCTCCCCTACACCATGCCTTATCAATCTGCAAAGCCCCTGGTATCACTCAGTTAAAGCCCTTAAGTGACATCCTCTCAGATGTGGTCTCTAGAAATCAGATAAGATGGAAGCAAGCATTATCATAACAGAGAGAAGCTCAAATTCAACTTTTTAATGAATCACGATCTGCTGGGCAACATATATTCTATTTCAAATACAAACTTAAGTTTTCCGAACATTGTGACAAAGAAAAAAAAGGTGGGCGCTCTCTGACTTCTAAGTTTCTAATCATTCTTTCCTTCTCCCAAGCTACCTCTTGCAACTCTCCCTCCAGCCTATGATTATGGATTTCTTTTTAAGTTTTGTCTCTTTTTAATTAAAAATTTTAAGCACTCTACCTATAAAACTGAGAATAAGATTGCTGAAACTATAGAGCAATAGAAAATTTCATACTTTACAAACCCACTGTCCACAAAGCAAGTAAGGCATTCTTTTCAAAATATAAATTATCTTACAGGTCCTCCCTAAAAACACTTCAAAGGCTTCCCTTTGCTCTTAGGAAGGACTAAATCCTTAAGGTGGCCAGAAAGACAATGTAGGATTTGATCTAGGCCCAGCCTTATCTTGAGTCAATCTACTGCAGACACCTCAGGATTCCAGTCACAATTGGTCTGTTTCAGGTTCCAGGACATGCCCACCTTTTAGCCACCTCAAGGCCTTCACACATGCTGCCGCCTGTGCCTAAAACATGTCCTTTTACCTTGGCTACCCCACCTAGGCTACCGAGATGTTTATAAGAAGAAAATTTCTCTCTTACCACCGCTTCTCTTACCCTGTGTGATATACTTTTCAGAGCAGCTCAAATTTCTCTTTCATAGCCTTTCCCACAATCGCAATTAAATTAATTGACAGTAATTGTTAACCCTCAGTCTTTCCTCTAGAATGTGGGCATCAACAATGGTTGGTTGTTGATTACTGCAGTCCCCCTGCCTAACACAATGCTTTACACACAGTAGGCACTCAGATATTTCCTGATAGGCACATTAATAACAACTTCCTCAAAAAGTTATTTTGAGGATTACATCGAATAGTCCACATACAGCTCAGGTCCTGACCAGCACTCAAAACAAGTTAGCTGTAATTATTATTGATTTTATATGAGTGAATAAATAAGGGCAATTAGGCAATATTTATTAAAACTCTTCAAAAAAATGGATACTATTTGACATCACTCCATTTATTACCTACACAGCATTTGCTGTAAAGAAATGAGCGCTACCCAGAATATTTATAAATAATATTCAGTATATCATTATTTTAAAGAGCAAAGAATTCTAGGATTAAATTATGGAACACACATATGAAGGAATACAGTCACTGAAAATCATTTTCTTAGGCTGGGCACAATGGCTCATACCTGTAATCCCAGCAATTTGGGAGGAGCCTCTGAGGCAGGAAGCTCACTTTAGCCCAGAAGTTCAAGACCAGCCTGGGCAACATGGATAAACTCCATCTCTATAAAAAATACAAAAAAAAATTAGCCAGGCATGATGCGGCATGCCGTATAGTCCCAGGTACTTGGGAGACAGAGATAGGAGGATCTACTGAGCCAGGATGCAGTGAACCGTGACCTTGCCACTGCACTCCAGCCTGGGCAACAGAGAGGGACTTGTCGCTCTGTTCATACAACAGAAAGACCTTTCAGGAAAGGAAAGGGGTCGGGAAAGGGAAAGAGAAGAGGAAGAAGAGAAAGAAAGAGAAAAAAAACCATTTTCTTAATGCATCCAGGTATTTCTTCAACAATATGAGTTTCATAACTTAAAAGGGTATCAAAAGATAATAACTGTTGGCACTTACAGACTGCCACTGGTTTTAAACATGATCCAAGATCAGAAATCAGCACCACATATAGAGACAAATACAACAGCACAGTAATTCATAGCCACTGTGCTTTAAAAATAATTTTTTAATCAACAGTACAGTCCTATTATCTTTGACTCCCTTCTTATATCAACAGCATTTTTTTTTCATTGTATCAAAGGGTTTCTGCACAATAATGATTCAGTCAGTAAGAAAAGTCATGTCTGTTAACATCTGGATCATATTTTATTACATATATATATATATACACACACACACATACATACATATATGGCTAGTCGAGTGAAGCAGTGGGAGTAGAGAAGGAATAAAGAAATCTGTAACTGGTTATGATCAGTTAGTTGTAAACACTACATTGCATTTGAACCAGGCTGGGTCATATTTTAAACAGCATGTACCATGTCAATTTCTAATAAAAATAAACTGGAAACCAGGAGAATGATTCATGATTCAGCAATTTACAAGTTCTTATTCAGTTATTTCATGATGCTTTAAAAGTATTATACAGTAATGTCACTGATAGGTTCCGGGAAACTGTGACTTTAAGTAAAACCATATATAATGAAACCAATTTTCTTTTTCTCATCAGTGTTATAACTATGTCATTCAAGGACTTGATGTACATCATTTCTCTTAAAGTTAGAGTTTCAAAGAAACTATCAACAACTTATGTGAGAATTTACTGTATTGCTTCTTACTACATAAAATTGTTTTAGAAGTATGAACCATCTGTTATGATTAATTTTATGTGTCAACTTGACTGGGGCACAAGGTGCTCAGACATTTGGTCAAACATTATTCCAAGTGTGTCTGTGAGGGTGTTTTTTGATGAGATAAACAGCTGAACTGGAAGCAAATTGCCCTCCCTAACATGAGTGGCCCTTATCCAATCAGTTGATGGCTTGAAGAGAACTAAAAGGCTCACACTGCCGCAAGACCTGTCTGACTGCTTCTGTCTGACTGCTTGAGATGGAGTATCAGTCTTTTCCTGCTTTGGGACTCAAACTGAAACTTGGGCTCTTCTTGGTCTAGGGCCTGCCAGCTTTCAGACTGGAACTTACACTATTGGCTCTCCTGGTTCTCAGGCCTCTGGACTTGGACAGAAACTACTACACCACAGCTCTCCTGAGTCTCCAACTTGCTATCTCCATATCTTGGGACTTGACCTCCATAATTGCACGAGCCAATTCCTTACAATCAATCTCTCTTTCTCTCTGAGATATATATATACATATATACATACATATATATATATATATATATAGAGAGAGAGAGAGAGAGAGAGAGAGAGGCAGGCAGGCAGACTATTTCTCTGGAGAACTATGACTAATACATCATCCCATACTCTCACTTCAAAATTCCCTCCCACACATACACACTACAATACACTCACACTTGCCATCTTTTGAAGGTCCATTAGAATACAAGTTTCTGAAACTCAAGGTCCATGTGTCTTCATTACAGCTATCATCTTAACTTTTTGGGTGCCTAGTGTATGTTAGTCATGGTAAATAGAGAAATGAATAGAAGTAAGATGAAGTCTGTTTCTTCCAAGTCACTCACATGTTAGAAGAGATGCAAACAGATCCAATCAGGGATAGTCTGTTAACAAATGGAGTATAAACTTAGTTGTCAGCAGGATTTCATAAATGTTAGACAATTACCATTCTTAATCTGAGAGTTGTAATTAAACACTAGATTTGCCTGACAGAAACAACTGCACACCTAAGAGAATGTGTTAAATGAATTCCTGAAACTGTTAAACATTGTAACTAGTAATAAAAATCCACACAAATCAGACCTGACAGAGCACTTTCTCACACAGGAAGCTAGAAATATCAGATGCCAGTAATAATCCATTCAGTCAAACCATTTCCTTCTTAAAAGACTGAAAGCTTCAGAGACCGACACACTCAGTTAGTACCTGTATCAGAACCTACCCTGTCTGCTTCTCTGTATGTACTCCATAGTTCCTCAGGGCCAGAATACCAAAATCACTTGGGGAGAAGGAGAACAGAACCAGCCCTGCAGTGAAGCAGGTAAAGCCTCAGCCACAGGGTTTATTTGTGAGCCAGAATGAGTATTTCCCCTAACTCCAAGCCTTGGTTCCAGGTTCCTACCTCAGGTACAGAATAAGCCAGGCCCATGGGGCTCTCATACACAGGAGTGCAGGAACGGCAAAAGACAAGATCAGTCAAGCCCTTTATGCACAAAATACACCATCTCAGCACATGCATGGCACCCAAAGGCAATTCTACCACAGAACAGTAGACTAAGAGCAGCATCAGGAAACGAGCATTCCTGACCCTCACCTTAGATGAGGAACACCTTGTGACAGGGAGAGCCCACTACACAAAAGGAGCAAATTCATCCACTGGAGAGGTTAAAAAAAAAAAAAGGGGGGGGGGGGCGGAGCAAGATGGCCGAATAGGAACAGCTCCAGTCTCCAACTCCCAGCGCGAGCGACACAGAAGACCGGTGATTTCTGCATTTTCAACTGAGGTACTGGGTTCATCTCACTGGGGAGTGCCGGACAATTGGTGCTGGTCCGCTGCTGCAGCCCGACCAGCGAGAGCTGAAGCAGGGCGAGGCATCGCCTCACCTGGGAAGCGCAAGGGGAAAGGGAATCCCTTTTCCTAGCCAGGGGAACTGAGACACACAACACCTGGAAAATCGGGTAACTCCAACCCCAATACTGCGCTTTAAGGAAACGGGCACACCAGGAGATTATATCCCACACCTGGCCGGGAGGGTCCCACGCCCACGGAGCCTCCCTCATTGCTAGCACAGCAGTCTGTGATCTACCGGCAAGGCAGCAGCGAGGCTGGGGGAGGGGCGCGCGCCATTGCTGAGGCTTAAGTAGGTAAACAAAGCCGCTGGGAAGCTCCAACTGGGTGGAGCTCACAGCAGCTCAAGGAAACCTGCCTGTCTCGGTAGACTCCACCTCTGGGGACAGGGCACAGCTAAACAACAACAACAACAACAACGCAGCAGAAACCTCTGCAGACGCAAACGACTCTGTCTGACAGCTTTGAAGAGAGCAGTGGATCTCCCAACACGGAGGTTGAGATCTGAGAAGGGACAGACTCCCTGCTCAAGTGGGTCCCTGACCCCTGAGTAGCCTAACTGGGAGACATCCCCCACTAGGGGCAGTCTGACACCCCACACCTCACAGGGTGGAGTACACCCCTGAGAGGAAGCTTCCAAAGCAAGAATCAGACAGGTACAATCGCTGTTCAGAAATATTCTATCTTCTGCAGCCTCTGCTGCTGACACCCAGGCAAACAGGGACTGGAGTGGACCTCAAGCAATCTCCAACAGACCTACAGCTGAGGGTCCTGACTGTTAGAAGGAAAACTATCAAACAGAAAGGACACCTACACCAAAACCCCATCAGTACATCACCATCATCAAAGACCAGAGGCAAAAAAACCAAAAGATGGGGAAAAAGCAGGGCAGAAAAGCTGGAAATTCAAAAAATAAGAGCGCATCTCCCCCGGCAAAGGAGCGCAGCTCATCGCCAGCAACGGATCAAAGCTGGACGGAGAATGACTTTGACGAGATGAGAGAAGAAGGCTTCAGTCCATCAAACTTCTCAGAGCTAAAGGAGGAATTACGTACCCAGCGCAAAGAAACTAAAAATCTTGAAAAAAAAGTGGAAGAATTGATGGCTAGAGTAATTAATGCAGAGAAGGTCCTAAACGAAATGAAAGAGATGAAAACCATGACACGAAAAATACGTGACAAATGCACAAGCTTCAGTAACCGACTCGATCAACTGGAAGAAAGAGTATCAGCAATTGAGGATCAAATGAATGAAATGAAGCGAGAAGAGAAACCAAAAGAACAAAGAAGAAAAAGAAATGAACAAAGCCTGCAAGAAGTATGGGATTATGTAAAAAGACCAAATCTACGTCTGATTGGGGTGCCTGAAAGTGAGGGGGAAAATGGAACCAAGTTGGAAAACACTCTGCAGGATATCATCCAGGAGAACTTCCCCAACCTAGTAGGGCAGGCCAACATTCAAATCCAGGAAATACAGAGAACGCCACAAAGATACTCCTCGAGAAGAGCAACTCCAAGACACATAATTGCCAGATTCACCAAAGTTGAAATGAAGGAAAAAATGTTAAGGGCAGCCAGAGAGAAAGGTCGGGTTACCCATAAAGGGAAGCCCATCAGACTAACAGCAGATCTCTCAGCAGAAACTCTCCAAGCCAGAAGAGAGTGGGGGCCAATATTCAACATTCTTAAAGAAAAGAATTTTAAACCCAGAATTTCATATCCAGCCAAACTAAGTTTCATAAGTGAAGGAGAAATAAAATCCTTTACAGATAAGCAAATGCTTAGAGATTTTGTCACCACTAGGCCTGCCTTACAAGAGACCCTGAAGGAAGCACTAAACATGGAAAGGAACAACCGGTACCAGCCATTGCAAAAACATGCCAAAATGTACAGACCATTGAGGCTAGGAAGAAACTGCATCAACTAACGAGCAAAATAACCACTTAATATCATAATGGCAGGATCAAGTTCACACATAACAATATTAACCTTAAATGTAAATGGACTAAATGCTCCAATTAAAAGACACAGACTGGCAAACTGGATAAAGAGTCAAGACCCATCAGTCTGCTGTATTCAGGAGACCCATCTCACACGCAGAGACATACATAGGCTCAAAATAAAGGGATGGAGGAAGATTTACCAAGCAAATGGAGAACAAAAAAAAGCAGGGGTTGCAATACTAGTCTCTGATAAAACAGACTTTAAACCATCAAAGATCAAAAGAGACAAAGAAGGCCATTACATAATGGTAAAGGGATCAATTCAACAGGAAGAGCTAACTATCCTAAATATATATGCACCCAATACAGGAGCACCCAGATTCATAAAGCAAGTCCTTAGAGACTTACAAAGAGACTTAGACTCCCATACAATAATAATGGGAGACTTCAACACTCCACTGTCAACATTAGACAGATCAACGAGACAGAAAGTTAACAAGTATATCCAGGAATTGAACTCATCTCTGCAGCAAGCAGACCTAATAGACATCTATAGAACTCTCCACCCCAAATCAACAGAATATACATTCTTCTCAGCACCACATCGTACTTACTCCAAAATTGACCACGTAATTGGAAGTAAAGCACTCCTCAGCAAATGTACAAGAACAGAAATTATGACAAACTGTCTCTCAGACCACAGTGCAATCAAACTAGAACTCAGGACTAAGAAACTCAATCAAAACCGCTCAATTACATGGAAACTGAACAACCTGCTCCTGAATGACTACTGGGTACAGAACGAAATGAAGGCAGAAATAAAGATGTTCTTTGAAACCAATGAGAACAAAGATACAACATACCAGAATCTCTGGGACACATTTAAAGCAGTGTGTAGAGGGAAATTTATAGCACTAAATGCCCACAAGAGAAAGCAGGAAAGATCTAAAATTGACACTCTAACAGCACAATTAAAAGAACTAGAGAAGCAAGAGCAAACACATTCGAAAGCTAGCAGAAGGCAAGAAATAACTAAGATCAGAGCCGAACTGAAGGAGATAGAGACACAAAAAACCCTCCAAAAAATCAATGAATCCAGGAGTTGGTTTTTTGAAAAGATCAACAGAATTGACAGACCACTAGCAAGACTAATAAAGAAGAAAAGAGAGAAGAATCAAATCGACGCAATTAAAAATGATAAAGGGGATATCACCACCGACCCCACAGAAATACAAACTACCATCAGAGAATACTATAAACACCTCTACGCAAATAAACTGGAAAATCTAGGAGAAATGGATAATTTCCTGGACACTTACACTCTTCCAAGACTAAACCAGGAAGAAGTTGAATCCCTGAATAGACCAATAGCAGGCTCTGAAATTGAGGCAATAATTAATAGCCTACCAACCAAAAAAAGTCCAGGACCAGATGGATTCACAGCTGAATTCTACCAGAGGTACAAGGAGGAGTTGGTACCATTCCTTCTGAAACTATTCCAATCAATAGAAAAAGAGGGAATCCTCCCTAATTCATTTTATGAGGCCAACATCATCCTGATACCAAAGCCTGGCAGAGACACAACAAAAAAAGAGAATTTTAGACCAATATCCCTGATGAACATTGATGCAAAAATCCTCAATAAAATACTGGCAAACCGGATTCAGCAACACATCAAAAAGCTTATCCACCATGATCAAGTGGGCTTCATCCCTGGGATGCAAGGCTGGTTCAACATTCGCAAATCAATAAACATAATCCAGCATATAAACAGAACCAAAGACAAGAACCACATGATTATCTCAATAGATGCAGAAAAGGCTTTTGACAAAATTCAACAGCCCTTCATGCTAAAAACGCTCAATAAATTCGGTATTGATGGAACGTACCTCAAAATAATAAGAGCTATTTATGACAAACCCACAGCCAATATCATACTGAATGGGCAAAAACTGGAAAAATTCCCTTTGAAAACTGGCACAAGACAGGGATGCCCTCTCTCACCACTCCTATTCAACATAGTGTTGGAAGTTCTGGCTAGGGCAATCAGGTAAGAGAAAGAAATCAAGGGTATTCAGTTAGGAAAAGAAGAAGTCAAATTGTCCCTCTTTGCAGATGACATGATTGTATATTTAGAAAACCCCATTGTCTCAGCCCCAAATCTCCTTAAGCTGATAAGCAACTGCAGCAAAGTCTCAGGATACAAAATTAATGTGCAAAAATCACAAGCATTCTTATACACCAGTAACAGACAAACAGAGAGCCAAATCAGGAATGAACTTCCATTCACAATTGCTTCAAAGAGAATAAAATACCTAGGAATCCAACTTACAAGGGATGTAAAGGACCTCTTCAAGGAGAACTACAAACCACTGCTCAGTGAAATCAAAGAGGACACAAACAAATGGAAGAACATACCATGCTCATGGATAGGAAGAATCAATATCGTGAAAATGGCCATACTGCCCAAGGTAATTTATAGATTCAATGCCATCCCCATCAAGCTACCAATGAGTTTCTTCACAGAATTGGAAAAAACTGCTTTAAAGTTCACATGGAACCAAAAACGAGCCCGCATCTCCAAGACAATCCTAAGTCAAAAGAACAAAGCTGGAGGCATCACGCTACCTGACTTCAAACTATACTACAAGGCTACAGTAACCAAAACAGCATGGTACTGGTACCAAAACAGAGATATAGACCAATGGAACAGAACAGAGTCCTCAGAAATAATACCACACATCTACAGCCATCTGATCTTTGACAAACCTGAGAGAAACAAGAAATGGGGAAAGGATTCCCTATTTAATAAATGGTGCTGGGAAAATTGGCTAGCCATAAGTAGAAAGCTGAAACTGGATCCTTTCCTTACTCCTTATACGAAAATTAATTCAAGATGGATTAGAGACTTAAATGTTAGACCTAATACCATAAAAATCCTAGAGGAAAACCTAGGTAGTACCATTCAGGACATAGGCATGGGCAAAGACTTCATGTCTAAAACACCAAAAGCAACGGCAGCAAAAGCCAAAATTGACAAATGGGATCTCATTAAACTAAAGAGCTTCTGCACAGCAAAAGAAACTACCATCAGAGTGAACAGGCAACCTACAGAATGGGAGAAAATTTTTGCAATCTACTCATCTGACAAAGGGCTAATATCCAGAACCTACAAAGAACTCAAACAAATTTACAAGAAAAAAAAAAACCCATCAAAAAGTGGGCAAAGGATATGAACAGACATTTCTCAAAAGAAGACATTCATACAGCCAACAGACACATGAAAAAATGCTCATCATCACTGGCCATCAGAGAAATGCAAATCAAAACCACAATGAGATACCATCTCACACCAGTTAGAATGGCAATCATTCAAAAGTCAGGAAACAACAGGTGCTGGAGAGGATGTGGAGAAATAGGAACACTTTTACACTGTTGGTGGGATTGTAAACTAGTTCAACCATTATGGAAAACAGTATGGCGATTCCTCAAGGATCTAGAACTAGATGTACCATATGACCCAGCCATCCCATTACCGGGTATATACCCAAAGGATTATAAATTATGCTGCTATAAAGACACATGCACACGTATGTTTATTGCGGCACTATTTACCATAGCAAAGACTTGGAACCAACCCAAATGTCCATCAGTGACAGATTGGATTAAGAAAATGTGGCACATATACACCATGGAATACTATGCAGCCATCAAAAAGGATGAGTTTGTGTCCTTTGTAGGGACATGGATGCAGCTGGAAACCATCATTCTTAGCAAACTATCACAAGAACAGAAAACCAAACACCGCATGTTCTCACTCATAGGTGGGAACTGAACAATGAGATCACTTGGACTCGGGAAGGGGAACATCACACACCGGGGCCTATCATGGGGAGGGGGGAGGGGGGAGGGATTGCATTGGGAGTTATACCTGATGTAAATGACGAGTTGATGGGTGCTGACGAGTTGATGGGTGCAACACACCAACATGGCACAAGTATACATATGTAACAAACCTGCACGTTATATACATGTACCCTAGAACTTAAAGTATAATAATAATAATAAATAAATAAATAAATAAATAAAAAACAGCACTTCTACATAAAAAAAAAAAAAAAAAAAGGAAAGGAGTCTTGACCACAGAGTCATGGACCCAGAGGTAGGGACCTGCCTGGATCATCGCTGCTGGAGTAGCAGCCAGACAGGAAATGCATGAGCTACTCTGGACGTGCACCAGGACAAGGCATTTCTGGAGTCAGCACAGTTATGCAGAAGAGACTCTAAACCAAGATTTTCAAATAATTTCGAGTTCCTGGTATTGTTTTGATCCCTATTTCTTGATTCTTAGCCCCTGGGGCTGCTACGGCTGAGAAACATGTTACTCACTTATAAACAGAATAAACATTTTTCCCCTTTTTCTACCGGGCATCTCACCACATTAAGCTGCACATTATTTTCCTTCCTGTATGATTTCTATTACTGCTTCCATTGTCATGGCCTTTCTGCTCTCTGCCCATGAAGGGCCCCAGTGTCCTGCACAAGCTATTTCAGCTGTTGATGTTGCTGATGCTGATGCTCCTGGCTCCAACTCAAATATCTACTAAAAGCTGCTCTTTGGTGCCCAGAGTAGTTGAGATTCTCTTAAATGGCCTTTTGCATGACAGTAACAAATTTTTCCTCTCTGCTCTCTTTCTCTTACCCCAACTTCCAGCCTCAAATCCTGTCCTTTTGGAAGGTAAGAACTGATTTCCTAGCAGGCTGTGATCCTTTCCAACTAATAAATATAGTCCAGTCTCTGAGTGCCCTCTACATTTCTTCATTTCAATGTGTCCTCAAGAGCAATAGGGCCCCAAAAGCCTTCGGACTTTAGCTTTTAACACTACATGCCAACTCTAGGTGGGTTTCAAATGCACTGCCCACCTAAAACAAGCTTCCTATGTGAGAGAGACAAACCCTTACCAATGGTTCCCTGCAGCCTCAACCACATGCATTCTTGGATGAGGAAGCTCTGAGGCAGTAAGGCTACCATATGTAACTGGAGGAGAAATGGCAAAAGGGGATTCATTTTATTTTCACTAAAATTCAAGGTTTCTCTGTTGTTCTCTAGCTTACTCCATCTTTTACCCCTAGTCCCCCTTCAGCAGGCCTTATTTAGAGTTCAGGATAGAACTGCTGCTTTCTGGTCCCAGTAAACTCTCCAGTCTGGTTACACAGGCTTCATTCACATCCTAACTTCAGCCACCTTTTCTAAGCTAAACCTCATTACCACATGGGGAGGGTGAGGGCACTGAAGTGAGAAAGACACCCTAACTTCTCAGTAGAGATGATCCACTTGCCACCTTCAATGATCTGAATTCCATCCCCTCCAAGTCCAACCACACTCACCTTGCAGCATCAATCATCACTGCTTTTTTAATCTTCAATTCTTCCCTCTCCATTCGTTCCTTCTTCGTAGCATATAATCAGTCTCAAGCCTCTTCAATTTCTTAAACAAAAATCCTCCTCCCACCTCTGGTCCTTTCCTTCTTCCCTTTACAATTTGCTTCTACAAAGACATTTCTATACAGAGAGGTTTGCTGCTTTCTCACCTTGCACTCACAATTCTGCAACACTTCACTGATGCTATTACTACTAAAATACACAAGATTTATCTTGAAATGTAGTGAACACTTTTCAGTCTATATCTAACCTGGCATCTCTATGCTGCATTTCACAGAACTGAAAAATTGACCCACTTGGCTTGTAAGACAATCCCTAGCCTGGAAATAATTACCCATTCAGTTGCAAGCTTAATAATACGAATACAATTACTACAATGTTCCTTGTTTTCAATTTCAAAGCAAAGATCTTAACTATATTATCTGCTCATTTGATTTCTGAAGTATATCCAAAACCAAGGACTGACTGGCAAATGTGCAGGCCATCCATTTCATTCTCCTAAGTTATCTGGATTTTATGTATGAATCACACCAAACCAAGCATACTTGGGCCACATCATCACGATCTCTCACAGAATTCTTACCAAATGATGCTTTGGCATTATATTCTAAAATTTCTTTGTGGGATCAAAAGAGGCAGTCCTATTAAAAACTCACAGTCACATGATATAGGAATGATGTTGAAGAAATCATCCCAAATCTCCCAGAGACTCCTTTTGTAGCTCGCACAGGGATTTTGAGAATTCCTAAGAAATAGGTTTTATGTTTGCTATTCTAACACTTTTGTCCTCCCCACCTTTTTTTTTCTTTTCCTTTTTTTTGCCATAGAAAATTCAGAGTCAAAGTCACGATCCAGCTATAATAGCTGTGTAACCTAAAGACATGAACAGTGAAAATGTTCTTTCTCTTCCGGTTGGGACACTTACTCTAATTTGCATTTCCTTCTGTAGAGATTAGGGAGCAAAGGTAAGACTTCCTAGGTTTGCAGTCTACCTCCGTCTTCCAGAATGTTAAATTTTGGTAAGTTACTTAACTCTTCCATCATTTTCTCGACAGCAAAACATAGGTAACTGTAGTACCTACATCGTATGATTAATCTAAGAATTATGTAAGATCATGTGCCCGATTCATAGTAAGCACTCAATAAATGTTAACTGTTATTAGTCACCATGAATACTCTGTAGAATGAAATGAAGTACAAAATAACTTAGTCTGAGTTGTCTCATCTAGAAGCTTGTAAGAAAAATAGGGAGGCTTTTATCTATTCTAAGATACAACTGACCTATGCAGTTTCACTAAAATTTTAAAATAATAAACAGGCTAAGAATTCTAAGATTTTTAAAGATATACGCCATCTATGAACCAAGCTCTATAAAAATAGTATAAAGTCAGGACTTTTAATGCTCTTTTTAAGCCTTTGCCAAAATACTATGAAAATCAAAATGACAGAAATGGTCTTTTAATAAGCAAATGCACTCCTTAAAATTAAGCAGGGCTATGTTCAAACCACCCTCTTTTTTAAATATCAAATCATTGTAGCTCTTAAATGAAAGGCCCTCACCCACTATAAAAAAATAAATAAAGATGAGCATCTTCCACTACGGTGATGATGCTATTATCATGTTCCAAAAAGTGACTCAAGCAATAAGGGACTGATTCTGTTAGCCTGTCACTGTCGGAACAGCTAAGTACCAATTACGTCAAAGTCAAAATCAATATTATAGGCAGATGCTCTTCAGAAATTCTATTCAAGTTAACTCATCTAATGACTTTTACAGTTCAACTGAAACACACAAAAGATCTTCATATAAGTAGTTAAATACAGTATCTTTACAAATGGCTCTCACACATAAACATCAGATTTTACAAATATCTGTATAAAAGATTTAAATAAATAAAAAAAACCTATAGTTCTTTGCTTACCTAACTCAAGTATGTGTCAAAATTCCGTTGAGCAGTCAGAATGGCTCAAGTAGTCAGTGTATTAAGTACAGAGTTAATATGTATTGCTGTATCACCTGATGCTCTCCCTCTCAGCTAAGAGTTCCTTCTCTCCATCTCTGTTCTATAACAGCAACTTCTGCCTGCTTTTCCTCATCAGTAGGAAGCAATTTCCCTCTGTACACTCAGAAAACAATCTGGCACAATTCCAGAAGAGCTTTTTGCCTTCTGAAGCTAAAGACAAAAATTCAAGACCACAGTAAGGCTTCAACATTGTACCCTGAAACCATAAAACTCCTAGAAGAAAACATATGGAAAAATCTCCTTGACATTTTTCTTGACAGTGATATTTCTGGATGTGACACCAAAAGCATGTGCAACAAAAGTGAAAATAAACAAAACTACATGAAACTAAAAACCTGCATTACAAAGGAACCAATCAATGAAATGAAAAGACAATCTATGGAATGGGAGAAAACATCTACAAACCATGTATCTAATAAGGGGTTAATATCCAAAATATATAAGAAGCTTATATAACTCAATACCAAAAAAAACCCCACATAATTTGATTTTAAAATGGCCTACACTGGACATGGTGGCTCATGCCTACAATCCCAGTGCTCTGGGAGCCCAGGCGGAGGATTGCATGAAGCCAGAAGTTTGAGACCAGCCTGGGCAACATAATGAGACTGCATCTCCACAAAAAAAAAAAAATATTTTTTAATTAGTTGGGTGTGGTGGCATGCACCTGTAGTCCTAACTGTTTGGGAGGCTGAGGCGAGGTGATTGCTTAAGCCCAGGAGTTGGCTGCAATGGGCTATGATCATGCCACTTCACTCCAGCCTGAGAAAAAGACCACGACTCTTGTTTCTAAAATTTTAAAAATTGGTAAGAGACCTGAATACACATTTTTCCAAAAAAAGACATACAAATGGCCAACAGGTACATGAAAAGATGTTTAACATCACTATCATCAGGGAACTGAAAATCCAAACCATAACGAGATATCGGATGGCTATTATGAAAACGACAAGAGAAAAGTATTGGTGAGGATGTGGAGAAAAGGGTGCCCCGTGCAATTCTTGTGGGGAATGTAAACTGGTAGAGCCACTAAGGAAACCAGTATGGAGGCTCCTCAAAAAATTAAAACTAGAACATTGTTTTAACAATGCTACTTCTGGGTATATATCCAAAGGAATGGAAATCAGAATATCAAAGAGATAACGGCACTCCATGTTAACTGCAGCATTATTCACAACAGCCAAGATATGGAAACAACCTAAGTGTCCACAGACCTATAAATGAATAAAGAAAATTAAGTTTGTATATATATAAATAAAATGGAATATTATTCACCCATTTAAAAAAGGAAGGAAATCCTGCCATTTGCTACACATTGGATGATTCTGAAGGGCATTATGCTAAGTGAAGTGAGAAAGAGAAAAACAAACGCTGTAAACGATTTCACTTATGAATGAAATCTAAAGCAGCTGAACTCATAAAAGCAACGAGTTGCATGGTGGTTGCCAGAGCTGAAGGTAGGGGAAATGCAGGGATGTCAGTTAAAGTGCACCAACCTTCAGGTATAAGATGAATAATTTCTGGAAATCTAATGTACAGCATGATAACTATAGCTAATAATACTATACTGTATACCTGGAATTTGCTAAAAGAGTACATCCTAATGTTCTCTCACACAGAAACATAAAAAAATTGGTAACTATGTAAGGTGATACATGTGTTAGCTAACTTGATCATGGTAAGTTTCACAATATAAGTTTCACATGGTAAGTTTCACATGTTCACCATATAAACATGTATCAAATCACCATGTCATACACCTTAAATATACACAATTTTATTTGTCAGTTATACCCCAATAAAGCTGGAGGGAGAAATGAGAAAAGGAAAATAAAAACTTTTTCTGGGACCAATGCATTACAAATGACCCTGAATTTCTTACTAGAATATTACACTTTTTAAAAGACTTTCAGATGTAATTCCTAAGCTTTAAAAAAAAAAAAAAAAAAAAAAAATTCTACCACACTGTTACATTGCTTATCAAATACTCAGTTCCATTACCTTTCTTTCTTTCTTTTTTTTTTTTTTTTTTTTTTTTTTTTTGAGACAGGTTCTTGCTCTGTGGTCACCCAGGCTGGAGTGCAGTGGCACAATCTCGGCTTATTGCAACCTCAGCCTCCTAAGCGATCCTCCCACATCAGCTTCCCAGGTAGCTGGGACTACAGGCACATGACACCATGCCCAGATAATTTTTATATTTTTTTAGAGACAGGGTTTTGCCATGTTGCCCATGCTGATCTCAAACTCCTTGGCTCAAATGATCCACCCACCTCAGCCTCTCAAAGTGCTCGGATTACAGGCACGAGTCACCATCACACCCAGCCCCATTACTGCCTCCCTCCAACTCCCACCCAAGACAGGGTTTCACTCTGCTGCCCAGGTGGACTGCCACGGTGCAATCACAGCTCATTGCAGCCTCAACCTCCTAGGCTCAGTCTCCGAAGTAGCTGGGACTACAGGCATGCACCATCACGTTCGCTAACTTCTTTCTTTTTGTAGAGATGGGGTTTTACTATGTTGCCCAGGCTGGTCTTGAACTCCTGAACTCAAGCAATCCTCCCACCTCGACCTCCCAAAGTGCCGGGATTACAGGAATAAACCACGTACAGATCATAAGTTCCATTAAATTATAGAAATTAGATTACAGGGACAATATCACGAGATTGTCTTGCTTTTTCAAAAAAGTGAATTTTTACACATAATTGGTTTAAAGAACTGTATCATTTCCACATCCTACATTTCATATTTTCTGGGTTTTCATACATAGTCTTTTAATTAAAAGTACAGAATGAAATATTATTAGCAGACTGAAAATAATTCAAGTACAATTTGGCACGGGCTGATAATTTACAGCTGCTTTTAAATTCAAAAATGTGTAGCATTATAAACACATATAATAAATGGATTAGACAATATTGTTTTTAAATTACATAACATATCCATCAGGCTTATTTATAATGTTTCAAAAAAAAACCTATTAGAAATTTCCTTTTCAGATGCTTTCAAAGACAAACAAATCAGTAATTTTTAACCCAACAATGTTATATACACATCTAGGACTTCATTGTGATGAATCAAAAAGATAAACCAGGGATGTCAGATTAAACTCTATTTTAAATCACATAAAAAGAATAACAACATTTTAATTAAAAAAATTTACTTTTGTGAGAAAAGATAATTCCAGACAAGTATTATATTTAACGAACTTAAGTAGGATTTTGCAGTCTACTGATAAGAGGTGGTATTTCCATCCACACCTCTTATTGGCACTATAAAGCAGAGAAAAGTTAATAGGCAAAACTGGTGAATTTTACTTTTGTTTCAGAATTGGGAAAACTCTCGAGGGTCCTTTTACCCCAAAATCTTACACTGAAATTTTTCATGGTTAGGACCCCATCAACCTCTTCCAATATGCTGAATCATCCAAACAATTTCCACAGGGTATATATGATATAAGGTAATTTTTCTATATGTTATATTCACACATGTAATACAGCGTTTGATCCCTAAATTTCACTCCAAGAAAAATTACAATATTTGAGTCAAGACATTTTTTTTTTTTTAAGTTCCAGGATACATGTGCAGAACACATAGGTTTGTTACAAAGGTATATGTGTGTCATAGTGATCCTCCTGCCTCAACCTCTTAAGTAGCTGGAATTACAGATGCAAGCCATCATGTGAGGTTTTCAAACAATACTTTTTTAAAAATAAGAAAAAAATTCAGTAGCAAACAATGCAGTGCTTTCACTAAATATTTACAGAAAAGGGAAAAAAAACCTAACCTCTTGCCAAACCATGCCTAAAAGATAACTTTAATATAAGATTTAACGAGCACAGCTACACTTGGGATAACTCCTAGTTCATGGCCATGAATACATGTATGCATGCATGTGCACAAATGCACACACACACACAAGGAAGTAGACAGTGATTTAGGGGGCCTCACTGGATGTGGGAAGACTGCCCACAGATGTGCTGGTTGGTAATATTTATGCCCCTGTTCCACACTTTTCCATACCCTAAAGTGAACTGTGACTTCTTTTCCACTACAATGTTCATTTTTAAAAGATTTCACCTGTATAAAATTGGTTATCTTAAAGAAATAAACTGTCAAGGATTTCTGTGTTTCAGAAAAAGTCTTATTTTGTGCAAGTCAAAACACTGTGACAAATACCTTCTCCTTTCCTGGGGTTAGATTCATTTTTATAAGCTCATTACCAAAATAAAGATGTTTGTTATAATCAACATAATAATCTAAATTTTGGGTAGATAGCTCATTTTACTATTGTTGTGATTAACAAAACTGATATACAAAGACAAAGTACTTAAAATCAATGCATTTGAAATCAGTAGGTTAGGTGACTTTTTTCAACAGGCCATACTAAAGTCAGTTGATACGAACATGTTTAAATTGTTTTTCTTCTCTTTACTATCACTATTAACATGACCTTCACCAAAATTATTTCCAATACTGTGACTCATCCTTTCTCTTATTCTACTTTCAACTGCTGGTGACATCTCTCTCCCTTTTCGTCCTGCCAAAAATATCTACTAGTCACTATCTTTGCTCCCCTTGTGAGGAACTGACTGTTTTGCCTCTCTAATCCAATGTAAATTCTTGATCTGATCTTCGGTGTGCTCAGTAACATGGTCTCATCTTGCATATTTAGTTGCCATTCCATCCTGCTAGCATTCCAGTCCCATTCCTATGCTAGGCTTAACCTCCATTATTAGTATAACTCATTCATACTTTACAGAACCAATCACAAAGTTACATAGGTACTGTCATCTCTTCTCATTAACCTTTTTTTAATCCATTTCCAATAATCACTTCTCCTAGGAAGATAATGTTTTAATGACAGTAACTGAATAGATGAAAGAGATCTAAATGAAAGAAAAGCAAAAATACAGAACATAAGGAATTACACCAAGTATAGAATATTTCATAAAATTCTAATTTTCTAATCCTATAGGATTGCGAGAGTAAAGCAAATGCCAGCCTAAATACGATAAATTTTCCCACAAAATACTATTTTCTCCTAATTAAGAGAGAGAGAGATAAAAGTAATTTTAATATGACTAGATATTGGGTATGTTTTGGTTTCAAATGTACCATGAACCACACAAAAAAAAGTAAAACCAGCCATGGTGGTCTGCGGCGGTAGTCCCTGCGACTAGGGAGGCTGAGGTGGGAGGATCACTTGAGCCTAGGAATTACAGTCCAGTCTGGGCCACATAATGAGACTCTAACGTCTTAAAAAAAAAAAGCGGGGGACGGGGGGCGGTGGGAAACAGCCAGAAGAAATTCCTTATATATTAAACCTGTCTTTCTTAAGCAAGATAAAGCAATGGAGCTTTATCTTGCTTAAGTACATCTATTTTGTTGCAGACCTCCACTTATGAAATTGGCCCTTAGGCAGAAGCAGAAATATAAGAAGGAAAGTTCAGTTCCTGGTTTTACAGTCCTGGAGTCAAGGAAGCAGTGAAGGGCTAGTCCTGCTCTGATGAAAAGCTGGATAGGGAAAGATTACCAAGAAAGATCTTAGCCTGAGCCATGTGCTCTGGGTGTCATTACATCCATTCCATTTAGGTGATAACACGAAACCATTACAGTTCAGGTTTGGAGTCTCCTGAAAGATGAAGACGCACACAGAGGAGCTGTGGTTCAGAAGAAGTTATTACAATAGCTTCTCCCACAAGCTACATCCATCCAGAGGAAAGGAATACATGGTCCATAAAAGCATACTCTTCCTAAGACCTGAAGTAGCAAAGGGGAGAAATGATATGTTGGTGCCAGTTCCTTCGTGGTTCGCACCACCTAAATAAATAGGTTTCTATTCTTATGTAAGCGCCTGGTGTTCCATCAAAACATGCAGGCAGGGTAGGAAGAACTGAAACAGACTGCATATTACTCAAGTTAGACCAGAGGCCTTTCTGGCAACCTCAGGGAGAAAAAAATGGAATGGACAGCAATAAGGACAAAGTGATTGTATATGTGTGTGTGTGACAGCAAGGACACATGCAGGCCTTAGAGATAAGTAGATAAAGCTCCTATGTGAAAGATTAAACAAAATGTAACGCACTGTGTTAAAATGTAGAAAGAACTCAGAAGAAAAAATACAGCATGCTACTGACCTTAGTCTTATGAATTATTAAACTATATAAATCCTACTTTCAAAGGGATTTTATTAATTGCTTTCAAAGAAATTAACCATAACCTCAACAAATCACACTTTTATTGCTTTTTAAAATTTATAACTAAGAACTTTAATGTTCTTAATTAAAAATCATAGTGCTCAAAGAATCTAGTTTGAAGCTATAGTTTTTGTCAAAAATTACAACACAAAAGTTTTAGTTTATATAATGAAAATACACACACACATATATTTTGTTATGGAATATCCTTTAAAAAGCTAATAAAAACAGTTCTATAAATTCCCAAGTATTCAAACATGACAAGGCAGTAACAATATTTTACTTAGACGTACAAATGGCTAAAATAATCATTTTAATTAGAAATATCATGATGAGATTATAAATACAATCCTATTAACTTCAGTGAAGTCTTTCCCATAATGCACTAAAAAGCAGGTGTATCCTAAAAAGAACTCTGTAATCAGAAATTAAGAACAAAAGAAAAATTAAGTGGTTGCGACTCATATGCCAGCTTTATTCTAAAGAGCAGGAAAACAGAATGATCTCTTTACAGTGGTCTGTGATGGGCAGCACAGTGTCGTCTCCAGAACTAACCTCAAAAGCTGTTTTGGGAAAGCAAGTTTACTAATAAATACTCTCAGAAGCTGTCTTGTATTTATTTTTACAGGCAGAGTTTTGTAAAAATTTATGGGAAAGACTTCATTGAAGTTAATAGGAGTAACAGAAGCTCATACTTCTGTAAAATAGAAAAAAGAGAGAGCTTAGACTGATCAATCACTTCCCACCTATATCAGTGTCAATTATCTGGAAATGCTCTTTTGCTCTCTACTTTGACTCTACAACTTTATTTCTCAATTCCCTTCGAGCTGTCTCACTAAATCCCTAAATTTTTGCTCTCTGTTGACATAGCAAATCATTAATAAATAGTAAACCTGTATCTTTTACTTCTCTTCTACGATGTGTTATTTTAAGTGCCTGATGTTAATAAAACAGTCAAATAAATATTACTCCTTGGCCTGGCATCGTGGCTCATACCTGTAATCCCAACACTTTGGGAGGCTAAGGCAGACAGATCGCTTGAGCTGAGGAGTTCGAGACCAGCCTGCGCAATATGGCAAAACCCTGTCTCTACCAAAAAAAACCAAAAACCAAAATACATACACACACACACACAAACTACAAAACATAGCAGGGCACAGTGGTGTGCACCTGTAGTCCCATCTACTTGGGAGGCTGACGTGGGAGGGTCACTTGAGCATGGGAGGAGATTACAGTGAGCTGTGATCACACCACTGCACTCCAACCTGGGCAACATAGTGAGGCCCTGTCTCAAAAAAAAAAAAAGTTACTCCTTAAACTGACCTCAGCAATTTCTCAACAAACTTAAGATGGCCAGGTTATATGCCATCAGAAACCACTTAAGATGGCCAGGTTATACGCCATCAGAAACCACTTATGCAGCACTGGCTTACCCTTTTCATTACTTTCTTCTAAACATGGCCATACGCTTACTAATGTATCATGAGATATACGGGGAAAAAAAAGCCTTAAAGAAGCCGATTTCATAAATCCTTTTAAGATTATACAACAACCTTAAGAATTATCTGACCACACCCTGCCTTTCCAGCTTCCTCTTCCCCTCACATCCATTCTCTCTTCTAATTTCTACCTTTCAAAACCCAGCTCACTGTGGCCTCCCACAGCAATTCCTTCTTGGCTACTCCTCCCCAGCCAGGATCAAACACCCCCAATCCCTTTCCAGATAATCCCACAGTATCCTATAATTTCCATCAGAACAACGCAATATCTTGAATGAGAATTTTGTAAATAGGAATTTCAATGAAGCCAGAGATATACCTTAACATACAAATTTAAGCCAATATACTGGATTTTAGTTAATTATTAGCTCCCACACTGGTCAACATGTCCCTTGAGAACACAGGCTTTCTCATCTCTGTATTCCTAGGGAGTTGCACAAACTAGCCTGGACCAGCTTCTTAAACACTGGCTACTGGACTCTCCTATTACTGCCCCACAAATACCTATGTACACTTCCAGAAAGTGGGCAACCAGATGTTCCCTAAACCCAGGATTAACCCAGCATCCCTTGGTCAAAATTACCTCTTCCCCATGTTTTCAAGTCATTCTTGATGTAAGCATCAGTTGGCATATTTAATAAAGTATGACTGGTATCAGGGTCTAATTAGATGCAAAAATGAATCTCTTCAACTAAAGCAGAGGTCTCTTGGAGCAAGGACCCAGTTATTCATCTTAATTCATTCCCACCACCATCTATACATGCCTGGAGACTTTATAAGCACTCCATAAAATACAAAACTATATTTGAGGGTATTCTCAGAACATGTGGTTATGTCTCTTTCATGTCAATAGCACATTTCTTTTTATTGTAGCTCTATTCTACTAGACTGGTAGTTCCTTGAGAGCTAGAACTAAATTTTCTTAAAATCACAAATTTAAAAATTAATATACCCTATTTGAGAGAGGTCAGAAGAGAGATCACCTGTAACTTCATTACTATAGCACAAGGATTATAAATTATCTTCTTTTCTGGGGATTTTTTCATATTAATACTTTATAAACTTATAATCACAATTTACATATAATCTAGTCCTTTTTATATGCATCTTTTCATATTACTATATTCCTTGCCCATTTATTTTTATTGGATATATAACCATCCAATGAATGGACTAACTCTAATTTACTCAGCTATTTCTCTTCACATAATATTGTTCACTTCCATATTTTCATTGTTACAGGTAATAAGTCCATATTTTTGATCATTTTCCATAAAAGCCCCTTATATGAAATTAGTGAATTAAAGATTATGAACTAACATTTTTGTTGCTACTGAAGCACAGCGCCAATGTGCTTTCAATTTAGAATTATACCTTTCACAGTCCACTAGAAATGGCAGTGGTTTCAGCAGCACTATGTACAATTCCTTGTTTTAAGTCTTATTTCCTAGATTACTAACAAGCCTGAACATATCGCACATGCCTGTTTACTAACCATATTTCCTCCTTTGTGAACGGTTTGTATACTATGCCCATTTAACTATCACAGTCATCACAGGTATTTTCACTGGCTTGTCATCCTCTCCCTGTCTCACCGTGAATACGTTTTTCCAGTTTGTTATTTGCTTTTAGTGGACTATCTTTTCCTCCCTCTTCACCAAACACATACTTTTTGAAAGCATTTCAGTTTGTAATTTTATCTACTCAAACCGATTATTTTCTTTATAATTTCTCCTAACATTTCTAGAAGTCAGCCTCCAAATCTGTTTTCTCCTAGCTTTATTTACTTTTATATTTAAACCTTAAACCACAGATAAGGAACATGTCATCTCTGCATGCCCCCAAAGAACCTATTTCAGTACCTTTCACATGCTAAGCATTCAATAAATGCTTCTTACATATTCTTTATTAAAAGGTAAAATTTAGAAAACAGTAGCCATTATTGGACTCTTACTAGTTTCTTTACAAGCTGATTAATCAATTTAGATATGAAAGTAAAATACACTCCATAATGAATGACAAGGCAATGCTGCAGCTTTGATGTGTTCTTTCTACTGCGGGGATATAAATAATATGGTTTAAGAAAATCTGGTGGTCAAGTGTGGTGGCTCAGCCTGTAATCCTAGCATTTTGGGAGACCGAGGTGGGTGGATCACCTGAGATCAGCAGTTCAAGACCAGACTGGGCAACACGGTGAAACCCTGTCTCTACTAAAAATACAAAAATCAGCTGGACTTGGCAGCACGTGCCTGTAATCCCAGCTACTGAGGAGGCTGAGGCAGGAGAATTGCTTGAACCAAGGAGGCAGAGGTTGCAGGGAGCTGAGATCGTGCTACTGCACTCCAGCCTAGGCGACAGTGCGAGACTCCGTCTCAAAAAATTTAAAAAAAGGCCGGGCGCGGTGGCTCAAGCCTGTAATCCCAGCACTTTGGGAGGCCGAGACGGGTGGATCACGAGGTCAGGAGATCGAGACCATCCTAGCTAATACAGTGAAACCCCGTCTCTACTAAAAAATACAAAAAAAAAACTAGCCGGGCGAGGTGGCGGGCGCCTGTAGTCCCAGCTACTCGGGAGGCTGAGGCAGGAGAATGGCCTGAACCCGGGAGGTGGAGCTTGCAGTGAGCTGAGATCTGGCCACTGCACTCCAGCAAGGGGGACAGAGTGAGACTCCGTCTCAAAAAAAAAAAAAAAAAAAAAAAAAAAATTAAAAAAAAAAATTTTTTTTTAATCTTGTTTTGTTTTACTGGCAAATCAATTTTAATGTCTATAGTTAAATCAAACAAATTCTTTTTCATATACATAGTCTGCAGAATCGTAAGCTGAATGATAGTGTTATTCATTTTTCTAAGTCATAGTCCTCAAGATCACTGTTACAGCGTCCTAAAACTATGCAGCAAAAAAAAAATGAATAGTTTATTATAGCTCACACCATCATATACACTGCTGTATAATTCGTAGATGCAACAACTTTTATGGTGATGACACCCTGGTACATTTTCAGTCAGTCATCAAGTCTTCAACAGGAAAATATGTATGTACACACAACTTGTAAATTTAAACCACCAAGATATCACCTAGTAAAGAGCATATAGCTTTATTACACTTTTTCAGTTTAATTTTTTGTTGCAGAGAAATAGTCAATTAGGCCAAAAAACTTACTACAATCAAAAATGTAATACATGTGCCCCCTTGGATTACAGCACATTTATATGGAATACCTGTTAATATAATTTTCATTTGAAGACCTATAACACTGTTAAAATGACAGCTGTGGAAATTAATCTGAGCGATGAGGTTAGCAGCACTGGCTTTATTTTCCTCTAATGGCATCGTATTTGGCTATAAACGTATGCGTATGGTAAGTAATTGCTGGTAACCTTACCCTATCCACGTTTTTTGGAAGAGTTGGATCTTCTAATACATAAATAGTCCAGAGAGATTATTATAATTTCATAACCTTTTCTACTTACCTAAAAAACAAAGAAAAATTATATGGGAATATTGTTTGCATACATGTCTTACGGTTTGAATATGTTAATTCTAAATATAAGCTAATAACGAATCACTTAACAAATAATTTACTATTATTTATTTAAGGTAATTTAAGAGAGACAGGCTCCTTTCATAGAAGACAAACATAGTAGGTACATGGTTTGCATGAACATGTCAACGACTTTGTTAAGTTTCCAAGACTGTGTGTTATTAAAATTATAGAGAGGCTGCTCTTTAACTTTCTGACAACTGAGAAACAGGATGATGATTCGAATATAAGTGTATGATTAACAGCCCAACTATCACGAAAGAGACTATCAGAGGCTTACAATAAGAGATACACAATTAGATCATTATAACATAAAATGAAAAGTCAACCCAGAGAATAATGGTTCTTCATCTTTTTGAGGGAGATATTGGAAGGAGGTCACTGAAAATCTGAGAAAAGCTAAGGATGCTCCCCCAGACTCCCACACAAGCTTGCACACAAGCAAGTTCAGCTATCATTTCAGAAGGGTTCATCAACTCCCTAAAGCTGATACACACACAATGAATTAAAAGCTCCTGTCATAGGCGAGGCACAGTAATCCCAGCACTTTGGGAGGCAGAGGTGGGAGGACTGAGTCCAGGAGTTTGAGACCAGCCTGGGCAATGTAGCAAGACCCTGTCTTTACAAATAATCTTTTTTTAATTAGAAGCATAATGGCATGCACCCGTAGTCCCAGCTACCTGGGAGGCTGAGGCAGGAGGATCACTTGAGTCCAGGAATTCAAGGTTGCAGTGAGCTATAATTGTGCTGCTGCATGCCAGCCTGGGTGACAGAGTGCGACTCTGTCTCTAATAAATAAATACTCCTGCCAAAGAGAAATGGAGGAGAAATTACCCACCCATATCAGAAGCCTAGGCTAATAAAGTTACTATAATTGAAATGATATATAACTCCAAGCTTTCTTGCAGCCAAAGCAAACAGAAAAACTCAACAGGATATATAATTCTCAATGACTGACAGAAGGAACTATGCCATATCATAAGGAAAGAAACTTTTCTCTGAAACTAAATTCTTGAATAATTTATCACGTTAATTCTTATAAAGGGAACGGAATATCGTAAGAAACAATGCATTCAACAATTTCATAGGAGATGCAGAAATATTCTTCATAAAAATGCACCTAACAAAAACTGACAAAATATGAGGAAACAATACTAAAATATAAGACTAAATAGTTTTCTGGTGATCTAGTTTGATATGAAGTTAGAAGTGAGTTCATGCCACCATTTTCCCAATCTCATGTTTATAAAACAACCTCTGATACAAAATCAGAAAAATTTTGCCAAGTAGAGACCTGGTCTCAGAATCCTCAAAGCAGCCACTTCAAGGAACTGGAGTAGTTGAACCTTTACAGGTGAGACAATAATAATGTAAAAGATAATTAAAGACCAGCATAGAAGATGGGTTAATAGTACAGGAAATGGAGCCAGGTGGTTTGATCTGAATCATGGCTCATCGCTGTGACTTTGGCAAGTTTCTAATTGTGACTATATTGCAGTTTCTCACCTGCAAGATTGTGGTAACAATAGTCCTTACTCAGAGTGACTGCGAACTAGCACCTATAAGGCTCCCAGAATAGCATCTATCTACCCTTCTAGATTAAAGGGGTAAGACAGGCAAACCACTTAGATCAGTGTCTGGCATATAACTTACCAGCTACTCTGCAATCATTCAAGAATACATGTTCTTAAAATTCTGAGTTAATACACATATTTTATTTTAGCCATCAAATTAAAATAACCTGAATTTTAATTAATCTACACATTTATTTTCAAGGTCACTGGAATCCCCAATCTTGGCTAATTTAACTACGTTTATCCTGAATCAATCTCTTGCTTCCCACTTGTTCCCAGCGACCAAGTGTCTGGAAAACATAAGTGTTTTTAGTGTCTGGAAAACATAAGCAGCAGCTTTTAATGAAAATTGCTTAAAGAGTTCTTTTTCTACACATATCTTACTATAGATCCAGTATTTTTTAGTCATTTGTTCTCATGCGTTCACTTGGCTTCAGCTCTGCTGACCTTGTTAATCTTCAATTCACATATTATGGTAAAGTCATATCTTACTCCAGAATTAGGTTTTTTTTTTTTTTTTTTTTTTTTTTTTTTTGAGACAGGGTCTTCCTCTGTTGCCCAGGCTGGGGTGTGCTGGTGCAATCTCGGCTCACTGAAACTTCCGCCTACCAGGCTCAAAGGAATCCTCCTACCTCAACCTCCCAAGTAGCTGGGACTACAGGTGTGTGCCACCACGCCCAGCTAATTTTTGTATTTTTTGGAGAGACGAGGTGTGTTGCCCAGGCTAGTCTCAAACTCCTGGGCTCAAGCAATCCTCCCACGTCAGCCTCCCGAAGTGCTGGAATTATAGGCATGAGCCACCGCAGCCAGCCAGAATAAGGTCCTAAGGTAGTTGCAAAGGGCAAAAATTGCATACTCGAAATTACTTTTGAACAGCTCTTAAATCAGTCGGTCAAGTATTCTTCAATAAGGCCAAAACAGCCAGTGTTCCTCCAGCACTGCAGATCACTCACCATTCATTCAGCTGAATAACAGATGAAGTAGCTGACTAAGTTTAGGAAAGACTAAAAATCACTGTCAGGGAAAGGAGCTATTCACACTATGAAATGCAATCAAGAACTAAAAGGACTTCTTCGATCTCTCACTCAGGGACACACATTCACTGATCAGAATAAAAGGAATGGCTGAATGACTCTCACCTGCACTCTTAAATAAGTATGTTCTCTCCTTTTTGTAAAGAAGACTATACATAGTTGAATTTACAGAAATTAACAAAAGTGAAATGCATGTGATCTAATGCTTCCACTAAAAATTCTAAAGGTGGTTCTAATGCCATACAAATTTAATGTTTATATTTTATTGTGCTGAATGTTCTAAATTCTCAACATTCCACTTAGCTAGCAGAACTCAGATTTTTCTGGAACAATTTAAAAATTTCGCCTGATCCCCTAACTCTTCCTTCAGTCAAGGATTATAGTAGAGAATTAAGGTGCAGTCTCAGGGAAATGACAGAGAAATTCCTTTCCTACATATGGGAAGGAGTGGAACACCAGTGAGGATGTGGGTTAATTCTGGCCATGTTGTCTAACGAGTGTTCCCACATTCAAAAACAATCAGATGTCTGTCGTGAAGACAACCACCTCATCAAATCATCTACAGAAATGTGTGAAGCTGAGGTACATCAGGACACTAATTGCTTTTTTTGATGGAAGAAAAAATGTACTCAGCTACAAAAAAGATGGGTATCATGATCTATACTTTTGCAACAGTGAAAAACGAGGACGAAATTTATTAGAATTGGGAATTAGAGACAAAAATGCACTTGGCTTGGTATACGCAATGGACTTCCTAAAGCTTTACGCTAATCAGAATTTTTACATGGTAATATTATCGTTCTTTTAAACTGCAAAATCTAAAGACTTTTATAACTCAGAGTCTTTAAAGTTGCTATCTGAATCAAAATGGAAAACCACAAATGAATCTGCAAATGACTTTGTACAAGCTAGTCTCTTTAATAAAGGGGGGAGGGGAGGAGAAGGAGTAAATGTCAGAATTATTTTATAAGCAATTTCTGGGGTAGAGTGGCAGTGGAAAGTGCCTTTGCAAGTAAGCCTCCAAATTCAGGCTATTGTCAAAGAAATGCCTTTTGTCACTTTGTTGAAGAATTCTGCCTGTTTAGGTCCAAATACCCCTACTTAAAAAATAATATCTCACTCCTGTAATCCCAGCACTTTCGGAGGCTGAGGCGGGCAGATCACCTGAGGTTGGGAGTTCGAGACCAGCCTGACCGACCTGGAGAAACCCCATCTCTACTGAAAAGACAAAAATTAGCCAGGCGTGGTGGTGGGCACCTGTAATCCCAGCTACTCAGGAGGCTGAGGCAGAAGAATCGCTTGAACTCGGGGGGCAGAGGTTGTGGTGAGCCGAGACCACACCATTGCACTCCAGCCTGGCGACGGAGCGAGACTCCGTCTCAAAAAAAAAAAAAAAAAAAAAAATACACTCAGAGACTAAATAATATGTAACTAGGTTATTTTCTGATTTAAATATCAGATAATAAAAAATACAACAATATTAGTACCAGAGAAATATGAAACCAACCTAGTTTTATAATGTTAATATTTGAGCATTAATGAATTAATAAATTAGAATAAAAAGAGAATAAATTCTTTTACTTTTTTTATTATTCAGGAACTGACTTTCTGAAAAGAATGAAAAAAGAGTAAAAAGCCCAGAAAAGCACTTTGGGAGCTGAGGCAGGAGGACTGCTTGGGTCTAGGCGTTCAAGACCAGCGTGGGCAACATAACAAGATGCTGTCTCTACAATAAAAAAGGTTTTTAAATTAGCTGAGCATATCAGCACACACTAGCCCAAGCTACTAGGGAGGCTGAGGCAAGAGGATCCCTTGAGCTCAGGAAACCAGCCTGGCCACATGACTCCATCACTATTTTTTTTTAAGTCCAGAAAGTCTATATTGTGGTTTTTAATTAATAAATGACCGAATACCTACTATATGCCAGGCAATGATCCACATGCTTTGTCATAATTCTTGGGGAAGACACACATATGCCAGTGTGGTTTTGAATAGAACACAAGACTTATAAAATGTTTTATTTTTAACCAATAACAAACAGGTACTACTCGAAACTCAAAATATATTTATTGGTCAGGTGCAGTGGCTATAATCCCAGCACTCTGGGAGACTGAGGCAGGAGGACTGTTTGAGCCCAGGAATTTAAGAACAACTTGGTCGACATGGAAAGGCCCCCATCTCTACAAAAAAAATTTTAAAAATTAGCCAGGCATGGCCGGGCGCGGTGGCTCACGCCTGTAATTCCAGCACTTTGGGAGGCCAAGGCAGGCGGATCACGAGGTCAGGAGATCGAGACCATCCTGGCCAACACAGTGAAACCCCATCTCTACTGAAAATACAAAAAAAAAAAAAAAAAAAGAAATTAGCCAGGCATAGTGGTGGGCACCTGTAGTCCCAACTACCTGGGGAGGCTGAGGTGGAAGGATCACCTGAGCCCAGGATGTGGAGGCTTCAGTGAGCCATGATACACCACTGCATGCCAGCTTGGGTGACAGAACAAGACTAGCTCTTACATATTTGTCGGCTGGATGCCAATAAATATAAACATTGATTATTGTCAACAACTTACGGGTAGCTATTCAACTGAAGTCTCCTGTTTCTCCTTTTTAAATGTGTTATTTTACTTATCCTTTTATCCACCTACTTATCCTTTAAGTGTTCAACCTCAGGTCAAATAATTGGTGGGAAGATAAAAGATGTATGTGTGTAAATATGCAAAACACAGTTTATGAACTCAAAGAGGCATGGTTTTTCTTCATTTCACAAAGGTCAAGAGGGAACAAAACCAATTATTTGGTAGACCTCATAAAAGGTTTAAGGTGCTAAGATAACAGATATGAAGGTGCCCTTTAAAACTGTAAAATTCTACTCTAATATATTATTACTAAACAAAATTGGCTTATTACTCTAATGCCTTCAATTATTCATGCTATTACTATGGATATCAAAGGTCCCTTACTACCTGAATAAATTTAAGAACTAAATAAAGCCTGTGATATTTTATTAAGTTTAGTTGTAGTATTTAAATAAAGATAACCAATACTTTGTGTCAATTCAATTTGAAAAAATTACATCCTTTAAGGGTTTTCATTCATTTAAAGATTTACCATTAGGATTTCAATTTTGGCTTTGTGTGACCTTCAACAATGTAAACTCTCTGAGATTCAGTCACCTCAATTATAAAATGAGGGTGATGTGAAATTTAAATAAATGAGAATATGACAATATTCAGTATAATGTATACCACACATGAGAACTCAACATTTTCTTTGCATCTTCTTTCAAACAGTATAAAACTTATCAATTATATACCCTCTTTTATCAGACAGTAAGTGTTCTAGAGTTTTTTCTTTATGATCCTCCCATTTTTATGTAAATGGCTACAATCTCAACAACATTCCACTATCTCATCTTTTTTGTGTCTCCACAGTGCCTAAAATATTGGTTAACGACATTTACTAGACCATAATAAGCCCAAAGGATATTCTCATTTCTAAATGTATTTATGTAAGAAGAAACCGAGGAATATCTGAAATCAGGACCTTCCCAGAAAATGTGGGATGAACAAAGCTCTAAATCAGCTGCATGGTATTAACTCAATTGCAAATTTTTATTCTATATTAAATAAATCATTGCAATTTATCATTGTTCTTCAGATCTGATTCAGCAGTAATAAAATTTGTACCTTGAAGTTGAGTCTTACCTAACACTATTCATTTGTATAAAAGAGCTCAAAGTATTTCAGAACCAAAGTATACAAAACATTTCTCCAATATAATCATTTATCCAAGCAAAGTTTCCATTATTTTCCTATAACAATGCAATAGAAATAGTCATTTAAATTACACATTTTCATTCCTATTATCTGAAAAATGTAAGCATGTGCTTACAAATTCAAGAACCACCCAATAAAGGCCTTATTACAATTGGCCAGCCTCACACATTGCTATGTTATTTACTAATCTTCTCTGTACGTTTTCCTCTTTGAAGCATTGTTCTAGTACTCAGCTATAATAAACAAATCTTGTATAGTTAATTATGCTGCTGCACTAACAATAAAAAGTTGGCCCTCTTCCACTTTGACTGTAAAAATCTTCATTAAGGAGGCTAAAGAACACAAATACAGAAAAGTCAACTGCATGAAGACATACATAACCTGCTAAAAGAATGTGTATTACAAAACGGAATGCACACAAAGCTAGACACTAATCTATCTTTATATACAAATAATGTATGCAAATATGAATCTGCAAACATATGGTGACAACATAATTATAAAAGATCATTTAGTCTTTCCTGGTTAAAATTCTCACATAAGGCACATTCAGCTTAAAAGTGTCTAAGTATGTTCCTTTTTAAATCTAAAATTTTTCTAAATTTCCTCATTTAATAGTTTATTATTCTTTTTTTCTCCAAATGAAATGCAGGGTATATTTTTCTTCCTATAAAATCACCCTTAATTGATATTCTTCCTATAAAATCACCCCTAATTGATATCATAATAAGAGACTAAAAACTATACAGGTTTTTTTTAAAACCTTCATGATTGGACGAGGGAAAAATCATCATGACTGTGCCACTGATATGCAGTGGCAACTAAAACACGGAGTGTGAAAATGAATAAATACACAGGTAAAAAAAAAAGATCCTGAGGCATCATAATTTTAATATAAAAGGTAAAATATTCTCTAAATTGACATTAGGTGGAACAAACTCTGCTGCTTCCTACTATACTTAAATATTTTACAGAGGACTACATAGAAAAATTTCATTATTAAAACTTTAAGGCCAAAAAAAAAAAAAAAGAAATACTATTTATAGACAAGTGATTTCAGATTGTTAACAAACCACAAAAGTATTCAGAAGTTCAAGTAGCCTAACCAATGCTTGAGAAAAAGGCTGTAAACTTGCCAAAATGATTATGGCTGAACGGCAGAATTATTTTTTGCTGAGCCATAAAGCTGTACTATTCTTAACAATAAATGATTTTCTTAAAGCCATTAATCTAAAATGAATATATGTTGTAATTTAGAGAAGATTAAGAACATCAAATACAAAACAAAATAATCAGGAAGAAGCAGAAAAGGAAGCGGGCCATAAAATGTAGGGTAAAAGGCCCAGGATCTGAGGTCTGAGCGGAACACTGAGGCTCAGAGATTGAAAGTATTTAGAAAAACAAAATGGTATTATCTGCCATTATAGAACTGGTGGGAGCATAAAAGATGAGGCATGAGACCTGACACTTAATAAGCGCTCAACAAATAATGATAGTAGTAGTAGCATTGTTTGTCCATATTGCTGGCTGTAGTGCAGCAGGTGAAGAATAGTGCTCAACAAAAAAACTAGGATGGAGTCTTTTGGAGATTTTCTTTGCAGTTTCTTTTCACTTCAATAGTTACTTGATCATCTTTATATTTCTATTTTCTTTTCTTTTTTCGAGACAGAGTCTCGCTCTGTCGTCCAGGCTGGGGTGCAGTGCAAACTCCACCTCTCAGGTTCAAGTAATTCTCCTGCCTCAGCCTCCCAAGTAACTGGGATCACAGACATGAGCCACCACACCCACCTAATTTTTGTATTTTTAGTAGAAACAGGGTTTCGCCATGTTGGCCAGGCTGGTCTCGAACTCCTGACCTCAGGTGATCCTCCCACCTCAGCCTCCCAAATTGAAGGAATTACAGGCATGAGCCACTGAGCCTGGCCGATAACTATTTTCAAGCAAAGCAGTTATGGCATGTTACAAGAAATCTGGGGATTTTAACTGTTTATTTACCCAATTTACTAACCTAATGCCACCTTAATGGCAATAATTAGATTTTTCTCAGCAGAAAGACTGTTAGTAGAATGTACTACTTCACTTTTCAACATAACAATTAACCTGATATCCATCTGCAAAGTGCTCCATACTGTCAATAGAATAAAATGATCATAAAGATTCTGGTAAAATGGTGAAAGCTTTTATTCCTGTGACATTTGTATTCTAAGAAGCAAAAGAAGATTGTAGAAACAATTTAAAACATATTTCCATAAATTTAACAAATAAGTCTTTCTGTTTCAATGTGTATTTTGGCTCTGTGGGCTGCTCATGACTATACTAGGGGAAAAAAAACACACACACACACAAGATAAAAGGATGTGACTCACACCTCACCTGAAGAACAAAGTTCTGTGCAACAGACTACTACTATAGAGCAGATCTTTATTTGTATGAGAATCATACCCAATCATACTAAAGACAACTTTAAAAACCATCAGACTTGGCCAGGCTTGATGGCTCATGCCTGTAATCCCAGAGCTTTGGGAGGCCAAGGTGGGAGGATCATTTGGGAGGTCAAGGCAGGAGGCTATGAGTTTCAAGACCAGCCTGGGCAACAAAGCAAGACTCCATCTCTACAAAAAAATAAAAATAAAAATTGAGCTAGGTGTGGTAGCCCAATCCTGTAGTCTCAGCTACTTGAGAGGCTGAGGCAGCAGGACAGCTTGAGCCCAGAAGATACAGGTTGCAGTGAGCTATAATCATGCCACTGAGCTCCAGCCTGGGTGAGAGTAAGACCCTGTCTCTATATTAAAACAAAAAACAAAAACATCAGGCTTGGGGAGAGGTATAAATGATAGGGAAGATATGGCAGGCTTCTGAGGAGTGCTAATAATGTTATGTTCCCAATAAATGTCAATGAAGTGCAATTTATTGAACATTTACTATGCTCTAGGCACTCTTCAAACTATCAGTGTCTTTCAGATACTCACATTCTAATGGGGGAGAATATATAACACGGTTAATAATAAGAAATTGACAGAAGTAAACGTTAGGAGGTGTTAACTCCTATGGAAAGAAAAAGCAGAGTAAAAATAATTGGGTGTGTTGAGGTAGGGTGATCAGGGTTAGCCTCACCGAGATGACATTTGAGGAAATGGCCAGCGCAGAGACCCTAAGGTAGAAGCATGTCTGGCACATTTGAGGGATAGGGAAGAGGCCAGTGTAGTGGCAGCAGAGTGATCAAGAGAATAAGCAATAAGGTCAGAGAGATAAAGGGGGCCCTGATCACTTTCAAAGGCCATTATAATGGGAATACAAGGAGTAATATGATCTCACTTTCATGTTTAAAAGATCATTCTGGCTGTCATATTAAGAATATACTATATAGAAGCAAGGATGGAAGAAGGGAGACCTGTTGGGAGGGCAATAACTCAAGTAAGACATGAAGATGGCTTGGACCATAATAGTAACAATGGAGAAAGTGAGAAGTGATTAGACGCTAGATTTATTTTGAAGGTAGGACAAAAAGGATTTGATGACAGAATGAATGTAGAGTGAGAGAGAAAAAGGAATCAATGACTCCTAAATGGAAAGACAGATTTGCTATTAATTGAAATGAAAAAGACTGTGGCTGAAGCAGATTTGGGAGGGGAAAGCAGAAGTTGTTTTGGACTTGTTGAAGTGTCTATTAAATATTCATGTGGGTCAATGAGTAAACAGTTATCCATAGAAGGTAAATTTTAAATGAGAAGATTTTACAGACAGCCAAAGAAAAACAAAATTTAAATAATAAAATTAAACCTTAAGTGTTAATATATAACTAATCAATATATTAAATTTTCACAGTTATTAACCTTCACTTAGCACATCTATGAAATGCTCCATCATTAAAGGTCACAACACCACAAAAGAAAAAAACTTACTTCATACACTCTAATGGATTAATAATTTTGACCCAAGTTAAAAAGCGAATGTGGGCAAAAAGAGAAAATACTTAAGCTATCCAGTAATCTTAATCACAGCTCAACAATACAAAGGGCTTAATTCATCCCTATATTCAATGTATAATCGTAGAAGTGAAAATGCCAAGAGATCCTATCAGATTTCATCTGTAGCTTTCACTGCAGACACAGTGAGCTTTGCAGGTTCATAAGAGCATAAATAGTGTGGCTGTGTGCCACAGACACAAAGATACTTCATGGCAGATTTTCTCCCTAAACCAAATAACTTGATCATTACTATTTATTAAGAATAATATGATAAAACCAGAACTGAGTATCAATAGTAAATGTAAGCACACTGCCATGCAGCTACACACTGTCATAAAGTATTACCCAAGTTAGCTGTTTATTTGGTAAGTGTTTAAACAATTTACCATATAGGAAAAAAAAATTTCATTGGGTAATCCACTAGTAAAGCTCCAGAACAATATGAAACAAAACTTAATAAAGCCCTGTAAGCAATGCTAAGCTAAAGAAATAAAATTTAGAAAAACAAGTAAAATTGGGTGAAAGGAAGGACTGTCCTTATTCTCTGGAATAAATGAGAAAGGATAGTTACCAGCTAATAAAATTTGAATGGTGAATGTTTACCCAATTATCCTAACCTTAAATATTAAGCAATAAGGTATAAAGGGAAATTATTGAGATGTCTATTCTCCCAGTCTATAATAGTTCCAAACTTCAACCAGGCCCTTTATCAGCCATAAAAAAGTTATATCCCAGGACAAGGCTCGCATCATGTGGCAGAGCCCTACGTGCCTCAAAAATTATTTGAAATTAGGTAGAAACAGAAATTACACTTTAAAAGAGGAATAAATCATACTAGGCAAAAGTTGACTGATCTGCTTTCCTACTCCTTTTCAAAGCATTCATTCTGTAATTCTGTACATCAAGAGGACACAACTGTCCTTTCTACTCAAAGTCCAAATCATCAAGCAAAGGATGGAAAAACAGCATATCTTTCAGAATCTCTTCTGCTTTATCACCCAACAGACTTAGCACAGTGCCTGGCTTATATAAGAGATACTCAATGTTTGCTAAATCTGAACTTCATCTGATCTCATCTCTCCCCCTTATTTCACCTTTCTTCTTTAATGGAATCTCTTAAAACTCCCAACCTCCACCCAATTATTTGCCTAGCATTTTTTATTATAAAACTAAATGCTTTAATTATGTTAACTGAAAGAAGTCAGACACAAAAGGCCACACCTTGTATGATTCCATTTATATGAAATGCCCAGAATAGACAAATCCATAGAGACAGAAAGTCGATTCGTGGTTGCCAGAGGCTGGGGGGAGGGGAGAATGGAGAATGCTAATGGATGTGGGGTTCCTTTGTGGGATGATGAAAATGTTCTGGAAGTAATGACGGTGACAGTTGCAAAACGTTTTGAGTACACTAGAAACTACTGAATTGCATACTTTAAAAGGGTGAATTGTATGGTATTTAAATTATATCTCAATTTTTTTTTTAAATGGACAGCCTGAGGTCCTTCTTAAGGCGTGAGACAAGAGTCCTATTACCTCGATAACTTAGTAGTTCCATAACTGATCACTATATTACGGTATCATAACTGAGGTTGAGAATGAGGTCCTAAACTAGTAAGAAAATGTTAAACTCATACTATGTTTTGAAGAAGAGAGAAATATACCACTATTCAGAAACAAATTTTATCTCAGATAAATTAAATTTGGGAACCTGAAGGTATACATTTCAGTTATTCAACAAATTCATGCATCTTCCAAAAAGGCATGATTAGATAAATTTTCCATCTTACGGAAAACTATCTTCTTTCTCTGGCTACAGGTTGAACATTCCTAATCCAAAAAGCTAAAATCTGAAATGCTCCAAAATCAAAAACTTTCAGCACTGACATGACACCACAAGTGAGAAATTCCACACTTTACCCCATGTGGCAGGTCCCAGTCAAATCACAGGCACACAATACACAGTTTATTCAGTGTCCCCATGGGAAAAATAAAACTACCTTCAGGCTATGTGTATAAGGTGTGTAAGAAACATAAATAGATTTCATGTTTAGACTTAGGCCACATCCTACAGATAGCTCATTATGAAAATGCAAATATTTCAAAATTCAAATTCTGAAATCAAAAAGGCTTTTGGTCCCACGCATCTCAGGTAAGAGATACTCAACCTGTACTTTATTAATCCTATATACTAGCTTTTAAAAAACAGCCTTTACTGATGATGGTTTCCAAGAGGAAAATTCCACCCACCCTAACTATTTCAGCTCCCACAGTTTTGTTCCTTTTAACTGCTACCATAGGCATGGCCTCTCCCAAACAATGTAACATTTTATAACTCTTTACATTTGCACAATGCTTTAGTGTTCTAGAAGCTTTCATATACATGATCATGTATGATCCTATGAGGTAGGTGGAGTAAATCTGGTAAAGGAAAGGTACTTGATCAATTTCACAGTGGCGGCTCTTGTGCTAAAACTCAGAGGTTTTGATATTAAGGAGATGAAAGTGCTCAGTAGGCTTTTAGTGAATAAATGAACAAGACTACTAAATGAATTATCTCACTGCTATACAACACTTCCTTCTATATGCTTTCCAATATTTTTCTCTAATTATTTCAAGGGAATCGGGCTTTTTTCAACAATAAAGATTATAAACTAAAGTCAAGAGACCATATCTCATATTTATTCCATATCCCCACAGCTCTGAGTACTTGTGGATGGAATGATTAAAATGTCAATCTGTGAGTCCCGAATGTATTTATGGTTGTTGAGCTGCATCACCAAAAAAGACAAACTAAACTGGAAAACACTAAAAAAAATTGTTTTAACTTAAAAAATTTTCCCTCAAGAATTTGTTTAAGACCTTAAACCAAAATTTAAGCCAAGTTCTGAAGAAATATTAACAAATGAATTAAGACCCTGTTAGTAACTGCATTATAAAGGATATTTTTTGGTTTAAGTAAGGCCTTATACATTTCAAAAGCTATTATTCTCCTAAACTATTGATGGTGGCAGGCCCAGCAAAGACGTAAGACCTCTACAATTCGCCTACCTGTTAAGAATGAAGCAAAAGTGCCTCACACTGAGTATAATTAATGTAAAAAATTAAAGATTTCATTTTAAGAAAAAAAATGTTTTCACCAATAAACACAACCCCAATTAATATGTTGTATACACGGAAAACGAATGATTTAATTTAATAATAAAAGAGTCCACGTGATCTCCAAGTGAATTTTCTAATCATCTTCCTTTTACTAATACCAGCCCAGCTGATGAGGCTTCTACAAACAGATGAAAGGGAAAATCTTTATTAAGAGATACTGACAACCAAGCAATCTAGGGTCATACACAAGTAATAAGACACTTATCTGTATGCTTACCGTTTTAGAGAAAACTAAGACATGCAGAAGTTATCTGCCTTAGTAACTACTTAAAAATATTTGTCTATTACATGAAACATTCATATTAAAAAGATAATGAATAATACATTATATGCCTTCACCATTCCCAAAACAAATGAAGAAAGGAAATGCATGCAAGCTTTATAAATAACAACAGCAGCATCAACAATTAACAATGTTTGAGCTCTTATATGCCAGGCACTACTCTGAGTGCTTTACATATATTAACTCATATCATTCTCACACAACCCCAGGTGGTTTTACAGATGAAGGAACTGAGGCACTGAGAAGATATGTAACTAACCAAGAGGTTATGTATATGTAGTCTAGCCAGTCTCTCCAAAAGAAACCACTGTGTAATACTGCCTCTAACTCAACGTAACAAGTCCCATGGGTGCACTGGGAAGAGAAAATTACAGAATGGAAGAAATATTTGAGTGAAGCCTTGAAGAACAAATGAAAGAGACAAAGGACCATGCTGGTGCACATGTGTAGGAGAAGGCTTCCCATCTCTGCTACTACTATTTGGCCTCTGCACCCACAGGACACAGGCAGAAGTCACGACAGAGATAGAGAGAATGGCGTAGTCCACACATCCATAGGAAATGTTGAAGAGCACACTTAGGCCAACACTGGCTTTGAGGGTAGTCTTTCCTGTTCTCCAGGTGTAAGATTCCTGACAGCTTTCTCAACGGCGAAAATGAAGAAGATATATGTTGACCACACTTAATTGCGTGTTCCAAGAGATGGGAGCCAGATACATGTAAACTGACATGCTACCAGCAACAACTTCTTCTCCTGTGAGAAATAATCTATATTAAGAGGAAGACAATAAATAATGATACACACTGAACCAGCTGTGTTCAGTCCATAGGCAAAAAAAAAAAAGGACCTAAGAGTCCTCAAAAGTCCCAAAGCCTGACTGGGCAACAATCAGACGAACAGAACTCTGCTTCTCTAAGGGAAAGCCTTCCCTCCTGAGCCCAATTATGGACTCTGGCTGCATAGGTAATATAGATAATCTTGCAATATTACTAAAGAAATTACTCTTGAAATCTCAATGCCACTAAATAGTCTTTATTTACTTATTACTTTCCTGGTGAAGAAAGTAATTACAATTTTATTCTACTTTTATATTCACTTGAAAATTTCATTAATAATTAATTTTAGATGGACTCACTAAGAACTGGGGACTCTCTTTTTCTCTCAGCATCATGGAAACCTCCCTCCTGGTTTTCCTCCTAACCCCTAGATGGCAAACTCCTTAGGACTCCTCTGCTAGCTGCTAGTTCACCCATTTCTGAACATTATGAGGGCTTGGTTTTGAGTATTACTGTCTGTCTATATTTTTTTCCACACACAAATTCATCATTTCCCACACATTTAAATATTTCTATGATGACAATTCAAATTGATATTTCCAGTGGAGAAAGGATGTATCTCCACTGAGCTCCAAACTCATGTTCAACTGCCTACTTGACATCTCCATTTGGATGTCTCACAGACATTTCAGAATTAACACATCCATAACAAAACTCTTGATCCTGTCCATCAAACCACTTACCTCCCAGAAATCTTCCCCATCTCAAAACAGGCACTACCATTTCCCCAACAGACTCAAACCCAACCCCATGATTTCTTTCTCTGTTCTAACATTCCCCCTAACTCTGCCATTTACCCATCAGCAAATCCTGTCCACCTGCCTTCAAAAAACATACTTCAAATTACCTTCTTCCCATTTCCACTGCTACTACCATAATCTAGAACACCATTCTCGATCACCTGATGACTGTCAGCATCTACTCTTTTATCCACCTCCAATCTAGCAGCCAGACGGCTCTTAATAAAAGCTAAACTCTGCCTGATTTGGCCACAACCTCATTCTGCCGCCTCATCTTGTACAACAGCATTCCCCTGCCCACTCCCCACTCCCTTCAATCCAGCCACACCAGACTTCTTCCAGTTAGCTCCCTAAACATCAGAGCTACCTGCTTTCGAGCTTCAGCACATGCGGTTTGTAACACTAATGGTCCTCCACACCTTAGGTACCTAACACCTTTTTGTTCTCAATGAAGATGTCACCTCCTTAGAAAAGCTTTCTCAACCCAAAATAAAAGTAGAACCCCACACTAAAATTCATCCCTTGTTTTCTTCATAGCAATTATTACGTCTGTTCACTTCCCCAGTAAGGCAATTTTTCTGTTTTGTTTTGTTTTTAAACAAGTTCCAGTCTGTCTTCACAGGTAAAACCTAAGCTCTGCCAAGGCTGGAAATGCCGTCCATCTTGTTCGTAATTACATCCCCAGTATACAGCACGTGCTGATCACATTTTGGCCCTTTAACGTTAAATGAATGTTAACCTCAAAATGTATCTTAGCTTATCTCATTTCTCTTAACCTAGTAGGAGATATTTTCTGAACACATCAGCACCTGACATTCTTTCAAGAATATAATTGTATCTGCTATTTCCCAGGCCCCCAATACCATTTTGAACCTATCCATGGATTTCCCTATTAATTTCTGACTAGCTGCTTTATCAAACATGGAGACTATTCTTAACCCTGTGACAAATTCTTACCCCTCAACAACATGATAAAATGTATCCAACCCTAATTCAAGCCTAATTCTAATAAACACTTAGAAAGAGACACTTATTCTAAGCCATTAGAGATTAGTACAGCAAGAGACTGCCCACTACCTCTTTCCCGAGCCTCCAAAAAGACTATGGAGCATCAATCCTAACCGCCCCTCACTGTATCTAACTTATAAAGTCAATGTTGTCAACATGTAAATATCTATTTAAGCCTACCTAATCTCTTACCTAGAAAAGTGTGCTCACTAAAATGCAGGCTCTATTTTCTAAATCAAAACTCCTGGCTGGATTCTCAGCTGATGGGGCTGACCATGAGGAGCTGAAGGTCAATGAGTGAATTTGAATGTATGTGTCCAACTGAACATCAATCTCTGACTACCCTCCACACAGAAAACTACCCTCCACACAGAAAACAAATTTTGCTCAACCAAAATTTACCCAGATCTCTAAAGTCCAGTCAGGAGTCCCCAGCTGGCTGACCACAAAGCTGCACTCAGTTTGGTCATGTCCCACTCCAAACACCTCACTTCTCAAAATGATGGCAAACTGGAGAATAAAAAAAGAAAGGAAGAAAAAAAAGGGCACAGAGAATGATGACAAAGAAACCATGTGCAACACTATTTCTCTGTACAGAGATTTTGTCAGCAACCAATTCACCAACCCACACCCAAGTAAGCTCAAAAATCGTAAGATCTGTTTAACAGCTTTTCCCCTGACTTCAAAATTAAGATATACCTGGCCAAATCATAATTTGAAGAAGGAAAAAAGTCAATTTAGGATAACTGACATTTGATAATTTTGATATATATTTACTAAATATTTTATATCACTTATATTTACACATTTGATAGAGGCTACTTAAACCCTGAATTTAGTATTGTTTTAAATACTTTGTCCATTATAATATATTCAGAATGCCATCTGTGATTCATATCCCATGAATATGTAGTTTTTTAAATACTACATTATTTTCACCTTATACTACATAGTAAACTCTTAATTTCCCAGTAATGCAGATCATCAAGAACTGAGTAAGTTTGCTACTTAAATATTGGAGGCTACCTCCAATGTTCTCTTTGGGGTCAAGTTTACCTTTTAGGCAAAGCTTATAATGAGGTTCTTTTGTTATTATAACATTAATAACCAAAGCCACTTGGAGATCATCCAAGCCACGTCGGTAGTCCCAGAAGTGCCTTATAACCACTCAAATTTAGAGTAAAATACATAAGGTTTTGTTCCAATGTTTAGGATATCATCCAAAAAACAAAGTATCTATTATATAAACTCTAAAAATTTCCAAAGGGTTTTACAGTAACGCAACAAAACAGTAAATTGAATTCCTTTGTTCACTCCCTCTTAAAATGCAAATTTATCTGTTCTATTCCACCCACTTCAAATCTCAGGGGTTTGCAAAGTAGGACCATAACACTGTTTAATATCATTTATGAACCGTGCTATTACAGAGCATTTACTGAAGTGATGTACAACGGCTTTGATAAGAATGCAAATATTTTACCTTAAGCTAAAAATAAAAGACTGATACTATTCCTGTCCAATCTTGCCCCACCTTAGGCAAGAGAGCCTGATTCTCAAACTCTTACAGTCCTACTTTCTCACATTTTCTAAACCATCTCACCTTGCCCCTACAGGCTCAGGCTATTGCCAACTCCCTCATTCCACTGCACCCCTACAGACACCCTTACTCACCAACTAACCAGCCACCTAGAATCCAAAGACTGCAAATGCAGGGCTCCACTTGCCTGCTAACTTGAGCCTGACACCGAAATGTTCATGCTTAAAGCAATGAGCTGTGCCACTCTTAGGAAACTGCCCTATCTTCAGGCAAAGACTTCCCTTCAGCACTTGCAGCTGAATCTGTCACCTTCCTCCAGTTCACCACTTGCATACTGGTCTCAAATCATCCTACTGTAATAAACTGTGCCACAAAATTGTGCATTTGCCTATAGACACGATGGTCATCTTTTCGTAGGACTGGACAAAGTTTTTAAATAAGTGTCTCTTAATCGACTATAAATGAAACAACGTATGTGCAAAGAGCAAAGATGATTTCTTCAGTGTATTCTATCATTTAAAACCTTTTAAAAACTTTGACTTCTCTTTTAATCCTAAGATTTCTTGGCTCATGCAACATTTACACGTGGGAAGGAAAACACATCCCAAATAAACCATAACTTTTCTTCACTGACATTTATTCAATTTTTGAGGAGGCAAGTATTATTTTTTCCAGTACCAAAGGGAAGAGGGGGAAATCAGGAGGATTATAAACAGTTTGTTACATGGTTTGATAAACTTGAAGGGGTATATACTAACCAAATGAATAGTCAAAAGATTTACATTAGATGATGAACTCAATGTATGTTAACATTTGATTAACAGTAATATTGTTATTTCTTGATTATCTCAGGTAAACAGTATTTATGAAACAACATGCAATGATCTGAGACCTAGCAAACTGATGGATATTTTGAAATACTATTTGTTCTTCAACCCTGTTTTCCTGGCATATAATTCCTAAAACCCTTGGGATGTACAAAGTGATGTCTTTTTGTATGCCAAGACTGATGGCTGGCTGGCAGTCCTTAGGCAGCTTCAGGATACAGGCTGGTTACCAGAAGAAAGACCAAAGCATGATTAGAGGGTTTAGCCCTACCCTTCAACTTCCAGGCTGGAGAGGGGACTCAAGCTTAAGTTCACAGCCACTGGCCAATGATTTAATCAATCATGCCTAAGTAATAAGGTCTCCATAAGAGGTCCAATAGGGACAGGGTCAGCAGGGCTTCCAGACAGCTGAACGAATGGAGGCTGACGTAAAGGCGAACAAGAACTCATCCAGGTGCCAGGAGGGTAGCATACTCCACTTCCATGGGGAGAGAAGCTCCTGTGCTCAGGATCCTTCTAGACCTCACCCTATATATATTTTCATCCGGCTGTTTACTTGTACCCTTTAAAATATCCTTTGTAATATACTGGTAAACATGGTTCCCTGAGTTCTGTGAGGCACTCTAGTAAATCAAACAATCCCAAAGACGGGATTTGTGGGAACCTTAATTTGAAGCAAGTCAGTCAGACGTTCCAAGAGGCCTGGATTTGCGTCTGGTAGGAAAGAGGATACACTCTTTTGGGACTAAGCCCTCAATCTGTAGTTTCCGAGTCTACCTCCAGGTAAAGAGTGTCAGAATTGAATTGGTGGACACTGAATCAATTGCTTGATGATTTCAAGAACTGACTGCTTGCTTGGTGTGTGAAGAGAAACCCCCAAACATTTGGTTACAGAAGTCTTCTGTGTTGACTGTTGTTTAATGAGAAAAATTTTAAAAGTGTCCTGAGTTTGTGGTTTATTTTCACACACACACAATCCCTATCCTCAAACCAGATTAATTTATTCATGTTCTTCCTATAGCCTCTTCTTCCTACAAATCTAAGTTTTGAGGAAAGAAGGAAATAAAAGCGTCACTAACCAACCAAGATGTGGAACTGATAGCAAGTAAACAAGCTGCTTTAAGCAAGCCAATAAAGTATATAAATTACTTACCACTGGTTTCAAGAGGGCAAAGAGAGGAAAAATGAGTCACAATCTATGGGTGAAGGGGACAAAAGCGGATAAAAATCTGCTTCATTTGTTTAGGGTCCAGCATCCGGGAAATAAAATTCTAGTACTACCAGCACCCATCTAATAACTGAAAATTTCTCTGAAATAAGCAAATAAATTCATTTTCAGTTCCTCTAAAGGTGGAGCTCTCATTATGTACTGATGTCTCCCATTATTTCTCTAGATAGCCCTGGCTGAAGATGAAGCCTTTTATCAAGCAAAAAAAAAAATGGTTTCCCTCTAACTTTAACATAGCAGCGCTAGTTCTATTCCCCAAAATCACACAGAATAAGCTTAATAAAGAATGTTAAGGCTCTGAAAACAGTTCAACACTGCTGTCATGACCCCTCAACTCTCCAGGAAAAAATAACTCCAACTTTTGTTTTTTTTCCTTTTCTTTTCTTTGAGAGGGAATTTAGCTCTTGTTGCCCAGGCTGGAGGCAATGGTGCAATCTCAGCTCACTGCAACCTCTGCCTCCCAGGTTCAAGCGATTCTCCTGCCTTAGCCTCCCAAGCAGCTGGGATTACAGGCACCTGACACCACGCCGGGCTAATTTTTTGTATTTTTAGTAGAGATGGGGTTTCACCATGTTCGTCAGGCTGGTCTCAAACTGCTGACCTCAAATGATCCACCCGCCTCGGCCTCCCAAAGTGCTGGGATTATAGGCATGAGCCACTGCACCCAGTCAGCTCTTTTCTTTTTTTTTTTTTTTTTTTTTTTTTTTTTGAGACGGAGTCTCGCTGTGTCTCCCAGGCTGGAGTGCAGTGGCGTGATCTTGGCTCACTGCAAGCTCCGCCTCCCGGGTTCACGCCATTCTCCCGCCTCAGCCTCCCAAGTAGCTGAGACTACAGGCGCCCGCCACCACGCCCGGCTAGTTTTTTGTATTTTTAGTAGAGACGGGGTTTCACCATGTTAGCCAGGATAGTCTCGATCTCCTGACCTCGTGATCCACCCGCCTCGGCCTCCCAAAGTGCTGGGATTACAGGCTTGAGCCACCGCGCCCGGCCCAGTCAGCTCTTTTCTAATGTACCTCATGATCATGGATAAGAACTCCCAATTTTCCTTATTTATGAGCTTTCTAAATTCTCTAAGTTTATAAAATGCATCCACATTCTATCAGTGAAATAAGCAACACATTGAACTATGAGGACCGAATACTAGTTCTGGTTTTGTCTTTAAACTCCACATCCTTGGGGAAGTCCTATTTCTCTCTCTGGGCTGCAGACACTGCTGAACCATAAACTTTCCAGTTTCAGTAGCCTCAAAGTCTATATTAAAAACAATCATTTGCAATATTGCTTTCATTTTGTTCAGAAATTTAAAATAAATATCTAACCAACTAATAGTACTGACAAAGGTATTTTACTTAAATTGTCTCCCACAATATTTAAGAGTCCTTAGAATATAATGGTGGATAGCAGGGGGGAGACAAATAAATATATACTACAAGTAGTTATGTAGTATGTAGTTAAGTATGTATGTATATATACACATGCAAAGTATAAATACAAAACTACAAGCACCATCAAAATGACCTCGTAGTTTACTCTTACCCAATACAAGCATAAGTTTGAGCATATACTTGTAAGTTTAAGCTTAAGAAGTTAAGATTTATGCTGTCCAATACAGTAGCCTCAAGTCAAATATTGGTATCTAAATATTTAAAATTAAAATCTAAATTAAAAATCAGTTATTTCATTGCACTACTCACCTCTCAAATACTCGATGTCCACATATGGCTAGTGGCCACTGTACTGGACAAGGCAGATAAAGAACAGGTCCATCATAACAGAAAGTCCTACTGGGACAGTGCTGTTCTACAGCAGTTCACCTAAATCTATTTTGCAAATGGAAACAGAAAAGCAAGACCTCAAAACACTTGAGCTCTGAAGTCAGAAACAAGGTTGAAATCCTAGTTCTGCCATTTACTTGCTATGTGACTTTCAGCAAGTTAGTTACTTAACCCTTCTAAGCCTGTCTTCCCATCTATAAAATGCTGTATAGAACTACTATCCACCTCAATGCAAAAGTGTAAGAATGACACAATAGACTTTGGGGACTCAGGGGGGAAGGGCAGGAAGGGGGTGAGGGATAAAAGACTTCAAACTGGGTTCAGTGTATACTGTTCAGGAGATGGGTGCACCAAAATCTCACAAATCACCACTAAAGAATCTACTCATGTAACCAAATACCACCTGTTCCCCAAAAACCTATGAAAATAAAAACCTTAAAATAAATAATTAATAAAACTACTATCTACCTCAAAGATAGTCATAAAGATTACATGAGATAATGCTGGTAAAGCATTTAGTAGACTGCTTCAAATACTGGAAACATTCAATAGTGTTAGCTCCCTACTATAATTAATTGTATTTACTAATTCACAGATATATTGAACTGAATGCTACCTGAAATGGAGGGATTAAAGAAAGAGCTCTTGCCAGAGTGGATGAAACGGGTAAAAGAGTTGTAATCTGAAGCATCAGGAGAAGTGACAGTAGTGGGATGCTGGGAGGGTGATGCTGGATTCAAGGTGGAGGAAATGGCAGATACTGAGGCAGAAATCTTGGCTCTGGTGTAAGAGTTCTGCCTCTCCTTTTGGTCATTTCAAATTATTACTAGACCTCATCTTCCAAACAGGTAAAAGTGTGTGGATAGAGTCTACCTGCTGTGTACTGAAGTAGAAAATGAATTTTAGCTTATGGCTTTGCCTGATTCTATTAAACGTTTTAGAAGAAAGTGCTGCTTCTATACAAATATGGATTGAGATATACATTTAAAGGCATCTCATTAGGTCCCTAAAGTATGTAGACATTCTGTTTCACAGTTCTAAACGAACATTTATTTAGAAACATAGCCCAAAAAGCAAACTGACAACAAAAATGCAAAAATCAAATTTTACACTGTCTTAAAATACACTAAAAAATTTTATTTCTTTGCAATACAGCTTAGGTGATTAATTTTAGATCAATGAGCATAATAATCACTGTAAAGAAATTTGGATACATGAAAGAATACAGTTTCAGGATATCTTAAAAGATAAAAGGGGTATGGGAATTAAAATATTACATGTTGGAGAGTAATATGACACTTCCTTCCTATCTCTAAAGTGCTTAGGTAATAAATCTGAAATAATAACTAGTTATAAAGCTGGGCAAACTAAATAATAAAATGTTCTGTTGCTATTATAAAATACAGTCCCAGTGTGATCATTTAATATATACTTTTCAGGCACATTATTTTATTGTTCTTAAAGCAGTAAAGAATTCAAAAAAAAAATTAAAAGACCAGAAGTAATGGACACTAAACTCACTTTACCATTCAACATTTTCTTTTATTAGCAAATAAATATTTTAAAAACTATGATTAAAGGCAGACTTAAAACAATAACATTTTGAAATAACAAAGCAAAGAATTTTTCTGGTGGTGATTTTATTGAGACAGTTATGTCTTCCCTTAATACAGTTTTGAAGTACAGGTACATGACAGCAAACAATTATACATAAAGTTCCCCATTTGAAATAACCAGCAGCCAGCTTTTTAAAGTTCTATGCTGGTTGTACCTCAGGTGAAAAGTCAGCCTCAAGGTAAAGGCAAAAAGAAAGTATACTCTTGGCAGTAATGAAGGAGCTCATTTTAAAAATTATAAAAGAAAGTACAGAAATGAGAATATAAACAAGCTTGAAACTTGAAATTTTGAACTGCCAATGGAACATAAGGCAAGACCGTGCTCTCTCTCTCTCTCTCTCACAGTACACATACTCTAACTCTGCAGCTATCCTACCTGCAGGGGCTACTCCATTCTTGTTAACTGTTCTAGTCATTTAGTACACGCATTTCCAATGTCATTTAAAGTTTTTTTGTCTTCAAAAAGTCTATCTAAAACTAGTCAACACTGTAGCAACTGACTCAAGAACTCACAGAATTGAATTAAAAATATTCCTCATTACCTGTTTTAGATAAAGGAGGAAGGGATGGATACAAATAATTCAGTACCCTAAATCATTAACATAGGTCCTCAATGTATATTTAAATTTTATCATGTTAATGACTCCTCTTAAAAACTATGCCAGCATTTTGTTAACCAATACACATTCACATAAACTTTCAGTTATTCATATTGTATGTTTACCAATAATATGCCTCCCTCCAAAAGACTCTGAGCTGGCTTACAAAAATGTAAGTAGTATGAAAGCACAAATGAAGATATGGATATACAAGAGGGAAAAGGGTAGAAAAACAAAATACAACCAGAGAGTTGAGGTTTCCATACAAAATGCAATTAATTACTAACACTGAGGAGCAAATAAGGCTATCCAGGCAGCCAAACTAAACAAAGAGGGACGTATTATCAATTTTAAGATCTGTAGAGGCCGTAAATAGAGACAAATCTGTTTCTGCCAATAGTATCACCATCCTAGTCTACAAATATTACACTCTTTAAAGTCATCCTTGACATCATTAACTTTGTTTCTCAAAACCACACCATCAACAAGGTGGGCCAGTCCAAAAATATCTCCCGTTTCCACTGCCTTTTTTTTTTTTTTTTGGTCTTCCTAGTATCACATCACCAGGTCTTATATACTTGAACCTGTATTCATGCAACACTTTTCTTACTGGATTCCCAAACTCTCTTTATCTTTCTCTACTCCATATTACAAATTAATTTCTATGACATGACTTTTTTAAATCAAAACTTCAATTTCATTCTCTTTTACTCAGTATTTATACCTCAAACTATAGCAACTGGTAATTTTAACACCCTTCCTAGAAAGTCCTAATAAATCTTACCTCCTACATGGGAAGGAGGTCCAACCTGTTAAACTCACTGTCCCAAGAATAACTATACTGAATTCTCCCCTTTTACATTTCTGCTCCCATTCATTCTCTTACCTAAAGCCAATCCCCATTTCCTTTTACCTTTCCAAATCCCACCCATTCTTCAAAGCCAAGTCCACATCCTTCCTTAAAGATGTTTTCCCAGCTGGGCGCAGTGGCTCACACCTGTAATTCCAACACTTTCGGAGGCTGAGGCAACCTTGAACAAGTTACTTAATCTCAGGAGTTTTAGACACTGGTTGAAAAGACTAAATGACATCACATACAGAAATCCTTCAAGAGTTAAAAACTGCTGTACAAATATTACAATAACCAGAGAAGAAAAACAGTGACAATAGATTTTGCACTGGTTGTTCCTTGTAGAGATCACACATATAGACACTGTTCCCAACTTCTGTCTCAAAACCTTCCTATTCTATAATTTCAAAAAATACTCCCCCCCACACACTTTCCCTACATACCATTTTAGTTACTATGATGTGGAAAATACACTTCTCGGCTGGGCGCAGTGGCTCACACCTGTAAACCCAGCACTTTAGGAGGCCAAGGAGGGCGGATCACTTGGGATCAGGAGTTCGAGACCAGTCTGGCCAACATGATGAAACCCATCTCTACTGAAAATACAAAATTAGCCAGGCATGATGGCGTACGCCTGTAGTCCCAGGTACTCAGGAGGCTGAGGCAGGATAATTGCTTCAACCTGGAAGGTGGAGGTTACAGTGGGCCAAGATGGTGCCACTGCATTCCAGTCTGGGCAACAGAGCAAGACTCTGTCTCAAAAAACAACCACTACCACCAAAAAAAAACCACACTTTCCTCTATAAAATGGCTCCCGTGATTAGTAAGATGACACAGTTTATGTCCAGTCACAGCCTCTTCCCATTTCCGCTGGGAATGCCTTACCTAATGATTTAAGACAATGAAAAAAGTAAACCAGTTGGAAGACTTATACTTTCTGATTCAAAACTCAGTAAAGCTATAGTAATCAAGACAGTATGCTACTGGCATAAGAAGAGACATACAAACCAATGGAACCAAACTGAGAGTTTGGCAATAAATTTTCACATTTATGATCCACTGATTTCCAACAAGGGTATCAAGATAATTCAATGTGAAAAATAGTCTTTTCAACAAGTGATGCTGGGACACTGGGTCTACACGAGCCAAAAGGAATGAAATTGGACCCTAATCTCATACCACATACAAAAATTAACTGAGAAAGGATCAAAACCAAAATGTAAAAACTAAAACTATAAAATTCTTAGGAAAAAATACAGACATAAATATTCGTGGCCTTGGATTAAGCCATGATTTCTAAGATATGACACCAAATGCACAAAGAACAAAAGAAAAAACAGATATTTAGACTTCATAAAAAGCAAAGACTTCTATGTTTCAAAGGTCACTATCAAGAAAGTAAAAAAAAAAAAAAAAAAAATCCACAGACTGGAGGAAGATATTTGCAAATCATATACCTGATGTACAGGACTTATATCCAAAACATATTTTTTAAAAACTCTTACAATTCAACAAAAAGACATTAAAAAATACAGCAGGATTTGAACTAACATTTCTCCAAAGAAGATATACAAATGGACAATAAGCACATGAAAAGATGTTCATCCATCATCCATCAGAATAATGCAAATCAATACCACAACAAAATACCACTTCATATCTACTAGGATAGCTATCATTAAAAAAAAAAAAAAAGGGTAACAACAAGTGCTGCCAAGCTTGTGGAGAAAAATTGGGCCTTCAAACACTGCTGGCAGGAAACACAGACTTACTCTATAACCCAGCATTTCCACTCCTAGGTACACACCAAAGAGAAATGAAAACAAATGTCTACCCAAAAACCTGTACATAAACGTTCATAAAAGCATTATTCATAGTAGCAAAAGTGGAAACAATAGAAATATCCATCAATTGATGAGTAGAAAAATAGAATGTGGTATATCCATAAAAATGCAAGTTTATTTGGTAACAAGCAGGAATAAAGGCCAGAGCAATTAGGCAAGAGAAAAGAAATAAAGGGCATCCAAACTGTAAAGGATAAAGCCAAATTAGCCTTGTTCCCAGATTACATGATGTCAAAACCTAAAGGCTCTACCAAAAATACACTGTTAGAACTGTCAAGAAATTCAGCAAAGTTGTAGAATGCAAAATCAACACACAAAAATCAGTGGCATTTATATATGCCAACAGCAAATAACCTGAAAAAAAAAAATCAAGAAAGCAATCCTATTTACAACAGCTACAAATATTATAAAACGCCTAGGAATCAATCTAACCAAAGAAATCAAAGATTCATATAAAGAAAACTATAAAACTGATGAAATAAATAGGACACCAAAAAAAGGGAAAGGTATTCCATATTCATGGATTGGAAGAACTATAATAATATTTTTAAAATGACAAGACTACCCAAAGCAATTTACAGATTCAGCACAATCCTTATCAAAATACCAATAACATTCTTCATATAAATAGTAAAAAAAAAAAAGAAAAAGAAAAAAATTTCCTAAAATTTACATGGAACCACAAGACTACATATAGCCAAAGCAATCCTGAGCAAAAAGAATGAAGCTGGAGGCATTACATTACCTGATTTCAAAATTTATCACAAAACTATAGGAATAAAAACAGCATGGTAGTGGCATAAAAACAGACACATGGATCAACGAAACACATGAGAGAATCCAGGTATAAATCCATGCATTTACAGCTACCTCATCTTTGACAAAGGCATCAAGAACATGCAATGGGAAAAGGAGAGTCTTTTCAATAAATGGTTTTGGGAAAACTGGATAACTATATATGAAGAATGAAACTACACCCCTATCTCTCACCACACACAAAAAAATCAAACCAAAATGGATTAAAGATTTGAATCTAAGACCTGAAACACTACAGCACAATGGTCTGGGCAAAGACTTCTTGTGTAAGATCTCAAAAGCACAGGCAACCAAAGCAAAAATAGACAATTGGGATTACATCAACCTAAAAAGCTTATGCACAGTAAAGGAAACAATCAACAAAATGAAGAGACAACACGCGGAATGGGAGAAAATATTTGCAAACTATCTATCTGACAAGGAACAAGGGATTAATAACCAGAATATGTAAAGAGTTCAAACAACTTGACAACAAATATATATATATATAAAATCCAATTTAAAATAGGCAAAAGGGCCAAGTGCAGTAGCTCATGTCTTGTAATATCAGCACTTTGGGAGGCCGAGGCAGGATCACCTAAGGTCAGGAGTTCGAGACCAGCCTGGCCAACATGGTGAAACCCCTTCTCTACTCAGAATACAAAAATTAGCCAAGTGTGGTGGTACGCGCCTGTAATCCCAGTTATTCAGGAGGCTGAGGCAGGAGAATCACTTGAACCTGGGAGGCGGCGGTTGCAGTGAGCCAAGAATACGCCATTGCACTCCAGCCTGGGTGACACAGTGAGACTCCATCTCAAAATAAAAGAAAAAAAACATCAGCCAAGTGTGGTGGCATGTGCTTGTAGTCCCAGCTACACAGGAGGCTGAAGCAGGAGAATCACTTGAACCCAGAAGGCGGAGGTTGCAGTGAGCTGAGATCACACCGCTGCACTCCAGCCTGGGCAACAGAGAGACAAAACTCAAAAAAAAAAAAAAAAAAAAAAGGGGGGGGCAAAAGATGTAAACAGACATTTCTCAAAAGAAGACCGATCCACAAATGGCCAAAGCGTACATTAAAAAATGTTCAACATTGCTACAATGCAGTATTATCTCACTGCAGTTAAAATAGCTTAGATCAAACAGACAAGCAATAGCAGATGCTGGCAAGGATGTGGAGGAAGGGGAATGCTCGTACATTGTTGTTGGGATGTAAATTAGTACAGCCACTATGGAGAATAGTACAGAGGTTACTCAAAAAACGAAAAACAGAACTTCCATATGATCCAGCAATTCCTATACTGGGTATATGTATTAGTCCCATTTTCACACTGCCAATACCTGAGCCTGGGCAATTTACAAAAGAAAGAAGTTTAATGGACTCACAGTTCCACCTGGCTTGAGATGCCTCACAATTATGGTGATGGTGAAAGGTATGTATCACATGATGGCAGACAAGAGAAGAATGAGAGCCAAGTAAAAGGGGTATCCCCTTATAAAACCATCGGCTTTCGTGAGACTCACTCATTACCACGAGAACAGTATGGGGGATACCGCCTCCATGATTCAATTATCTCCCATCAGTCCCACAACACGTGGGAATTATGGGAGCTACAATTCAAAATGAGATTTGCGTGGGGACACTGCCAAACCATATCAGTATACCTCAAAAAGAAAGGAGATTAACGTATCAAAGAGATATCTGCAACTCCATGTTTACCCAAGTACCATTCACAATAGCCAAAATATGGAACCAACCTAAGTGCCCATTAACAGATGAATGAAGAAACTGTGGTATATACACACAATGGAATATTTAATTCAACCATAAAAAAGAATGAAATCCTGTCATGTGCAGCAATATGTATGAAACCACAAAGGCTAAGTGAAACAAGCCAAGCAGAGAATGACAAATGTCACATGTTCTCACTCTTACATGAGAGTTAAAAATGTAGATCTCAAAAATAGAGAATAAACTGGTAATTACCAGAGGCCAGGAAGGGGAGTGGGGGGATGAAGGGGAAAAAAATAATATAAATATATAAATGTATATTCACTGAACTTTACACTAAAAATGGTAAAGATGGTAAATCACGTAGGTATATTTTACCTCAATTAAAAATATTTTTAAAAAAGAAGTACTAGGGTAATCAAGTTCGAGACCAGCCTGGCCAACGTGGTGAAACCCCGTCTCTACTAAAAATAAAAAAATTAGCCGGGTGTGGTGGTAATCCCAGCTACTTAGGAAGCTGAGGCAGGATAATCGCTTGAACCCAGGAGGCGGAGGTTGCAGTGAAACGAGATTGTGCCATTGCACTCAAGCCTGGGCGACAAGAGCGAAACTCCGTCTTAGGAAAAAAAAAAGAAGTACTAATGCATGCAGCAACATGGATGAACCTTGAAAATATTAAACTTTGTAAAAAATAAAATAAAAAATAAAAAAAGCCAGACACAAAAAGCACATATGATTTCATTTATACAAAATGTCTAGATAAGGCAAATCCATAGAAACAGAAAGTAGACTAATTGCTACCGAAGGCTGATGGTGAAGGAGTTGGGGGAAAATGGGGAAGCAGTGACTGCTAAAAGGCATGGATTATTTTTGGGGAGTTTTCAAAATATTGCAAAATTGACTGTGATGATTACAAAACTCTGTGAGTATACTAAAAACCTAAAAGTATAAGTGAATTTTTACACTTTATGTCTTCAATAAAGCTGTTATCAAATAAAAAGCAGCGCCAGTGTTCCACGAGCAGATCCTTGAAACACACAGAAATAAAGTGTAAACTGCCAGTATAACCACATTCTCCTTTTTGGTTTACTTCCTCCTTTTACTTGTTCAATTACTAGACCAAAAATCAAATTCCAAATAAATCATTTCATTCTACCTTAGTCTTTTCTTCCAAAAAGTAATGAGGATTCTCTGTCATTCCCCTGCTCATAAACCTAATACAAACTTTAGCAGTAGCAGATCATAATAGCATTTGAACAAGTTAGCTTCTCTGTGATACGGGGGAACAAGTTACCCTTTGGATGACGACAATTTTAATTTTAATTTTAATCTGGAGATTTTCTGGCCCACTAGCTGCCAGTTCTCCACTAGCACGGAGGAAGTATAAATGAACACACTGACATGCACAGATCTAAGATGTTGCTTTTAACAATTTGTGAAAAACTGTGAAAGTCACAACCTATAGTCATTTACAAGGGGCAGTGAATCTACCCGTTAGAGGTCTGCAAGGACAGAGCAACAATTTGACCCACTCTATCCATCTAAGCTGGTATGCAAGGCACCAAGGTAGCAAGCAATTCTAACCAACCACCCAGCACCTCTAACTCAGCAGTAGTATGAAAACATTTACGGATCAATGGATCTGTGAAGGCCTCAGGATAGAGCCCTTGCAAATGTCATGGGTCAGTTATGTTATCCAACATGAAAGTTAAGGCCAAGAAAAATACATTCCACTACTTACAGAAAATACTCTAAGCATAGACCAAATTTCACTCAAATGATGTGCAATTTTCTATGCCTATGGCCCTACAGACTGTATGATTTTTATAAGCAGAAATTTTTTCTTAGCTATAAATTTTGTTTAAATATTTACCCATTAAACTGTAACGTTTTTAAAAAGAATGACATATTTAACCCAACTTCAAAAATAAAACTATCTTACTGCATTTTTACTTCAAAGACAACAATAAAGTGAGAAAAAAACTGAAATATGTAGAGGCAAATATTTCCTATATGAAATAATTCAATCTATTAAATCATTTGTGCATGTTCTTTAAAATAATATTTGTTTTTTCAAAACCTGAAAAAAAAAATTAACCAATACTATATTAGAATAACTTTCTCTAAAAAATGCCTTACATAAACTTTATCTACACTGAATGCTGTGATTTGGGGTGACTTGATATTCTCAACTTCTTTAACAGATTTGCACAACGCTTAAACACATTCAGTTCCTTTAACATGATTCCAAAAGAAGCTTAACTAGATATCACATAAGAGATGTACCAACATTCAGAGGTTCCATCTAACCTGACATACACACAGTATTGGGTTGTATCCAGTCTGTTAAGGTTCCTGAAAATAGGATAAACCACACTCTAAATGGAATGTGACACCCATCCACCCCTACCCAGACAACCAATAGAAAAAATCATTCTCCACTCTGACTAAACAGGTAAAACCCACAGATGTTCCCTCACATATAATCTTTACATGTGATAGCAGACTAACAACTACCCAGGGAACCAAAAGGCAGGGTTTTGCGAGGCTTGTGTGATAGGAGAGGTAATCCACAAAGGGAGTAGAGTAAGGGGATGCTTTCTTCTGAAATGAGATATGACTTAACTGATTAAGTAAAGGACTCTGACTTCTGTTAGGCAGGTAACTTTAATTTGCACTATTTTGATAAATTAATCCATTACAGTCATTAGGCCAATGCAGGCAGTGCAGAACTTGTAAAAATCAACCACAAAAGCACTGTTAACTTTAACCAAAAATAAGCCGAACTAACACTATGATCTAACCTCTTTCTGAACATGGTAACCACATTTTCATTGAAACACAGATGGGCAGATTAACTACAAACCACAATCAAATATTTGACACCAAACAATCCAAAGACCACAGTGATGCACTTAATAGGCACACCAAACATCCATATTAAGTAACACAAGCACACAGAAAATGTAAAACTAGTTAATCAACACTTATCAATCAGCTACAGCACAGAGGATCCTTTGCTTGCCAAAGGGAGTGTCACATGAAGGTAAATAACCTTTCTCTCTGCCTGACCCAGTCCAAGCAACTGTTTTAGAATCAATAAAAGGAACCAAAGCCACTGTACTGCAGACCTAGCTTCTAAAGCAAACTTATCAGCTATCCAATCCTCAGCCCACAAGTGAGAATTTCCCTGCAAATTCCCAAGTCAGAAAATTAACTAAAGTAGGTATCTTTAGTTACTTCTAATTTTTAAAAATTAAAACCTGTAATAAACATTTTGCTCTATTTATGAAGAGCTTACATATGAACTCGTAATGGTATCATTAACTAAGGCTCAAAGACAAAGTAAACCTCCAAATTTCAGATGACACTATAGTTAAATGTTTTTTACCTTTAACAGAACTATGGTTCAATTATTTTAGTTTACTTAAACAATAATCTTTATATAGTTCCTTTTCTCAGTCATCTAATAGCAAAATTGCAGTCTACATCACGTGATACTGTACATGGATTTCATTTATTAAAAATGAGTCTTAAACAAACTTATTAAAACAAAGTTGCTCATTTTACCAATGATCGGGGTTGTCAAAATTTAAGCAAAGAAGTGAATAAATTAAGTTCACTTATTTATCAGTTCAATTGTTCATAAAAAAGGTTACAAAAACAATACATGTAATATATTAATAACATGGTTTATTTTTTTAAAGATTCAGACCATTAAAACAAATATCCTAAGAAACAAAGGATGTTAGGTTTAATTCAAACTAGAGTTTTTCCACAAATCAATCCACTTATAACCATTGACCACCAAAAGCTAAACAATCATCTGCCATCTGAAACAGCTTTGATGTCATACGGTCGTAAGAGTGACAAAAAGTCTTACGTTAAACAGTTTTACCTAACAAAGACATATTTGTTCTATTTCAGTGAAACATTCTTTGAATATTATTACTGTAAGTTTATAAACTGTATATGATTCATTTAAAGAACCATATTAGATTCACCACAAAGTAAGTTCTATTAGAATTTTTCCTACACAAAACAGTTGTCAACTAGCCAACTATCAATATAGCCATATGCAAAATTTTCACTTTCATTAATTCTCACCATTGTTATCTTTGTTTTTACATAAAAATAAGATCAGTGAAGTCAGATATCATACCAAGCAATAAATTCTACCTGCATTCAATGTGGGGAAGATTTTTATTTAATCTGCCCTTCTACCTTCAATGCATAAGATTATCATTTTAAACCAGAAAAACTCCAGGTTGGCCTGGTTCCAATGCTGACCTCATCTCAAAATAGAAATAAGTGTCTTAAAAATAATCAAACAGTGATCTTCTAACCACTGCTTCAGACCCAAGGCAGCAGCTTAAGGTAAGAGGTTATTTTTCTCCTCTTTCTCCATGTATCTGTATAACATTAACCATTTCCAGGTAAGCACTTTTCTTTCCTAAAGTAAACACTGACCAGAAAATTCGGGGTCATGATCATAAAGTGAGAGACAGTTTTACACTTAACATCACTGCCTCAAATCACCCAATCTTACCTAGTCACAACCAATGACCATAATAACGTAAACCATGAAGAAGCACTATTTAATGTGTCTGCACTTTTAAAAATCAAATTCCAACAAGATAACAAAAATTACAACATAGCAAATATTTTAGCCACACTATTATTCTATCATTAAAAAACCACTTAAGGCCCTAACACCTCTTCCACTAAAAGGTAATTGTATTTGTTACCCCATAATTTCATTGTCTTATTGTTATCGCATTACACTACTTTTGGCAACTCCGTTCTACCACTACAAACATACTTGCTGAACATTCCATTTCTGCACAGAGATGACAAAAACCACTGTCTTCCACCGTCACTTAAGTTCAAACAACAATGATATGTTTACTAATTAACCACATTACAACAACAGTTGCATATAAAACCAACAGTTCAAATGTACCTTCTGCAAAAGATACAAGTAAATAAAAAACCGTAAGTACTTACCTACAGTTGGGAGGAGGGTCCAATGTAATTTCTGCAAGTTCCTTCTGAATTCTTTAAAATAAAGACAAAGAACATTATGTTAAAAATATCTTCACTCTTAACAATTTATTTCATTAAAACGTTATGTTTTAATAATACTTCCCTTTGGTATATTAGTTTGAAATACTAATACTGTATAAAGCATCACATCCAACAATAAAGTAGCAATTTCCGCCAGGGTTTTGAGGATGCATCTAAAGGATGACACTATCAGTACATGCAACCTGTGGAAGGAACACTATGACTTCACTGAACCACTGACAGCGCTAATTAAAATTTCTAAAGCTGGAAATTTCTGCCCCACCATTCATGGGTCATTCTAACTTCTGTTTTGTATTAGAGCATTCCCATACAGGATGGAAAGCTGATATTAAGTTAAATTCAAGCATCCTGACTTGACAGAATCAAATGGTGAAGAAAAGATTCAGGATCTCATTCCAACACCTGAAACTGCCATCAAGACGCATATGGTATTCCTTCCTGGAGCCTCTAATTTGGAGCAAGTTGGGACTTTGACGTTTAACACTATTTCATCTGCTAGAACTATCCTAATATTACATAAGCAATTAATGTCATTTCATGAGCTTCACGCCAAAAAAAAATTTTTAAGCCTGCTCTACCTATCCTCATGTGTTACATTCTACTTTTATTTTTAACTGCATCTAACATCCTATGTATGTATAAAAAGGCTGAAAGCGCGCCACTGTTTTCTAAGACTATACTTAGCAATCCCTTAACTATCATTCATACCTTATTAAATGTAGGCTTTGCTAAATCAAATACAAAAATATTCTCAAAACCGTTTCTTCTCCTTTGCCTTGGTTTTTAAATATGGGGTTATTAACAGCTGGATGCCTGTTGTCTGGTAATTATTGTGACAGTATATGGATAATAACTGATTAAAGTATCTTTAAAAAACAAAAGAATCTGAGCAAAAATATTTACACTCAAGCAATTTCATTCTACTTCCTTTTCAAGACAACAAACTACTAGAATAAATGGGACCCCTCCAACAGAACTGGTATCAACTTCCCAAAGGAACTGCATGCTACTGGTACAATTTTCACTTTTCTAAACCGTGTGATTCAAGGTTGGTGAGGCATTATGAATCAGAGGACGGCTAAGAAATTCAAAGTCAAAGAAAATTGCATTGTAATTCTGCTAGGCCATTAAATTGAGTCCCTGGGCAAGAACACTGCTCACACATGCTTGCTTTCTCTCCCTGTGCCTCAGTTTTCTGTCCTGTAAAATAGAGGTTAACTAGAATAAACTCCGTGATCTCTTTCAACACACTATAACTTCCTTCTAATATGGGTTCTGTGATATATTTATATGCATACAAGTACATATTGCCCATATTTCAATGACAATAGTCTCAAAGATTTGATACAGGAGAACACATTTTATGGATTTCATACAAAATATACAACAGACACTTCAAAACTAAATGGCTAAGTCCAGGTTAAAGATGGCAAACTAGGCACACACACTTTTACCTCTCACTCATTCAGGACCCCGCAAGGTGGGAAAGGGAAATGCAGAAAATGCAAAAAAGGAATAAACAGCAAAGAGAAGGGTGGTGGTCACCAATGAGTGAGAAATTTCAATATATTTCTGCAAGACAAAACAAATGGGTGTAAATCAAACAGGCTGAGACAGGCAAGAAGGGGGCTAAAGAGTGTATACAGATAAAATAGACTACAAAAGGGGACATAGGGGGAAGTAATCAGAAATCCCAGAAGGAAAAAAAAACTGCATAAGTCACAGATGAAATATGAAGCAAACTAAAATGTAAAATAACTTTAATTAAGTATCAGACATTGGGAGTGAGGTGGGGAGAGAAAGATTTGATCTATTTTGCCTAAATGCTATCACTCATTGAGAAGCCCGGAGATCATGACACTGGACTTGTAGTTAATCTAATCCTAATATGCTGTTTGGTCTGGCATTTAATGTTTACAGTTATAATAAATGTACAATTTATTGGTCTTTTACTTACAGACAAAGCATAGAAGATTGGTTGTTGGTTGCACTGTACAAAGTAAATGTTATTAACCTTGAAGATATAAAATTAAGTGTAGCTAATATAAAACAGTTAAAAGTGGATGGAGAAGATATTATCCCCAATTTACAAAGTAGAGAATAAAAAACATGTTATTTGTAGGAAAAAGAAATAGAAGCTTAAATATATATTTTTAGAGTATAAAGGCAACAAATAATCTTTTTAAAAATTTTTAACTATCATTAACTGGGAGGAAGGAAAAGAAAGGAAGAATAGGTAAGTAAACTAAATCCTCATATTTCAGAGCAGGCAATCAAAAGATATTACTTCAATTAACAATTCCACGAGAAATAAGTGTATTATTTAGAGTTGTACAGAAAACCAACAGAAGGAATAAGACCAAAGACAGCTAAACAGTCTGCTTCAAGGGAATGGAACTGGGAGAATTAGGGGCAGGGGGTGGATTAAAAAAACTGTTACTTTCCATTTAAAAAAAATATATGTACTGTTTATTATCAGAAACATGAACTTTTAAAAATTGTTTTTAAACTAAGAGAACCAAAGGAATAGTCATTATAAAAAGCATGCTTAAGCTGTCAAAAAAAAAAAAAAACTATTTTTAACGTAAAAAAACTTCTTTGCAATTTTCAAACAACACATCTTGCTTTATATTTATACTGCCCTTTAGATTTAAAAAAACAAAACAAAAACTCATAAATCCTGGGCCAGGCTCAGTATTGGTGGCTATGCCTGTAATCCCTAGGCTTTGGGAGGCAGATGCAGGAGGATCACTTGAGGCCAGAAATTGGAGACCAACCTGCACAACACAGTGAGACTCCTTCTCTACAAAAAATTTGGGAAACTGTTGGTCACAGTGGTGTGTGCTTATAGTCCCAGTTACTCAGGAGGCCAAGGCAGGAGGATCACTTGAGCCCAGGAATTTGAGGCCACAGTGATCTATGATCATACCACATACTCCAGCCTGGGCAAGAGTAAGACCCTGTCTCTAAGAGAAAAAAAATTGATACATCATAATTTGCTGTCATATAGTACTACACAAAAGTTGAACTCCAGATCCCTATAATTCTAAGTCTATATTATTCAATATAAAAAGCAATTTACTGATGAATTTAACAAGTCTGAGCAGTGAGTCAATAATATTATAATACATTTTGAGCCACTGTTACCTAAAATGGTTATATTTCTCTTGACAGAAAAGATTATACTAAGAATTGCTATTTAAACGGTTGTAAGATGTCCTGCTGTTTTCAATGACAGCAATTCAATTCTAACTCAAAAGTTGTGATCATGGTATGTATTAAGTTTCTCAGCCTTGACAAGTGGGGATAAGGAAGGTACCTATTTCAGGCACTGTCTCTTAGGGTGAGGAAAAATGAAAAGTATCAATAATTCACACTTACAATGTACCTTTCCCATGATGATCTTTTACCATTAAAAGTGATCCGGTAAATCTTACAGAATTCTCTAAGTATCTGTTTTATCAGTTCCCATTTAAAAGACAAGGAAAACTAAGGCTAATTATTTTATACTGGTAAGGTGAAAGATGGAGAACTATTATCTTGCTAAGTCAAACAAAAAGACTTCCTTCATCAGAACTTTTAAGACAAAATTATTTTACACAAAAATCACCTGGACAATTGCCTAAATTTCCAGTTTCCATAAGGCAGTGTCACCTCTTAGGTTAGTATGATACAGAAGTCAGCAACTGCCTATTGTTACTGAGACAAGTCACAAGCAATAGACAAATTAAATTTCAATGTATATTATTCTACCTTATACCTTAACTGTTCCAGGAACGAATGATAAGAGTACAATAAGAGTACTGTGTGGGATTGTTATTTGCTTTAAAAAAATAGCAGGGGAGGGGAATCATAACAATCATGATTCATTCAGACTTAAATGAAGAATATGGTACCAAAATTATACAGAAAAGACAGGATATGAAACTCTCATTTTAACATCAATATATTGGAAAAGGGGTTCAGAAAAATGAAGCAGTGTATATGTACTAACATGTTTAAAACACACATATACATTTCTTGGGTTAAAGAAAATTCAAAAATTTACTCAGAGCCAAGTAGAACATGAATGTGTGGATATGTAGATTTGCAAAGTAATTTCTTAGCAGGAACTTTTTAAAAACCCTTCATCTCATCTAGATAACTTTCTATATTCCCTTACAGACTACAATCCTCAGTCAACCTAAAAACCCTCTATTCTAATCAATTGAATCACCTAGCAAAAACCTTCCAAAATGACCTTATTCTCAAGAAAGTGTCATGCAACTAATAATTAAAATTTTTTAAATGTCAAAGCAATCTTTAGAAAACACATTGCCATCGCAAATAAGAAGTCTAGAGTTTCATTCTGGATGGTGGTATATACTACATACATATGATTCTAAAAGATCATTGATTTTAAGACACACCATCAATAATTGTGCACATAAATTTTAAGATGTGTCCCAATTTCAGAAACATTAAAAAGTTATAAAAAGTGCATTTAGAATGAATAAAATACAGTAATTACAAAAGATTATCTATAAAAGTACTATTTCATTCTCATGTGGAAAACAAACTTACAAGAGCCCATAAGATAAAAGTTCAAACTGGAATACAGTGGAATCAATTTTTCAACCTAACAAAAATTTAGAGTCTGAAACCAAAAACTACACCTCGAACAGTATCATATTGAGTGTCCAAAAATAAAATCACCATGTCTACTCTGAACAAAGTTAATTTAGAATAAATATGATTTAAAATTCACATTTACAGATGTATCAACCCATAAAAGCAGCAGAATAAATTCAATGAAGATCTCAAAATAGATGTTTTATTGAACTCACTAGTCAATTTAATCAAAATAATCTAAATCTGTCACTGCAGATATAGTCCAACTACAGAGTTGCAAATATAACAAGAGTGATATAGACATATCAAGAGAACAGGCTGTGATAAGAGCATGACAATTTTTTAAGAAACAAACTCTTGCCAAAGAAAAGCAAAAATGCATGTAAGATGTAACTGTAATCTTTCCTTTAACTCTGAGACAGAAATTAATTTCTACTACTGTTTAAATACCCACTTAAATGTTTTCTGTATTATATATCACTATTCTGTAATATCACAAATGAGATTTTTCAAATCATATTTCTATATCAGCTTATTAATTCTATAATTACTGCATTACAGCAATTATTAATAGTACATTTCATATAACAACTGAGCACCTACGTGCAAGCACTTTCCTAAGTCACTACAAAAAGTATTTAATTACGGCATCTGAGTATTTCTAGTTTGACAACAGCACTGCCTCCAAGGTTAATATATACCTCATTTTTCCAAAGTTTGTACCAACCGGACTTGGAAAATATCATTGCAGACTTTAACTGACATAAAGTCTATTAGTGACAGCATCAGTTTATGAGAGCTTACTATGTGCCGAATAAATGCTTTATCACATTTAGTCCTCATGAGAACTTTGTGAACAGCGTACCATTATCATCTTCCTTCTACGAAAGAAGAAATTGAGGCTTGAGCTGTTTTTTGTTTGTTTGTTTGTTTTTGAGACGGAGTCTCGCTCTGTTGCCCAGGCTGGAGTGCAGTGGCCGGATCTCAGCTCACTGCAAGCTCCGCCTCCCGGGTTTACACCATTCTCCTGCCTCAGCCTCCCCAGTAGCTGGGACTACAGGCGCCCGCCACCTCGCCCGGCTAGTTTTTTTTTTTATTTTTTTTAGTAGAGACGGGGTTTCACCGTGTTAGCCAGGATGGTCTCAATCTCCTGACCTTGTGATCCGCCCGTCTCGGCCTCCCAAAGTGCTGGGATTACAGGCTTGAGCCACCGCGCCCGGCCGAGCTGTTAAATTATACATCAGGATCGCAGAGGCTAGGCACAGTGGCTCATGCCTGTAATTCCAGCACTTTGAGAGACCAAGGCAGGAGGATCGCTTGCAACCATGAGTTCAAGGCCAGCCTGAGCAACACAGCGAGACTCCCGTCCCTACAAAAAATACATTAAAAATTTAGCCTGGTGTGGTGACACACCCGTGTAATCCCAGCTACTTGGGAGGCTGAAGTGGGAGGACTGAATGAGCCCAGGAGTTGGAGATCATACCACTGCACTCCAGCCTGGGTGACAGAGCAAGACTCTGCCTCAAAAAAAAAGAAAAAGAAAAAAGAAAAAAAAGAAAGAAAGAAAAAGAAAAAAAAAAAAAACCACAGAGCTATAGCTACTAAATGCTAGAACCTAGATTCAAACGTAGATCCTGTCTCTAGAGTTCAAGCTCTTCAATGCTACTCTTTCTCATAAAATGACACTATTTGGGAAAGACTTCTCATCTGAATAAAAATGATCATCAACAAAAAAGTGTGAAATAAAATTTATTTTGAAACTACCTCTAACTTTTAATCTTCTAAACACACTAGTACTAAGATGCTAATATCCATGGAAAATCCAATCCCTAAAATAAGCTCAGGGTTCCAAGGTAACCAGTAAGTAAATATTGTGACTGCACTCTGCTAGGTACTGTGGATATGACAGTGAACTTAAAAGATGTGGGGTCCTCTGTTCTCATAATTCCCAATTTTTTTCCTAAGTTAAGCAGAAATGGCAAAGAACCAACAACTTCCCTATCAGCTGAATCGGAGGAAGAGAGAGGGGAAAATAAGTTTTTTTTTTAATTAAAAAATTAGTAGCAAAGCCGCATTTTTATATTTAAAATAAATAGTAAATAATTACATCACTTCATACAGTGTCACCCAAAAACCAACTGAAGACCTTTCTAGAGGAAGATCATGAACCACAACTTGAAAATCACAGATTCACAGGAATTTGCCAACAGAGGGATTCTTTCAGCCAGGAAGCAACTCAAAAGAGACTTCTTACTTTCACCAACGCAATACAACCACTTACTATTTACTGCCAGGCAGGCACTGTCCTGTGCTCTGTACATACACTATCTCTAAACTAGGTTGTATCTCCTATGTACAGAGCAGAAAAACATCTTCCGTATTTTTCCCTCATGAAATCTATCATTAGGTTTGAATAATCGGTACTTTCTACATATAGTGTAGTAAAATAAAGATGACCCATGTACTTGAAAAACTCATGTTCACACATAAAGCAGTACATCTTTCATAAGCAGAATTTGATCTTTGGCATATCATGCAAGAAATATGATTTTAAGGTATATTATAGTGGTGCTCCCAGTTAGGGGAAAAGGCAGAGCCTCACCACAACAGGTAACTTTGCTAACTAGCAATCACAAAATAAAGCACAGGCCCAGCAGAACCCTATTCCCCAAGGACCTGGCCAACCAATCCTTGCCCTTTTCTGACAAACTGAAAAGGCCCTGTAACAACCCAATCAGACACTGAGGACTGAATTAGATTTTCCACATCTACATGGAACTACAATCTGTACCTGAACATCTCCTTTCCACCCACATCGACTTCCTTCTTTCACCTAAATGTCACATTTTCTCTACTCCTCACCTTTCTTATCCATCCTAACCCCACCCCCCATTTCCCAGGTCACCTCTAAGCAGGTCATTTGTGTCGTGGTCTGGCAACAGAAGGGTCAGCCAGCTGAGTCCCCTGTAATTGCGGTGTGATGGCAAAACAAACTGAACCCTCTTCCCCACCCTGGCATGTTCTAGTACACAGGTCTAAAAGTTTAAAGTTCAGGGCTCTCTGACTTTCAAACAGCTCCTTCAACAGAGATCAGCAATACACCCCCAGGAAAGGGAAACTGAATACTCTAGTACCTTGGAATAACCACTCACCATCCTCCAACATCTCTCACCAAGGGGCCTGAGAAGGTTCTTTCCAATCCTGTAGACTGACTAAGCCAAAGGGAAACAAAGTCTACTAGAACATAATAATGGTTTCTTATCTTTGAGAAAGGAGTTCCCCTTAATCCACACCATAAAATAACATATAAAGCTGTAATTCAACATTCAGGCATTCCACTATGCCTAAAAGTTACAGATCGCTTTTATTTATACTTCCTATTTGGGCAATATAAAACATATGAAAACAAAGCAAGAACATAAAATCACAGGATCAGAAAAGACACTACTTTATCTTTCAAATTATTTTCCAAGAGATATTCTATAATGTAACAATATCAAAACGGATTCCCTCTAAGTCCATTGACATGCCAATCATTTTAAGAGATTGATGTACCAAAAGAAGACCATTCAAATACCTACTTTCCAGATCCATCTATTCTCCAGAGAAAGAGAAAAATCTGTATCAAGATGGATCCACTGACTAATGTAATGACACCAAGATGCACTTGTCGCTAATGTCAGCATTTCTGACTCTACCAACTGGGAGTAGTGGAAAATAAACTATCACTCACTCAATAACCACTTCAAAAGATTCCTAATCTCTATTCTGTGTTACGGAACAGAAAAAAAATATTTATGGTCAAGTAACCATAAATGAAACCACTGCAACTTTACATGCACGCCCTGTATATGCTTCCCTAATAATACACAAACACACAAACACACTATGGAAATGTATTTTATGAATCTGCCATGCCATTTAACTGACTTTAAATACTGAAGTTCCCTATGGCTAAAACCATGTAAAAGAGATCATCTTGAAAGGGAAAGAAAAATCCACGAAGTTCATGGCTGACAATCACGGAAAAAATGATTAAATGCAAGAGAAAAATAGAACTTAAGATGATAAACTGATACCAAAAATAAAAAGGTTATAATAACTGAGATACCTTTTAGCACTAGTTGACAATTTAGCAGCGGTTTTGCTGGATATTTTTCCCTCCTTTTTCTTGGGCTGAACTTGTTCTCTTTCTGGTTCTTGCTGAACACTTTCACGTTGATCTCCATCGGAACTTCCTCCACTAGTGCTTGGACTGTCATCAACTCTTTGTGCCTCAGTGGACATTTTAGATCCTGGATTAAAGAATCAAAAATCATTTATTCAGCTGTGAGGACGACTACAGTAAGCTACCTCCAGAACACAGAGAATGAATCTCAAAGTAAAACAAGTAAATCTTAATATAAAACGGATTAAATTGGTCATTTACAAAACAATGCAGCTTTGGGACTTGCTAAAACTTTTCCTTCATCCATTCAAAATGTATTGTAAAACAAAAACATACAAAATTTATACATGAAACATTCACAGCAACATTATTCATAATAACCAAAACTGGAAACAACTCAAATATCCACTAACGAATGAATGGATAAACAAAATGTAGTAGTATATTCACATAATGTACTGTTAGCCATAAAAAAGAATGAAATACAGTGTCTACGTGCTACAAAATGGATGAACCTTGAAACATTCTGTAAGTGAAAGAAGCCAGCCACAAAGGACCACAAGCTGACTATTTAGATAAAATGTCCAGAATAGGCAAATTCATAAATATCAAATTCAGTAGTAAATCTCACGCCTGTAAATCCCAATGTTTTGGGAAGCCCAGGCAGGACCAGCCTGGGCAACATAGCAGGACTCGATCTCTACAAAAAATAAAAATATGATTGATACGACTGCATTCCAGCCTGAGTGACAGAGAGAGACCCTGTCTCAAAACAAAATAATAATAATAATAAAATAAAATGGGTAAGTGGTTGCCAGGGAGTGAGGGGAGAGCAGTGAAGACTGACTGCTAATGGGTAGGATGCTTCCCTGTGGGGTGATAAAAATGTTCTTAAATTAGATAATGATAATGTTGCTCAATTCTAATAATAAATATTCTAAGAACTACAGAGTTGTACATTTTTAAACGGTAAATTTTATAGTCTGTGAATCACATATCAATAATGCTGTTACAAAAAATAAGAAAAAAATGACTAAGGGTCTACTCTCTACCAGGTGCTGTGCTAAACCCTTTGGTCCCACAACTGTGAAAAACCTGGACTAGCCAACTTGCTAAGTACAAAAACGAAGGTTAGTACAAATAGTTGTGGGAACAGAAAAATGGGAGGATTCTTTCAAATCCCTATTCCATCAATACATCCTCAGAGCTGGGCTAAGGTTAAAATTCTCCAAACTAGTAAATTGTTTTAAGTAACCTTTGTGATAACAGAAGAACACAGAGGCCTGCATGACTGCATGATTCTAAATAAAAATTGAACCATACGACGGCATCAGCACTGATTCAGCTATATACTAAAGCAACCATATTTCACAAGAGATGGCGAGACACTGAAGAATTTTTTTTTTTCTTTTCCCCACAGTCTGGCTAAGATATCCCTCAAGGCATTCAAATTCCCTTTGCTCTGAGTTCAGGCTCCCCAAGCAGCTCTGATTACCAACTCAATTTCCTCAATAGCTTGATATTTAGATAGCTGTTATAACCTAGACAGGAGACACAAACAATTCCAGTAAGAGAAGAGGAGTATCTCTTCTCAACTGTCATTCTACCATAATCAATTTCTGAGTTTGATGACTACGAATACATCCCTTACGAGCTGACTAGCCTACAGTGTTCTGACAAATCCAGAACTGAACCAACAAAACCCATGCCCAGACTCTAAAAGGTCTTGTGCTCACCACAGTTTTGTCACCTAATAATCACTTTGAGCACTGTATAGCTACCTTCTCAGACACCTCTTTAAAAACAAATACCTATACTTAACAAGTACCATTAACAACAAAAAAAATACCTTTAAAAATTAGAGGTACACTGAACAAACTCCTTTTGAAATGGATCCTTTTGATTATTCTTATTCAAATTACGACTTGAAATAAAACTGTTTCTGATATGATCAATAAGAATAGGTAAAGATACCTCAAATAAAGCAAAATTTTTAATTACTACAATTTAGTCCAAATGGATAGCTATTTGACACTGATGAAAATTCATCATTACTAAAGATTTAACTTGTAGTCTGCTCCAAGCCAAAGCAATGTTGTAACACCGATCTTTAATAGACTGAAATTTTTGTAAGACAAACCAAAAAGCACTGCAAAAGAATGGAGGCATCACGAAGCACAGAGCCGCAAAGAGTCAACAGAAAATAGTGAATCCTTTCACTGACACGCCACACACACCACCACCAGCACCCCTTCAACCCCAACAGTTCCTCATGCCACACAAAAACAGGTCTGCCTCAACAGCTCTGAAACATACTAATGGAAAAGCTGACTACTTTTCTACCTATTCTGTAAATGGAGAGCACCAGTCTCCACAGCTGTGACATCTTTTATGAGCACTAAAGTCACTTAATAGAATACTGAAATTTTATATCAGTATGTTTCACATCTAGCTCTAAAAGTCATAACATATTTCTTGCTTTTTTTCATTTTTATTTTACTCTAAATTCTCATTCTTGGATTTAATTATTTTTTCACCTTACCTCTTTCAGTTAAAATATATCAGAAGTTTAAAACCTTCTAAGTATGTACATAATGGCATATCAGTTAGGGCAGCACGCATGAGAGTGAAAACGAGAACAATCCTCAGGGAAAGGTGCTCAGATACAGCAAAATGCTGCCAGCGATACCTTAAGAAATGTGAAATGAGTGAGAAATCATTTTATACATTTTAAACCAGGAGCAATCTGTTCCATGATAAATACATGGGAACCTCAATGAAATAATATTCTCTATACTGAGGCTGCAGCTTCAGTTTAATAAACTATGATTTACTAAACTATGCCAAGAGTTTCAGTTGTGTATCACATTCGTTACAAAACCACACATTCTTAGTATTCTTATTTATGTGCATTCACATACTATCGAATGCCAGAGTTATATAATTATTTAAAAAGATTGCTCACTGATGTCATCTGAACCATAATCTGAAACCCAAATTTCATAAACTACTGCTGAATATCAGAGGAAGACTAAAGTAAAAATTAGTCTCACTAGAGAACTAATAAAAATACTATTAGAAATTCCCCAATAGAGGCGTAATTTCTAGTTTCACATTAAGGAAAAGAATTATTTCCACTTTCGACTTAAGACACCTATTTCATCCAAATGTTAACCTACAAATGATAAATCCATCTGAGGCCACTGATAACCACTATAGGAACTTTCAGAAATAACGTTTTCACATCTCTTTTTCAAATATCAATAAGAGGAGCTTCTCCTCGGTTTGTTTTTTGAATGCTTGCTTACAAAAAAACTATAGAAAAAAATTATTGTGCCACTCAGGTGCAATGAATTTTTATGAAGAAAAAGTAGTCTATAAATCAATTTAATTAGTCATAAGTGTAAAATTGATGTCTCTCTAAAGTACAAATGAATAAAAATTCCTGAATTAAAATTCTTTAAACATTATCTTCTAAATCAGCATTTTAAAATTAATTCCTAAACAGTTAATCTGATCCCATTATCTAATCTACAGGGAAGATAAACTTAAATCCCAGGGTTATAAACAAAGAGCTACTCTCCAATGATAGTTTCAAAGATATTGAGATATATAAATTAATATGCTTGCTTCGTAACTCAAAGTAAAACTTAATTTTTAAACATAAAATAGGCAGTCCTTCCTCAAACTATGTTAGGAGGCTTACATTCTATTACTTCTTCAACACAAACTGTCTAAGCTTGTATTAGCTATGTACCCTATGTTGTAATTACAGTCCTGGAAATTAGCAACATACAGTGAACGAAACTCACGTGTTCCATAAACACGTGTTCCATAAACACGTGTTCCATAAAAATGAAATGATTTGGCTTGAAATATTACTGACTACATAAAGGCAACTATAGTCATTTCATAAATCCAGCCTACTATGCAGGTAAGCCTTATAACAGTATCTACTAGTATAAAACTGCAAAACCAAGGGTTCATTTGAGCTTTTATAACAGGAAAGCGTTTAATTCTGTCATATAGATCTTGCTGTCTTCCTACTCATGTTTCTAAACTTTTCTAAAATGTAAAATAAATATATAGTATATGCACACAGCAATATTCAGCTTTAAATTTAACTGCAAAGATATTTATGCAGAAAATAATAGTGGAACACCTGATTTGGGGGTAAAAGGTGCTGCAGGGGAAACAGAATGGGGTATAGCATTATATGAAAACACTCTATCTTCAGCATCAGCCCACATACGGAACTCCAAAGAGACAAGGAGCATCCAAATTGCCGTAGCAAAGGCAAATATTTAGATTCACAAAGTGCAGACTGAATTATTACATATGTAGAAACATACTTTTTAAAGAATCAGGGATTAAAAACTAAGAAGAGCGTAAAATCTTTTAGAACCGCGAGATAATTTGAGGGTAAACCTTAGCACTTCCTTTCGTACTTTTAAATGAAAATATTTGAGTAGACTCTCAAGAATACACAATACAAAACGATGAATCTTAGAAAACATGCAAATAGGTCTAAACAGCCACCGAGCACAGGATGATGTCTTTCTAAAGCGGCCTTAATTTCCTTAAGGGAAGATGGATTGGACATTTCTGGTTGGTCGTGGGAAAAAAAAGCCACAAGAAGCCACGCTTTATCTTCATTAGAAATTGTAAAGGGCAAAAAGATCAAAACATTATGAGAGAGAGGGGAGAAAAGAGGGGGAGAAGTGGAGTGGGGGGGAAGGGGGAGAGGACAGAGGGAATCCAGTTTCAAACCAGGCCAGTGGGGGCTGCAGAGAAGAGACCAGAGAAAAATGGGCTTCGGTTCCAAACTGTGACAAGCGCCAGGGATCACAAAAGACAAATACAACACACACCCCACACCAGGACACACACAAATACACCCCACAAGGTCTTCTCCGGGCGGGCCACCCGGGTGCGGCGGCGGAGGAGCCAGACCCGGCACTCGCCAGGAGAGACACCATGTGCAGCAATTATGCAATTAGGGAAAATAGCAAAAGATCAAGCCGGGCACTTTCCACCGTGACATTTATCCTGTACTTTTGCAAAGACTTAGTTCCAGGATGCGGCTAGGAGAAGGCAGGCGCTGGGAGGGTGGAGAAGGATGGGGAACTGAGAACGGAAGGGGGTAGAAGGAGGACAGGGAGAGGAGAGGCAGAAGGGGGGATGGGAAGGAGGGGGAGGGGTAGAAAGGGCGAGAAACGGGGGCAGGAGGCTCGCGGGAGGGGGCGCAGGGAACCGGGCCCGGGGAGCGAGGAAGGAGGGAACTAGGACACGAGCGGTGTAAGCAGAGACCTGCGGCGCGGAAGGGAGGTCGGGGGAGTGAGGAGGACGCCAGCGAGAGGGAGGACGCCCGAGGAGGGGAGGCACCGGCGCGGCCCGAGCGAATACCTGAGGGGGGTGTCCGTGCAGGTCGCAGGCTGGAGCCGAAGCCCGGGGAGAGAGCTGCCGACGCGCGAGGGGGAGGGAGACTGGGGAGGCCCCAGGGACGGGATGTCCCCTGCGGACCGTCTAGTCACCGAAAGCCGGACCCACGCACCACGCACCCGACCACGCCTGTCCCCGCCGCGCTCGCGCCCGCCCGGACTCACCCTCAGCGCCGCCGCTGCCGCCGCCCCCGGCCGTTCCAGCTCCGGCTCCTGAGGCTGCTGCCCGCGGCTGTCGCTGTGGCTGCCCCTGAGTCCTGGAAAGTGAAGCCACCACCTCCGGGAGCCGCCGCCGCCCGGCCGTCCGCGCGCGCACCCGCGAGTGCGCGTCCCCGCGCACCCGCCTGGGAGAGACCGCGAGAGCGCGAGCCCCACGTCGGCCGTGCGGCGCCGCGCGCCTACCTCCTCCCCCGCCCCTCCTCCTCCGGCGCGCGGCCGCGAGGGGGCGGGGGCGGGCGCGCGCCCGGGCGGGCTGCCCGACTGGTCGGGAGAGGGGGTGGGGAGGCGGCGTGGAAAAGTAAAGTGACAGCTGGGTCCCGCGCGCAGGCCGGGCTCTGACGGGGGTGGGCGAGGGGCGTCCCACGGGGAAGGAACGACAAGGAGGGAGAGAAGTGGGGGAAACCGAGGCCGACGGGGTGGCTTGAGGGGAGGGGACGCAAGGACCTTGACGGGCACGCGCATTAAAGGGAAATGCCGGCTGGGGGTTGGGGGTTGCCCCAAGACGGTGCAGGCAGTGGGGCGAGGAGGCCTTTCACCCCCATCCACCGCAGCCCTTGACTTCACTCTCGCCTCGAAGCTTTCGCAAAGTAGCTACCGGGACTGACCCTGTTGACACACTAACCCAAACTCGCAGACGCGTGGGGCCCGCATGTACCCAAGATAGGAAAACTTCACATTGGCCTGGAAAGTTCGTCCAGGCTAAGCCTGACTCTTCACCCGACACTGCAGCACGAAGGCCCTTCTGCCTTTTGGCTCGCCCTGGCCCAGAATGCACACCAGCCGGTAGAGAGGAGCCTCGGGCCGTTTAGCCCTGGGGTATTGAAGAGAGAGGTGAGGGGTACAGGGTGCGCCACTGTCAGAGTGAGTGGGAAGCTGCCTTCATGCCCAGTTGAGGGATATGGGAACAGTAGCAGTGCTGTAGGTGGCCTGAGGGAACATTCGGTTCTGTTTTACTCCTCACCCCAAATAACCGTTTAAAAAAAAAAAAAGTACCTGCTTTGCAAACTTAGCTTCCACGAAATTTCTCCCACCCCCACCTCCAGCCTCACTTACCAAGGGAGTGCTGGGTCGTTGGCAACGGGGTGTCCAGCGATGCAGCAAAGTTAACTTCGATCTTTGTGGAGGAAAGGATTGGAAGACCTTTCACTGCTTAATTGCTGAAATTATGGTTGCTACAGTACTTCGTTTGACTGTGGATGTTTTAACTGCTATTTACTAAGTTCAAAATGGATTTAATACAAATCAGTTACCCTTTTCGTTTATTCAAGGAACATTTATTGATGCCAGGCACTGTCTAGGGGGTAGGTATATGACATTGAATAAAAGAGAAAAATCCTTGTCCTCAGAACTTCCCTATCTCTGAACCTTCTCTGCTTTACACTCAGCATCATATTCGTCAGCAAATTCTGTTGACTCTGCTTTCACAAATATACGGTGAAAATGTCCACTCCTCACTCCCCTCCCCACTGCTGGTGTCCTGGTCTAAGCCATCATCTCTCAATAATTATGTCCTACCTGATCTGTCTACCTCCCACTCTCCGCCCCTCCCTCCCCCACACCTACACACAGCTGACTGTCCTTAAAAAACAAAGATTAGATTATGTCTCTCTTCTCAAAAATTCCAGTGGCTTCCCATCATACAGCAACAGCCAAAGTGCTGAATATGGACACATGCCCTGCATGATCTGCCCACCATTCCCAGGCAGGATTCCTCTGACCTCAAGCTGTACGATTTCACTCCATCCTCCTCTCCTTCCAGCCACACCCGCCTTGTAGTTATGGACAGACACACCAAGCATTCCTCAGCTTCAAGACCTGTGTACTTGCTATTTCCTCTGTCTAGAACATTCTTTCCTCCCACTCCTCCCCCAGAACTTCCTATCCATATCCTCTGCTTTATTTTTCTCCATGATCACCACCTGACATAATACATTTTTTTACTTATTTATTAGTTTCCCCCTTCTGCTTTCTTTTTCCTCCCTCTCCCGGCCCTCCCACATAAAAGCACCTTGAGAAAAAGGATTTTGTCGTCTGGGGTTCAGTGCTGTATATATTCAATAGATAATGATCGAGTGAATGAAGTTGGTCTCTTTCAGTTGATGACATAGTAGGTATTGTTCTGATTTCTTCAGTAATAATAATTAGTGCTTACCGTGTTCTTAATTTATGCTAGACAGCATGCTAAGCACTTCAGTTATACTGGGTCACAACCACCACATAGGTTGGTTTTATGCAGTCAGCCCCACTGTACAGATAAGAATACTGAGGTACAGAGGGATTAAGTCACTCACCCACATCACATAGCTAGTGAGGAGCAGAGCTGACTTGAAATCAGCAGTTTGACTCTGGAGTCTGAACTTAAGGACACTTTACCATGAGTCTGGTGTTACAAACATAAATATTTATTTGATTTTCTCCATTTGTCTCTTCTGTGGCGCACACTTGGTCTCCGAGACAAATAGCTCACCTTCCTTATATTTTCTGCTCTGGTCCATCAGTCTGTCATCATGAACTCACTCCTTTCTTACATTTTTTTATTTCTGAGCTTTAATTTAGAGCCTACATTTTTCCCCCTGAAACTGGCAAATGGGAATGTTTTTTGAAGGGTCCTTCTTAAAACGTTGCTCCTGCCAACTTCGTGAGTAAGTAGAGCCACAGTTAGTTTTCCAGTTTGACTGGATGGATGGGTGATGGAAAAGACCGCTCTCGGGCGAACTGTGCTGAATTTTAGCAGCAGCGTTATACTGGTAGAGCCCTGCTGCTTGTTTAGGCAACTTCTTTTCTTGTTAGGCACCCAATTATCAGGGGTTGTTACATATTTATATTATACCCTTGGAAAGAAACATCATATTAGCTCAGGTTTTCCAAAGATTAGGGCCCTGCGAGAATGGGATAGAAAACAATGATCTGTTGCGTACTGTCTGGCTTGAGGGAGGCTGTAGTCACCCCAAATGTTTTGGATACTTAAGGGCAACAGTGGTGTAGGAAAATTGAAACTCCATTAGAACTGTAACCCCATTACCTACCTAGTTCAGTACCAACACAAAGGTACAACCAGATGCTTTTAAAAAAATGTTTGTTTCATAAATAAACAAATAAATGAAGTTCTAACAGCGAATAGAAGCGTACTGAGGACAAATTCCCCTGACTTTCCCACTTGTTCAGGAACTGCTACCTGGACCACTATGTATGATCGTATATTTTGTATACTGCAAAATGTCAGGGGCTGCCATTCATGTAAATTAAGATGCAAACATAGAAGTGGGGCTGCTCCTCTCACCCCTAGACGTTGCCCGAGTATGGTAATCAGTCTCTAAGATGTCCCACTGATCCCTGCCTCTTGGTATTCACACCCTTGTGTAATCCCCTCCTACGTCATGCTAGGTTTGGTATAATGCTGTGAGAAGTGAGGGTATGTCACTTCCAAGATTAGTTTAGGGCTTCCATCTTGGTTGTGCACACGTTGATGTGCTCCCTCTCGCTCGCTCGCTCGCTCTCTCTCTCTCTCTCTCTCTCTCTGCTGTCACTGACTCTGGGGAAAGCTAGCTGCCATATAGTGAGCAGCCGTATGGAGAGGCCCATGTGACTAAAAAAGAAGATCTGCTAACATCCACATGTGTAAACTTGAGAGCAGATCCTTCAGCCTTAGCTAAGCCTTCAGACAATGAAGCCCCGATCAACATCTTAACGGCAACCTCTTGAAAGACCTTGAGCCAGAAACACCCAGCTAAGCCACTCTGGAACCTGAAGATCATGTTTGTTGTTTTCGGTCACTAAGTTTTGAGGGTAATTTGTTATGCATCAATGGATGACTACTACACCATGCTCTCTGCTCACTAATGATGAAGTTCCCCAAGGAGGTTGCTGTCGTGGTAGTTCTTCCAGGGCGAGGAGTCCCACTGACTCCTGAAATGGACTATTGCATCTAACTTCCCAGTAACTACAAACATAGAGGCTCAAGGAGGTACTGAGACATAAGTAAAGGATCTCAAGAGACAGCACAGGCCAGGAAAAAAAAAGAAAAGTGGTTCTGAGGGGCTGTCTTTAGACAACACAGGAGGAAGAAAGGAAGAATTGGCTCTGGAGAGGACTAACCAAACAGAAAGGAAAGAATCAGAGGTTTGTTGAGCAATGAGATTGTAGTTGAGGTTTTCTTTGTTGTAGTTATTATAATACTATTAGTGCAATAAATAAAAATATGGAGAAACCTTAACATGGAGAAACCTCAGAAAGAAACAGATGGTATAAGCCTTTCCCTGGTTGGTGCCTTTCCTGGGCATTGCAGAAATGCTTTGGAACTGAGCTGTCTGGTTTCTAGATCCTGGCTCCACTGCTGCTTATGTGACCATGAGCAAGTGGCTTAACTTCTTACTGTCTCAGAGTTCTCCCCCACAAATGGGGCTTATTTGAATGGCCAATTCTTATATAGGGTCAGAGGGAAGATTAAATGAGTTAATATATGTATGCAACTTGAATAGACGTGAAGCCAAGTAAGTACAATAGAAGTGTGAGCTACTAGTCTTCCTGGTGCTTTGATAAGTGGGAGATCATCTCACCCTCAAGTCTAGGTGTAATTCTCTCACTTGAGTTTGCCACTTTCTCTTGCAAATAGTCTTCTAGGTCAGCCACACAGCATGTCTCCCTGTATGTTACACTGTTTAAAAGCCTGCATTCTTTACTTTGCTGTGAACTTCTGAACGGCATACACCATACCTTATTTATCTCCACATCTACACATTAGTAAAAAGGAAAAGCATCCCCGAAGGGTTGGTTGAATTAATAAATATATACCTGCTTTTTCAGCTGCCATTTCCCCAAACTACAGAATTGTGGAGATGGGTGTAACTGTTTCACGTCCTTCATATCAACAGCCGTTTCAAAGAATACATAAGCTCTTTACTATGTTTTATGAATTCAGAAAGTATACTAATGAATATTTTCCAATATTTCATGAACCCTCTGGCCTTCTCTGCAGGCTCTAGAAAGAAAAAATGTGAAATCTTTTTAAATATGACCAAATGAGAAAACATTTTTATTTTTTAGATGGACCCTTGCTCTGTTGCCCAGGCTGGAGTCCTATACTGCAACCTCCGCCTCCTGGGTTCAAGTGGTTTTCCTGCCTCAGCCTCCTGAGTAGCTGGGACTACAGGCACCCACAACCAGGCCCAACAACTAACTTTTGTGTTTTTAGTAGAGACGGAGTTTCACCATGTTGGGTTTCACTAGTTCAAACTCCTGACCTCAAGTAATCCTCCCACCTCAGCCTCCCAAAGTGCTGGGATTACAGGTGTGAGCTACCATGCTGAGTCTGAAAAAACTTTTTTTTTTTTTTTTTTTTTGGCTGTCATTATCTTATTGCTTTTATTTTCTTTCACATATATCTTAGTACTACCTTCTATACTAGGAAGTGTACAATTTTTAAATAACAGCTTTATGAGATATAATTCACAGACCATACAATTCACCAATTTAAAGTATATAATTCAATGATTTTTAGTATACCTACATATCCAGAGGAAGGCACAACTTATATGAATGGAGAAGAATAAAGACTCTTTTCTCTTTTGCTTTCTATTCTGTTTTTCTTTTGACCAGGGCTTACTATGAGGATTCTGTAGGTAAGTCATTTGTTTAAAGTCTCTGGGATTAATATGCAAACCAGGGTCAAATGAAAAACCAGCACTATCAGAGAAGCCAAGTGTCAAGGCCCCCAGTTGATGATTTATCTTACAAGCCTGGTTCTAGTCAGGTTGTATCCTCAAATTCTGGGGGAGCTGATCATAATCTCAAAAGACAATTCCAAATGCCGTAATCCCAAAAATCCTAAAAGACTAAAATCTCTAAAGTCCAAAATCCTGAAAATCACAACCCAGAAAGATCAAAATCTCAAGAATATAATTCTGAAAAAAATAAAACATTTATTTACATTTTAAAAGGAGGATTTATTTGAGAAACATAAAAATACAACAGAGCACTTCATAGGCCAGTTTAACAATAAAATAGGCAATACATATTTTTGCAACACTCAGGTGTACTAATGATAGTCACATGAGTATCACAGTTATGAGCAGACAAGCCTTATTATTCATAAATAAATAGGTCAAAGAAGGGAATGTGTAAACATATCACTATGGTTGGTAAGTGAGTGCACCAAGCTGAATTATTGTGGTCATCCTGAAATACCATGACAAATACCTAAATCTTTTGAAGAAATCAGTCAAAAACCTCAGTGGGTCACCACCACATATGCAGTTGCCCAAAGAGCTGAGATCTTGGGAAATTTTACTTTTTGCAAATCAAATGTACAAAAAAAGGCATCTTTTCATTTATTAAGGAAGTTTCAATGTTTTTACCTACATGAACAATACTTACATGCAAATCATCGTAGTAATTCACTCTCATGGAGTCAAATTTGCAAAAGATGCATAAAACAAATTAGAACTCTCTAAAAGTCTCTACACAATTTATACCTCAAGTATTGGAGATGATGCCAAGATGAAATACATAGCATAGCAAATTGTCAAAAAAAAAAAAGTTGACAATTTAAAATAATAGGGAAAAAAAACTTAAAATAAGAAGAAAGAGGCAGTGGCTCACCCATACCATCAACTCAAGGGGCTGAGGTGGGAGGATTGCTTGAGCCCAGGAAGTCAAAGAAAATTCAACATACGAAACAGTGTATTACAAGGATAGATTATGGGTAATTGCACAGATATAGTCCCAGAAGACACGGCTGACTTTCACAATCATTAACTATAGTTTGAAGTCTTGCATCACAACGAATAGCTGCTTTTTTTTTTTTTTTTTTTTTTTTTTGACATAGCTCTCCTCCAAAAATACATGCACAATCATTTTCTATGTGGCCCTGCTCTTTTTGAAATTCTTCTGTTATTTGATATGCATCAACACGAGCACTTCTTACTACATTTTCCCATCTTGTGTCTAAGGATGTTGATCTTTGAGGGCTTCAACATTTGGGATTATGGCGTTTGGGACTGTGTCTTTCTGGATTATGATCCAAACCTGAACATCAGCAACCCCCCTTGTATTGGCTGAGTCCTCCAGGAGGTAGGCACCAAGATGCAGTTAGATGTGCAAGAAATGTATGTATTTATATACGAATGATAAAGGGGAAAGGAAGCAGGAGTAGGCAGGGAAATCCTTCAGGCTATAATACAGGTTTGATAGCTGTGAAAAGAGAGAAAGGAGGAAGAAGTGTGTAGGAGGAGCCTCATACTGAAGTGCAGTGCTGAGGAAGTCTCGTCCAGCCTAACGAAGTTCCAGTGCAAAGATTGCCTGTAAGCACTGGGCAGAAATTGCCAGTTTGTACTGCTCCCATCATGTTCTGTCCTTTGCTGGGATGCCTAGGGAGAGCATGTCCGTGGATCAAAAGCTAAAATGGGTCCTGAGGGCACTAAGAGCTGCCAGTTGGCAGCAGCTAACTTGGACTCCTCACAGTGGATAGGCAAATTTTTTTCTTAAAGTGTGATCCAAGCCATGCATTTCCATTCCTCTTGCGCTTTTGTCATCAGAACTCCACGTTCACAAACATAGTTTCACACTCTACTTTTAACTATCTTGGACTTGCTAACTGGGATGAGCTTCACTCATGCCGTTGCTCACCATCTCTGCTTTAACCTAGCTTCTGAGCTTTGAGCTTCTGATTATAACTGATATCCTGCCTCTAATTCTTCCATTTGCTTAATAGTTGATGTGTTCAATCCTGTACCAGGCTCAACTTTCATTAGACTGGCCTCAGAGAGCCAAAATAAATACCTGAATTCTTCTTCAGAGGCTTAGAGTGAGTAGAGTATTAGCTTTCTTATTAATTCCTGTCATTTCTCTCTGTTGTACAGGCAAGAGAAAGAGGCCCACTACGATATGCTGTGAAGAATACGTAAGAAGTCAAACTGTTGACCTCTTTTCCCCCAGCCTGTTCCCAAACTACATCCCTGAGGAGTTGTGCACCTCTAAGGAAAGTTCACATGAAAGAGCTAAATCCGCTTGATCTCTCTTCTTGTTCAGAGTGGAGGGCAAACATACACTGTCCCTTCCATCAATCCTCAGCATGACTTTGCCAAGGACACTGGTAACAAGCTACTTTTACCTCAGAAGTTGGAGAGTATCAGTTGACCCACATTGTGTATGTGTAAATATGTTTATTCAGTGTATATACAATATATTCTTAATTTGACTCTCAAAGTTTATAATTAGCATTGAATGAGTATGAAAAATTGTTTTCCAAATACTATCAGCAAGCTATTGAATATTTTGTTCCTGATTTGTGAATGAGATTTTCATCGAAAACTTATGTCAAGTGACCAATTACATTGTCACTGCTAAGTTCCAGGAGCATTTCTTTCAGTTATACTATTTAGAGTATAAACATCACACTTAATTATTTTTGAACTCCACTCAACATTTTTTTTTTTTTTTTTTTTTGAGACGGAGTCTCACTGTGTCGCCCAGGCTGGAATGCAGTGGCCGGATCTCAGCTCACTGCAAGCTCAGCCTCCCGGGTTTATGCCTTTCTCCTGCCTCAGCCTCCCGAGTAGCTGGGACTACAGGCGCCCGCCACCTCGCCTGGCTAGTTTTTTGTATTTTTTAGTAGAGACGGGGTTTCACCGTGTTAGCCAGGATGGTCTCGATCTCCTGACCTCGTGATCCGCCCGTCTCAGCCTCCCAAAGTGCTGGGATTACAGGCTTGAGCCACCGCGCCCGGCCTCCACTCAACATTTTTAATTAAGCCATCCACATCACGTAATTCTTTTCCTTTCTCCTTCTGTGAACATTTTTTTTTTTTGAGACAGGGTCTCACTGTATCACCCAGGTTGGTGTGCAGTGGCGCGATCTTGGCTCACTGCAGCCTCCGCCTCCTGAGTTCAAGTGATTCTCCTGCCTCAGCCTGCTGGGACTACAGGTATGGACCACCACTCCCAGGTAATTTTCGTATATTTTGGTAAAGACAGGGTTTCCCTGTATTGGCCAGGCTGGTCTCAAAGTCCTGACCTCAAGTGTTCTGCCCACCTTGGCCTCCCAAAGTTCTAGGATTACAGGTGTGAGCCACTGTACCTGGTCTCCATAACCCATTTTTTAATCTATTATTTTTATTTTCTTCTTTCTCTGCTCTTAACCCTCAGTCACAGAATCATATTGCAGGGAGGGCAGATAGGGGAAAAACAAAAAGGAAAGGCTACAGCTTGAGTCTAATTTGTCTCAACCTAGGATTCAGAATGTCAGGTATGTACTAAGGGTGGTAGAGCAAGCTCTTAAGGAGGAGTGGCCTATTTAAATGAGGAGCCAAGCATTGTCCTGAGAAGAAAGATCCTAAGGAAAAAGACGTTGGAGGCATAGAAGATTGCTTAGGGATGATGAGCGTATCACTGGATAAAGGTAATTTTAGGCAAGTCATAAAATCTGTTGCTTTCTGATTATTTCAATTCAACTCCAGTAGACTTTTATGGTCCAAGGGGAAGAAGGTCTATGACTAAGGACTAACAGCCATATGCCCACAAAATCTGTTTGACAATTGCACAGTGTAACACATAAAAGGGAAGAAGCCAGGCATTGCCATGTTGAGGGAACTGACAGAGAGTGGGAAGTAGCCCCAGCACTATCAGTGGCTTGGCTGGTGGTGCAGCTTGGTGGCATTCGTGCAGAACTATTTGGGGCTGATCAGTCGGGGGTGAGATAGGCCCCTTTTAGCCAGTGGTAGAGAACAGATTACTTCTGGGGATTTCATAGGCTTTGGAGGCTCCAGAAAATGCTGCCACTTCTGGAAGCAAGAAGTGGGAAAAAGGAAAGGGGCTGTTTTATTAGCTCATATGAGACTATACCTGGTGACTCCCAGGGGTGATGATAAGGGAGGAGACCACCCCTCGTATTGTCTTATGCCCAGTTTCTGCCTCCAAAGAAAGAAAAAGTAAAAACTGAAAGGCAGAAATGAAATCCACAAGCAGACGGCCTGGCGCCACACCCTGGGCCTGGTAGTTAAAGATCGACCGGTGATCTAATCGGTTCTGTTATCTATAGATTACAGACATTGTATAGAAATGCACTGTGAAAATCCCTAACCTATTTTGTTCCGATCTAATTACTGGTGCATTCAGCCCCCAGTCACGTACCCCTCTGCTTGCTCAATTGACCATGACCCTCTCACACGCACCCACTTAAGAGTTGTGAGCCCTTAAAAGGGACAGGAATTGCTCACTCGGGGAGCTCGACTCTTGAGACAGGAGTCTTGCCGATGCCCCCAGCCGAATAAACCCCTTCCTTCTTTAACTCGGTGTCTGAGGAGTTTTGTCTGTGGCTTGTCCTGCTACAATGATATGGGAGTCTCTGAAGGACGTCAAAGCTCTCACAATAGTGGAAAGAACCTTGCAGGATGTCAAATCCGACCATCATCAAATTTAGAATTCTTTCTTTAAAAAATTGCTTGAATACCTCCAGTGACAGGGACTGTCTACCTCTTCTAATAGCCAATTCCATCTTTGGGCAGCTTTGACTTTCTTCACCCCAAAATTGCCTCCCAGTTCTTCCCTTGATATGCTTTTGAGGTTACAGAACAATGCCAACAGCCCTTCTTCAGGAAGGCTTTTATTATTTAAAAATGTTGAATATGCCCCATTAGTTGGTTCCTCCCTGAATTAATATCTCCTTTTTCTTCATTTGTCCCTCATATGACATGAGTTTGTGTTTCCTTGCCATTTAAGGCACTCTCTTCCAAATGTACTCTAATTTGTCTATGTTTCTCCTAAAATATGGTGTCAGGAACTGAACACAGTATTCCAGGAGGAGTCAGATCAGCTGAGAGCAGAAAGAAGCTACTTGTCACTAGCTCTCCCCATCCCAGGAATCTTCCATTCCCAGCTGCTAAATGTAATATAAATTCCCATCCTGCATGGGGATATTGGTTTTCAACCACACATTAGGTTAGTGTCAAAGAATTTAAAAAAACATGCAAGAGACCCACAAGTTCAGGAAACAATCTTGACATATCAATCCACTGCATTTTAAATCCTTATCTTTCAAATTAGCATGCACCCACCACTCCTAAGGCTTGTAGGAAATAACGTTGTCAGCTTTAAAGAATAGTCATAAATTTTACATCTTTCACAAACTCCTGGTTGGTTCTCTTAGAAATGTGTGTTTAGGGAGAAAAACGAGGGTACTGATGATAGGTCAGAAATTTGTATTTTGATGTCCTGAGAATGTGGGAACTTATCTCCCACATAATTCAGGTGGGTTTTTTATTTGTTTCTGAAATTATATCATGTTTCCACTTTGGTAGTAAAAACAATAAATTGATTTCTTTTGGAAATTGTCTACCAGGGCTTTATCTACAGCATACACACAGCAGCAGATTATTCGTCTTTTTTTTTTTTTTTTTTTTTTTTTTTTTTTTTTAATGAGACAAGATCTAAGTCTTTTGCCCAAAATGGAATGGAGTGGGGTGAACATGGCTCACTGCAGCCTCAACCTCCTGGGCTCAAGCGATCCTTCTGCCTCAGCCTCCCGAGTAGCTGGGACCACAGGTGTGTGCTATCACACCTGGCTAATTTTTAAATTTTTGTAGAGGCAGGATCTTGCTATGTCTCCCAGACTGGTTGAATTCCTGGGCTCAAGCATTTCTCTGGCTTTGGCATCCCAAAACAGACAAGGGAGGGACTGGGATTACAGGCATGAACCACCATGCCTGGCCAGTATTATCTTTTCAATAAGAATTTAGTATTTTACAGCAAGAAAACTTTGTTATATAAATGCCTTAACATTGTATCTAGAAACTGTCAGAGTCGTGAATAATAATTAATCTAAGAATTGTTGAATATATAGTACAACTTCATTACATTTTCACTACTAATGGTTTGTTTACTAAACTTTTCCCCTCCACTCCACATCTCAGATTCAACATTCTCAACAGGTCCCATCTTATTATGTTTTTTTTCCTACTAGCTGAGTTATATATAAACATGCCCATGTTTGTATCATATTTTTAAACACCAGGCTGCTTTACACCTTTTTACCTTTGGATATTGTTATGGGAATCTCTTCTGCATAACGAACCACTCCAAAAGTTGATGGTTTAAACAACAATCATTGATTTTGCCCATGGATCCACAATTTGGTCAGGACTTAGTGGAAGTGGCTTATCTCTGCTCCACATAGTGTCACCTGGAACAGTATGACAGAGGCTGGAAGATCTTCTTTCAAAATGGCTCATTCACATGGCTGGCAAGTTGGTGTTGGCTGTCAGCTAGGATCTCAATAGGAATAGTGGGTGGAGTCCTCATTTCCTCCCCACCAGGACTTTCCATGGGCTGCTTGGCTTCCTCACAGCATAGTGGTTGTGTTCCAAAAACAAGCATCCCAAGAAAACCAGACAAAAGATAGGTAGCCTTTTCTCATCTAGCCACTTGAGTCACATAGTGTCACTTCTCCACGTTGTACTCATGGAAGTATCCTAACAAGGAAAAGAGAATTGGAATTCACTTCTTAATAGGGAAGTGGAAAGTTTCTAGAAGGTTTTGTGGGAGTGGAGATATTGTTGCAGCCATTTTTGGGAAATATAGCCTGCCACAGATAAGTTATTCCCTTGGCCTTGAATCCCCTTTCTGTCTTTGTTCTCTAGGAAACTCAGTGCTCTGATCAGACACTACTTTCTTTGTGAAACATTTTTCCAACAAAGAGTTAATCACCACCTCTGCTCTGTCACCTATGTGCTTCATATATACCTCTGTTATTCCCTATTACACAATGTCATGCAATTAGTTATTAATGTCTAACTTGCCCATTAGCCTATAGCTTTTCAAGTGCCAGCACTGCAAGCACTGTTTGCCAGCCCTCCATTAGCCATTACCAATGTACTCCATCCTAGGCAGTGATCTCCTGGCAGTCCTAAGGTCACCTTCCACTCCCACAGATATCACTCCCGTTCTGCAGCTGAGTTCTGCCCTTAGAGCCAGCTTAGTAAGGCCCCTAATCTAGGCCTCGTGCTTTACATCTTTGCTGCGGACTAGACAGACACCAGTAACAGATTACTAGCTGGAAACTTGTTAGAAATGCAGACTCTCAGGCCTTACCTCAGACCTAGAAACCTACATTTTAACAAGATCCCCAATGATTGATTTGCATATTAAAGTTTGAGAAACTTGCTTTTGTCTCCCCTCTGAGGAGTGGGGGGCCCAGCTGATGTGCCCATCTGGAGCCCAAGCCTCTGCTTCTAGACTATGTTTCAGGTAAACAGAACTATGGAATTGTCCAAATGGCTCTGAGAGAGCTTTTCCTAGCAACTGCTCGGACTTCTCTGTGTCTGTTCTCCTGAAAGGAGACAGTTTTATTGGTGCACACAGCTCTGTGTTGAAGGGGTGGCCAAGGGGAAGCTGTTTGTGATGGGGCTAGGGGAGGAAGGGTTGGAACTTGTACCTGTGGGCCAGGATGTACACACACACACACACACACATGCGCACACATGCACACATACTGGCACATGAAGCTACTGGTGTAAGACAGGGTTGGGGGTAGGAAGAGAAGAGAGTAGGTTGTGGCTGGGATTTCTATTTGTATGTTTGCCCCAGGCCCCAAAATAGTTAGGGGGCAAACTAACAGAGATATTCACTTTTCCAGCCTTTCTGGTGGAATTTTGATAGAGATTGATTGCATTGAATTTATAGATCAATGTGAAAAGAATAGCTATCTTGACAATATTGAGTCTTTCAATCCATGAATATGAAATTTCTTTCCATTTAGGTCTTCTCCATTTTTTTTAATGACCTTTTATAATTATCAGTGTAAAGTCTTATACTTCTTCTATATTTCATTCTCTTCGCCGTCATTGTGAAGGAAATGTTTTCTTAATTTCCATTTCTGGTTGTTCGTTGTTACCTAGGAATACAATTAATTTTTGTCTATTGATCTTATACCTGTGCTAAAGTGTTTTATTAATAGTTTTAGTGAAATTCCTTTGAATTTTCATATAGGACTACATTATATAAAGAGGCAGTTTTACTTCTTTCTTTCCAATCTAATGTCCTTAATTTAAAAACAAAATTTTTATAGCATTAGCTATAGAAACTTCAGCATAAGATAGAATAAAAGTGATGAAAGCAAATATCTTTGCCTTGTTCCTGATCTTAGAAAGAAAGGATCCAGCCTTTCAGCATTAAGAATGATGTTAGCTGTGGCTTTTTATAGATGCTCTTTATCAGGTTGAGGAAGTTCTATTGTTAGTTTGAGAGTTTTTATTATGAATGGGTGTTGAATTTTTTCAAATGCTTTTTCTGCATCTATTGAAATGATCATGGAGTTTTTGTTCTTTATTATATTAATCTAATACATCTTAATTCTTTCTTTCTTTTTTTGATATGTACTTTCAGGAACTTTCAGGGCTTCCTGAAGTTCAAACCCAAAAGTTGTTAAAGTTTCACTTCCTCTGTTTGTCCTAAAGGAAACTAATTTTCTGCTCTGAAATAAAATAATTGGATTGTCAAATGTTACTCCCAGTCTCCTGCTGGAATGAGTCTAGTTGCTCTCCCTCTCTTGAGCTTTAACTTATCTCAAGACTTTGTCGTACTAGTCTAAAAAGAATTAGATTTCCAAGGAACAAGTTGATATAAATTGATATAAAATTTAAGCAATCAGGTAAAACCTACCTTCACACCACTTCTTTCTTTCTTTCTTTCTCTCTCTCTCTCTCTCTCTTTCTTTCTTTCTTTCTTTCTTTCTTTCTTTCTTAGTCTCGTCCTGCCGCCCAGGCTGGAGTGCAGTGGTGCAATCTCTGCTCACTGCAACCTCTGCCTCCTGGGTTCAAACACTTCTCCAGCTTCAGCCTCCCGAGTAGCTGGGATTACAGGCACCCACCACCATGCCCAGCTATTTTTTGTATTTTTAGTAGAGACAGGGTTTCATCATGTTAGCCAGGCTGGTCTCAAACTCCCGACCTCATGAGCCACCCGCCTCAGCCTCCCAAAGTGCTGGGATTATAGATGTGAGCCGCCACACCTGGCCACCACTTCTTTCTTTGCCATTGTTTTTGCAAATCACCTGGGAGCAAGTGACACATAAGTCTCCAGATATTGCTGATCTAGAAATTAGTGGTAGAAATATAATTGAGAACTGGAGGAGAGAGAGAATGTGGTATTGACAAGGATTCTAGAAAGAATGTAGTTAGGTGAGCACTTTAATAAACAAAACTCAGATTCTTTGTCCTGATAACCTCAAACATTTACTGAGTGCTCACTATGTATTTGAACTGTTCAAAGGGTGTTAAATAGCATGACTTAGATATCACAACCATTTTTGAGGTGAGTGTTATCACTTGGATATCACAACAATTTTTGAGGTATTATCATTGCCCCATTTTAAAGAAGTAGAAACTGAGGCACAGATTCATTGAGCACTTTGTCCAATGACACACATCTAGGAGGTGGTGGAGCCAGTGTGTGAGCCAAGACAGAGTGACTCCATAATCTGTGTGCCTAATCATTCTGTTATATCAGAGCAGGGGCAATATTAATAGTGGGTTCCAGTGCTTGGCAGCTTACATAGGGGTAAAAATTCCACCTTTCATGTACAAAATTAGACTCCACCCTTGACTACTGTGTCTGATGCTTACCATTAGAATCAATCCTTTGAGTTCAGCATCGTAAGTACCACACGCGTATGTATGCATGTAATAAAGCAAATGATTCATTTAAAATGAGCAAAGGATTTGAACAGGTACTTCAGAAAAGAAGCTACAGAAATGGCAGTAAAAAGTACACGAAAAGATGCTTATCATTAGTTGTCAGAGAAATGCAAACTAAAATCATAATGAGATACTATGACACGCTTATTCAAATGGCTAAAATCGAAAAGGTTGACAATACTAAGTGTGGAGGAGAATGTTGAACAACTGGAATTCATACATCATTGGTGGGAATATAAAATGATAAAACCACTTTGGATAATTGTTAGTTTTTTTATAAAGTTAAACATAATTTTACCATATGACCCAGTTATTCTACTCAAAGGTTTTTACCGAAGAGAAATGACAATATATGCCAAAGGAAAATTGTACACAATGGTGATGACAGCTCTGTTTATAATAGTTGCAAACTGGACACAAATTAAATGTCCATCTACAGGAGAATGATTAGCCAGACTGTGGTATATCCATGCATGCAACATCATGAATGAACTTCAAAAGCCTTATATTAAGGGGGGAAAAGCTGGACACAAAAAGTACCCATGATGTGATTTCATTTAAATGAAATTCTAGAGCTGGCAAAATTTACCTATGAAGCAAACACTGCCTGAATGTGACCATAAGCAGCTCAGTGGTTGTTTGGGGTTAGGACGTCAGGTGTGGGGTGAGTTTCACCGCAACGAACCGAGAGGGAACTTTCTGGGGTAATGAGGAATGTTATATGTCTTGATTGCAGAGATATTTGCACAGATGTATATTATCAAAACACTTTGCACTGTACACTTAATATGGGCAAATTTTACTGTATATAAATTATTATTCGAAAAAGATTTTAAAAGAAAAGCTTCTGGGTGCAGTGGCTCATGCCTGTAATCCCAATAGTTTGGGAGACCGAGGTGAAAGGATCACTTGAGGCCAGGAGTTTGAGACCAGCCTAGGCAACATAGTGAGGCTCAGTCTCTACAAACAAACAAAAAACAAAACAAGAAAAGCTATATTCATGAGAAATACCAAAAGAGAAGATTTTCCCGGTGATTTGTTGTTTGCTTTTTTGTTGTTGTTGTTACTTGTCATTCATTTTGTTCACCCAGAAGGCAGAACAGAAATGTTTATATGGGAAGAAAGAAAAAGAAAAAGGTGTGGTTCCTGAAATGCATTGCTCCAGAACAAACTTTGGGTGACCTGACATTCTGGGGACATCCTTTGGGTGACTAGATGGCTGGAAGGAGAGGAACAGGTGCTGAAGAACGGGTGAGACAGAGGGAGGTGGGAATGGAGGGTGGTTAAGACAGGCCACCTGGTATACAGTTGCCCCGATGGTATCTGGCTGAGAGCAGTCCATTCTATTGTTACATTTCTACTGTAATTACTTTGTCTTTAGTTTTTCAATTTGTTGGACTTAACTCTTCTAAAAGGAGTGACAAAGAACATCAGGAGAAAATAAAAATATGCAGTGGGATAGGATGAGGGGCCAGAAACATTCAGACAGTGATTGCTTAATTATGTTGTAACCAATTTACTGCTGAGAAAGAGAAGAACGGGAAAGCCCTTAAAGGAATAGAAAGGACAGGCTGGGCTGGTCCTGAAGCCAGGGAAGCTGATGTACCTCCATGGCTTAATCTTGTGTTTTTCTTTTTTGAGGGTGGTGGTGGTGGTGGTGGGGGATGGACTCATGTTCTGTTGCCCAGGCTGGAGTGCAATGGCATGATTTCGGCTCACTGCAACCTCCACCTCCCCGGTTCAAGCAATGCTCATGACTCAGCCTCTGGAGTAGCTGGGATTACAGGTGCCCACCGCCACACCTGGCTAATTTTTGTATTTTTAATAGAGACACGGTTTCACCATGTTGGTCAGGCTGGTCTTGAACTCCTGACCTCAGGTGATCATCCTATCTCGGTCTCCCATAGTGCTGGGATTACAGGTGTGAGCCACTGTGCCCAGCCTCTTTTATTTTGTTATTTTTTTTTTAATTTATGGGTGTCAAATAGCTCTTGGAAGAGCTGTACCTTAGTTTATTTAATTTAGCGTGTAAATTTTATATAACAACCTATAGCAATGATTTTGAAACTTAAATTTGCACAAGACTCTTGTGTTGAAATGCAGACTCATGGACTCCCTTCCTTAGACTCTGATTCAGTGGGTTTAGGATCTGCATTTTATCCTCCATGGTTTGTACACTCTGTCTCCATAGACTACACCCAGAGAAATACCATTATAGAAGATGACAGCTGAGAAAGAGAAAGCCTAATTTCGATGACCATATTCACACCAGAGAAAAGAAATACAGAAGTGATGAAAAGAAATCTTAGATTAAGAAAAGCATCAGTATTTGTTTCAGTAAGATATTTGTGCTCTGTGTGTGTGTGTGTGTGTGTGTGTGTGTGTGTGTGTGTGTGTATGTGTGTAGTAAGAGAGAGCTAAGAGACCTAAATAAGGTATTAGGTAGGAGGTTTGGGGTCTTCTGATGTAGTGGCTTGCAACTTATCATCCTGACCCAGACCTGGCTTTAAGGATTCTTCTCTTTACTAGTATATGCCTCAAATTATTTTTTTCCAAAGCCCATCAAATCAGTAGCAAATGTGAAACGTTTGCTGACCTGTCCACCTAATCCATCATAGTATAATACAAAGAGATACAAAGGGATGGGGGTGGATAAAGGAAATCAATACCTGTTTCCTGTTCTTTCCCTTAAGATCCTTTGTCTGGTTTCGATGTGTCTTCAACAAAATAGGAAACATAGCTCAAATTCCCAATCAAAATCAGATAAAACGTAGGTGATAAGACATTGTGTCTCTCCTTTTTTGCAGATAAGAAATTTGAATTATAAAAGGATCAAATTGTCAGAGCCCGCTGCAATTTTTTAGTTACTAGACTTTTTGTGAGCTTCATAGTCATTTATAAACCTAATCATAAGCTATTTAGAGACAAAGCCAATATTACAACAATAGAAATTAAGGCAATTGAACAAAAAATCTGATTCTCCCAAAATTACAGGTAATCCTATATACCTTACAATGTAGATTGTAAAACTTTCGGTATGATATCAAAGTCACCGCTTAATAACACACCTAAGTCATTCCTTCAAAATGATCATGTAGTGAAAGAATAAACCCCTTTTCTTAGCCTTTGTGTAGAAATGCATTTGGTATGAGATTTGTAGAGTGGATCACTAAAGTTATAGGAGACCGTGAGGTGGCACAAGAAAGTCTATTTACAGCAATCTAATAGAGCTTGTGTGCCCACCTCACAGACTTCCTTTCCCACCTGCAAATAAGCCCCATCACTTAAGTGTGGCTAATGTTGGCTTCCTTTCATTTTGTTTGTCATTGTAAAGCAAGTGTTGTTCCCCCAAATTGTTCTCCATTAAAGAGGGAGTTGCCAAATAACTAAGTCCTTACAATCTTCGTCTTTTTTGGGGCTCTCTCTTGAGTTTTTAATTTTGAACAGTGAGGTACTATTTGGGAATGCGATATTAGCTGAAATGACCCTCCTTAATATGAGTCTTCGATGCTGATAGAAGTCATCTGATGAAATCACTAATTTTTAAAGGAGGTAAATACATTTAACACAGATGTTATAGGTTTTAGTGGGGGTATGACCTCACAAATACTTGTATTGAAGAACCTTGTTAAAAGCTCTTTCAAATCACTTTCAAAAGCAATTCAGAAAGTTATTGCATTGAGGAGATCACTAATACACCCTTCCAGGATGCACTAAAAGGAAACTTTCCTAGCATTCTGCAAATAGGCACATATGATTTAGGATATATTCTTTAATAACAACTTCATGCATGAATTTAAAAAGTGCTGTGTTTCCAAAACCTACTTGAAGTTTATGTATTTTGAAAAATGTTGATCGAATCCACGACTAGTTCTAGTTATGATGATGTTATATTTTGTTAATCTAGATTAGGGTTGCCCTGACCTAAACATTATTGCTTGTCCTCAAGAGAAGTATAAATGTGTGTGTGTTTTTTGGTATGCACTTACTTATAGGAGAATGTTATCATGCTAAAAAAAAAAAAAAAAAAAAAGAAGGAGAGATTAGTACATTCGATTTCTCCTCAAGTTGAGCATAGACAGGACAGGGAACTGGAATAACTGGGCCCAGTGCCCACCTGGGCAATAAGACACATGGGTTTATTAAAAACTAATGAACCTCTACTCCGTGTTTTGAATTCTCCACCTGCAGCCTCCCCGGTCCCTTTACCATTTTAAGGCACATGGGTTCCCTGTATGGTTTCACTCCCAGAGAAGCAGCATCTGTGTCTTTGTCGAAGGGTTGCCCCCAAGCGGTTGGAATCTAATTTGTCTACACTTGGGGAGTTGAAAGTGCCTGGAAACTTAAGTTTTCTCAGAGGCAGTCCCTAACCAATGGCTGCTGAATGCATAGTGGGGTAGGGGGTAGTCAATGGGCAGGACACCTTGCTCCCTGGTGGGGACAGCTCTGAGGAAGTACACATGCCCTCTCCAAAGGTCTCCTGTAGAACTGAGCCTATGTTACCTGCTGTAGGACTTGGCTCTTTGCTTGCTTGGCCTTCTTCCTTTCCTGATCTCACTTCCTCTGTTGGTTTGTTTTGGGATATTTCCTAATAAATTGCTTCAATAAGAATCCTCATCTCAGAGTCTATTTCTAGGAACCCCTCCTAAAACAGGTGGTTCACTGTGGACCCTCACAATTGTCTTGCCTGGGTTGTGGAAGTTAGACCACACATCTGAATAAAATGAATACCGCCTCCAGAGCAGGAAATGAGATGGCTTTCCTCCTTATAGCGTATGCTGCCCAGATCACTCATTCAGAATCTAGGCATTCATTCTCCCAGCTGCTGGGAGCCCTGGCAGCTCACACTCATTTGTATCAATTGCCATTAGCCAAAGGACAGCCCTCATGGCATGGATGGCCAATGTGGGAGTTTAGGTCCAGGCCTCTATGTTTTCATTTAGAACAGCTTTGAAGAGCTATCCTAACTCCAGAGCTCCCTGTAGTATCAGCTGAGAACTCTGTTGCAATTCATTGCAACCCATTTTCTCCTTCTGCCCAACTCTGCTTTTTTTTTTTAACACCCCCACAAGTGCTGTTCTCAGAGGCACTCTTCCATAAAACTTGTGTTAGGAAATTTCTTAGAGTCTCTTTTCTGGGGAAACAGATCTATAATATTCTCCAACCTGAAGAGAGAACTCAGAGAGGAAACAAAGGCTCAAAGAAGTGAAGTGGCTTGCCCAAGGTCACACAATTTGTAAGGATTGACAGAGTCTGACTCAAACCACCTGAGTTTGAATCTGGACCACTCCCCCTTCCCATTTGCACACAAATCACCCAAAATATATGGCTAAATTATATTTTCAAAGTTAGTGAGTTATTTTTATTTCATTTATGCATGGATTTTTCAAGTGCTGTATTTCAGAAACCTACTTGAAGTGAAAATTATGTAGTTTGAAAAAGTGTTGGGTAAATTTTTTTTTTCTTTTTTTTGTGAGATGGAGTTTCGCTCTTGTTGCCCAGGCTGGAGTACAATGGCGCAATCTCAGCTCACCACAACCACTGCCTCTTGGGTTCAAGCGATTCCCCTGCGTCAGCCTCCTGAGTAGCTGGGATTACAGGCATGCACCACCGTGTCTGGCTAATTTTGTATTTTTAGTAGAGATGGGGTTTCTCCATGGTGGTCAGGCTGGTCTCAAACTCCCAACCTCAGGCAATCTGCCCGCTTTGGCTTCCCAAAGTGCTGGGATTATAGGCGTGAGCCACCATACCCGGCTGGGTAAACCTCTATTATCTTTATTTTAATAGTATTTTTAAATATTGTACTTACTTGTTTTTATTTTCCTCTATTGAAAATAAGCACTAACCAAACACTCCTCAGAATGAAGGACCATTTTAACCTTTTCTCTACCAAGCATACTTCTCTTTATTTGTGCTCTCACTAAGATTGAAACAAGAGTATTCTGGGCCAGGTGTGGTGGCTCACACCTGTAATCCCAGCACTTTGGGAGGCCAAGGCGGGCAGATCACTTGAGGTCAGAAGTTCGAGACTGACCTGGCCAACATAGTGAAACCTTGTCTTTACTAAAAATACAAAAATTAGCCACGCATGGTGGCGGGTGCCTGTAGTCCCAGCTACTCGGGAGGCTGAGGCAGGGGAATCACTTCAACCCAGGAGATGGAGGTTGCAGGGGCTGAGATTCTGCCATTGTATTCCAGCCTGGGCAACAGAGCAAGACTCAGTCTCCAAAGAGAGAGACAGAGAGAAAGAAAAGAGCATTCTGGCAGCCAATACTCAGATAAATATCCACAGAAATGCTGTGTGCTCTCAGGGTAAGCTTCTAGGCATTGGAAGAAAGTTTCCATCATATGCTAATGATAACATTTTTCTTTGGAGCAAATGCCCAAAAGAATAGCATCTCGATGGGAGAACTTTCGCTAACTACCCAGACGAGTTCCTGTGGACGATAGTTAATGACAAAAAAATACACAAGGATGTGAACACACACACAATGGATCTGAACTATCTTCCCTTCACTAACTCATGTCAAGCTCTATCAACTATGAGCAAATAAGACTCAATTAAAAACCTTCATTAAGTTATCTTTTGTTCCTAGCTGTTCTATGGCTGCAGAAAGTGAATAGGATTATGCCTGTTTTGCCAGATATGATGTAGTATTAATAAAAAGAAAGACAAAATCTCCTCTGCTATGAAGCCTTAGAAGAAAACAACTTCCAAGGAATATATTCTTTGTATCATTTAAAATTAAGTCTATAATATTTCATTGGTATTTATTAACATATTTCATTAGTACTGTGAAGATGGGAGAGGAAGTAGCAAAAGGGAAAAATAGGAGGTAAGGATACAGAATGCAGAATGAGAAAGTGAGATTGATAAGGAGTCAAACCTGCTGTTGACTGCTATTCCTTAAATTAATTGGTTTTTTGGCCTACTGTGGCAATTCTTCGTACTTGAGTTCAAGAAGATAGTAGTCATATTCTGCCACTGCCCAGTAGAACTTTCCTATGACTACCATGTGCAATATAATGGTCACTAGACACATGTGGCTATTGAGTATTTGAAATGAGACTAGTGCCACTGAGGAACAAACTTTAAAATTTTGCATGTGGCCAGTGGCTACTGCATTGGAGAGTGTAGCCTGAAATTATTATTAACAAGGTGAAAATTTTGTTTATTAACATCTTTCATTAGAATTCCCTCTAGGTACAAAAATACCTTTCTTTGGCATGACCTGTGCTAAGCCCATTGGGATATGTATTCCACTTTACATGTATTAACTTATTTAATTCTCATATTAACTTATTGAGAGTTACTATTATACCCAGTTAAGAGGCAACGAGTCTGAGGCACAAATAATTTAAGTAACGCCTAAGAATCACGTGGTAAGTGGAGATCCAAAGACGTGGCTGTCATCAGGTGTAGAAGGCATGCTTGTGGAAGGATAAACTGCCTGGCATAAAATAAGGGAACATCTGAAAAGATGAAAAGAGGCAGAAAGATGGAGAGAACTGGGTCTCTCTGGGGTAAAAAGCCCATGAGGCTACAGGGAAGGGACTAGAGCTGCGCTATAAGTAAGGTAGTCACGAGCCATGAATGGCTATTTAAATTTAAATATGTTAAACTTACATAAAGTTAAAATTTAATTTCTCAGTCACATTGGCCACGTTTGAAGTGCTCAAAAGCCAGATGTCGCAACTGTACTAAGCAGTGCAGAACATCTCCATCATCATACAGAGTTCTATTGGACAGCTCTGAGTCGAATGATAGTTCAAGGATGGCTGCATCTAGATGAACACAAGAGGTGGTTTTCACTGATTTAAGTCAAACCTCTTTTTCATCTTTCCCCTAAATTGCTGGCAAAGCCCATTAAGTTCATGAATCTCTGTAGGAGTGAGTGTAAGTTGAAGAAGAGGCTGCACTTCTTGCCTAGGTGAATATGGTTTGGAATATGGGGTCTAGCTCAAAAGCAAGAGGCTGGAATCTGAAGTGGTCACATAAAGTTGCCAAAAGTATTGTTGAGGTGTAAGGGGGGCTTTGAACTCCCATAAACTATGGAATTAATTAGAGGAGCGGTAGTGGTTTGAACTATTTTTTTTACTAAAATTTCTGGACACTCTGACCCTCCCCACTCCACCTGACAAAATTCATGTAACCTCTCCTATAATGTGAAATGGAGAACTATTTTCTACTCTAGTCTTGATCTCAGATTCCTTAAAATAAGGACACTGGGTCTTTTTGAAAGCCACAATTTGTGGTCTGTATGTACCTAGCTCTCCTGTTATTGATCACTGGTGACATTCTTGGCTCTAAATATAATAGTGGTTAGCAATCTAAGAGCAAAACACCATTTTAAGCATTTTATATGTATTAAACCTATTTAGTTCTCAGATTAACTCAAAGAGACAGTGCTATCCCCATTTTAGAGACAATGAATCCAAGGTACAGAGAGATTAGGTAACTTGCCACCATTCACATAGTAAGTGGGAGAGGCAGGATTTGAATGAATTTGTTCCTAGACTCCAACCAATGTCTTTCTTATGTTTCAAAAGGCAGATAATCATAGTGATTTGTGTCTTGTTTGCTTGGCCCCTGAATCCCACCCATGTGTGTTGCCTTCATGGGTACTTCATGGCAAGAAGAGCTGACTTAGCTGGGCACGGTGGCTCACACCTGTAATTCCAGCACTTTGGGAGGCCGAGGTAGGTGGATCACCTGAGGTTGGGAGTTTGAGACCAACCTGACCAACATGGAGAAACCCCATCTCTACTAAAAATACAAAATTAGTCGGGTGTGGTGGTGCATCCCTGTAATCCCAGCTACTTGGGAAGCTGAGGCAGGAGAATCGGTTGAACCAGGGAGACGGAGGTTGTGGTGAGCCGAGGTCACACCAAGAGTGAAACTCCGCCTCAAAAGAAAAAGAAAAAAAAAGAGTTGACTCTGCAGGTGAATTTCAAACATTAATCCATGTGCCCATGATTTCTAGGAGTGTGGATTTGGAAGACTGAAGAACATTAGGGGCCTCCTGAACTCTCTGTAACTGAAAGTACCAACCTCCACCCTTTGGGTGGAAAATAAAAGTATTCTTGGCCATCTGTGCAGCACTCTTAAGGAACTGGGTGCTAAGCTATTGAAAATTTCTAGTTGTTGTCTGAACATCTTCTTTTTTTTCTCACTGCAACCTCCACCTCCTAGGTTCAAGTGATTCTCCTGCCTCAGTCTCCTGAGTAGCTGGGACTACAGGCATGCCCTACCATGTCCAGCTGATTTTTGTATTTTCAGTAGAGATGAAGTTTCACCATGTTGACCACACTGGTCTTGAACTCTTGACCTCAAGTGATCTGCCTGCCTTGGCCTCCCAAAGTGCTGGGATTATAGGTATGAGCCGATGCACCTAACCTTGAACATCTTATTGACACTATTTCACCAGCCATGTTACGTACAACAGAATGGGGATAGTGATATATGCAATCTATAATTAATTGCACATTATAGATTTGCAGAATGCTAGTACTGGGATGGACTTTAGCAGTCACCTGGTCCAGACATTCTTAATAGCTGGGCTATAAACCATGCTTCAGAATCATTCAGGAAGACTTTTAAACATGCTGAGGCCAGGTTCTATCTCTGGTGACTCTGACTCAGTAGGTCTGTGGTTGGGTCTGGGCATGTGTACTTTAAGGAGATACTCATTAAAAAGAAATCCAGCCACGTGTGGTTGCTCACACCTGTAATCCCAGCACTTTGGGAGGCCCAGGTGGGTGGATCACCTGAGGTCAGGAGTTCGAGACCAGCCTGGCCAACATGGTGGAACCCCATCTTTACTAAAAATACAAAAATTAGCCGGCCATGGTGGTTCATGCCTGTAGTCCCAGCTACTTGGAGGCTGAGGTGGGAGAATCACTTGAACCCAGAGGAGGCGAGATCATGCCACTGCACTCCAGCCTGGGTGACAGAATGAAACTCGGCCTTGAAAAAAAAAACAAAAAAAAAGAAAAGAAATTCATTGGTCACATTTGGAGGATGCTAAATAAATAATTTATTATTTTAAAATCTGGCAAATAAAGAGGAAAATCATGTATTCATCCTGCTTTTCATGTACCAACTCTATTGGGAAAATTATATAGCTGTTTAGGGACAGCTTCTCTTTATTGCAGTATTGCAGCTAGTAAGTAAAGAATGTTAGAATATCACCATTCTGTAGCTTCTAATGAATCAGCGAATCTGGACAATGATCATCAATAGCTGTGAATAACACAAAATGGGTCTCCTGATGGAAGTACACAACACAACATATAAAATATTCTCAACAAAAAATTAAACTAGGATCTCATCAAGTCTCTGTATCTCACTTTCAATTCACAGAAGATACAGAGGACAGAGGAATATTTATGACCTTTGTGTCATTTATGACACCAGGGAAATCAGTCATCAAAATCCAGACTGTGAGGAAGTCTACAGGTCAAATCATCTAGTTTCTTCATCTAATACATTGCAAGGGGGGGAAAAAGATAGAGGGGGAATCTATCAAGTAAAAAGGACTTAAGAGACATAGCCATCAACTGAAGCTGGAGCTTGTTAGACTGTTGATTTGATCACACAAATTTTTAAAAGTATTGTTAATTTTGTTAGGTGTGATAATTGCATTGTAGGTATGTTTTCAGAGATACTGAAATATTTGTGGATGAAATGAATATGGATATTTATTAATAAAATAAGAGGATCTGTTTTAAAATAATTGCGAGGAAGAGAGGTGGGCAAGAAGGTAGATGTGGATCAAACAAAATTGGCCCTAAATTATTATTATTTTTTTTTTGAGAGAGGGAGTCTCACTCTGTTGCCCAGGCTGGAGTGCAATGGTGCGATCTTGGCTCACTGCAACCTCCACCTCCTGGGTTCAAGAGATTCTCCTGCTTCAGCCTTCCTAGTAGCTGAATTACAGGTGCCTGCCACCATGCCCAGCTGATTTTTGTATTTTAGTAGAGATGAGGTTTCACCCTGTTAGTCAGGCTGGTTTCAGACTCCTGACCTCAAATGATCTGCCCGCCTCGGCCTCCCAAAGTGCTGGGATTACAGGCATGAGCCACCACGCCTAGTCATTCTGTAACTCTTAATGAGTGAATGGATCTAGGTAACAGCAATAGATCTAGGCATTGATTATCAATGAATGAAACATAAGAATATTGATGCAACATTCAAGACTGTGTATGAATGAATACTTTAAGCTACTGTCCTAAAATAAAGATGCCCAGATGACTCTGATGATGGGCTCATGTTGAGAACATTAATCTCTATCCCTGTCATTATCCACATGAGAAAATAAGCAGTTAAGTCATAGAACAGATACCAAAATAAGGCACTTACTCAAAGACCTAAACTTGTTTCATCATGCATGTTCTTGTTCTTCCTTTTATATTGTACTGGAGTTTTGTTTTGTTTTTTTTTTTAATAGTATACAAATCTAGCAAGATATGGTTTGCATCAATTTTCTTTATTTCAATTCTGGTAGTTCCTACTGACCATTTTGGTCAGTAAAATATTGTGTCTTGCAGCACCATTACCTGCTAAGTGAAGAGAGAAAGGAAGGTAGTTAATGTAATTACTGTCCCTACAGTGATGGTCCATACATTATCTATCTACTCTTCTAAAGAGTTGGGCAGTACAGAGGGTAAATTGTAATATTCCAAAGATTAGCTTTTCTTAAGGACAATTATATTGCTAATTTAGATAGTGTCTGAAATGGGAGAGAAATGATAGGAAAAACACTTCAAGGAATCCAGGGCTCTGGAGGTAATCCTGGAGTAGTTGAAAGGCTTGGAGCTGAAAGACTTGGATTCAAGCCCTGACTTTCCTCTTATAACAAGGTGACTTTAGACGAGCCATTCAACTTCCCTGAACCTCAGTCTCCTCTGATGTGGCAGGTTGACCTCACAAGATTGCTGTGAAGATCAGATGGAATATGTATGTCTAAAAAATTGGTAAACTCCATAATGTGAGGTAAATATAAAGGATCCTTAACTAGGCTCATTCATTCTGCCAATGAACTGAAACTATCTTTGACAGTTGCCAAATTCAGAAATGTTAAAAGAACTATTTGGCTTTCTTGCAATTGGGTGATTTTCATTGAATCTAGGCTATAGCACCTTCTTCATCCTTGGCTAGACAATCCATAATGTCTTTTTAAAACCAAATAGCTTAATTCTTGTTTATTCTCCTCTCCCTAGGAAGCACAAAAGGAAGGGGTTTGGATGGGATATCATGGAGAGGAACCCTAGAATAAAAGGAGAAGTAGGAGTTCAGAGAATTACATACATCTGAGGGAAAATAAAACAAAAAAGTAATGCATGATGGAAAGTAGAACTGAGAAGGGAGGAGTGAGGAAGATTTAGAAGGTAGACATACTTAAGATTGACATGACTTTGGGTCCTCCATAGCATAATATTCCAAAGCCTAATACAGTTTCTTGGTTTTGTGCATATCTCTGGTGTTCAAACAGCATATTTACTCCTCTGGGTTCTACCTATGTAGATAGTACTTTGTCTGTCTAACAAAGTACTATGGACAGAGCAAAAACTCAATAGATATTTGTGGAATGAAGAGTCTTCCCATTAAAGCTGAGACAATTGAGAGTTGGCTACATAGATTTATTCTGTAAAAGGACCTGATAGCTCAGAGGAGGACTGAGCCATTAAAATAACATTGAGAATTCAGTCTAGGTTTGAGGTGATTGTTTATCATACTGTTTTCTCTGGCTTGGCCAGATCCCCTAACTACTTTTAAGTGTTCTGTACAGCTTGTGTACAGCTAAAAGGTACTGACAGGCTGAAGAGAAGCCTAGGAAACCACTATTGTTGTCTAAAAATTTTGCAGAGTTGAATTTGTGAATCCTCTTTTGGAGACAGAATTCCCGCTCTTGTATAATCTAATTGCTACTCAAACAGAATATCTTGAATTGGCACACTCTTTCCACCTTGCCTGCTTTGAAATACACCAGTCAACTATTTTGTTGTTGTTGTTTTTTTAATAAGGGTAAGAGGTTTCTCCAGAGGTCATTGCTTACTAGGATCCTCTGATGTCTTACATATTAAATATACTGTTATAGATAGTAAATGATATTGTAGATATCACTATTAGTTATTTAATAATGTTATAGCTGTTAATTTATATATATATGATATATAAAATACTGAGTAGAATGGCATCAGTTTCAGAGGTTTCACTCAGATGACCAGGCAATAGTTATTCTTTTTGAGAAATGTTTTGTTTAGGAGTTATCTTAAGTCAAGTTCCTTAGAAGCAGAGCCTGAGATGAGGATTCTTCTTTGAATGATTTATTGAACATTGAATAATTTAAAGAATATTCTTCTTTGAATGTTCCCAGAACAAGGGAAACGCAGAAGCAGGGTAAGATAAGGGAAGGAGCTAAGCAAGGATGTGGTCTCAGCCGGAGACTATCTTCTGCCTGATCTCACTCATTGGCTGGGGTCTGTCCCTATAGGGAATGGGGGTGGGGAGACACAGTCCAGCCTTCTGGGTCAGGTGGTTCCAGTTTGGCTGAGGGCAGGTCTCTCAGCCAAACTGAGAACAGCTTGGAGAGAGAGCAGCTGTGAGCCATTAGCGGCCAACACTCTGCAGCTGGACAGCCGGAGCAGCTAAAGCTCTTGGTGAGGCACAAAGAGCTACGTGACTCCTTTTATGTGGTAAAAGGAATCTTGAAAGCTCAGTGCATTTTGTAGTCATTTTACAGGACCAAAATTTTTGAATGAAAAATTGAATAAGTGAAAGAGAAAAGAATTCTGGAAGCTCAGGTAAGACAGTATTTCTTGCCTTTGAAAATACAATTTCTGTTCATGCATTTTCTTTGGTTAAAGTAACCTAAAATAGTATTTTTAGCCTTTTATTCTTTCTTTCTTTATTTTTTTAAAGAAATTGATGGCCGGGCATGGTGGCTCATGCCTGTAATCCAGCACTTTGGGAGGGCCAGGAGGGTGGATCACTTGAGGCCGGGAGTTCAAGACCAGCCTGGCCAACATGGGGAAACCCCGTCTCTACTAAAATACAAAAATTAACTGTGCTTGGTGGTGTGTGCCTGGAATCTCAACTGCTTGGGAAGCTGAGCACAAGAATCTCTCAAACCTGTGAGGCAGAGGCTGCAATGAACCAAGACTGTACCACTGCACTCCAGCCTGGGAGACAGGGGGAGACTCCGCATCATTGATGAATGTGGGAGAACTGACTACAGTAATTATTGCTCAAATTATTACTCTGGGATGAAACTGTAGAATTAATAACACTTGCAATACATAGATAGATCTGGCAACTTGCATTTGTAGGTTTATAACATGAATCAAGTGGATTAAGCAGATTCCTACAAACTTTCAAATTTAATTAAGCAGCAGCAGCTCACAAGATGAATATAGAGAAAATGTTTACCAACATCAGTATGGACAAATACTATCTTATGTGTCTCACTAGGAAATTCTACCAGCCTGTGTGGATTGAGTGTTACATGAAACTTCTTACTTGAATATAGTTGGTGACATTTATTTCAGTATTAGAAGTTTTGGTGAGCACGGGAAAGGATTGCAACAACAATGGGATTGGTAGGTTTTTCTATAACTAAATAGAATATACACATACACACACATATGCATCCCCATTCAGTGTTATTTCATATCCATTTCACTGCTAGCACTAAAATGGAAATAGCATTTGTTACTTAAATGGGGCTAAGAAAAAAATAGAATTCATACAACATTTTGCATGTGATAATGTGATGGAATCTGCCACAATTACACATTATCTCTGTCCTTCTTACCTCTTTTTAATTTGTAAAAATAACCCAATTTGTACTACCTCTAAAGGAGTTATTTTTTTTACTTTTTATTCCAATTATTTTTATTATTTCAGAATTCTATTTAAGATGTATGCACAAAAAAGGCATGAAAGAGCTATATGTATAAACACAAAAAATCTTATGTATGATACAATCCCAAATACTGTATACTCATGAAAAGATAAAGACAAAGAGACATAGAACTGGACCCAGAATAAAAGATAAACTTCCCTATGAAAACTACAAAAATATTCTGAAGGACAGGGGAATAGGAGAGTTAGGAGACTTTGAAGACAGACTGGAGTATCTAAAATATTACCAAGAGTCCAAGTATATAGTTAGCTTAGAAAAGATGAGAAAGGTAGTGGTTTTTCAGGGCAAGTGGAATGATGTGAGAGAGCCTCAGGGAATTAGTAAAGTGCTGGGATCAAAAGGGAGTATCAGTATGGAATAAGGAAGCTTAAGGCATTAAGATGACTGTAGGTGGAAAAGTGTTCAGAAACTTTCAAGGGAACAGAGCTGAAGAGAAGGTTCTTGCTGCCATTGCACAACCTCCTGTAGTTTATAACCTAACCAGAATCCTTGTTGTTCACTTAATAAAAAAACAACAAATACTGGTTGGGCATGGTGACTCACACCTGTAATCACAGAACTTTGGGGCTGAGGCGGGTGGATCACCTGAGGTCAGGAATTTGAGACAAGCCTGGCCAACATAGAGAAATCCCATCTCTACTAAAAATACAAAAAATAAGCCAATTTGTGCCTGTAATCCCAGCTACTCAGGAGGCTGAGGCAGGAGAATTGCTTGAACCTGTGAGGTGGAGGTTGCAGTGAGCCCAGATCATGCCACTGCACTCTAGCCTGGGCAACAGAGCAAGACTGCGTCTCAAAACAAACAAACAAAACCAAAAAATAAAAATAAATAAATAAATCAAGTCTTTTCCAAAATGGGACCCTTCGCTCAGTTCTGTCACCTGGTCCTTCAAGACCCATCCTTCTAGGACTGCTGCTTCCTTCCACATGTGGTAGAATGCCTGCCCAGAGGTTAACCTTGCTTTTTGGTCTCTGTTTCAGTGAGAGACATCTGGTGCCTTTTGAAAAGATGACTCACAGGTGAATCACAGACAACTCCCTCTCCTCACTCCTCATTCCCATTGCCCAGGGAAAGTAATCAGAATTTTGTGTTTCAGGGTTAAAAAAGTAGAAGGTGCTATGTAGTGTGGGCTCCCTGAGACTATCTAGGGGTTTCTGAAAGCCTAAGGAGAAGTAGCATGACCTCGAAGGGGCAGAAGAGAGCAAAGAGCAATCAGCCTGAGTGTTGGCAGATCACTTGAGCCCAGCTGAGTCTGCAGAACAGGTGGACCCCATTGGTGATCTCCAGATGGAGGGCATGCTTTCCAGGGCAGTGCAAGTGATGACTCCTCCATTTCCCCCAAGAGGCGGGCAGAAATGTGAGAGCTCTCATTTTTTTTCTATCTAAAGTTAAGCTTTACTGATAATGAATACGTATTGACACTGGTGCCTTTAGTGTATATTAGATGGTTACATGTTATACACAGTCTTTGAGGTATTTCAAGGCAACAATGAGAGCTCTACAGTGTGTGTGGAGGGGGGTGGGGTGGGGAAGGTTTGACCTTGGCAACCTCACTCATTTGCTTTCAGAGTATTGTGATTGATGTGTTGCAGCGTTTATTCGTACCACCTGAAGAGCATTTATAACTTATTATATCTAGTTTTAACTAACTCTTACAAAAAGAACAAGTAGATAAAGCAGATTTGTACAAAGAAAGTGAAGACTATACTAAAGACAAGCACAAGCAAACAACAAGAAGCAACAGAGTTGATAACGCTTTTACTCTGAGACAGACTCTTTATCAGTCAAGGTAAAAATTGGTGATGATCTAACGATCTGACAAGATCAGCTAAAATAAATTTTCATTATCAGGATGGCTATATGAAATAAATATACATCTCTAGTTTCATTAATAATGGCCTTACCTTATGTAAAGAGGGAGTGCCAAGATATTAGTGTAACTGTTTTAGAGAATGAGACGAACTTGGTGGAACAAATTTTGGGAGAAACAAGACAGTAAGGAATTGATGTTATTTTTCCTTAAACAGTGTTCTCAGTAGTGACACACTTGTCTCCTTTCATTGTTTAACAAGATCTTGAGTACATTCTACTCTAGTCATTTTCAGCTATGTAAATACAAGTTCTTACTTAGGTAATTCTGACTCATTTTCATGTGTTAGAAGGTTCAGGTCAGTCTAACATTAAAACATCAATGTCACATCCAGGTCTGAAGAGTCTTTCCTTCTTTCTCAGCCTTTCTCAGTCAGGTAAAGAGAAGTGATAAGGTTTGGTTGTGTCTTCACTCAAATCTCACCTTAAATTGTAGCTCCCATAATTCCCATGTGTTGTGGGAGGGACCTGATGGGAGATAATCCAATCACGGGGGCAGTTTTCCCTATACTATTCTTGTGGTAGTGAATAAATCTCGCAAGATCTGATGGTTTGATAAAAGGTTTTCCCTTTCACTTGGCTCTCACTCTTTCTTGCCTGCCACCATGTAAGATGTACCTTTTGTCTTCTACCATGATTGTGAGGCCTCCTCAGCCGCGTGGAACTGTCCATTCAGCCTCTTTTTCTTTATAAATTACTTAGTCTCAGGTATGTCTTTTTCAGCAGCATGAAAATGAACTAATGCAAGAAGCAAGTCTTTTTATTTCCTGTTGTCACTTTTGCTGCTGTTGTCCATCCTGGTTAACACTGTCTGGTTCTTTCATGGGACATGTGTGTGTTCTTTGAAAGTCCTCCTGTGGGGATTTCCAGAGTGATGTGAGTGATGCATTCTACAGTGACCTCAGCTCTTGCATTTGGCAGTCTATCCCACAGACTCTGACTCCTAAGCTTCCCTCTCCCCCTGGGTGGCTTTCTTGGGTAGATCCCATCAAGATGGCTTGAACATCCTTACTTTCCATTGTACCCATGTAGTTCATGGGAAGCTCTTGCATCCTTACCACCCCCAAAGTACAGACTGTTCCGATGTCTGCTCTCCTTGCCTTCTATAGCAAATTACTTCAGCCCACCTCCTGCTTTTTGTAGTCACCAGCTGGTAAGCAGACCCTAGTCTCCATTTTGCTCTTCTTTCATTCCCACATCCAATCAAGCCCCAAATCATTCTGTTTTTAATTCCTAAGCATTTCTGAAATATCTTTCTTCCTTTCTTTGCCACCATTTTGTTGGTTCAGTCTTTCATCTATTTTCCTCCCTGACTTATCTTGTCCTCTTAAAATCTACCCTCGACATGGCTGCCAGAATGATCTATCAAAAATGAAAATTGGATCACATTACTACCCTGCATAAAATGTGTTGATAGTTACTCAGTTGGCATTGCCAAGTTTCTTAACTTGCCCTAAAAACTTCTACATGATCTTGTTCTCGTTGAGTTCTCTTGTCACCACTTGTACATGCCAAGCTACATCTTGGCTGCCTTGATTTTTGCTGTCCTCCTTCTGTCGGAAATGTTTTCCACCCACTATGCTGTTCTTCCTTCACCCGCCTCCATCCCCCGCCAACTCATTCATTAAGACTCAGCTTACTTTCATCGCATCCAGGGGGTTTTCCACAAGCCGCACCCCTGCCTGTGCTCCCACAGCCCCTGAGCTGGATAGGAGCGCCTCTTCCATGCTCCTTAGTTTCCTCTATCACTGCCTGGTCCATTTCTGGGTTTACTGTGCACATTGTAGTACCTATGTGTCCTTCTCCCCGTTAGACTGAGTGTCTAAGAGGAAGGATAGGATCTTTTTCTTTTGAGACCTGCCTCGTGCCTAGCACATAGTAGGCACTAAATATTTACCAAAGGAATAAATGAATAAATGAGAGAATAAAATAAGGCTTCAAGATAACAAAGGGCAAGAAACCCGGCTGGGAGTGCTGATTCCTCCCCTCCTTTCCTTTCTATTATTGCTGCTGCTGTTCTGATTCACCACCAAGTGGGCTTTCTCAACAGCAACTGGGAGTGCCATCTGTACTCCCACCATTTGTCTGCGAATCTTTTTTCCCCCCTACTTAAGAAAAGACAGGGCCAGGGTAGGTAATCACTACATTTACTTTTATCACTGCAATTCCTGCCCCAGAGGGTGATGATGACTTGCCCAATTCAAGAAAAAGAAAACCTGAGCTGGTTCTTGTGGGCTTTCTTGTTGGGTTCCAGACATGTGGGTGTCAGGGTCAGACTTGTGAGTAGTCCTAGAAGGGCACTTTTGAGATGTTTCTAGATTTCTGACGTAGGGTCTGAAGGTCCTAGTTTTTCCAGAGCATTTTTGCAAACTTTTAACAACCACAACCAACAGGAAGGGATGAGGTTTTTGGAGGGTAGGACTGAGCAGCCTGATGGGCGGCCAGGAGAACCCAGGGCCAAGATGGAGGGAGGACCTGGAAACAGTGTTCAAGGTGATGCCATTTGATGGGGCCCCAAAATAGGGGGCTGGGGGAGATAGAGAAAGGCTGTGATGTCACATTTTGCCTATATCTGTATTTACCTAATGTCTAGCACTGAATCTGGGAAATATTAGGCATCTGCTAAGGGGGGAGGTGACACAGGACTCAGCAGTGTCTAGGATTATTTAAAAAAACCCAACTTGTCCTCAATGATGGGAGTCACTGAAAATAACTTACTCTTGCAAAAGTATGGACTTTCTAAATTAAGAGAAATAATTCTGGCCCTTGCTTCTTGCATATTCCTAAGATCATGGTTATATAAGCAGTAAGATTCTCTCCTATAAAACTTTGAAAAAACACCAGTATACTTTTGCAGCCAGTTAGGCAGCCATTTCTTCTTTTCAGATAAAAGTCCCAATTTTTCTTTTGGGGAGTTCGTGCTTCTCCACATTCGGTCCATTTGGGGTCTGATCATCTTTTGGCTCCAGGAGTGAGCAAGTGTAAGGCTCAGGACTAGACAATAAGAGGAGTATATCCCCTGGTCATGGTGATTTGTTTAGGGGAGAGAACACCAGTCAGGCTGAGGAGAGACAGGCATGGAACTTGTCTTGGAATGCTTGTCAAAGAGGTTTTTTGTTTGTTTGTTTGTGTTTGTGTTTTGTTTTGTTTTCTGATGGAATGACTACTATGAGAAAATGTAAGCCTAGAGATGCTGGAGGCCATATCTGGGGTAGGCCTTCCTAGCAATAATGCCAAGTCAGAGGAAAGGAAAGCCTGCTGATGGAGAAAATCAGATTCCTGATGACACAATGTCTGTGCCTAGATCAAGCCAGGCCTGAAACCGACAAAACCCTGGAACTCTACATTCCAAAAGCCAGTAATTTTTCTACTCCCCACCCTCTTACCCTGCTTGTTTAAGGCAGTCTTAGTTGGGTTTCCTGTTACTGCCCCCATAAAGAGTACTGCCAGCCTAGGCCCTGGGACTCTGCCTGGGGTGGATGGAGCTGCTGCTTCTGTGGCCATCTAGGAAGTACTTCTTATTTATGCCCTCCTGGTTCACGCAGAAACGATACAGGAGCCCAAACTATGGAAAATAGCAGGGGTTCTTAGGAAAGATGCTCGTTCTATTTACACTTCTTTATAGACAGACATGTAAAGTAAAGAAACTAACATTGATTCGAGAGATGATATATCTTTCTGAGGTTACTGTGAAACTTTGAACACTTTCAAAAGGGAAAATAATTTTTCAGTTTTCCTTTAATCTTGATTTCTTTTCTGAGGAAAGAGGTAAGAAATGCTCTTCTACTTTGGATCTTGGGTTTTCTCTGTTTGTCCTTCCTCCCAGCCCATTGCCCTTTCTGTCTCCCCTCCTGCAGGCCACACGCACAGTCCTGCCTTGGCTGCCGCATCACTGGGGGACAAGCCTTTTCCAAGAACTCCAGTTCTGAAATAGTTCTCTCTGATGTCATTACTCGCGCTTTGCATCCCTGCTACTTTCTTGTTTCTGTTGAACTCAGTTCTGTCCTCATTCATTTCACAAGTATTTATTGGGTACCTAGTATGTGGCAAGCACAGTTTTAGGCACTTCAGATACATCAGTGAACAAAATTCAAAGATCCCTGATTTCATAGAGCTTACATTCTAGTGGGGACTGTGGGAGACAGACAATATATATTAAATGCAACAAACAAGTACGTTATGTAGTGTTTTAGAAAGGCTATGAAAAAATGAAAAAAAAAAAAGGCTGGGCGCAGTGGCTCAAGCCTGTAATCCCAGCACTTTGGGAGGCCGAGATGGGCGGATCACGAGGTCAGGAGATCGAGACCATCCTGGCTAACACAGTGAAACCCCGTCTCTACTAAAAAAATACAAAAAACTAGCCGGGCGAGGTGGCGGGCGCCTGTAGTCCCAGCTACTCGGGAGGCTGAGGCAGGAGAATGGCGTAAACCCGGGAGGCGGAGCTTGCAGTGAGCTGAGATCCGGCCACTGCACTCCAGCCTGGACAACAGAGCGAGACTCCATTGCAAAAAAAAAAAAAAAAAAAAAAAAAAGAGGAGGTGGTCAGGATTCCTGGGAGTAAGTCGTTGCAATTTTAAATAGTCTGCATTGAGAAAGTGAAATATGAGCAAAGACTGGAAGGAAGAAGGGACTCACCTTTAGAAATCTGGGCGAAGAGTGTCTCAGGCAAAGGGAACAGCCAGTACAGAGTCCGTAATGCAACACCGTACCTGGCAGTGTTTATGGAACAGCAAAGAGGTCAGTGTGCCTGGGGTAAAGGGAGGAAAGGTAGGACTAGCAGGAGGTCAGAGAAGGAGGTGAGTGGTAGGGGAGAGGTCATAGGGGTCAGTGTCATGCAGGAATTTGATTTTTTTCTGAGTAAAATGGGGAATCATTGGAGGATTTCAGGGAGAAAGGAACATGATCTGACTCAGATTTTCCAAGGACCACTCTGGCTGCAGAGTGAAAATAAACTCCAGAGGAGCGAAGGTGGAAGCAGACAGTATGTGTATTGCAGGAATCATTGCCTGAGACGCTGGTGGCTTGGGTCAGGGTAGAGGCTGTGCAGGTGTTGGATCAGGGTAGAGGCTGTGCGGGTGTTGGTATGTGGCTGGAAATCTGGGTCTCTCTTAAAGACCCAGCCATGAGGACTTGCTGAGTGTGGAGTGCGGGAGAAGAAGCATTTGTAAGGATAGGGCTGCCATCAGCCAAGAAGGGGGAAGACTGAGGGTAAAGCGCCTCTGAGAGGAATATTAACAGTTCAACTTAGGACAAGCTGAGGAGGAAGCTGGAAATGCTGAGCTGGCAGCTGAGCACTAGGTTTAAGGAGATAGGTCTAGCCTGGAAAGATAAATTTGGGAGTTGTTGCCATCTAGATGGTAGTTAAAATCTCATTGCAAACTGTAGGTCTTTCTTAGCCAAGAAGCCTCCTATTACCCTCCTAACTTTACTGAGAGAAGTTGAGAGCATAACACAGTGGAGAAAATATGGGCTTTGGAGTTTGCACAGATCTGGATCAGAGTCCCAGTGTTATTACCCTACTAGTCATGTGGCTCTGGACAGCTTTCTTACCTTGCTGAGTTGCAATTTACTTATCTGAAAAATTGGATGACAACACCTACTTCCTAGGGTTGTTAAGCTCATTAAATTAAACAATGCAAAACTCTTGGTGCATTGTAGATTCTTAACAATTATTTTCTTCCCCTTCCTTTTTAAATGTAGGCTGGATACTAACCAATGATTGTAGCTCTGGTATTAGCTTTCTGGACCAGTGCTACTCAAAGGGTGGTGCTTGAACTAGTAGCAATCAGCATCACCTGGGAGCTTGTTGGAAATGCAAATTTTCAAGCCACACCATCCTACAGAATTAGAAATTCTAGGGGTGGGACCCTGAAACCTGTATTTGAACAAGCTCTCCAGGTGCTTCTGATACATGCTAGAATTTGAGGACTACAACTTTAGTGTCTTCTGATTCATAAGCTTCCACCTGACCCCTGAGCATACCTACTCCCCCGCTCATGTTTCTGCATAGCTGACTATTGTCAGAAAAACTTATATCAACCTCTTGGTTGAGTCTAGAGTTACACTTTTAACTCTTTCCACATAAAATAAAGCTATTCTAGAAGATACTCAAACTCAACACGACCCCAACAACTCACTCTTCCCTGCCCCCCATCCCCTTCAAAGAATAAAAACAAACTGTAAAATAACTGACCTCCTTCTCTCCTCCTAGGTTTCCCATTTTAATAATAATTAGAGAAATGTATTCACTGAAAGCTCACTTTATGTGCCACATTACACGTATCAATGAAATGATACATAAGGTAGGACTAATGTGAATTTCCACTTACTAGATGAGGAAATCGAGGATTAAGGAAATTAAATAGCTAACTCAAGGGAACAGAGATTGTGCCGATGGGGACATCAGAGGGAGACCATAAAGCTGGAGCAGGGAGAAGGGACTTGCTCTTTCCTCTTTGTTGCCTGCCTCACCCTTACAGTGCTTCTTCACTCCGGTAGAGGCACTTTGTTCTAGTTGCAAAGGTAAATTCCCGTTTTGCAATTTTCCCACACTTGCAAAGCTATCTTTATTGTACTTCCCATCCCCATTCTTCAAACACCAGTATCACTGGCTGATGGGCCCTCCTCAAAGGCTTGGATTCCCACCCCATGGGACACCACCAAACTCAGGAATAGCAACAGCAGTTGAAAACACCTATTTCTCAAGGTCTAGTCCCCAGATCTATGGGGTCCCTGCTCCAAACTACTACTACTACTACTACTACTACTACTACTACTACTACTACTACTTTTTCTTTTTTGAGAGGCAGGTTCTCATTTAGTCACCCAGGCTGGAGTATAGTCGTGGGATCATGGCTCACTGCAGCCTCGACCTCCTGGGCTTAAGTGATCCTCCTGCCTCAGCCTCCCAAGTAGCTGTGACTACAGGCATATGCCACCAAGCTCGGCTAATTTTTAAAAGTTTTGGAGACAGGAGGTCTCACTTTGTTGCCCAGGCTGTTCACAAACCCCTGACGTTAAGCAATCCTCCCGCCTTGGCCTCCCAAAGTGCTGGGATTACAGGCATGAGCTACCACACCCAACCCCTCTAAGCATCTATAGTTTAATAATTCCAGTCACTTCCTTTTGTTCCCCCAGTCCTAGGGATGACAGCTGCCTCCTGCCATTGCTGACTTCATGATACCCTATTTATTTATTTATTTATTTGTTTGTTTATTTATTTATTAGAGACAGGGTCTTGCTTTGTCTTACAGTGTCGTGATCATGGCTCACCGTGACCTTGACCTCCTGTGCTCAAGTGATTCTGCTGCCTTGGCTTCCAAGTAACTAGGATTACAGGTGCATGCCATCATGTCCTACTAGATTTTTAATTTTTTTTCTAGAAAAGGGTCTCACTGTGTTGCCCAGGCTTGTCTCAAACTCCTGTCCTCAAATGATCCTCCCACCTCGACTTCCCAAAGTGCTGGAATTACAGGTGTGAGCCACTGTACCCAGCCCATGGTACCTTATTGTTCCCTTTTTGCCTTGTGGTTCTCTAAATATTGTTATGTTATATTCTTTTTTGTCAGTTAAAATAATTGGTGTGGTTTTTGTTTGCTTACTGGCTCCTGACTGATACATCGTATCACTGTGCTACTCTTCTTATTGTTAGCCAACTCTGAGACTAGAAACCTTGTAGTCTTTTTCATCTTCTTTCTTACTATTAAAATATCTCTCACCTCATTGTTCGTCAAACCCAGTTCATTCTCTTATGATGTCTCCCAATTTATTTCCTCCTCTTCATTCTCGTTGCCATAGTCCTATCTGTGGTCTCCATTAACTTGTCCTTTTGCCTGTACTCTTGGATTGATTTTTTAAGTAGTATTTCTGTCCTTTATCATGTGTCATTCTAGGTAATTTTTTAACCTGGTTGCTTGGGTTGCTTAATCCAAACATAATTATAATGATTACTTTCCTATATTCTATTGAAGATTTCATTCCATAGCATGGCATTCAAGGTTCTCTAGAGTTTAATCCAAATCTAATTTTCTAGTCTCTTTAAAAGTTATGTTCCTTCTATGCACCATGTTCTATGCACCACGTTGCAGATTGGGTTCTACAGAAAGCAGACTCTGGGAGGAAGTGCTGAGAAGGAACCAGGAGTAGGTAGGATGAGATGTGAAGCTGCAGTGTGATTGCAGCAAAGTCCTCAGAAAACCCATGGTGAGCTTTGAAGCATAAGTGGCCTTTCACAGCTGTTCTGAACCTGGGAAAGATGGCTCACACCTGTGAGAGTTTTGGGAGACTGAGGTGGGAGGATCCCTTGAGGCTGGAAGTTTGAGACCGGCCTGGATGAGACCTCATCTCCACACACACACCAAAAAAAATACAAAAAAGTTGGCTGGGTATGGTGGCACTCATCTGTAGTCCAGCTACATGGGAAGCTGAGGCAGGATAATAGCTTGAACTTAGGAGTTGGAGGCTGTGGTCGCACCACTATACTCCAGCCTGGGTGACAGAGCAAGACTCTGTCTTTAAAAAAGAAAAAAAAGGCTGTCCGGAGCCTCTATATACACTCACAGGAACCAGTCACTGGATGGAAGCTTTGGCTGGGGAGGGGCGTGGTCTTGGGTGAGTAGCCCTGTGCTGCTGAGGGCACTTCCTGTGGAGGGCTGTTGTCAGGCATGCTCCCAGTAGCTGTGGAACTAGATTGCTTAGTTCTGAAAGGGAAATCTGGGCTGCACACCACAGCATCCAATAGAGACTCACATGACTCTGCCATACTAGTAAAACAAGTGAGGCAACTCACTATGTCTATGATCACATTAACTCTCCAGACTCATAAGTACTAGCCTGAGATTACACTTGTTGAAATTCAACTGGCCTTTTAAATATTATTTTGTCAAAGTGGCATTATTGAAATACAGTTGACAAACTGTACAGTTCACCCATTTATAGTGTATAATTCAATGATTTTTAGTATATTCACAAATATGTGCAACCATCACCACAGTAAACTCTGGAACATTTTCATCCCCTCAAAACAAACCCCATACCTTGTAGGTCCCCCTTTCCCTTCAGCTCTAAGCAACCACAAATCTTTCTGTCTATTTCCCCTTTCTGGATATTTCATATCAGAATCATATAGTAAGTGGTCTTTTGGGTCTGGCTTGTTTCATTACCATAATGTTTTCAAGGTCTATCCATGTTGTAGTGTGTATCAGCACGTCACTCCTTTCTATGGTAAGGTAATATTTCACTATATGTCCACACCACATTTGCTTATCTAAATTTGGCAGTCGATGTGTGGTTTGGACTGTTTATGCCTCTTGGCTGTTATGAATAACACTGCTTAACCTTTGCGTACAGGTGTTTGTATGGGCATTTGCTTTCATTTCTCTTGGGTGTATACCTAGGAGTGGAATTGCTGAGTCATAAGATAAAGCTATGTTTAAATATGTGGGGAATTGCCAGATCTTTTTCCGGAGTTGCCGCTGTGAAAATGCCACTTTTCTATGAAGTTGACAACTACCTGTCTGCCTCCTAAGTCCCCCTCCTTTCATTGCAATTAAATGTTCTATTTCTGTGTTCCTTTAACACTGTTACCCTTGTTTCACGCTCAGCCTCATAATGTTGTTGCAGTGGACATCTGTTTTTTACAAGCACCCATTCCCCTTCTTGAACGATATCCTCTTTTCTTAGTGAAAACATCCCTCCCGTAGTCTACTGGCCTGACCAAGTAAGATGTTGTACCACTGTAGTCATTGAGAATGATTCAGGGGTGAGAATGTGACTCCAGTTAGGTTAAATTAACATCAGTTCTGGGACTTTTGTTGGAAAAAATGGGCAAAGACTCTATTTCCACACTGGTTCCTAAGCTGGTGATATGTATTCCTAGAACTATTGGTGACCTTCTTACCATCATAAGGTGAGAACCGCCTTGAGAATGAAGTCAGAGAAAAGGAAAGCCCCAATGTGGAATGGGACAGATTGCCTGTTGACTTTGTTTGATTCAGTCATACCTGACATCTACAACTAGAACATTCAGTTACCTCCAATAACTTCCCCACACATAAGTTCTAATGTAACTTCTGTCATTTGTAATGCTAAGAATCCCAGTCAATAGAGTGTTAATAGCGTATTCCTTCCTCCACTGAATTTGAAGCTTCCGAAGGTAGGGACCACGTCTTTTTCATCTGAGCATGATGCTGGCACATAGAAATTGCTAATAGGCAGTTGCTGAGTAATTGAAGGAATGAATGAGGAATGAGTCTATCTTTTGCTATCTTTGAAACCACATCCTATGGTTTATGGCCAGCAATAGGGCTTTGCCTTCATTTAGAAAGAGACTGAGTTTTCGTGTGTGTGTGCATGCGTGTGTGTGTGTGTGTGTGTGTGTGTGTGTGTGTGTGTGTTTTCCTTTTTGTTCAAGACTGAAGTAAGCAATCTCACATGGGGAGTTGGGTACCAATAAAAGAACTTTAGTGCCTCTCTTTAAGGTCCTACCATAGACCTCTCCTCACATGCTCTTGAGGAAAACTGAGCCACTTTGTTTTCACAGAGTTATCAATGTAGCTTCATAAATAGGTTGTCTGTCACTTTATGTTGTTTATTTCTACATAATTGACTTTGGGGATATGGAAATGAAGATCTGGCTTTTTCATTACTTGAGAAAATGAGTTTATTTTTTGATTCCAACTCTTAAAATATATACAACAAAATTATTTAAGAAATAAGTAGGTGTTTTCATAAGGAGGGTTATGTGGTAGAATAAATTCAGAGATATGTAGGAGAGAATAAGTGTAGCCAAAAAAATAAAAAGCCATTGTGAATAATAGGAACATCTGGAGTGTAGACTTTGGTAATTTTTGGTACTATCATTTGCATTTTAAATGGGTGAGCAATAAAACAGCATCTATTCATATGTCTCTATCTAGCTTGACTTAAAGTACACATTTATGATTTCACCCAGAAAGCCGAAAAAGACTTCAAAGCACCATAATTGTCCACTTCTCCACCCCAAAACACATCATGCTCAGGCAAAGTAGGGGCTTGGTGGGGCCAGTAGCTACAAAAAAGCTGCTGCATGAAACCCTGGGACTGAAGACTTGGGTTTGAATCTTTTATTTATTTATTTATTTTTATTAATTTTTTTAGACGGAGTCTCACTCTTCACCCAGGCTGGAGTGCAGTGGCGCAATCTTGGCTCGCTGCAACCTCTGCCTCCTGCGTAGCTGGGATTACCGGTACCTGCCACCACACCCAGCTAATTTTTGTATTTTTAGTAGAGATGGGGTTTCACCATGTTGGCCAAGCTCGTCTGGAATCCCTGACCTCAGGTGATCCTCTTGCCTTGGCCTCCCAAAGTGTGGGGATTACAGGCATGAGCCACTGCACCTGACCAGGTTTAAATCTTTTTATCTTCACAAAATTGAGATCTTTATCGTCTGCCATATTTATTTGTGCTCTGTGGACTGAAGAGAGCAGAACAGACAGAGCATTTGGAAAGGGATTGTTCTCCCTCCTATTTGCCAGATTCTATTTTTTCCTTTCTTACTGATGCATGAAAACTTTATCCTTTGGAAAGTAAACGTCCCAGAAGAATATGATCTAACCCTAGTGACTCATTTGAGAGATTCTTTAAAGTAAAGGAGTGTTCCCTAAAATAGAAGGGGATTTCACTTTGAGGGCAAGAAGGTTTTCCCTCTTTATCCTTAGTCATAGAGGTTGTGCTGTCCCTGACACATCCTTCCTTCCCTTCCATTCCTCTTCCTTACATTTAAAACACACCAGGGGATATCCTCATAATCTAAAACATTTTCTCTGTGCATTTGTTTAAAAGCTGATATTTTCTGTTGATAAAAAAAAATTAGGACTGTAGTAGTCCAGCATAGAGACTACATATGGGGTAAATCTAGGGACAGATCCTTATATTAAAAGTGATGGTGAGAATCCTGCTGGCCATTGCTTGTAGTGGAAGAACAACCTCAACAGATGAGAGCTTCATACCTTACAGCTATATTAGAGTGTATTTTTCCTTTCCTTTCCTTTCCTTTTTCCTTTCCCCTTTCCTCTTTTCCTTTTCCCCTTTCGCCTTTCTTTTCCTTTCCGACAGAGTTTCTCTCTGTTTCCCAGGCTGGAGTGCAATGAGTCGATCTCAGCTCACTGCAACCTCTACCTCCAGGGTTCAAGTGATTCTTCTGCCTCAGCCTCCCAAGGAGCTGGGATCACAGGTGCCTGTCACCGTGTCTGGCTAATTTTTGTATTTTCAGTAGAGATGGGGTTTCACCATGTTGGTCAGGCTGGTCTCAAACTCCTGACCTTAAGTGGTCTACCCATCTTGGCTTCTCAAAGTGCTGAGATTACAGGCTTGAGCCAAGGTGCCCAGCCTAGAGAGTATTTTCTGAGCAGTGTTTTATAAACCAGGAGTCCTCAACCCCCGGAACATGGACCGGAACTGGTCTGTGGTCTGTTAGGAAGTGGGCCACACAGCAGGAGGTGAGCAGTAGGCAAGCGAGCATTACCACCTGAACTTTGCCTCCTGTCAGATCGGCAGCGGCATTAGATTCTCGTAGGAATGCAAACCCCATTGTGAACTGTGCATTTGAGGGATCTAGGTTATGTGCTCCTTATGAGAAATGAACTAATGCCTGATGATCTGAGGTGGGACAGTTGCATCCTGAAACCATCCCCCACACCTCAGCCCCCTATCCATGGAAGAATTGTCTTCCATGAGACTGCCGCACCAAAAAGATTGGGGACTGCTACTATAAACCATTCTGCCCTCATGGCAATACTGTATAGATCCCTATATTGCCAAGACTTTATTTTCTTACCCTTTCTTATGTACTTATCAAACATACTTAGCCTCCTTTCTACTTATTCTCACATCAGCTTCATGTCTCTAACTAGGTATGCAAGATTTGGAAGGTCTTTTTACATTCTTGGACTTCAGTTTACTTTGTAATGTTGAGTACTTTATCTTTAAAATCTTTATCAGCTCTAAAATTCTATAGTTCCTTATCTATGCTTCTGTGTTCTAATGCGTTTGACTCTGGTTTTAATTCTTAAGCTAATCTTTTATTTAGCCTTCATTTGAGATAAATGTCACAAGCAGAGAGGGCAGGAAATGGCATCTTGGTGTCTTAAGTAGAGAAATTAGAAGCTCATAAATCTCAATGAACCTTGAATTAATTAGTGGAGAAGTGACCTTTATATCATTGTGCCTCAGATGATTTGGGGTCAAAGAAGGAATACTGGGGATATAATTGTGAATGCTGTACATATAAATGCAAGGACAGTGGCAACATTTATGACTGACTACTATATAAAAACCACTCTTGGAATTGCAGTGCCTCTTGTTAAGGTTAGAGTGTTGTGGCGAGTTTTACTGGAAGTCTGAGTGTGTTTAATACTGGCAATACTGAAATCAACTCCATCATAAATTTAGAGTGAGGATACCGTTTATTCTAGGGGCTTCTGCAAACCCAAATATAGTCATCACTTATTCCTATTTAAAACTTTATGTGTCCTAACAATATTCTTACATCACTGTGGCAGCATTGCCATTCAACCCTCAAGTCAGTCAGTGCTTTAAAACCATGACAAATTTCTACTTAAAAAATTATACTGATTAATTGTAAGATTTGAAAGAGAAAAATAACTTTTAGATGAGCAGGAAAATGAGCTCTTTACTTTCTTCTTGCCCCATTGTTGCCTTTATTAAACAACCCTTCTGATTTCATTGTATAATGATACAATATTAGAGAATAATTGATATGGTTTGGACAATTATATAAACATTAACACAAGTTGAGACAGTTATTTTGAATAATTTCTGTATCTCATTATAAAATGCTGAAAGGAAATTATAAGCATTAAGTCAAAGTTGAGACAGTTATTTTGAATTATGTCTATACTGAATCATAAAATACTGAAAGCAAATATAGATACAGGTTCATTCTTTAATGTAGAACATTATACACTGCTTGATGGTCAGAAAACCACAGGTTTATCTGCAAAGTAAGTTGTAGTAATTGTTAAGGTCAATGGTTCATATTTTAAACAATCTGAGAATGCGGTATTTAGCAAGCTAGTGTTTAAAAACATTCATAAATATGTATTCTTAGGATATAGCTATTAAAGAAAGTCTTGTCAACTTTCATGCACTTTTATGACAGATTGTTTTTCATTTTCACACAAAGGATACATGGCTGATTCAAAGCTCAGAACAGTTCAATAGCGGTTATATGATACCATGACAAGTTCTATCTAAGCTTGTTTAAAAATATTCCTCAGGGAATGCTTCAAAGAATGGCACACAGTGACAACGGGAGGAAACTGCTTTATTAATAGTTGGCAATTTTTACAAATTCCAGGCATGTCACACAGACTCTGCTCAACCTAGCCATCGATTATAGTTAACATCCGTCTCTAAAACAAGTGCTTAAAGCTTGTACAAGTATTAAAAAAATACTTTCATGCAAGCCAAGTTTTATCTTACATAAGTTATCTTACATAACTTGACATTAAACAAACAGAAGCAATGTGAAATACAAGAAATTCCATATCCGATTAAGAACTTGGTACTCACTTTTACCAAAGTGTGAATAAGGGTTCCAGCTCAGGGTCTTTTCAACAACCCTCCAGGTAAGAAGAACTTTCAATCTCCTGTTTCTCCTTTTCTTCTTCATTCTCATTTCTCCTTTCTTACTATGTATTCTATTTTCTTTCTCATGATGTTCTATTTCTCCTTCCTTTGTTGTTTATTTTTTTCCCTCCTTTCATTTATTTTATTCCCTCCATACTCTCAATTCTCCCTTTTATCACCCTGCCAATGTCAAAATCATTACATGCTAATAGAGCCAAATAAATTGCAACTGCAAGGACATGACCTGATGTCTACAGCAGAAAATGTTTAAATTATGAATTTTCCTTTTGTTTATACAGGCAATTACAAGAAATTAAATGTCAACTTTTTGAAGTCAATCCTTAATCAGAGGTGTTTTAACATAAAACCACTACATATGAAATGCAGAGCGCAATTACATTAAAAAAAAAAAACTATTTCATTTCATTTACTAGTAGCCACTAACAGCTCTTTAGTCTCAGCCTATTAGGTAAACGAGCAAACAATTAGCTTATTTGTTTGAAGTATAAGTAGCAGATAATTAATGAATAAGTAAATTATACTTTCTTGTTGTAGTATATTAACAGGATTTTATATTATTTTATTTTTAATTGACAATAATTATACTTATTCAAAGAGTACGTAATGATGTCTTGATACATATATAGTGATCAGACTGGGGTAATTAGCATATCCATCATCTCCAATGTTTATTGTTTATTTGTTTTGGGAACATTCAATATGTTCCTCCTAGCTGTTTGAAACTGCATATTATTAACCGTAGTCATCCCACAGTGATATACAGTACTAGAACTTATTTCTCCTATCTACTGTAATTTTATAACCTTTAACAAATCTCTCCCTATTCACTCCTTCCCCTATCCTTCCCAACCTTTGGTATCTTCTATTGTACTCTTTCACTTCTACGAGGTCACCTTATTTTAGAGTCCACATGTGAATGAGAACATGCAGGGTTTAACTTTCTGTCCCTGGTTTATTTCACATAACGTAGTATCTTCCTATTCCATCCAAGTTGCTGAGAATGACAGGATTTCCTTCTTTGTTATGGTGGAATAGCCACTGTGTATATATACTACATTTTCTTTATCCATTCGTCTATTGTTAGACACCTAGGTTGATCCTATATCTTGGCTATTGTGAATAGTGCTGCAATAAACATGGGGGTAGAGATGTTTCTTTGGTATAATTATTTCCTTTCCTTTGGATAAATTCCCAGTAGTGGGATTGCTGTATCATATAGTAGTTCTATTTGTAGTTTTTTGAGGAGGCTCCATACTGTTTTCCATAGTGGCTATGTAGTTTACACTCCTACCAACAGTGTGTAAGAGTTTCCTTTTCTCTGCATCTTTGCCAGCATTAGTTATTTTTTGTCTTTTTGATAAATAGCCATCCTAACTGGGGTGAGATGATACCTCACTGTGGTTTTGATTTCCCTGACGCCTAATGATATTAATGATTTTTTCATGTATTTGTTGACTATTTGTATGTTTTCTGAGAAATGTCTGTTCAGATCATTTGCCCATTTTTTTTTTTTAGTTAAATTGTTTGTTTTTGCTGTTGATGTTTGAGTTCCTTATATAATCTGGATATTAATCTCCTATAGGATGAGTAGTTTGCAAATATTTTCTCCAGTTCTCTGGGTTGTCTTTGCTGTGCAGAAGCTTTTTAGTTTGCTATAATCCTATTTGTTTATTTTTGCTTTTGTTGCCTATGTTTTGAGGTCTCATTCATAAAATCTTTTCCCAGACCAAGGTCCTAAAACATTTCTTCTATGTTTTCTTCTAGTAGTTTTATCATTTTGGGTCTTATCCTTAGGTGGTTGATCCATTTTGAGTTGGTTGTTGTATAGAGGAAGGGCAGGTCTAGTTTCATTCTTCTGCATACAGATATCCACTTTTCCAAGCACCATTTCACGTTTGTAAAAAAAAAAAAAAAAAATCAGTTGGCTGTAGATATGTGGATTAATTTCTGCATTCTCTATTCTGTCCCATTAGTCTATGTGTCTTGTTTTATGCCAGTACCATGCTATTTTGGTTACTACAGCTTTGTAGTATACTTTGAAGTCTGGTAGTGTGATACTCCTGGCTTTATTTTTTTGGATTACTTTGGCTATTCTGGGTCTTTTGTGGGTTGATATAAATTTTAGGATTTTTTTTCTGTTTCTAGGAAGATGTCATTGGTGTTTTGATAGGAATTGCATTCAATTGCTTTGTGTAGTATTGTCATTTTAACAATATTCTTCCAATTCATGAGCATGTGATGTCTTTCCATTTGATTTTTAGCCTTTTCAGTTTCTTTCATTAGTATGTATCATAGTTTCCCTTGTAGAGGTTTTTACCTCCTTGGTTAAATGTATTCCTAGGTATTTTATCAATGAAATTGCCATTTTGATTTCCTTTTCAGATAGTTTGTTGTTTATGTATAGAAATGCTACTTTTTTTTTTTTTTTGAGACAGAGTCTCACTCTGTTGCCCAGGTTGGAGTGCAGTAATATGGCCATGGCTCACTTCAGTCTCCACCTCCTGGGCTCAAGCAATCCTCCACTTCAGCCTCCTGAGTAGCTGGGACTACAGGTGTGCACCACCACACCTGGCTAATTTTTGTATTCTTTGTAGAGACAGGATTTCATCATGTTGTCCAGGCTGGTCTCAAACTCCTGGGCTCAAGCGATCTGTCTGCCTTGGCCTACCACAGTGCTGGGATTATAGGTGTGAGCCCCTGGACCTGGCCAGGAAGCTTTTAAAGTAGCAGTATCTCAAATCTATAACAAATTTATTTCCTTTAAAACAAAACAATGTAAAAACTGAAAAACAAGGCCTGAAGTTGTTTTATGCAAACCAATCATTGGAATCAATCAGGTCAAAACAACCTCAGCTCATTGAAAGAAAATATAGCTGATGTATTGTTTGAATATGTTTTCCAAAGTTCACGTGTTGGATATGTAATCTTTAATGCAGCAGTTTTGGGAAGTGGGGCCTCATAGAGGATGATTAGGTTGTGAGGCATATATATATGAGATATATATGATGTATGATATATATATATATCTCATATATAACATATATATGTTATCTTATTTTCCCTAATTTTTTTCTTAGAGCATTCTGTATTGCATTTTTCTTGTAAACCTTATTTTTGCTTCAAAGTATCTCCTGGGAATACATTTATATCATCAGTTCATAGAGGTTGTCCTCAAACTAGTTCAAAATAATAACTTAGAATAGTAAAGTTAAAGGCTATTTGATTTTAAGACTCTTTATAAAATGAAGAGAATCAAGACAGTATAATATTGACATCAAGATAAACAACATATCATTAGAACAGAATAGAGAATCCAGAAATAGATTCACACGTACAATGACAACTGATTTTGACAAAGGTGCAAAGGCAATTCAGTGGAGAAAGAATCCATCAGCAGACAGTATTAGAAGAGTTAGATTCATATGCAAGGAAAAAAAAATTAAGAAAACCACTTTGATTTGTACCTTGCATCATTAACTGAAAACGGATCATAACCCTAACTATAAAACTTAAAACTAAAAAACTTCCAGATAATAGGAGAAAATCTTTGTGATCTTAAAGATTTCTTAGATATGCTACTAAGAGCACAGTCTATAAAAAGAAAAAAAGATAGATTAGATTTCATCAAAATTAAAAACTTCTAATCTTCAGGCTGGGCACGGTGGCACATGCTTGTAATCCTAGCACTTTGGGAGGCCAAGGTGGGAGGATTGCTTGAGCCCAGGAGTTTGAGACCAGCCTGGGCAACATGGTGAGACCTCGTCTCTACAAAAAATACAAAAATTAGTTGAGCGTGGTTACATGTGCCTGTAGTACAGGCTGCTTGGGAGGCTGAGGTGTGAGGATCACTTTAGCCTGGGAGGCGGAGGTTACAGTGAGCTGAAATTGCAGCACTCCAGCCTGGGCAACAGAATGAGACTGTCTCAAAAAACAACAACAAAAAACCTTTTGATCTTGAAAGTCATTGGTGGGAGACTTTGCTAAAAAGATAAGCCACAGACTGGGAAAAAATATTTGTAGAGCACGTGTCTGATAAAGGACATGCATCCAGAATGCATGAAGAATTTTCAAAATTAAATGATAAGAAAGCAAACAACTCAATTAAAAAATGGTCAGAAGATTTGAATAAACCCTTCACCAAAGAAGAGATACAGGTGGAAAGTAAGCACATGAAAGGATGATGAACATCATTCATCATCAAAAAGTGCAGGCTCATCATAAACTACAATGAGATATCACTGTATGGCAATTAGAATGTCTAAAATTATAATAAATATACTGACCACACCAAGTGTTGCCTAAAATGTGGAACAACTATAATTTTCATACACTGCTTGTAAGAGTATAAAATGGTACAACTATTCTGGAAAAGAGTTGGCAGTTTCTTGAAAAGATAGACACATCTGCTTTGCAATCTAGTCATTCCATTGCAAGGTATTTTCTCAGGAGAAAAGGAAGTATATGTCCATATAAAGACTTGAATGTTTATATTGACTATTTGTAATAGCCCCAAACTGGAAATGACCCAAATGCTCATATACAGAAGAACACTCATATCCATATGAATATAGAATCCATATGAATCCAGAGGAATACCTCTCTGCAATAAAAGGGAATGAACTCTTGATACATAGTGCAGCAAGAATGAGTCTCAAAATAATTATGCTAAATGCTAGAGGTCTGACAAAAGAGTATATATTATATGATTCAATTTATTTTAAAAATTCTACAAAGTATAAACTAATGTCAGTGACAGAATATATATTAATCGTGGGGATGATGAGGTCAGGGCAGGGCAGGGCAGGTGGGAACGATAAAAAACAGGGTACAAGGAAACTTTTAGTGGTGATGAATGTGTTCATTATCTTGATTGTTGTGGTTTTATGGGTATATAGATATGTCAAAACATAGAAACGGTGTGATTTAAGTATATGCAGTTTATTGTATGTCAATGATACCTTACTAAAACTATTTAAAAACTATTTTGTTACAACAGTGCTAAATTCAAATGAATAATTCAAATGGGGGATAAGAGGTCATGTTTAGGTATGTCCCCCTCTGCTGTTTGAGAGGTTCAGGGTAAAAATAAAAGTGTAGGCTCATAATCCATTCTTACTCATTTTTCTTCCCATCCTATTCTATACATGTCTCTGCTCAAATGTGACCTTTCAGAGAGACCATTGCTTAACATAATAGAACATCATCACCCTCTCCCTTACCTTGCTTTATTTTTCTTCACAGCACTTACCAATACCTCATATTATATCACAAAGGTACTTGTTATTCACCTATAGTCTGTCTCCCCCACTGCAATTTAAATTCTATGAGGTCAGCGACTTTGACTCTTTCACTCATACATAGTCACATCGTTAAATAAAAGAATGAATAAATGTAAGAATAAGTACATGAATGCTTTTGGAGTTACAATTTATCACACAATATTGTATTGACAGTGGCACCAGTCACTTCAATGTCATATTTGAACCACTACACCCAAGAAAGGAGGTAGTACAGGAATTTTTTTTTTTTAAATTATACTTTAAGTTCTAGGGTGCATATGTACAACATGCAGGTTTGTTACATATATATACATGTGCCATGTTGTTTTGCTGTACCCATCAACTCATCATTTACATTAGGTATTTCTCTTAATACTATCCCTCCCCCAGCCCCCCACCCCTCAACAAGTCTTGGCATGTGATGATCCCCACCCTTTGTCCAAGTGTTCTCATTGTTCAGTTCCCACCTATGAGTGAGAACATGCGGTGTTTGGTTTTCTGTCCTTGTGATAATTTGCTGAGAATGATGGTTTCCAGTTTCATCTATGACCCTACAAAGGACATGAACTCATCGTTTTTTATGGCTGCATAGTATTCCATGGTGTTTATGTGTCATATTTTTTTAATCCAGTCTATCATTTATGGAGATTTGGGTTGGTTCCAAGTCTTTGCTATTGTGAATAGTGCCGCAATAAACATACATGTACATGTGTCTTTATAGTAGCATGATTTACAATCCTTTGGGTGTATACCCAGTAATAGGATCACTAGGTCAAATGGTATTTCTAGTTCTAGATCCTTGAGGAATTGCCACACTGTGTTCCACAATGGTTGAACTAGTTTACAGTCCCACCAACAGTGTAAAAGTGTTCCTATTTCTCCACATCCTCTCCAGCACCTGTTGTTTCCTGACTTTTTAATGATTGCCATTCTAACTGGTGTGAGATGGTATCTCATTGTGGTTTTGATTTGCATTTCTCTGACGACTAGTGATGATGAGCATTTTTTTCACATGTCTGTTGGTTGCATAAATGTCTTCTTTTGAGAAGTGTCTGTTCATATCCTTCGCCCACTTTTTGATGGGGTTTGATTTTTTTCTTGTAAATTTGTTTAAGTTCTTTGTATTCTGGATATTAGCCCTTTGTCAGATGGGTAGATTACAAAAATTTTCTCCCATTCTATAGGTTGCCTGTTCACTCTGTTGGTAGTTTCTTTCACTGTGCAGAAGCGCTTTCGTTTAATTAGATCCCATTTGTCAATTTTGGCTTTTGTTGCCATTACTTTTGGTGTTTTAGTCATGAAGTTCTTGCCCATGCCTATGTCCTGAATGGTATTGTCTAGGTTTTCTTCTAGGGTTTTTATGGTTTTAGGTCTAACGTTGGAGTCTTTAATCCATCTTGAATTATTTTTTCTATAAAGTGTAAGAAAGGAATCCAATTTCAGCTTTCTACATATGGCTAGCCAGTTTTCCCAGCACCATTTATTAAATAGGGAATCTTTTCCCCATTTCTTGTTTTTGTCAGGTTGGTCAAAGATCAGACGGTTGTAGATGTAGCACAGGAATTTTTATGGGATGGGATTCCATGAACTGGGGACTATCCTGAAGCCTTTTAGGAAACGAAAGTTTCCCTGACTTCAGGCATATTTGCTGCAACCCATCTTGATTCATTATTATAGATTGTGACGGTGACTAACTCCTGTAGTAAAAACAAATAGAAGTAGGTGCTGAATAACCTCTGAAGATATTTCTGTCTGTCCTATAACTTTTCTTTAAGTATAAACTGTCAAAGCAATTATTGAGATGTGATCCTTTAGTAATTCCAGAGGATGAACTTGAGTTATTGAACAGCGTGTGAGTCATAAGGACCTTATAAATATTTTTGGGCAATCTCCTTCAACAATCAGAATCTTGTAACACTTTTTAAAAAAATTGAGACAGAGTATTTCTGTCACCCAGGCTGCAGTACAGTGGCATGAACTGTGCTCACTGTAGCCTCAAAATCCCAGGCTCAAGCGATTCTCCCAGTTCAGCCACCTGAGTAGCTGGGACTACAGGCATGCACCACCATGCCCAGCTAATTTCTCTATTTTTTGTAGAGATGGGGTTTCACCATGTTGCTCAGGCTAGTCTTGAACTCCTGGGCTCAAGCAGTCTACCCACCTCAGCCTCCCAAAGTGCTGAGATTAAAGGTGTGAGCCACCACGTCCAGCATAACTTTTAAAACCAGATTCTTTTTTTGAGGACTGAACAGGGCGATGACAGCCAGGATAAGTTTTCTTTTCACAAATTCTTAAAAAAATTTTTTTTTGTTTCTTTTTTGTTTCTTTTTTTTTTTTTTTTGTATCTTTTCACAAATCCTTTAACTGGTGTTATGGTAAATTTATTGTTGGAAACAATGTTGGCATCCTTGTATTTTAGAGCTATGATTTTTGCACCAAAGTATTTTTTTTCTTTAAAAAACAGGTTTATTAAGGTGTAATTGATCCACAAAACTGCACATATATAATGTACCCAATTTGTTGAGTTTGAACATATGCATACCTCCAGGAAACTTTCACCACAATCAAGGAAAAGACTTTTTTTTTTTTTTTTTTTTTTTTTAATAGAAAAGAAAAACTGTGTTACTCCTTGAAACTGTCTTTTTTGATGTGTCAAACACAGTGGCCTAAGAGCCAGGATATTTTCAGCTCCGCGTCACTGAATTTATTTTACTTTGGGAAAGTTGACCTACCCCTGAGCTTACCTATGCCATGCTGCCCAGGTTATTATCTTTGGTTCAACACTGTCATTATGAAATCTAAGGATTTTAGATTAGCCAGAACCCTTGAAAAACATTTAATTAATTAATTAATTAATTTATCTATTTATTTTTGAGATGGTGTCTCGCTCTGTCGCCAGGCTGGAGTGCAGTGGCACAATCTGGGCTCACGGCAACCTCTGCCTCCTGGGTTCAAGTGATTCTCCTGCCTCAGCCTCCCGAGTAGCTGGGACTACAGGTACCCGCCTATAGCCACCATGCCTATCTCATACTCTTACTTTCTATGGGGTCCTTGTTATGTTGGTTACCTGACTTGTGATATATTATTTTACAGTTTTTAATATCAGGTTCAATTCAAGATACTCCAAATGTATCTCTGGTCCCCACTTGGATTTAAACGATTCCTAGGTATGCTTGTGGGTGGTCTGCATAATATGACAAAATATATGACAGCCATCTTCTTTTTTTAAATTATTATACTTTAAGTTCTGGGGTACATGTGCACAATATGCAGGTTTGTTACATAGGTATACGTGTGCCATGTTGGTTTGCTGCACCCATCAACTCATCATTCACATTAAGTATTTCTCCTAATGCCATCCCTCCCCCAGTCCCCAACTCCCTGACAGGCCCCAGTGTGTGATGTTCCCCTCCCTGTGTCCATGTGTTCTCATTGTTCAACTCCCACTTATGAGTGAGAACATGTGGTGTTTGGTTTTTTCTTCTTGTGTTATTTTGCTGAGGATGATGGTTTCCAGTTTCATCCATGTCCCTGCAAAGGACAGGAACTCATGCTTTTTTATGGCTGCATAATATTCCATGGTGTATATGTGCCACATTTTCTTTATCCAGTCTATCATTGGTGAGCATTTGGATTGGTTCCAAGACTTTGCTATTGTGAACAGTGCTGCAGTAAACATACATGTGCATGTGTCTTTATAGTAGAATGATTTATAATCTTTTGGGTATATTCCCAGTAATAGGATTGCTGGGTCAAATGGTATTTCTAGTTCTAGATCCTTGAGGAATCACTACACTGTCTTCCACAACAGTTGAACTAATTTACACTCCCACCAACAGTGTAAAAGCGTTCCTATTTCTCCACATCCTCTCCAGCGTCAGCTGTTTCCTGACTTTTTAATGATCGCCATTCTGACTGGACAGCCATCTTCTTAATCTTTCCATGAAAGCAATTCTTTATGGACTGCTAACTTATACTGACAGATTATGCATGTATTGAATCCTTCAAACAGACCACTTCATTCTGGAATTTAGTAATTTGATTCTTCTCCCTGTTATTCATGGTCAATCTATGTAAAAGTTTGTCAGTTTTTTTTTTTTTTCAAGGAAGTAAATTTGGTTTTATTTCCTGTATTGTTTCTCTAGTCTCTATTTTTGTCTGTTCTAATCTTTATTACTTACTCTATTTTGCTTTTCTATACCTCATTTATTAAGTTTTCTAAAATTAGGTAATAGTGTTGATTTTTATTAAATCCTATTTGGGGCATCTATATAGGTCATATGATTTCTGTTACTGGTCTATTGGTATAAATTTATTAATATATTTCCTAATATTAATTTATTCCTGAATTTCTACTAGATTACTGTGACATAAAAGGGAAGAGGATATTGGTTCTCTTAAATACCTTTTGTATTTATCAAATATCTGAAGTTAGTATATATGATTTTAATGATTAGAAACATGATTTTTATTTTATGTTTAAAAATGATAAAGCTATAGAAAAATAATGTTAAGTATCTGAGTGTGGCAAAATTTGATAAAATTGAAGAACATGGAGAAAATCTCAAAGTATTTTATTACATATAAGAACTCTGTGTCAAGATATATAATAAGAACAACTGTGAAAATATGCATGTAACAAACAAAAATAGCAAAAAAACCCCCAAATTCTTACTGAGTAGGAGCTCCTTAAATGGGAAAGGTCCAAAACCATCTTAGTATATAAATAAGCTAATTAGCAGAAAAGACAATCTAAAGCAAAGGAAATGGAAAGCATTAATACATATTTGGAAAGTTGTTACCAGCATTATAGACATTTAAATTAAGTTGAGTTGTTACGTTCATCTAAGAAATCAGCCCAAGATTTTAAAAATGGATATTACTCAAATGGTGGTGAGAGTGTCGTTTGAGAGGGGAAACTCACATATTCTTGCTTTAAGTGTAGTTGGTGTAAGCTCTTTGGAAAGCAATATGACACTCTTTCAAGGGCCTTAAAAATGTTCATACATTGTGACTAAATAAGGGGAAAAAAAGCTAAAAAAATATAAAATGATTTAGGGACAAAGAAGTTCAACTGAGTAGTGATTTTAATAGCAAAAAAGTGCTAAACATATATATGTTCATAATTAGCACATTAATAAGATTCAATGTTTTGCAGCTATTAATATTATAAAGGATTTTTAATACCATAGAAAATACTGCTAATAGAATACTATATCAAAAAAGGATATAAATTTTGTTCAGTTAAATTAAAAATTTGTCAAAAATGCAAAGAAAAATATATATAAGATAAAATAAGGAAGGAAACATGAAGTCTAAAAAATCTTCACTGGAAAATAGAGTAGGTCCAGAGACTTATTTTTTGTAAGAGGCGTCTGTCATAATTTATTTAACTTATTCTATTTATTTGGTTTATTCAGTTTTTCTCCTTTTCGAGTCAATTACATATACTTCTGGAAAATTATGTGTTTTCTTAAGCTTTTCAATTGTATTAGCTTTGGTTTGGATAAAATTTGCTTAGAATTAAACAAAACCTATACAGTTTTTATATTCCCTATATTATTTGTAAATGGTATGTCTGATTTTGTCTTCTTTTGTGTTGGTTTGCTTAATTATCTTGTCAGAGTTTGGACTATCTTATCGATTTTTATATTTAAAATGAAAGCTCTTAGATTTATTTATAAGTTCTATTATCTTTCTGTTTCCATATTTTATATGTATTTTTATGTTCAATATTATCTTCCTCTTGCCTTCCTTAGGAATTCTTTTTCCTGCAGGTTTTTTTCCCCTTACTTTCTTGATTTTGAATGCCTTTTCTTTTGTTAAATAAACTATTTAAAGAGCAATGGCTTTAATTCTTACCACAACCATGATTAAATCCCATAAGTTTTTATATATTCAGTTCTCGTCTCCATTGTTGATTCCATAAACTACGGATATTTTAGAATTGTCTGTTTAGAATTCTAGAAATATCTAGAATTTGGTAGCTCTCTTCCCTTGACTTCTGGTTACTGGTAATTGTTTTCTTCATCTCTTTTGTCTTCCTTCCTCCTTTTCCTCCTTGTTGTCATCAGAAAATGGGGTATAACACAGGCAGTTTCAGGAAATAGTTTTGCTAGGTGGTGGTAGTGATGGGTGTTAGGGGTGTGGCTGGGTAATTCTTAGGTCTATGATGCCCCTGACTGAGCTAATGGGGAACGGTGAAGATGAGTCAGAATTTTTCTCTTCTTCGGAGCTAGCATGTTCTTCTGGATTAGCTGATGAATGAGCTGTGGCTTCATTTTGCACTCCAGCCTACTACTGTAGAGGACTACCTGCTCGCAAAGGAGGCATTGCCGGTAAGTCCTGCTCTTGCAAGCGAAGCAGGCCGTTGGGGGCTTGTTTATGTGTAAACATCTTGAAAATCTAGAAAGTCAGGGAAAGGTCAGAAAAACAGCAATGTGTCTTGTGACTTGGCAACATTCCACAAACGACTGTATAAAATAAAGCAGAGCGTGCCATTGAGGCGGCCGCCATGTTTGTCTTGTCTTGTGTTATCTTGTGTGTTCATTCCTTTGTTTAGGAAACACGCGGACCCCAACATACTACTGCTTCATTTAATGGAAATATCTCTATATTATGATACCTAATATTTTAAGCTAGAGCGGTTGTGTGTGTGTGTGGACGGGGGAGTTTGTTGGTAGGGGGTGGGTGTATTTCCGCAGGTACTTGGAAGAAGACATTCCAGGTATTGTAGGTGCTATGGTTTGAATGCGTGCCCTCCAATTCAAGTGTTGCCAATGTGGTAATATTAAGAAGCAGGGCCTCTAAAAGGTTATTAGGTCAAGAGGACTCTTCCCCTCATGAATAGGACCAAAGCCCCTTTAAAGGAGGCTCATGCAGGCCAGGCGCAGTGGCTCACACCTGTAATCCCAGGGCTTTGGAAGGCTGACGGGAGCGGATCATGAGGTCAAGAGATCGAGACCATCTTGGCTAACATGGTGAAACCCCGTCTCTACTAAAAATACAAAAATTCGCTGGGTGAGGTGGCGCGTGCCTGTAGTCCCAGCTACTCGGGAGCCTGAGGCAGGAGAATTGCTTGAACCCTGGAGGCGGAGGTTGCAGTGATCCGAGATTGTGCTGCTGAACTGCAGCCAGGCAACAGAATGAGACTCCATCTCAAAAAAAAAAAAAAAAAAAAAAAAAAAAAAAAGGCTCATTCAGCTCCCTTGATCTTCCATTTTTCTGACCTATGAGGATTCAGTGTTTCTTCCCTCTAGAGGATGCAGCAATAAGGTGCCATCTTGGAAGCAGACAGTAGTAGTCACCAGACATTCACACCTGTCAGTGCCTTGATCTTGGATTTCCTGGCCTCTTGAACTGTGAGAAATAAATTTCTGTTCTTTATAAATTACGCAGGTGGTGGTGTCTGTTATGGCAGCACAAATGGACTAAGACAGATAACAACTTTTTATTCTTAGCCTCCTTTTAAAAGTCAGGTATCCTCAGAAAATGTTACTTTGGTAGTGGAGAAATAGGCAAAAAGCCCTAAGAACTGGTCCTTTATCACAGCCCAAATCACCTACCTGCAGATGACATTAGAGTTAGTATCTCCTATTCAGATTCCATTGCTAAGCTCTAGAGGTCTCCCCTTGAATTTTCTACATGTCCTTCAAACTCAACGTAGTTAACCCAGAACCCATCATCTTTCTTCCTGAGCTCCCTTCTTTGTCTCTATTTTTTATTTTGTTAACTTGCACCACCATTTAACCAGTTCCCAACTTAGAATCATCCCACATCCTTCACTTATAGGTTATGAAGAATCTTAATATATTTAGACATTGTCCCCTTGTCTCCATCCTCACAGCCATTGCCTTGGTGAGGCTTTCACTTGTCTGAATTATTATTTTTAGAGTTATAGTCCAATCTTTATTTAAAAATCTGATGTACCAGCTTAGTGTTTTCCACCAACTCAGGGAGCTGAAATTGTCACAGGCTTCACAATCTTTTGTTCAGGTGCTGCCTTTGTAGGTGCTTTAGCAGCAGCCATTGCAGTCTTTTTAGATGCTTGCTTAGCCTTTTGTGCTTCCTTAGCAGCCCTGGTAGTTTGTTCTCGTTGAGCCATTCTAACTTCAGGTTTCTGATTCCTCTTGGCCATGATGTCAGCAAGAGACGCACCAGTAATGGCTATCTGGAATTTGACTGCTGGGTGGGTTCTTTTCTTTTGAATTTCTTCTGACTGTCCCTTTTTGCGCTTCTTTCTGTAGAGGATAGTCCAGTTTATTTGCTGAGGATTCCTCCTGGAAATAAATGCATTAAGAAACTGGAAAACCTTCTTGTCCATCCTGGTGTAGTCCCTCCTGTGTCCGGGGTGGATCTTGTACCCGCTGAAACTGCACGGCTTGACTTTCAACTGCTTTATCTTTTATTTATTTATTTATTTATTTATTATTATACTTTAAGTTCTAGGATACATATGCATAACGTGCAGGTTTGTTACATATGTCTACTTGTGCCGCGTTGGTGTGCTGCACCCATCAACTCGTCCTTTACAGCAGGTATAACTCCCAATGCAATCCCTCTCCCCTCCCCCCTCCCCATAATAGGCCCCGGTGTGTGATGTTCCCCTTAAAAGCGGCGGCTCCACGGGAGGAGAAAAGATGGCGAGGAGAAGCACTTGTCTGAATTATGATGGCAGCCTCCTACTAAGCTTCTTGCCTCTCATTTGGTCCCACAAAGCTACTAAAGCGGTCTTTCTAAAAACGCAAATTGGATTTCATTCCGTCACTCCACTTGGTTTTCAGGATGAAGTTCACATTTCTCAGCTTAGAACAAGGCCCTTCAGGAATTTGCCTTTGCTTGCCTCTCTCTCTGCAGAGCTCACCACTTTCCATCTTACATGATTCACTTTAGCCAGATAGAACCACCTAAGGTCACTGAAGGCATTATTGCATTTTGAGTATTAATACAAAAAACCTTTATTTTGAAATAATTTTGAACGTACAAAAAAATGCAAGATTACTATCAAAAGCTCTCGTATACATTTCACCTAGATTCACCAATTGTTGACATTTTACCACATCTCTTTTGTCATTCTATCTACGTAATCAATCATCATCTCTCTAGTATTTGTTTTCTGAACTGTTTGAGAGTAAGTTGTAGACATTATGTCCCTGTATTTCTAAATTCTTCAGTGTGTATTTCCCAAGAACAAACGCATTCAGTTATATTATACAAACACAGGGAAGTTATCAAAATCAAGAAATGTAACATTGGTAAACAGTGTTACCTACTTTATAGACCTTATTCCAGTTTCATTAATTTTTATAGTTATTTGTGTGTATACATGCACACACATGCACTCAGGGATCACCCTTCCATGTAATTGTCATGTTCCTGTGGTCTCCTGTAATCTGGACATCTGGGTGTTTTAATACCTCGATGGCTTCTCCCAGTCACTTGTCTGCCTAGGATACTTTCTTCTTCTTTATCAAGTTCTCTTACTTTTTCAAAAGTAACACTTATAACCACTTGCCCAGACATACTTTGCCAGACCTTGCAATATGGTTTTCTTAAATCTCCTTTCCTATTGTATCATGTGAAAACCTTCATCCTTGCTAATCATATTGCTTTTCGTATCTTTTTATCACCATTGCCCAGCAAAGTACTCCATATAAAGTTTGAGCTCAATACGTGTATTTTAAAATATTTTAATAGGCGACTCTTCCCATGAATAAGTGTTTAACATTTAGGGGTTAATACCCCTGATATCCAAAGAGTTTCTTCAGATTGATTAAAATGTGGGAAATGGGCTGATGGGAGTATGAATTGCGGTCACCTCATGAGAAGGCAACTGGCAGTATCTAAAAAAATCAAAAATTTTAAAAATTAAAAAGTGCTGTTTAAGGGGCTATATCCTATGATGAAACAAGTACTAGCACCTAAGAATATAAGTGCAATGAAGTTTCTTGTAATATTTTTTATTGTAATAAAACATACCAGAAACAATTTGAATGTTCATCACTAGAAGCATATTTGAATATATTGTGGAATATTCATACAGTTAAAAAGAAATGAATATTGTGGTATATCTGTACAATACAATGGATAAGCTACTGCTATTATACTGAATAAAAGAAGCCAAACACCAAAGGATGCAAACTTTATAATTTGTTTGTAGGAAATCATAAAGCAGGCAAAATTAGATCTGTGGCTGATCTACAGTTTGGGGACTTGTTTGACTAGAAAGAGACATGAGAGAACTTTCTGGATGGTAGAAATGTTCCATATCTTGATATGGGTATCAGTCAGTGTGTGGGTATATGTTAAAACTGATTAAATTGTACACTTAAGGTCTGTGTCTCAATAATATTGTTAAACCTGGGCAAGATAGAGAGATACTGTCTCTACTAAAATGAAAAAAAATATTAGCTGGGCTTATTGGTGGATATCTGTAGTCCTAGATACTTGGGAGGCTGAAGTGGGAAGATCACTTGAGCGCAGGAGTTCAGGGCTATAGTGAGCTATGATCACACCACTGCACTTCAACCTGGGTGATTAAGTAAGACAAACTCTAAATAATAACAATAAAACAACAATATTGTTAATAAGAAATGTGCATAGCCTCTGAGTTAATTGCTCTGTTTTGAGGGCTATATCACAATAAGCTATAGCCCCAATTACCTGCACAGAAGAATATGTGTACAAGAAAGTTTGTTATAATAGTATATATTATAGTAAAGCATCCACCAAAAACTTGAAAATATCCAAAATGTTCATCTCTAGAGAAATCAATATATTTCGATATAGTTATAATGGAAAATGATGTAATTACTTAAATGATAAGTCAACCTAAATGCACTGATCTGGAGGGGTGTGCGTGATATATTCTAAGTGAAAAAAATACAAATTATTGAATAGTATATGGCAATTTTTATATTTTATTTTATTTTCATTATTATTATCTTTTGAGATGGAGTTTTGCTCTTGTTGCCCAGGCTGGAGTGCAATGGTGCGATCTTGGCTCATCGCAACCTCCGTCTCCCAGGTTCAAGCAGTTCTCCTGTCTCAGCCTCCTGAATAGCTGGGATTACAGGCATGCGCCACCACGCCTGACTAATTTTATATTTTTAGTGGAGACAGGGTTTCTCCATGTTGGTCAGGCTGGTCTTGAACTCCCAACCTCAGGTGATCCTCCCACCTTGGCCTCCCAAAGTGCTGGGATTACAGGTGTGAGCCACTGCACCCAGCCTCAGTAGTGTATAGTATTATTTTATAAAAAGGAGGAAAACCTTTCTATATAATTGTGTTTGTATAGCATATGGAAAAAAGGTGTGAAGAATCCACACCAAACATGATACAGAGAATCTAATGAGTATATATTTCCACAGTATGTGCTATTTTTATAATTAATTTTATTATATATCATTACAACATTATAAATGATTTTATAATTTAAAAAACCCAGTAAAGTAAGTTCATTCACAAAAAATTCATGCAAGTAATGAATAAAAAAAATACCTGTTTTCTCCTTCTACTGTGCTCTTACAACACAGAACACTTCTGTGACCAGATGTGTGGGGCTTTTCCACACATACAAGCAAGCAATCAGTTCTGCAGCAGACACCAGCTGGGTGTCTTCTAATTCAATTTGATTCTGGCAGTATCCACTTGGAGGTAGCATCAGGTCTCACAGGTTGAGGGCTCGGTCCCGCAAGACTGCCCCTCACTTTAGGAGCCAGTCATTAGTCTGGGCTTCAGGAACTTCTGACCCACTGGCTATAAACGGGGGTTTCCAGGGCCCCTCCTCCAGTTTGATTAATTTGCTAAAGCAGCTCCTAGAACTCAGGGAAACACTTTACTTATGTTTGCCTGTTTATTTCGAAGGATAATTTAAAGGATACAAACAAATAGCCAGATGAAGAGAGAAGTGCAAGGTCTAGAAGCTGCCTGAGTACAGAAACTTCTGTCCTCATGGAGTCGGGGTGCGCTTCCCTCCTCACGTGTGGATGAGTGCTTGCTTGCCAATGTGGAAACCCCCTGAGGGCAGTAGGACTGAAAGTTCCAATCCTCTAATCTCATAGTTAGTTCCCTTGGCAACCAGCCCCCATCCTGAGGTAATCTAGGGTCTCCCAGACACCAGTCATCTCATTAGAACACAAAAGATACTACTTTTCTTTTTTTTCTGAGACAGGATACTCCGTTGCCCAGGCTGGAGCACAGTGGCATGACCACAGCTCACTGCAGCCTCGACCTCCTAGGTCAAGTGATCCTCCTGCCTCAGCCTCCCGAGTAGCTGGGACTGCAGGCGAGCAGCCACCACACCTGGCTAACAAACGATACTCTTATCTCTTGGGAATTCTAAGGATTTTGAATGCTTAAGTCAGGAAATGGGGAAGAAGACCAAATATGCATTTCATAATATCACACAAGGAAACATGGGGAAGTAATAGAAGTCTGAAATAAAACTAGTTGGGGAAACTCATTTCTAGTTGGAGTCTATAGTTTATTTGACTTGATTCCAATGTTTCCATTCCAACCATCCTTTGCCTTTTTGTCCTTTATCTAATTGTCCTTTGTTGAATAAAATTGTTAAATGAATAATATGGATGCGTGATATCAGTGCTCTTGAAAAAAAATCACCTGAAGAACATGACACTGTGATTCCATTGAAGTTAAGCATGTGAGTAAATTAGTAGTTTAAGAGCGGTGAGCCACCAATTTAGCAAATGTAACATTTGGCAAATATGATTTATGTTGTGGGGATGAGGCAGAGATGTTTTTATGTGTCCTGTGTTTATTTAACCTAACATTTTTTTGAGGGGTGCACAATTATGATGTACACAGAATGGACAAAGTGAAAACAAATGTTTGTGTGGTTGGGCTTGTCCTTCTGGCTAAACCAGTCCACAGACCAACACACACCCAAGCCTCCTCCTGTTTCTATGGAGGCAGGGTGCTATAGGAGAAAGAGATGAAAACAAACAATGAAAAGGAAAGAAAAAGCCTCGGCTTCAGGGTGGGCGAAGCAGGGATTTGAATGACAGTTCACTTAAGAGTATACCATGTGTAACTTCTCTGAGCCCCCTTTTCTTCATGCTGAGGGGATTGTGAGGTTTGCTGTATTTTGAAAAGACAGCACTGTGCCTGACGTGTATCAGGTCATTGAACATATTCACATATCTTCCTTCCTGGTTGCAGTGTCATATTTTTACCTGCCCAACAGCATCCTGGTATTTTTGTTTTGGAAATCCCAATATAAGGAGTGAAGTTGGCTCAGAAACAAAGGGATCTATCAGCCACATTAAGTGACTTTCATATTTCAGCTATGTTTGACATCTCTGCTCCTCTCAAACTGGAACTTCCCATCATGAAGTTGGCTTCCTCTGCCCCCACTTCCACCTTTTTTCGTTGTGCTGTACAGTTTTAGCGGGATAAGATCCTTAAGTCTGCATTTGTGATAAAGGAGGCAGCAGCTTCTACTAAAGTGGCTTTCTCTATGTGTGTTGAGTCTGCCTGACTGATAACGGATCAGAAACAGCGAGTGGCCTTTGAAATTGAAGCGCTGACTGTAGTGGGGAAAATGAAAGGATCTTATGTTTTTGATCAAAGGATGATATCTTCCAGCTTGGAAAAGGGGGTTATTCTGCCTGCCAAGGCCTATGATACTCTGTTACTTACTTACCCTAGGAAAGAAGATTCAATTTCATAGCTATTATATTGCTACATAGTTTAAAAATATATTTATAGCTATACAATTTTTTCAGCCATTTTGCTTTCCCTTTCTAACTCCTGTCTTCCAATCTGGCCACCAGGTAAATTGCTTTGTGATTCTTAACCTAAATGGCAATGAAGCAATCCTCTGGATCCTGGATCTTACTGAATATTCACTACTAAAGAGATGACAATATTTCAATGTAGTGGGGGAATTAAATGAAGACAAGGATGCCATGTCGAATGTAGGTACTTAATGGGAAAATCTCTGGTGTCATTCTTTAGGACTTGGTTTCGTGTTAGTAATAAAACTGGCTGAGGGAAAGGTGTGGGTGTGGAAAGGTCAAGGGCAGGGCCAAAGTGAGTCTATGATCACTGTGTTAACCCATGGGCGTCTGAATCTGAGGAGAGATTCAACAGAGTGAAGAGAAAGGGGAAGGTCTGAAAAGCGTCTGAGGTACTAGACTGGAAAGAAGACTGGATATGAGGACTGCAAGATTGAGAATCAGACAAGGGATGGACAGACAGAAGACAACCAGGGATTAATTCCCAAACAAAGGCTATATATTCTATTCTGAGTAGCTTAAGTACTTTGTGGGGGAGGACACTAAATCCTGTTGATATCAAATTATGCCAGTTTCTGGCTTACCAATTGTGAATGCTGAATCTGCATACACCCAACACATTTGTGCGAGTGTATACATATATAAATACACACATACACACTCATATAGATTTATATTGTCTTATTTCAATATAGATCTGGCTTCTACTTGTCAGTACTGTTATTTGTTCCTTCAGCCTACCTAAGATAAACCAAACAACAGGTAATTTATGTTTCTCCTTAAATACTTAATCTCCATGCATATTATCAATTCACTCTCAGTCATCCTACCAGGGGCTGCACTGTCGAATATGGCAGACCCTGAGCACTTGAAATGTGGCTAGTCTAAAAGGAGATATACTATAAGTTTAAAATAGATGATGAATTTCTAAGACATAAAGGGCATGTAAAAGATTGTCACAATTGATATGTGATATAATATTGAAATTATATTTTTGACACGATGGGCTTAATTTTAACTTTACCTGTTTCTTTTTGTGATTTAAATGTGGCTGTTAGAAAATTTAAAATTATATATATGCCTCACACTTGTGGCTCATGTTATATTTCTATCAAGCAGCACTTTCTAAGACCTTCTCACTTCTCCCTTTAAGTAAAAAAATTGGAACGACCCAGAGTGAGTTCCCTGATGGCTTACCCCAGTCTTCATATTGACATGCCGTCTACCTGTATCTGTCCTCTCATAGACAGTATCACGGAGTGGCTAAGAGCTCAGTGCTAGAAGTAGATTGCCTGGCTTCAAGCTCTGGATTTGTCACTTGCTACCTGTCTGGCCTTGGGCAAGTTGCTTTATCTCTGAGAGATATATCATCTGTAAAGTAAGATATAATAATAGAATAATTACAGAATACTACTTAATAGGATTATGAGTATTAATTGAGTCAATATATGGAAGACACTCTTAACTATGTGTAGCTCAAAGAAAATACTCAAGGTTAGCTGCCTTATTGTTCCTTAAGAATCTCAGCAGAAGACATACTTTTACCCTTCACTTTCTGGAGGATTTCAACGGTGATTCAGTTTTCCCCAATGAGAGTCTGAAGTAAGAGAGGAACAAGAGAATTGAGGGTGTGTTCAAGGGAGTGATTTAAATGATAGAAGATAAAAATCTTAGGCTGATTGGGGAAGAAAATGACAACATGAGGTAGATGAGGTTCTGATGGAGTTGATGCACTGTTAGAATTGGACTACAGGGCCGGGCGTGGTGGCTCAAGCCTGTAATTCCAGCACATTGGGAGGCCAAGACGGGCTGATTATGAGGTCAGGAGATCGAGACCATCTTGGCTAACCGGGTGAAACCCCGTCTCTACTAAAAAAATACAAAAAAAAACAAAAAAAACCAAAAAAAACCAAACAACTAGCCGGGCGAGGTGGCCGGCGCCTGTAATCCCAGCTACTCCGGAGGCTGAGGCAGGAGAATGGCGTAAACCTAGGAGGCGGAGCTTGCAGTGAGCCGAGATCTGGTCACTGCACTCCAGCCTGGGCGACAGAGCGAGACTCCACCTCAAAAAAAAAAAAAAAAAAAAAAAAAAAAAAAAAAAAAAAAATTGGACTACAAGTGAGCTGGAAAGATGGGAAGTGACTATGAGAGTGAGATGCTTGGAATTGACATCATGAAGGGGATGAGTTATTGGTAATGACAAGATCCAGGATGTGACCATGGAAGTAAGTGCTGAGATAACGGGGATAAGATCATTGGGGGAAAGGAGATTAAGGAGCTGAGAAACCAGGTTACTGAAAAGATCATCGATGTAAATATGGAAATCCTGAAGAATTAGGACAGTAGTATTGTGAACCAGAGCTAATATCTTCAAGGAGTGGGTAGGAGTGATTTGGAGGTGGGTAAATGACTATTATAAGAAGAATAAATGGATGCTAGAAGGTGATGAGATTCAAAGCTGGGAGTTTTCAGGAGAAGAGAGAATGGACTGGAAATAGCAATGAGGAGCATAAGGGAAACCTACTCCATACTTCATGCCCGGTGGTATGAGGCTTACCATTTAAGAGACACCGAACTAGAGCCTCCAATTGCAACAATAAAGTGAAGCAAATATTAAGAGATGAGATTGAGGTTTTAGGGATTTTGCTGATGATGGTTCATAAATTCCAGAGGGCCCAGTAGATGTGTTGTCAGGAGTTGGGGAAAGGAGGAAGACAGGGTTACATAGAACTGTATGGGGACTAGAGTCCTTGGATGAAGAAATAAAGGCACGAGAAAAGTGGTGTTGATAGTCACCATCAAGATAACAGTTTGAGGCTGTGAATTTTTAGGAAGAGATGGAATCTGGCCAGAAACACAAGAGTTCACGGGCTTCCATCGGACCCTGCTGATAAGGGATGAGGCCAGTAGAGGAGAAAAGAGAGTCAGTGAGAATAAATTGAGTGAGCAGGAGCAAGTGAGTGAGCTTAGACACAGCAGCCATTACCTTAAGATGCTACTGAGAAGGGCCAGAGAGAGGAGAACTTGGCAGTAACTGGCCTTTTCATTAGGATGGTTGTTTGCAAAATTTAGCACATATCAGAATCATGTGTTAATACCCTTTGTTAATACCCGCATCGCTGGGCCCTACCTGAAGAATTATTGATTCCGTCGGTCTGGGATGGGGCTGAAGAATTTGCATGTTTAACAAGTTCCCAGGTGATACTGATGCTACTAATCCCAGGACAGCACTATGAGAAGCTCTGTTCCATTCTAGGAGTGTTCTCAAGGATGTGGCCCTCTGACAGAGCAGCTGAAATCTCTACAAGAGGGTGTTGATTGCCTCCTTCATAAGCTCATTGGCCCTAAGGTGCAGAATACATGTAAGCAATTGCCAATAATAGTCTGATGGAGCTGCGACTCTAGCCCCTTGTCTGGCCAGATCTATTTCCTAGGAAAGGTAGACAAAATGTAAACAACTGCTTACTCATTTGCAGTAGCTAAGATGAACATGAGGTTGGCCAGTCAGTCTGACTAAGGGAAGGTGGTAGCTTGGTGGTCATTTGGATATTCAGTATTTACCCTGGGCACACTTTAGAACAGATCTATGCCCAGAAGAATAGCCCCAGGTGTCTGATTGGAGGCTCAGGTTGTTAATAATTTTCTTCTCCTAGTCAGGATTAGTTCAGATGATGAGCAGAAAGCAGAGTAGTCAGCAAAGGCTCCAACGCTGAGAAGAGCCAGGGGCAGCTTGACAATACTCATATGCCCACATTCCTCTCTCTGGCTCACTCCCTCCTGCCCTGGCTCCTAGCAGTGAGTCTGATCACCTTCAGACTCTTGTCCTGGTTCCTCTGCTCTACTCCAAATTCCTTCCCTCATTTTCATAGCTTCAAAATTTTGCTCTCCCGACTTTTCTTTTTCTCTCTACCCATGCACATGTTAAATTCTCCCCATCCTAAATAATCAAATTCCATGAATCTCTCAAGCTATTGCTCTCACTTGCATCTTCATGTTTCCATTCAGAATTCTGTCCCTGGGGGAGGCTTACATTTTTCTTTTCTTTAATAAGGACAAAGACTCAGGCTTTTTTTGGTCAAAATATATTTTAAGAGAAAGGCCCAACTCCTGTAGCAGTGAGAGTGCCAAATGTTGGCATGGAATGGCTTTAGTCTCTCTATAATTTCCATTGGCCTCCCAAAGTCACTCCACTTAAACATGTCATCAAATACAGAGTGATTTTGCTGTGCAATAAACTTGTAAAACAGGGTCCTTTGCCCCTGCTTATAAGCAGATTGCACCTCTAAGCACCACTAGAGAGAAATTCAGGGACTTCTGCAAACCTGTCTGTGGCTTAGGGTTGTGCCCTCAGTCTCATTTGGAGGCTGAGAGTTTCAAGTCTAGATGTTGGATGTTCAGTGCATGTCCAAGGGACCAGTGCTCCTCAGTGCAACAATTGATGAGGCCACTAGAGATATCCCACTGATTTCTGAATCTCCTATACCCAGGGTTTCCCAAACTTTCCTGATGGTAAGAATGATCTGGATGCTTATTAAAAACAAACAAGCTTGATACCTCTCCTGTAATTCAGATTCAGTAAACCTGCACCAGGTCTCAGGAATCTTGCTTTTTAACAAGTATCCTAAGTGGGATTTTAGGAATATCTTACAGCATTTAGGACAATATCTGGTATCTGGTGTACCAGGTATATAAACATTTGGTGAAACAACTGTACTCAATAAATATTTGCTGAATGGAATTTAATTTGCTTATGTACATTATACTCTTTTGCTTCATAGTGACTTTCGCTTTGATACTTTTAGTGAACCTTGTCTGTTTTAAATGGTCATACCACTATGACCCTTCTAAGCATGCTATCCCTGCAAATTGAATCAACTTGAGTATTAGAATTCAGTATTCATTTTTAAAGGGTAGAATCCACTGTAAATCCCTGTGTTGGCTATACTCAAAGTCTTTACCATCATGTGTATGACAATTTATTGCCTAACCTTGCTGGGGGAAGTCTGTCTTATGGAATTCATTGATGTAAATGAAATAGTTCATTATTACTGATAATGAGCTGTGTTTGCAATTTACCCTGGAAGCATATACTTTATTAAAATCATGATATTAGATTTAGCTTCCTAAATCATTTTATGAAGCTAATGTAACATTAATACCAAAACCTAACAAAGTATCAAAACTCTAATGCTGTCAGCTAATTTCTCCTACAAACACAGATGCAGAATTCTTAAATAAATTTCTAGCAAATCAAATCCAACATTATATTAAAAGAACAATATGATTAACCAATAACTTCCAGAAATTCAGAGATGACTTGATATGAGAAAATATATCAATGTAATTAATCATATTAATAATTGAAAGGAGAAAAAGGGCCAGAGGCGGAAAAAGAACTTGATACAAATCAACATCTATTTTAAAAAAGATCTTTACAAAACTTAGGGTAGAAAAGTAAGTCCTTATCAATACATTATGCAATGTTTATTTTAAATGGTTTATATGATACTTAATAGTATCCCTGTCAAAATCAGGGTCAAAAGAAGAGTCCTCGTTAGCATCTGTATCATTTAATATTCTGGAATGTTTAGCCTATGCAATTAGATTTGAAAAAGAAATAAGAAACATAAGACAGATTATTCTTTGATGATGATTTGACTACTGACTCCAAAGAATCAAGAAAAACAATTTTAAAATCGTTAAGAGAACAAAAACAAAAGTTTTCATGTAAGTTGATAATAACCAGATGTGAAATGTATTATAATTATTCCAATAACAATAATACAACACATATAAAATACCTAGTTAGAAGCATCAATAAGAAATGTATAAAATTCATGGTAAATTTTGTTAAAGGAAAAGCTGAGTTGAAATATGGAAAAGTGTGTTAGAGTTTTAGATCAAAACATTCAAATTTAAGATGTCTACAAACCCCACAACAATTTGTAAATTTGATTGATGTAATCTTGAAATATAATTGGTAGCTTTGGAGGTGAATAAGACTAAAAGAGTAATTAAAAAGTTCATATGGACTGGCCAACATGGTAAAACCCCATCTCTATTAAAATACAAAAATTAGCCTGGCATGGTGAGGGGAACACGGAATCTCAGCTACTCGGGAGGCTGAGGCAGGAGAATTGCTTGAACTCTGGGAGGGGGAGGTTGAGGTTGCAGTGAGCCGAGATCGAGCTGAGATTGTGCCATTGCACTCCAGCCTGGGCAACAAGAGTGAAACTCCATCTCAAAAAAAAAAAAAAAAAAAAAAAAAAAAAGTTCATATGGAAAAACAAATGGACACAATTAACCAAGAAAATTTGAAAAAGAATGTGGTGTAAGTGTAAATACGAGTGTGTGTGTGTGTAAGTGCAGATTTGAAAGTGTATTTTAAAGTTATAGCTTGAAACAACAGGCTGCTGGTAAAAGCATAGATGACCAGATGACCGGAATAGAACAGAGGGATCAGAGCAGACTGAAGTTAGGTAATACATATATGACAGTGATATTTCAAATCTGTGGGGAAAGAATAAATAATGTGCAAATGGTGCTCTGTGAAGTGTTGCAGGCTAATGAAGAAAATCGCTACCCCGGTACCCCTCACCCTACCTCTGGTTCATAGCACAGCTCCATTTATATTTGTATTACATATAATGGCTTCTCATGTAAAATAATTTTGCTTGAAGAAAGCATTCCAGTGTTTTAAAAAGGTATTTGAAAAACCGCAGAAATAGAAGATACATGATCAAGTGTTTAGGTTTATGGAAAGGAATAAAGTTAGAATCTTATAATGCTAATGTAAATTCCAGATGGATTATAGACTAAATATAAAAAATGAAACTCATTAAAGAACTTAAAGAAGAGAATATAGGTAAGTATTTATATGATCTTGGGGGTGGAAAAAGCCTTTCTAGCATACAAATAGTATGAAAGAAAAATAAATAGGTTTAACTATTTAGAAATGAGAAATCTTCTGTATATAAAAAGCACCAGAAAGATGATTCAAACATGATAAACTGTATAAAACGTCTGTAATATATTATCTTAAAAAGGCTTAATCTAGGATGTTCTCATGATAAGAAAAAATTGAGCAGCCCAGTAGAAGAATGGACAATGGATATGATAAACTGTTGTGAAACAAGAAATTTACATGGCTAATAAGCATAAAGAAATAGCATGACTAGCAGTTGGAAAATGCAAACACAAATAGATACCATTTTCTTTATCAGTCTGATGATAATTAGAAGCCAATGTTATCAGCAATACTAGAAATAAGCATTCTCTTGCTAAAGAGGGGAGGGTAAATATAAACTGGTACAATCATTTTAGAAAGCAATTTGGCAATTTGTAGCAAAAGATTTAAATCTGCATATCCTTAAATATAGCAATGTTACTTTTAAGAGTATAACCTAAGGAAATAGTCATGGTTGTGAACAAAGATACATGTAAAAGAAAACTTACGAAAAGCATTTCGTACAATAAGGGAAAATTGTAAACAAACTGTATATTCAACAATAGGGGGTTAGTAAAATATAGTATGTTCTTGAAATACTTTGGAGGCAATAAAATGGTGCTGTTAAAGAATATTCAATGACATGAATTTTTTACAGTCTGTGATTAAAAGAAAAAAGCAGGTTATAAAAAATTCAGTGTATTATGATTCCTCCATATGAAAAATGCATTTATATGCCTAGGAAGGAGACTGGACGAATGTGTATTCAAATGTTAGTTTTGTCTAACTCGGAATGTTGGGCTTTTGAGTATTTTTTATTCTTTTTGATATTTTTCTACACTTCCCAAAGTTTTTACCACAAACATTTACTATAGTTTAAATCATAAAAAAAACAATCAATTTTGGAAATTACTTAGATTTTTCAAATTTTAGCTTTCAATTAATCTCACAGTGACTTTGGATTGAAATTCAGTCTCCAAGTCTCTATTTTGCTATGTTCTATTTTTGCTGTCTACATTTTCTTCATAAAGCATTGATGGCATTTTAATTTGCTGAGACAAATGTGGAGCAAACCATTTAAGTTTGTGTTTACAACTTTGCATTGTTGTATGCTTTTGGGAAAATACAAGAAGTTTTTCATTCTTTTTATTAGCTTCATAATTGCTTTCTGTAGAATTCTGCCATGATAGCAGAAAGCTTGAAAATGTAATTAAGAAATTCTCAAGCACAGCAGGAGATTTTGCTGGAAAAAAAGAGCCTTAAATAAGAAACTTGATGATCAAGGGAAAGTGGGGTTCGAAGCCTACTTCTAACCTTGACATTTGTGGGAGAGGCACTAAAACACTGTATCACTTCAAATTTTTTTGTGATTCTAGTAAAACATATTCACTATTTAATCATTATCTTATTGTTTAATGTAGCTATTGCTTTGGTGATTTCCATGCTACTTTTCTCTTTGATAGCTGAGTTTTTCTCACTTTATCTTGCAGAGTCTACATGTTGTACCATTTCAGGGAATGCAAGAGGCATACTTGAATAACCCTATGCAATTTGGGGGCTTAACTTGGTGAAGGCAGGGACTAGAGTTAGAAGCCTACCTGTCCCAGTGGTTACCAATGAGGTTGTTAAACTTATGTATGATCAAATCCCTATATGTCCAAGTTTCTCTACACTAACCTTATCTAGCTAGTATCAATGTGTCTATTCCTTGGTTCCTGATAGAAACTTACTGGGACTAGAATCTTGCCCTAAATTTCAGTGACTGATAAATCTGTTCTAGCTAAGATCTGGACTCTCTTCTCTCTGCTATTTGCTGAAATCTTTTCCCAAATCAGATGGACCACGCAGGTTCATGATGTTATTACTCCTTGACCTCCTTATTCACCAATACATGAAAATGCTTCTGTAGATTCTTTGAGAATCCATGTTAACTGGATAAATGCACTCTCTTCTTATGGAATCTGTAGTATGGATTGCTGAACATCAGCTTTGGAGCTCACCCCTTGCGGAGGCAGTTCCCTGTCCTGGTTGCATCAAATTTAGGGAGCATTTCCTCCTTTACCTGCCTGTGTCTAGAGGCTGATTCAGCCTGAATTATGACCCTATTTTTTTCTCAGGATGTGAAAATATAGTTTAAAAAGGAGCAATTGCTAAGGCTTTAGAGGGAATTTTCTCTCGTTTTCTTTAAATTATGTAAAGTATTTTGTGATGTGTAATAGTGGTTAAATAAATCTGAGTAGCCTTTAACTGATTTGGAAGTAGGGTCAGATTGACCTCACAATCTCTGGGATAAATTGAAGTTTCACTATTTTAGTTCTTTTAGAGGGCACAGAGGGAAATAGCCATTTATAGATAATTTTGTTTCATAAAATAAATAGTTTGATAGATAACTGTGTTTAGATAAAGTCTGTACACTTCAATGGACAAATAAATAGATAATGTCAAAAACATATTTATTATACACATCTATCCTCATATTTTATTTAGTCAGAGGCATTTATAAACCTAGGAAAAAATTGCTAGCTTGAAACATTCATAAAGTAGCAAACAAATACCCTTGGGCAAAGAGTCTACCCGCATAAATTGATTTCTAAATAAAGATTCAATTTAGATTTAAAAGTCTTATATGCACCCAGAGGTATCTATTACATCTGTAATTTCCTTGTGGGGTTCTGATGCCTGATTCTGCTGTCATCAGCTTATTAGTTGCTTTCACATGGAAGAAGCAGAGCTTCCAATTAGCACAATATTTAAATGAACATGTGTTGGAAATTATTGCCTCCAAATGTCACTTCTCTTACATTGATCTAGTCTTGTCTTTGTCAGCCTTTCTGGTGGTGCAATTTCAGATCACCCAGTCAGCTTTGGGTTGTGGTACCCCTGAGATAAAATTTAAAAATTAAAAAAAATTTCGATTTATTGGGAAATATGACAAACACATTAAAATTTTAAAAATACACAAGTATTGTCAAATACTATTTTCAGTTTTGTAGTTAACCATCCATCCCACTGAGAGTGCAAGTGATGCTGGGCGCATGCCCAGAAGAGCAGCAGCAGGTGGGAGTGCCTCAACTTTTCTCTCTCCTCTTTTGACCTGTCTCCTGCAGAGCCACCGAGCTGGCAGCCCATGTGATCAGCATTTTTGTAGCAGTGCTGCATCACATGGGGCGCATTTTCTTCCTCATCCCTCTGAATTCATCAGAGTTACAGTGATATCCTCATGGATATCTATGCAATTTATTATAATTATTTTTACATCAACATCACCCCTAAAACAGTTGTACTAAATGTTTTTCTTCCACAGAATAATGATTTCCAGTGTATTAACATAACCCAGAAGTGCAGCTGTCCCTTTGTCTAAGCCCTGGACAAACTCTTGACTCAACCTCACTCCTTTGCTGGCTCCTTTAAGAAACTGAATCACACCCACCACATCCTAGGGTTTGTAATTTTGTGGAAGACAGGCAGGGTTTCTGGTGGAAGTCTTACTATAGGGCATTTGATTTGGAAAATTCTCACTACATTTTTCTCCACTTGAGTCTTTCTTCTGCCTGCCTCATTGCCAGGCAGGGCTCCCTCTCTGCCTTTTACTCCTCTCAGCTACCAGGACTCCTTTTCCCATAGCCCATCTCTTCATGTATTTATCATTCAGTAGACAGTGACAATGAACTTGGTAGACAATGAACTTGAAGGCAGACATGTTTTCTTTGGATTTGTCTGTGCATGCCTGGAAGAGCAATCAGTACATTACAGTGAACTCTCAATAAAGTTTTGAGGCATAAATGCCAAAAGGTACCATGAATTATGAAGATTTACTCTTTTCACCTTGAAAGAAAGTAGAGAGTTTATTTTCTTGTTTATTCTTATTATTATTGGTGTTTCTGGGAGCAAGATAAAATAGAAAAGTGAAGCAATTAAAAAATTTAAACAGCAAATCTATCACTTGAACTTTGGGGGAGAGAATTTGTTCATTCATTCAATTGGTCAGTATTTTGTTGTTGCTGCTGTTTGCTGTTGAGACAGAGTCTTGCTCTGTTGCCCAGGCTAGAGTACAGTGGCTTGGTTTCAGCTCTTTGCAGCCTCCACCCCCTAGGTTCAAGCAGTTCTCCCACCTCAGCCTCCAGAGTAGCTGAGAGGACAGGTGCCTGCCACCACGCCCGGCTACTTTTTGTATTTTTAGTAGAGATGGGGATTTCACCATGTTGGCCAGGCTGGTCTTGAACTCTTAACCTCAAGTGATCTGCCTGCCTTGGTCTCCCAAAGTGCTGGGATTACAGGTGTGAACCACTGTGCCCAGCCCCAATTGGTCAGTATTCTTCAAGAGCTTCCCATATGCTGACAAAGACCCTCCCCTTGACCAGACTTTAGTTAGACTCCTTTCAGCCCTCTTCTTGACCAAACTCAACCTTGGCACTGTCCTCTCTGTGACCTGCCCAGCCCAGTCATGCCAAAGAATCCTAAGTCATCCCCCTCAACCTTTGATATCTGATTATTGTGGCCTGCCTTCAACACAAATCCTGTTAGGTTAGCTTAGCAAGAATCCTTTTACCCTTGGTGTCTCCTCTCAGTAATTGCCCATCCACTGACCTTACCCTGGTCTTTGGTTACAAATCCCCACTTGTCCTTGCTGTATTTGGAGTTGGGTTCCATCTCTCTGCCTTATTGCAGTAATATTGAAAAAAGTCTTCCTTGCCATTTTTACAAATGTCAGAATAATGTTTTCTTTCATAGTGCCAAGCACAAAAGAGACCAGTTACTCGCATTCCTGGAGCTTACATTCTAGCCAGTGTAGAGAGAAAACAAGCAAATTTAAAAAAGAAAAAAAAATTATGAAATTTATGTAGATAAGGGGCTTCTTGAGATTGGGAGATGAGAGGGGCCACTCCAGGTATCTGAAGGCTGAAAAACAGAAATGCCAAGCTGAGATAAGGAAAAGGGCTCTGCAGGCAGAGGGCAGGCTGGGTGCAACCTGGGAGCTGGACCAAGCGGAGGAAGTTCTAGGAACAAATTGGAACGTAGTGGGTGAGGAGGAGGAAGGCACAAAGATGAGGAGAAAAGGGAACAAAAGCCAAGTCACACTGGGCTTTGTAAGCTAGGTGAAGAGTTTGGAATTTATTTCATGTAAAATTGGTAACTGAGGCTTAAAATGTTTGGACATTGTCTGTGTTTTTTACATGGCACTGCTGTTGTTGGTGGATCTGAGAAATTGTCAAACATCTTTGCATTCTCATTAAAGCTTACCCCTCCTTGTGTTTATTATTCTGCATAAGATAACTGAAAAGTAGGAAATTATTGTTGCCCAGGGATATTACTATTTTCTTTGTTTCCTTTAATGCTCAAAGGTAAAGTTAAATAACAAATCCTGGAAAATAACCAGTATGCAGTTTGTGCTTCGTTGCTTTTAATTACTTCTTATACAATCAGCTCCTCCCTGGGACCCCTTACCTCCTGGAGGACTTTTCATCATATAAAAGAATAGATAAGTCCACTTAATTGTTTTCTTTTTGCTTGGATAGTCCTTCTAGATATCAGAAAACATTGAATGTTTTAAGTTATCCTAAGTTTCCCAACCTGGTCTTTAAAATATTTGGTTTATCAATCCATTTTCTCACATTCTTGATTCTTCCTAATTATTGTTCTAAAAGATTGCTGACTGGGTTCTTTTTAGAAGGATCTTGATATGTAAGTTTGTGACACTGTCATAATTTGATACTTCATATCACTTCAAGAAATTCAGAATCCTTGTGAAATTTTATTTGAAGTGCTGTACTGTAGTTTACTTTCGTATTATATTTTTGTGAAAGTCTAATAGCCATATTCTGTCTGAGTCATAGGATGGGTGTATGTTTAACTTTATAAGAAACAGCCAAACATCTTTCCAAAATGGGACCGTATTTCCATCAGCAATAGCTGAGAGTTCCAATGGTTCCACATCCTTTTTTAAGAACAAATTATAAAGCTCTCTGGACATCATACTTTAGGTAATTAAAGCTATTTTTGCAATGTGCCAGTATGTTGATCCATAAAACTCTAGATGGTCCTAAATTTTTTTATAAATCATTTTTTCTACTCTTTTAAATAATACAGTCAGAGAAACCAAGACTGAACTTATGCCTAATCTTATATGAAGTGCTGAAAGAGGGGCAAAGAAAATGCTTTCTCTGTGGCTTAGCAGTATTGTGATGACCCCTTCCAAATTAGAAGCGGAGAATAAAATTCCTGTTTGGTGTACTGTGATTCTCCACCCCTCCCTGGCATTTTGTCATGTATCAGAACGAGGTTGGAAGAAGGTTAGACGTAATTATATTGAGAACTATGATAGATGCCAAGCTTTAGTCATCATTGTATTTAGGACTAGAAGTACGCTGGGAATTTGATTTAAATTACTTTCTTTTAGAGATGAGGAAAATAAAACTCAAGAAAGTGAACTGATCAAGGTCATTCACATTCATCTGATTAGTTACCTAGGCCGGGGCTGGAACTCAAGCCCAGTCCCCTCTGTTTAAGGATAGTTTCGATTCTGCTTAAGAATATCCATTCTCAGTTCTCTGAATAAGCCTGGATATTTTCCTCATCATTCTTTGTGAAAAGTGTTTTGGTTCAGAGTTACAGGGGGTAAAGGATATAAGTAATTCAAATAGATCCTTTAAAATTATTGTAAAATAAAAAGATACTTGGAAATACAGCAATTTGATTCAGTCTGATTTTTAAAATAGTTTCATGAAGTAATTGGGCTTGAAAGGTTTTGAATGTTTTCCTCTCTTCAAACTGTATGATGTTGTAATATTACTCAGTTGTCACAGGGAGCATATGTAAGCTACCAAAACCCTAACACAGATCTTTGGATATTAAGCAGGTAAGATTAAGTCATAGACTTCAATTCCTGAGGAATGAAATATAGCATCCATTTAAATCACCACCTATGTGCTGGAAAACTGCTATTTATGTTCTTTCCATGCATGTGGAAGATTTAAACTCTATTCTTGGTCTGTTCAGATGAATGAGGAGTTTTCCGATGTCCACATTTGTTGGAGAGTGCTAAAAGGAGTTCTTCAAAGAAGACTTAAAAAGAAATCCTTCAGGCTAGAAGTTTTCAAACAATGTTTACTTTCATATCAAGAAAGCCATTTATGGTCTCTGAATAAACACATGACATTTGATTTTATCACACTGTTGACTGTGTGGCTAAAACATACTGTAACCACAGAATCAGGAAGTGGATTGCAACTGTTTTTTTTTTTTTTTTTTTTTTTTTTCTCAAGAGTTTGTGGGCTATGACATAAAACCAATAAATGTCTTAATGCTCCAAATAGTTTTAAAATCTAATTTAGAGTGGTTCTAGAAATTAAACCATGGACCAATTATCCTACATAGAATGATACCTAGTAGAATCTTACCTTCCATTCAACCATCCAGATCTTTGGCCTTTTCAAAGGTAAAGATCTAGCTAGGGAAACTAGTTTGTTCTGTGGGAATCTCCTATAGTTCCAACAAGGTAAAGTGCTTTTGCTCTAGAAAAGTGATGTGTTAACTTTCACTGTGGTATGTGCATTCCTATACTATGCAAAAGCATAGGCATTTTATATATGCCTCATAAAGTTAACTTGAATTTTAATTTTGAATGAATACTTATAAATTAATACATTAATAAGTAACTCTATCGAGACAACCATAAGTCTAGATCATGTTTTCTCCCATTCAAACAGGGGTCAGTAAACCTTTTCTGCTAAGGGCCAAATAGTAATATTTTTGGCTTTGCTGTCCATATGGCCTCTGTCATAAGTCCTCAACTCTTGTTGTAGAACAAAAGCAGCCATAGACAATATGTAGACAAATGGATGTGGCTGTGTTCCAATGAAACTTTACAAAAACAGGTGGTGAACCCATAGGCTGTAGTTTCTCAACTCCTGGTAGATACACAAAATTGTGCTGTGTGTGAAAGCAGATTGTGGTTGGAGAACATAAACATCCAAAATCCTTTTGGCTTTTATTTTGGTATTTTTCTGCCATTGTCCATGGATTCAAATTGTTTCTACTTCATATTATCACTTAGAGGTAATGTTGTAAGAGTCTCTTCCATTTTTGTTGAGAAAAGCACAGAACTTTAGAGGCAATCTGCTTCTGTCTAAGCTATGTTCTTTAGAGTTTAGCGTACCACCTAGGATTAATAAATGCTAAATAATAATCATTTTTTCATTTCACTACCATATCCTTTATGGCACCTCCTTTGGCACCCTCAGAGGTAGGTATTAACCTGTAGCTTTTACAATGTTCTATTACACACTGTCAGCAGCACCTTGCTGATTAAATCACACTCAGGAGAGAGTTAACTACAAGGTTGTAAGTATTCCTGACAGGCTGTTCTTGCACGGGCTTGGTTTTCTCTTGTATGAAGATTAAAAATCTTGTCACACCTGGTAAAAAATGAAGTACATGTAAAACCACTGAGCATACATAACTCACAGAAGGCACTTCCCTAAAAATCAGAATTCAGATGAGCAGAGTAGATTATATAAAGGAAAGGACAACTATGAAATGACGAACAGGTATTTCATCTTCTTGGGTGTCGTGATGACATAGCCTTTTGTGGATGTTTGTGTCAGGGGAGTGTCTTCTAACACATGTAAAGCTTTCATGATTAATCCAAGGATTTCATGTTTATAACTTCATTTAGTCAGATCCAGGCTAGTAGTCCTATTTTTTTGTACTTGTCCTGAAGATGAGCCCTTTTTTTTTTTTTTTTTTTTTTTTGCCATGAATCTAATTTTTCTTTTCTAGCGTCCTAGTGCAATGGTTAGAAAACCATCTTTTTGCTCTCCTTCCAGATTCTTTGCTAAACTGGACTTGTGCCCAAAGCAGCAGGAGATGCTGTCCCATAAAGCCAGAACATTTTACAAGTACTGGCAGTGAAGGTTTATTACTTCATTCCGAAAACAGCACAGAGAGCCCACTAAAGGAGGTCCGGGGAAGAGGGGGAGCCCGGAACAGCGCATCTGGGAGAAGAGCTGACCTCCAGGGTGCCGGGCTGCGTTGCTTTTGTGGCTTCGTGCCTCAGGTGGTGATGAGCATAAAGGCCAGTGGGAATTTGGGTGTTGCAAGTTGTGATAAGAAAGCAACTAGTTAGGAGATTCACCTGCCAATCAGGCAAGACTGGGGCTGCTCAGGCAGACTGTATGATTTGAATTTATTAATAGATAGATGATTTTGATAGTCTTAAGCAGTAATCAGTGTGGCTGGGAAAGTCCCTTAATTTTGAGAGAGTAAAACAAACAAAAAATATATATGTATATATACACACACACACATATATATATATGCCTGAACAAATCAGATAGATCTTTGTTTCTGCCATCCAGAATCAGCCATTATTAAGAGTTTGTCATATTTGTTTCTAGTCCTTCCATAAATGAAAGAGAGCCAGCATTAAAGTTCAAGTTGAAGCTTTCTGTTTCTCATCCCTTGTTCTTTTTCCTCTCTCACCCAAAGTAACCACTATAATTAATTTTGTGGGTGTTTCAGTCAGGATCCTGGCGGGGAGCAGATGTCACATTTGAGATGAATAATTTGGAGGGGTGTTCATTAAAATTGACACAGGTGTGGGCAGAATAGAATGTAGGGAAATCGCAGTGGGTATCTGAGTGCTAATACCCCTAGGTCTGAAGGGGAGAAGGGAGAGAAGAGGTACTGGATTCTGGAAGAGACAATGGCACAGAGTGGGCAGCCTCCATAGGATCTGTGTCCTTTGGTTGAGGGATGCAACCTACCTATGGCAGCCCTGCAGGGAGGGAGCTGGCAAATCAACACCCCAGTCTCATTCTCCTCTGTCCTTTAGTCTCCTGGCCCTACCCCCACTGGCCACACCCAACCAGAAGCCAGAAGGCCGCTAATGGAGTCCATACAGGCCAATCTCCTGGGCAAGGAGGAAGTTGGGAAATAGACCCAGAGGGGACAAGTGTAAGACATTCAGCACAGCCAGCATCCTGAAACTATAGTAAATAGTATGTAGCAGGGTCAACAAACTTTTTCTGTAAAAGGCACAATAATACATATTTTAGTTTTTGTAAACCACATACAGTCTCTGTCGTATATTCTTCTTTTTCAATTTTTACAAACTTTTTAAAATGTAAAAACTGATCTTAGCTTGTGAGCTGTAAAAAACAAGACATGGGCTTGATACACCCGGGGGGTGCACTTTGCTGATCCCCTAACATACATGATATCAGTTTTGTGTATTTTTAAAATGTTTACATGATGTATACTATACTTTATTTCTTTTCTAATGCTATGTAGCAAATTATTTCACACTTAGTGGCTTATAAGAACACCCATTTATTATCACACAATTCCATAGGTCAAAATTCCAGGTGGGCTCATAAATGATTATTTAGGTAGGAGCAATTAATGCCTTTTTTAGTGTGTTATACTAACTTGGGTTTAGTGGTGAAAATCTAGTAGAGGTATTTTTATCCATGACTTCCCAATAGTCCTCAGACTATATCCAGTGATGTCAACTGACTGAGCCCAGCCACAGAGCTGAATCTAGCCATTGTCATGAATGAAGATGTTGCAGCAATATGAGGAAGGATAGTCACTAGTCATATGAGTACCACTCACTGACACGGAACCAGTATAATATGATTCTTGCCCTGGGTGACTTACAGCCAGTGATAGTAAAGACCTTTTTCTCTGAGCTGAAGATGACCAAAATAGATGATAACAGAGAAGCAGGAAGGGGAATGTTTTGCTCCTTGGTTAAGATAGCAGGGGACTTGTAAAGCGCTGGATTAAACTGGATTAAACAGAAAGGACATTTTAATCTCATGAAATTCCGAGGTAGGGTGGGCTTCAGGGTAGGTTGATTCAACAGCTTGACCATGTCATCAAAGACCCAAGTTCTTTCCATCTCTTCACTCTGCCATCCTCAGTATTCCTCAGCCTTCAACAAAATGTCTGGAGTAGTTCCAGTCATCATGTTCAGCCAGAAAAGACTTCAGACATAAGGGACTGCCTCTCTTTTATGACAAAACAAACTTTGTCCGGAACACGCCTTCCCCCAGCAGAATTCTTTTCATATCTTGTTGGTGAGAGTTGAGTTGTATGCCAATTTCGGAGCCAACTAATGGTAGAGAAAGTCCTTTCACCGTTACACCAATAAGGTTCATTTGTAGAATTGGGCACATGGCTGCTTGGGCGAAAGGGTGAGCATCTGAACAAAATTAGGGATGTGTTGGAGAAAAAGTAGGGCTGGAGAAATAGAGTGGAAAGAGTGGCAGCTGGGGAGGCAAAGAAGCATTCCCATTGTATCCTGACAGTTCATATCCTTTCAAATATATTAAAAGATAGCCATAGCCCACATTACATATAATTTTTGCATAACTGTAGAAGCCGAGGTGCAGTCATGTAGGTAATGTAACTTTATGCTTCAAAAGCATTTAATTAATCATTTTTTACTTTGATTTTACAGGTTTCTTTTCATATTTTGGAGTCAATAAATCTTTTATCAGATCTCAAACATTTAAAAGACCCTTGCAAAGCTGGTAGACCGTGCACCCTATGCCTGTGGGAATCTACTTTCTAGCAGAAGGTAGAATAACGAGGCCAGGACTCCTGTCATTTGTAGGTGAAATATATCATCATCTGTCAATTATATGATTTCAAGTTCACAGAGAAGGGCCATTTTCTTGCCCAGAGGACAAAACCATTTTTTTTTCTTTTCTTTCTTTCTTTTTTTTTTTTTTTTTTGGAGACGCAGTCTTGCTCTGTTGCCAGGCTGGAGTGCATGGGGGCCATCTCGACTCACTGCAACCTCCACCTCCTGAGTTCAAGTGATTCTTGTGCCTCAGCCTCCTGAGTAGCTGGGCTTACAGGCACGTGGCACCACACCCAGCTAATTTTTGTATTTTTAGTAGAGACGGGGTTTCATCATGTTGGCCAGGATGGTCTCCATCTCCTGACCTCATGATCTGCCCGCCTCGGCCTCCCAAAGTGCTGGGATTACAGGTGTGAGCCACCGCACCCGGCCAAGACTAAATCTTTTTATCACAAAATTCATGATAAAGCTCAAAATGCAAAATGTTTGAGGTAATACTTCAAGTTTCATTAAAACCATATCGGCAGCTTTTAAAAGTGGGACGAGAGCAAAAGCAACAAACGCCACAGATGTAAGCAAAAAGAGCCTGGGACACTAAGAACCAAATTCTCTTGAGCTGCTACTTTCTAGTGGTAGGCCTTACATCAAATACATTGTATTCATTAATTCCACAAATACATATTGAGCACTGCTATGTGGCAACATACTTGAAGGGCATAGTGAGGGATTTTTTAAAAGAAAACATGTAGTCAAAAGTTCTTTTGTCTAAGGAAGCTGCCATTTTGGAAGGGAAGTATGAAAATGGGGGTATGTATATATGAATTTATAGTAATGGATTTAAAATATCAGGGTATTACTTAGATTACTTAATGTCCAAGTCAAATTCAAGTTTTTTTTTTTTTTTTTTAAGTAGATATAGGGATCTTGCTATGTTGTTCAGACTGGTCTCGAACTCTTGGTCTCAAGGGAGCCTCTCACCTCACACCTCAGCCTCCCAAAGTGCTGGTATTACAGGTGTGAGCCGCTGTGCCCAGCCTAAATCCAAGCTTTTTGATATACATTTCTGTTTAGTAAATAGGTCTTGCTTTCGGTTCTTAATACCTTCTACTTCGTACAATTGGTACTTTTAGACCTACCTATCTCTCTCACAATAAAACAGTAACTCTTGGAGGGCAAGGAATATGCAAGGAATATGTCTTGTCTTTTTAATTTGTTTGAGACAGAGTCTCATTCTGTCACCCAGGCTGGAGTGCAGTGGTACAATCACAGCTCACTACAGCCTCAAATTCCTGGGCTCAGGTGATTCTCCCACCTCAGTCTCTCGTGTAACTGGGACTACAAGCGTGCACCACCACACCCGGCTAGTTTTTTATATTTTCTGTAGAGACGTGGTTTTGTCATGTTGCCCAGGCTGGTTTTGAACTCCTGGGCTCAAGCAATCCACCCACTTCAGCTTCCCAAAATGCTGGGATTACAAGGCGTGAGCCACCATGTCCGGCCAGGGCTATGCTTTTCATATTTTTGATCTCCATGGTGCCTAGAGTAGTATACTGCACAGATAAATCATTAAGCCTATCTTAAGTGCACATAAACTAACATGATACCTGGCTCTGAAAACAAACAAACCCAAACAAACAAAAAAAACTTAGCACTTTTTATTGCTCCCTCTGTACAGATTTCTTAGGAAACTGAGTTGAGATTAAAGAGCACTTGGCTTTATTTTTAACTCTCTAGCTGTGATTGTTTGAACATGTTGGTCGTCTCCCAGAGCAGAGCTTTTGAGATCCATAAGGTGAAATTTGTTGTTGAGTATAAAGAACAGCAACATGTCGTGGAGCAAGAAGTTTAAGTGGAAGAATGTCTCCACTCCAAGCTGTGCGTGCTCCAGGTTGTTCCTCCCTCTTCTTTTCTCTAGGCTTTGTATGTAAAACTTGTTACAGCAGTTTGCTACGCTGAGCTAGAATCAATTTAAAGCAGATTTTACATATTTATTTAAAAATAGCCTGTAATGTATTTTAGAGTCAGTATTGATTCCACTTGTCTTCTTGATTGCATCTGTGACTGGTGTTTTTGTTATGTTGCAATTGCACGGTAAAGTAATAGGCTCTGAGATTCTATCAGTGCCTACTCTTTTTATGTTGCAATTGCTTGATAATAATTCAATTGTATCTCTGCCTGATGTTTTAATACTCCTGTCTTCTAGATTGCTCTTCCTGGGGAGGTATTTACCCCAGTAGGTTGTTATACCCTAATAAGAATAAACAAAGCAGGAAAACGTGGTTGCCCACACTTCTTTGTGTTTGTCTGGGCTAACACTGTGGCTTAGGCTGACTTTTACAGATACCATATGCTCTAGTTATCTACTACTACATAAGCTCTCCCAAAATTTAGTGGCATAAAACAACAGCCACTTTATTATATTCATGGATATTATGGGTTAGGGGTTTATACAGGGCAGAGAAAGGATTGCTTGTCTCTGCTTTATGGGATTGGGACCTCTGCTAGGAAGACTCAAACAATAAGGGTGTGGGGGGTGATGTTAATAGCTGAGAGCTAGAATCATCTAGAGGCTTCGTCAATCATGGGTCTGGTTTTTGGGCTGGGATGACCTGAAAACTAGGCTCCACTGGAACTGTCCGCTGGAGTGCCTGGCATGTGGCCTCCTTCTGTGGCTTGGGCTTCCTTACAGCATGGTGGGTTAGGATAGTTGCACTTCTTATATTTGGTCTCCAAGAGTGAGTGTTCCAATGAACAAGGAGGCAGCTGCAGGACTCTTTCTGACCTAGTCTCAGAAATCATGCAACATCACTTTTGTTGCATTATCTTGCTTACAAGTGAGTCACTAAGGTCAGCCCAAATTCAACAAGAGGGGAATTAGACCCCACCTCTTAATAGGAATATCAAATAAATTTGTTGCCATCTGTAAAATCTTTACAATCAGTGTTTTATTCTTTTGTCAAAAATGTTTTCTATTTTTTTTTTTTTTGAGATGGAGTTTCACTCTTGTTGCCTAGGCTGGAGTGCAATGACACTATCTTGGCTCGCCGCAACCTCTTCCTCCCGAGTTCAAGCGATTCTCCTGCCTCAGCCTCCTGAATAGCTGGGGTTACAGGCATGTGCCACCACGCCTGGCTAATTTTGTATTTTTAGTAGAGACAGGGTTTCTCCATGTTGGTCAGGCTGATCTCAAACCCCTACCTCAGGTGATCCGCCTGCCTCAGCCTCCCAAAGTGCTGGGATTACAGGCATGAACCACTGTGTCTGGCCTGTTTTCTGTTTTTTAATTAAAAGATTGATTGGTTAAGAGGCACATTTATTAAGCACCTATTAAAACATGCTAAGGCATAGTAAGAAATAAGCTAAAAGAAAGAAAAAAACTTTTTCTTACAAAGCATCCTGCAATTTAATCAGAAATATGGTATGCAAATATATTAAAAAACTGAGTAACATATTTACAAAGTAAAGTATCAAACAGTGCAAATCTGTATGCTCTAGAACTTTGCCGTAATAGTTGTGGAATTTTTATAATATGCAAATATTTTGGATCTTGTCCAAGAGAATACTACTAACAGTAACACATGTTACCCAAGTAATTTTTGCAAAGCTAGAATCTATGAAAGAAGGAATCAGATGAACATAGAATGTTAGGGGTGGAAGAAGGAACTTTAGAGATAATTTATTCCAACTCTCTCAGTATGTAGATGAGGAAATGAAGGCCCAAAATGTAACGTCACAGACAGTCCAGGAAGGGGAAAGAATATCAGCTTATTTTTTTGGGTGCCCTTAAGCATGGAAAACATAACTTCTTTGAGTCTCAGTTAAGAATTAAATTCTATCAGTGTGATTCTAACCGTCAGCTTAGGCTGTTATTCTTAAGTAACAAATTACCCCCAAATCTCAGTGATTTACAACCAGGGTTTATTTCATGCTTATGCTACAGGCCCATAGTGGGTCAGCTGTGGCTGTCCTTGATGATCTCTTTAGGACCAGGCTCACCTAGCAGCTCCTATCTGGGACATTACTGTGTGATGCCTGGGTAAAGAGATTATCGTGAAGCAAATACTGGCTCTTAAGGCTTCAGCTTGAAGTCACGTGCTAATCCTGACATCAAAGGAGTGGAAAGTAGGATCTCCCCTGGAGGAATGGGTTCCCTGCAGGGAGGAGCAGCAAGTATTTTGAACAAGAGTACAATCCATCATGGTAATGCATATAGAAGCACTTTCTGAATACTAGCTGGGCGCAGTGGCTCACACCTGTAATCCTAGCACTTTGGGAGGCCGAGGTGGGCGGATCATGAGGTCAGGAGATTGAGAACATCCTGGCTAACATGGTGAAACTCGATCCCTACTAAAAATACAAAACCAGAATTAGCCGGGCATGGTGGCTGTCTCCTGTAGTCCAAGCTACTCAGGAAGCTGAGTTAGGTGAATGGCGTGAACCCAGGAAGGGGAGCTTGCAGTGAGTTGAGATCGGGCCACTGCACCCCAGCCTGGGTGACACAGTGAGAATTTGTTTCAAAAAAACACCCAAAAAACAAAACAAAACAAAAAACAAACAAACAAGAAGCACTTACAGAATAGTAGAACTCCATGTGAATGCAGGTTCTTCATCTGCCCAAAGTCTACCAGCCAATCAATGTTGAAGCTGAGACTACAACTCCATGTGGCTTTAAACCCAGCTCAGTCTCCTTCTCTGGAGTGATTCACTGACACTCCACTTTTTACTGCTCAACAAAACATTCATTTTAGAATTACCAATCAACATATTCCCTTTGCCAGATATAGGGACAATTTTTCTAAGAATAAACCTCTCTTGCTGTCTGCCTCCTCCCCTCCACTCTCTCTATATATTTGGTAAGAATTGTTTTAAAGAGTCATTGCAGCTTTGGGTTTGATTGATAATTTTACACTACATGCTAGAAAGCCTTGTCACATGTGTCTTAAATCAGCCATTTCAACCTTATGTGTTTTTGTGGAGAGAAGACTTCCATCATGAACATTTTTTTTTTTCTGACAAAATATGTCCTTAAAAATATGTAAATTCCATTACTAGCTTTATCGCTCTCCCATAATTTCCTTATTCACCTCTGAATTATGCTTAGAGGAGGCAAGATGGATGATATAAACTTTCCAATGTTTTATGAAAGATTTAGATGCAGACTTTTTGTAAACCATTACTCCCAATAACTTCTTTTTCCCCTAAGACAGGCATGAGAACCCGGGAAACTCACTTGCTGTAGAAGCTGATATGCAGAATCAATTGGATTGCTTGCCAGACTAAGAGCTATGATGCTTTGATCCCCACGGCTTTTTCTTTTATTGGTAGCCTTTTATGTAGCGGCACCAGTTGCTTCCAGACTTACTGTACTTTTTCCAGTGGGGTTTTGATGCAGACCTCCACTATGCTCTTGTTTTAGTTTTTGCAGAATTGGCATGTACTTTCAGGGGGATGGAGAACTGAGTTCTTTTTAGCTATGGATTGTTGAATAGGTTGCAGTACAGTTGTTATACCAGTAACCCAATGATGACCTTCGTGCAGTAATTTTTTGTATATTTTACAAAGCAAACATAAATCCAGTGAACCTTAGTCAAGGCCAAAAGCCAAACTGAAAAAATCCTTTAAGGTGTAGATTAAAAAACCATTGTAGCATTCATTTCATACAGGTCAATGAATTACAACAGTGAGGAGTATTAATTTCAAGTAGCCCAACCCCCAATTTGCTGCCTCCAAGGGCAAGTCCTGTGTAATTTGCCATTATTTTTACAAGGTGAAAAAGCAGTGGCTAAAGTAACAGGATATTTCCTGGTTGAAAAATAGTAACAGGGTCCATACTGAGCCATTCTATCATTAGCTTCTACCTCAGTTCAAACTTCAAAATGTTTTCCCAAATCGTTATTTATTTGACATGTGGGAATAAGTTTGAAGTGATAGCCTAAGCTTTTACAGTAAGTAAAGTCCTTTGCAGTTGACATACAATAACATTTATAAAACCTATTAATTGGCTAATGATCTACACACTGTAGTCATCCAGACCCAGATTTACATACATCCAGATGAATAGTTTGCAGGAGCCTAGGAAACTATTACTGTAACCATTTTGCTACATCCTTGCAGGGAAATGCAGACCAAAATGTTTTACAATTCTGTGATATGAGCAAGAGTACATATTTATTTTTGAAAATTCCAGGAGATATAAAGTCAATATTTGAATATTATAGCAAACATTAATCTCATGGAAAATTAGTGGGCAGTTTTAGACTGTCACTAGCATGTGTTAGAATTAATTTTAGATTTGATCTAAGATGTCTATGGTTATTTAGTTTCTGTCTTATATTGTCTAGGAGGAAAGAAACAGAAATGATAACAATTTTAATTTTTCCTTTTATGCTTATAAAAAAACGGTCTCCTGGCATGATTTCTCATATTCTTCACTCAGCTTATAAAGATCAGCCTGAGTTTACAGTACTTAGATAATGGAAAATTAGGGGACTACCTCTAAATTCCATGCTTCTGGATTGACTTTACATAGGTCTCCAATAGGAGAGCACTTCTACCTGTATGTATAATCATACACTATATGTGTATAATTATATGTGTACATACAGGCGGAAGTAAAGTGCTCAAAGCATAAAAGGAGTTTCCCAAGATTTTCAAATCATGGAATGGGCTAGCAGCCATACATAGGCAGTTTTTCTAGTATGCTAATTCTCCAGAGTATACCATAGCACATATATAAGCAGGGAAGAATTTAAAATAAAGAACAGAGGTGGGATACTGTGAACAGTTAGCTTTTGCTGTGTAACAACAACAGCAACAAAAAAAACCGCCACACGATTTCAGGGACACAGTGATTGGCCAGGGCTGCTCTGCTGAGCTCAGCTGGGGCTGCCTGGGCTTGGGTGCTGGCTGCAGGCTCCATTGAGTTGTGATCCATGCTGCTCTCAATATTCTGGAGCCAGTGGGCTGCCTAGGACTTCTTCTTCTCATGGTGGTGGCAGAAGCCCAACTGTAGCAGCCTCTGGGTACATCATGCTTGCTAATGTCCCAACGGCTAAATAAATCACATGACCAAGTGCAAAGTCTCCCAGGGAGGTAGAGAAAAGGGAGTGAATATTTGCTGAACAATGATCTGATCTACCACAAATGGTCTTCAATGTATCGCTCTTTTATTGCATGATAGGATCTGGCTTGACACTTTGTTGTTTAGATGAGGCAGGAGAGAGAGGGAGTAACTTGTAGGTTGTAACATTTATAAAGGTAGGATGTTAACAGCCATGCTAATAATAAATAACCGTAGAAGCAGCATACATGCTTAGTATGTACTAGACATTGTTCTAATCACTTTATAGAAATTTATGTGTTTAATCCTTACAGTAGCCCTATGGAGTAAATGCTATTATCTCAGTTTTTAGATGAGGAATCTGGGGCACATAGCTATTTGGTGGCTTGCCCAGGGTCACACAGCTCTAGTCAGTTGTGGAGCGGAGATTTAAGTCCTGGCAGTCTGGCTCGAGTTTAGTCCAGAGTTTATGTTACTAACATCCCCCTCTTCTTCAGTTATTTTATAGGCTGAGGGCTGATATAATTTAATTTACATTTTAAAAGATCATTCTAGATGTTTTTGATAGGAAGAATAGGGCGCAGAGTGGAAGTGATGATATCTATTAGAACAGCATTATTCAGAGTGTGAACCATTGATGGCTATTGACCAACACACTATTTATTACTGGCCTGTGATGAAGTAAGTACAGAAACTGAGAAGAAGCCTTTAGAAACTTTTACGGCAAGTTTGGCATTGTTGTACAACCAAGTGCGTGATTAGTTTCCAAATAACATGTTTTCATTGTACGTTACAAAAGTGCTCATTCATAATGGATTGAAAATTAGACACAAAACAAAGGCAAAAATGAAAACCAACTGTCCATTATAGATAGCTTGAAAAAGTATGAGTAAAAGGTGGCTGAAATAAATCCAGGCAAGTGTTCATCCATCATGGCTTGAACTAGGGTGGTGCTTGTGGAGACAGAAAGAAGTAGATTAATTCGATAAAAAATTTTAAGGGCCACTCAGTCTTAATACCTATATCTCACAGAGATTAAGAAGGAGGGGAGAAATATTATTAGGTAAGTTTAAAATAAGTATTTGAAGATACTCCTTTCCCATCATTTAGTCAGGGACTATATGCTGTTTCCTATGGTGTTTTTTTTTTTTTTTTTTTTTTTTAGACGGAGTCTCGCTCTGTCGCCCAGGCTGGAGTGCAGTGGCCGGATCTCAGCTCACTGCAAGCTTTGCCTCCCAGGTTCACGCCATTCTCCTGCCTCAGCCTCCCAAGTAGCTAGGACTACAGGTGCCCGCCACCTTGCCCGGCTAGTTTTTTGTATTTTTTAGTAGAGACGGGGTTTCACCGTGTTAGCCAAGATGCCTATGGTGGTTTTAAGGCAAAATCACAGAGAAATACACTTCTATGTGAAACTCAGGAAATATAAATTTAGAGAAAACTTTTAGTGATTTTCAAGGTAGATACTGCATTTGTTTACTATTTTATTTTATTATTATTATTATTTTTGAGACAGAGTCTCTGTTACTCCGGCTGGAGTGCAGTGGTGTGATCTTGGTTCACTGCAAGCGCTGTCTCCCAGGTTCAAGTGATTCTCCTGCCCCTGCCTCCTGAGTAGCTGGGGTTACAGGTATGTGCCACCACACCTGGGTAATTTTTGTATTTTTAGTAGAGATGGGGTTTTGCCATGTTGGCCAGGCTGGTCTTGAACTCCTGACCTCAGATGATCAACCCACCTTGGCTTCCCAAAATGCTGGGATTACAGGATGTTTACTATTTTAAAGTGACCAACTCATCTGAATTTGCACAGGTCTTTCCCACTTTTAGCACTGGAAGTCCTATGTCCTAAAAGTCCCTGCAAGTCCCAGGCAAACCAAGATGGTTTGTTGTTCTCTATATTATACTAGAGCTGCTCATAATTGTGAATGTCTTCTTCCATTTTACCACCACCCATCTGGTGAGGTTCTGCATTCCTGGAATCATGACATGTAGGAGTATAATATAGATATGCCCAAAAGAAATAGAGAATTTGAATGAGGCCTTACTGGAAGAGATTTCCAAAGTGATAAATAAGAAATATGAGTAAAATGAGATGCCAATTATTCAGACATCTCCTAAATGTTTTTTTCTGTAACCTGTAACTTCCCACAATTTTTTTACTTAGCTTTGCTGACTATTTTTTCCATGGGGTAGAGGAATCAATAAGGGAAACTGCCATATCCTGGCCAGTAGGAAGAACTGGCTGAAAATATGAGAATGTCAAAAACTTTAAGAGCATGTCACTGATTCATCTTAGGGTAGATAAAAGTGAAGGGATGGAACATTATGTCAGAGACCCATTAGCCTCCCTACCCCTAATAATGTAGGTTTCAACCTTTTAGTGGACTGGTAGCAATAATTCCACAAACAGATGAGGTAAACAGAAATCCAGATCAAGGGAGACAATAGATTTTTTAAAAATGAAATTCATAGTTTGTAACGAAAAAAATGGGCAAAGCACCTGTTGATGCAAACATCAGTTTTTGATTAGGAAGCTGAGTCTTGAGTCTTCCTATATAGAGTAGAAAGTGTATTTGGAGCTTCCATCCTACCAGTGGGTAGTGTCTAGTGTGGATGGTGCAGTTGGTGACTTGGTGGCTCATTAGCGAGTAGGCTTCAGTTGACTCCTTGATGCCAGGTACTAGGGTATTACCTGAATCATTAATTTTATCATACTCATTTAACAGTTTTGTCTTTAACTTTGGAGACTTAGGAGATCATATTCAGAGAAATAGGTAATATGCAACATTGCAGAATCAGGAATTCAAGGGCATCTCAATGGAATCTACCAATGGACCAAAACAAATAAGATAAAGCCTAACAAGGATCAATTTAAAGTCCAGCATTTGGAAGTAAATAAAACCAATTGTTCAAGTACAGAATGAGGTAAATCAGGCTTGAAAGCAAATTATGTGAAAAAGACTTGAGGATTTTAGTTGATTATAAGATCAATATGAACCAACAGTGCAATGTTCCTTCTAAAAACCAAAAAAATCTCAAATTCTGTCTTTGATTATGTTTGTGGAAAACAGTCATGGATGTTTTCTACATACAGTAAGGATGGTAGGCACAGGGTGCTTTACACCATGAGGAGAATGTATGCAGTATTTTTTTTTTTTTTTTTGTCTCAAGCATTTTAGTTGAGGTTGTCACATTTTAAGAGAAGCTTTGACAAATAAGCAAAATGTTGAGGGTATCAGAAAATATTTGATATGGTTTGGATCTGTGTCCTGCCCAAATCTCATGTCAAATTATAATCCGCAGTGTTGGATGTGGGGCCTGGTGGGATGTGATTGGATCATGGGGTGGTCCTTCATGAATGGCTTAGCACCACCCCCTTGGTGCTGTTCTCGTGATGTCAGTGAATGTGTTATTGTGAGATCTGATTGTTTAAAAGCACGTGGCACCTCTCCCCGCTCTCTCAGTCCCGCTCCCACCAAGTAAGATGCCTGATCTCGCTTTGCCTTCCACCATGACTAAAAGCTCCCTGAGGCCTCCCCTGAAGCAGAATCCAGTATGCTTCCTATACAACCTGCAGAACCGTGAGCCAATTAAACCTCTTTTCCTTATAATTATGCAGTCTCAGGTATTTCTTTGTAGCAGTGGGAGCACGAACTAATACACTATTCATTCTTTCTTATTACATTTATTGAATGCTGAGAGCATTCCCAGCCCTCCTTCTAGAATTATTAAAAGAAAGTAGGAATAATTTTACTTTTAGAAAGTTAACATTTTTGCTTTTTTAAATATATTAACTTACTAGATCATAGAACAAAAATATTTTTTAACGTTTGCTTATTATAAAAATTTAGAGAACTAGAGGAAGTTAAAAGGAAATGAAAAATATTAAAAATATTCTTAGTGTTTCCTTATTATAAAAATGTAAAGGAGTACAGGAAATTGAAAGGAAGTGAGCAAAGGGTTGCTCACAGTCCCCCCGTTCATGGGTAACCATATTTTTTGTGCACTGCTTTTGTTCTATGTATTGTTCTCAGAAACCAGGTTCCTTGTGCTCCAACTTTTCTGCAGGTCCTCAAAATCTTCTCCAACCATTAAGCTTGTGGAAGATGAAAGAAAAACTGTGGAGGTGTGCACGAATGGTTTGTGTGGGTCAGATTTGAGGTGAGGGTCATTTTCATCCACAGTTGATTGTTCAGAGCTCAGTCACTTGGCCCACAGTACCTCAAAGGGTGCTGGGAAATATAGTCAAGCTGCATCCCAGAAGAAAAGAAAATGGTGTTTTCAACTATTGTCATGACCGTTTATTGAGTCCTGGGCAATCTTAGTTGTCTTTGTTTGGGTCAGGATTCAGTAAATCTGCTATTAGAAATATCATTGTTTATTTGCAATTTTTAAAAATCAGAACAAGTTTAGTGTACATCTCTGTTTTTTATAGCTGCCATTTTCTCTTTCTAACTTTTACACTGTTGTTTGAGAGTTTTGTTTGGGCTATTTTTTGACTTCTGGGCTAGCTGAGTACTTACCTTCATACATTTCTTTCACATAATCCTGACTTTGATTTTTTTAAAAAACAGTTTCACTAGGTGCAGCCTAGTGGAATGTAGTACTACTGTCTAAGTGCTCGAGATTGCTTTGATATCAGAGCAGGAAGATAGAAATCTAGCTCTGCCCAAATGCCTTCCTTTTCAATCTCACTCATCATGTTTTTCTGCTTCTCAGGTTGTGCCGTAAAAATGTCTATTTCTCTCACACGCATTCAAACTTGACATTTTAAAAGAACAACTTTATCTTCTTCTATATCTCTGCCTGTTTTCATCACAATTTTTCCATGCTCTAAACTTTGATCTTTTCTAGTCTCTCTAGACAAGCTTTTAAAAACTACATCCCTTCATGCTCCGTAAAGGGGACGACAGGCTCTCCCTGCTGGATTTGATTCCTTTAAAACTTCATGGCAGTTTGGGGATTTCCCAAAACTTGTAAAATGCCATTTAATAGAGGGAAAATGCAGCACCCAAGCTCAAAAATAAAGTTTTCTTTGAATTCTTTCCAATGATAAGTGTAAGAGTTTTTTTTTTCTTCAAAGATAGTTTGTCATATTAAAAACCTAATAGATTGTTTTATTAAAGTAGTGATAATTGAGTATCTGGTTTGTAATTCTTTTTTTTTTTTTTTGAGATGGAGTTTTTGCTCTGTTGCCCAGGCTGGAGTGCAATGGCAGGATCTTGGCTCACTGCAACCTCCACCTCCCAGGTTCAAGTGATTCGCCTGCCTCAGCCTCCTGAGTAGCTGGGATTACAGGAGCCCGCCACTATGCCCAGCTAATTTTTGTATTGTTAGTAGAGATGAGGTTTCACCATATTGGCCAGGCTGGTCTCGAACTTTTAACCTCAGGTGATCCATCTGCCTCAGCCTCCCAAAGTGCTCGGATTACAGGTGTGAGCCACCGCATCCGGCTGGTTCATAATTCTTTAGAAAGACTTTTAGTATAGTTTGTGTGATATATATTTGCATTTGTGTTCATTTTAATCCATACGCAAAATATAGTTGCTGGACTATACCCTTCAGAAGTAATTAACCAGAATTTAATCAAGAGGCCACACTTCAGAAATGGTTACTATAAATGACTGTTTTAGTTAAGTTGATTTCTGATCAATACTACAGGCTTTGTTAATGAGTACATGATAGATTGGAAATGGACTTTCATTGGTGAAATTTAGTGGTCAAGATATGGGGATGCCCTAGAAGATACTCCCACCCTTACATGAGTAAGACAAGTTTGAAATTTGGCTAGGACATACTGTCGTGACTATGTCATAGTCATGTGTTGCTTAACGACAGGGATAAATTCTGAGAAATCTGTCATTAGGTAATTTTGTCTTTTGCAAACATTTGTCTTTTGCAAATCATTGTCCTTTCACAGACATTATTTAGTGTACTTATACAAACCTAGATGGGATAGCCTACTGCACACCTAGGCTTTATAGTAGAACCTATTGTTCTTAGGTTACAAACCTATACAGCATGCTACTGTAACTGAATGCTGTAGGCAATGAAAACACAGGGATAAGTATCTGTACATCTAAACAAACATAAACATAGAAAGGTACAGTAAAAAGCTGGCATAAAAGATTAAAAGTGGCACACCAGAATTGGGCACTTACCATAAATGGAGCTTGCAGGACTGAAAGTTGCTCTGGTGAGTCCGTGAATGAATGTGAACAGTGAGTGAACGTGAAGGTCTAAGATATTACTGCATGCCACTGTGGACTTTTTAAGCACTCAGGCTATACTAAATTGATAAAAAATATTTTTCTTTTTTCAATAATAAATTTAGCTTATTATAACATTTTTACTTTATACAACTTTAAAATTTTTTAAAGTTTTTGACTCTTCTGTAATAACACATGGCTCAAAACACAAACACATTGTACAGCTTTACAAAAGTGTTTTCTTCAGATCCTTATGCTATAAGCATTTTTCCATAAAAATTCTTTTTCTATTTTAAACTTTTTAAATTAAGAATGAAGATACAAACACACACATTAGCCTAGGTCTACACAGGGTCGGGATCATCAATATCACTGTCTTCCATCTCCCATCTTGTCCCACTGGAAGGTCTTCAGGGACAATAACATACATGGAGCTGTTATTTCCTATGATAACAATGCCTTCTTCTGGAATACCTCCTGAAGGATCTGCCTAAGGCTATTTTACAATTAATTTTTAAAAATATATAGAAGGTAGCCAGGTGTGGTCGCTCACGCCTGTAATTGCAACACTTTGGGAGGCCGAGGCAGTTGGATCACCTGAAGTCCGGAGTTTGAAACCAGCCTGGCCAACGTGGTGAAGCCCCGTCTCTACTAAAAATACAAAAAATTAGCCAGGCGTGGTGGCAGGCTCCTGTAATTCCAGCTACTCAGGAGGCTGAGACAGGAGAATCGCTTGAACACAGGAGGCAGAGGTTGTAGTGAGTCGAGATCACGCCATTGCACTCCAGCCTGGGCAACAAGAGTGAAACTCTGTCTCAAAAAAAAAAAATGTGTGTATATATATATAATATATAATATGTAATATATAAAATATACTTTATTATATAAATGGGCAACAAGAGTGAAACTGTCTCAAAATATATATATTCTATTACATAAATTATATAATATATGGGTAACATACTTTATACTCCTAAACTTTTATATATCTATATATTTTACATTATATATAAAATATACTTTATACTCCTTCTAGATCTATTATGTTATATAATATATAGAATATTATATAATGTATCTAGAAGGAGTGCAAAGTATATCATAATGAATACAAAAGCCAGTAACATAGTTGTTTATTATCAAATAGTATGTGCTGTTTATAATTGTATGAGCTAGACCTTTATATGACTGGCAGCACAGTAGGTTTGTTTATTCCAGCATCACCACAAACATGTGAGTAATGTGTTGTGCTATGATAGTACAATGGCTATAACTTACAACAGCTGCGCTGTCACTAGGTGATAGGAACTTCTCAGCTCTATGATAATCTTACGGGACCACTGTCATATATGTGGTCCATTGTTGAGCAAAATGGCATTATGCAGTACATGACTGCACTTGTTTATAGTCAGCATCCATTCTGATTGGGTAGTCTGTGCTATTTGTGATGTTAAATATTTTGAGCATTGCCTCTTGGAACAAGGTAGAAGGATGAGAGCCCAGCTATACCCTGAGGGTGTCTACACCCTTAGGACTGTCTGTACCCTTAGCAATGACAACAGGGGTGCTGCATTTGGTTACAGGGTTATGCGGTGCTCAACGAGCGCAGCTGCAGCCCTGAAGAGTGCCTGCGCATGATTCCTGAGATGTTCTGTCCTCAGTCACTAATTTGAAGAATTCTTGGATGTCTGACTCTACTTGAGGATTAAATTGTGGTGTTAGAATTTGGCACATTTGGCTTGGGTAAGCCTTTCCTGCAAGGTGCTATCAGGCTTTAAAAAGAAAGAGGGCTCAGATCTCATCAGGTTTAAAGAACAGGATGCATATGGTTTTGGGCTTGCCTGTTACTTAAATGACAGGATTCTGTCAGACACGTACCTCCTTTGTTACCTGGTAGTGAGGTTGTAGAGAGATTTAGAGCCGTCGCCTGCCTCTAATCTGGTTTCTTAACCTGCAGTCTATGGACCCTTTGCATACGTGGAATCCAAAGAGTTCATATTCTTGGATGTGACAAAGAATTACATTTTTATTTTCACTAACTCGAGCTGAAATACAGAATTTCTTTCAATTATTAGTATAGGCAACACACCCTAGTATTATTAGCTTCCCATGTAACTAACAGATATTACATTTATTTTCATGGCACATAGAGATAACGTGTCATTTAATATCATCATTATTTGAAATTATAATTGTGGTAGACCCATTAGTAGGTCTATTTTTAATTTATTTGTAGAGAATTCTATGTATTTTTATATCATGAATATTTAAAACTTTTTCAACAATTATATTTCAAACTGTTTGGCTTCCTTTTTATTCCCTATGCATCTTATTCTTTTGCATTTAAAAATATTCTGAGAGGACACACAAATGAAGAACATCTAATTTTTACAGGCAATTGATATCTCCCAAAAAGCCTACTAGTTGATCATTACTAGATTGGCTTATAGCCACTTAGTTCGCAATAGTGGATGATTTGCAAGGTAAACAAGTGGTGTGAGAGTAAGACTGATGGGAAAAATGTGATCATGGTGTAGAGCCATTATTCTTCACCCGTTAGTGACTGTGGGCTGGGTTAGAGACATGCAGGGCTCTAAAATCAGAGGTAGTTTCCCTGGAGGGAGGGCATAGTGGTTTTGTCTGCAGGGTTGGGCAAGACCTGTTGCATTGGTGGGGAGGAATGCTGCACCATTTGTCTACCCTGTCTTCCCACTATGCAGTCTTTTTCACACTCCCTCTATCTTTCTTCATTTCTTTGTAGTAGTTCTAAACACCACTTTGTAAACATATGAATTTAGAAATTATTGAGACGGTGTCCCTTTTTGAAAATGTGTTTAGAGAGAGACTAGTATACCCCTTTCCTGCTTCCTTCTCCATCTATGCCACTTCTGGGCAGGTCATTCTGGGAAATACCATATACAGGACTGTAGGAAATGAACTTCTACATGTTTTCTATCTTAAAGAACGTTTTTTCATTTTCTTATAAACCGAATTTATCTGTTTGCTTGTTTTTATAGTAATCATTGTAAATACTAGGTAAGAAGTTAGGTATTTGAGGATAATAGTGAACACAGAAAATTTCGAGTTTGAAAAAACATTGGCCTAAATGAGGTTTGCATTTTCAATTTTTAAAGTCAGTTCAGAAGTGACTCATTACATTTTCTCCCTCTCTCCACAGCACTTGTTACAGTGAAACAAAACTGAGTGAGGGGATTAGCTGGAGGACCTAACGTTGAGTACCTAGTATGCACTAATAATGTTATGTTTGTTTTGTTCTCTTTTGTACTCCTCCAAACAATCTTGAGGAGCAGAAAAATCAAAGTTTCATAGTGGCTTGAATTTTTATTTGTATTTTTCACTTCTGTATCCCAATCACCTATAATAATGAATGGCATATATCAGGCATTCAATGACTACCTGTCAAGTGAGTCTTATCCCAAGTTTACAAATAAGAACACTGAAGCTCAGAGGGGTTTGTGAGTTGCTTAATACCTCAGAGACTGTAGATGGAAAGTGTGGACTTAAAAATATTTGTGATGCCTGGGTGCAGTGGCTCATGCCTGTAATCCCAGCCCTTCAGGAGGCTGAGATGGGTGGATCACTTGAGGTCAGGAGTTTGAGACCGGCCTGACCAACATGGTGAAACCCCATCTCTACTAAAAATACAAAATTAGCCGAGCGTGGTGGTGCACACCTGTATTCCCAGCTGCTTGGGAGGCTGAGGCAGGAGAATCACTTGAACCTGGGAGGCAGAGGTTGCAGTGAGCCAAGATCGTGCCATTGCACTCCAGCCTGGGCAGCAAGAGCGAAACTCTGTCTTGGAAAAAAAAAACAACAACATTTGTGACTCCCAAAGTCATTGTGCGTTAAGAAGAGGCATGCAGTCAGTCAGCTGTTAATTTGGCTTTATGAAAATGGGATAGTTTTGCATGCTAGAAAGTTTGGTGTGGTGGCTTAACACTGTTTTAAAACAAGATCTGGTCATGAGGGGTTGAACTATGTTTTTATATTCTTGATTACTCATTCATGCCAAAGTAGTCAAGACTGAGATCATGTGAATACACAAATCATACATTTTGAATAGAAGCTTTTCTTTCTTACCACCCAAAACAAATACACCTAACCACTCAGCTGACAGTTCTGCTTAGCAGACCGACGACCCTGCTGGAGCTGCTGTTGCCATTGGGTAAACACAATCTGAATCATCCAAGGGCTAAGTCTGTCCGCTTGAAGACTGGACACACCCTCACGGCTCTCTACAAGTCTTAACTTGATGGAATGCAGCCACCAGAATAAGGTCATTGTTATTATTGTCATTATTATTATTATTAGTAGTACTAAGGCAGAGACCTTCTCTAAATCTGGACGAAAGCTTTGCAAATAAAATCATTCTAAGAGAAACATTGAGCCAAATCAGCACCATCTTCTCTTTTCCCTCATCTTGCAAAAAAACTTCGGCAATGGAGTTTCTCAAATAAAGGTGGCACAGCTGTTGTCTGGGGTAGAGCTGTTGCCCCACTGTCTAAACAATGGGTGGCTCACCACCTCAGCAACTGGGAACTAACAAGACTGAGATATTTAACAACTAATCATGGATCTCTAGAAGAGAGACAAAGCTGCTTAACAACTCCCCACACAGAATTGCCTCTAACCACGTGAAAAGAATTTGATTAATAGATTCAGAGAGTTTGGTGGCAACTACTGACATCCAAGCACAGAATGGATTTGTAAGAATGTGAGGCTGGTGAATTGTTTCAGGCTGGCCCTGGGGTTGAGCTTTGGAGGAGGACACTCAAATCATAGCAACTGGAGTCTTATGTCTTTAAATGTGGATTCTCAGTGAATTTTAATTCAACTGTGGCCAGACTCAATAAGTGGGCAGTCAGCTGAAGTGCCAAGTTGTAATTTATTAATACAGTTCTTTATAGTTAGGCCATTAAAACCAGATTGTTTATGTTCACTGGGATAGCTCATTCTTAGTGATAAAGTCTTTGGGATAAATTAATAATCAAACTCCAATGAATACAAAATTCTTGTGAAGGAAATTGAGGCTTCTCTAAAGACGTATTTTTATTGAATTGTGTTGAACCATTGAGTCATCCTTTTCTATTGCAGGATTATATATGTGATTGACATCAGAGGCTTTCAGTCTTTTCTGACTTCAGTAAGGATTTATCTCCGGTTTTGTGTCTGGTTTAATTAAAAAAAAAAAAAAACGCCTCAAGAGATACTTAGCATTCACAGACTTAGCTTCTGCGCCATTCCATTTTGTCTGTTTGTTCCAAGCTCTGCTTCTGGACTCTCTAGACCTTATTGTTATTATTTTGAGGAATGCAACTTAGACTATTGGACCACTGTCCAATTTGAAGCATTGATTGGCTCTCTCAGTGCCCAACCACTGCCTCTGTCTCGGTTATTCTTTTTTTCCATGAACAACCCCAAAGCACTTCATAGCAACCTTCCTGTTTGATTTCCCATAATTGGACTTTTCCCAAAAGGCCCTATTTGGGGATAATTTGGGCTTGGAGATGAGTCTCAGAAATCTTTGTCGACGTTTTCTTCCTTTAACAGTACTGTAGACATACTGATAGAGGGGAACTAACATTCCTCAAACATCTACCGCATGTCAGACTGTGCTGGAGACTCCAGAAGAATTCGCTGAAACAACAAATTGGCCAAAAATAAATATTTGCCATCAAGGAAGTTTGTCATAGATTGGTAATTTTATGCATCATAATGATAGTGTTGCTAATTTTTATGTGACCTTACATATTTGTGTGTATCAGAAATTTTCAGGGTTTTGGAACTATTTTTGTAAAGCCTGGGATACTTACAAGAATGTACAGTGTTTCTATTCAGTTCTCAGATATTTGGAGTGTGTTTATTTGTTTTTGGTCAATTAGGCCTGCTTAGCTTGTTTGGCAGTCTTTCATGAATTTAAGTTTGGCTGCAGCTCTGAATTTTCCAGAAGGAAATTCATTAAAAATAAGTGCTTCCAATCACCTTTTTGGTTGGAATTTATCAATAAACTATATTTATTGATAAATTTTGTGTGTACTAGTATAATTTTACAATTAAAAAGCATAATTTTGGGTTGCTGTTCCTCCATTTTATTTATTTTGCTTTTTAAAATTTAAAGTTTATTTTTACCTAATAGTGCCAACTTATTTAGGTAAATTTCACCATTTTGATTGTGTATTTCTTTCACATATTAACAGCTTTAATAAAGAAAATTTTATAGAAAAAGCAGGTTTAAAGAAATGATACATTTTTTGTTTGATGTGCCTGAAAGCAATATTAGGTTTTTAATGTTAGTGTTATTTTAACACTGGAATGTGAAAGAAAATGCCAAGAAGTATTTGTCTATGTAATGTTTCATAGGTTAAGTAGTTTGATACTTGTAGGCATTGTTGAACTTTTTGTCCTAAGTATACTAAATACTGACTTTTAAGTGGTATTGTTGTTTTTGTCTGAACAATCCTTTGTATATTCAAAGTTGCCATCATCAAATTATTGCAAGTTTAAAAAGTTCTTTTGAAAACTGATTATCTGTCTTTATCCTACCCGTTTTCCTCACTTTATCTCACAGCTACCAAGTGCAGCAGGTATTATTGTGTCCATTTTACAGGTAAGGAACTAAGGCTCAGAGAAGTTAGTAACTTTTCACAGTCTCTGACTCAAATCAAGACGTAAAGCAAGAATGAGACTGAGCTCATTTGAGCTCAGACACTATTGTTCAGATCTCTTAAAAAGCAACCTTTTTTTATTTCAACAGATTTTTATAACACTAATTTTCAATAATTCCATTTCAGTAGATTGTAGGTAGCCGGTACCTAAATAACTATAGGTTGTTTTAAGGGCCTATATACAGCAGATAATCTCAGAATCTTACTCCTGTTCCCTTGGCACTTACTATGTCTAGGCATGCTGTCTAACTTCTCATTGCTAGTATCTCTATGTTTTTATATGCGGGGAATTAATGCCCTCCCTCAACCAATGACTGACAAAAGTTGGTGGATAAATACCCCAATTCCCTCATCCCTGGATAAGATAACTGAGATACTTGCTGTATCCTGTCCCAGAATTCCCTTTCCCAGTGGCATTAAAGTTCAGTTGCCCACAGTGGTAATTTGCACAATAACACCTTTATTGGCTTTCTTCTCTTTCCTGCCTTACTTCGCTATTCTTTTAGTGGTATTTTCTGTGATCACCTCCAAATTAACTACTTTCACTTGAATCCTCATCTCAGCATCGCCTTCTGGGGTAACCCAAACTCAGATACTGTCTTCCCTACTGGTTATGCATATTTGGAAGTAAATCTTTCAGCCTGCAGCATGTAGAAGTCCAGTCCTAATCCAGGACCTCTAATTCTGGGATTAACAAAGACAGCCTCCCATTTGCCTCGTGAGCTGGCTGTTCCCTGAGTTTGCCTACTTATCTCTACGTCATTTAGTTTCACCCTGGAATTCTCCACTCCCTGCTCTTGCTTTATTATTATTATTATTATTATTTAATTGCAATGTACTTGGGGCTGACTCTTGTTAGCCACTTTACCTAGTCTCTTAACATTGCATATTCCTTGCATGTATTAGTTGTATATTGTTGTATAACAAATTACCAGCAAAACTTAGTGGCTTATTACAGCAAACATTTACTATTTCACAGTTTCTGTAGGTAAGGAATCTAGGTGTGGCTTAGCTGTGTGTCTCTGCCTCAAGGTCCCTCATGAGGAGGTGGTGGTCAATCTGTTAACCAGGACTATGGCCTCATCTGAAGGTTTTGTGCAGAGGGAGATCTGCTTCCAAACTCACTCGTGGAGTTCTTGAAAAGCCTTAGTCCCCTGCCAAATGGGCCTCTCCACAGGTCTACCTCATGGCATAGTATATTAGTCTGTTTAGGCTGCCGTAAAAAAATACCACGGTCTGAGTGGCTTAAACAGCAGATATTGATTGATTGAGAGGGTTTCACTGTGTCACCCAGGCGGGAGTGTGGTGGAATGATCATGGCTCACTGCAGCCTGTGGCCTACTGGGTTCAACTGATCCTCTCATTTCAGCCTCCTGAGTAGCTGGGACTACAGGCACACACCACAATGCCTGACTAATTTTTTTAAATTTTTTCTAGAGATGGTGTTTCATCATGTTGCCTAGGCTGGTCTCGAACTCCTAGCCTCAAGTGATCCACCTGCCTCAGCCTCCAAAAGTGCTGGGATTATAGGTGTGAGCCACGGTGCCCAGTCTGGACGTTTATTTTCTCACAGTTCTGGAGGCAAGAAGTCTGTGATCAAGGTGATGACAGACAAATTTTTTTTTTTTTTTTGGTGAGAGCTCTCTTTCTGGCTTGTGTCACTGTGTCCTCATGTGCCCTTCTCTCTGTGTGTGTGGCGGGGAGAGAGCAGGAGAGAGATCTCTGGTGTCTTCTTTCTCTTGTAAAGACCCGGTCCTACTGGATTGGGGCCCCACTCTTATGATCTCATTTAACTTTAATTACCTCCCTAGAGGCCTTGTCTCTAAATATCGTCACATTGGGAGTTAGTGCTTCAACATATAAATTTAGTCCTGGGGAGGGACACAATTCAGTCTATAATACATGGTAGGGTCCAGGAAAGGGTAAGCTAGCAAGCAAGCCAGAGAGCATCCAAGGTGGAAGCCATGGAAGCCATAGCCTTTTATAACACAAGTGTCCCTTCACTCCCACCATAGTCATTTGTTTAGTAGTGAGTCAGTAAGTTTAGCTCACACTTAAGGGGAGATGGTTAAACGACAGTGTGAACATTAGAAGGTGAGGATCACTGGGGGCCAACGTAGAAGCTGCCTACCATGCTCCACTTTTGTGTAAAAGCAGTTCTTGGACTCCTTTCCTGTCCTGTTGAGCTTCCCCAGTTGAACCAGCTAGTTCCTGACTGTCCCACCAAAGATGGGTCATCCCACTGCAGACGGAGAGCCTGTGGGACAATACTTGAGGCTGAGGGCTTCGGGGTCAGGAAGGCCTAGGTTTGATTATTTCCTTTGCTGCTTATAACCTGTGTGACCTTGGACAAGTTTTTAAAAACTTCTCTAAGACCGAGTCTCTTTTATAGGCAAATAAAAAATAATTACGGGCTGGGCACAGTGGCTCACACCTGTAATCCCAGCACTGTGGGAGGACGAGGCGGGTGGATCACTTGAGGCCAGGAGTTTGAGACCAGTGTGGCCAACATGGTGAAACCCCATCTCTACTAAAAATACATACACACACACACACACACACACACACACACAAAAATTAGCCAGGCCTGGTGGCACATTTTTGTAATCTCAGCTATTTGGGAGGCGGAGGCAGGAGAATCACTTGAACCTGGGAGGCGGAGGTTGCAGTGAGCCGAGATCGTGCCACTGCACTCCAGCCTGGGCGACAGAACGAGACTCCATTTCAAACAAACAAACAATTACAGAACTCTATGTTCCACCAGAAGCTGACTCAGAGGAGGACTGGAGTACAAATTGTTTGGGAGGTGATCCTGGGAACCACCAGAAGGGGAGTAGAGAAATGAGACAGGAAAGGGAAGAAAGTCAGTAAAGGTTGTGTTATTAAGCAAGTGACCACCATGGGCAGATAGAGAGCAGTCCCACCAGGGAGCCGTGGAAGTCGATGTGGAACATGCAACCTAGAGTTATTTCAACAAAGGGGCAAGGGATCTGGGGCTTTCGCTCACCAACTGCCTTGTTTTCATGGGTTGAAGGCTGCTTCTGGGTGCATGAACTCTTCAGCACTGACTTCTCTTTTGCATAGGCCAGTCATGCATCTGGTGCCAGGACAAGGCCCTTGGCATGGAGTAACAGATGCTCATAGTAAGCAGCTTTCAGAGTATAGAAGTGAATAGCTAATGCAGCACTGTTCAATAGAAATATAACACCACCCACAAGTTCATGCCACAAATGTAATTTTAGGGTTCTGTAGTAGCCGCATTTAACAAGTAAAAAGTAGCAGATAAAATAATTTTTTTTTCTTTTTTTCCCGAGACGGTGTCTCAGTCTGCCTACTGGGCTGGAATGTGTGATCATGGCTTACTGCAGCCTCAACCTCCTGGGCTCAAGTGATCCTCCCACCTCAGCCTCCCAAGTAACTGAGACTATAGGTATATACTAGCATGCCTGGCTAATTTTTCATTTTTTGTAGAGACAGGGTCTCACTGTGTTGTTCAGGCTGGTCTCAAACTCCTGGGCTCAAGTTATCCTCCTGCCTCAGCCTCTCAAAGTGCTGGATTATAGGTGTGAGCTACTGCACCTGGCAAAAATTATTTTTTATAACATCATATTTAGTCCAATATATCAAAACTATGATTGCAAAAATATAAAAATTATTGAGATATTTTACATTTGTTTTTTCTAAGACTTTGAAGTCCAGTGTGTATTTTAGACTCATAGCTTATCTTGATTTGGACTAGCTGTATGTCAAGTACTTGTAGCCGTGTGTGGCTGGTGGTTACCACACGTGGCTACAAGCCATGGTCAGCATGGGCCTAGTGGATATGTAGGGTACCTACATCGTCTGCCGTAAGTACCCATTTCATTAGGGTTTTGTGAGAAATAAGGTCAAATGCATATAGCATTTCAAATTTTATAATGTTTCCTACAGCCAGCATTAAGGGGGATCCTACTAGTAATTAATAGATTGTGATTCCTAGAGGGAGGTATTCATGGAACAATGGTTGAAACATCAGTTAGGGAAGAGCTGTATCCTGAAGGGGCACACTGAGTAGATTTTAGGTACTGTGTTAGAAGCATGGCTATCACCTAAAATATATAGGTTCCTTTGCCCCATTTATCTCGGTTCTGCTCCCCTAACTCCCCAAAGACATTTAGCAATCCTTGAATCAAGCTCAGGGATGAAGCAAACATTGGTAAGATTATGTAAGAAGGAGAATGAATCAGTTGTATTTATGTGCATATAATGAGGAAAGAGAGGAAGCTGTATTCTAACTAAGGGTGTTATAAACTGAGAACTTGGGTGAGAAAGGTACACACAGATCAATTTATGGAATCCTGTCAGCAAAGCTGCTTTTAAAATAGCACTTATAGACTTTTTGGCAAAACAAAAGTGAAACAACTGGAACTGCTCCAGCCTTAGGCTTGTAAAACCACCAGTCAGTGAATCCAATAAACAGATGCACATTCCTACCTTGAGCCACGCCTCCTCCCCCACACTCTTCTACAATTCCTCCACACTAGCACTCACAAAGATATTCCAACTGGTTTACAAAGTCAAGGCTTAACCCGTGCTCACCACAGTCACAGTCTCTGGTCTCTTCTCCTTTGGCCATTTCCCGATACACGGATTCTCCTTTTCTGATCTGCATAGCAGAGCAGAGCTTGTCTTCAGCCAAATCATTCACAAATGATTTTGAATGGGATGGGAACTTGTACCACAGTATTAGAGACCTTAATTCACATTTGGATCCATTCTTTAGCTTTCTACAGGAATGGGATTCAACCAACTGAGAATCCCTAGAGTTCTAGGAAATATTTTGAGCTTCTGTTTTATGCCAAGCACTGTCCTAGGCACCAGGAATTTAGCAAGGCACAAGTCCTGGTCCCTTCCCTTAAGGGAAGCCTGAAATGGAGGGAAACAGGCAAACAAGATGCAGTCATCTTGAGATCACATAGGAGGGGGTGGCACACAGTCACGAAAGGCTCCTTGACACTGAGTACTTCAAGTGAGGTCTGAGAGTGAACAGAAATTAGCAAAGTGAAGGTGGAGAGAACAGATGTGAAAGGAATTGAGAGAATAGCATATACAAAGTCCTGGAGGTAAAATTTCATACTAGCTTGCTAACAAGGTTATTATAAGCAAATTAAAGATAGCACCATGTCCCTTGGGTCATGAATTCATGGCCCACAAGCTGGCCATCATACTGTGTGGGTTGGAGGAAGAGGATGCAATATTGGTGAGAAACAATATGCTGAGTCTAGGGTGAGTTCTGCTGCGCAAGAAGAATGTATGTGAAATTTAAATTTTTTTTTCTTTTTCTTTTTTTTTTTTTTGAGACAATCTCTTCACCCAGACTGGAGTGCAGTAGCATGACCTCGGCTCACTGCAATCTCCACCTCTCGGGTCCAAGCAATTCTCCTATCTCAGCCTCCTAAGTAGCTGGGACTACAGGCACACACCACCAGGCCCGGAAAATTTTTTGTATTTTAGTAAAGATGAGGTTTCACCATGTTACCCTGGCTGGTCTTGAACTCCTGAGCTCAGGCAATCTGCCCATCTCAGCCGCCCAAAGTGCTAGGATTACAGGTGTGAGCTACCCTACCGGGCCTGAAATTTAAATTTGAATGCCTTTGGGAAGTGTAGACTTTCTGCAGTTTGTCCCAAATCCTGACACTCTCTGAGGTCATCAGCCAGTGGCTTACATAATTTTGTTACTTGCCCAACTTCTTTGAGCTCCTGATCTCTGGTCTGTGTCATTTCCTTGATTTTTAACATAAGAGTTTGATTGCTAGGTAAACAGATCATTCATCCACTTATTCAATCAATATTTATTTTGGGGGGCTGTATATACACTATAAGGGGGGGCTGTAGATCCACTGTTAAATTCAGCTTTAATACAGCTTATAGTCTGGAGAGAAATACAGGTAAGTAAATAAGCACATAGGTGTGTAATATACCAATTGTGACAAGTACTTTGAGGTGGTAATAAGGGCCTTCTTTGAAGAGGGTGAGAGAAGGCCTCTCTGAGGATAAACTTTTAAGCAGAGACTGGAAATCTTTATGTTTTTTTTTTTTTTTTCCTTTCCTTTTTTTTTTTTTTTTTGGGCTGGAGTCTTGCTCTATCACCCAGGCTCCCAGGCTGGAGTGCAGTGATTCCGTCTCGGCTCACTGCAACCTCTGCCTCCTGGGTTCAAGCAATTCTCATGCTTCAGCCTCCCAAGTAGCTGAAACTACAGGTGTGTGCCACCATGCCTGGCTAATTTTTGTGTTTTTAGTAGAGATAGGGTTTCGACATGTTTGCCTGGCTGGTCTCAAACTCCTGACCTCAGGTGATCCACCTGCCTTGGCCTACCAGAGTGCTGTGATTACAGGTGTGAGCCCCTGCGCCCGGCTGAGACTGGAAGTCTTTGGAAGAGTACGGGGGAATGTGCTCCAGGCAGCAGAAGTGAAGCCTAAAGTGAAGTTGGGCAGGTTGGAACTTACACAAGTGCTTCTGCTGTCCAAGCCACGAACCCTGGTACAAGGCTGTGTCTGTCCAGAGGAAGGAATGAGCAAATTGCAGGATGAGTAGCAGAAGCCCACCGAGAAGGCCTTGGCTAGGAAAGACCAAAGACAATAGGTCCTTGCACCCTGGAGAACAGATGTTCTTTTAAGGCAAATTGCAAACTGGAGAAGTAGGTGGAGTTGGGAGCTGGATTAAGCTGTAGGAGTTGGTGGAAGTCCAGCAATGCTGGAGGAAGACAGTTTGTGGAGACCAGCGTGATGGGGGGATGCACTAGAGGGACATGTTTTCTAGGGATGCCCAGTGAGGCAAGTCTGGTTTCCAGGTAGATCAATGCTCTGGGAAGCAAAGACTTAAGCATTGAAGGAAGGGGGGCAGGTAGAACAACCCCAACTTTAGACCAATGGGCGCTGGCAGACACTAGCCTTCAGTCGCATGGGAAAGAGGAAGGAACAGAGGAAAATAAGAGCTAAGTAACACTGCCGGAGCCTGGTAACCAAAACCAAGTCCAAGAATCAGAGAATTAGGACAGAGCTCTCTGGATGCTGTGTTATTGATCTAGTGGACTTTAAGTTCCTTGAATAGTACCCAACTTTGAGGAGTGTCTAGGGCAAAGTTTGGTTTGTAGAAAGGAATTAAGCTGAATCAGATTTGAAGATTAAGTGGCTGACAGATGGGTAGAGGTCCAGGCATGCTGTAACGTGATATACCTAACTGATGACTTAAACAAAGCATGTGGGTGCACCAGTGGTGTCTCTCAGTCATTTCTGCATTCTTTTCTCGGTTGCATCAGACATTTCTTCTATACCATCTCAGATCTTCTCTAACATTCCTATCTGCGGGGTCCTTGGCCATTTGTTTTCCCCAGCTGCTATGGCAACTGGCTTCACGTGGGCATAACCCAGTAATGCCCTGTCTTCTGCCCCTCTGCATTTTTTGCTTGCTGCTGTGGGCTTTCTCCATAGCCTCTAATGTGTGAGATGCTGTGGGATCTGAACTAGCGTCATGTACAAGCAACCTGAAAGTGTGGGGGCATTAATGTTCTGTGAAGTGAACTGGCCAATGTGAGATGGAAGCTAGCTGATACATTCTTCCTTCCTCCCGCAGAAAGGTAGTACCTTATGTGTCTAAGAAAATGATTGTATGAGATAGCACAAATAGTTGTACCTGCCCTTGTTTCCAAACAGTGGCCTACTCAGAAGCACATCCTCCTTCCTTTCCCACTACACTCTTCTTCACCTCATTTCTATTTCCTGGGGATTGCACCTTTAATAAAGTCATAACACTTAAGCTTTTGCCTCAGGCTTTGCCAGGATACAATGATCCATTTTAGATTTGTGCGAAGGTCAGTAGCTTACAGCTCAGTAGCTGCACAGCCAAGCTGCACATGTGGCTATAGAGCACTTGAAATGTGGCTGGTCCTAATTAAGATGTGGTGTGAGCATAAAATACACATCAGATTTCAAAGATGCAGTACAACAAAATATGTAAAAGATCTCATTAATAATTTTTTTACATTTATTACCTGAATAAATGATAGTATTTGGATATGTTAAGTGAAATAAAATGTACTATTAAAATGAATTTCATCTGGTTCTCTTAACATTTTCACATGGGTCTACTATATTTCCATCAGCCAGCATTTGTCTAGAGTTTATGGAATCCACTTCTTAGCCCTTTTAAAAAATTTAGAAAAACACCTGACAATCCCCCATCTCCTTTTGTGCTTTTGGTACTTCTTTTGTTTTCTATGATTGCTTAAATGTTATTAATCAGTGACATTGTGAATAAGTGATACTTTCAAACCAGAGGAGTGCTTTTATTGGGGTCAAAAGAAATAGCAGCACGTGTACATTGACTGCATGAATAAGTTAAAATGACCGTCCATATTTGTTGATGTCTAATTTTGCAGGATGTTAGGTTTATATCTTGAACTACAAATGGACTACGGCCTCTATTTGATGCCTTACTAAGCATATTAGGATAAGCACAATAGGTGTTGAAAAGGCTAACGGTTTATGAGTGTTAATCTTCTGGTATATTTTATTGTATGTATTTTCCATGCTATAATTGAATATCATGAGCACAGTGCTTAAGGATTAACTTTTGTGCTGGTTTTTTTTTGTTGTTGTTGTTCACTGCTATTATCAATTACATGTTGCGATTTGGTGGGCTAAATTAAATTTGTTGCAGAATTTGGCCCTGCTCCTTTCTCTGGAATCTTCTTGTGGCTTTCTTGCCCCGGGTATTTCATCATCAAATTGTCTTATTAAGCTCTCGTGCACATGACATTGGCTATGCACTATATACAGTACAAGTGAAATAGCTGTGGATTCTATTCTGTTCTATAAAAAGATAAGCTTCTGGCTTAGAGTCACATTCCTTCTCTTGGAATTTTGTTCAGGCTGGATTGAAACATTGTTAAAGAATAGTTTGGTGAGAAGTTGCTTGGGGGGCAAGAGTTGAATGATTTCATACATAAAAGGAATGTGAATTGAGATGGAGGGAGTATAGGGTGGATGAGAAGTCAACTTCAAGCCGAGTGGGGAGTGGATGGAACAGATTTTAAAGATTCAAAAGGAGCAATGGTTTTAAAACAACAAATCAAGATTACTTGCCATGGCTCCACGCTATCTAAATATAAGATTTTTGGTTTTAGTTGTAAATCAATGTAATAGCAGAATATCTTACTTGCATTTTTGGTTATCAGTTTATTGTTATAGAAAATCAAGAAAACATAGTCTCCAGAATTGAGAAAGAATAAAGCTTCACTGTTCATTCCCAAGCATACTTCTAATGATATTCTTTCAACAGACACAGTATTTGAGTTGATCCCAGTAGTTATATTCAGGGGTGAGTTTCACATGCCACGGGTTTGTTCATTTCCCTTCTTTTGTAGTCCTTAAATTCTGTTTTCTTTGAAACTGTGTTTCTTTTCTTCTCAAATAAAAGAAACCAAATGTAGGGAAATAATTCTATCAAAAGATTCATTTCCATAATAGAAGAATTAATTAAAAGTTAATTAAAGATGTGCTCATATCTGAATTGTTACATTAATATTAACTTTGCTGAAAAGCATAAATAAGCAGAGTGCTGGGACAATCACAGTAAATCCTTTATTTCAAGCTAAAGTCCCTAAACTGTTTTGTAGCCTTCGAGGGAGATAGAATTACATGTAGTATACTTAATAGGAAGTAAACGTCTTGTCCCGTTTATATCCCATAAGAATCTTTATGCCAGATAAATTCTTGTAAAGTTGACATAAACTTATTCAGCATTTGGTGGCAATTGGGACAGCATCCCATGTTTGTGTCAGTCTCCCACAGGATCAAGGCCCACTACCACACTCATGTCCAATTTGGTTTTGTGTTAAACATCTTTCAAAAATCAGGATTAACAGCTTTCACTGCTCATAAAATTAAGATGACTTTGTTAACATTTTATGGCCCAGAGAGGTAAGTTAGCCTAGGCAGAAAATAAAGGAAATAAACTGTAGTTTAGATTTTTTTTGGCCAACCTACATCAAGTATAATCTCAACAGCAAACATCATCAGAGCAGCCAATTTTGAAAATTAGAAAGAATTGGGCCAGGCACGGTGGCTCATGCCTGTAATCCCAGCACTTTGGGAGGCTGAGGCAAGTGGATGACTTGAGGCCAGGAGTTTGAGACCAGCCTGGCCAACACAGCAAAACCCTATCTCTACTAAAAATACAAAAATTAGCTGGGCATGGTAGCATGCACCTGTAATTCCAGCTACTCGGGAGGCTGAGTCATGAGAATGGTTTGAACCTGGAGGCAGAGGTTGCAGTGAGCTGAGATGGTGCCATTGCACTCCAGCCTGGGCAACGAAGCGAGACCCTGTCTCAATAACAACAACAACAACAACAAAATTAGAATTCCAGGGATGATGTTCATACTAAGCTGGAATATAGGATTTGACTAACCCGCAACTGCATAAGCAATGGGAAGGCTGGGGTTTGAGTGTGTGGTAACAATGTATTTTATTCATGGTTATGAATAAACTTCCAACTCCTAACATAGCCTTGATGCTTAGTAAGCCCTCCATAAATGTTTGCATAATGTACAGAAAGTGGAATGCCAGGAGTTGTCTTAGTGGCCCTGCCAACTCATCAGGGGAAGTACGAGATGTGTAACCTGGATGTGGGGCCAGAAAGGGAACAGGTGAAAGCTGATGAGGTCATGAGAGATGGAAACACAGGGAGAAATTGCTGAGGTTTCTGGAACATTTTGCCATTGACATTCGTTTGGCTTTGAGTTTTTCACTTATGCCTTTCTGGGAGGCCCATTAGAGGTGCCTCCCAGTGGAGAGGTTGATCCGGATAAAGACACATCAGAATCACGTAGAGAAAGGAAAACCTTGAGGCTGCAAAAGGAATGTAAGAAGAATTCAGTAAGTATAAGGATACTAAAAACACTGAAAAAAATGCTAAGTTCATCTCTGAAGAAAATTTTTAATATGGATTCTTAAAAAGGGAATGAAAATTAAGGGCATAATTGCATTTACAGTATTTCTTACATTTTTCCTTTTTTAAGCATAAAATGACATTTGAGCCATCACAGTTAGTGTAAGATACTAATGACAAAGGTATTAATGGGAGGACCAGGGAAAGGGAACTAAGCGAGCATCTTTTGTGCCAGGATTTATGATAAAGGCTTTGCACGTGTCATTCCCTCTGACTCTTACCATAAATTACTAATAATTGAGAAGCTCACAATGCTTGATAAAGTACAAGAAAACCCTTTGTTTTTTACTTAGAATAATTCCATAAGCAATGCACAATTCATGCTTATTATAAGTTTCAAATGCCAAAGAAGACAGAATAAGATGGAAAAATGTACCTTCAATCCTTGCTACTTTCCATAATCTCTTCCCTTCATATATGAAATTACTATTAACAGTTGATATGTGACCTTCCAATTCTTTTTACTTGCATATATTTAACTTTTAAAATATGAAGGTAATTATTGAGGAGAACAATTCATTGGAACATAAATATGAAATGATTTAATTTTTAAAAAATGACTTTCTCCCATATGTGACATTTTAAATTTCCCCTTTTTTTTGGGTGGTAAGTAGGTTCCTTAATGAAACTCAGCCCTTTTCTATAGCTTTCCCGTTACTTTCAGTTACTATTAAAGTGGTTTTATTTTTGGCATTTCACGTTATACTTATTTTAAAGCTTCAGTCTTACGTGCAATTTGGAGAGGGTTTCCTCCCCAGCCTCAGTGAAGGGCAGAGCTATGTGTGGCTCTAGCTGCTTGGGTCTGTGTGGGAGCGGGGGAAGGGAGCTTGCTTACAGCTTTTTCTTGGTGACTGTATTTGCTATTCCAGCCTGTGTGAGCTCAGTGAGGATGGTGAAAGTATCAATATGCCCCATCTAAGAGAGGCTTGTTTCCATCAGCAGCAGTGGTCATAGGTATCCTTTTGTCATATTCAGATATCTCTTCCAGCCAAGGATGGCATCCAGTCTCATTCTCTGATGAGGCTCATCTTTTTCCTCTGCCACACCCACCTATGGTAGTTCTAAGAAGAGTTCTTTCAGTCTCAACTGCTTGCTGAAACTACCCACCTCCAGAGCTGGCAGACATGCAGGATCCCATCTTCCATGTATCTCAGAAATCAAGGACTGGGGCAATTCTGACTTTCTTTCTACCTGGCACCTCCCCTGTTCCTGCTTGTCATCTCTGTGTGCTCTTTGCTACGTAGGTAGCGTGGAGCAGATCATCAGATCATCTGCATAAGCAGACATCAGATAGGGATATAATGCCAGTCTTTTATTCTTGCAGTCACCCCAAATCTTTACAAGTAATTCTCTTGGAGCATCGGTGGAGATTGCCTACCTTGTTTTGGGGAAAGGGAAGCAATCCTTTCCCAATCCTCCATGGGAACTAGAGGGAGTAGACTCTTGCCATGAATTGCTATTCTAAGGCTGGTGATCTCCTCCCCTTTTAGTTCTCTTTTCACATAGATTAAAAGAGGGTCATGGGGTGGTGGGTGGTAGGACTGCTTCTGCATTTTTGTTTCCTCTTGTAAGGGCTGTGGGAGGTAGGTGGCCTCAATGTTGGCTGCTTTGTGCACATAAAAACATGGAGTGTTTAGTAACTCTGTCTTCAGCCCTACCCCTTAGTGGAAATTCTGTACCATGAGATGAATCCAAGCTACATCTTGTTTCATATCCTCAGTCACTAGAATGTGCTCTGGTGCTGGTAGTTCTCTATTTGTCCCTCTGCCCCGGTTCTGTTCTCCATCTTTTCTGTCCTGTAATGTCCCATGGAGAGCTGACTTCTGTGGAATATATTATCTTGGCTTCCTTCTCCTCTTGCTTCTAGTTCGTTTTGACTAATGGGAGGCACTGGTGTGAGGCTGGAGAGTAATAAGGAAGTTGGGGTATTTATAACCCTGACCCTTTCCCAACTCAGGTTCTTCTGTGGCTTCAGCTGCTGCCCGGTGGCCCCCTTTCCTTAGCTCCAGCTGTGACTGTTCTCTCAGTTTAAGGCTGGTAAAGCTTCCTGCCGGCGCTGATCCCTGGTGTATTACCATCCCGTGTGGGTTTCCTCAATCTCTTGCTGCGTCTTTGACTCTGTCCACACCTGAGAAAAGATTCTCTTCATTAGAACGGTTTCAGTTAAATCCTTTGAGTGGGCCATCTGTTTCCTGCTGTGACCATGACAAAGATGCTCCCCCTTTCTATTAGCAAAACATCTCGAGGTCTTACATGTCATTACGTACATATTTACCTACATGAGAAACGGCTGTATAATCTAATATGAGGAAACCTCAGACACATCCAAATTAGGAGGCATTCTACAAAAATAATTGGAGTGAACTATTTATTTAAGAGACAGGGTATCTCTCTGTTGGCCAGGCTGGAGTGCAGTGGAGTGATTGTGGCTCACTGCAGCCTTAACCTCCCAGGCTTAAGTTATCCTTCTGCCTCAGCCTCTTGAGTTGCTGGGACCACAGATGTGTGCTACTACACCCGGCAAATTTTTAAATGTTTTTTTGTAGAGACAGGGTCTCACCATGTTGCCCAGGCTGGTGTTGAACTCTTGGGCTCAAGCAATCCTCCCTCCTTGGCCTCCCAAAATGCTGGAATCATAGGCATGAGCCATTGTGCCTAGTTGCCTGTACTGTTTAAAAATGTCAAGGTCCCTGGGTGTGGTGGCACAGACCTGTAGTCCTGGTTTCTTGGGAGGTGTGGTGGGAGGATCACTTGAGCCCAGGAGTTTGAGGCTGCAGTGAGATATGATCACACCACTGCACTCCAGCCTGGGTTATAGAGTAAGATCCTGGGTTAAAAAAAAAGTCAGTCATGAAAGACAATGGTGTCGTGACCACTGCAAAGTTAGAGATAACCAGGTTTATGCATGTTTGTGTCTTTCCATAAGGTCAGGCTTTTATTAATCCTGTTTCAATCACAAGAGTCACAAACCACACAGAATTTCCAAGGAGGCAATTCTCCTTAGCACTTCCTGTTCACTTGGTAGTCAGAGCCACATGCACACAGGCTCAAGCCACTCCACAAGTCAGTCAGTATTGCAAACCATACATAATAGTATACTTAATCAATATATAAATGTTATGGATTAAACATTCCACAACAAACAAAGTAACATGTAACATCAAGAGGAAAAAACAGATAGGAGAAAGGGGTGGTAAACAACCAGTCCAGGATGATTAAAGAAGATAAAAGGAGTCCTGGGCTGGGCTGGGCTGGGCAGTCTGTCGGTCTCACAAGGAAGAGTCTTTGATGTGGTAGAGCCTTCTGTGGCAGATGCTGAGTTCTTATCGCGAGTGACTGTGAGACGATGTCAGTTAAGATGGCCTTTTTGAGCTGCTGAAGGTATAAGAATGTGTTTGTTTGTATCCTTATCTGGTTGGATGCAGTCTTTATTTATTTGTTTATTAAGCTAAGCGTCTTATTTTTGTTGGCAAGGTACCCTATGAAATATCAAATGGAGTCTTTTTGTAAAATGCAGTTAATTGTGTCAAGGGTGCCCTACACAAAAGGAAAACCAAGGAACTATTCCAGATTAAGGGAGACTCGAGAGACATGACAAGTAAATGCAATGCCTGGTCCTGGACTAGGAGAAAAAAAGTTTATGAATTTTGCTGAAAATGACTAATGCATATATGTGTATGTGTGTATATACATATTATACGTACACATATATACATATATCTACATTATACATATGCATATATATACACATATATGTTTATGCATATACACACATATTTATATATGTATATTCATTATGTAGAGAAGGAGAAAAGAATAAAGCAATTGTGATAAAATGTTAATTTTGACAATCTGTGTAAAGGATATATGGGAATTCTTTGTACTATTTTTGTAACTTTTCTCTAAACCTGAAATTATTTTAAAATAAAAAGTTCATTCAGTGTTTCATAGCCCAGATATACATAGCCACTGTCTTGCTGTTAGCCATTTACATAGGTGGTCTCCCATTTTTTTCTGTTACAAATCACCAGGCAATGAATGCATATCTTTCTGTGTATGAGCCAGTATTACTGCTGAACAGAATTGGAGAAGCAGAACTGTTGAATCAAAGGTCATACACACTTTACATTTTGGTAGATTTTGGCAAGTTGCCAAAGGCTGTTTAGCAAACACAAGGTTTTCTTCTCTTGCAAAATTATGAGAAAGGTTTTATTAAAAAGTTAGATTATAACCTATACAAATGTAATTTTTCAAACTGATCAAATTTAGGTCCTTGGAGTTTAGAAATTTAACCAACCCTAAGTTATTTGCATATGTGTTACTGAAACACAGCAGGGACTTCTCTTAGGGGCCTGCTGGGCCCCCTCAAGCATAAAAATAAAGGAAAATCTTGAGTTTCTTCAAGGAAAATTCCAGGTACCCAGCTAGCTTTGAAAAATAAATGAGCAACCTGACAAGCAAGAAGGTAACAATAGCTTAAAACAATAGCCAAGGAAGTTAGAGCCATAAAATGTTTGGTTCCCTATAGAAACAAAAGATAACACATATCCTTGAGTTGTTTTTCAGAAACCTGGACCCCCACCAAATGGAAAATGCCATCCATTGGCACATAGACCTCAGATAAGGGGGAACTAGGGACTTAACTCCAACTTTTGTTCTTTGTTCTAAATTTCTTCCCGAGGGACCTGGAGAAATTATGCCTACAGGCTAGAGCTTAACATTCCTTTCTGCTGAACCCAAGTGTTTAGACAAAGCTTTCCTTCCTTAATCAATTGCAAATCAGGGACTCTTTGAATCTACCTACGACTGGTAAGCTCCCCTGCTTCAAGATATCCCCTGCTTCAAGATATAACCAATGTATAACTTCCATGTATTGATTTATGATTTTGTCAGTAACTTTTACTTTTCTGAAATTTACCCCTGCCTTTAAAAACCCTTGTTTGTAAGCCATCTAGGAGGTTGGGTCTTAAGTGTGAGCTGTCGGATTCTCCTTGCTTGGCGTTCTGCAATGAATGCCCTTGTTTCTCCAGCTGTAAAACCTCAGTGTGGTTATTTGGTTTTACTCTGTTGAATGGGCAGACCCCAGTTCAGTTCCATTACATTAACCGCTTTTCCCCCTTTACCTCGAACAATTTCAACACCCTGCCTGTCTGCATGCTTCCTTTGCCTTGGGGTTTGTAACTCAACTTCTGCCTCCCTGAATTCCAGTTAGCCAGAAATGCTAACGGATTTTAGTCAGGAGGGTTAAAAAGTTAAAATACTACTTACAGACATTAATTATATGTGGTTTTTAAAATTAAGCATGACATTACTTCCTTTCATGAACATACATAACTGTATTGGTTCATTCTTATATTGCTACAAAGAACTATCTGAGATTGGATAATTTATAAAGAAAAGAGGTTTAATTGGCATATGTTTCTGCAGGCAGTACAGGAAGCATGGCTGAGGAGGCCTCAGGAAACTTACAATTATGGTGGAAGGCAAAGAGAAAGAGTCATGTCTCAAGTGGCCAGAGCAAGAGGAAGAGAAAAGGGAGAGGTGCTATACACTTTTAATAACCAGATCTCATGGGAACTCACTCACTATCATGAGAACAGCAAGGGGGAAGTCAGCCTCCATGATCCAATCACATTCTACCAGGCCCCTCCTCCAACACTGGAGATTACAATTTGACATGAGATTTGGATGGGGACACAAATCCAAACCACGTCAATAACCAATAACAGTTATAATCCTTTATAAAACCAAGCCGTCTAATATCAAGGTTGAATTAAAAATGTTATAAGGTTTTGTTTTATAGTTTATAGAACATGCTTGTGTTTGGTCTGAATATAATCACAAAATTTTAAACATGGAAAGAATGCTATAGAGCATTTGGTCTACTCTCTTCTTTTGTAGATGTGAAAACTGATTCTCAGAGTTTGATATAATGACTGAAATCTCATAGCTGATAACTGGCACAACAAGGGTTAAGTACCGGTTTTCTGACTTTTTAAAATACTCCTTCCTGCTTCACATCTGTACTATCTCAAAGGTCTATAGGCTGTGTCATGGAACAAGTCATGTTATTAAACTACAAGTTTGGAGGTGGTGATTCAGGGTAGGATGGTTGAAATAAAAAATTATTTCTAGTATATAATGAAGAAAAGTTTGTGTAATGTGACTGTGCAAATGATTTATACCAAGCCCCTGACCAGGAAATATACTGGTAAATTACTACTTCTCTTTTGATTGATGGGAACTACGTGAAAAAGCCCAATAATACGGTGAGTATGAAAAATATCTTAACATCATGGGAGTCCTTAAAAGTTTTGTGCAAGTTATAATTCCATCATGCATCATATGTATATCAAATTTTGCTGTATTCAGAAATGACTAGATTTTCCTAGATAATTTGTGAAGTGGAAACTTGGATAATTAAGTTCCTAATTCTCTTTGCAGTGGAGTAATTCAAACTAAGATTGTATCATTCAGCTTTTATAATTGAAATAAACAGTTCTTTGAGTGCTTATGCCATAATGAGGAATAATAACATATAATACATTATTAGTTCCAATTCCTCTCACCCCCACCAAATCATTCATATTTTGCTTAAAAAATGTATTTTTGTGTTAAGTTGGATGTGAGTGTATACGACATTCCAGAAGCTTAGAAAATTTCACATAGAATCCTCAAATTTGAATGCGAATAGACTGTATCTGTATCTTCTTCATAAATGGCGAGATCACTCGCAGAGCATATTAGGATTTGGAAAACGTACATGGGTATAGGAGAAAATTTTGTCGCATGGCAGGAATAACTTGGTTATGAGTCTGATCTTCAAGAGAAAGAGGATGGCTTGTCAGTGGAAAGATAGTTTCTATCCCACAGAGTCTTGGGATTTGGCCTTGATTGAGATTGATGTGATTATTGAAGGGGATCCATCTGATTTGTGAGTGGCAGCAGCAGGAGTTTCAATCAATGGTGATACCATAATTTGCGTGGCTCCAAGTCTTCAGCTAGTGGTGGGCTCAAGAAAGTAGATAATCAATAACTGGGCAGATGGCCAGGTCCCAACTAGGTGATTCTCAACCCTCTTCCACCCAGTTTCCTCCATTCCAAACAGATATTTTGTTACACTTAACATTTATTGATAATCTACCTACAAACATAATTTTAAAAAACACTATGCTCTAACTATAAAATAGAGAAGAAGTAAAAGTAAATAATACTATTTATTTTTAATATATAATGCTTACACAGAAATATACTGGAACAGTGCTTCTCAAACTTGACTGTGCATACAAATATCCAGGGATCCTATTAAAAAGCACATTCTGGTTCAGTAGGTGTGGGATGGGCCTTGAGATTTCACATTTCTCACAAACTGGCAGGTGATACTGATGCTGTTGGCACATGGAATACACTTTGTGAGTAGCCTGGTCCTAGAAGACATAATGAAGAAGTCAGAGCATTACACTGAGAAAGAGAAAGCTTATGAATAGAGCTGGACACAGGTGTGTTGAATTGGCAATTGAATTACCAGAAATGTTGTTGCCATTATTCATGTGATTTTTTTTTTTTTAGGCAATTCATGAACAATTCGTGGTAAAACTCTGATCAAAACAAAGTCTATTTTTCCCTTGATTTGCACAGTAGTTGCATTCCTGCAAAAATACTTTGTGTTCATGTGTGAAATGAAGTTAACCTCTAGGCTCAGATTTATGCACACAATATTTCATCTAAGGGAATGTGCAGTGGAATACTTGACATTTTAATGGAATGTGTACATTCTTTGTGTGCAGGACTATCCCGTGGATGTCAGGACATTTAGCATCCGTGACTCCTGTCCACTAAATATCACATCCAATTCATTGTGACAACAAAAAATGCCCCTGTCAGTTTCCCAACTTCTTTGGGGTGAGGTGTGGGATTCACAGAGTATGAATCAAGGCAGAGTGTAAGTCTCAGTCTGCCAATTAGCAACTGTATTGGTCAGGGTTCTCTAGAGACAGAACTAATAGGATAGATGTATGTATGAAGGGGAGTTTATGAAGGAGTATCGACTCACACAATCACAAGGTGAGGTCCCACAATAGGCCGTCTGCAAGCTGAGGAGGAAGGAAGCCAGTCCAAGTCCCAAAACTTCAAAAGTAGGGAAGTCGACAGTGCAGCCTTCAGTCTGTGGCTGAAGGCCTGACAGCCCTGGCAATCACTGGTGTGAGTCCAAGAGTCCAGAAGTTGAAGAACTTGGAGTCTCATGTTCGAGGGCAGGAAGCATCCAGCATGGGAAAAAGATAAAGGCCGGAAGTCTCAGCAAGTCGGCTTTTCCACCTCCTTCTGCCAGCCTTTTTCTAGCTGTGCTGGCAGTTAATTAGATGGTGCCCACCCACATTGAAGGTGGGTCTACCTCTCCCAGTCCATGATTCAAATGTTCATCTCCTTTGGCAACACCCTCACAGACACACCCAGGAACAATACTTTGCATCCTTCAATCTAATGAAGTTGACACTTAATATTAACCATCACAGCAACCACGGCAGAAATCCATTGTAAGACTTGGGCAAACATATCAAAGATTAGGATAGAGACCCTACAACTGCTTGGAGACAGGCTAGCCTTGGCTGGTCCCTTCGCTTATAACAGAAATGCGACTTCAAACCCTGTTGGACAAAGGATGGGCTGAAACAGAGCATACCTTCCAAATGTTAGTGTGTCTCCAGATCACCAGTGGATCTTGTTAAACTACAGATACTGATGCGGCAGGTCTGGGGTGGGACCTGAGATTCTGCATTTCCTGCAAGCTCTCAGGTAATGTTCATGCTCCTGCACCAAGTTTGTTCCACAAACTCTGGCTAGCAAGAGCTGCAACATCTAACTTGGTGGGACTGGGGCTATTATGACCTTTTTCTTGGTTCTTGTCTGAAAATTTCATCTGTAACCTTTCGTGTGTGTTATTAAGAAACACTGATCTGATAATCATTTGGGATTTGCTGAGGCATTTGTGAGTCTTCCTTATAAACCTGATGAGCAGATCTCAAGCATCCAGCTTGCGTGTCATCGGAAAGGTTTATTCCTTTGAGAGTAGCATGTCCTCAATTAATGATTCTTGCTTTCATCCCTCTAGTATTTGCTATGGGAGCTCCTTTTATTCTTTAATTTGGAATTCAGTAATTTTTCTTCTTTATTGACAGAATTTCTCCCCTCACAAAACTGTTCTTTCCCACTTCTCTCCATATCTAATTCCTGATTCTTGTAATTTTTAAGTCATAAATGTAGCCAGTCATAAATACATAAATGTTAACCTTGGGTTGGAACCTTGTCTCTTGCAGTTTAAGGTAATGGATATTGTAGCCCATCTGAATTTTCTTCACTCTTTTTCTCGTAATTCTGGAGTTTCTTCAGATTGTGGTGTATTTTATTGTGCTCCTACGTAAGATGAAGAATTAACTATTAAAATTACATTTTCAACATACAAAAAAAAAAAAAAAAAAAAAAAAAAAAAAAAACATTAGCACCTAAAACTGAGGTAAGCTGAAGGCAGCCAAGGCTGGACATATCATCCAGATCTTTCTTTCTCCCTCTGTAAGAATTTTCTCTCCACTCCTTTCACTCTTTGGATTGATGAAGACCAGCATACTAAAGTAGAACTAGCTTTTCTGCATAAGGTTGCTGGTGCTTGTCTTCTCTAGAATGAGGAAGTAATGGTAACATTTTGTTTAAAGGTCATTTTAGGTTTTAATGATACAGAATAAATAGTACAGAGATTCTTTTTATGTCATCCAAGGATTTAATTAGGCATACTTTGACATATCGTTAATGGATGTTTGAAAGCCTGATTTACTGAAGATAATATCGAATTTAAATAATTATACTCTGATGATTGAGAACTTTCTCTAAAAAAATCTATTAAGGGAGAAAATTGTTATTTGGTTTGAGTCAAGAAGACAGAGATACAAACAGATGCTATAAATTCCCACACTTGTGTCCAAGGCCTGGGCTAGGCTGAGAAAAGTGAGAGGCCCAGGGCACAACATTTAAGAAGGCACCTGCTGTCAGGGTTGTGCAAGTGCATAGTTGGCACCTGAAAGTGAGTACCTGACCCTGCCAGTGCCCAGGACAGGCCTTGCTGGGCAAATAGTGCTTGCGTAGGAGTTGATGCCTGTGCCAGGAACTGCATGGTGGATGTGCCATCTACCTGGATCAAAATATCTTCGATTTGATCCCACCTCTGGGGGCAGGACATATCTGAACAAAAGTCAGCAGACAGCTTCTACAGACTTAAACATCCCTGCCTGATAGCTCGGAAGAGAGCAGTGGTTCTCCCAGCACAACATTCAAGATCCAATAATGGACAGACTGCCTCCTCAAGTGGGTCCCTGATCCCCGTGTAGCCTGACTGGGAAACACCTCCTAGTAGGGGCCGACAGACACCTCATACAGGCGGGTGCCCCTCTGGGATGAAGCTTCTAGAGGAAGCATCAGCCACCAATATTTGCTGTTCTTCAGCCTCTGCTGGTGATACCCAGGCAAACAAGGTCTGGAGTGGACCTCCAGCAAACTCCAACAGACCTGCAGTTGAGGGGCCTGTCTGTGAGAAGGAAAACTAACAAAAAGAAAGAAATAGTACCAAATCAACAAAATGGACATCTACACCAAAACCCCATCTGTAGGTCACCAACATCAAAGACCAAAGGTAGATAAAACCACAAAGATGGGGAGAAACCAGAGCGGAAAGGCTGAAAATTCCAAAAAACAGAATGCCTCTTCTCCAAAGTAACACAACTCCACTCCAGCAAGGGGAAAAAACTAGATGAAGAATGAGTTTGACGAGCTGACAGAAGTAGGCTTCAGAAGGTCAGTAATAACAAACTTCTCCAAGCTAAAGGAGCATGTTCTAACTCATCACAAGAAAGCTAAAAATCTTGAAAAAAAGTTAAATGAATGGCTAAATAGAATAAACAGAGTAGAGAAGAGCTTAAATGACCTGATGCAGCAGAAAACCACAGTACGAGAACTTGGTGACGCATGCACAAGCTTCAATAGCCGATTCAGTCAAGCTGAAGAAAGAATATCGGTGATTGATGATGAAATTAATGAAATAAAGTGAGAGGACAAGATTAGAGAAAAAAGAGTGAAAAGGAACAACCATGGCCTCCAAGAAATATGGAACTATGTGAAAAGACCAAATCTACATTTGATTGGTGCACCTGAAAGTGAGAGGGAGAATGGAACCAAGTTAGAAAACACTCTTCAGGATATTATCCAGGAGAACTTCTCCAGCCTAGCAAGGCAGACCAACATTAAAATTCAGGAAATATGGAGAACACCACAAAGATACTCCTCAAGAAGAGCAACCCCAAGACACATAATTGTCAGAATCATGAAGGTTGAAATGAAGGAAAAAATGTTAAAGGCAGCCAGAGTGAAAGGTCAGGTTACCCACAAAGGGAAGCCCATCAGACTAACAGTGGATCTCTGGGCAGAAACCCCACAAGCCAGAAGAGAGTGGGAGCCAATATTCAACATTCTTAAAGAATTTTCAACCCAGAATTTCATATCGAGCCAAACTAAGATTCATAAGTGAAGGAGAAATAAAATCCTTTACAGACAAGCAAATGCTGAGAGATTTTGTCACCACCAGGCCTGCCTTACAAGAGCTCCTGAAGGAAGCACTAAACATGGAAAGAAACATCCGATACCAGTCACTGCAAAAACATACCAAATTGTAAAGACCATCAATGCTAGGAAGAAACTGCATCAACTGACGGGCAAAATAACCAGTGAACATCATAATGACAGGATCAAATTAACACATAACACTATTAACCTTAAATGTAAATGGGGTAAATGCCCCAATTGAAAGACACAGACTGGCAAATTGGATAAAGAGTCAAGACCCATCAGTGTGCTGTATTCAGGAGACCCATCTCACATGCAAAGACACACATGGTTCAAAATAAAGGAATGGAGGAAGACCCACAAAGCAAATGCAAAGGAAAAAAAAAAAAAAAAAAAAAAAAAAAAAAAGGGTTTGCAATCCTGGTCTCTGATAAAACAGACTTTACACCAACAAAGATCAAAAGAGACAAAGAAGGACATTACATAATGGTAAAGGACATTACATAATGGTAAAATACAATTCAACAAGAAGAACTAACTATCCTAAATATATATGCACCCAATACAGGAGCACTCAGATTGATAAAGCAAGTTCTTAGAGACCTACAAAGAGACTTAAACTCCCACACAATAATCATGGGAGACTTTAACATCCCACTGTTAATATTAGATCGATGAGACAGAAGGTTAACGAGGATATCCAGGACTTGAACTCAGCTCTGGACGAAGCAGACCTAGTAGATATCTACAGAACTCTCCATCCCAAATCAACAGAATATACATTCTTCTCAGCACCACATCACACTTATTCTAAAATTGACCACATAATTGGAAGTAAAACACTCCTCAGCAAATGTTAAAAAAACCCAGAAATCACAATAAACTGTCTCTCAGACCACAGTGCAATCAAATTAGAACTCAGGGTTAAGAAACTCACTCAAGACTGCATGGAAACTGAACAACCTGCTCCTGAATGATTACTGGGTAAATAACAAAATGAAGGCCGAAATAAAGATGTTCTTTGAAACCAATGAGAACAAAGACACAATGTACCAGAATCTCTGGGACACATTTAAAGCAGTGCGTAGAGGGAAATTTATAGCACTAAATGCCCACAAGAGAAAGCAGGAGAGATTTAAAATCAACACCCTAACATCACAATTAAAAGAACTAGAGAAGCAAGAGCAAACAAATTCAAAAGCTAGCAGAAGATAAGAAATGACTAAGATCAGAGAAGAACTGAAGGAGATAGAGACACAAAAAACCCTTCAAAAATCAATGAATCCAGGAGCTGGTTTTTTGAAATGATCGACAAAATAGACCACTAGCAAGACTAATAAGAAAAGGGAGAAGAATCAAAGAGATATAAAAAATGATAAAGAGGATATCACCACTGATCCCACAGAAATACAAACTACCATCAGAGAATACTATAAATACCTCTATGCAAATAAACTAGAAAATCTAGAAGAAATGGATAAATTCCTGGACACATACACCCTCCCAAGACTAAACCAGGAAGAAGTTGAATCTCTGAATAGACCAATAACAGGCTCTGAAATTGAGGCAATAATTAATAGCCTACCAACAAAGAAAGTCCGGGACCAGACGGATTCACAGCTGAATTCTAGCAGAGGTACAAAGAGGAGCTGGTACCATTCCTTCTGAACTATTCCAATCAATAGAAAAAGAGGGAATCATCCCTAACTCATTTTATGAGGCCAGCGTTATCCTGATACCAAAGCCTGGTTGAGACACAACCAAAAAAAGAGAATTTTAGATCAATATCCCTGATGAATATCGATGCAAAAATTCTCAATAAAATCCTGGCAAACCGAATCTAGCAGCACATCAAAAAGCTCATCCACCACAATCAGCATGGCTTCATCCCTGGCATGCAAGTCTGGTTCAACGTACACAAATCAATAAATGAAATTCATCACATAAACAGAACCAATGACAAAAACCACATGATTATCTCAATAGATGCAGAAAAGGCCTTAGACAAAATTCAACAACATTTCATGCTAAAAACTCTCAATAAACTGGGTACTGATGGAACATATCTCAAAATAATAAGAGCTATTCATGACAGACCCACAGCCAATATCATACTGAATGGGCAAATACTGGAAGCATTCTCTTTGAAAACTGGCACAAACAAGGATGCCCTCTCTCACCACTCCTATTCAACATAGTATTGGAAGTTCTGGCCAGGGCAATCAGGCAAGATAAAGAAATAAAGGGTATTCCATTACGAAAAGAGGCAGTCAAATTGTCTCTGTTTGCAGATGATATGATTGTATATTTAGAAAACACCATTGGCTCAGCCCCAAATCTCCTTAAGCTGATAAGCAACTTCAGCAAAGTCTCAGGATACAAAAATCTATGTGCAAAAATCACAAGCATTCCTATACACCAAGAACAGACAAAGAGCCAAATAATGAGTGAACTCCCATTCACAATTGCTACAAAGAGAATAAAATACTTAGGAATCCAACTTATAAGGGATGTAAAGGGCCTCTTCAAGGAGAACTATAAACCACTGCTCAACGAAATAAAAGAGGACACAAACAAATGGAAGAACATTTCATGTTCACAGATAGGAAGAATCAATGTCATGAAAATGGCCATACTGCCCAAGGTAATTTATAGAATCAATGATATCCCCATCAAGCTACCAATGACTTTCTTCACAGAATTGGAAAAAACTACTTTAAAGTTCATATGGAACAAAAAAAGAGCCTGCATAGCCAAGACAATCCTAAACAAAAAGAACAAAGCTGGAGGTATCACACTACCTGACTTCAAACTACACTACAAGGCTACAGTAACCAAAACAGCATGGTGATGGTACCAAAACAGATATATAGAGCAATGGAACAGAACAAAGACCTCAGCAATAACACCACACATCTACAACCATCTGATCTTTGACAAGCCTGACTGAAACAAGCAATGGGGAAAGGATTCCCTATTTAATAAATGGTGCTGGGAAAACTGGCTAGCCATATGTAGAAAGCTGAAACTGGATCCCTTCCTTACATCTTACACAAAGATTTAATTCAAGATGGATTAAAGACTTAGATGTAAGACCTAAAACCACAAAAACCCTAGAAGAAAACCTAGGCAATACCATTCGGGACATAGGCATCGGCAAAGATTTCATGACTAAAACACCAAAAGCAATGGCAACAACAGCCAAAATAGACAAGTGGGATCTAATTAAAGAGCTTCTGCACAGCAAAAGAAATTATGATCAGAGTGAACAGGCAACCTACAGAATGGGAGAAAAATCTTTGCAATCTACCCATCTGTCAAAGGGCTGATATCCAGAATCTACAAAGAACTGAAACAAATTTACAAGAATAAAACAACCTCATCAAAAAGTGGGCAAACGATATGAACAGACACTTCTCAAAAGAAAACATTTATGCAGCCAACAGATATAGGAAAAAATGCTCATCATCACTGGTCATGAGAGAAATGCAAATCAAAACCACAATGAGATACCATCTCAAGCCAGTTAAAATGGTGATCATTAAAAAGTCAGGAAACAACAGATGCTGGAGAGGATGTGGAGAAGTAGGAACGCTTTTACACTGTTGGTGGGAGTGTAAATTAGTTCAACCATTGTGGAAGACAGTGTGGCAATTCCTCAAATATCTAGAGCTAGAAATACCATTTGATCCAGCATTCCCATCACTGGGAATATACCCAAAGGATTATAAATCATGCTACTATAAAGACAAATGCACATGTATGTTTATTGCGGCACTATTCACAATATCAAAGACTTGGAACCAACCCAAATGTTGATCAATAATAGACTGAATTAAGAATATGTGGCCCATATATACCACAGAATACTATGCAGCCATAACAAAAGATGAGTTCATATCCTTTGCAGGGACATGGATGAAGCTGGAAACCCTCATTCTAAGCAAACTATCACAAGGACAGAAAACCAAACACTGCATGTTCTCACTCATAAATGGGAGTTGAACAATGAGAACACATGGACACAGGGAGGGGAATATCACATACCGGGGCCTGTTGTGGGGTGGGGAGCTGGGAAAGGGATAGCATTAGGAGAAGTACCTAATGTAAATGATGAGCTGATGGGTGCAGCAAACCAACATGGCACATATATACATATGTAACAAACCTGCACGTTGTGCACATGTACCCTAGAACTTAAAGTATAACAATAATTAAATAAATTACATTTCTTCCAACCTATTTATCAGCTACAAAAGGGGGGTTTTTTGATCTCCCTCTCACCATCTACTACCTTATGTCTCAATTTGTCGTGAAATCAAGTAAGGAATGTTTATTCTTAGGGCCATCCTTAAAAAAAAGAAAAAAAAAAAAAGAAAATACCTTGCACTTATCTTTGGTTGATGACCTAATATCTGGAACACTGTTTCTTATTAATAAGTTTGTGGTAGGCTATAAGAAGCTCCATGTAAAACCATGCCTGTTCTTACCTTGAAGCCATACAAAGGGAAAAATCTCAACAATTCTCTTAACAGATTTCTCATTCTCTGTATCTAAAATTTCTTCTTGGTTTTCTTGCAGATATGATATTATTTCACCATAGAATTACATAGCTTGTTTATTTACTATTTTGAAAGCTTACCTCAGGATGAGTAACATCAAGTTTAGTGTTGAAAACAGACAAAACAACACAATATGAAAGTCAAAACCACAAACCAGAGACGACTCCTCCTACATGACTTGTAGTCATGATTAAGTCATGAAAACTTTGTTCTTTTTGAGAGAGAATAAGATCCTGAAGGCCAAATACAATACTTGAAATCCTTCTGTTGAAAGAGGCAGTTTAGGATGCTACCTAGCTAGGTTTCAATTGCCTTGTTTCAGACCAGTGAGTCAAAGTCTCTAAGAGTGAGGGGTGGACATTTGGAATGTATAAAGCTGCCTGGGAGATACTGATGCTCAGGCGGTATGGAGAGCTGGAGCCCCAGGATGTGTCTGTTTTCAGAGTGTCAGAAAATATTCATATTGTTAAAAGTTGATTTTACTATATGTTAATCTAAAGCTGTTACCAATTAAAATTTAATTTATGAAAAAAATATTATAACAATAATGAAGATAAAACAAAAAACCCTATGACCCTTCCAAATAACTGATTTGTTTTAATGTTCTCTCTCTTCAAGTAGTTCTTCTCCAGGCTTCATGGTCCTGTGACCTTTGCAATGTGCTATGTTGATTCAAATAATGAATGGATTCCCTCCAAAATCAATCTGTTGAAACCTGATCTCCACTGCAGTAGAATTAGGAGGTGGGACACTTGGGAGGTGGTTAGCTCATGAGGGTGGAGCCCTCATGGGTGGGATTCGTGCCCTTATAAAAGAGGTTTGAGGGAGCCAGTTTACCCCCTGGGAATGCAAGGACATAGCAAGAAGGTGCCACCTATGAAATAGCACCCACCAGACACCAAATCTATGGGCACCTTGATCTTGGACTTCCCAGCCTCTAGAACTGTGAGAAATGAATTTCTGTCGTTTGTAAATTACCTAGTTTAAGGTATTTTGTTGCAGCAGCACAAGTGGACGAAGAGACAGTGGCACAGGGTCCCAGACTGAGATGGGCCTCATATGGAACATTGGTTTAATGTTCTACTGTCACCGGCTGGAGATTCTTAATAACTTTTTAACAAGAGGCCCCTCATTTTCATTTTGTACTGGGCCTCACAAATTATGTAGCTGGTCATGTCTTTATATATCTGAATATAATTTTACATAGCTGTAATACCAGTGCTTGTATGAATTTATCTTTTTTCACTCAAAATTGTATTTTAAATATTTTTTCTTGCCATTTTATACTGTTACGCTGTTTTCATAATTGATTTTAATGATTTATATAATATTCGATTAATTGTATGTATAATCAAGCTAATATTCCCATACCTTAATATCTCCCATAGTAGGCTGCTTCTTATTTTTTACTGACGTATATTCTATAGCAATGAGAATCTTTGTGCATTTAGCTTTATCTTTTGAAAGTGTTTACATAGAATATATTATCAGGAGGAGGACTACTGTGTTGGGCTGATCTTGCTTTTCAATATGCCTAGGACACAGCCGGTTTGTGCCTGGTGTCTTTATTAATAGTCCCCATCATTGCTGTTAGAAGTGGCATAGTTTGGGCTATATATTTTAGGTTGTTCTTGGCTATGGCCGGTATTATGGGCATTGAGTGCTTTTAGAAGGAAGGACTGATGAAAGCGAATGATCAACATTTGCTTATAGTTGTAATGAGCTATTACAACTCAATAACATTGAGAATAGCCACTTTGGAAAATAAAATATAGTAAAAATATGCCTTCTTTTGAAAAGCCTATCAAAATAGGTTGAAATTCTCCACAATCACACAATTAAGAAAAGTAGAATTAATGAAATAAACAGTAACATATTTTGACTTCTTTATTTTTAGCAAATGTATCGTTATTAATGCACAGTTAATTCAGGCTTATGTTAAAATTTCACTGATCCTAGGAATATCAATTTAAAATTTGTGATAATTATTATTTTTAATAATTTCAACTTTTATTTTAGATTCTAGGGGCACATGTGCAAGTCTATGGCCCGGGTAAAATGAACGATCCTGAGGTTTGGCGTACAATTGCTTCTGCAGAAAGGATTTTAAACAAGGTTTCTGTTTGCTGTATCAAGAAAAAAAGGATGTTTTTAAGTGAAGCAGAAGTGTAAATAAGAGTCAAGGAAGAGGTATTTATATACTTTATAGAATAAATAAAAGGCTTCAGTAACTGCGCTTATGTAGACAAAGTGAAAGGTCTCTGAAAGCTGGGCCTTGTAATGGCTCAGATTGATGCTCTGATTTGCTAACTCAAATAATTCTTACCTATCCGTTAAATTACGTCTTCGTCTAAGTATGACTGCCATGTGCAGTTCTAGTTAGTACATGGACATGACCATGGCAAAGCCTCATTTCCTTGAAAATAGTGCACCATGATTATTGTATTATTTTTCTCTGTTTTAGGCAGGCTTGACCCTTGAATTTGTTTCAAATTCATGGTATTTTGCTTTTGTCCTTGAAGTTAGAGGCCTTATTTCTAGGATCAATGCAAAAACTCAGGTGCTTTTAAGATGTGTGCTTGGGGCCGGGCGCGGTGGCTCACGCCTGTAATCCCAGCACTTTGGGAGGCCGAGGCAGGTGGATCATGAGGTCAGGAGACCGAGACCATCCTGGCTAACACAGTGAAAGCCCGTCTCTACTAAAAATACAAAAAAAAAAAAAAAATTAGCTGGGCATGCTGGCCTATACTCCCAGCTACTCCGGAGGCTGAGGCAGGAGAATGGCGTGAACCCGGGAGGTGGAGCTTGCAGTGAGCCGAGATTGCGCCACTGCACTCCAGCCTGGGCAACAGAGCAAGACTCCATCTCAAAAAAGATGTGTGCTTGGAAATGACCTTTTTGAAACAAAAGTGTATTCAAGGATTTATAGGCCATGGAGATTGCTGGCGTTTCCTCGCTCTGGAAGGAAAGTGTATGTGGAGGTCAGTGGAGTCAGCCCAGGGCAGTTTGTGCTTATTCGGAGATTGAAGTGGTCTGTTGGGCCAGCCAGGGAGCCTGCTACTGGAAGAGTGGAGTCTTGAAGGTTTCATGGGGTGCACAATCCCCATCTTATCTTTGACACCTAGCAGCTCTGTGATCGGGGACAAGTTTCCCATCTTCTCTGAGACTCAGTTTCCTTGTCTGTATATCACTGAGCGAGTTTCTCTGGGAAGTTACTGCAGTGAGTTTGAACTGCATTCGCAAAAGTGAAAGAAAAGATAAGGGATGCCTGAGAGTGGAGACAACCGGGGACAAATCAAGGAAGTTGGAGTTTTGTGTGACTCTCCTCCAGTAGAGCAGAGTCTCATGCCTGAGAAAAAGAGACAGGAGAGAGCTTTGGACAGGATTAGCCATCTTGACTAGCTGGGCCAGAGGGGATGGCTGGCCATTTATGCCCTTGCCAGGGTGCAGGCATCCTTTCGGGCAGTTCAGGCTCCAGAGGGTGTGATCTGGAGGTGACCAGCAGGAGGCAGTGGCCAGAGGGCCTGTACTCACTGTGAGGGCAGAAACTAGAGTAGCAGGGGGAATCTTGCCTCTAAGGAGCAGCCACAGTTGGGCAATAAACTAATTCTAAGCCCGGATCTGGATCTCCATCGTAAGCCTTTAGTGTTTAATTCAGTAGTCTCTAATGTTAAAAGATAAACTGAGGCATGATAAAAAAATTTAAGTGTGTGTTTGAGCAACTTGTGAATCAGGAAGTACCAAACCAAAAGTGGTTTAGGGACTCTTCCAGAAGTGGTTCAGAGTAGAAGGGGAAGGCTTTTACGGGGCAGACAAAGAAGTAGTCCCCCAGATTTGATTGCTTAGTTCTACAGTTGCCACATGTGGTCTATCCTGCTGGAAAATCCCTTGTTATATAGGTTAGTTGCTGGCTTCTTATTGGCTAGCCTTAAGTTTCATTTTTCTTTTAATATGGGCATTTACAAGAAGTAGCCCAAGTTAAAGCTCACTTTTGTTTCTAAATCAAGCAAGGTTAAGGTCACTTATGAATCCTAACTATCTTCGTCTGCTCAAGGATTCTTCAGGCCTCCATTTTAATTATTTCAACACAAAAAAGTCACCTTTCATTTATACATTCTTTTTTTTTTTTTTTTTTTGAGACGGAGTCTTGCTCTGTCACCCAGGCTGGAGTGCCATGGCCGGATCTCAGCTCACTGCAAGCTCCGCCTCCTGGGTTTACGCCATTCTCCTGCCTCAGCCTCCCAAGTGGCTTGGACTACAGGCGCCCGCCACCTCGCCCGGCTAGTTTTTTTTTTTTTTTTTTTGTATTTTTTAGTAGAGAGGGGGTTTCACTGTGTCAGCCAGGCTGGTCTCCATTTCCTGACCTCGTGATCCGCCCTCCGCGCCCTCCCAAAGTACTGGGATTACAGGCTTGAGCCACCACGCCCGGCCTCATTTATACATTCTTTCCTTTATTTATCAAGTGCTGACCAGGTGCCAAACGTTGGGGATAAAGATGGGCCAAAACGCAATCTCTGTCCCTGGAGCTCTCATAGTTTGGGGTAGAGACATTCATTACGGTTTAATGAACATAATAGGGTTTATTCTTAACCACTGTTGCTTGGTTAAATTGACCTTGTCTTGGAAATGATGATCCTGCCCTTCTTTCTAGGAAGCAAGCTGTAAACATAGTCTTTGGTGGCCCAATGTCTGAGTCTGGTGATGCATTAGCTTCGTAATCTAACTCCCACCGCATGGAGCCAGTTTGCCAGACTGGTCCTATCCCACCCATGTTGTATGCTTTCTCCTCCAGCTCTCTCTTGGGAAAGAAGCCTGGAAATCCCTTTCAATTTCCTGATCCCTCTTAGCCCCTGCTTCACAGAACTGGCTTTGGTTTCCTTTGCTTCTTACTGCAGATGGTAGATTGAAGATGTAGTCCTTTATCCTGGTTGCTGTCAGCACTGGGCTAGGCCTTACTCCTGTTAGCCATCCTGTCTAACCTGACCAAGAAGTCCTGATCCTTTTTTTCTGTTTTGCTCATCATAGATCTAACTGCCTCTGGCCATTGACACATACTTGGTGGCAGGGGAAAGTAGTTAAAATTAGGTCAGGCAGCTAGTAAGTGGAAATACCAGGAATTTAAACTCAGGCAGTCGACTCTAGAGTTCATGCTTGTAAGTACCACACCATCTTTCTTTCAACACTGTGTAGGCATTCCTCAATTGTGTCCAGTAGCCAGGATTACTTGCTCTTAGGAAAATGTGGTTCAGTTTATATTACTATTGCTTTGTATACAATCTGATTTTCTCCCTTTTCTTCCCTTCCCTCTCTCCTTGCCTTCCCCTTCCTATATTCCTTTCCTCTCCACTCCTTGGGAACCTTTCAGTATCCTCACAGCATGGCAACTGGCTTCTCCAGAGTGAGCCATCCAAGAGAACAGGTGAAAGCTGCAACGTCTTTTAAGACCTGGCCTCAGAAATCACTCATTGTCACTTCAATATTCCATTGGCCACATAGGGCCATTCCTTATTTAATAAAGGAGAGGGCCAAACAGGTGAATACCAGGGAGTAAGGATTATTGAAAACCATGTTGGAAAATGGTTATCACACTGACTTCCAATTCATTTTCCTAATTTTACCTTCATGTACTTTCTGATGTAACTTTATTTCAAGCCCTTCTGGGGTTCTGTCAAGAAGTCAGGCAACTTTGAGTCCTTGTTTCCATGGCTGCCTCTATGTCCAAATTATGCTGTGCCTCCTTCCCTAAGCACTCTTCTTTCCATCTTTCAGGATTTTCTTGAACTCTCCTGTCTGCCAGTGGACTCCCTCCTGTTCTCTTTCTTGCTTTTTTGTGATTGGCTAGCCAATCAATCAATCATCTATCTATGTGTCTCTATTTCTATACACATATACTATATATACATATATATCGTAGTCTGACTCTAGGGTTCACATATATATATAAAATATATATATATATTTTTTTTTGCCATGGTGATCTTCTTTTATTTTTCTTTTTTAAGTTCAGGAGTACATGTGCACGTTTGCTACACAGGTAAACGTGTATCTTGGGAGTTTATTATACAGATTGTTTCATCACTCGGGTATTAAGCCTAGTGTCCATTAGTTATTTTTCCTGACCCTCTCTCTCCTCCATCCTTCCAACTTCTGATAGGCCCCAGTATGTTTTGTTCTCCTTTGTACACATAAAGAAGTTCTCATCATTTAGCCCCCACTTGTAAGTGAGAATATGCCGTATTCGGTTTTTTGTTCCTGAGTTAGTTTGCTAAGGATAATGATCTCCAGCACCAACCGTGTCCCTGCAAAGGACATGATCTTATCCTTTTTCATGGCTGCGTAGTATTCCATGGTATATATGTGCCACATTTTCTTTATCCAGTCTATCATTAATGGGCATTTAGGTTGATGCTGTGTCTTTGGTATTGTGAATAGTGCTATGATAAACATACACATGCATGTGTCTTTATAATAGAATAATTTGTATTTCTTTGGGGATATACCCAGTAATGGGATTGCTGGGTCAAATGGTATTTCTGATTTTAGGTCTTTGAGGAATCACCACACTGTCTTCCACAATGGTTGAACAAATTTACACTCTCCCCACCAACACTGTATAAGAGTTCCTTTTTCTCTACAGCCTCACCAGCCTCTATTATTTTTTGACTTTTTAATAATAGCCATCCTGACTGGTGTGAGATGGTATCTCATTGTGGTTTTGATTTTCATTTTTCTAATGATCGGTGATGTTGAGCTTTCTTTCATATGACTGTTGGCCACATGTATATCTTCTTTTAAGAAGTGTCTGTTAATGTCCTTTTTTCACTTTTTAATGGGGTTGTTTCTTTTCTTGTAAATTTGTTTAAGTTCCTTGTAGATGTGGAATATTAGACTGTTGTCAGATGCATAGTTTGCAAAATTTTTCTCCCATTCTGTAGGCTGTCTGTTTACTCTGTTGATAGATTTATTTTGTTGTACAGAAACTGTTTAGTTTAATTAGATCCCATTTGTCAATTTTTGCTTTCATTGCAATTGCTTTTGATGTCTTCATCATGAAATCTTTGTCTGTGCCTATGTCCTGAATGGTATTACTTCAGTTATCTTCCAGGGTTTTTATAATTTTGGGTTTTAAATATTTAATTCATCTTGAGTTAATTTTTGTATATGGTGTAAGGAAGGGGTCCAGTTTCAGTTTTCTGCTTATGGCTAGCCTGTTATCCCAGTGCCATTTATTGAATAGGCAATCCATCCCCCATTGCTTGTTTTTGTCAGGTTTGTTTGAAGATCAGATAGTTGTAGGTCTGCAGTTTTATTTCTGGGCTCTCTATACTCCTCCATTGGTCTGTGTGTCTGTTTTTATACCAGTACTATGCTGTTTTGATTACTGTAGCCCTGTAGTATAGTTTAACGTTGGGTAGCACGATGCTTCCAGTTTTGTTCTTTTTGCTTAGAACTGCCTTGGCTATTTGGACTATTTTTTGATTCCATATGCATCTTACAATAGCTTTCTCTAGTTCTGTGAAGAACGTCAATGATAGTTTAATGAGAATAGCATTGAATCTATAAATTGCTTTGGACAGTATGGCCATTTAAACAATATTGATTCTTCCTATCCATGAGCATGGAATGTTTTTCCGCTTGTTTGTGTCATCTCTGATTTCTTTGAGAGGTGGTTTGTTGTTCTCCTTGTAGAGATCTTTCACCTCCCTAGTTCGCTGTATTTCTAGTATTTAATTCTTTTTGTGGCAATTGTGAATGGGAGTTTGTTCATGACTTAGCTCTCACCTTGCCTGTTTTTGGTGTATAGGAATGCTAGTGATTTTTCAGATTGATTTTGTATCCTGAGACTTTGCTGAAGTTGTTTATCAGCTTAAGAAGCTTTTGGGCTGAGACAATGGGGTTTTGTAGATATAGGATCATGTCATCCACAAACAGGGATAGTTTTACTTCCTTTCTTCCTATTTTAGTTGAATGCCCTTTATTTATTTTTCTTACCTGATTATTTGGTCAGGACTTCCAATATTTGTTGAATAGGAGTGGTGAGATGGGGCATCCTTGTCTTGTGCCAGTATTCAAGGGGAATGCTTCCAGCTTTTGCTCACTCAATATGATGTTGGCTGTGGGTTTGTCATGTATGGCTCTTATTATTTTGAGGTATGTTCCTTCAATACCTAGTTTGTTGAGAGTTTTTAACATGAAGGGATACTGAATTTTATCAAAAGCCTTTTCTTCAAAGATAGAGATAACCATGTGGTTTTTGTCTTTCATTCTGTTTATGTGATGAATCACACTTATTGATTTGCATATTTTGAACCAAACTTGCATCCTGAGGATAAAGCCAACTTGATCGTGGTAGATAAGATTTTTGATGTGCTGCTGGATTCAGTTTGCCAGTGTTTGTTGAGGATTTTTGCATTGCTGTTAATCAAATATATGGCCTGAAGTTTTCCTTTTTTGTTGTATCTCTGACAGATTTTGGTATCAGGATGATGCTGGTCTCATAGAATGAGTTAGGGAGGAGGCCCTTCTTCTCAATTTTTTTGGAATAGTTTAAGTAGGAATAGTACCAGTTCATCTTTGTACCTCTGGTAGAATTCAGCTGTGAATCTATCTGGTCCTTGGCTTTTTTTGGTTTGTAGGCTATTTATTATTGTCTCAATTTCAGAATTTGTTATTGGTCTGTTCAGGGATTTAATTTCTTCCTGGTTCAGTAATGGGAGGATGTATGTGTCCAGGAATTTATCAATTTCTTCTAGATTTTCTAGTTTATGTGCATAGAGGTGTTTATAATATTCTCTGATAGTTGCTTGTATTTCTGTGGAATCAGTTATAATATCCCCCTTATCTGTTTATATCTTCTTCCTTTTCTTCTTTATTAGCCTAGCTAGTGGTCTATTTTATTAATTTTTTTTCAAAAAACCAGTTCCTGGATTCATTGATCTTTTGGAAGATTTTTTTGTGTCTCTATCTCCTTCAGTTCAGCTCTGATTTTTGGTTATTTCTTGTCTTCTGCTAGCTTTGGGATTTGTTTGCTCTTGGTTCTCTAGTTCTTTTAGTTGTGATGTTAGATCGTTAACATGAGATCTTCCTAGCTTTTTGATATGGACATTAAGTGCTATACATTTTCCTCTTAACACTGCCTTAGCTGTGTCTCAGAGATTCTGATATGTTGTATCTCTGTTTTCATTAGTTTCAAATAACTTGATTTCTGCCTCAATTTCATTATTCACCTAAAAGTCATTCAGGAGGAGGTTATTCAGTTTTCATATAATTGTATGGTTTTGAGATAATTTCTTAGTCTTGAATTCTAATTTGATTGTACTCTCATCTGAGAGACTATTATGATTTCAGTCATTTTGCATTTGCTGAGGAATATTTCACTTACGATTATTTTAGAGTAAGTGCTGCATGGTGATAAGAATGTATATGTTGTCGTTTTTGGGTAGAGAGTCCTGTAGATACCTATAAGGTCCATTTGATCCAGAGCTGAGTTCAGGTCCTGAATATCTTCATTAATTTTCTGTCTCAGTGATCTGTCTAATATTGTCAATAGGATGTGAATTTCTCCCACTATTATTGTATGGGAATCTAAGGTCTCTAAGAACTTGCTTTATGAATCTTGGTGCCCCTGTCTTAGATGCATATATATTTAGGACAGTTAGCTCTTCTTATTGAATTGAACCCTTTAACATTATGTAACACCCTTTTTTGCCTCTTTTGATCTTTGCTGGTTTAAAGTGTGTGTAGTAGTGCATTCTCAAATTGCTATAAGGAAATATCTGAGACTGGGTAATTTGTAAAGCAAAGAGGTTTAATTGACTCACAGTTCCACATGGCTGGGAAGGTCTCAGGAAACTTACAATCGTGGTAGAAGGTGAAGGGGAAGAAAGGTACCTTCTTCACAGGGTGGCAGAAAGGAGAAGCGCAAGCAGAAAAAATGCCAGAAGCTTATTAGGGCCATTGGATCTTGTGAGACTCACTCATTATCATGAGAACAGCATGGGGAAAACTGTCCCCATGATCTAGTTACCTCTACTCAGTCCTGCCCTTGACATGTGAAGATTATGGGGATTACAATTCGAGGTGAGATTTGGGTAGGGACACAGAGCCAAACCTTATCAGTCTGCTTTGTCAGAAACTAGGATTGTGACCCCTACTTTTTTCTGTTCTCCATTTGCTTGGTAAATTTTCCTCCATTCCTTTATTTTGAGCCTATGTGTGTCATTGCATGTGAGATGAGTTTCTTGAAGACAGCATGCCAAAGAGTCTTGGTTCTTTTTTTTTTTTTTTTTTTTTTTTTTTTTTTTCTGATGCAGAGTCTTGCCAGGGTGGAGTGCATTGGCACCATCTCAGCTCACTGCAGCCTCTGCCTCCCAGGTTCAAGCCATTCTCCCGCCTCAGCCTCCCAAGTAGCTGGGACTACAGGGGCATGCCACCATGCCCAGCTAGTTTCTGTATTTTTAGTAGAGATGGGGTTTTGCCATGTTGGCCAGCCTGGTCTTGAACTCCTGACCTCAAGTGATCCACCTGCCTTGGCCTCCCAAAGTGCTGGGGTTACAGGCATGAGCCACCATGCCCAACTGAGTCTTGGTTCTTTATCCAGCTTGCTACTCTGTGTCTTTTAATTGGGCCATAGTATGCCCCAATACTATGCCCTTTTAATTGGGGTCTAGTGTTGCCATGTATGAATTTGACCCTGTTATCATGATGCTAGCTGATTACTTTGCAGAGTTGTTTATGTAGATGCTTTATAGTGTCACTGGTCTGTGTACTTCAGTGTGCTTTGTACTGGCCAGTAACAGTTTTTCCTTTCCATATTTAGTGCTTTCTTCAGGAGCGCTTGTGAGGCAGGCCTAGTGGTAACGAATTCCCTCAGCATTTGCTTATCTGAAAAGGATCTTATTTTTCCTTCGTTTATGAAGCTTAGTTTGGCTGGATATGAAATTCTGAGTTGGAAATTCTTTCCTTTAAGAATGTTGAATATTGGCCGCCAATCTCTTCTGGTTTGTAGGGTTTCTGCTGAAAGGTCTGCTGTTAGTCTGATGGATGTCCCTTTGTAGGTGACCTAGCCTTTGTCTCTGGCTGCCCTTAACATTTTTTTCTTCCATTTCAGCTTTGGGGAATCTGATAATTATGCGTCTTCAGGATGATCTTCTCATGGAGTATCTTACTGGGGTTCTCTGCATTTCCTGAATTTGAATTTTGGCCTGTCTAGCCAGGTTGGGGAAGTTCTTATGGACGACATCTTGAAATATGTTTTCCAAATTGGTTCTATTCTCCCCTTCTCTTTTAGCTACGCCAATCAATTGTAGATTTGGTCTTTTTACTTAATCTCATATTTTTCAGAGGTTTTGTTTCTTCATTTAAAAAATTTTCCTCTGTTCTTGTCTGCCTGTCTTATTTCAGAAAGATAGTCCTCAAGCTCTGAGATGCTCTCCTCCACTTGGTTTATTCTGCTATTAATACTTGCGATTGCACTATGAAATTCTTGTAGTGTGTTTTTCATTTCTGTCGGGTTGGTGATGTTCCTCTCTATACTGGCTATTTTGTCTGGCAGCCCCTGCAATGTTTTAGCATGGTTTTTATCTTCCTTGCATTGGGTTACAATGTGCTCCTTTAGCTCACTGAAGTTTATTTTTATCCACATTCTGAATTCTACTTCTGTTATTTAAGCCATCTCAGCCTCAGCCCAGTTCCAAACCCTTGCTGGAGAGGTGATGTGGTCATTTGGAGGAAAGTGGGCACTCTGGCTTTTTGAGTTTTTAGTGTTCCTGTGCTGATTCTTTTTCATCTTTGTGGGCTTATCTACCTTCAATCTTTGAGGTTGTTGGATGGGGTTTTTTTTTTTTGGATTCTTTTTCCTTTTAGCAGTATGGCCACTTTTCCATGGGACTGCTGTGGTTTGCTGGGGGTCTGCTCTAGTCATCTCAGTTTTTCCAGAACCTGGAGGTATCACCAGTGATGGCTGTGAAACAGCAAAGATGGCAGCCTACTCCTTCCTCTGGGGGCTCTGTCCCAGCAAGGTGCAGACCTGTTGCTGGCCTGAACACACCTGTAGGAGATAGCTGGAGACCCTAGTTGTGAGGTCTCACCCAGTCAGGAGGAATGGGATTGGGGACTCACTTAAATAAGCAGTCTAGCCATTCTTTTGTAGAGCCACTGTGCTGTGCTGGGGTACCACTTCCACCCCTGGATAGCTTGCGATCTTCCAAGGACACATAGTGGAACATCTAAGTTGTGAAAACAGCAAAGATGGTGGCCCACCCCTCCCTCTTGGAACTCTGTCCCACGGATAAATCAAATCTCTGGCCAGAGAACATGGATAAGGGTGGCTGGAGGCCCTGGTTGGGAGGTCCCATCCAGTGAGGAGAAATGGATCAGAGACCTGCTTAAAGAAGCAGTCTGGCTATGTTTTGGTAGTGCAGCTCTGCTGTGCTGGGGGATCCCTTGTGACTCATCAGTTTAGTTCATATATATATAAATGTTTGGTTGCCCAATGCCTGAGTCTGTGTGTGTGTGTATGTGTGTGTGTGTGTGTGTGTGTGTATATATATATGTATATATATTTGTATACCTTCACGATGATTAGTAGGGGGGTCCTAGGAGGAAGAAAAGAAAATTTGGTCACTTGTCATTTTTAACTTGAAGGCAGAAATTGTGTTTTTTAATGCAGCTCACGGAATGGGACATAATTTTATTTCATAGACTAACTTTCTGATTATCTCTATGAAAAAATTGTCTTTTCCTTCTAATAGCTAAGAACAACCAGTTAATCTAATTGATATTGAGGGATTTTTAAAAACCCATTTCTCTATAAAACATAAATAATACTATGTACAGTATGGTGCTTGACATTTAAATTTTGTTAGTCTTTTTTTGATATTAATGTAAAACTAAGACTGCAATTTATAATTGGCTTCATGCTGAGAGGTGGACACTATATTTTAGAAGCTGAAAAAAAAGATGAGTTTGATGAGTGGTGAGCCTGTCATTTTCGTGGCTGAAGCAACTCTATAATGTACTTTAAAAAAATCATTAGAAACATCTTTCCTCACCAAATACAATTCTCTTATAAATATTTATAGCTCTCCATTTTTATTTCAGAGGCCCTCATTTGCCTGATGCAGAGCTCTAGTTTTCTTGGTTAATAACGGGCACACATTTTTCTTTTGAAACAAGAAAGAAACCAAATTGAAAAAAGCCCAAAATATCTGCTGTTAGAGTTACTTCCACATTAAAAAAATTTCCTCTTTTTTTCTAGAACACACCATCAACCACTAAGCAGTAATTCATGTTTGTTGTTTGAAAAAAATTGAAAACTACACACATAACCAGAAATAAAAGTAATAAACAGAAACAACCCACAATTTTGCCACTTCCACTAGGTACATATCCCTTTAGATTTCTTTTCTGCACATATGCCCCATGTATTAATTTTGTCATTTAATGATTTATTATGGTAATCTTTCCTTATTAAGATATATAAGCCTAAATAATCAATTTTAATGTCAGCATAGTCATCCAGTTTGTAAATACAATAATATATTTAACCAACTTCCTACTAATGGACATTTAGGTTATTACAAAATTTTCATTGTAATAAACAATGCTGTGATGAATATTCATGTGTATATATACACACATACACATATACACAGGTATGTATATACACACATACTAGTTCATTGACTAGTTCTGAATGATAGATCCTTTGAAGTAGAATTTGTAGGTTGCAGGATATTGACATTTCATGTTGTCAACTTAACCTCCAGAAGGGTGGAAATATTTCCGCAACCACAAACATGTACTCCCATGAATCCCCAGTTCGCCACACCCTCTCCAGCACTGATAAATCATTCTTTTAATATTTTCCAATGACGAGTTTTCCATTTCCACCTCCAAATGTACTCCCCACCCTTCCCCACCCTGCCCTTTGGAGCATTTGTGGGCTCTGTGACCTCTGGCTTCCTTACAGGTCAGCCAATGGAGCCATTGGCGGGACAAGCACAGATGGAAGCAGAGCGAGGTCGAGGCAATTATTCCTTTGCCTCCTTTCTGCCAGGTTGATGGTGGGTGGGCTGTATCCTTCTACCAAAGGCTACAGCTTCTATCTGGTGGTCTCTACTAATTCTAGATTCCAGCAACTTCTCCCACCCTTTTCCATTCTGACCTAGGGTGGGAAATGGGTCTCTCCTAGGCTGTTGCTAGCCCTGGGGTGCTTCATCACCCGTGGCTGATTTCCCTTAGCCTTGTCCACACTTTTGTAAAATGTCCTCTTACTAAACTCCTCCAGTTACCCTGCTTGAGTGTGCCATCTGTTTTTTGCCAGGACCTTGGCTAATAGATGTGAAAAACATCTCATTTTTATGGTAACACTTTGCCTCATATATTACAATTTCTCTGGCCCCATTTTGAAATTTAATCTTGTTTTCAGCATTGTCGCAGTTCAGTGTTAAATAGCTTTCTGCAGTCAGATTTATTGGCCTTTTTCAGGTTATATTGCATTTGGGCAGTTTTTCTATGCCTTGATTATGGGTAGTTTTCCTTCTGTATGCTTATAATTACATTTTAATATTTATATTTATAGTTCATTTGAATTTTATTCTGAAAGAAGGTATGAATTAGGGATAAAATTTTCTTTTTCTGTTTGACCACAGATTTTTCTCCAGTTTCCTGGCAATATTTACGGAATAACTACCATTTGTCCACTGACTCAAAGTCCCTCCCTATGACCATTAACCACTTATTTATTCTGTTGTTTCATTGATTTTTCTGGCTCCCTTGCCAAGCCCTTTTCATTTTTATAGCTTATTTACTTACTTACTTACTTACTTACTTACTTACTGAGACAGGGTCTTGCTCTGTCACCCAGGCTGGAGTGCAGTGGTGCCATCTCAGCTCACTGTGCTCAGCCTCCAAGGCTCAAGTGATCCTCCCATCTCAGCCTCCCAAGTAGCTGGCACCACAGCTAATTTGTTTTTGCATGTTTTGCAGAGATGGGGTCTCTCCATCTTGCCCAGGGTGGTCTCAAACTCCTGGACTCAAGTGATCCACCCACCCTGGACTCCCAAAATGCTGGGTTTATAGACATGAGCCACCACACTCAGCCTGTAACTTTAAAATATATTTAAAAATCTGCTATAATAAGTTTCTCTTATCATTCTTTTTCAGAAAATTCCTGGATATTCAATTTTCATGTTTTTTATTCTTCTAATAAAACTGGGAATTTTTTTTTGTCTCTCCTCTCAAATTTTCTTACAATTTTATTTGGTATTCTATTATATTCACATATTATTTTGCAGAGAATTAATATATCTTCAATTTTGAGTCTTCCAATCCAGAAATATGGTCAATGTACATTCACTTAAGTCTTTTAATGTCTCAGTAAAATTTCTTTACACATACCTTATACAATTCTTCTTTATGATTAAAAATAAATGGTCATTACTGTTGTAGAATTTTTATTCTTGTTATAAGCAGATGAAGTGCGAGAAAGACAGAATTATTCCTATTCACATTTTGAAAAATCACTAGCAGGTATAAACTCATAAGCCACTTTGTAAAGCATTTCAGTATTTTTTCTAACATTTATACTCACAGTAACTGAACCAGCAATTTCTTTTTTTTTTTGAGACGGAGTCTCGTTGTGTCACCCAGGCTGGAGTGCAGTGGCTGGATTTCAGCTCACTGCAAGCTCCGCCTCCCGGGTTCACGCCATTCTCCTGCCTCAGCCTCCAGAATAGCTGGGACTACAGGCGCCCGCCACCTCGCCCGGCTAGTTTTTTGCATTTTTTAGTAGAGACGGGGTTTCACTGTTAGCCAGGATGGTCTCGATCCTGACCTCGTGATCTGCCCGACTCGGCCTCCCAAAGTGCTGGGATTACAGGCTTGAGCCACCGCGCCCGGCTGAACCAGCAATTTCATAGTAATCTATAGTTATAAAGACTAATTGTTAATTCACAAATATATAATAGATTTCCACTTCTAAGACCATATAGTATCTTAACATGTAGTACCTTAAAGATTTAGCACTTCAAATCTTAGCAAATATTTGTGGCATACTAACCAAAGAGGGTAGAAATTCATATACACAAATTAATTACATATAAAAATAAAAACTCCAAATACATACATTTTCAGATGAGCAATTCCAATTCTAAAAAAAAATGCATGCAGTTCGAATAGCCCTAGATTTTCCAAAGCTCTTGCTAAAATGTGAACAACATTTACCGCAATAAGATGAACACTAAACATTAGCTTGAGATAATTTAAGCACAGTTAACATGTAACTTTTTTTTTTTTTTTTTTTTTTTTTTTTTTTTTTGGAGACAGAGTTTTGCTCCGTTACCCAGACTGGAGTGCAGCGGTGCTATCTCAGCTTACCACAACCTCCACCTCCCAGGTTCAAGCAATTGTCCTGCCTCAGTCTCCCAAGTAGCTAGGATTATAGGCATGTGCCACCACGCCCAGCTAATTTTTGTGTTTTTAGTAGAGACAGCATTTCACCATGTTGGCCAGGTTGGTCTCAAACTCCTGATCTCAGGATTTTAGGTGTGAGCCACTGTGGCCGGCCAACATGTAACTTTTTAAAAGTTACCTCTAATTTACTTTCAAAATGAGTTCAGCATTGTTTTAGAAAATTATGAATGTTAAAAGCTCTTTATAGATATATCAAACTAAATTTCTAAGTAGTGTTAAGTTTTTTTATGGCACATCTAAATTTTATATGCATTGTTTTAAATTTTTGAATTTAGTTAACAAACTTTTCTTTTCATTGCTAATGTTTCAATTATTTGTAGGATGTAACATATATATTGTCCGTATTTAGCAAATTGATAAACTGAGATATGGGAAGATTAAGTGGCTTATAACATTATGTTTGGTCACTGCCTTATTTTAGGTTTTCTACACCTTTGACTTTTACAATCGCAGGAGTATTTTTGCCAGTCTATCATCTCTCCAGATTATTGATCTTGGCCCTTTGTGCAGTGACTTCTTTAAGGATAAGTTAGAGCATATACTTCTTGCTCAAAGGACTCAAAGGAAAATGAGAACTTCCCAAGGTTCTTCCATTTCTGGAGTGATCTTATAATGTCTATATTTTTATTCAGATTCCTTTGGTATGTCTGTCCCTTTTGTAATTTGAGACCTTAGTCAAACATGTCTCTTCCTCTCCTATTTTCCTATTCTGCCCACACTGTTCTATCCTCTTCCTCACCTCTTGAAAACCTACCCAAACTGAAAGTGGAGGCGCTTACACTAACTCTTTCATTATGTTTTTGTTGATTTTTTTCTTACCTGAAACAAACACTTCAGTTTTTCATGCCATTTTCTTTGAGACTCTCGTATATATTTAACAATTTTTTGTTAATTTTTTAGTGCATAGATTTTAAGAATCCTTCATAATAGACACCTGAATGGCAGGTAGAATCTCATGTTTATCTGTCGGTGCCTCATGATGCCTAACATAGTTCAGTTCTTACAAATAGCAGTTTGTAGAACTGAGTGGTATTTTCCAATGCTAAGATTCACTGTATAATGTTGACATTAGACACAGTACTCTTCCAATGATGGAATGATTTAGTTATTGTAATTAGAGAGGAATATTTTACTACTCTAAATTTAGTGAAGATATTCATCATAAATAATTCTGTGGATGGTTGTAATGGGAAATCATCAATTGTTTAGTATGAGTAATTTTTACTTTTGCACTATTTCCTAAAAGCAAACATCATGTAGTCATTTTTGTAGTGGATTGTTGTGGCTATCATTTCAGAGGATTGGCATTGGCTTCAGCTCTTGTTATCACTAGGTAGAATAATTTTACGAGATACTTTCCAGTAGGTGGAAAATAATTTGGCTGGTTAATAAAATTTTTTTCTAATGTTAAAAGAAGGCAATTCTACAAGATAAGATGTGGCTTAGCACTTTTCACATTAAACTAGCTCTAAATGAGGAAGTATTTCTAGAAGGATTTTCAACATGAATCTCATCAACTTTTAACTGGGTACACTTGAGCACAAGCATGCTGGACAGTGCTTAACTGCTGGACACAGCCTCATTTATTTTGATTTAGTAGGAGAGAATATGATTTAAAAAACAGCAATGGATCAATGGGAAGGGAAAATTTCAGCTTCTTTAGGGGTTAGTGAATATAGATGAAATTTTTGCCTGTTTTTCAATAAAATTTGGTTTGAACTTCTACCTGATCTTCAAATGATTCAGGCAGAAAAATGGCAAAATTTAAAACTCAGATAGCAATGGATCGTTATCAATATCCTATGCATTCCAAGGGCATAAAACATTCATTTTATAAATTTATGTTTTCCTTACATATTTAAATTGTATGTAATTGTTTTGAATTGGTTCAATTACAACAAAATGAATTAAGCCTGCTTTTTCATGTCTTTGAAGGAAGGAATTCCTAGCTTGTGTGCTGTCAAAATATCTTCTTTTCTTTTCTTTTTCTCCCCTCCCCTCCCTTCTCCTCCCCTCCCGTCTCTTCTCCTCTTTTTGAGACAGAGTTTTGCTCTTGTTGCCCAAGCTGGAGTGCAATGGCATGATCTCGGCTCACTGCAACCTCTACTTCCCGGGTTCAAGCAATTCTCCTGCCTCAGCCTCCCAAGTAGCTGGGATTACAGGTGCACGCCACCATGCCTGGCTAATTTTTTGTATTTTTAGTAGAGACAGGGTTTCACCATGTTGACCAGGCTGGCCTCAAACTCCTGACCTCAGGTGATCTGCTCACCTCAGCCTCCCAAAGTGCTGGGATTACATGCATGAGCCACCACGCCCAGCCAAAAATATCACTTTTCTAGACAAGACAGAAGAATGTGGAAAAAATATATATGTTGAAAATCAGACCTGAGTTTCAAGTCATCCTCTGCCCCTTAATAACTGGGAGACCTTGACAAAGTTACTTCACCTAAGGCTCAATTTCTTCTCCTGTAAAAATCAGGATAATTCCTGCTTCATATAGTTGTTCTGTGAATAAAAAGTGCTATATATAGAAAATGCTTACTATTGGCTGGTACATAGTAGGAGTTCAAAAATTGATAGCTATTTTAGTAGCTAAAGTGCTCATATAATTATTAGAACTTTAAAAATCAATAACATGTTTAGTAGGAAACTTAACGAGTGAGGAATAGCTGAAAAAAGCAAGAAAGTAGATGTATTTTATATTTTGGCCTAATGGAGATATTACAGAAAACAGAAAGTTTCCTTTGAGAGAAAAAACGAAAAACAAGGCATTTCTTAGTGGATGGAGGATTTCTGTGCAAGGAGCAGTCCTTGCATCCACCTTTTGGGTGGTGCTGGATTTACCATCTTCGTGGTTCCACAGCAAGTGACTGTACCCATCAACCTTGGGTATGTGATGTCATTTACTGCTTCCTAGTTTAAACATAGTTTTCCAGCAGGACAGTATGCACATTGCTTTATTGTACCAAATTTGTTTCACATTCCAAAATTGGCAGGAATTCTCCATGCGCTTGGGTATAATAGCATCTCTTGATATGATAATTATCATCTAGTTGTCTATATTTATGTATCTACCTAACTACAAGAGAAACTTTGCAGCAGAATATCTGTCTTTTTATTTTTGCTTTTTACTGTTATCATACTGTAGAACACATTCATAATAGTTTAAATAATTTCCTGGGGGAGTTAATTTGGCTAAGTCATTGTTCTTTTTTTGGTGCTTCAGTTTCTCTTTGACTCTCATGGAATGTTTGCTTTTGCCCTTTGGGTGTTTAAAGACCACATTTTGTAGCCCCAGTGTTCTTTCTAATTATAGAAGTGACATAAGAAAAACAGAAAGTATGTAAGAAGTGGAGAACAGAGTCATTAAGGGAGAGTCTAGAGCAGAGAGATGTCAAAGAGTTTAGTTGGGAATTTAAGGAAATTAATGAATAACTCATCTGGGACTTAGAGATATTGACTTAAATAGTAACTAATACATTGATATAGCATAAAATTTAAAATATTGCTGTTCTTGGAAAAAAATAGTATGGTACAAATAATGGGGCAAAATTATTATAGTCTTCACCTTAGTATTCTTGAGAGAAGTCAGGCAAGGGGAAGAGTACTCTATGAAAATTAAAAAAAAAAAATTCCATGGAAATGTTAAAATGTGAAGAAGAAAATTTAATGATTAATACAGGGGGAAGCGATCCGTTCCAAGATGGCCAAATAGGAACAGCTCCAGTCTGCAGCTCCCAGCGTGATAGACGCAGAAAAGGGGTGATTACTGCATTACCAACTGAGGTACCTGGTTCATCTCACTGGGACTGGTTGGACACTGGGTGCAGCCCACGGAGGGCAAACCAAAGCAGGGCGGGGTACCACCTCACCCAGGAAGCGCAAGGGGTTGGGGGATTTCCCTTTCCTAGCCAAAGGAAACCAGGACAGGCTGTACCTGGAAAAACAGGACACTCCTGCCCTAATAATGTGCTTTTCCCAAGGTCTTAGCAACTGGCGGACAAGAAGATTCTCTCTTGTGTCTGGCTCGGCAGGTCCTGTGCCCACGGAAGCTTGATCACTGCCATTGTAGTGGTCTGAGATCAAACTGTGAGGTGGCAGTCTGGATTGGGGAGGGGCGTCCACTGTTGCTGAGGCTTGAATAGGTAAACAAAGAGGCTGGGAAGCTTGAACTGGGCGGAGCCCACTGCAGATCAGCATGGCCTACTGCGTCTATAGACTTCACCACTGTGGGCAGGGCATATTTGAACAAAGGCAACAGACAGCTTCTGCAGATGTAAACGTTCCTGTCTGACGCTTGAAGAGAGCAGTGGTTCTCCAAGCATGGCGGTTGAGCTCTGAGAATGGACAGACTGCTTCCTCAAGTGGGTCCCTGACCCCCATGTAGCCTAATGGGGAGACACCTCCCAGCAGGGGCTGACAGACACCTCATATAGGCGGGTGCCCCTCTGGGACGAAGCTTCCAGAGGAAGGATCAGGTAGCAATATTTGCTGTTCTGCAATATTGGCTGTTCTGCAGCTTCTGCTGGTGATACCCAGGCAAACAGGATCTGGAGTGCACCTCCAGCAAACTCCAACAGACCTGCAGCTGAGAGACCTGACTGTTAGAAAGAAAACTAACAAACAGAAAGGAATAGCATGAACATCAACAAAAAGGACATCTACACCAAAACCCCATCTGTAGGTCAGCAACATCAAAGACCAAAGGTAGATAAAACCACAAAGATGGGAAGAAACCAGAGCAGAAAAGCTGAAAATTCTAAAAACCAGAGCACCTCTTCTCTAAAGTATTGCAGCTCTTCGCCAGCAATGGAACAAAACTGGATGGAGAATGACTTTGACGAGTTGACAGAAGTAGGCTTCAGAAGGTCAGTAATAACAAACTTCTCCGAGCTAAAGGAGGATGTTTAAACCCACTGCAAGGAAGATAAAACCTTGAAAAAAGGTTAGATGAATGGCTAACTAGAATAAACAGTGTGGAAAAGAACTTCAATGACCTGAAGGAGCTGAAAACCATGGCACGAGAACTTCATGAGGCCTGCACAAGCTTCAATAGCTGGTTCGATCAAGTGGAAGAAGCGTGTCAGCGATTGAAGATCAAATGAATGAAATGAAGTGAGAAAACAAGGTTAGAGAAAAAAGAGTAAAAAGAAATGAACAAAGCCTCCAAGAAATATGGAACTATGTGAAAAGACCAAATCTACATTTGATTGGTGTACCTGAAAGTGAGAGGGAGAATGGAACCAAGTTAGAAAACACTCTTCAGGATATTATCCAGGAGAACTTTCCCAACCTAGCAAGGCAGGCCAACATTCAAATTCAGGAAATACAGAGAACACCACAAAGATACTCCTCGAGAAGAGCAACCCCAAGACGCATAATTGTCAGATTCACCAAGGTTGAAATGAAGGAAAAAATGTTAAAGGCAGCCAGAGAGAAACGTTGGATTACCCACAAAGGGAAGCCCATCAGACTAACAGCGGATCTCTGGGCAGAAACCCTATAAGCCAGAAGAGAGTGGGAGCCAATATTCAACATTCTTAAAGGAAAGAATTTTCAACCCAGAATTTCTTATCCAGCCTATCTAAGCTTCATAAGTAAAGGAGAAATAAAATCCTTCACAGACAAGCAAATGCTGAGAGATTTTGTCACCACCAGGCCTGCCCTACAAGAGCTCCTGAAGGAAGCACTAAACATGGAAAGAAACAACCAGTAGCAGTCACTGCAAAAACACGCCAAATTGTAAAGACTATCAATGCTAGGAAGAAACTGCATCAATTAATGGGTGAAATAAACAGGTAGCATCATAATGACAGGATCAAATTAACACATAACAATATTAACCTTAAATATAAATGGGCTAAATGCCCCAATTAAAAGACACAGACTGACATATTGGATAAGTAATCAAGACCCATCTGTGTGCTGTAATAAGGAGACCCATCTCATGTGGAGAGACACACATAGGATCAAAATAAAGGGATGGAGGAAGATCTACAAAGCAAATGGAAAGCAAAAAAAAAAAAAAAAAGTGGGGGTTGCAATCCTAGTTTCTGATAAAATAGACTTTAAACCAACAAAGATCAAAAGAGACAAAGAAGGCCATTGCATAATGGTAAAGGGATCAATTCAATAAGAAGAGTTAACTATCCTAAATGTATATACACCCAAGACAGGAGCACCCAGATGCATACATAAAGCAAGTCTTTAGAGACCTAAAAAGAGACTTAGACTCCCACACAATAATCATGGGAGACTTTAACACCTCATTGTCAATATTAGACAGATCAACGAGACACAAAGTTAACAAGGATATCCAGGACTTGAACTCAGCTCTGCACCAAGCAGACCTAAAAAGACATCTGCAGAACTCTCCACCTCAAATCAACAGAATATACATCCTTCTCAGCACCACATCACACTTATTCCAAAATTGACCACATAGTTGGAAGTAAGGCACTCCTCAGCAAATGTAAAAGAACAGAAATCACAACAAACTGTCTCTCAGACCACAGTGCAATCAAATTAGAACTCAGGATTAAGAAACTCACTCAAAATCATGCAACTACATGGAAACTGAACAACCTGCTCTTGAATAACTACGGGATACCTAACAAAATGAAAGCAGAAATAAAGATGTTCTTTGAAACCAATAAGAACAAAGACACAATGTACCAGAATCTCTGGGACACATTTAAAACAGTGTGTAGAGGGAAATTTATATCACTAAATGCCCACAAGAAAAAGCAGCACAGATCTAAAATCGACACCCTAACATACAATTTAAAGAACTAGAGAAGCAAGAGCAAAAAAATTCAAAAGCTAGCAGAAGACAAGAAATAACTAAGATCAGAGCAGAACCGAAACAGATAGAGCCAAAACCCCTTCAAAAATTCAATAAATCCAGAAGCTGTTTTTTTGAAAAGATCAACAAAATTGATAGATTGCTAGCAAGACTAATAAAGAAGAAAAGAGAGAAGAATCAGAGAGACACAATAAAAAATGATAAAGGGGATATCACCACTGATCCCACAGAAATACAAACTACCATCAGAGAATACTATAAATACCTCTATGCAAATAACTAGAAAATCTAGAAGAAATGGATAAATTCCTGGACACATACACCCTCCCAAGACTAAACCAGGAAGAAGTTGAATCTCTGAATAGACCAATAACAAGCTCTGAAGCGGTTGGTAGGTAATAATTAATAGTCTACCAACCAAAAAAAGCCCAGGAACAGACAGATTCACAGCCGAATTCTACTAGAGCTACAAAGAGGAGCTGGTACCATTGTTTCTGAAACTATTCCAGACAATAGAAAAAGAGGGACTCCTCCCTAACTCATTTTATGAGGCCAGCATCATCCTGAAACCAAAGCCTGGCAGAGAAACAAAAAAAGAGAATTTTAGACCAATATTCCTGATGAGTATCGATGCAAAAATCCTCAATAAAATACTGTCACACCAAATCCAACAGCACATCAAAAAGCTTATCCACCACAATCAAGTTGGCTTCATCCCTGGGAGGCAAGGCTGGTTCAACATATGCGAATCAACAAACATAATCCATCAAATAAACAGAACAAATGACAGAAACCACATGATTATCTCAATAGATGCAGAAAAGGCCTTTGACAAAATTCAACAGTGCTTCATGCTAAAAACTCTAAATAAACTAGGTATTGATGCAGCGTATCTTGAAATAATAAGAGCTATTTATGACAGACCCACAGCCAATGTCATACTGAATGTGCAAAAACTGGAAGCATTCCCTTTTCAAACAGGCACAAGACAGGGATGCCCTGTCTCACCACTCCTAATCAACATAGTATTGGAAGTTCTGGCCAGGGCAATCAGGCAAGAGAAAGAAATAAAGCATATTCAATTAGGAAAAGAGGAAGTCAAATTGTCTCTATTTGCAGATGACATGATTGTGTATTTAGAAAACCCCATAGTTTCAGCCCAATATCTCCTTAAGCTGACAAGCAACTTGAGCAAAGTCTCAGGATGCAAAATCAATGTGCTAAAATTACAAGCATTCGTATACACCAATAACAAACGAACAGAGAGCCAGATCATTAGTGCACTCCCATTCACAATTTCTACAAAGAGAGTAAAATACCTAGGAATCCAACTTACAAGGGATGTGAAGGACCTCTTCAAGGAGAACTATAAACCACTGCTCAATGAAATAAAAGAGTACACAAACAAGTGGAAGACCATTCCATACTCATGGATAGGAAGAATCGATATCATGAAAATGACCATACTGCCTAAGCTAATTTATAGATTCAATGCCATCCCCATCAAGCTACCACTGACTTTCTTCATAGAATTGGAAAAAACTACTTCAAAGTTCATATGGAATCAAAAAAGAGCCCATATAGCCAAGACAATCCTAAGCCAAAAGAACAAAACTGGAGGCATCACGCTACCTGCCTTCAAACTATACTACAAAGCTACAGTAACCAAAACAGCATGGTACTGGTACCAAAACAGATATATAGAGCAATGGAACAGAACAGAGGCCTCAGAAGTAACACTACACATCCTCAACCATCTGATCTTTGTTAAGCCTGACTGAAACAAGCAATGGGGAAAGGATTCCCTATTTAATAAATGGTGCTGGGAAAACTGGCTAGCCATATGTAGAAAGCTGAAACTGGATCCCTTCCTTATAGCTTATATAAAAATTTATTCAAAATGGATTAAAGACTTATATGTTAGACCTAAAACCATAAAATCCCTAGAAGAAAACCTAGACAATACCATTCAGACCATAGGCATGGGCAAGGACTTCGTGACTAAAACATCAAAAGCAATGGTAACAAAATCCAAAATAGACAAATGGGATCTAATTAAACTAAAGAGCTTCTACACAGCAAAAGCAACTACCATCAGAGTGAATAGGCAACCTAGAGAATGGGAGAAAACTTTTGCAATATGCCCATCTGACAAAGGGCTGATATCCAGAATCTACAAAGAACTGAAATAAATTTACAAGAAAAAAACAACCCCATCAAAAAGTGGGCAAAGGATATGAACAGGCACTTCTCAAAAGAAGACATTTATGCAGCCAACAGACACATGAAAAAATGCTCATCGTCACTGGTCATCAGAGAAATGCAAATCAAAATCACAATGAGATACCATCTCACACCAATTAGAATGGCATACATTAAAAAGTCAGGAGACAACAGATGCTGGAGAGGATGTGGAGAAATAGGAACGCTTTTATATTGTTGGTGGGAGTATAAATTAGTTCAACCATTGTGGAAGACAGTGTGGTGATTCTTCAAGGATCTAGAACTAGAAATACCATTTGACCCAACAAACCCATTATTGGGTATATACCCAAAGGATTATAAATCATGCTGCTATAAAGACACATGCACACGTATGTTTATTGCAGCACTATTCACAGTAGCAAAGACTTGGAACCAACCCAAATGTCTGTCAATGATAGACTGGATTAAGAAAATGTGGCACATATACACCATGGAATACTGTGCATCCATAAAAAAGGATGAGTTTATATCCTTTGTAGGAACATGGATGCAGCTAGAAACCATCATTCTCAGCAAACTATCAGAAAGACCAAAGATCAAACACTGCATGTTCTCACTTATAGGTATGAATTGAACAATGAGAACACTTGGACACAGGGTGGGGTACATCACACACTGGAGCCTGTTGTGGGGTGGAGGCCTAGGGGAGGGATAGCATTAAGAGAAATACCTAATGTGAATGATGAGTTGATGTGTGCAGCAAACCAATATGGCACATGTATACCTATGTATCAAACCTGCACATTGTACACTTGTATCCTAGAAGTTAAAGTATAATAAAAAAAATCGAAGAGAGGAGTATAGAATAAGTATTAATAAGATGTATTGCTGTTTGAGTAAAAATGGTGTAGTTTGAGTAGAAAATTCTTGCAGTTTGATAGGGAAAATGACTATTTTTTCTCTACCATTGAAATAATATGAGAAATCAAGTAACACGTAGAAGAGCTATACTAAAATAGAAAGTACAATAATTTTGGTAAGTAGAAAGGGACAGAAACAAGAGTTCTTAGATGATATAATGTATAAAGAGAAATTTACTACAGTTGATGAATGAGTGCTCTTAAAAGAGAATGAATGTTTCTTTTTTTTTGTAGTTATCTTGGAACTCACGAGAGCATGACAATATTTCTTTCACATTCAGAAAACAGAGGCTACATATATCTGAATTAGTTAAAAACCACTCTGAATGCTCAAAAGTAGAAAATTGGTTAGCTTCCATATATTGGAGACCTCTGCTATATTCAAATGAAGATGAAGATAAGCAATGTCTGCCACAGACAGACATTTATGAGATATTTTAGGTGAACAACATAGATAACAGACAATATGCATAACATTTTTTTTGGTAAAGAAATTATATATATATTATGTATATATATATAAACATATATATATGTTTATTGAGTATATTACATGCTAGGCAGTATTCAGAACTCTGTGTAGGTATTTGTAAATAGGACAGATATGCTCCCTGCTCTCCTGGCATTTAAAATCTAGAGAAAAAGGAAACACTTAACAAGTAAATGGATAAATAATTAGATGATGATAACTGCTCAGAAGGAGATAAGCAGGATATGAGTACGCTGTGACGCCAAATGATATGGTGGAGGCAGGCGCTACTTAGATGAGCTGGTGGGTTGAGTGAAGCCTCTGTCAGGGAGAGTGGTGATATTTAATCTGACATTTGAAAGAAGGGAGAGAGGCACGCTTTGACAGCCAGGAGAAGAATATGAAAAGTGTGGAAATGAAAAGAATATGCACAGACAACACTTAAAATTTTTTTCTATCTACCTTTCCTGATAACACTTAAACTTTTTTTGAACTCAAGGGATGTGGATTCCGGGAATAGTTTTGTAGAAGTGGAATATACTAGAGTAAGTTTGTTTCTTTCAATACTTGCATCATAAAATCTTTAGAACAGTCATTCTGCTATTTGAACATCTTTTTGCAATTAGGGAAAAAAGTAATAAAGGTTAGGAAAAAGATGTCCAAACTGTAAATGGCCAGAGGTTGAGTCCTTTGGAATTGGCAAACTGAACGTTATTAAAGATATAATGAAGGGAAATTTTCACAGGGAAAACAGTAAGATGAGAATTTGAGAGGTGGAAATAAATAAGCAGCAACTATAAGGTATGTTATTAGTTGCTAAATTTTGGTGGATGGAAATTACAGAGCAATGAGAAGGTAAAATGTGACCACAAAGTAATGCCAAATTTTTATTGAATTGAGTTCATCTTATTTCATCATTTGAAAATCCCAATTTACAGAAAAAGGAACAACTCCTCACCAGTCTGGCAGGGCTCATCTTATGCCCCGTTTCCTTCATGGAACCTTCCTGACTATTCTAGCACAGTTTTAGTGTTTGTTGTTGGAATTTTTATAGCATTTATAATAATACTATCATTTACAATATGGCAATCAATACTAGCACTTGGTCAGGGCTAGCTTATTTTCTATTTGTTTTATGAACATGCCTTCTTCCAAAGAAAAGTTACACCTTCTTAAATATTTCCATGGACTCAGCAGTTGTGACCATATAAAAAGTGCTCAAAAAGTTGGTTAAAAAGAAGAATGATTTTTAACATATTAAATACCTTAAACATTTAACTTTTATTTGAAATGTGAATGAACATTCATTTGTCAATCTTTCATTGTAAGGCAAAATTCTTTTCTTGCCATGTGAGTTTGTTGATTGAAACACTGTGTTGTCTTCCTTGTATAAAATTCACCTATTATGAATTATCTAAAATTTTCAATTTCTTGAGCAAGATATTAAAGACATTCTGTAGAGAAATTAAAGAATATAATTATTCTGGCATTTTACCTTTTCTCCAGTCTTTTGAAAGCTGTTATACTCAGACTTATTTCAACTCTAGTATTTTTTACAAACTTGACTTTATTGTAACTTTCCAAAAGAAAAAGCTGAGCTTTCATAGAAACAACTCTCCTTTTATCTTCATACTCATCAGCTAATAGAATATTAAATTATATTACATAATTTTAATATAATTCAATTACATAATTATGATAACAAGTGCAACTGACATTAACAATTTGGAAACAAACCTAACTGACTGCTTAAAATATAACTCAACTGGTATAATCCCTGTGATTAGTAGGGCATATGTGTTCATACTGGTCATGAGAGTCAACATACTGTTGGTATCAGTCAATACATGTTCTGGAGGGGTTGGGAAAGTCTCAGTTAATCTGTGATTGTATGTGTGAGTGGAAGACACTTATAAGGGTTTCTTCTATATTAACTTTCTATATTAATTTTTTCATTTCAGTCTTTCAGTTTGGATGATGGTTTGACCATGATGGATCATTGAAACAATTACTACACGATGGATCATTGAAACAATTACTGCATTAAAGAATGGTCACTAAAGTGTTTTCATCAAATAGTAATGTTTCATAGAGGAAGGTTAGAGTCCTCCTTGCATTCAGTAAGAAAATGCATGTAAGGTAGTTAGCACAGTATATGACACAAGATAGATGTACAGTCATTATTAGTTGAATCTTAATACACAATTTTTTTTGAAGACTAGTAAGAAAGTTAAGGCAGCCTCAGGAGCTATCTTTGGGATAGTCTGTGGTGAGGATGGAGAGTGTTTCTTTCTTGAATGATATTTGGGATCTTTCAGTTATTTTGGGACAAACATTACCTTTCTGAGATAGGACAGAATTGGGGTTGTTCATTCTTGTAACCCTGAGTCCTGTTCTAGCTGAAAATTGGGAATGTGAAGCAATTCTCCTTGCATCTCAATGAAAAGTTCAAGAAGATCTCTATCCATTGCTGTGGCTTAAAGGGCCAAAAAGAGCCATCAGGAAAGTATTCCTTGACCCAGGAAACATTAATGTCATGTGCTAGATATCTGATTTAGTTCCTGCACAACCATGAGATGACCAACTCATTTATGCCTCTTGGGACTTTATGTAGGAAGAGTGGTTCTCAGCCTGGGGAGTCCCTGGGGAGGAAGCCCCCGGTAATCCTTTCAGGGTGTCCATGAAACCAAACCCATTTTCATAATGATACTGAGGTGTTATTTGCCTTTTTCACTCTCATTTTCTCATGGGTGTACAATGGACTTTTCTAGAGGCAAAATAATGTGTGATATTGTAACAGAGCAGAAGCAGAATAGGACAATGCAACTCTGATCTATTGAGCAAAGTGTGAAAGAGATTTGCAAAACTGTAAAGCAGTGCTACTCTTTCACTAATTTTTGTTTTGGAAAAATATATTTTTCATACAATATGCTATTTTTGATAACAATGAATTTGTTACTGAAATTTATAAACAAGTTAAGTGTTTTAAAATTATGTTTTAATTTTAAATACAGTCAAATATTGATAAATATCACTCATGTAAACCAAAAGCTCTTTGGAATTCTAGATAATTATTTTTTAATTTAAATAGTTTTTGGGGAACAGATGGTGTTTGGTTATGTGGATAATTTATTTAGTGGTGATTTTGGTGCACCCATCACCCACGCAGTGTACACTATGCCCAGTGTGTTGTCTTTCATGCCTCAACCCCCCTCCCACTCTACCCACTGAGTACCCAAAGTCCACTTTATCATTCTCATGCATTTGCATCCTCACAGCTTAGCTCCCGCCTATAAGTAAGAACATATGATGTTTTGTTTTCCATTTCTAAGTTACTTCACTTAGAATAATGGTCTCCAACTCCATCCAGGTTTCTGTGAATGCCATTATTTCATTTCTTTTTATGGCTCAGTAGTACACACACACATATGTATATGTGTGTGTGTGTGTATATATATATACACACATAAAATGAAGATTTATATGTATATATACACACACCATATTTTCTTTATATATCATTATATAGCATGTATATTATATATATGTCATGGATATATATACTATATACAGCCAGGAGAAGATTATGAAAAGAGTATTCACGAATATAAATCATATATATATCCATTATATATAAAATTGATATATATTATATATATGTTTATGTATATTCTCATTAATTGATGGGCATTTGGGCTGGTTCCATATTTTTGCAATTGCAAATTGTGCTGCTATAAATATGCATGTGCAAGTGTCTTTTTCATATAATGACCTTTTTTCCTCTGGGTAGATACCTAGTAGTGGGATTGGTGGGTCAAACGGTAGACCTACTGTTAGTTCTTTAAGGAATCTCTACACTGTTTTCTATAGTAGTTGTACTAGTTTACATTCCCAACGGTAGTGTAAAAGTGCTCCCCTTTCACCACATCCACACCGACATCTATTGTTTTTTGATTTATTGATTATGGCCATTCTTGCAGGAGTAAGGTAGTATGACACTGTGGTTTTGATTTGCATTTCTCTGATCATTAGTGATATTGAGCATTTTTTCATACATTTCCTGGCCATTTGTATATCTTCTTTTGAGAATTGTCTATTCGTGTCCGTAGCCCATTTTTCAGGAAATTATTTGTTTTTTATCTTGCTGATTTGTTTGAGTTCCTTGTAGATTCTAGAGATTAGCCCTTTGTCAGATGCATAGTTTGTGAATATTTTCTCCCACTCTGTGTGTTGTCTGTTTACTCTGCTGATTATTTCTTTCACTGTGCAGAAGCTTTTTAGTTTAATTAGGTCTTATTTATTTATTTTTGTTTTTGTTGCATTTGTGTTTGGGTTCTTAGTCATGAAGTTTTTGCCTAAGCTAATGTTCAGAAGAGTTTTTCCAATGTTATCTTCTAGAATTTTTATAGTTTCAGGTCCTAGATTTAAGTGTTTGATTCATCTTGAGTTGATTTTTGTTTAAGGTGAGAGACGAGAATCCAGTTTTATTCTTGAACATGTGGCTTGCCAATTATCTTAGCACCATTTGTTGAATAGGGTATCCTTTCTCTACTTTATGTTTTTGTTTGCTATGTCAAGTAATTATTTGACTTTATTTCTGGGTTCTCTATTCTATTCCATTGATCTATGTGCCTATTCTTATACCAGTACCATGATGTTTTGGTGACCATAGCCTTGTAGTATAGTTTGAGTCAGGTAATGTGATGCCTCCAGATTTGTTCTTTTTGCTTAGTCTTGCTTTGGCTATGTGGGCTTTTTTTTGGCTCCATATTAATTTTAGGATTGTTTTTTCTAGTTCCATGAAGAATGATGATGGTATTTTGATGGGAATTGCACTGAGTCTGTAGATTGCTTCTGGCAGTATAGTCATTTTCACAATATTGATTCTACCCATCCATGAGCATGGGGGTTTTCTATTATTTGTTTGTGTCATCTCTTAATTCTTTCAGAAGTGTTTTGTAGTTTTCCTTGTCGAGGTCTTTCATCTCATTGGTTAGGTATATTGCAAAATATTAATTTTTTTGTAGCTATTGTTAAAGAGTTTGAATTCTTGATTTAATTCTCAGGTTGGTCACTGTTGGTGTATAACAGTGCTACTGATTTGTCTACATTGATTTTATATCCTGAAACTTTACTGAATTCATTTATTAGATCTAGGAGCTTTTTGGATGAGTCTTTAGGGTTTTCTAGGTATATGATGATATCATTGGTGAACAGCAACAGTTTGACTTCCTCTTTAACAATGTGGATGCCCTTCGTTTCTTTCTCTTGTGTGATTGCTCTGGCAAGGACTTCCAGTACTATGTTGAATAGAAGTGGTGAAAGTGGCCATCATTGTCTTATTCCAGTTCTCATGGGGAATGCTTTCAACTTTTCCCCATTCATTATAATGTTGGCTGTGGGTTTGTCATAGACAGCTTTTATTACATTGAGATATGTCTCCTCTATGCTAATTTTGCTGAAGGCTTTAATCATAAATGGCTGCTGGATTTTGTCAAATGGTTTTTCTGCATCTATTGAGATGATCATGTGATTTTTGTTTTAAATTCTGCTTATGTGGTGTATCCCATTTGTAGATTTGTGTATGTGAAACCATCCCTATATCCCTGGTATGAAGCCCACTTTAATCATGGTAGATTATCTTTTTGATATGATGTTAGATTCAGTCAGCTAGTAGTTTGTTGAGGATTTTTGCATCTATGTTCATCAGGGATATTGGTGTGTAGTTTTCTTTTTTTTAATGTCCTTTCCTGGTTTTGTTATTAGGGTGATACTGGCTTCATATAATGGTTTAGGGAGGATTCCCTTTTTCTCTATCTTTGGAGTCATTTCAGTAGGATTGATACCAATTCTTCTTTGAATGTCTGATAAAATTCAGCTGTGAATCTATCTGATCTTGGACTTTTTTTGTTGGCAATTTTTTTTACTACAATTTCAATCTTGCTGCTTTTTTTGTTATTGATCTGTTCAGGGTTTTTAATTCTTCCTGATTTAAGCTAGGAGGGTTATATATTTTCAGGAATTTATCCATCTCCTCTGGGTTTTCTAGTTTATGTGGATAAAGGTGTTCATAGTAGCCATGAATATCTTTTGTATTTCTGTGGTGTCGGTTGTAATATCTCACATTTTGTTTTTAATTGAGCTTATTGTATCTTCTTTTCTTGGTTAATCTTGCTACTGATTTATCAATTTTGTTTATTTTTTCAAAGAAACAACTGTTTGTATCAGTCATCTTTTGTGTTTTTTGTTTCAATTTCATTTGGTTCTGCTCTGATCTTTGTTATTTCTTTTCTTCTGCTGGGTTTGGGTTTGGTTTGCTCTTGTTTCTGAAGGGCCTTGAGGTGTGACCTTAGATTGTCTATTTGTATTCTATCTGACTTTTTGATGTAGGCATTTGTTGCTTTGAACTTTCCTCTTACCACCACTTTTGCTGTAACCTAGAGCTTTTGATAGGCTGTGTCACCATTATCACTCAATTCAGAAAACTTAAAAACATCCATCTTGATTTTATTGTTGATCCAGAGATCATTCCAGAGCAGATTATTTAATTTCCATGTATTTGCATGGTTTTGAGGGTTCCTTCTGGAGTTGATTTCCAATATTATTTCACTGTGATCTGAGAGAGTACTTGGTATAATTTTAGTCTTCTTAAATGTATTGATACTTGTTTTCTGGCCTATCATATGGTTTATCTTGGAGAATGTTCCATGAGCAGATGAATAAAATGTATATTCTGCAGTTATTGGGTAGAATGTTCTGTAAATATCTGTTAAGTCTATTTGTTCTAGGGTATAGCTTCATAAGTCCATTGTTTCTTTGTTGACTTTCTGTCTTGATGACCTGTTTAGTACTGTCACTGGAGTACTGAAGTTCCCCACTATTACTGTGTTGCCACCTCTCTCATTTTTTAGTCTAGTAGTAATTGTTTTATAAATTCAGGTGCTCCAGTGTTTGCGCATATATATTCAGGATTGTGATATTTTCCTGTTGGACTAGTCCTTTTACCATTATGTAATGTCCCTCTTTGTCTTTTTTAACTGTTGTTGCTTTAAAGTCTATTTTATTTGATATAAGAAAAGCTACTCCTGCTTGTTTTTGGTGGCCATTTGTATGGATTATCTTTTTTTTCACCCCTTTACCTTAAGTTTGCATGAGTCCTCTGTGTTAGGTGAGTCTCTTAGCAGATACTTGGTAGGTGAGCTCTTATCCATTCTGCCATTATGTATCTTTTAATTGGAGCATTTCGGTCATTTGCATTCAAGGTTAGTATTGAGATGTGAGGTACTATTCTATTCATTGTGCTAGTTGTTGCCTGAATACCTTGTTTTTTTCATTGTGTTATTGTTTTACAGGCCCTGTGAGATTTATGCTTTAAGGAGGTCTATTTTGGTGTATTTCAAAGTTTTGTTTCAGAATTTAGAACTCTTTTCAGTAATTCTTGTAGTGCTGACTTTGTCGTGGTGAATTCTCTTAGCATTTGTTTGTCTGAAAAAAACTTTATCTTTCCTTCATTTATGAAGCTTAGTTTCCTTGGATACACAATTCTTGGTTGATAATTATTTTGTTTAAAGAGGCTAAAGATAGGACCCTAATCACCTCTAGCTTGTAGGGTTTCTGCTGAGAAATCTGCTGTTAATCTGATAGGTTTTCCTCTATAGGTTACCTGATGCTTTTGCTTCACAGCTTTTACAATTCTTTCCTTTGTCTTGACTTTAGGTAACCTAATGCCTCTGTGCCTGGGAGATGATGTTTTGTGATGAATTTCTTGGGTGTTCTTTGAGCTTCTTGTATTTGGATGTCTAGATCTCTAGCAAGGTCAGGGAAGTTTTCCTTGGTTATTCCTTCAAATAAGTTTTCCAGACTTTTAGATTTCTCTTCTTCCTCAGGAACACCAATTATTCTTAGATCTGGCATTTAACATAATCCCAATATGCTGTTAATACTTTCCAGCGCATTTTGCATTTCTCTAAGCGTGTAATATGGTTTGGCTGTGTCCCCACCGAAATATCATCTTGAATTATAACTCCCACAATTCCCACAGGTCGTGGGAGGAAAATAGTGGGAGGTGATGGAATTATGGGGGCGGGTCTTTCCTGAGTTGTTCTTGTGATAGTAAATCAGTCTCACCGTATCTGATGGTTTTAAAAATGGGAGTTTCCCTGCAGAAGCTCTTCTCTTACCTGCCATCGTGTGAAACATACCCTTCACTTTCTGCCATGATTGTGAGGCCTCTCCAGCCACGTGGAACTGTAAACCCATTAAACCTCTTTCATTTGTAAATTGCCGTCTTGGGTCTGTCTTTATCAGCAGCATGAAAATTAGCAGACTAATACAGTATGTCTTTCATTTCCAGAAGTTGTGATTATTTTTATTTACGGTATCTATTTATCTGGAGATTTTTTTTCTTCCATATCTTGTATTATGTTTTAAATTTCTTTAAGTTGGTTTTCACCTTTCTCTGATGCCTCTTTGAGTAACTTAATAATATACCTCTGTGTTCTGTTTTTAGCAATTCAGAGAATTCATCGTGGTTTGGATCCATTGCTGGTGAGCTAATGTGATCTTTTGGGGTGTTATATTGTTTTGTCATATTACCAGAATTGTTTTTCCGGTTCCTTCTCATTTGGGTAGACTATATCAGAGGAAAGATCTGGAATACAAGGGCTTCTCTTCAGATTCTTTTGTCCCATGGGGTCATCCCTCGATGTAGTGCTCACCCCCTTCTCTTAGAAATGGGACTTCTTGAGAGCCAGACTGCAGTGATTGTTGCTGCTCTTCTGGGTCTAGCCACCCAGCAGAGCTACTGGGCTTCTGGCTGGTACTGGGGAGTGCCTGCAAAGAGTCCTGGGTGTGATCTATCTTCTGAGCTCTCAGCCATGGATATCAGCATCTGCTCTGGCAGAGGTAACAGGGGAGTGAACTGGGCTCTGTGAGAGTCCTTGGTTGTAGTTCGGTTTAGTGTGCCGGTTTTCTCGAATGCTGGTTTTGCTAGCAGTGAAGTTGTCATGTATGTAGGCAGACTCAGGAGCTCTGGTTAGTAAGGATGTTACAGGTGGTGGAGCTAGCTGTTATTGTCTCCTTTCTTGGAGCAGGGTTGTTCTGTTATGAGTTGCTCTAACGACTTGAGTTGATTGACCTCCAGCCAGAAGGTGGTGCTTTCAAGAAAGCATCAGCCGCGGTAGTATGGGGAGGATACAAGCTTGCTCTAAGGTCACCTGGCTAAGTATTCAGGTTTCTCAGGTGATGGGTGGGGGCACAGAGCTCCCACGGGTTTATGTCTTTTGTTTTTGGCTACCAGGGCAGGTAGGGAAAGACCATCAGGTGAAGGCAGTGTTAGGCATGTCTGAGCTCAGACTGTCCTTGGGTGGGGCTTGCATCCACTGTAGGGGTAGAGTGGGTGGTTTTCAGGCCAATGAAGTTATGTTCCATGAGGAATTATGACTTTCTCTGGTGCTTTGTACAGGTTGCCAGGGAAGTGGGGGAAAGCCAGCAGTGACAGTTCCCACTCAGCTCCCAGGCACTCAGCAAGGCCAGTCCTACTCCCAGTGTGCTCCCTCAACAGCCAACAGAGCTGAATTCATATCCAGGCCTCCAGTGTGCAGGGATCAGATCTTGCCCCAGGCTATAAACTTCCCTGCTGAGAAAGCAAGCAGGGCTTGCAGGCTTCATCCCTCCCTGCCTGCTGTGGCCTCTGTGCTCTTATCTACGCTTCCCACTCACCCCCTGGATTCTGCCCAGGAAAATTCACGCTCAGTCAAAATTATTGCAAAGTTCAGCTGGAAGTCTCCCTGTGGCCCTTCCCCAATTTTATTGGCTGCCCTCCCCAAGAACCCCTGTGAGACAAAGTCAGAAATGGCCTCCCTGGGGACTGGGAGTGCCTACAGGGCTCTTTCCCCTGCTTCTTCTACTTTTATATTTTGCTCTACGCTCTAAATCTGGATCTAAAATCTGGATTTTCAGGTTCCCCAGTGAGGATGTGTGTTTGGAGGTGGACGTTCCCCTTCTCACACTTTGGGCACTCACAGTTTTTCAGCTGTCTCATGGAGTTTGCAGTGGCAAGCTGCTTCTTTCAAAGGGTCTGTGGATTCTTTCAGTTTTCCTGGTATGTTCCTGTGGTGGTTCTAGGAGCAAAAATTTATGATGTAAGTCTCCACGCACTTTTCTGTGTGTCTAAGTGGGAGCTGCAAGTTAGTTCTGCTTCCTATCTGCCATTTCCCCCCCTCCCAAACCTCTATGTAATTTTTATAAGTATAAAGAGATCCCAAGACCAAAAAGTTTGAGAACCAATGATGTACACGGAGAGAGCAAGGACTGAACTCTAGAAATGGTACAATCAAGAGATGTAGAATTTCTAATGACCAATTAATGTTTAACAGATTATATTACTCTGGATATTTTATTCTAAACACTATTGAAGGAAAATAAGTAAATTCTAAGAGCACTTAAAAGTTTTGCCTCCAACCTTTGAAGCAAAACCAGACACAATGCTGAATAATTAATGAAAAGAAAAAAAAATAACAACAGACAAATATTTCTAAACAATGATCCTAGCAGGAGAGGAGTTCATGTGAGGTGAGCAAATTATCAGGACTGTAATGGCACAGCCTTTTAAAAATAAATGGAAGAAGTTTGAATTTAACTAGTAAGCTTTGAAACTTTCTAAAAAATTTCTATTTGTATTTTCTTTATTTAAAAAAGGAGGAAATTTGTCTGAAATTGCAATATTGCTAAATGTCTTAGCTTAGGCTTCTATAACAAAGTACCATAGACTGGGTGGCTTATAAACAACTGGAATTTATTTCTCCTGATGCTGGGGCCTTGATGTCTGATATCAGGGTGCCAGCATGATCCAGTTCTGATGAGGGCTCTCTTCTGGGCTGCAGACTGCCAGCTTCTCATTATATCCTCACCTGGTGGAAAGGCAGCTAGGTAGCTCTCTGACCTCTTCCAGTAAGGGTACTAATCCCGTTCATGAGGGCTTCTTCCTCATTACCTAATTACCTTCCAAGGGCTCCGCCTCCTAATATTGTCACATTGGGTGTTAAGAATTCAACATATAAATTTTGGGGGGACATAAACACTCAGTCCATAGTATTAAATTAACTAACGCTTGGTTAAACTTCTTTATTAATGTTGTTCGTTGTTATACATGCTGGCAGCTTTAATGTAGTTCTAACTGATACAAGGAAGGAATCGCTACTCAAATGCCAAGCCAATGTAGACATCATTTTAAAAAAGTACTGGTATTCTCAAAAAGCGGGGAATATTTTATACATAGATGATAGTTTGTTTAACTACTGCCTTTTAATGGCATGCATTATATGCTGTGATTCATCTTTGTGAGTCATGATTAACAACATAACCTATTTCTACATGTTTAGCTTTTGAGAATAGGTGAATATTCCAGTGGTATCATTAAGATTCAAGAGCTGCTGTAAAGGCGGGTCCTTGGAATAACATTTCATTAATTGCCCACATAGTTTTCAATCATTAGCAACCCCTAATTATTCTGAAAGTTCATCCTTGAGCATGCATTCCTTAAAATAACATTTATTATTTGTTTCATATTGCAAAAGGAATATGTGTTCATAGTAGAAACTATAGAAAGCATGGAGAAGCAAAAAGAATTAAATAAAAATCACACGTGAGTTCTTCTCATGAAGATTACCCACCCTATTAATATTTTGATAGTATCCTTTCAGTTTTCTTGACATGTAAATATATACCTATATTTTTTCTTTTGCAAAAAGATCATACTATATATACTGTTTTATACGTTGCTTGTTTTCCCTGACAATGTTCCATAAACATCTTTCTTTCCAGTGTACATTTTATTAGTACTCATATTATCTGAAGTTCTCCACATATTTTTATTGCCCTTATCTTAGATTATGAGACCGTATTGTGATGACTTGAAGGTTATATCACTCAGGGTTCTTGGTTGCAAATAACAGAAAATAACTGGCCACATTTTATAGGAAAAGAGTCTACGGGAAGTATTGGCAGCTCCAAGGATGCGGGGAGAAGATGGGCCAACCACGCTCAGAAAATGGAAAACAAATGCCCACTACGATGAAGCATTAGAATATTCTACCTAAATATGCACACATTTAAAAATCAGGCCTGCCTGCTTGACTCTGCAGAATGTATTCTACTTACTTAGATTAGAGCTAACAGAGAATAGATATAGGCTGGAGGCCAGAATAGTTAAAAAAAAAAAAAAAAAAGGTGAACAACCCAGACACTGATATAAATTGGAAGGGCTCCTGCAGCTTGGAACCAGAGGGGTTATTATGTAATGAGACTAGCACACTGAAGATCCTTCAGCTTGCTGCACCATGAGTCACACACAGGACAGGCAGGTTTGCATTTTTCACTTCTTGCTGTTTTGCAGCACACGATTTTGTTATTTATTTGAATGATGGGAAAGACCACAGTGGACTGCCCTGAGGGTTATGACAGTGAGCTGGAAACAAGGGCTGGATGACCTGAATGTGAAATGCTGAGTATGTGTGGATGCGGAACAATAGAGGAGGTGAAGCCAAGACTTTAAAGAACCCTAAAGATTTAAGGGCCATGCTATACCATAGTGGCAAATCAAGTCCTTTCATCCCCCTCTCCCCTCCCCCACCCCTAAATTGCTAAGTCTGTGACCATGTGTTAGCCTGACTGATATAACAGCTTGAAACTAGGCCATTTGAAATATAAGATGAATTCTTGGGGATAGGTGAAAAAATATGCCATTTTGAAAAGCCATCTTCTACTAAAATCATTGCATAATGGCATTCAGCAGCATTAAAAATGACATGGAGAAGAAATAGTGCTTTGAGAATAGAATTGCTCTTAGCTTTCTTTAGTGTTCTGAGGAGTTTTTCCAAAGAAATGTACACTTGGTGGATTCAGTAAAACTAGATATCCAACAGCTGTTATAATCGGGGGAGGCTGTGCTCCATACAGCACTGGGCTGTGAGCGGTGCCAAAAAAATATTAGTCTCTGTTCTCCTCCACACCCTCTCACCCCCACAAAAGAAAAAAGCCCTTAGGGATGCTTAGTTCTTAAAATGTGATCTTGCAGAGAAAATTAGTGTCCCAGTCTGCACAGCTTAAACAAAAATCCTTGTGTTTTCTCAGAAAATAAGAATTTCAAAGTGTTGGCAATAGGAGGGGTCAAGGAATGGGAAGCAAATGGAGAAGGATAAAAGAGGAAAGTCACAAGTGTGAAGAACCTACTAGTCCTTGTTACTTTGCACGTATCTTCTCAGTTAATGCTCCCAACTACTCTGTAAGTGGCTTAATTAATATTTCCATTTACAGAGGAGTTCACCAAGACTCAGAGAGGATAAGAGATTTGCCCCCGAACACAGATGCTAAATAGAAGAAATCAGATTCAAATTGCAGTTTTTTTTTTTTTCCCCCATTTCAAACTGTTTTCATCGTAATTCTTGAAGGCAAGGGAAAGGAAAGAGCTGAAGAACGTTACAGTGATGGGGACAGGAGAGAAGAAAAACAAGGCTGTTTTATATTTGTTGATGTTGACATCTATATTTGTAACTGATCACATAAAAGACATACAATTATAAAAATGTGACGTAATGTAAAGAACTGGTTATTGACTCAATTTAAAGGTATAGTAGCTTACCACTAATTAATATGGAAGCTCTGTCTGTTCCTCACATATCCAACTTGTATTATCAGAAGCATTTTTGTGATAATTCATTTTAATATATAAGTTTCATAATGGCTCTATCATCCATCCATCCATCCATGTTTCCTCATATATATGTCTTACATCTATAATACACATACACACATAAATATATATTCAAAAAGATTTTAATTATTGGGACATCTTTAGGTTTTTACGTTATTCAATAATATTTTCTTATGAAAATATTCATTGAACAAAAGTTTAAACATGTGATGAAAATAAAAATTAGTCAAATGTTACACATTTCACCCACTCATACCCAATGGTTCTGTTTTATAAAACTAAAGTACAATGTCAGAAGCCAGGAAATTAACACTGGTACAATGAGTGTATATAGTTCTATGTCATCAGAAGCGAGGAAATTGACATTGGTACAATGAGTTTATATAGTTTTATGTCATTTTTATCACCTGTATATATTTGTATAGCCACCACACAATAAAAATTGTATATGTATATTTTTAAAATGGAAACAATTCTGTATAATCTGCTTTATAACTTTTTCCCATTTAACAACATATTGTATGGAGTACATTTTTCCATACTATTACTATCTGTCGTACAATGATAACATTTTTATGTCTGTCTTGTATTCCACTGTATACACATGCATCTTTGTATGTACATCTGGGATAATTTCTTTAAAATAAGTAAAATTAGGTGGTCAATGGCTATGGACATTTTAAAGGTACTTGCCATATACTACTGAATCACCCTTTGAAATGTATCAGTTAATACTAATGTGAGCCAAAATGAATAATAATGTTCATTAACCAGTGACTTGGCCAACATGGGTATTAACATTAAAAGAAATGTCTATTTGATAGGTGAAAAATATTATTTTATTGTGCTTTAATTTACATATATTTAATTTCTAGTAAGGTTGGACACTTCTTATGTTTTTTGAGCATTTATATGTCCTTATAAATTCTTCTATGCTTTAGTCAAATTTTTCTATGGAGGATTTTTCCTTTATTTTTTTGTAAATGTCCTTATGCATGAAGGGTATTATTTCATGGTCCATATGTAGTTACATTTTTTGTATGTTTGTTAGGTTTTAATTTTTGTTTATAATGATTTTCCTGCACAGAAGAGTTTTTGTGTTATCAAACCTATCAGTCTTTTTAAAGTAGTTTCTGCCTTTGGAGAGTCCTTTTCCATATTAAAATAATTGTTATATTTTCTTTTTGTTTTTTTAGGATTTATTTTGAAATAGTAAACTCTTTAAGCTATCTGCCATCTTTTGAAGTGTATAAAGTATTGAATTTAATTTTTATTCCAAATTGTTAGCTCTTCCAGTAACAGCTATAAAAATAGCTGTTTCATTAATTTGAAATATTTCATTTATCGTAAGTTGAAAATCATGTGTGTACTGCACAAAGGATAAAAGTGAATTTGAACTCATTCATTTATCCGTTTACTCATTAACTCACAAATTCACTCTTCCATTCACTCATTCTACAAACTTTTATTTAGCACCCACTCTGTGTGTTAGGTGCAGTGGTTAAAATAATGCAAAAGATGGACAAGGTGTCTGTCCTCAGAGGACTTTGGTTCTTTCAGGGATGTGTTGAGGAATGAAAGAAGTTATAGCAAATGAGTTAAAACGTATGCAAGTTTTAGGCAGAAGTTCTATGAGAAAGAGGAAATATGACTGCTTCTCATGATCCCACATCCTAGTCCAAGTCTAAGTCACCATCATCTCTTGCCTGGGTTATTGCAATGGTTTCCTTGATTCAATGCTTGCTCTCTTTTAGCTTATTCTCCATGCAACTGCCAGAGCACGCCTTGTAAAACAAATCAGATCACTTCACTCCTTTGCTAAAACCCTTTCGTCTTCCTCTTCATTATCTTTTGCTGGGTAATAAATTACTACAAGTAGTGGCTTAAAACAACACACGTTTGTTATCTCACAATTTCAGTGGGTCAGTGGGGATAACTGGGTGTCCTCTTAGTGTCTATATGCCACCCCCCACTATGTCACCGTGATAAGAAGGTAAAGAGCTTAAATGGCTCTGGAGGCCTCGTATAATCTACCCAGTGCCCTTCATACCTCTCTAAGCACAGCTCCCTTTTTTTAGGACTAACCTTTTCTCCTTCTCTGTCCCTTCACTGCAGCTCAATGGCCCCTCGAGACCCTCAAACAGGCCAGGCACACTCCAGCCTCCGGAGCCTGGCTTCAGGGCCTCTGCTCTGGCCGTTCTCAATGCATGGAGCACTCTTCCTGTCCATCGCCTCTGACTAACTCCTTTGCCTCCTTCAACTCTTTGCTTATATGCTACTTCTCAGTGTCCCTGGCTGCCCCCTGTAATGATGCAAACTAGTCCTTCTCAGCTCCTCTCCTGCACTCCCCACCCCACTCACTCTGCTCTCCATTTCCTGTTTTCTCCAGCATGGATTGCTTCTGACATGATGTATTTGTATGATTATTATTTATCTTCTGTCTTACCACATTAGAAAGTCAGTTCCACGAGAGCAATAATCTTTGCTTGTTTTCTTCATACTTGCTCAGCACCCAAAACAGTGCCTGGCACAAAGCAAGCATTTAATAACTATGTATTGAATAAATGGAGTTAAGAATTACTTAATGAGGGGCTTGAGGTGAGGAATTTGAACTGAATTCAGAATGATAGGAGGCCTCCTCTGAAGAGATGGGGGGAAAGATCATTTCAGGAAGATACTTTAAGAAGAAGTTTTATATAAAAGCTCTTCTAAGCACTTTTCCTTTTTTTTTTTTTTTGAGATAGAGTTTCACTCTTGTTGCCCAGGCTGGAGTGCAATGGCCCGATCTCAGCTTACCGCAACCTCTGCCTCCTGGGTTTAAGTGATTCTCTTGCCTCAGCCTTCCGAGTAGCTGGGATTACTTCTGAGTGCACCGTGCCTGGCTAGTTTTTGTATTTTTAGTAGAGACGGGGTTTTGCTGTGTTGGCCAGGCTGGTCTTGAACTCCCGACCTCAGGTGATCCGCCTGCCTCGGCCTCCCAAAGTGCTGGGATTACAGGCATGAGCCACCACGACTGGCCCTAAGCACTTTTCAAACATTAGTTCATGTAATCCTCTAACAACCCTATGATGTAGATATGGTTATTATTCCCATGATACACATGAGGAAACTAGGCACAGGGGAATTAAGTAACTCACTGAAAGTATCGTAGCTGGTATTTAAACACAGGCAGAAAACCAGGCAGTATGAAGCTAGAGTCTGCACACTTACCCACTATACTTCATTGCCTTTTAAGGCAGAGCCAGTGCAAGGACTCAGAGGCTGGAACAAGCTTGGGGTTTTTGGAAGGATGGCAACAAGGCCAGTGTGGCTGGTGTTTAAATTTAGGGATGAGAAACATGATGTGAAGTGGGTCCAGAGAGGCAGGCAAAGGTGAGAACATTGAGGACCTTTCAGACTGTGGGAGAGTGAGATGTAGATTATTCTCACTGCTGGCAGCTTCCAACAGTAGTGATATGATCTGCTCTAGGCTTAAAAAAATTTCTCTGGATCCTGGATGGATAAGGAACTTTGTGAGGGCGTAGAAGAAGGTAAATTAAGAAAAGTTCTTATAAACAATTCTGTTTTCCATGGATATATATATTTTAAAGTTATATTAGTTCATATATGATTCCCAGATTCCCAGTTATATTAGCTAATGGAATGTATTTATGTTTTGAAACACAATTTAGTATTTTAGTATGTATTATTATTTTTTGCATAGTGAGATCTAATTTCTGGAAATACAGATAATTCAACATTGGAATTTTTGAGGACAAATAGAAAGAAACCTGTGCACTGATGTCAAACTACAACTAATCTGCTATAGCCTGGCTCATTTTCACAATTCAATCTTATTTTTTAAAATGACTTTATTGAGGCATAATTTACAAACTATAAATTTCACTCAGTTTAAGTGACTAATTTAATGACTTTTAGCATATTTACAGGATTGTGCAACCATCGCTGTATTCTGATTTTAGAACATTCCCATCACACCAATAAGAAATTGTGACCATGTGCTGGGCACGGTGGCTCATGTCTGTAATCCCAGCACTTTGGGAGAATGAGGCGGGCAGATCACGAGGTCAGGAGTTCAAGACCAGCCTGACCAACATGGTAAAACCCTGTGTCTACTAAAAATACAAAAATTAGCCAGATGTGGTGGCACACACCTGTAATCCCAACTACTCAGGAGGCTGAGGCAGGAGAATCACTTGAACCCAGGAGATGGAAGTTTCAGTGAGCTGAGATCACACCACTGCACTCCAGCCTGGGCGACAGACTCTGTCTAAAAAAAAAAAAACAGAACTGTGACCATTAGCAGTCATTTTCCATTCCCATCTCTAGCCTAGCCAACCACTAAGCTACTTTCTGTCTACAAATTTGCCTTTTCTAGACATTTTATAAAAATGGAATAATACAGGATATGATTGTTCATGCCCAGGTCCTTTCAGTTAGTGTGTTTTGAACGTTCCTCCACATTTTAATATGTATCAGTACCTCATTGCTTTTTATTGCTGAATCATGTTCCATCGTATGGATGTACCACATTTTGCTTATTATTCATCAGTTGATGGACATATGAGTTATTTCTACTTTTGGCCATTATAAATAAAGTTGCTTTACATATTCTCATACATTGGGTGAAAATGTTTTAATCTCTCTTGAGTGAAGATTTAAGGGGAGTAGATTGCTGGTTTTGGGGGTGTGTTTACATTAATTTTCAAAGTCTTAAAACCAGAACAATGTACATCATGATTTTATTTTGATAAGTTGCCATCTTCAAGTAATTTTAATTATTTTGCTATTACTTATAAATTTATAAAACTAGCTTTTGTGATATACTTGAAGTTTTAGCTTATTTAAATAAAAAATATCTTTACACCATACTGTTTTAAATATTGAGAAATAATTTCTCTATGCTCATAGGTTCTTTATCTTGGTGCTCAATTTGTGATTTGATTAAGAGTGTCTTTAAATAAGGATGTTCTCTAAATTTTTGTTTTAGCACATGTAACACACGGAGTAAATTCTCTGTCTTTAAAATAATCTTCTGTGGAATAGGAGGTTTGAAAATTGTGGAGTGAATATCCTTCTTTGTTATTTTAGCTGCTGACATTTTAAATTCAATTTAGCTGTGGTCTTATATTTTTAAAGTTAATGAAGTGGATTTCAGGTTCAGTTAGCAGTAATTTAAGATGACAATTCAATCATTAGTGAAGCTAATTGTTAAATGGAAAACTCACTGTAATCCTTAAACTCATAATGAAATAAAATCTTAGGTCCAAGGGCTATGCAAAGACTGTGAGCTGGCTGGTGTGTAGCTCTTTTAATAAAACACTGCAATAGTAAGGTTGGCAGATGGAAGTCCTGTATGCAGTATTATTTTCAGTGGGCTGAAGTTTAATATTTAGGTTCATTTCTGGTCATGATTTTATTTAGCTAAATCACATAGCATGTAAAGAACATTGTTCCACAGCTTCTCCATCAGTGTTTCTAAATATAAACATATCCATTATCCCATTTATCTCAAACTCATATGACAGTTATAGTAATTGCCATGTTCACATAATAAAAACAAAACAGAAATGATGTTGTTATGCATGCTTTTGTAGCTTCATTTTGGTAAGCAAGTGCATGCATTTCTTTTGGGTATATACCTGGAGCAAAATTGCTGGATCACAAGGGCTCTGTTCAGCTTTGATAGATAAGGCCAAACCATTTTCCAAAGTGGTCAAATCACCTACCACCAGTGTTTGAGACTGTCTATTTCTCTATCGTATTTTAATAGGCAGATCCGGCAACAGTGCATGGTAAATGCATGAATAAGAGGGAGGCATGAACAATACATGGCAAATGGATGAATAATGGTGTCTCTTAGTTTTAGCTACTATAACAAAAATACCTAGATTGTGTGGCTTTAACAACAAACGTTTACTTCTTTGTTTTGGAGACTGAGAAGTCCAAGATCAAGTTGCTAATGGATTTGGTGTCTAGGGAGGGCCCATTTCCTGGTTCCTAGACTTCTTCCCAGTACATCCCTACATGGCTGAAGGAGCAAGGAAGGTCTCTACAATCTCTTATATATTTTGATTCCATTCATCAGGATTCCACCCTCATGACCTAATCATCTCCCAAAGGTCCTATCTTCTACTACTACCACCTTGAGGGTTAGCGTTTCACCATATACATTTTGTGAGGCACAGACATTCAGTCTATAGCAGGTAGTATATGTATGCAGTGGAATACTACACAGCAATGGAAAATGAACTATATGATTCAGGTAACAACATGAATGAATCTCAAAGACATACGCTAAAAGAAAAAAATAAAACAGAAAGTGAAATATATGATCCCTATTTTTAGAAAGTTCAAAAAGGACAAAATTAAGTTGTGGTGTTAGAAGTTAGGATAGTGGATAATTTGTGGGGAGTAAAGAGGATAGTGATTGGAAATGGGCAGGAGGGGAGTCTCTGAGTGTTGATAATGTTCTGTTCCTTAATCTGGATTTCTTCACTTTGTAATATTTTTTCAACCTATGTAGTTAATGATCTAGAAATCTTCTAAATACATGCTAAACTCAACAAAAAGTAAAAAACAGGCATCCAGCTTAAAAAGACATTAATTTTATCTTCTTTTTATTTTATTTTGAGACAAGTTCTCCCTCTGTTGCCCAGGCTGGAGTGCAGTGACACAATCTTGGCTCACTGCAGTCTTGACCTCCTGGGCTCGAGAGATCCTCCCACCTCAGCCTCTCGAGTAGCCGGGGCTACAGGTGCGTTCCACCACACCCAGCTAATTTTTGTATTTTTCGTAGAGATGGGGTTTTGCCATGCTGCCCAGGCTGGTCTTGAACTCCTGAGCTCAAGTGATCTGCCTACCTCAGAATCCCAAAGTGCTGGGATTACAGGTGTACTACAGTGCCTAGCTTCTTTTGATTTGAATTATAACATTTATTTGAACTTAATCATTAAAGTAAATTTATTTTGAAAAGCTCTTTCATGTCAATATAATTCTTTAATATATACCAGGACTTTTCTTTCCTAACAGAGTATTTTTGCCCTTTATTTTTTGGATTTTTAAAATGTTTTTATGTTTTTGATTTTTTTTAAATCACACTGTTAACATTCTGTTTTATAATACATGTTAACTGTTACTCTTATGATTCACTTGTTTAAAACAATTTTAACTGTTTCCTTATATAAGTATTTTGTGAATTTTCAAAAAATGAGTTAGGATTTTGATTATGTTAACTTTACAAGTTAATTTGGGTGGCATTGACATCTTGCCAGATTGAGTTTTTTTTTTTTTTTAATCCAGGTCTATGATGTCTCTCCATTTATTTAAATCTTCTCACGTCATTGAATATTTGTAATTTTCCTTTAGAAAACTCAACTATAATATATGATTAATATATGAATACATTCTTGTTGTTAAAAAGTTAAAACATTACAAATAAATCTATAATCCCAAATTTAGATATACCTTTTCCCTGCCATAGGGCTATCCAGTTATCAATGTGGAATGTGCCTCTCCAAACTTTTCTAAGCATGTACTTATGTGTACATGTACCCAGAGAGGATATTTGATACCTTGATTTTTTTCATAATTTTTCTGTCTACATGAATAATCTCATACAATCTATATTTTGGTGTGTTTGTGTGTGTGTGTGTATTATGTTCCTCCCCACTCCTAACAATATAGTTAGACATCTTTCCATGCTAGGACATTAGAATTCTCTTATTCTTTTAAATTGCAAATTAACAAACCATGAAATGGATATATTACTGGTTGTTTATTTTACTGATGGACACATAGATTGTTACAATGTTTTTGTGATTATAAACAATGCTAAATCACATTGTTATACACATCTACTTGCATACCCTTACAAGTTTTTAAGTAGATTTCGAGACTTGGAATTGGTCAAAGTGTATGCACATGTTAAATCTTAATAAATACTGCCTAATCTTTCTACAAATATTTTCCCCAATCAGTATGCTTACTAAGACTATCCATCAACTCTTCATATGTTAAAAAGCATGGGAGATGGAAATAATGAATGATTATTGCTCTCAATGGAGTTTGCAATAGAACGTTGTAATATAAGGCAATAAACATAATACCGTAAAAGTAGCTAAACTTGTAGAAGTAATAGCTTTTAGTGCTTGGCAAAGAGGAGAGGTATTATCCTATTCCCGGGATGTCATTACGAATTTCTTTCCAGCAAAATGGGCAAGCTAATAAATACAACTTGTTGGCTCACTGAGTGGATTCACTTTTTGGGAACAGATAAACTCACAGAGCCCAAAGTACACAATGACCAAACTCACAGAGCTCAAAGTGCAAAACCAATTTATGAATGTACAGGAGATAAAACATGCCCGTGGGTCCAGACATGTCCAACCAGTCTCACCTTCTGTCCATGTATACACCACACCAAAAGCCAATTTAACATTTGAATGCCAGCAAATCTAGTTTTATTTTATTTTATTTTATTTTTTAATATCCACATGACAGTCTACCTTTCATGTACTCTTTGTGAAGCCTGTCAACTGTGAAACATAGTTTATAATCTGGATTGATGAGCATAGCATGAGAAGAACAGGAGAGAGTGGGGTTAGTTACAGGAATCACCACCCCACAGTTTGGAATATACCTGCCCTTAGTTAGACAGGATGTCTCCTAGGCAAAGACATAGTTCCTCTTGGACACTGCTGGGATGGCTCCATCTAATATACTCCTCTAGCATTCTCTCTTTTCTGGATTTTCAATGATGGAAAATCTTCCATTTGATAGGCATATTATTTTCCAGTATAATCAAGCATTATTCTCTAGAAGCAATCCACGTTATTTAATTCCAATAATAAAATCAATAATTACAGTAATGTTTATTTAGGACGTATGATATGCCAGGCAGAGTTCCAAGTGCTTTAAATATATTGACTCATTGCATCATTTTTAAAATGTCTTTCTCTCTCTCCATTTTTTGCCCATCGTGTGTTGGTTTGATAGTTTATCTCTCTGAGGGCACACACTCATTTATTTTCTTTACACATTCTTGAAGTGATCCTTGATATAGGTGCAATGGAAACATGATTAAAATACAGCAAGAATTCTAGTAGGAAGAGATTCTTTCTGATTAGATCAATAAGGGAAACTTCTCATGAAGGAAGAGAAGGGGTCTTAAAGTATGAATAGAATGTTTATTGGCAGAGGTAGGAGAAAATTTCATGCTTAAAAAAAAGAGTAACATTTTTCCTCCTTAAAAGAGTAAGATTCCTTTACCTGGAAAGTTTACTTACATGAAATACCTGACTTCATAATAATGACTGATAAAGGAGATATACTTTATAAATACTTTGCTATGGGGTGAGTGGGAAAGAATATGAATGTTTTCCTGTAAAAATTTTGTTGTCTGATTAAACTAAATGGATATAAAACAAAACTGTCATTGGTTCCATGAGGCTTCTCTTTCTAATCGTGCTTCTCATCTACTTGTACAATTTATACCTTATTGAAAATGAGACTCGAGAGACGCTGTTAAAATCCAGGAGGGGGAATTAGAATGCATTGCCCTTGATTACAGCATTTGTTATTTTAGAGGGAAAAAGCATCAGTGGTTACTTATAAATTGTGAGTCTGACCTACATTGCAGTGCTAGCAAATTTCCCTGGGAACCTGATCAATAAAACACTTAAAAAAGAACCTTCCTCACAGCCTTTTTTAAAATAAAAAGCTAAGGTTGACAGTCAAGAAAACAGTTTGTTCAATTTCATCTACTACCCTAGAATTCCCATCAGGCCAAATTACTCACTATTTCATAGTCACAAAAGCATTCCATTTAAAATAATAATGTCGATTTTCATTGCATTTTTAATATAAAAGTTACACGTAAAGACTTATAGGTAATTATGACAGCAGGCTAACTCTATGTGATACCCTTTCTCCCAGTATGCACAGAAAAAACCCAAACTGGTAATAGAGGAAGAAACTAATGGAAGGACTGCCAGTCAAACTTTGGATGAAATTTTTAGTAACTATCATTGATGAAGATGCATTCAGAATCCTATTCTTGGACTACATACCACCTGTCCACTTTTTACATCTAATTTTATAAAGAGGCTCAAAACTAATAGAACAGGATCTTAAGTCAGCCCCTGTTTAAAGGCAGTCATCTTCTTAATCAGGATTTCTCAACGTTGACATTATTGATATTTGGGACTAAATAACTGTTGTAGGTGAGACTGAGCAGCCTCCTGGTTTCTACTCACTAGATGATAGTAGTACTCTCCAGCCTCTCCCCAAGTTGTGACAACCAAGACAGCTCCCAGTTAGAGCCACAGCCCTAAATGACGAGAGTCACCAGTGCCTGTAGCTTCCTCTGTTCCATCTTTCTTCGTCACCATTGGGCCTTCTCTTTTAACTTCCTATGACAGGAAGTCAAAGGGAGCAGATTGCAGTGCTCTGAATTCTGGGGCACTTTATCCTGAAAAAATATTTAAGAAAGAGCATTCGGACCAAAATTCATCTGCGGTGCTAGAAGTTAAAGTAATGATTACCTTTGGGGGGGGGTTTATTAGCAAAGAAGGGACACAAAGGAAACTTTTCTAGTGAAAGATATTCTATATCTTGATCTAGGTTGTGGTTATGCATATGTTAAAATTCATTGAACCTTACTGTTAAGCTAGTTGTACTTTACTGTATTGAAGTTATACCTCAATTAACAACAAGAACAACAAAAAGAAAGGCTCGGGAGAAAGAGAACCAAATATGAGGAATGTTTGAAGAAAAGGACAAAGACCCTGAAGACAGCAAGAATAAACCTCTGAAAATTAAAAGACGTGAACTCCTTAGAATTCATGTGCTTACATCCAACAGTTCAGTTTGGGAAGGCCAATAGATATGTAGCCCATACCAAAGGCTTTCCACAATCCCTGTGAAGCAATAAGAAAGCTGGGGCTGTTATTCAACCTATTGCCAGAATCTTGAAGATAGCATGGATATGCTTAAAAAAATATAATAGATGGCTCATCCAAGCTTTGCCAGCAGAAATAGCCTCCACATGCCCACTAGCAAGTTAGGGAGAAGCTTCATCCCATCCACTTATCTGTCTCTTTGAAGGTGAGGATTGTACTGATCACTATTCTATGTAGCTTGTCTACTGCATAGGTACTGCTTTTTAAGGCAGAGAGTTCTCTGCTCCCTATCCACCTTGTGACACCGATTATTCTACTTCTAATCTGAAGGGTAATATCTTAGAAAGTGCTGGGGCTGGGGGAGTGTGCAAGAGGTCAGCAATGGCTCACTGTTTTGGGGATCAAGTCCACACAAGTAAAGCATTGTACCCAGAGTAATAACACTGAGCAGGAAGGATGCTCTGAGTCAGCCTTGACATGTATATAAAACCGTCAGAATTCCAGAGTGATTAGTGTCATAGCAGCAGATCTGACAACCGAGTCACATATCATCTGTGTAACAATGGCGCGCATACTTCATTTCACAACAATTCCTCTAGTCCCCACTTCGAAACAGGTTTCCACCTCTAATGCTCCCCTGTTTAGAGACTTGGAATCTGCTGCTGCTGTTGAAATCATCAGTATACTTAGAGTGGTCAGTGCATCAGCACTAGTTCACATGTCCCAATAGGTTCATATTTTGAATGTGATCATTCTGTCCAGAGAGGCCAGTGTGTCTGAAATGGTTAGCGTGTTGAGTGTAATTAATCTGTTAGGTCCTATGCATCCACGGTGCTCAGTCTGTTTAGGCCAATGGAGTCTGCATTATTTGTTTGCATTTCTCTGGCATATCCTCTAGGCCTACATGAAATCCAGCATCTTTAGGAGAGAAAGTGGTCTGAGGACCCAAATGACTGGGATGTGGCTATGTCCCTGGAGCTTTTGCATCTACTTTGGGATATGGGTTCCCACTGCCCCAGGATTGTTACCTTGGCTTGTCTGTTCAGCTTCTTAAATAGCTACCTCCTCCCACAAATAGGGTCCCCATCCTAACTCCAGCCACACCCCACCAGGGATATCCAACAGGAATGAGACTATTTGGTTGCATTTTGCTCAAACTGCAGCTTGGGACCCAGGAGACCTGAGCAGTGGATTTCTTTCCCCTTAGCCCTTTCTCAGTTTCTCACTCTCACCCAGCACTTCCAGGGACTACAGGATCCCCCATCAGTGGCCTCAAATACCTCCCTCACCTCCTGAATTTATGTAGTAAAAGTCATTATTAATTGATTCATTAATTTTTTTGGTTCATGCGTTCAATCAGCAAATATTTATTTACCATCTACTGTATTCCAGACATTATGTTATGGGTGAAGGTTATAGTGATACATGAGGCAGACAATATCCTTATTCTCTTGGAGCTTATTTCCTAGTGGAGAAAACAGACTAAGTGAATAAACTATCAAAGAAGTATATATTAGATAGAAATAAATGCTATGATGAAAGTTAAACCAGTATATGAGATTTTTGACTGGGGTCAGGGTAGGGGATACTGAAAAGGTATAGTTGTTTGTTTATGCAAATAAGAATGCCAAGGACCTAGGACAATCTTAAAACAGACTGGAAGTTATTAAATGCAGTGGAGGCCTTGATGGCCTCTTAGCATTCATTTTCCCCTTGTTCCTTGCTAAACAAATCACTTCCCAAGTGTCTGTATATCTCAGGGAAGGCTGAGGGACCCAGCCCCTAGGCTTGGCACTGATTAACATCACCCAGTCACACCATCCACCTTGCCAGTGATTGATTTAATAATCTGGGCCTAATCCAATCAGCACAAGGTATTTTCCTGTCAACAGAGATTGGTTCAGGAATGGACACATGATCCAATTTGAGCCAATCAGCTGTGAGGGGAGTTTTCTGCAAATGTGTGGGAAGTTTTCTGCTCTTAATAGGAAGAGAAAGTCCATCTCAGTAGATGTGAAGGAGGAAGCAAGCCGACTCGGTTGTTCCTAGAAGCTGGTATATGGCCATGAAGAAAATACTCTTGAGAGGATATCTGACACTGTGGATGGCTGAGTGTAAAGAAGGAAATTGTCTGGTTTCGGAGGACATCAGTGAACCTCCCTACTAACCAATCTTGAAAGCCTGCTGGGGGGGCCCTCGCCCTTCCTGTGCAGGCCACAGATTCTGTTTGTGCAGATAGCAGCAGCTAGAGAGCCCACAGGTGCAGTACTCAGCCAGTGAGGGACAGGAGATGAGGGATAACCACTGCAGCTTTCTTGTCCCTTGCTTGAGACAAACCTGAGCACACTAGGTGACAGGTGACAAAGAAACCCTCCTCAGGTAGAACAAATTTATACTGAGCTGTGAATGACAACAAGAAGTCTTCTGTGAGAAGCGTGTTTGCTGCTGAGGCAACAAGTTGGCAAAGACCCTAATGCAATATTTGTTTTGGCAGGTTCCGGATCAGAAAAAAGGAGGGCAATTATGGCTGGGCGCTGGTGTTCTAGAGTCAGGAAGTCTGGTAACGTCCTTCTCCTCATCTTGCTTGCAATTTGGCCTTGGGGAAGATAGTTAATCCTTCTGAGTATTAATTTTCTCATCTTTAAATAGGCTTGATCGTAGCACCCACATGACAGGGTTGTAATGAGAATCAAATGAGCTCATGAATGTGAAGTGTTTATTACAGTCCTTGGCCCAGAGCAGTTATTCTCTCATCTAGATTAGGTTTGTTTGCCTAATGTTCAATTTGCTATGGATTTTTAGGGTCATTGTCAGGATGAGCAGAATAAAATCACACTTGGCTGAACCTTGAAACAATGAAGTGCAAACCTCCACTGGTGAACGCGGAGGAACCATAGCTAAGCTGTTTTTTTTTTCTTTTTATTGAATAGATGATCCAGCTCCTTTCAGAGCTCTAGCTGTCCCCAGAGTTTACCTCTTTGCCAGAAAACCTGGAAATATGTCTTAAAATTTTGCAAAGTGTAAGTTAAGTTTATCATCTGAGCAAGAACACATCTCCTCTCCCGCAGCGACTGCTGGAAACGATCAAAAGACAATCTGTCAACATTCATAAAGATCGAGGCCCGCAATAAACACTCTGGCCAATTTGTCCATCAAATAAGATTAAAAACCTACTGCAGACATGTTATTGAGAAAAACTGGAAGTGCTGTTACAGTTCCACTGGAACACACATGATTAATTACCTGATGGACTTGACACATAGATTGTGCACTGCTTTGAAAGCCTTCCTTGGGACCATGTACCCTCATGGGATATTACTACTGCAGGGAAGTTCCTAAAGTAGCCCTAATATTGAGAGTCATCCCAAGGACTACTGCCCCTTACTCCATACACAGCTTACCAGGAAGTCACTGCAAAATTGCACATGTTAATAGCACAGATAACTTTGTACAATAATTTTAGAACTTTCCTGCAAGAGGGAAACATTCCACCCAGAACACTTTTAGCAGTGTGCTATTGTGAGTCCGCAAAGACTGCCTTTGGATTTAATAATGTGTATTTGCTTAAAACAACAAATACCAATAAGATGGGTTTCACCTTACACATAAAGCTATTAACAAAGCGATTTCCTTTAGAGCTTTCTGTCAGAGAAGACTAATAAAATAATAGACACTGCTGAGTATTACTTATCTAGGGCAAGTAATATTTTTCTCACCCCTAGTAAGCTCGTAATCAAACCTGTCTATATTTAGTTACAAGCTAGTGACCATTTCTATCTATCATCGTATGCTAATTTTCTATAATTGTGTGCTATGAGAAATGAAATGAGATCGAGAAGGATTCAATTCCTGGCTCTATCACTTACTTGTTCTTTGACCTTAATAATAACAGTAATAATGATAGTTAATATTTATGACAGCTTACCAGGTCTCAAGCATTGTGCTTAGCACTTAACTTATACCCATCTTATTTAATATTTGAAAAGCCATGAACAGAGAGCAGTATTATCATTATACCTTATTTATAGTTGAGAAATAGAAACTTCAAGAGGCATTAAGGCCCTTGTTCAAGGCCACACTTTTAGTAGATGTCTCAGTTGCATTTCAAACTTGGGCCGCCTGACCTGGCAGATTGTGTGTTTTTGGTATATTACGCCTCTTCTTGGGCCTGATTTCCTCATCTATATTTGCCTTCCTCTCCAGTAACTGGGGAGTCCAGGAGTCTGCTCAGACTGTTTCCAGACTCAGTGTGGGAAAGAGTAGAGCTGGCTCACAGCTGTGGACATGGAGCAAAGTATGACGGGAGCTAGGGCTGCAGGCTGCGGGGGTGGGGGCAGGGCAGGAAGCAAGGGAAGGCTTGACAACCCAGCCCCAGTTCAGTCATCCACAATGAGGGATCAGTGACAGAGGACCTGCAGAGGCAGCAGCCCGCATCGCTTGTCCCACCTTCTCCCCAAACTGCATGATGATAAATCCTTTATGCTGTATCTTTTGCAGTGGTGCTGCTGCTCTGAACCCTGATATGCTGCCCCTGTGGAGTTTACATTTTAGATAGACAGTAGGCAGCTTAATAAATAAGCACATTGTATATATGTTTAAAAGTTAAAGGTGCTATGGAAAAAAATAAAATTGAAGAAGGAAAGGGTAAGGGAACTTAGGGTATCATGGGGGTGGAATGGAAAGCAGGACACTGCCTGAACTAGGGTGGCCATGCTGGGCCTGACCGAGAAGGGAGGATTTCAATACAGACTTGAAGGAGGTGAGGGGCTAGAACAGAGAAGCATCGTGGGCAGAGGGAGCATAGAACACGCTACCTCAGGCAGGAGAGTGCCTGGAGTGTGCCAGGAACTCGAACTCCAAGGAGGCCTGTGTGATTGCAAAGGAGAGAGAAAGGAGTAGGGCAGGAGGACGTAGATCTGGGACTGTGATGGGGTCTGATCATAGCAGGGGTTGGCAAATACAACCTGCGGACCACATCCTGTCCCTTGGCCTGTTTATGTACATTAAGTCCTATTGAAGCACAGCTGCAGTTACATATCATCTATGACTGCTTTCTGGCTGTAACTGCAGAGATGAATAGCTGTGACAGAGACCTTTTGGACTACACAGCCTGGTATATTTACTGAAAAAGCTTGCTGACCTCTGGTGTAGAGCATGGAGGGTTTTAGCCTTTACTCTGAATGAAATGAGAGCCATCCCAGGGTTTTGAGCAGAGGAGGAACAGGATCTAATTTATGTTATGTAAGAATTACTCCTGGTGCTATGTTGGGAAAAGCATGCAGCTTGGCAGGATAGAAGCAGAGAGACCCATCAGGAAGCTGTTGCACTAAATCCAAACAAGACACGTTGGGGGCTTGGACCAAAGTGGCAGCAGGAGAGTTGGGGAGAGGTGCTCAGTTTCTAATTATCTTTAGAAGCTTGAGTCAAACTGACAGGTTGGATTTGGAGTATGAGAAAAATCGAGGAGTCAACAAATGTATTATAATCATCTATCTTAAGTGCTTGTATAAAAGGATTCCTTAGAGATGTCTTGGGGACCAATGGGGATCAGAGAGGTGCCAACTTCCCTACCCACTGGAATAGCTCTGTTTTATTTATTGGATTTTCTACTAATACAGTTGTTCTCAACTTTGGCTGCACATTAGAATCATGTGGGGGAGCTTTAAAAGGTGATAATGCCTGGGTCCCACCCCCCAAATTCTTCAATTGGTTTGGGTTTTGGCCTGAGTGTTAGGATTCATAAAGCCTTTCCAGGTGATTCTTCCATCAGCCAAGGTTGAGAACCACTGCTCTAACAAACTTTCCATGGTTTTCGAATGCTGGAAAAGGACTGGTTTCAGATGTAGAAATGTGTGGTGAAATTTGTAATTTCGATTTTCCCAGCATTCAGCACCTTCATAAAATCCTTTATTTCCTTTGAAGGATTTTCTTTTCCCCTTTGTTCATAGCCTTGGTGGTGGAAACACCTGTTCACCTACCGTGTAAGGTGATCTTCCTGGATCTCGTTTCTCCCTTCCCCTGGTGCACGCAGATGGCACCTCTTTGACTTGAACCCAACCAGTTGAACACACTAGTGTGACTATCAGAGGTGGTTGCAGGTGTCTTGCTGCAGCAGTGGCAGTCTGCCCAGGATTGCCCAGCCATGAAATGATTGCGGAGTCATTTCCTGCTTCTCCACTCTAAGAGCCCCCAGGTCCTTTCTGTCCATTCCCAAGCCTAGTGCCCCAGTCTTTTGTTGATTCTGTCAGTTCTCTTTCCTCCACCCTATATGATGTTGATAAATTAAATTCCCTATTGCTTCAGTTAGCTATAGCTTGTAATCAAGAACCCTATTGATACAGAGTGCCTGAGTGGCATTTGCTCTATTTGTATCATGACATTATTCTAGTCTATTCATTTGGCAACTGTGCACTGTGATTTCTTTGTTGGAAAAGAGCAAACAAGAAAAACAATCTATTGAACTATGCTTATTCAATAGGGATAGAGAGATATGAATTGGTGCCAGATCTTTTGGAGGTTATGGCAATCATTTATAAAACTAGCATAGCTATCAATAATAACAATTTATTAATCATCTACTTGAAAGTACAAAATTTGATTTAGTATTTCTACAGATGCCAAGTCTTTGGCTGAAAAATGCCATATATGTAAAATCAAGATTGAAACTGGCAAACTTACAAGATCTCAATTTGGGGACATACTTTGAATCTCCAAAGGAAAAGGGATTTGTGTCAGTTTGTGTCCTCCAGGAAGCAGACACCAAGACAGAATTAGAAGTACAAAAGGTTTGTTGTAGAAAATATCTGTGAAAGATAAAGGGAGAGGTCACAGAAGTAGTTAGAACTAGTTAGACCATGCCACAGGTTTGGACGCTGTGAAAGGAGAGGAGGTAGTTGAGAGGATTTGTGGAAGAGCCTCAAACTGCAACGCAGTTCAGAGAAAGTCTAGACCAGCTTGATGGGAAGTTTCATTGCAAAGATTGCCAGTTAAAGGAGTCTTGTGTTGGGCAGGAATCTCCCAGCTCCGGTAGCCCTGTTGACCTCAGTCATTGGCTGGGAGTAGCCTGGGAAGAGGGTGGCCTCAGAGAGAACACTGGGATGGATCCCAAAGATACAGCAGCTGAAGGTGGTCCACTAACTACTTTCCTTGCAGCAGGTTCTCTCTTGAAATATTTGAATAGTGTACCACCGTAGAGGCCACAGAAGGCCATAGGAACAAAGTTTGCTTTATAAAAATCAAGGTTGAACTCCCCAGCTGGCCCTGTTATTCAACACCACCTAGGGCATGAAAACTGAATATATGTGGACATGTGTGTGTGTTATTATTGTGGTTTTTGTGTGTGATTTAGCAGGAAGTCTTTCAATCTGTTGTTTGGGGAGGGTGGGTCTTCATGAAAAATTAATGCATTTTCTTTCACCTACAGAAAGATCAGAAGTGGGATGCTGGGGAGGCATTATGACACTAAACACTAGGTCCTTGGGGAAGGGTAACTAAATTTTCAGAGATCTAAATCCCAATCCTTTTTGCCTGCTCAAGTTATGTTCTCCTTGTTCTCTCCTCTCTTTCATGCACCATCTACTGCTCTTTCAATACTGGATTATTTTTCTCATTATATAAACATGTTCTTTAAAATTTTTCTCTATCCCACATTCCTTTCCAATCACTCTCCCATTATTCTGCACCTATCTAAGGGCAAATACATGAGCTATCTCTTCTACCTTTATGTCCTTTCAATCTTTGACCCACTTTATTTTGTTTTATTTTGCCTTCTGAAACCTAGGTAGAACCCACTTTCATCTGACTTCACTCTCCCTGCTTCTCAGCAGTTCCATTTGTCAAGGGCACCAGTGACTTCCAGTGAGCAAACCCAGTAGCCAGTTTTCTGTTCTTGCTTATGTGACCTCAGTGGCATCACATACTGTTGACACCTCCTTCTTTTTTGAAACATGTACTTTAGGTTTCTATTCATCCCATTTTCCTGGGTTCTCCCTCTTTCGCTCTGGCCACTCCCTGTCAATATCATCAGCTGACTCCTCCTTAACCAAATCAAACTTTGGACTTATTTTGTTTTGGTCTTAACTGAATATTCTTCACTCCCCTCCTCTTTCCCTCCCCCACGTCCCCTGCCCACAGATTTCTTGGTCAGCGTGCTTTGGCCATTTTGGGTAGGATGATTCTTTGTTGGATAGGATGTTCTTTGCATTGGATGTCTTTTAACATCTCTGGTCTCCAGGCAACTAAATTCCTTCTCGTCATTGGGGTTTGCATGAGTTCCCCGAGGCAAGCCCTGAAAGGAGGAATGTGTGCAAAGGGCCTATTAAGGAAGGGCTCCCAGGAGAAATGGAAAGGGTGTTGGGGAAGTAGGACAGAATAAGAGAACACACCAAGAAAGAGTAATATTTCAGTTTGCCCTGGCTTGAGAAAAAAGAGGTGGGCTTTTGTGTTCCCACTTCTATCGGTCATTGGCTAAGGATGGCTGTGTGTGTGTGTGTGTACATGCATGTACGTGTGTTGTGGAGGCAAGTGCAATTGCAGTGAGTGGATTAGTTGTGAAATCCTAAGAACTTTCAGCTCTCTGGGCTTGTAGCCAAAGTAGTCCAGTAGCTCAAAAGCAATCACTGAACCAAGTTGCAGGTCCAAGTCCTTAGAAACAAAGCACCCAGGAGTGAGGGGATGGACACTCAGAACTAGTAAGGAGGCTTCCAGGGGGCCAGCACAGACAGTGTCTGTAACAAGTGTCTGTGATGGGAACATGGATGGATCAGGGTGGGTGGAAGCTGTATGTAAGTGGGTGGAAAAGGGGGAATGGGTCTGACCTATCAGGCCCCTGCATCCCATTCATGAGAATGGTCTTTTGCGGATCTGTTTTCTGGAAAGTCTTCAGGCAGGTGGATAAAGAAGGCAACTATAGGAGTGACAGTGTGAGTTCATGGGAGCTGAACTGGCTCAAAGGCCTTCTTCCAACCTCTGGGGCCAGGAATTACTTTCCGGGATCAGCAGTCCACCTTGGTATGATCAGAGGCCTGGCCTGCAAATGCCCTTCACTGCCTGTGTCTTGTCTCCTTCCAGCAGTCCAACAGGACTTTCATGAATGGGACACAATCCCTTGTGGGGCAGAGGGTAGGAGTTCTCCCCACCACCAGCAATGAACAGGGGTGTTTGTTGTGCTGTGTCTTTTGGATTGAGGTTTTATAATTTAAAAAATCAAGAGTTTGATAATTTTAAAATGGAAAGGATAAATTATGTTAAATACTAGGAAACTTTTGAATAAAAGATAGTACTCGTAATAAAACACATGGCATACAAGGTGCAAGTAAGAATACTTCAGGCTGGGAAGACAGGGAAGGATGTTTCCTTGCATAGGAATATTGAAAAGTAGAGAAGACAATATTAACTCTCAGTTCTAACACACGAGGGCAACTGATTTTAACATTTTAATATTCTTTTAAATATTTTTCCATGTATGTTTTTCATATAATGCTTTTTTTCACATAATACTGTAATAGAAATGGTTTTAAACTATGACTTGGATTTGTTTCATACTTCTTCCTTCTAGAAAAGTCTCTTAATTTACCTCTTATTGAGTGTTAGAGGGACTTAATTTCTCACTTCCAACAAATAGACTATGACAGAAGTATTAATAATAGTGTGTGACTTTGGAGACTAGGTCATAAGAAGGCTGTGGTCACTTCCTTGCTTTCCCTTGGGACACTTACTCTGGGGAAGCCAGATGACATGCGAGGATGCTCCAGCAGCGCTATGGAGAGACCCACGTGGTGGCCTCTGTCAGCAACCTTCTCCAGGGTCTCTGTCCAATAGCCAGACAGGTGCATCATTGTGCAAACAGGTCCTGTAGTGCCAGACAAGACTTTAAATGGATGCAACCCTGGCCAACATATTGACTACAGTCTCATGAGAGACCCTGAAACCACCCCGCTAAGCTACTCCCAACTTCCTGACCCACTGAAACTGTGCAGTAACAAGTGCCTTTTGTTTTGGGATAATGTTTAATGTAACAATAGATAACTAATATCAGGCTCTTGATATATTCAAGTTGCCTTTTCAAAAGGTTATACAAATTTATTCACTCATCAAAATAGATAAGAATGGTTGTTTAACTATGCCCCTTTCAATTGAATTTTTGTGACTAATGAAACAAATCTGTGCTAATGCAGAAATAAATTATTATAAGTACTAGAATCTTTCATTCTGCTTTGGTTAAAATTAGAGTTGAAATAATTTTAGTGTCACTTAATGAATTCTCTAAGTAAAGGAACCATTAACATAGGACTTTAGAAAATGCAAAGCACTGATTTATTCATTGCCCTTTATTGTGAGAAGATAAGAAAGGGTAGAGAAAAAAATATGTATCATTTATCATAATATTTAAGTTAATATTATTTTTCACCTTGTCATCATAAAGTTGAATTTCTGTCTTAAAGTATGTATGTTTAGTAAGAAGAGGAAACATTGTTCTGTAATCTTGAGAGTTATTCTTTAACAGATCCAAGGACTGTTGATCTGAAACCTTAAGACTATTAATGTTCTTTATAGACAATTACATCTGCTATAATTTTTTGGTAGAGAGCAATACCTTTTATTTAAGTTGTTTGTTTCTTAAAGAAGATGGCATTTTCCCTCAACCTTGCGTTAGTAACTACTAACTGGTCACAGCCTCACAAATCTGGTTGCAATTATCTCAAGCAGTTTTCAAAAGTATTGGAGCAGGGGAAATACTTGTAATCTTTTCCTCCTTACATAAGTCATACAGGTAAAGATAGTCATTGTAATGTGATAATATAATTAGCTCTTAAATAAAAAATGAAGTCTCAAACTTTTTATCTATACTCTTTTGATAAAAAACATAGCGAAGTTCTGACCTTAAAACATGGAGAAAGCCTTGAATGAAAAGTAACATCTGTGGTTTTCAAATAGCCTCACGTATGGGAATATGCACAGTACAATCAACTACCTTGTTATTTCTGTTTTCAAAAGCTCATCCATTTCTTTTCATAATTATTTTGAATTTGTAGAGTACTTTAACTGTCTTCTGTGAGTGAGATCAGAGAAAGCAGTATTACAACTGTTCAATCATAGAAGCCTAAAACTGGCTGTAACACAGTTACATTAACAGTACATGCTTAGCTGCTCATTGAATGTGGGGTGGCATATGCATGGAACAGCAAGAAACAGCATAGAAGAAAAAACATGCAATTGAAATGAAAAACAGTTCACCATACTTACTAGCACTAAAATTTTTATTTTACGCTTCTGAAAAACAATGAAATAATTTATATCCCTGAATTTACTCTTACATAGTGTGTTAACCTGGGAAGTTTTGAAGCGGTCTTTTGTTTCTGTTGACTTATCTGGGTTTTTTTGTTTTTGTTTTTGTTTTCGTTATGAGACGGAGTCTTGCTCTGTCGCCCAGGCTGGAGTGCAGTGGTGCCATCTCCGCTCACTGCAAACTCCGCCTCCCGGGTTCACACCATTCTCCTGCCTCAGCCTCCCAAGTAGCTGGGACTATATAGGTGCCTGCCACCGTGCCTGGCTACTTTTTTGTATTTTTAGTAGAGACGGGGTTTCACTGTGTTAGGATGGTCTTGATGTCCTGACCTCGTGATCCGCCTGCCTCAGCCTCCCAAAGTGCTAGGATTACAGGCATGAACCACCACGCCCGGCTGACTTATCTGGTTTTAAGTACACGAATGAAATCTGCTGCCTGACTCCCTACTCTATGTGATTTTCATTCTAAATGTATAAGTGGAAAGTAATCCCTCATGTAATTATATGTAGTGTCCATGAAAGCATTAACTTAGGTGACTGCCTTCTTATCTCAAAACACATTTTAAATATATTTTATGCAAATGTATTTTTAAATGCATCAATGCTGCATCTTAACTAAGTAGTTCAGGAAGATGATAAGCAAACAGTTTTTTATTTGCTCACTTGAACAAGCCACTTTCAGTTCTTCTCAGAATGAGGCATACCTAGACAAACATATAAGGAAGGAAATTAATGCAAACTTAAACAATAATTTCCAATTCTATGTTCTGACATTGAAACAGAATGGATGTTATCTTGCTCAGAGAGAGTTTATTTTTATGTGTGTCAGTGACTCATGAAGAACAAGAAACTCTCAAACTTATGATAATTAGGAAAAATGAGATATTCCCTTGCTTTCAGGTCCTCTCAAACTTTGACTTTAGAAAAAACTTGGCCAAGTTACAACTGCGGTGGCTCATGTCTGTAATCCCAGCACTTTTGGAAGCCCAGCACGAGTCAGGTGGATCATTTGAGGTCAGGAGTCCAAGATGAGTCTGGCCAACATGGTGAAACCCCATCTCTACCAAAAATACAAAAATTAGCCAGGTGGGAGTGGCAGTGCCTGTAATCTCAGCTACTCGGGAGGTTGAGGCAGGAGAATTGCTTGAGCCTGGGAGGTGGAGGTTGCTGTGAGCTGAGATCGTGTCACTGCACTCCAGTCTGGGCCACAGAGTGAGAGCCTGTATCAGGAAAAAAAAAAAGAAAAGAAAAAAAGAAAAGAAAAGAAAAAACAAACAAACAAGAACCCTACACTTGGCTGTGTTTATTATGGTATCATAGAATAATTTTATTTTATAAAGTAAGGAAGTAAGGTACAGCCCTTGCATTTGGCAGAAACATACCTCCTTTTTAATGACAGGAGAAAATCTTGTGACTCATTCCCTGAATGTGTCTTTAACCATTTCATGCCAGAAAGTCACTGCCATGCTGCTCATTCATTTGTGCAGGACTCAGTTCTGGTCTTTCCCCATAGTGTTGGCTTTGAAGCATCGACTCTGCCTCCGACCTGTTGTCTGTACACCTGCAGTCTTCCTTTAAGTGTGTGGCTTGGGCTGGATAGCATCCCAGTTCTGCACACCACCTCGCCTGAGATCTCTACTGTTCATCACTAATCTCTGATACCAGACCCCGGTGTCTGGCATCCACTGTCTTCCCTGGCTGGGCCCTCAGTACTCTGGGCCATCACTAATCTAGGAGTGGGAATTGAACAGTCTCTGCAGAGACTGTTCCTCCTATGAATGATAATTTAGCAAACAGAGCAAAAAGTTGCTAGGCACCGCCACTTCTAATGAGTATCCCCTTCACAAAATTATATGTTTTAAGATGATAGAAAAAGAGACAAATTATGTGTTAGAAAATTAGCTAAAAGTGCAGTGCTTTCCATATAAAAAGATTTCCCTGTCATTTTGGGTGGCTTTGGAAAAAAATAAAGCATCATCATCATTGAAACGATTTGTATTTAATATTTCTGGTGGCAAGTTTAAAAGTGTGAAGTTTACATTAGCTTTAATTCCATTTTTTAAATAAGAAAACCAAACCAAACCAATTTAATAGCCTTATGTGTATGTGTTAGCTCCGAAACAACCCTTCCCCCAAAATCTAGTGTCACAGCAACACACACCTTGACTCCAAGGACCAACATAAATCCATTTGAGGATGTCCTACTTAAGGTTCTAAGGTTGAAGCGATTTTATAATTCTACAACCTGTGCCTATGTGTGTGTGTGTGTTTAAGTACATTAAAAAAAAAACCCAAAAAGATGGGGACAGGGTTGGGGGCATATAAAGCAGTTTCCTAAATAGATACCCGCATTCAGTTACCATGGAAGTATACAGCATCCTTCCCTTCAATTAGGCTAAGTAGTTGTCTTTTCCATTGTTGTTCAGTAAGTTTCAGCAGTTCTATCTTGAAGTAGGTAACAGTTTGTGTATAAGTAGCTCTAGGTTGTACAAAGGTTCTCTGTATACAGTTTGTCACAAGTAATAAAGCTGCTTTGCAAGACCTGCTTTTATCCAAAATAAAAAAACAATCTAGTCTGTGTTTAGGGGTGATTTTTTTTTTATTTTTAATTTTTTTTTGCAAAGAAGTGTAGCAACAGTGGTGATTGCAGGACTTGCCTGAGGTTGTGGTCCCAACCTTTGCAAACATTTGCCTATCAGTAAGAACAATAAAACAGGACTTTTTTTTTTTTTTTTTTAAAGCTGATTCTAGAGATTTCACTCTGCATTTCTCCTTCCATGCAAGTTCTCCTATGCCTGAGCTGACCACAGTCTTGTTTTCTTCCAGGAAGTGAGGACACTGGTGTTTGGGATGGGTCAGTAGCACCTGGTTCTTCCACATCTGCACTGGTGCTTGGCTGGGAGCCATCCCTCTTGGAGATGGTGGCCTTATTCACGACTGAGCTGGCCCCCCAGGGAAAACTGGGAGAGTGGAACGTGGCCACTCTGGACCACAGAGGTCTCACTGGTCTTTGTGGCCAAAGCACCGTTGAGCATGCTGGTGCACTGGCTCCCACGCTCACCAAAGGGGCCAGGATTTCCTTGGGAAACATTTCTGAGACTCTTTCTCTCTTTGGACCTGTTAGAGCCATGGTGTTCTCCATAGCTTCCTCCCACGGCTGGCCGGGTGGCTGTTCGCCCCTGTGTCTTACAGTGGACCTTCAAGGTGCCTTTGGTGGTAAAAGTTCGCCCACAAATTCTGCATACAACAGGCTTCTTGCAGTGTGCACCCGCTCGTGAATCTGAGGAGCACTAGCAGTGCGTTCCTCCCACACTCCCACAGCCTGGGCCTGCCGGCAGGGCTGCGCCAACAAAGGGCTCTCTTGGGGACGGCGCTGATGGTCCAACTGCTGTGCCAGAACCCCAGCTTTGTCGACTGGGTTGGCTGGGCTTGGATAAATGTGGAAGGGAGCCGGCTCCCACACTTATGCTTGTCGAGGGTTTGCCCACCCCTCCTTCCCCAGAGATGTCCGGCGGCTTCCCCTTCCCATTGTTCCCGGGTGGTCTAACACCACGGTGGAGAAAGGCCGCTGGCAGACTACCCGGCCCAGGCCCGAGGACGCACAGCGCTGGGGAGGCGAGACTGACGTTCAGGAGCGCGGTCTCCCACCTGGCTGCAGAGCGGGGTGAGGGACATCAGCCCCGGGGACAGACAGCTGGCAGCAGAAGGGACGGCGGTGTGAGGTAGCTTGGCTTGTCTCAAGGCATCCAGAGACAGACCTTGGCTTCCAGCTTTCCCGCTGAGCAAAGCCACTGCCGCCGAAACCTGCGGTACACGTGGCCGCCCAAGGACTTTGGGGTACCGGCCGCTCAGGGCTAGTGGAGGGCGTGCGAGGCCCACCCGTGCGCCTTGGTGCGGATCCGCCGGGTGAGCTGGATCTGCCGTAGCTGCTGCTGCAGGCACAGGATCTACTTGAGCACCCACGGAATCCTGTTGGCGCCAGGCATTCGCACTCCTCGGTCTCACCACACTATAATCCCCGCAGGGGCACCTTAGTGTTGGCCACTTCACCTTTGGGTGCATAGCTTATGCCCTGGGGTGCCTGTCTTTAAGTACCCGGCTTCTCCTTCATGTGCCCTGAGCTGCCACCATTCTCCCCGTGGCCATACTTCCTGCTTGGACTGGGTGACTGGTGGCTCAGTACAGACTCTAGGAAGTCTTCTGAAGGCACTGGGCCCTCACTGTCTGTCATTCATGATGAGGACACGTGGATTTTTAGTGCAATTTTTCTTATGTTCCAAGAATTCAGAGATGCCAAAGAACTCCACACAGCATTTCTCACAGACGTGCGTCTCCCCTCCTCGAAGCTGATTGACCGTGCCTTCGTCTTCATTCCTTCCTTCCATCCTCATTCCCTGGGACACAGGGCTTTCCTGCCGACGCCGCTGGGGCCAGGTCTGCGAACCTGGGGGCTGGCCACTGTGGCTGCCGTTCGCCCTGGTCCTCCTGGGAGATGATGTGCTGGGCTATCCCCTGCTTGCACCTCAACATGGTGTGAGCTTTGGGGTGCCAGGAGAGGCACAGATACTTGCCCTCTAAGGTAAAAAAATTCCTGGAGTTGGGAAATATCTCTTCTTGAAAAGACACCAAATCTTCAATAACAAAAATGTCCCTTTTAAACTCAGGGTAGCCACCATGACCAGTCCAGTCCAAACTTCTCATACAGCCAAACTCCCCTGCACGCTCTCTTTCTGCAATGATTGTTCTTGGCTGGTCTGCTTTGTAAACTTTTATTTCCCCCACAACCCACCTCAAACATCTTCCCTGTGAAATCTTTCATCTCCCTTCTTTGAGTTGAGTCCATCCTACTTGATGCCACGACTTTATATTGAATGTAACACCATTTCTTACACTGATTTATAACAATTTATTCTTCTGTTCCAGACTTCGAGCTCCTTGAGGATAGAGCTCTTCCTCTTTTGTGACTACTGAATCTGGGTGCTCATGAAATATGTATGGCATGAATGAGTGACGTTGAGAAGCAATGAAAAGCCAGACCCCGTAGGTGCTTGGAAATATTAAATTGTGATATGGCCATCAGACTCTGTGACACACATTTTTTATTAACCTGCTGGCTGCAGTGACTCAACACTTGTAATCCCAGCACTTCCAGAGGCTGAGAGAACCATTTGAACCCAGGAGTTCAAAACCTGCCCCTGCAACATATCCCTACAAAAAAATAACATGTCTCTATTAAAAAAAACATGTCTCTACAAAAAATAAATAAAATAGATGGGCGTGGTGGCACCCACCTGAAGTTCCAGCTACTTGAGAGGCTGAGATGGGAAGATGGCTTGAGCCTGGGAGGCTGAGGCTGTAGTGAGCAGTGGTTGTGCTACTGCACTTCAGCCTGGGTGACAGACAATACCTTATCTCAAAAACCAACCAACCAAACAAACAAAAAACTGAAAACATTAACCCCAGTCTGTGAAAGATTAGACCATAGCCAACTCTGGTGTGTGAAAGCAAAGTTGACTGGGTCTCAGTAATATTCCTTCACTCTAGCTGGCTGGAAGAAATGCTAAGTCAATGCTTTTCTCTGTAAAACCAATACGTTTTTATTTGGTTTGTCATTTATTAACTTCTGAATAACTCGTTATAGTTCAACTGATAGAGTTGCAAGAGGGATTGATTTGAGACAGGCTGGCAGGATGCCCAGGCAGGCTCTCTTGAGTGCCATCATCCCAGAAGTTCTGCCCTATTGTAGGCTGGGTTCTTTGCTTTCCACAACCTTGACATTTCATTCAGTGTAGAAATGATCATATAACCAAACCCACAAGACTGACGTATATTAATCAAGATCTCAGTCTGTTCATTGACAATAAAAATATAACTGGCAAGCAGATAAGAAATTTCTATTAGCTGATTAGTGTGTTCCTACCTCTTTAGGAAAACATGAGTGAGAAACCAATGTTTACATCAAAAGTTACTTAGTAGATCTAGATGAAGAGAGAGGGAACAAGTGTCACTGAGCCATGAGAATTGGAGGCTCCACCTTCCTCCTGGCCCCCCAGCTGCCAAGGTGACTAGATATTTGCATTTAGGGGCTGCAGTAGTCTTTTCCCTGGATGGAAGAACCTACTAAAAAATCCTTGTCTTTTGACTTCCCACTTACAAGGAAGTCAGCCCACCCCCATGCATTCAGTTCCTACTACTAACAGGATTTATTCAGGCAAGGCAAAATAAAACTGTCTCTTTTAATATAAAATTCTCCTGTTAGAATTATAATCCAGTAAGACTACTGTCACACTGTTCATCCTGGACGCCTTGATTGGACTTGAGAGTATTTTCAAATCCTTGCAGCCCACATTTTTCTTGAATTAATTTCTACATTTAGCTAATCTCATCCATTATGTATTAACTCTTATTAGCTTCATTCTTAGAAAATGGCAACATTATTTATAGGTTTTGAGGGCTCAGACTTTCTAATGTTAATGCAGTTTTGGGGCACTTCGTTCACTGCTACACTCTCTGTAAGTACTACTTGATAATTGTCCCTTAAGCAGTGCCTTTTAGGTCATTAGTCCCATGTATTGTGTGTCATAAATTCATATTAGTGGGTTCCCACTGGCAGCTTGAAAAATGAAATGGAATAGAAAATACTGGAAGGCATGGCACATTGTGAGGTAAATATTATTTTATATGTATCCTCTGTATTAGGTTGTAAAATGTTTTTTGAGTGTGGGTTGTGGTTCAAAGAATTTGTAAACCACTCCCTAGAACTGAGAGCTTTACTCTCTGTCTTAAAGAACAAGATATTTTTTGTGTATGAAGGTGTTAGACAATTTATTTACCTAAAACCTTGGCCATGTTATTGAGAGGACAGTATATACTCTACATCAGAGACCTGCAGAAATGTCTCATACCAGGGACTGTGTGACAGGAGCAGAGGTTAAAAAATAGGGACAAGGCATATGAAGTACAATGTGGCATGAGAAATCTGCTGGGAGAAGAGACAATAGAACACATGGACCCTGGCTGGTCACTGCTTCTCTGTTGCTCAAGGCTGTCTTTTGTACCTGGAGCTTGGGTTCCTGACTGGTAAAGCTGAGCTGTGCTGAATGTACCAAATTCCAGTGAATACAGGTCCACAGTGACCCTTGCTCAGTCAACCAGTCAGAACAAACTAAGACATTTTCACATGAAATTCTAATTTTCTTAAGAAATTGCTTTCATAAGCGTCAAAAAGGAGCATATATTTGGGTACTCAAAGATACTAAGTGTTTGGCAAACTCTTAGAGGTACAAATACATTTTCATTTTTTTTTCTGAGGTCCAGTTTATTTCCTGTGGCTAATGTGTCTGTGGATGGGAGGTGCCGAGTATTTGAAAATGTCAGACTGCATTATTCAGCCTTAAGTTTACTCATCCAGTTGTCTGTTCATCTCTCTGTCTATCCATCCATTCCTTGTTGAGCACCTATGTGCTCTGTGCAAGCAGCTTGCCTTCACATGATGTATATGTTAGGAAATCTCAGGTTGGAAGGGCATTAAAAAGTTATTTGATGTCATTCTTATCAGATGTATGCATCTTCTCTATAGATCTCCTGGCACGTGATAATTCAGCTTTTTGCAATCATAGGAATACATCCCCTCTAAGAAAGTTCTTCCTTGTGTTAAACTAAAATCTATTTTCCTCTAGCTCCTCTCAGAACACTCTTATCTTAGCCCCCCCAGCCAAGGATACTGAAGAGGCACCCATTGCCTACTTGCCCACTCTAGTTTCCTAGCCAGTTCTTCAATTGGCTGGTTTCTGAGCCAATCCTAAACTAACCTGATGGCACCTTAGGATTTGCATTCCCATCAGATCGCAGAATCAAGACCATATCTGATACATCTGATATCTGGGAGGTCAAAGGTGTGCCCTCATTCCAAACTATACCATTCAAGCCCCCACTCTGGGTGCATAATCCTTGTACCTTTGCTTTCTCCGGTTTTGGGTGGTTACTCCAGGATCCCTCTGGGATTCATATCCATTCTGAATCTCATCTTAACTGAGGTCTTGAAAGCCTTCTAGCCTTTTCCCGATCTGCTATATCCCGACATTGGATCAATAGGATCTTATTCAACCTGAATGGTCTTCCCCCGGCACTACAATGCCCAGCAGATGAAACCCTTGGGAACTAGTGTCATCTGAAAATGAACGTGAGCTTACTTCCTTGAGGCCAGTTCTGATGCCAAATGAGCTCTACAACTTTGGGACTTTCTTCTCTGTCTGGTCTTATCTTTAAGGTGCCAGCCTGCTTCTCAGTGAAATTTTTCAAGTTATGGATATCAATGTTAATCCTGCATATTGGTTATAATTAAAACCCATGGGACCATGCATATGATAGCTCTTAATATAGTTGAATATAGTTACTGTTTTAACTATTTCTTGATGCATAACAAACCACCTCAACACTTAGTGGCTTAACACAATACCTATATCTTATTTGCTAGGGATTTTGCAAAAACCCAGTGGGGAAAGCTCATTTTTACTTCATGTGGCATCAGGCAGGGTGGCTTGAGGAGTTAAGGCTCTACAGCAAGTGGCTCATTTACATGGGCTGGCAAGTTGATGCTACCTATTGGCAGGACACTCAGCCTCACTTGCTGGGCAGGTGCCTTAATTCTGCCACGTATAGACCTGTCCTTGTAGCTGCCTGGGCTTCCTTCTAGGGTGGTGGAATAAAAAGCAAGTGAAAGTTGCCAGTCTTCTTAAAGACTAGACCTGGTACTATTACAGTATCACTTTCTCTTCATTCTTTTGGTCAAAGTGGTCACAGATTCAGCCCAGATGCTAGGGCTGGACATATAATTCCACTTCCTAATGGAGGGTAGTGACAAAGATTTTCAGCCATCTATAATTCACTACAGTTACCATAGGCATATTTTGTGCTGTCCACCTTGATTCACCCCTCATTCCCACTCCTTCAGTCTTTTTTATTGTGTGGGCTAAAATGTTCTTGTTACTTTCCCACTACTTACATGACAGCAATTCAAGTTTTATTAATATATAAACACCACTTACTTTCTAAACAATAATTATAGTCATGGCAGGAATTGAGACAGGTGCCAGTGATGCTTAGATTACTAAAATGTGGATCCTGTCCTTAAGGAACTCATAGATTAAAAACATACTGTTTTTTTTTCCTCTGATGTAATTCTAATCTTCCCCCCCCCATAAGCATCTCACCAAAAACTTCATGACATATTTTTAAGTGTACTCTATTATGGAGAATAAAACATGATTTCCATCTTCTTCCTGTTAAAGCTTACATATTTTTTGATGCAAACCAAGGTCAAGTTAACTTCTTTAAGAGTTATATTTCATTGTTGATTGACACTGAACTTATTGGTGATTATGACCCTAAGGCTGACTTTTCTAATGTCCTGCTGGTATGCCATGATTCCTTTATCTTGTACTTGGAAAGCTAAATTTTAGATTCAATTTGTCTGTTTAATAGTTGTCCTTGTAAAGTTTTACCCTATTATATCTAAATTACTGCTATAGCCTATCAAGATGATTTAGATCCTCATCTGTCATCCAACATACCAATATTTAGCCAACACAAAGCAATGGTTGTGCCCTTAGGTGATCAGACAAGTAATTGATAAGAGGCTTAAACAGGCTAGGTGCAGAACCCTGTGACCTGCCACTAGAAATCTTCTAGGATGACAGAGGAATCTTGACTCAATTCTTTCATTGTCCTTGCACCCAGGCCATAACATTTCATTAGATCCAACAGCATATCATTACAAATCTCTTCAAATATCCTGCTGAGATTCAGATACTTTGCATCTACTCATTTCCTAGATATTGTATTCCAGGAGCCTGGTTGAAGAAGGAAAAACTGTCAAACAAATGTAACATTTTCTTAATGAAAATATACTATGCCCCAATCAGCACTACTTTATTTTTTAGGTTCTTACTGACTTAAAAAAAGTGTGCAAATCACACCCATTTAAATAATACAACTTTGGTGAGTTTTGACAGAATTATGTGTATATCCTTGAAACTACACTGTACCACAGACACAGAACATTCTATCATCTTCCACGATTTTCTCCTCTTCTTTCCAGTTATTCCTTCCCAACATCCCCATGCCCCAGCCAACCACTGATCTCCTTTCTGTCATTATAGGTTAGCTGCATTTTCTAGACTTTCATATAAGTGGAATTATGCACTCTGTACTTTTTTTTTGTTTGGCTTCCTTTACTCAGTGTAATGATTTTGAGATTCACCCATGTTGCAGCTCTGTCCGTCGTATGTTCCTTTGTATTGCTGAGTGGTATTCTGTTGTAGGGATATAACACATTTTGTTTATCCATTTCCTGTTGGTGGACATTTGTTTCAGGTTTTTTTTTTTTTTTTGGTTATAATGAATAAAGCTACTATGAATATTCATGTACAAGTCTTGGTCTGGACATGTGTTTTTATTTCTCTTCGGTACCTGGACTACTCCTTTTTTGTTTTCCCTTTTACCCAGACTCTTCCTGCCTCAAATTAACATCAGTTGCACCGTTTTGCAGCTTCTAAAAGCAAACTTATGCCCTGTTTTGAAAATAGCAGCAAAAGTTATCCACCTCCAACCTTCTGGTTTCTTTTGATATTCCTCAAACTTTTTTCCATTTACAAGTTCCCTCAATTCTTAGAATATAATTCATCCATTTAGAGAATTTATTCTCTTTTAGCTAGCAAGTTTTGGGATAAATATTACTGAGGATTTAAAATGTGTGTCAGACTAAGCACTTTATGTACGTTATCTAATTTCATGCTTATAACAATCATAAAAGAGAGGTGCTATTTTTATTTTACTTTTTAACAGATGAAGAAACAGAAGCATAGAGAGATGAAGCAACTTGCCTAAATTCTGACAGCTGAGGAGCTAAGCTTTGAAGCTACGTGTTTCTTTCTGGAGTTGGAATCCAAACCATTTCACAATATAAGATTGGCAGTGGTGATAAGAGAACTGGGCATACAATGTGATGAGTGTTTCTAAGAGAGAAAGATTACTCTGAGTAAGGAAAATGGTGAATTTCCTTGACAAGGAGGTGATAAAAAAAGTGGATCTTGGAAACTGGGATGAATTGGATGTGCTATAAAGTTCAAATGGAGAGGTACATGAGCAGAAGCTGGAACGGGTGAGGGGTAGGAACACGTGAGCCATCTAGCAGCCTCAGTGTCGAAATCTGTGGATTGGTGGGAGGCTGGGAAAAAGTGGCCATGAGAGTAGATGCCACCAGGGAGAGATTGTAGTCAGACCAAAACTGCGCTGTGAATGCCAGACTAGGGAGCTGACCCTGACTGTAATTGTGATGAATGGCATGAAATGCTTAGGCTGTGCTTTAAGATTAATATGATGTCTTTAAAAGGGGTAAGACAGTAAAATTAGGAAAGCAAATTAGGAATCTGCTCTATTTAAAAAATAAGGTAGCCAGAGTCTGAATCACAGTGGTGTCAATGGCAAACTTTGGACAGAAGAATCACTTAACTCCGGTAAATATTACATGTTCAGATTATTTTTGTATCATTTACTGTTTTTGGTTCATCTTGCAGCTGCTTCTCTACATTAATACAAATTAGCTTTAAGTACTTAGTTGCGATTATGCCCATTTGATTATGCCCATTGATATTTTTCTAATGTATAAACACAGAGCTTTCAAATTATGCCATTTGCACGTAAAAGGAATTAAAATGTAAATCAATTAAAATTATCCATTTATTTAACTCATTAAATATGCTGCTTATTATGCTTACTTGGGTAACATTGAGTTAGTATCTTTCAGGTGACATCTCTTTTTGTTGATGTTTAAAAGACTTCATAACGTTTTACAGTTACATAAGTATTTAACAAAGGTAGTTGACTTAATGAAGTTTAAGTATAAAATTGAAGAGTTTACAGAGCACTCACATATATTTTATTCATCGAGGTATAACTTAGATGCAGATCTTAACGCACAGATCTTAAGTGCCCAGTTTGATGAGTTTGACAAATACATGCATGCACATAACATCACCCCAACAAGATACAGAACACCCCAGAAAGTGCGCTTGTTCTCCCAACAGTCTATCCCTGCCCACCTCCGATTTGTATCACCATAGATTGTTTTTGACTTCTAGAATTTCACATAAATTGAATGACACACTATGTACTGTTTTACTTCTAGCTACTTTCGCTGAACATAATGTTTTAGAGATTTGTCTGTGATTCTTGCATGGATCTATGGCTCTTGTCTTTTTATTGCTGAGTGGTGTTCTAGTGTATAAATAAGCCTCTGTTTAGCCATTCTCCTGTGGATTTGGGTTGTTTCCAGTTGTAAGCCATGCTATGCTGCTATGAATATTTTTGTGCAGGTCTTTTTGTGGACATATGGTTCCATTTTTTCAGACAAGTACCTAGGAAAGCAATGGCTAGATCACATGGCAGGTGTATGTTTAGCCTTTAAAGAAAGTGCTAAACTGTTTTCCAAAGTGTTTATATTTTTCAATATATTTTAGCGAATGGTTATGGACTTCTTGTTTGTATATAGCCCACCATAAGAATTGATTAAGAATGCAATACTTATGTTAAGCTTTCAATGATATTTCTTGTGACAATGAGAACTTTGTGATGACAGGTGGCTTTCTTAGCCATCAACACCATTTCCTCTGTAATTATGCTATAAATTAGGGGTGACCCCGAGCCTCTGCTAGTAAGAACTTCAGTGTCTGGAAGGTGAACACGAAACCCTCCAAGGTGTTTTTAAGTGTTGCCTGAAGGAAAAACATGCTGTAATGTCACATAAGTTAATAATTTTAAGGAGCCTATAGGCCTGACAGTGGAATTAAATGCTTAACAATAATTCAAAAATGGCTTACAGAAACTTAAAAATGGGAATCATTTAGTGAGGCTGAAATTATGCTCCTGACATATATGTGTGACACACGAGAACACTTACCTGGGAATTTATTACCAGTTTCTGAGCAAACAAAGCCTGACCTACATTTGACTAAAGTCAGCTGTCTCTGGTTAATCCTATGGGCTTCTTTTTATTAATGTCACAATTGCTAATGTGGTATAACATTGTCATTACTGAATAGCACAGCGGGATGAGCTGCAGCTGTTATTTCTCTTTCTGAACCTACTGAGTCGTTAAATCTGAGTTTGGGGGAATACAAGTTGTAAAGATTATTCAAATTCTGATTGAGAAATAGGACTACTGGGAAATTGTAGGTACATAAAGTAAAACTTCGAATCAATCAAGGTTCCTTTTTTTTGGTGAGGCTTGAATGTTCGGAATTGTTCCTTATGTTTAATTTGAAGTCTAATGTCAAGGAAATAGAAGGTGAATGTAAGAAAATAAAAGAACAATAATAATTAGATGTTAATTCTTTTTTTTTTCTGATGGAAAATGATATATTGTTACTGGGAAAGTATTTGAAAGATATTTTTCCTTCAAAAAATTATAAACATATTATTTTAAGAATCCTAACATTAAGAAGGATATACTTTTGTTTTGATCAGCCAGAGAATAGCCAGTTTCTCTGTAATAAATCTAAGAGGAATTTTGTTGTATTTTTTTTTGTAGCTATTATTTTCAAAAGTTTCTGTGTTCTTTTAGAATTCTTACTTTGCCTTTGGTAACCATTAGTACTTTGTAAGGGGTATGATCTTGCAGTTCCCAAACTGAGCCAAGGTACCTTGGGGCACCTTAGAAATATTTCAGTTTTACAGGGAAGGACAGAGATATTCAATATTTGTTGGAAACCACATAAAAACCACATAAAGTACTAGCCTAAGAGAGCTGACACTTTCTTCAATAGATTACATTGCATTCCTTTCAACAGTGTCATCTATTTTTGAAGCTGGGTTCTTGACAGTTGTTGTGATAAATAGCAATTACCACACTAAAAGCAATGGGCAAAGGGAAACGAGAGTAGTGGTATCCAATCTGACTCCAAAATTTGAGAAGTTGTGCAGAGCCCAATAGATTCACACATTGCAATAGATACTCATAGTTATTAGGTTGGTGCAAAAGTAATTGTGGTTTTCGCCATTAAAAGTATGGCCAAATTGTAATTACTTTTGTACCAACCTAATATTTAAGGAAAAAATAAGAATTTTTTTCTCTTTCAGCTTATGTGTGTAATTTTTTCAAATGGATACTAAGATGTTAGGACAAAAAAACCCTCAGTAAGTTGTATGGACCTAACTACTTAATAAACAGAACAGTTGGGTATTTCTTTCGGACTGGGCCATTGTGAAAAGATTACAGAGGCAGTGAAGTCAGACGTTTTAGAAACCTCTGTTATAATCTTTTAATGTACTTTTGAAGCTATTTTTAATAAAGTTGAGAGCAACAGAGCTCAGGACTGGAGTGTCTGAAACTCTTTTTTTCTAGATGGTATTTTGGAAGTCAGCCTTCTGCAGTGGTATTAGATCGTTGACTAAGCAAAAAATTTAAATTAAAAAAGCCTGTTTCTTGTATCATACCCCAGTGCTACTTGAACTGCCAGCCCCTCTACTTAGTGTGGTCTTTGGACCAGCAGCTGATAAAGGCGGAGTCTCAGGCTCCACCCCAGACCTGCTGAGTCTGAACCTGCTTACAACAGACTACAGGTGATTCAGGTGTGCATTAAAGTTGAAGAAGCGCTGCCCTACCACTCATGTCTCATCCCACGTCCGCCTCCCTAGGTGGAATCCCTCATTCCCTTTGAATGTGTCTTTAAAAAAGATTTTCCCTGTGCCCTATTTGTTTTGGGCTTTGCTATTTACCAGTTAAACTAGGCCTTCCTAGTGAATAAATGCCTGATGGTAGTTGAAATGTGCTATCATTTCCCAGGTAACCTAAGAATTTTGGAAAAAGGTTCATTTAAGTAATTATCTAACCCAGCATTTAAAAAATATCTGACTGTCATGGTCTGAATGTTTGTGTCACCCTTTTCCTAAGTCCATAAGTTGAAGCCCACAGTGTAATGATATTTGAAGATGGGTCCTTTGGGAAGGTAATTAGGGTTAGAAGAGGTCACGAGGGTAGGACTGTCATGATGTGTTGTGTCCTTCTAAGAAGAGACACTAGAGAGACCTAAACCTACCTATCCCCAGGGAGAACCAAGATGAGGTCCTGTGAACACACGGAGATGGTGGCTGCCTACAAACCAACAGAAGCCTTCAGTGAAACTTTCCTTGCCAGCACCTCGATCTCGAACTTAGAGCTGTGAACTGTGAGAAGTAAGTGTCTGCTTTTAAAGCCATCCAGTCAATGGTGTTTTGTTATGGCAGCCTGAGCTAAGACACTGACTATAACCACCTCCTGGCACTCTTGGGGGCCCCTGCATATTCTGATCCAGTAGTTCTGTGGCTCAGAAATCTGTTTATACACAGTCCACCTCATGAATATTAGAACAGACATTTTACTAACTCACTACTTCCCAAATTTAACCTGATTATCGGAACCACCTGAAGACTTGTGAATTCCCGGGACCCTTCTGGGAGCATCTGATTCAGTGTGCTTAGGATGGGACCTTAGGAATCTGTGTTTTTAACAAGCATCCTAGATGATTCTGATAATGAGATAATTTGGGGAACAGTTTTTAAACTCAAGTAATAAAATTATTGGAATTGTGAACACTTGTTGTATATGGGCAGAGAAATATTAGTGGGCCTTTTCATTTATGGGATCCTCCTACTGAGGTGGCTCCAGGAAAAGCTATGAAGCTGGCAATGTTTGTTTCTCAGGCTCTTCCAGCTTCCCTTGCAGTGTTCCTGCCTCTCTTCAGGAGGCCAGTGGTATTCTCAGCCCCCTGCATTCAGGTATGCTCTTGGATTCTGAAGCACTTGAAAGACATTTGACAAGGAAACTCACACTAAAGTAGGTGTACATGATAGTTATAACAATGCAATATTCTTTCCATGTGTGCTTGCAGTTCAATATGGGGGCAATTCTTTTTTATCTAATAAATGAAAGGCAGTGTGGGTGCAGGTATATGTGTGAGATAGTAATGAGGGATAATAATTTTAAGGCAAGAGAACTTTCTTCATGCTTCTCTTATCGTCTTTCATAAGAGGTCATCCAATCTAAGCACAAATAAGTTGGTTCCTAGTTTTTGCCGTTGGCTTCCAATGGTTCTGAAAAAACTCTCAGCAGAAGTGTCTAAGATTTTCTAAATGCAGAAACTTTGAAAACTTGTAACACTGAGTTGTTTTTGTCTTGTAAATGGCTTCAACGTTTCTCAGTGCAGCCAACTCACCTTTCTGTCTTCTCTTTTAGTTTTAGTTTTGAGGGTGAGGCTCACTATATACCCTGAAATGGACTTCCCTTGTGTGGCGCAGAAGGCACAAACGTCTGCTATGTGAGATGGGAGCATGGGAGGTTTACAGCAGCAGGACCTAAGGCCCAGTGGGGAGTGACTGCTCTGTGTTGCAGAGTTAGTGAATAACAGGGCTAGGATGGGAACTTGAGTCTCCTGATTCAGGTTCTGGTTTTACAAATTATGGAAATAACCATAGCAAACACTTACTGAATTCTAAGTATGTTCCAGGCACTGTCCTATGATCAGTATGTATGTGCTGTCACTGTTCTAAGTACCCATGAGATCTTAGTATTTATACCACATTTGAGGTAGATGCTATTACTGTCCTCATTTTACAGATAAAGAGACGTAACTAGAGGACACCATAACTTAGGTCTAAGTGTCTTTTATTTACTCAGTGTGACAGTCACAAATTTCTTTCCTTCAGCTCCAAATTCCTCTTTGAGTATTTGTTCTATGATAATGCACTGGACTCTTGAAGCACTTCTCAGTAAGCGTGATGCTAAACTTTGTTAGTAGAAGGGATTAGAGGGACATTGCGAAAGGAATCGGGCTTCTCTTCCTTGTCCTGGTTGCTTGTGCTTTCTCCTGCTCCTGTTTGATCAGGCAGTGGTGCATGTATGGGGACACATTCTGTGGTGCTCTGCCCCAGCAGTGTCTGAGTGGGCAGTCACTTAGCAAGTTTCCAGCCCCAGCCTGGGCCCAGAGACCATTGTTCTCTGGCCCTCCTGACAAGGACATTGCATGCTTCTGGTCTTGTACCTGCAGAGGCACCCTGACTCCACCTCTGCATGTTCCCACCAACCTCAGCTGGTGTGTGCTCCAGAGATTTGCTTCTTGCAGCTCTCCTGATGTGGACACCATGTGCTCTGGGCCTTGCACCTGCGGTGGTTCCCTAACTCTCTGCATGCCCAGTTACCAGCCACTGCTCACTTGTGCCCTGAAGGGCTGCTGCTGCTTGTCTAACAATGCTGGACCAGCCCTGGCCCAGGCAAACCTGTAAACTTCTACCTTGTCTAGTCAGGGTGCAACCACACCTTCCATGAGGTCTGAACCTCAGTCTTGAGGCGTGAGCTCCCCTCCAAGTTTGTCTTTCCTTGGATACTCTCTGTGGTCCAAGGTATCCTTTAGGTCCTCTTTATATCTTTATAGTTATTCTCTTAACATTGTTTAATAATTCTTTATATTAAACTTCTGTTTAATTATTGTGTAGGTTCTGTCTCCGGATTTCCTGATTGGACCCAGATTGATACATTTATCCTTATTCCCTACTCTGTCCCCAAAGTAGATAATCTCTTCAGCTATCTACTTTGCTTTGTTTATGACTTATTTACCCAAAGGTATTTTTGTATGACAGCAATATATTTTTAAAAATTTCCATAGGTTATTGAGGTACAGGTAGTATCTGGTTACATGAATAAGTTCTTTAGTGGTGATTTGTGAGATTTTGGTTTGTGCACCTATCACCTGAGCAGGATACACTGCACCCTATTTGTAGTCTTTTATCCCTTGTCCCCCTCCCAGCCTTCCCCCCAAGTCCCCAAAGTCCACTGTATCATTCTTATGCCTTTCTGTCCTCATAGCTTAGCTCCCACATATCAGTGAGAACATACGATGTTCGGTTTTCCATTCCTGAGTTACTTCACTTAGAATAATAGTCTCCAATTTCACCCAGGTTGCTGCAAATGCCTTTAATTCATTCCTTTTTATGGCTGAGTAGTATTCCATCTCATATATATGTGTGTGTATTCCATATATATGTTTGTGTGTATATGTATATGTGTATATTTGTATACATATATATGTATATATCTGTGTGTATATATGTGTGTGTATATATCTCTCTCTCACACAGTTTCTTTATCCACTCATTGATTGATGGGCATTTGGGCCGGTTCCACATTTTTGCAATTGTGAATTGTGCTGCTATAAACATGCATGTGCAAGAGTCTTTTTTGTATAATGACTTCTTTTCCTCTGGGTAGATACCCAGTAGTGGGATAGCTAGATCAAATGGTAGTTCTACTTTTAGTTCTTTAAGGAATGTTCGCACTGTTTTCCACAGTGGCTGTACCAGTTTACATTCCCACCAGCAGTGTAGAAGTGTGCCTTGGTCACCGCATCCACGCCAACATCTACCGTTTTATGATGTTTTGATTATGGCCATTCTTGCGGGAGTAAGGTGGTATCGCATTGTGGTTTCAATTTGCATTTCCCTGATCATTAGTGATGTTGAGCATTTTTTCATATGTTTCCTGACCATTTGTATGTCTTCTTTTGAGAATTGTGTATTCATGTCCTTAGCTCACTTTTCGATGAGTTTTTTTTTTTTTTTCTTACTGATTTGTTTGAGTTCGTTGTAGATTGTGGGCATTAGTTCTTTGTCAGATGTATAGATTATGAAGATTTTCTCCCATTCTGTGGGTTGTCTGTTTACTCTGCTGACTGTTCCTTTTGCCATGCAAAAGCTCTTTAGTTTAATTAAGTCTCAACTATTTATCTTTGTTTTTATTGCATTTGCTTTTGGGTTCTTGGTCGTGAAATTGTTGCCTACGCCAATGTCTAGAAGAGTTTTTCCAATGTTATCTTCTAGAATTTTTATAGTATCAGTTCTTAGATTTAAGTCCTTAATCCATCTTGAGTTGATTTTTGTATAAGGTGAGAGATGTGGATCCAGTTTTGTTCTCCTACATGTGGCTAGTCAATTATCCCAGCACCATTTGTTGAAAAGGGTGTTCTTTCCCCACTTCATGTTTTGTTTGCATTGTTGAAGATCAGTTGACTGTATCTGGGTTTATTTCTGGGTACTCTATTCTGTTCCATTAGCCTATATGCCTGTTTTTATACCAGTACCATGCTATTTTGGTGACTATGGCCTTATAGTATAGTTTTAAATCAGGTAGTGCAATGCCTCCAGATTTGTTCTTTTTGCTCAGTCTTGCTTGGGCTATGTGGTCTCTTCTTTGGTTCCATATGAATTTTAGAATTGTTTTTTCTAATTCTGTAAAGAATGATGATGGTATTTTGATGGAGATTGCCTTGAATTTGTAGATTGCTTTTTGGTAGTATGGCCATTTTTCATAATATTGATTCTACCCATCCATGAACATGGGATGTGTTTTCATTTGTTTGTGTCATGTATGATTTCTTTCAGCAGTGTTTTGTAGTTTTCCTTGTAGAGGTCTTTCACCTCCTTGTGTAGGTATATTCCTGAGGTTGAGTTCTTGATTTGATCCTCCCCATGGTCGCCGTTGGTATATAGAAGAGCTACTGATTTATGTACTTACTTGTATCTGGGAACTTTGCTGCATTCTTTGATCAGTTTTAGGAGCTTTCTGGAGGAGTCTTTGGAGTTTTCAAGGTAAATGATCACATCATCAGCAAACAGTGACAATTTGACTTCCTCTTTCCTGATTTGGATATCCTTTATTTCTTTCTCTTGTCTGACTGCTGTGGCTAAGACTTCCAGTACTATGTTGAAGAGAAGTAGTGAGAGTGGGCATCCTTGTCTTATTCCAGTTCTCAGAGGGAGTGCTTTCAACTTTTCCCCATTCAGAATTATGTTGGCTGTGTGTTTGTGTATGAAAGCTATATGTTGATAGTCCTATCTCTCTGAACTCAGAGTGGACTAAGTGATATCTAGTAATTGATTAATTCAGCAAAACATTCAGCATAAAAACTTTTACTGAGGGTGTATTTTGTGCAAGGTGCTGGGGTATACAAGATGGATTAAGGCAGTCTTTGCCCTGATGAACTCACAGTCCTATAGAGGAGACAAATATTTAAGCAGAAATATTAGAGGACAATATGAAAACTACTGAGAAATGAAAAGAATGCTCTGGGAACACAATGACAGAATGACTCATTCTGTCTGTCAGTCAAAGTGGCCATATTTTAACTGGATCTGGAAGAGTTTACTCAACTGTAAAACATATGAAAATCTGTCTATGTGGATGACTTTAGACTAAGTTTCTAAACAACCTTTTTTATTGGAGAGAGAAGATGTTAATTTACTAGTAAAGGTAACATATAAAGGAAGATGACAAAATATCATCACTTTGCTGGGAGTCAGAGGCCAGGTCTTGTAAGCAACTCACTAGGGGAGCCTGGATACATAGTAAATATCACAGAACTAAGTGTCTCTGTCTACAATTTGAGGCTACTAAATTACATAGTCCCTGAAGTCTCTTCTAATTCTAAATGGTATATAACTTAATATAATGTATTTGAATAGCAGATGCTCTATTTACAAAGCAAAAGTATTATTTTTCTTTAAAAAAAGTGAGGTAATGTTTGGTTAAATAATAGAAAACACCTTCAAGGAAATCTCACAAAAAAAGTTTTTATTTGGGTGAGTTGGCATGTCCATTGTTGGCTTGTCTTTAAGAAATGTTTATAATTATGAAGTCCTGGCCCTGTAATGGATGCTTTATATTTCTGAGCAAATGATAAAGTAAATCTTGCCAACAGCCTTGATGTTTTGACACATCTCTAATTACACTGGTGGCTATAGATGGATGTTGCTAGGGATCAAATGGTAAAAGGGCAGATCATCAGATTTCGTGTCTGGGACATTTTTCACAGGCCAGAGAGAGAAGTTGAGAAATAGAATCTTCAATGATTATCAGGGATTAGGAGAAAAATATCCAGAATCTTTGTATATTATTTATCAGTACAGGGTTGTTAAAGGTCTGAGATAATATTAGTATTTAAAATTATTTTAAGATATCTAACATTGGAGATGACCTATGGCTTTTCAACAGATTCTATTTGTTCCGTCTATAATAGCTTAATGTTATGGCTGGGGAAATGAGCTTTGGAGTAAGTTTCCTTAGTTGAAATTCTAGTTCTAGCATTTAACAGCTGTGAAAGCTTTGAAAAGTTATAGACAGCAATAATGGTTCTTACATTCTAGGATTAAAAGAGGGGATATATGTCATGAATTGCCACAATGTCTGGGAAAGAGAGAGCACTCAATAAGAGCTAAGATTTATTATAATCATTAGAGCAAATCTCTCTGGGAAACAATGTAGAGGGTTTCTAACAGATGCTAAAAGGACATGTGCAAGTCTTGGATTAGCAACTTGCTAAGTGTGTATCCTTGGGTTAGTCCATCACAATCTTCAAATCTTGAGTTTTTAATTGGTAAAGTTAAACTCATTAGGTGTGCTTCCTTTCCTTGTAAGATTGTTGTAAGAGGCAGGCATGGTAGCTCAGGCCTGTAATCCCAGCACTTTGGGAGGCCTAATCGGTGCGGATCATCTGAGGTCAGGAGTTCAAGACCAGCCTGGACAACATGGTGAAATCCTGTCTTTGCTAAAAATACAAAAATTAGATGGGGTTGGTGGTGTGTGCCTGTGATCTCAGATACTTGGAGGCTGAGGCAGGAGAATCACTTGAACCCTGGAGGCGGAGGTTACAGTGAGCCAAGATCGCACCACTGCACTCTAGCCTGGGTGATAGAGCAAGACTCTCTCTCAAAAAAAAAAGATTGTTGTAAGGATCAAGTGAGAAAGTGCATGTGAGAGCACTTTCTTCATGTCATGGGCCAGTGGAAGTTATTTCTGTGAGGTAAGATTTTCTTACCCTTTGATGTTGTTTGTTTCCTCCACCATCCTATCATATAGAGGGGGTGTTGGGTAACACATAGTAAGATGACAGAAATTTGTTTAGCATAATGGTATATCTTGTCTTTTCTTCTGTTGACTTTCCCTTTGAAGCATGTTAGACTGCTGACATTTCTGCCTCATTTGCTACCATTGTAGTCTAAGACATCAATACCCATCATCGCAGGCAGTGGCCACTTCATTTGTATCCTGCTTCTATGAGGTTGTTGCAAAAGTAATTGCGGTTTTTGCTATTATTTTCAGTGGCAAGAACCACAATTACTTTTGCATCAACACAAATACTTTGGACCCCTTTCAGGCCATTTTCCACTCAATTTCCAGAGTTATTCTCTTGTTTAAAGTCCTCTAGCTTCTTCCCATAATACTTAGATTAAACTCTAACCTCCTTACCACAGTGCCTGCTTACCTCCCTGATCTCATCCTCTGTTGCTTTCATATTGCATCCTGGTCCCATGAGCTTCCTTCTTTTCTTTAAGAGTCTACATTCATTCATTTTTTTTTCTTTTTCTTTTTTTCCAAGACAGGGTCTTGTTCTGTTACCCAGGTTGGAATGCAGTGACGTGATCATAGCTCACTGCAACCTCAATCTCCTGGGCTCAAGTGACACTCCTGCTCAGCCTCCTGAGTAGCCGGCAGGAACTACAGGTGCACACTACCACACTCAGCCAATTTTTAACCTTTTTATAGAGACAGAGTCTTGCTGTTTCTCAGGCTTGTCTCAAACTGTTGGTCTCAAGTGATCCTCTTGCCTTGGCTTCCCAAAACGCTAAGATGAGCGAGCCACTGCACCCAGCCCCAAATTCATTCTTGACATAAGAGCATTGACTTGGTTGTCCTGCTTGTGTAGAATATAATTCCTCCTGATGGCTCCCCTGACCCTCCTGGCTATTTGTTGTCATTCTGTGCTCTCCTCAGAGAGGCTTTTTCTGGCCTTTTAATTGCACTGTCCTATTTTAAATTTCTCCATAGCTTTTATCACCATCTGATATTTTCTTTGAAGGTTAGCTTCAGAAGAACAGTGTGTTCATGTCTATCTTATTGGATGTTTTATTTCTAGGACCTAAAAAGCACCTGTCATATAACGGGTGCAAAAAAACATCTATTAGTTGAACATATATGGTTAAACATTGAAAGGGATCTACATTAGCAAGGCAATGCTTGTTATTATTAATCTTTTGGTTGTTTCACTTAGAAGTCTCCAAAGCACCTAAAGTCTCCTCCAGGCCAGGACCTCACAAACTTGCATATACATATTTTTTCTACTCACCATGTGGAACCTGGGATGGTTCATAACTTCTAGAAGGATCTAGATAGAGCTCGGTGATAAAACTGAGATCTGGGGAGGACAACAAATAAATAAAAAAGACTGAGGGCATCATCATCAGGAGAATGGCTCCAGATAAACTGCTGTATATCCATATGATGGAATATAAGAAAGAGAACTACTGCTATATGCACCAACGTGGATGAATCCTACAGTCATAATGATGAAAGAAAGAAGCAAAAGAAAAAAACTGTGTGATTCCATTTCTATGAAGGTGTGAGCAAACAACACTAATCTATGGTGATTAAAGTCAGACTAGTGGTTACCTCTGAGCAGAGGTTGTTGACTGGGAAGGGCATGTGGGCGCCTTTCAAAATGCAGGGAATATCATATATCTTGATCTGAGTAGTAGTCACACGGGTATATATATGTAAAAATGCATCTTCTTTTATATTTAATACAACTCGATAAAAATATTTTAAAAAATCCATGGGTATAGACATTAAAAAAAAAAAGCTGGGTGGTAGTGGGATCATGGGGGGAAAAGAAGAGAGAAGGGGATCAGAGACTGTGGAGGTTCATTTAGGGTGAATCCTGCATGGACCCATCATCCTTGGGCTCCCTGGGTAGATGAAGTAAGCCAGCATTAAACTTTCTGTTAAGACTTCTCCTATGTATCTTCCAAGAACTAATCAGCCAAACAATGGGATCACAACCCTAGTGCCCAAAGAAACCTCAGGAGACTCAATATGGCTCAAGAGTCAAGAATTTCAGTAGCAAAAACAAGCTTAGGAAATGCTGAGCTCTGTAATTTTTTATTTTTTAAAAACAGTATGAACAGTGACACACATTGCATGCAAAATTTAGCTGCAGTGACAATGAAAAAGTCACAAGGCTGACTGCTTTTTGCTTTTTTTTAAAAACAGGGGGCTGGGTACAGTGGCTCACACCTGTAATCCCAGCACTTTGGGAGGCTGAGGTGGGCAGATCACAAGGTCAGGAGATCAAGACCATTCTGGCTAACATGGTGAAACCCCTTCTCTACTAAAAATACAAAAATATTAGCCAGGCATCTTGGCAGGTGCCTGTAGTGCCAGCTACTGGGGAGGCTGAGGCAGGAGAATGGAGTCAACCCGGGAGGCAGAGCTTGTGGCACTGCACTCCAGCCTGGGCGACAGAGCAAGATTCCATTTTGAAAACAAACAAACAAACAAACAAACAAACAAACAAGGAAGCTTACATTTCTCATGCACCATAATCAAAGAGGCTTCCATGGTACAAAGTAAGGCAAAAGCCCTTACTGTCCAACTACCCCTTCATGTTCAAATCCATATTTTTTCTCTAGGTTAAAAATGAAATGTCTTTCTCAAGTATCATGTTCCCCTGAACTCTTGTAGGGAAGGTCATGGGAATAGGGTCAGCTGGTAGGAGAAATGACATTCTGAGACTTGTATAGCCATTTAATTAGATGAAAATACAGTCAATGCCAATAGACTGCTGCTTGGATGATTTGCATTCCCATAAATTATGGAGCAGATATTTATCCTTTGTGAATGGGGGCTACTTCTCCTCCCTTTTGGCTCAAATTCCCTCTAATTTTTCAGAACAATCAAGTGCTTAGAATTAAATTTTGTATGGTTTATTTTATTTTTAAAGATGTGCAGGGATATGGCTGAAGAGCCAATTCCTACCATCAAGTCTTTTCCTTACTCCTCACTTGAAGTTTGCATTTCCATGAACATTCGTGGCTGGCATTTTAAAGAACATCATGCCTGCAATTCTTTTAGAAGACTCAAGGTTGGCTTAAAGAGTTGGCTTGAAAAGCGCAGCTAGTTTCCTTATTTCAACAGAACAAAATAGCTCATTTAGTTTGCAGTCTTCAGCCACCCAGAATTGGGTAGCGTTGCATGATGTGGTGCTTTAGTTCATGTCTTCCATAATCTTTGTGGGTCTCTCACTGGTTGTCCTGTTTAATCTGGCCATTCTTAAATATAAGCCATATTCCCTCTCCCCTTTGTCCTGGTTTCTCCAGCCTATGCTTACACATGGAATTATATTATTAAAAATGAGTTCTGACCAGGCATGGTGGCTCACGCCTATAATCCCAGCACATTGCGAGGCCAAGGACGGTGGATCACTTGAGCTCCGGAGTTCGAGACCAGCCTGGCCAACATCGCTACTAAAAATACAAAACAATTAGCTGGGGGTGGTGGCGGCATCTGCCTGTAGTCCCAGCTACTCCAGAGGCTGAGGCACGAGAATTGCTTGAACCCGAGAGGTGGAGGTTGCAGTGAGCTGAGATTGTGCCAGTGCACTCCAGCCTGGGTGTCAGAGCCAGACTCTGTTTAAAGAAAATGAGTTCTGGCATTTGCTCTTTCTGTTTCCATAGAATCTTAGGTCCCTGTGAGGTACCCTCCAGTATTGCTAGGTGTCTTCAATGGATATCTCTTACGTGCTTACAAACTAGCCAGGCTCATGCTGAGTACCACCATGTCAACAAATAGTGATGTATCTGCTACAAGTGAGGGCCAGCAGCCCTTGAAAGGTTAAAGCCAAAGTGGAGAGAAGAATGTGTGATGGTTTAAAAATACGGCTCCAGGCCGGGTGCGGTGGCTCAAGCCTGTAATCCCAGCACTTTGGGAGGCCAAGACGGGCGGATCACGAGGTCAGGAGATTGAGACCATCCTGGCTAACAAGGTGAAACCCCGTCTCTACTAAAAAAAAAAAAAAAAATACAAAAAACTAGCCGGGCGTGGTGGCGGGCACCTGTAGTCCCAGCTACTCGGGAGGCTGAGGCAGGAGAATGGCGTGAACCCGGGAGGCGGAGCTTGCAGTGAGCTGAGATGCGGCCACTGCACTCCAGCCTGGGCGACAGAGCGAGACTCCATCTCAAAAAAAAAAAAAAAAAAAAAAAAAAAAAAAAAAAATACGGCTCCAAATTCTTTGATGCTCCCTCAGTTGAGAAGTTGGGTTTATGTCCTTTCTCCTAGAATCTGGGCGGTCTATTATTGCTTTGGTTAACAGAGCATGGCAAAAATGTTGCTATGTGGCTTCTGAGGGCAGGTCATAAAGGCCATGCACTGCCACCTGGAACTTCAGTCTTCAGGTCCTTCCCTTGGGATGGTCTCTCTCAGAACCCAGTTTCTCTGGCATGAAAAGACCACGCTGCATAGAGACCACAAGTAGGTGCTCTGGCCAACAGTCCCAGCTGAGTCTAGCTTTTGAGTAATTTCAGCCAGACATGTGAGTGAAGAAACCTCTAGATAATTCTATTGCACAACCATTTGGATCACCCACAGGTCTCCCACACTCTCAAGCTGAGGGCTCAGACTTTGTGGAGCAGAGACTAGCCTTTCCTGCTGTTGCCCTGTGTGAACTCCTGTCTCCTGACCCTCAGAATCATAAGCTAGAATAAAACAATTACTGTATTACACCTCTCAGTTTGGAGCAGTTTGTTAGGTAGCAATGATAACTGGCGCAGAATGCCTTGCTCTCTTCTTGGGTTTTGCACTCTGCTTTGCCAGAGAGGTCCCTAGTAGTGCTGTTTATGCCTCTGAATTCACACTCAGAATTGCCCCTTCTGAGTGTGTAAGATTCACACTCAGAATCCTACAACTCAGACTTCTTTACTGGGTGAAGACTTTTGTGCCCATTTTCTTCCTTCATTCATTTGAAGGCTGAGAAACCTGCATACAAAGAGGCCCATTGGGCCTGTCCCACGACCTCTCCACTGTTTCCTCCTGACAATCTTTACCCCCATGTCAACAGGGCTTTCAGGACACATTTCATTGATTTTCCAAATGAACCCAGGCAAGACTTAGTTCCAGTTATCTTCAATGTATTGGTAACCTATTGACTTCCACTTCAATTTAAAAAAGGCCATTTTTGACTGGGAATGACGTGAGTAGGTACAACAGGGTGGGGAGTGGATATTTTTGTTGTAATATACACACAACAAATTGCCTGACTCCATCCACACTCGCTCTACCAAAAGCCTTAGTAGCTTGTAGGTAGAAGGTAATCAATTAAGAAGACTTCTGACCATGTGATAGCAGGATCTTGGCACCCTTCCATCTTTCTGGGTCTCCTTTTCCCTGCTGCTTTTTGGAGACTTATCTCACATGTGCTTCCCTGTGTGATATCCTGGTCTCATCTGGACCACCAGTTCCTATTCTAGTTCCAAAGAACTACTGGCTTTGCTGACGAGGCTGATCCTTGATGGCTACCTCACTGCTGGCTGCTCATCTGACTGCTTGCAGAACCCAGAGTTTCAGGCCTGTCAGACTGCCTTCTGCCCAGCTCTCTGATTGCCTCCGTAAACTGAGGCCAACTTCCTCCCATAGCTGGGGGTGTCCCTGGGCTCCTATAGCTTCTTCAAGTCCAGGTACCAACCTTATAAGGCTACTTACCTAAATTCTTCTTGAACTAATATCCATATCCTCTTTCCTTTCCCAAGATTGGCCTTTTCCCAGGGTGATTGAGAAAGGTAACGGTTGGGGGCAACTCTATCCCATTGTTAATGTAGGAGCTCTATGCGCCCACAAGGGAAATCCCAGTAGAATACAACATTCCCACATTAGTACATTCGCTGAACTCCAGCTCTGCACCATGCAAGATAAAATGCAATGAGGAAAATATTCTATACCTATCCTTTCTAATAAGGTAGCCACCAGCCAGCTGTGGCTCCTGAGCACTTGAAATGCAGCACTGAGAGATGGAATTTTAAATTTTATGTACTTTTAATTAAATTTAAGTAGCCATATTTGGACAGCATAGTTCTATTTTACTTAGTCTTAATACTATTATATTTATGATGTTAATAGTCTATTCAAGATGAATAGCCCACTTGAGTTCTCATTCTAGAATCCTTCCTTTATTAGAATATATGTAGAGAACTGTCTATTTTTCCTGTCTGTTGTCTTTGAAGATTTCACACCTAAAGTTAAGATAGCTCTTCAAACCAGAACATGCACTTCTCCCAGAATGAGCAGGAATATGTAGTCAGAGCGCAGCAATAATTATAATAGATGAGAAGAGCTTCATTTTATTTAGTTTCTATTATAAATACTGCACCAAGTATTTAAGTAATGTATTTGTGCATTTATTAAACAAGTGTTTATTCAGCACCTACTATATGACATAAAATGTTCCGGGTACTGGGGATACAGCAGTGAGCAGACAAAGTCTCTGCTATCATGGAGGGGCGTTCTATCATTTCCTATTAGGGAGGCAACTAATACACAAATACCTGGTATATCCAAATATGTTAAATGTGAAGAAAAAAAATTAAGGGAAAGGGGACAGAGGCTAATACAGGGTGCTTTTAAAAATGGAAGTGGCCGAACACATCTGAGACAGAGCTGGTTTGTCAGCAGAGACATGAGGGTGATGAGCAGCTGAACCCTGCAGCTCTCCAGGAGACAAGAGCTTCAGGGTGAGGAAGAGGGAGGGCAGCGTCCCTGAGGTGGCGGCAGGCGTGGGGTGTTCAAGGAGGAGCAAGAAGGCTGGTGTGGCTGGGGAGAGGCAGGGCAGATGACGTGGTGCCCTGTAGGATTTAGACTTTCACTTTGCATGAGGGGGAAGCCGTTGGAGGGATTTCAGCAGAATTATGACAGACTCTAACTTATGTTGTGAAAGAGTCATTCTGGCTACAGTGTGAGGAATAGATCATAGCAGTACAAGGGGGGAAGGTGGGAATTCAGGTAGGAGGCTATTGCAATAATCCAGTGGTGGGTGCTTGGATGGGGTAAAATAATAACATTCGGCAGGATTTAGAGAAGGCCCTGATCAGTCTGCTTATGTGATGTAGCTTCAATGATGATAAACTTTCTCTCTTAAAAGCCTTTCTCTGAGTTATATATTAAACATTTATTTCTTGCTCTGAGAAATAAAACATTTTAAGTATTTCAGGTGAATACAAATAAGCACCAATAAAAATGCTTTCTCGTGAAATGTCACTCTGGCCACCACAGTTCCATGGATAACGTGTCAGCATCTGTTGGAGGGCTCATATCTTGAGTTCTAAATCAATTTCACACTGGCCTTAGAAGTGAATCACAAGTTTCAGAGGTGGATGGGGCATTAGGAATTACTAGTCCACTTTCTTCAATCACAGACATATAAACTGAGGTTCAGGTGGTGAATCATAAGCTCTGTGAGACTGAAGTTTTGAATTATGCAAAATCACACTATGGTGGTAAAGTGGAAACTAGAACCTTCTGCGCAGTGAATCAATGAACTTATGGTAAATGAGTAAATTTAGAAGTACCTAGAAGATGTAGATAGTAAGTATGTTCTCGTTGCAGTTCTTTTGCAGTTCTTCTGCCTGCTCCTACTCTTTTGTAATCCCAATCTTGCATCTTCCACTTACTGCTTGTGTCCCTGGATAAGTCATTCAACTTCCCTAAGTCTTAGTTTCTTCATCTGTAGAGTGAGGATAGTAATACCTACCTCTGAAAACTGTAATGAGAATTAGATATTATAATGAGGCAGAGAGACTGGTGCTCACTAAACTTTCCACCTGCTCTCACACATCTCACAACAGCCTTTGCAGTTAGGTGGTACATTTGGCTGGTTCTGCCAATGAGATGTGAAAGTTCTATGAGTCACATTTGGAATGAGGCATTAAAAATTTAATGAGTAGTTTACTAATCTCTTCTTTCATCTGCTGTGGCAACTAAAAGGTTATGTATTACAGGCGGTACAGCTACAAAATGCTAGAGCTTCAGTCATTCTGGTGCCTGTGTGACTGGGTGGAGCAGAGCCCTGGCTACTGTGAATTAGATAGGTAGCCTACATGAGAAATACACTTTTTTTTTTTTTGAGATGGAGTCTCGCTCTGTTGCCCCGGCTGGAGTACAGTGGTGTGGTCTCGGCTCACTGCAACCTCAGCCTCCTGGGTTCAAGCGATTCTCCTGCCTCAGCCTCCCGAGTAGCTGGAATTACAGGTGCCTGCCACAACACCCAGATAATCTTTTGTATTTTTTGTAGGGACGTGGTTTCACCATATTGTCCAGGCTGGTCTCGATCTCCTGGCCTTGTGATCTGCCTGCCTCAGCCTCCCACAGTGCTGGGATTACAGGCTTGAGCCACTGCGCCCAGCCAAGAAATAAACTTTTATAGTGTCGAGCTCCTGAGGATTTGGATGGTTAGTTACAGCAGCACAAGCGTAGGCTACTGTGAATAATAATTGATCTTACTGGAAGTAGGGTGCTATTGTTATAAAAACCCAAAGTACTTTTGTATTGGCTTAATGGTTGGGCCAAAGACAACGAGGATAGTGATATCAGAGATGAGAAGAATGGCAGTCCATGTCATGTAGCAACAAAATGTCTGGTAATACTGTCATCTGCTATAACTTGAGAGGCAGATCAATCATATTTGAATAAACTTCAAGTTCTAGGGGAAAAGGTTGGAAAACAATGTTTTTAAATAACATGCTTCATTAAGAATAATGGGTGAAGATATTGGTCCGTGGAACTTTTGGCAAATGAAAAGAAAGAAGTCTACTAAATTTTTGAGAGGATCAAAGGAAACCACAAGATGGTAGAGCCTTGGTCAGTTTAGATACTTGAGCAACTATAGTGGAATAGAACACCGTGCTGCTCCCCATTGGATGTGAAACGTGTGTACAAAATGAACTTTTCTGCATTAAGTCATTGAGATTGGCAGTTATTTGTTCTTGCAGTGGAAGCTTTTCTATACTGATTGCTACAGAATATGACTGCTTTAGTACAGTGCTTAGCTAGCACAGTATGAACACACAACAAGCATTACTCAATACCTTTTATTATTTTTTATTATTATTATAGTTGTTGTTGCTATACTGGTTAAGAATGTATGATTGGGTAGAGGATATCAGTCTGATGAAGAAAGAGGATAAAACTATGGTAACCAGAGTAAAAAGTACTGTTAAAACTTTTGTTTACACATGGGTTGCAAACTAAATATAAATAGGAGAGAGAGAGGCACTGTAAATAAATAAGGTGGGCTGGCTTTGACTCTGAAAACTGGGAAAGCATGAACCCTGTGCTGAGAGTGTAGTCACTCTCGGCTCCTGATAATACAGATCAAATATTTTCAAGAGAGGCTGTAAAATTAAAAAAAAAAATTGTAAGAATTTTCAGCCAGGTGCAGGGACTCACACCTATAATCGCAGCAGTTTGGGAGGCTGAGGTGGGAGAATTACTTGAACCCAGGAGTTTGAGACCAGCCTGGGCAACAGAATGAAACCCTATCTCTAGAAAAAATTAAAAATCTATCCAGGCATGGTAGCATGTTCCTATAGTCCCAGCTACTTTGGAGGTTTAGGGGGGAGGATTGCTTGAGTCCAGGAGGTTGCAGTGAGCTGTGATTGTGCCACTGCACTCCATCCTTGGAGTACAGAGCAAGACCCTGTCTCAAGAAAAGAAAAAAAAAAAGAATTTTCTAAGAGTTTACAGTATTGGCAATTAAATAAAATATTTAAAATAATACTAGGTGGTCCATGGACCACCAGATGGTGACCTCCATCAGAAGGCAGGTCCCAAGAACCAAAATGTCTAATGGCCAACACTGTCCCTGAGGATAAATCTCATCCCATCCAATATGTTATAATTTGCAGAATCATAAATGTTCAAGGTTATTGTAATTTGGATTCACTTCCCACCCATCTGAAATTTATACTCCCATTGCAACATCTCTGCCAAATTGTCTTCCAGCTCATAACTGAACATCTCCAGAGGTAGGAGGCTCAGGATATTAAGAGGGATAGCCTATTGCATCTTTCCTGTCCTCTAATTGTTAGAAAGTTCTTTCTGTATTTGAAGTAAAGTCTTCCTTCCTATAGTGATTCATCCACTTTGCTTCTCCCCTTCCTACTGTGGAGCCATATGGGAATGGGCTTATATCCTATAACCACTTTTCTAGAGCTGGTGATCAATTGACCTAATAACACATAGTAGACGTGTGTGTGTGTGTGTGTGTGTGTGTATTCCTGCTTAGCTATCCCCTCCCATACTTCCTGACCCTCCTTTTCTGGCAATAGGACTTGCTGTGAGTAGTCTGTGCATAAGAGGGCCACAGATCACAATATCCTGTTCTTTGCCTCCCAGCCTCCACCAAGCTACAGCAAATCCAAGGTTGGCCATTAAAACACCCCATTCTTCAGACTTTGGAAATTGACCCAGAGATGTAAGGATGCACCCCAAACTGGGCACCTTGGAATCCTTACTATAGATTTAGTACGGAGTGCCGTAAGAGAAAAATGCTGTTTGTCCTCTGGGAATAGGAAGGTCTGTAGCCATGTCTTAGTCCATTTGGGCTGCTATAACAAAATACCATAGACCGAGCACCTTATAGGCAGCAGAAATTTATTTCTCACAGGTCTGAGGGCTGGAAAGTTTAAGATCAAGGTGCTGGAAGATTCACTTTCTGGTTCATGGGTGGCATCTTCTGGCTGCGTCCTCACACGGCAGAAGGGGTATGGCAGCTCTCTGGAGCCTCTTTTATAAGGGCACTAATGAAACCATGCCCTGAAGAATCAAAGACACCTGCGACTAACATAAAATATTGAGTTGCAGGATAGCAGTTAAGAAAAGAACAACTTGCTGAAATTCTGAAAATCCCTCCGTTTATAAGATAACAAAACTAGCTGAAATTAGTTGGAAGCAATGTGGCTGACTGGAGTTTGTGCAGAGTGAGCTTGCTGATGTCACAGCCTGAATTTCCACCATGTTTCATACTAACTCTCCCTGAATTTGCACATGGGACCCATGAAAGAGGCATGAAGAGAGAACCATGCATGGCTGAGGGCTTTCCAGACCTCCCCTTTCCTTCCACCAATCACCTGCTAATCTCAGAATCCACCTGCTAAACCTTCTCTAATAAAATTACTGCCTTAGCCCCAGCCCAGGGAGACAGACTGGAGCTTGACTCCTGTCTCTTTGGGAGTCTACTTGCAGTAAAAAGTTTTTCTTTTCTCAAAAACCCGGGGTCACAGTATTGACTTCTGGCACATCTGGTAGTGAGCTCCTTTGCCAAGGTGACACCAATCCCTAACCACCTTCCACAGGCTCCACCTCCTAACGCCATCGCATTGGAGATTAGGTTTTAAAATATGAATTCTGGAGGGACACGGACATTCAGAGCATAGCAGGCCATTTGCTTCTGCCCCTAAACCCAGCTACAGAACAAGGTGTCTATTCAGGAAAGAGTGAGGATACAATTCAGAAAGTAGCAGAGCAGACAGGGAGGGAGGGAGGAAGAGAACGAGAGAGAGAGAGAGAGAGAGGAGAGAGAGACAGAAAGAGAGAGAGACAGAAAGAAAGAGAGAATGAACATTGATTTCCTGTGACCCTCTTCATCCTTGCATTTTTTAGTTATGAGAAAATGCTTGCGCTAGTTTGCGCTGAATTCCTATCTTTTACACCAGAAAGATCCTGATTGATCTCCTGAACTATATTGAAGATCATGTTTACACAGTCCATGCAGAACTATAGTTTCAGTGCTCCTGAAAATGGTTTAAATTTTTATATCTTTTTATGTATCACTATTCAGAGAATTTAAAATGTTTTAAATCACATCATCTGCAGTGACTTGTATATTCATTTCATGTTTCTAATATGTTTAAGTTATCCCTTGCTTTAGATATGTCATATTCATTATCTTGAGTATTTCTGTTCTCTGCGGTTTTACTCTATTTTTTTTGCAAATATTTTTGCATCTGATGAATCTGTTATTCAAGCTAATGCTACCACAAAATTGGTTCCCGATTTTTAGTGACCTATCCCTCTTTTCACAGTAACAGCAAAAAGATGAGATGTCTATGACTGAAATGTTCTATGCTTTATACATCATAAGGCAATAACACATCATAGAATAATGGTCTATGTTCCCAATATTATGGTTACTTGTTTGCAAGTAACTGCAGGCATTTATGCTTTTTCTTTATGTTACTACCACACTCGTGAGTTGTGACCAGCAACAAAATTCTATAGCAGTCTGCCTTATTGCTATTTCAAAGCAAGTCTTTGTGGTTAAGTATAATTTCCTATAGGAATCACACCCAGGGTAGTCCAGTAGGCTGTGTCAGCACCATGTGTGTGGCATTAGTGGAATTTTAAATGTGTTATTCCAGCTTGCATAGTTGTTTGTTGTAATTCATGCTTTGAGGACATTTTTAGGTTTCAAACATTATCCATCAGGATATTCCTACCTGTCCAAGGGAAGGTATCATTACTACGGCGACCTCTGGCTGACTGGCCCCATCAAAGTCCCAGCATTCTTTATTAGATACCAGCCCAACTGCTGCTACTTGGAAATTCTAAATGCACTAGAAGTACATTGGGAATAATAAGTGGAGCTTAGAAGAAAGATACATAGAATTATGGTGGTAAAGGTTTAGCTTTATCTGTAGGTAACACAACTTAGCTCTCCAGGGCTGAGCAGGCTCTTCTCCCTTCCAGCTCATATATGCATGGGATATCTCATGGCATGAAAGCTTTCTACACATCAAAATGGGTTGAAAATGAGATTTTAAAAAATAAATGTGCCTTCTGAGAGCGATTTTCCAAAGCTATAATTCTTCTTAACTGAGGGATACAACAGTTAGAAATTCCCTAATGCCCAACTGGTTGGGTTTCTCTCTAATTCAAGTTGTCAGTCACCAACTATATATAGCGATGAATGAAGATAATAATTATTAGTATTTGTCTCTTCCATAGAAGATGAATATGTCCTAACTCATTTTTTTACTGTGAAGATGAAATGTAAAGACATGCCTTTTGTTCAGTTGCTGTGGATTTGTTAAATACCTTCTGTTTTTTGATAAAATTATTTTTGAGGGAAGGCAAAGATCTTATATCTTACTCTAATAATTACCAGATGTTGGCAAGAGTATTACAGACAGCAACAGGTTTCAGCAAGAATGTAACCATATCATACTATGTATCATGTAGTGCATATATTATATATACATATTAATCTGTAATAGCATATCAGCTTATTTTTTCAAATGCACTAATTAAACCTCAAGCCCCCATTTTAGGCTTTTCACTTTTGATTAACAAGGACAGTTAAGAAAGAAAGAAAGAAAGAAAGGGGGAGAGAGAGAGAGAGAGAGAGGGAGAGAGAGAGAGAGAGAGAGAAAGAAAGAGAAAGAAAGAAAGAAAGAAAGAAAGAAAAAGAAAAGAAAGGAAGAAAGGAAGAAAAAAGGAAAGAAAGGAAGAAAGAAAGGAAGAAAGGAAGAAAGGAAGAAAGGAGAAAGGAAGAAAGGAAGGCAGGCTTCCTCGTTGCTATGTGGAGACTGGCATTGCCAAGGAGCTTGCAACCATATAGCCACAAGGAGGAGCTCAAGCATCAAATTAAAAATTAACACAAACTAATAAAGTCTGGCACGTGCTGCTTTTGGCAATGCATTAAAACTGTATTTATTCTTATATGACGGCGAGGTGATTTATGGGCCTTTTGCCCAAATTAATATCACTCTGGGGAGCGTATGTTGATACGCTGGTATGTATCAGTATATTTACATAAATATAATATAGACATAATCTATTCTTCACCCAGTAACCAGACGGGTCTTTAAAAAATGCTAATGAGATAATGCCACTCCCTGTTTAAAAGCCTTCCGATGGCTTCCTTTCATTTTGAGAATAAACTGTGTTCTCTCCGGAGACCTAAGAGGCCCTGCCTCATCTCTCTCCCACACCCCTTTCTTTTCTTTTCTCTTCTTCTGCTGCTGCTTTTTAAAAAAAATTCAACATTTGTTTTAGATTCAAGGGGTACATGTGCAGGTTTGCTAGATGGGTATTTTGTGTGATGCTGAGGTTTGGGGTACAAATGATCCTATGGCCCAGGTAGTCGGCATAGTACCCAAGGAGGTGAAAGATCTCCAGGAGAATGACAAAGCACTCCTAAGAGAAATCAGAAGTGACACAAATGCATGGAAAACCATTCCATGCTCATGGATTGGAAGAATCACCCCTTTCAAACTCCATCTCAAGCCTCTCTCCCCAGAGACTGACTGTGGTAGCCACCTGCCTTCTGAGAGGCCCTAGAATGGGTCTTTTCTGGTCTCAGGGACTTCCCACTTCTGTTCCTCTGTCCTTCCAGAGACTTGCATGCCTGCCTCCTTCCTACTCATTCTTTGAAATTCAGTTTCAGTGTCACTCTCTAGACAGTCATTTCCTGACACCTACTGAATGTCAGCTGGCCTGCCTTCCCTTCTGCCATTCTCCTCCATCCTTGTTCTCTGTTTATTCCTACTTAGAATTTATCACAAGCGGTACTTCTTTTGTTCACCGATGTGTTTCCTGTTTATTACATGGCTTCCATATTTGATGTACATTAGAGCAGGAACCTTTTCTATGTAAACACTGCAGTATCTGCAGTGCCTAGCACAATTCCTGGCACCAGGTATGTGTGCAATAAATACTTGTTGAAGGAATGAGCCTTTATAATTGAAACTTTGCAATGTGTCTGGGTCCAGAGCTTCTCTGGAATAATAGCCACAGACACAATTTTGAAACATTGGCCTCCCATCTCAGTGATTTTTGCTCATGGTTTGAAGGGTCTCCTCCTAATTCCCCAACAATACACATGCTATTCGTATTCTACCCCAAAAGAGGAAGCAAATGATGCACAGTGAAATCTATAGCACTACCAGAACAGACTAATAGCAGCATGGTTGGACAAACAAAATTAAAATTAAGCAAAATATGCCATCATCTTCCGCTGCCATCTGCCTTATCTGACCTGTGAGCATGCGAGCTTGTGTCTGAGAAACAGCTTCTCCAGCCCCAACAGTTGGTACTGAGGTCTAATGATGGTGTCACCAGCATCACAGTTTGGAAGGTGCTGATAGGAAAGGCTCCCAGAGATCCTATCTGTCAGGTGAAAGAGGTTGTGCCATCTTCCCATACAAGCCTTCAAAGAGGCCTTGTTTTCCTTACTCTTGGGGCCATCTTTGAGTAGGGGTAAGCAGCTCCCAGTAAGACCAGATCTCATGCTGATGTGGGTGCTCACAGAAAATCCCTGGCGCTTCTAACTCATTAAGCTTGGGTTCCTGCCAAGTTTTATATTATTTCGCTTGATATAATATGTTTCACTATATATTTGTGTCTTGTAATCAGTTTCTGATTTTTTTCAGTAATAATCAGTAATTATTCAACCTTACTCATTTTCTCCTTCTTCCCAGGAAACTTTTTCAAAGTAGTAGTATATTTATTTATCAAGAAAATGAACATTCGCTTTCTGAAAATGTACTCATGGAAGGCTCTCAAATAAACAGATTTGATCCTTTCATAGGAAGCAAGCTGACACATTATCTATCGGAATGATCATTCTACAAGCCACAATCACATATTGTAAAATTTGCAAAATGATGAAAGAAGTTAATGTTTGAATATATATTGTTTATTATTCTCAGGGACCACTTTGTCAGGATGTGGTATTAAAAAATGTTCTTATATTTCTGAGAGTTAGGAAAAAAATCAATTACAATTGAAATAGAGTATGCATTCTTCTCATAAGTCACAGCTTAGTGGGGAGCAGAGTCTAGATTTTTAAAGAAAATAATTCATGATCCTTGCTAAAGATGATTATTGCTAAAGAAAATAATTCATGGCGATATGTATACAGACCACTGCAACGGGGTCTTGCAGTGGGGAAGAGATTGAACTCAAACTCCATCTCCAGCAAGGACAAGTGAGGATTTTAAATCAAGGAGCAGGATGAGGTCAGTGAGTGGAAAATTACTAAGAGGAAGCATCAAGGATAAGGGGAGGTCAGATGCCAAAGGTGGGGGATTTTCACTAAACTGACTGTGCAGGATTCTTGCTCAAACTGGATTCTATGAGGACAGAGAGGGAAGCCCAGGATCCAGCCTAGTTGAGCAGAGGACTCAGAGGAGACTGACTAAAGTTTTGATCAAAGAAGAGAGTCTTCGTCAGGGTATATGTGGCACTATGATTCAAGGTGCCTGTGGTAGATTGGTTAAAAACATGGCCCTAAGTCTCCACATATCTCTGCACACATACCCTTTGCAATGAGACTTTGCAGCAACTATTACGAGGTGGAGTCTATCTCCTCCTCCTCTTTGAATCAGAGCTTATCTTGTCATTTGCTTTGCCCAGCAGAAAGTGGCTGAAATTACATGTTTCCGTTCTAAGCCTTAGATTCCAAAAGGCCCTTTGTGCTTCTCCTCTTGCTAGTGTCCCTCTTCCTTCAACATGAACAAGCGTGACCCAGGCTGCTGAAAGGTAAGAGATCATTTATAGCAGAACTCAGTTATCTAGCTGAGGACATCATAGACCGGCCAGCACCCAGCAAATCTACCCACTAACTGCAGTCAGTGAACACATCTGGCTGAGATCAGAACAACCTGGGCCAGACCAGAGGAACTGTCTGATTAATCTGAAGAACCATCAGCAATAGTAGATGGTTATTGTTCACAGCCACTTAATTTTAGGATGGTTTGTTACACAGCATTACTGTGACAATAGCTAATATATAATACTGGACATGTGCTTCTGGGTGACAGCAACAGTGATACATAGTTTGGATATTGGTAATTTTATAGCTCTAGTTATAACTAGTTTTAGATAATAGTGGCTTTGTGGTATTGGAAGCTCAACGATAGTGGCATTTGGAGGTATTTCTGAAAATGTGGCTAATATTGATGGCTTTGATGATGATGGTACTTGTGCTTTTGATGATTATGGTCCTTGTGCTTTTAGGTGGTTATTGGTATTGGCAGGACTTGATATGACTACCCATGTGTAGTATATTGGAGAACTCAGTTTTTCTGCTACAGGTTTTGCCACAGTTTGATGATTGAATGACAACCTTTAATGCCACTAAGTTTCCAAGGAAGCTAACTATACATTGTTCTTGGTTTCTCACTAGGCTGGGGAAAATAAGACAGTGGTCGGGGAGGGGTTTCTTCTCATTGCTTGTGTGTACTACAGGAGGACTGCAAGGGATTCCTGGTCATTGCAGTGTATGTGAGGAGGTTAGCCTTGGCCAGGCCAATCTCCGTCTAATAGGCACAGACACCAGAAGTGGGCATGTTCTTACATCTATTCTCATGACTTTTCAGAAAGAAAGCCTTCTGTAGGCCTCAGGTCAGCCTTCATAAGAAGGGCTAGTACAATTGGTGATAGGTATCTGCTCATTGTTTTCTGTTTTCTGTTGCAAGTGCACACAGTGGTGAGAGGCAGAGCTGCACCTGTACTTCAGCAGACCCAGCACTCCATCCACGGCGCTCCAGCCAGGGGAACCCTGGCCCCATCGCTGAAATGGTCCTATTGTAAAGGAGAACTGGTTGTGCTTGCATTTGCTTTCCACATAATTGCTCTGCCTATATCTTCATCTTAACTGTGGGGCACCACAGCCTCTTTAAGAATCCTTCTGTATTTTCTGAGGCTATTTTCCATTTTTATTAGCTTCGTGGACAAATAGTTAACAAAACCCTTTCCCTTTTTGAATGAGAATTTGACCTCTGGTTAACCCTCTAGCTCAGTTCCCCTGGTAAATTGACAATGACAGAATGTCAACTGTGTTTCTAGGCAGAATTGTTTGTGCCTAAAATGACCTTTGATTGTCAACTTGTATCTAGACTGGGAGGGCTATAAATAAACTATAAATACTATATAGAGAAGCTATGCTTTAGACTCCCCTAAGAACTGTGACTCTTACCTGAGCATCTACCTTTCAGGAACCTTGGAAGCTATGGATCCTATGGGTTGGCAGCTTTTAGGCCAGAGTGGATCCTGTATCTACCTACTGTGTGTCTCATCTCCTTGCACTTCAGCTGCCAGACTGCTACAAGGACTTCTAGAGAAACACAATCCCTGAAGCTGCACTTTTGGCAAGCTCTGGTTTTTGTCCATAATATAATAGATGGATGCTGAGTGTAGCCTGTGGCAGTTTTGTGGATCTGAATATTTAGTTGAACCCAAGAAGATCTTCAGTGTGTGTTGCAGACTTGGTGTTCTTCCCCTAGGTCCAGCTGCTGATACACCTGAGAGCCCCTCCGGCCTGAGAGGAATCCATGACAGATGCACTGGGCTGTGTATGTGTGTTTGGGGTGACTCATCATGCATGAGATATAAATCAGGGGATTAGTGGCAGGATGCCTATTCACTTGGGATTCCAGACCATGGCCCTAGCGCATGGACAGAAGTTAGAAGAACATCTAACTTGCCTAACTGTAACAACCCTAATCCAACTAACACAAAGTATGTGGAGAGGGGTTTTGGGGAAGGAGGCTGAGAACCTTGTGGAGCGATTATGTTGCTGGCGATAATGGCTAAGGATGGCTATGTCTTATAAAACTAAAGAGCACTTACAAAAAATACAAAAAAATAGCCGGGCGAAGTGGCGGGCACAGGCAGGAGAATGGCGTAAACCCGGGAGGCGGAGCTTGCAGTGAGCTGAGATCCGGCCACTACACTCCAGCCCGGGCGACAGTTCTCCCTCTCAGGAACCACACACAGGCCAGTGAGGAACCACAAGGCCAGTGATAGGAAAAGTAAAATAATTAACCGGGAGCTTGTAGCCCATCTTAGGAGGGTCTCTAATCATAGGCGGGCTTTCTAACACTCATGGCTTTTGGAGTGCATGGGCTTCCTGATCAATCACAGAGGCCAGTGTGAGGAAGGCTTTTATGTGGCCGTCCAGGAGCAGGCAGTCAGGAACATTTGAATCCTGTAGCCTGAGGTTGGAGAAGAGTGGTTTCCTAAAGGAGAACTGGGTGGCTGGGATTTTAAAAAGTAGGAGGGGATGCTGGGAAGGCTGAACAATTGCTGTCCACTTTATTAAAGTGAGCTTCTTGCACTTTAATATGCATACCTGGGGGATCTTGTTAAAATGCAGGATCCGATTCCTAGATGATATGGTTTGGATGTTTTGTCCACTCTAAATCTCATGTAAAAATGTGACCTCCAATGTTGGAGGTAGAGCTTAGTGGGAGGTGTTCAGGTCATGGGGGTGGATCCCCTCATGAATGGCTTGGTGCCCTCCTTGAGAGAATGAGTGTGTTCTCGCTCTGTGAGTTCATGTGAGATCTGGTTGTTTTAAAAGAGACTGGAACTTCCTCCTCTGTCTCTTGCTCCCTCTCTCACCATGTGATACCCTGGCTCCCACTTTGCCCTCTGCCATGACTGTAAGCTTCCTGAGGCCCACAGCAGATGTTGGTGCTATGCTTGTACAGCCTGCAGAACTGTAAGCCAAAATAAACCTCTTTTCTTTATAAATTACCCAGCCTCAGGTATTCCTTTATAGCAATGCAAATGAATGAATGCAATAGGTCTGGTGAGGGGCCTGAGATTCTGTGATTCAAATAAGGTCTCAGGTATTTCTAATGTTGTTGGTTCAGGGACCTTCCATTGAGTGGCAAGGCAGTAGAGGGTGAGGTCACTGCAAAGCTGGAAGCCATCTCCTGTTGTTAAAGAAGAGGTGTGGGTAGCTGCCTCCCAGAGAGATTTGGGTAGCAGTCGATAGCATCCTCAGTGTAACACAGGGTGTGAGAAAGTTTATTGGAGGGGTCTGTTCTAAATGACTAGGCCTAGTGGGGCAGGTTGCATGACCTGGGAATGCTAATGTTGGCAGTTTCTTTTTGTGCTGCGGCAGCACTTGCAAAAGCACATTATGCTGTTAAATGAATTATACACAGTGAGTTAATCACAGGCCTACACTGCCAACAGGCAGCTCCCACTGGAATGAATTTGGACAGGGAGAGTTTAAAAAAAAAGCCAAACTGCAGGATAATATGTAACCAGAAATGTTTTCAAAATGGGCCATAAAAGGATGTTTGGGAAAGTTAATTTTTAAATGTTTGCTCTGACTCTGTGGTGCAGACTCCCTAGATGACTGAGAGCACCATTTCTCCTCCTGCTACGGTTCTCCCCCAGGGCTGTATTTGGAAAACATTGATTTGTCTCCTTGATTTGTTTAACAGCAAATTCAACAACAACAAGTTTCAACTTGCTGACTAGAATTTTCATAGCATGATCATCATCAGACACAGCTAATAGCAGGGAAGCCTATTGTCTTCTAAATTGAATTTTTCTTTTATGTTAGAAGAATAAATGGTGGTGCTTCTCAAAATATTTCAGGACCAAATGTTTGAGACCAGACCTCGAAAGATTAATTACAAAATTATGGAGGGATACAAATTCTCAAAATTCAAAACATACTGCAATTTAGGACTTAGCTATTTTTTAGGCAGTCACTGGTCATTTTGATTTCAAAGGTAGAAATTAGAATTGATGGCATAGACCAATTTATATATATAAAGGGATTGTTTTAAATTGTATTTTGAATTATTTTCTCTAGCATCTCATAGTTTTTTTTAAAAAGGGAATTGAAGGTATGTACAAGCACTAAACCAACTGTTTTTCATTTTTCACCTTACTTAAATGACAAATATAATGCAGTCAGCATAATGCACATTAGATGGTTTCAGCAAACACGATGCTCACAGCACACTTGACCTGTCCTTGGATCTGTTTAATTTTTTGGAGTGGGGAAAGGAAGGGGGAGAAGGAAGTTTACTCCATAGCTTGGAGCTTCCTAATGCTTGAACACCTGTTTGTTCCTGACACTGAAGTGCAGTGAGAAGGCAGAGCAACTTTGAGAAAAGAAAAGTGATTTTTGCAACTCAAGGGTTTGAGTTGCAAGACCTGAGCTTTTGTTTATGATGAGTTGATATTGATGGGTTCCTCTCTTTTCCACTTGATTTTTCTCCACGAGAATGGAAATGCAAGGCTATCTCAGTGCTCATGTCTCACAAATATAATTTGCAAATAAGGTTAAGAGAATGAGATGGAATGTGGTCTTCATAACTAGACAAGTTACACTTCTTAAGGAGATCTGTCCTGACCATCTATTTAATGCTACTGTGGAACCTCCCTCCCTATCCCACTGTAGCCCTGATCTTCCTGACTCTGAGCTATTTTTTCCATAGCACTTCTCATCTCATGTAATTTCTCATTTATTTATTATTGTCATTGACTGTCTCCCTCCTCTAGAATGTCAGCTGCATAAGAGCAGGAAAGTTTTGTTCATTGATGTATCCTGCATGCCTGGGACAGTGTCTGACCCTTGATAGATCTTCAGTAAATGAATTAATGAATACATTTCTTTAAGTCCATTCTCATTTCTTAGACCAGGTTGAAATTTCAAAAGGAATACAGCCACCTGCTTATACCATGTCTCAAGCACACAAGATATTTTTTCCAACTGATGAAAAAAATGCTTATCATGCATCATAAGATACCACTTGATTATGGCATCAAAAGAAGTTCATTTGATAAAATAAAATGTTGATTCCCATGTAGATCAATTAACTTTTCCCAAGGTTCAATTAAATCGGTTTCTCAACTTTGGCAGTAATGATGTTTGTTGTGAAGAGTGTGTTGTGCATTGTGGGATCTTTAGTAACATCCCTAGCCTTGACCTAATAGGGATTAGTGTCACCCTCTCTCCTCTAGTTATGGCAACCAAAAATGTCTCCAGACATTGTCAAATGTTCACTATTTGGAACCACCTAGTTAAACCAATCAACCTAATTGTTAAATAGGCTTACTGGCTTGCAAATATTTATCTTTAATCTTTGAAGAGAGAATAGCTGTCTTTTATCAAGCACTTGTGTAGTAGGCAGAATAACGGCCCCCAACGACGTTCGTACCCAAATCCTGGATATGAATATGTTGCCGTACATGGCACAAAAGGCTTTGCAGATGTGATTAAGATTGAGAACCTTGAGGCCGGGAGCGGTGGCTCAAGCCTGTAATCCCAGCACTTTGGGAGGCCGAGACGGGAGGATCACGAGGTCTGGAGATCGAGACCATCCTGGCTAACACGGTGAAACCCTGTCTCTACTAAAAAAAATACAAAAAACTAGCTGAGCGAGGTGGCAGGTGCCTGTAGTCCCAGCTACTCGGGAGGCTGAGGCAGGAGAATGGTGTGAACCCAGGAGGCAGAGCTTGCAGTGAGCTGAGATCTGGCCACTGCACTCCAGCCTGGGCGACAGAGCGAGACTCCGTCTCAAAAAAAAAAAAAAAAAAAAAAAAAAAAAAAAAAAAAAAAAAAAAGATTAAGGACCTTGAGGTGGGGAGATCATTCTAGATTATCCAGGTGGGCCCAATCTCATCACATGAACATTTAAAAGCTGAGAGCCCTTTTAGGCTCTGGTAAGAATACATCAGTGATAGGATAGGATGTGGATAGGATACCTCAGTGAACAAAACTCTCCTGCTCTTATGGAACTGACATTCTAGGCGAGGGAGGCAGTCAATGACAATAATAAATACATGAGAAATTATATAAGATGAGAAGTGCTATGGAAAAAATAGCTCAGAGTCAGGGAGATCAGGGCTACAGTGGGATTTGTGATCTCAGAAGAGGTATGAGGGAAATGTGATGTGATAAGGATTCAACCCTTTGTTGCTCACTTTGAAGATAAAGGAAGGGCGATAGGAGCCAAGGAATGCTATGACCTCTAGAAGCTGGAGTGACCTTCACACTTGATCTTAGCCAAAAGGCCGAGAAGTGATTGGAGTGACCTTCAATTGACAGCCATCAGGAAAACAGGGATCTTGGTCCTATGACTGCAAGGAGCTTAATTCTGCCAACAAATGGGCAAGCAATGGATCCATCCCTAGACCTACACGAAGGAATGCAGCCCTGCTGACATCTTGATTTTAGCCTATCAGGACCCATGTTGGACTTCTGACCTATAGAACTCTAAGATCGAAATTTGTGTTAAGCCACGAAGTTTATGGTGCTTTGTTTCAGTAATAACAGAATTTATCACACCGAGACATTTGCACAATAACTTTCTGTCTTCTCGTTTTATAGAGGATCTAGGCTGAATTGTGTCCCCACCAATTCATATGTTAAAGTCCTAACCTCCAGTACCTCACAATGTGACTGTGGTTTGGAGATGGGGTCTTTAAAGTGGTAATTAAGGTTAAATGAAGTCAACAATATGATCCCTAATCCAATATGACTGGTGTTCTTATAAGAAGAGGTTAAGACTCAGACACACACAGAGGAAGACAAGGTGAAGGGAAGACCGTGGAGGAGATGGCCATCTGTGGGGCAAATGAGACCTTCAAAAGGAACCACCCTGCTGACACATTGATCTTGGGCTTCTAGCCTTCAGAACTGTGAGGAAAAATATTTCTGTTGTTTAAGGTATGGAGTTTGTGGTACTTTGTTATGGCAATCCTGAAAACTAACTCAATAGATGATGAAACAGACTCAGAACACGAATAAATGTTTCTAGGACATAGAGCTAGTACAGATGGGATTGGAATCTCTGCAATCCACGATGTTAATGTATGCACTAAGTCATTGTAACTGTGTTAAGTTTATGGATGACCCAGAGTATTCTAACTATTGCCAGTTTGTAGAGGAGAAGTTTGAGACCTGTGTTCAAATTCTGATGTGACTACTAGTTACTGTGTTTTGAGTGACATGTTGATCTCAGAGACCCAGTTTGCTCATATCTAAAATGGTTATTAGTTTCTTTACAAGATTACATTGTGAACTACATAGACAATGAATGCAAATGCATTTTGTCTTGCACAAAGCACTGTGCAAATGTGAGGTGGTATTATTAAAATGTTACTGTTGCTGGAAAAGAAATCAAGTGAATGTTTTCTGACAGCACCTTTCAGACCTTCTTCTAGGTGTGTTTAGGGAATGTTCACTCTTTGAAATGCAAGAAACAACATAGAAAATATTCTTTAACTCGCAGGAACAAGAATGTACAAGAATCAGTGTTTCCTTTCTGTGTTTCCTTCTAAAAGACAATTGACATATATTTTATTGTTTGGAATTCCCAGTGGAGGCATTATTAAGTGCACTGTTCAGAGTCAGTGAGAAGAACAACAGCTGTGAAAAAAAAAAAGAAGGGGAACTGTCTACTCTAATTTAGGTTGTCTGGTTTATTATGGGATAAGAGTAAAAAACAAACAGAAAAGGACTGTCTTGTTAAATTGTGGCAAAGTTAACAGGACAGTTTTCCCACAGGAGAGCAATGTGTTCCATGAGTCTGTGGTTCCATGTAATGTTCTTCTAAGGGGGGAAAGAATTTATTTTGGTTTGAAACTCTGCAAGCTTCTCGTCTTGTAATATCCACTTTCACAAATGACAGTCTTTGTATCCAAAATAATAGAAGTTTCAAGGGGCTAAAAGGGATGTACCAGCCACATTAAGTTTGTTTCAATGGTGCCCTTTAGCGGGGAATTGTACAGCCACTCTCACTCTACCACCACATTCCTGGCGAAGGCAAATTTAGTATCAACATGGGGAGCTGCCATACTTTCTTATAGATGTTCCTAAGGTAATGTTACCAATTGATTCTGGCATCAGCTACACATTTGCCATCTGCTTTCTAGAATGTCCCCTCCTCCTTCCCTGCCTAGGGTACCTCTATTCAAACTTCAATTCCTAGCTTGACTTTCAACTTGTTTGTGAAACCTTTTCCATCTTTTCCAGACACTGTAAATTCCCTTTCTTGTTTGTGTGCCTGTCACACCTTATTCAGATCTCCAATACACTATTTAATATCTTATAAGGCAATGATTTATTTGTAATTTTGGGCGATAGTGATTTGTGAGGTTTTCAATCACAGATATATTTTGTGTTCCCAGCACTGTGTCTGAAACATAGCAGTTGTATAACATATTCATAAATTCCAAATCAAAGTAAGGGCCTAGGATGATGTGTAACAACAGCTATCATTTATTTAGCAATTTCTATAAGCTAATAACTTATGATCTCATTTATCCCAGCAATCCTATAAGACAGTCTTTATGTTCACCATTTTATAGATGAGGAAATTGAGGCCTGAGGCTAGGCGACTTGCTCAAGGTCATCTGACTTCTAAGGAACAGAGAGGTTTCTAACTAAGGTGAATAATGATGTGCATTTATATGAAAGATGGGTGATAGCTGATATAAACCCAAGCAAAATGGGAAGGAGAGCAAAATTTTTTGTCCTTAATATCGTTTTACTTCCATTTATTCTTCCTCTTTCTCTGGCTTTTTAATGTGCCTTCTGTACACCCATTAAGACCTGGTGTTGTAGATTGAATTATTGGTCACAATTCTCATCATCTTTATGAATTATAAATCCATATCTTTGGTCATGTGACTTTGAAATATCTTCCACTAGAGTGGGTAGAATATTTTTCCCCACTCCATTGATGTTGGGCTTGGCCACATTACTTGCTTTGGTCCATGGATTGTGGGTAGAGGTGGCAATGGGCCAGTTCTGAGCTGAGACCTTCAGTGGCATTGTGTGTTGTGTGTTTCTGCTTACCTCTCTTTCAATTCCTAATGAGAAGAACTTGACTTGAGTAGCCATAGGTCCAAGGAAGGTAAAAGACATGTGGAGGAGGCATGAACTTTATCTGAAGTTCGAAGCTGAGATGTCTCAGCTTACTGGTAGAGTAGACCCTGCAATGAGAGAAATAAATGTTTGTTTTATTGTAATCCACTGAGACTTTGGGATTGTTTAGTTCATAGAAAGATCTGGCAAATACTTGGCCTCCTAAAGGTACTCTATAATCACGGCTGCTATCTCCTTCTGCCTTAGCTAATCAATCAAAAGGAAAGGAAAATCCCATTTATCTAGCAGGCGTAAGCATGTAAACTCCATAAAGGCATCCTACAGACTGACACATAATGTGAACTCAAAAATGAATGTGAAAATCCTTTTTAAAAGTTACAAGTTTCTCTGAACGTTTTCCCGTTCTCTCCTTGCCCGCCTCCATTGCTGCTTTAATGACACTTCTGGCTCCTTTAAAGCCTGCTGTCTAGTTTCAGCACTAGAAAGTATTTCAGGAGTACTTCCTACAACGTTGGCGTGTTTATTTCTTTCCAGACAGAAAGAATTTCCTCTGAAAAGGGCTTTTCTCCTACCATGGTGGTTCCTGCCACCACCTACCATTTGACCGCACACTGTGCAAAGTGTGTATGTGTTTAAGTCCTACACTTCAATATGCTTGCAGCCCCGCCCTCCCTAAAGCTCAGATACCAATCAGGGTTCGAGGAGGGGGACATGCCCAGAGCACCAATTCCTCAGACAGAGCTCACCTCCTATCTTGTTCTCTCTACTCCATGACACACATCCCCCACTTTCTCTCCTCCCATTCCATCTTCCCTCCCTAATTCCAGGTCATAATCAGCTGTTTGAAACAAGTCTAGTGTTTCCTTTTAAATCTTTTGCTACATGTGTGCAACTTCATTGAATCCTTATAATGATCCATAAAGGTAATAATTACTTTTCCTGATCTTATAGATAAAATATTAACATTTTAGCTCATTAAGGTTGGAAGCTAAGTTGGAATCCTAGGTCTGTATGACTGTATCCAGTAGATCTATGAGTTTAAAACTTTTCTCTAGCAGCTGGAGTCTTTTTTTTTTTTAAATATAAAGGAAAACTTATATAGTGTTCTTTATTCACAGAATGGCTTGAGCTGCAAATAATAAAACCCTGATTCAAGCTGGCTTGGATAATGAGGAGAATTAAAAATCTCACCTAACAGGAAGTCCAGAGGTGATATGAACTTCAGCATGGAGCATCAGGGCTCCAGTCACACTTCTACATGGCTCTGTCCTGGTTCTTTCTTCCTCTGTGTGACACATGTATCCTCAGGCTGGAAGCAAGATGGCAGCAGTGGTTCCAGGCATCCCATTTCAGCTGCAAAACCTTCAGCTGGAGTTGGGGTGGTCTTATCTTATGAGGGAGGAATGTTTCCCAGAAGTTCCCCAGCAGACATCACTTTATGTTTCATTGCCTACATCTGGGTCACATGTTAGCTTTAAAGAAATTACTGCCAAGGGGTCATCTTGATTGGCGTGTATAAAGTAAGGTTCACTCTGGAGCTAAGGAGATGGCTCCCTTTGCCACCTGTGGTTGTAAAATTCTAAGGTGGCCCCTAAGATTCCCACCCCATGGTAAGCGTATCTTGTATAATATCTTATCCTTGAGTCGGGGTGGAACCTGTGAATATGATGAATATGACAGGACAATCATTCCCTTGTCTAGATTATGTTATATGGCAAATGGTGATTACGTTATATAAGACTCTGTCATAGCACACTGGAGAGATTCTAAGCTACTCAATTTGGAGATAGCAGGGGTCATTGTCCTGTGGCAAGGATCTGAGAGTGTTCTGTAGGAACTGAGAGCAGTCCTCGACAGCCAACTAGCTACCACAGGAACTGAATTCTTCCAACAATTTTGGTGAGTGTAGAAGCAGATTATTTCCCAGACACTCCAGAAAGGAGTGTAGTGTGGCTGACATCTAGATTTCAGCATGTACAACACTGAGGAAAGAATCCAGCCACGCCATGCCCAGTTCTGATGTAGAACTGTGAACTAATCAATGGGTGTTGTTTTAAGCCACTAAATGATAACTTTTATGAAGCAACAGAAAACAAATGCAAGTCATAGGAAACTGAATTCTGTCAATAGCCTGAATGGGCTTAGAAGAGGACAATGTGCCAGAGATGGCATCATGTTCCAGAAAAAACTTTGATTTCACCTGCAAGACTGAGCAGAGAACCCAGTTACTCTGTGCCCAGACTTCTAACCTATAGAAACCATGAGATCATAAATGGATATTGTTTTTAGTTACTAAGTTTGTAGTAATTTATAGTGAAGCAATATACAATGAATATACCCGAACCCCTCATCCCCATGTCACACTGGAGGTAGACAGCTGTAAATACTGGGCTTTGTCAAAACAGAGATTAGATGTTGAGTATAAAATAGATAACTCCAATACCTTATTAGCATAATTATATTTTCTAAATTCACAAATATAACAGTAAAAGTTAATAAAGGAAAATCATAGTACTGTTCTAAAGAATATATGAAATCGAGGGTTATGAATGACAATTACTGTATCCAATTTGTTTCTCTATTTTCTTTTGGTTGCACAGATCAAGACAATTCTGACTCACACATATTTAATACTCATGCAGTCAATTTAATAATTGTATATATTGTAGACATATATAAGCTTGAATAAAAAAAGGGCCACTGCAGAGCTGCAATCTCTGTAATCACTGATACAGTTACAAGATGTCTAATTAAACTAGATCTTTTAATACCAGGATTTGTATAAAATCAAATTTTTGTAGTTACACAATTAATGCAGTCTCTAGAGTGTTTCAATTTGATACGACATTTAAATGCACATACTGATTTTATTACAATTTAAAAATAAATGAATATATATATATATATTTAAAAATTAAATTTGAATCCAAGCTTTGTGGAACATCTTTGTAGACCCTTAGGGTTCTACAGAAAATAATCTGAAAGCTCCAGCTCTGATCTCATGAGTTCATGCTGACAACTGCTGGTCTTTCAGTATAGTTGACATCATCTAGGAGAAAGCCAAAAGGATTACTTTTGTTTGTTTGTTAAGTCCAAACAAACACCTCATCATAAGTTGTTGTGAGGCTAAAATCTTGGTGGGAGGTCTTGGTGGGAGACAGCAGTTCCCAGCCCTGCCCAGCTCATCTGCAATTGCTTAGTGGGGAGGCAGGCAGTGATTTCTTGTACCTGGGATTTTGCACGTTTGTGGGCCATGCAGTGCTGGAACACATGGGGGATGGAGTAGACAACTGTGATGTTCTTGGACTGGGAGCTGGTCTGTCCTCATCACACAGGGCAAATGAAGGTGACTTGCTCTTTCAGACTCCAGTGACTGAAGTGTGAAAACAATTTGAAGTATGAGGTATAAAATATGAATATTTATACTAAGTGGGCTAGACAAAGACTATACTAGTTCCCTGCATTAGGGATATTTTATAATAATAGAAGAGCTATAAAAAGGTTTTCTGGAAAATGTAACAATTGTAAACATATATGCATCTAACAGCAGAGTCCCAAAATTACACAAAATGAAGATGGACAGAATTGTAAAGAGAAATAGATAATTCAACAATAATAATTGAGGACTTTAATACCCCATTCAAAAATAGAGTGTGGTATCCCCACTCTAATGATATGGAACAATTATACAGCAAATCAATAATATTTAGAAAATGTAGATACTGACTAAAGATTCTCAAACTTCTAGCTGAAATTTGATTTGAACTAACTTGGCTTTCTGATCTATCCATTTAATATTTAAGTTCATTGACTTAGGACTCATGGATTCCTAGACAGTACATGCAGGCTTTTAGGGGTTTCCTAATCCTATGAAATAATATGCAAACTATTTTGTGAGTGAAGGCATTTGGGGAAGGGGTGTTTATGGCTTTCATCAGTCTGTTAACATACATTCTTTTGAGGATGTGCTATGTACCAGGTACTGGTCTAAGTGTTGGTTGACAGTTGAGAACAAGACAAAGTTGTGTAGAACTTATATTTTGCTGTCAATGGGGTGAGGTGGGACATTCAGACATAAAAAAGTAACAGATTGCTTTAGATACTGATGTATGCTCTGAAGAAAATATGATAATGTGATGTGCATTGTCTTTGAGGGCCCTAATTTAGCTGGAGTAGCCAAGGAAGACTCCTCATAGGTGGTGACATTGGAGAAGAAAGGTACTAATGTCTTGAGATGGGAACAAATGCATTACATTCAAGGGGCTGAATTAAGCCCAGCGTGGTGGAGCACAATAACTGAAAGGGAAAGTAGAGAGAGATGATTTTGGAGCCTGCAGGAGCCAGATCGTGGAGGTCCTTTTAGGCCATGTTCTAGGATTTAGAGTCTGGTAAACCAGGGTAAGCCATTTGGGGGTTTTAGGTAGGAATGTATTCTGACTATCGTGTGGAGAATGGAACACCAACTAGAAACTAATTTCCATGGCCCAGATGGGAGTTGACGGTGAACTGAATGAAGAGAGGGAGGGAAGAGACTTTAAAGAGCTTAACAATCACTAAGGCAAAGAGCCCTTTAAAATGAGAGTGTACCAGTCTGAGTGTCATTAGAAAGTAAACTACATCAGTTTAAGTCCAGTGGGACACCAGTTCATGTCGTTCATCATTCCTTCATTGGGTCTGTAAGCTGTAGTTTAGAAAAAAGCAGTGTGATGATATGAACAAAAGAATTTACAAGCAGGAATCCAAGTAGAGTTTAAATCACCACAAAAGTAAATGAGTGGTAAAAGGTAACACTAGCTGCTATAACCAACAACGCCCAGTTTCAGTGGCTTACCACAATGAAAGTTTATTTCTCATTCATATTCTTCTCCAAGTAGTAACTCAGGAATATGAACTTCTGTTGTTTGCCTCTATCATCTCAGAGTTCTAAGCTTCCTCGAGGAGAGTGAGGATATGGAAGATCACACAGCATGTTTTAGGAGGTAGGCTGTAAGTGACTCATATCAATTCTGTCCCACATTCTGTCAGTCAGAATCCAGTCACATGGACACATCTAATTGCCAGAGCATGGGAGAACTTGGGTATGGGTGAGTGCTAATAATCTCAGCTATAGTTGTTCAGAAATCGTGCTCCTGCCATGCCCCAACTGCTTATGGCTGGACTGCCCAAGATGAAGCTAGAACGTTTCATTTATTCTCTTAGCATCACTCCTGTGGCCATTTGTCTCAATGGTAGATAGGTTTTTTATTTCTTTTCTTTGTTTGTTTGTTTTTGGTTGTTGTTTAACTATAGTCTACCTGCATCAAAATAGTGTTCTTTGGTTTCTAGAAACTGGATCCCTATATATTTCTTTTTCTTTGGGGCACATGTTTAGGTTTTCCTGCACCCAATCATATCTGGCAAAGGTACAGTCTAATTTTCTTTCCTGAGATTAACTTTGCGTAACCAAAGTATTACATAAGATAGAGCAGTGGTCCCCAACCTGTTTGGCACCAGAGACCAGTTTCATGGAAGGCAATTTTTCTATGGACTGGAGAGGGGGATGGTTTTGGGATGATTCAAGTGCATTATATGTATTATGCACTTTATTTCTATTATGATTACATTGTACTGTATAATGAAATAATTATATAACTCATCTTCATGTAGAATCAATGGGAGTCCTGAACCTGTTTTCCTGCAACTATATGGTCCCATCTGGAGGTGATGGGAGAGAATGACAGATCATCAGGCATTAGATTCTGAAAAGGAGCACGCAGCCTAGATCCCTCGCATGCACAGTTCACAATAGGGTTCGTGCTCCCATGAGAATCTAATGCCACAGCTGATCTGACAGGTGGTGGAGCTCAGGCAGTAATGCCAGTGATAGGGAGCAACTATAAATACAGGTGAAGCTTTGCTTGTCCTTGCTCACCTCCTGTTGTGCAGCCCAGCTCATAATAGGTCACAGACCCGTACCGATCTGTGGCCCGGGGGCTGGGGGCCCCTTAGATAGGGGACTTCATTGCTGAAATGGGAATCTATTACCAAAACTCAATACTTCTACTGTGAGCATTTAGAGCCCATAGAGAGTCTAGAGCCAGAGGTTCTAGGCTATATGTTTGTGTAACTTCTGTCTGGGCTGCTCTATTCTCTGTGTTACATAATCTTTAATTATAAAAATAATATATGATATTTACCGATGGCTCTCTACGTGTCAGGTCTTCTCAGCACTTAACCTGGATTATTGCAATCTTCATAAGAAACCTTTGAGGTAGGTGTTTGTATGCTCACTGTTACAGCGAGGAAACTGAGGCACAGGAAGATTAAATTGTGTCAGAAAAATTATGGACTTCAGGGCCTCAAATCAGATACTTTCAGGGAATTGGAGGATCCTTCTGGTACAATTTTTGCTTGTACATTTTTGGAGAAAGTTTTGTTTTTATATTAGAGATTCTATAATAAATTACTTTTGTTATAGAATAGATTTGTTATAACAAGTTACATTTGTTATAGAATGAACTTTTCTATATTAAAGATTAAATAAATTTGCCTTACATCACTTTCCAGTTAGTTTCACAGGAAGAATAACACAAATGCTTTTTGGCTACATGGGCATGTATCTTTATAAGCACTCAAGATGCTTCCTGTTAGTTTCTTCAGTGATGCTCAATACTGATAATATTGTTTCCAAGGAAGCCATGGGCTGAATAAACATGATTCTTGTCTGCAGATCCATTGTACTCTTTGTATGATGTTTTTGAATACTTATATAAAGTCATTTCTTCACAAGAACATCTTGCTTGCATTACCAAAATTACACTCTGCTGAAGAAATAGCTCATGACTCATGTGCAAAAGGATCATTTGTAAGCCTTCTGGACAAGGTGCTGGTTTTCAGCTTGCATTTATTGGCACTGTTTAATTTAGGTGAGATCTGTGTGAAGTGGCTCTCTTAAAAAATTATAATTGAGTTTATTTAGTCAGTTACACAATCCAGCACTTGTCAAATCTATTTACTACTATTTACACATGAAATATCTTAAAGAAGACTGGAAAATTATTAGTAGGCTATTCGGGTTTCAAATTGTTCAAAAATGAGGTACTAAAACAGAAATTGGTTCTTTTGCAGTTTTATGTTTCTTCCTAAATCTTGGCTGATGTTCCCTTGTACAATGTGGGAAACCTTCTTATAAGTGATTATGAGCTTCTGTCAGGGATCATAAAAAGGTGGTCCAGCCCACAAGCCTTGTAAGACCTGATATTTTGCACAGCGTTTTACAAATTTTCAATGTGAAGACCTTTAGTTGGGGTATTTCCATTGAAATTTACCCACTTTGCCCTGGTTTTCATGACCCAGCTCATACATTTGTAAGATGAAGTTGGCCCCTGAAGAGCATCCAGGACTGACATTCATTTTCTAGAAGGTGGCCCCTAACTTCTTCTTTTTCAAACATTGAGTGCCTTTTTTTTGGCCCAGCTCATGAACTGGGCATATTTTGGGATTTACCCAAACTCAATCACATCTGATAAAGACCCAGTTGTATATATTTATAGACAAAGCATTCTGTAGGATTTGTGGATTAGCTGCTGGAGTTAGAACCTATTAACAACAATCAAGATTTGGGCTGCAAGTGTGGGCTAAGGGTTTAGGGCCTCTGGTATGCTTGGCCATGGATACTATTCAAAATATTTATGCAACTTCTAACTTGATGCCTGAATTTTTAATCACTGTGGGCCTAAGGGAAGAGTTTAGGGTTAAGATATTTACTTTGTGATGCTTAGTACACTTGTCACTCTAATTTCATATAAACTCCAAGTCCTGAAAAAAAAACAGCAGTCCTCTAAGAGATTCTAAACCTGCACTGTCTAATAGGATAGCCACTAGCCACATGTGGCTAATGAGCACTTGCACCTTGGCTAGTTCAAATTGAGATGTTCTGTAAATGCAAAATATATACCAGATTTCAAAGACTTAATGTGAAAAACAGAGTATAAAATATCTTCTTAGTATTTTTTATATTGATTGCATGTTGAAAAGACATTATTTTGGATATATTGGGTTGAAAATGCATTATTCAAATCAACTCACCTATTTCTTTTTCTCTTTTTAAATGTGCCATTAGAAAATTATTTATTTATTTATTATTATTATTATACTTTAAGTTCTAGGGTACATGTGCATAACGTGCAGGTTTGTTACATATGTATACTTGTGCCATGTTGGTGTGCTGCACCCATCAACTCGTAGAAAATTTAAAATTACATTTGTGACTTGCCTTTGCAACTTTTGTAACTTGCATTATATTTATATTAGGCAGCATTGGTCTAAACAATGAACAAAGACTATTATGACCCTAACGCATATTGTTTAGCACAGATCACAACTGAGAAATAATTCTTCTTTCTGGTCTTGGTAGGACTAAGTGTATTTGTCATGGAGCAGTCATAATTAAAATGTCAATAAATCCTCATTGAGTGAAGACACTTATTTCTTGTTTGAGTTCACTCATTCATCTTCTAACACATACACTTAAAAAGGATCACCCAAAATAGACTTAGTTGTGCATGCTCTGGTGTCTGAAATAGTCTCATTGCTTTTAGTGAATTATAGTTGAGAAGCAGGAGGCACATGGTTTGTTTTGACAGCTAGGAATGCAAGAGACATTATAGTTTAGATTTAACATTCCATCTGCTGCATTTTGCAAGTAGAAGAGCTGAGTCTCAGTGAAGAGGGACCTGATGGAGTGGAGTGGTGGTGGTTCTGTTTTATCCTATGTCTTCCTTTTTATTTTTAACTTATGAGCTAAAGAAGAGACATAACAAACAACATCACTGTGTGTTAGCAACCTTGCCAAGTGTAACAGATGAACATACTTCTATTGAGTATCACTCAGTCTTAGCCAGTTGGATTGCTCATTGCTCTGCCTCAACTACTAGGGGAAAGCATCTTTTTAAAGCTATAGATTCTACTTCTGATTCAAAAAGACCTGCTTCCTATGGATTACTAGAACAAATTAAAAGCAAAATCCTGCTTCTTTGGATCAAATTGAATACATTTCTGATTGTCAGGTGTTTACAGAGTTCATAGGTGAAAACGACTCAAAGTAGGGACTCAAAGGATTTGTTTCTCTAATATTTAAGCAAACTAATAGCTTCTAAGTTCTAGTAACAGTTTTCTAACTAAATGGCTTTATGAATGAGGTTTATATCAACTGTCTTTGTATTTGAAGCCTGACTATATTAAAACTCGTTAAATGGACTATACAATGTGGCAGAGTCTATTAGCTGTCCAACAAAATTTGTTCTCTTTTTTGTCATGGTAATAGAGTAGTACCTGAAATGTGGCTGGTCAGCTGAAGATTAAGTTTTCCAAACTTCCTTGAAGTTATGTATAGCCACGTGGGTTATTTCTCTTCATTAGGATGCAGGAGGAAGTGAGGTGTACCACTTCTGGGCCAAGCCCTAAGTTGATGAATGTGCCTTCCACACATATTCTTCCCTCTTGCAATGAGCTGCAAAGGCAATGACTAGGTTGCTCTTGGAAGTTGTAAATGTAGATCCCCCATCAGCCTGGGTCCCTGAATGACCATGTGGAGGAGAGACACTTGCCACCTGGGCATTTTTGTGAAAGAGGGATAAACTTATGGGTATTTGAGTCCTTTGGGATTTGTTACAGATGTTTGGCACATTCTAACTAATATAAACTATATTTGTTGTTATATTGGTAATTATCCGATTCAATAATAAGGCAATATCACAAATCACAAGTATACCTGTTGAGATAATTTTCTTTTCTCTCAGAACACACTTTTATCCTTAACAGTTATAATCTTATTTATTTTACCTTTCATTTATGCTGGCTGTAGATGTTAGTTGTAGAAGTAGAGGATATCTGAACTGGAAAGGGTCAGACAGTCCAAATCCTCATTTTACCAATGGGGAAATACCCATAACTTGCCTGCCTGATATGACATGGCTAGGGAGTTGCAGGAATTGAACCAGAATTCAAGTTACCTGTTTTTCATTCCAATATCTTTCCAATATATCTAAGAGGTGTAAATAACTCCATTTAACTTGCCATCTCTGATGTGGTAGTGCCTTTCCAGACCATTGTTTTCAATAGTATGAAGCCACATTCTGGCCCATGGAAGAGAAAAGGAGAGTAGAGACAATTACACATTAATGCAATCTCACACCAAGATATGTTCTGTGATGTATCTTGGCAGTATTGTAAAAGTGATAGTTTTGTTTATCTTTTGAATAGTGACAGTCTGAACTGAATATTCTGATATTGTCATTATTAACAGAATTAGCATCCTAGTGTAGTGAAATGAACATAGGACTGAGTGCAAATCTGTTTTTTTTAGCCTTAGTTTTTTTTTTTTTTTCTAACTTGACATTAAGCAGATCATTTTAACACACCTAAACTCAAATTTGCTCATCTGTAAGATAATGTTGTGGTGCAAAATTGTATTCCAAGTGCAAATTTTTGTTATTCTATGAGAAAATTTCAATGATAGAATGTAGTAAATATAGCTTCCTGCTCTTATAAATATATCTGTGTCTATCATCTTTCTGGCATCTATCTATCTATCTATCTATCTATCTATCTATCTATCTATCTATCTATCTTCATCATTATCATCTTTCTATCATAACTTTTAAGATAAATATTTAATCAGACTAACAAAATATCAAATTTTAATATTATGACTAATTATCATAAAGGTACATATTTATATGGCGCTTTTATTTGTATTTTCACATTGATCTCTACGACCACTCTGTGAGGTTGGTAGAGTAACAATTGCCTTTAGTTGGTTTAGATCCTTTTTTGTAACATGGCATGGCATGAACAAAGGACTCCATTTACAGGTAATAAAGCTGAGGCTTGGGAAAAGTAGATGACAAACTCTAAATCACTTAACACTTAAGTGAAGAAACTGGAACTTCATTTCAGACCAGATGTACATTTTCTCTGGATCACACTTCCTTCATAATCTCTGAATTCAAACAGTTGTACCTTGCTTTGAAAAAATTGTTATGGAGACTATTGTGGTGTCTTCAGGGTAATTCAGATTCTGGACATTTTGGGTTTTATTTAGTGAATGTTTGTTGCTGTTGTTGACATATGTCATAGAGATTAATGATGTCCTCTCTTCTGTTTTTAGCAGTTGAAGTCACACTCTGCCACACCCCATCAGAGGTTTCTCTTGGCCCTAGTTCTCTGCTTGTCCATGCTTGGCTTAAGTTAACCCCTCCTACTGAGTCACAGTGGATCTCTGCCACAGCTTTTCAACTTAGCTTCAATGTGAACCTTGGATGGGAAAAACTCAGACTGGCCCATCAGGGAGACCAAGATGCTCCACAGAAGAGCATGGAGGATGTAACATCTGTACTGAATCAGAGAACTTGGTTACCAAAATACACTTCATGTGCTTCCCTCTTTTGCTTCTGGGTTGTACTTTCACCAGGCAACACTTAACAACTGAGCTGTTGGGTTGTGTGGTGAACTCTGTACAGCTGGTGTCTTTCACTATTGGAAAAGCTTCATGTTGCTTTACAAGACAGTTAGGGTAGATTGTCTATCATGGTAAATGGCTTGGAAAATTACTTTCAGGATTCTATCATCTTCCATTCAAAGGGAAGTCTCTGGTTTGTTTAATATCTCTCATAATGTTCTTTGGGATTAGATGTAGAAATATGGGCTCAGTGTAAGCATGGTTAGGTGGTTCCTTACCTGGTTAAAGAGCGGTTACTAAATGGATCAACCCATTCCTAGTGGTAGTCTAGCTTGGGCCCTGTTCTGCTAAATATTTTCATTTAAAATTTGGGTGAAAGATATATATATATCTTACATATCTTACATATATAGGTGTGTGTGTGTATAAATATGTGTGTATATATACATACATATATACATATATACACCTATATATGTAAGATATGTAAGATATATATACACACACACACATATATAATTTGCTTAACAAATTTTGGATGTGACAAAAAATTAGAAGAACAGATAATATTGTATGACAAGCTATTCATTAAAAACTATATTAAGAGTCTACAATAATCACTTGAAACTAACAAGATATAATTCCTGAATTTAGATTTAGAAAATAAAATTCTTTGTGAATGTTCATGAAGAGGAAGCCTGAGTTTAGCAGCACTTTGGGACAAAATATTTCTGTTGATTACAGGCTGAATAAAAGCCAACAGTACAGATGCAGCTGTTGGGGAGGCTGCCGCAGTATGAAGGGAGTGCTGAGAGAATATGATGTTTGGATTTATGGGGGTGATGGCTTCATCGTATTGTGCACTGGTCAGAACCCATCAGGAATATTGGGTTTTATTTTTGATGCCATGTTTTAAGTGGATATTGTTAAATGAAATAAATTGGATACTGAAGAAGTTAGAACAATTCAAAGAACTGGGATGTTTAACCTGAACAAAGATAGTGATGATGAGACATAATAACTAGCATGACCATATGCTTGATTTCACCTGGGTCATTCCCCATTCATGCCTGGTTCCCAGTGTCTCATCTGGCTTAGCATCTGTTCCACATGTGTTATTTTTACTTTTTTAGACAGAAACTTATTTTGAAAAATGCTGTTGAGTTACAACTTTTAAATAAACCTCCCAATATATTAAAAACGGATATTTGATTAATAAATATAACTTTCAAAGCTATAATATTTTAATTATTTTAGTGCCACTTTTTATTTTCAAACTTGTCCCCATTTGGGGTAGTAAATTAATAACAGTCTTCCTATCAGGAGGGTTCTTTTTTTGAGCGACTTACTTTTGTGTGAAGATTACTTTTATGTAAGTCACAGGAAAAGGACTTTGATCAATTGGTGGACATTATAGGAAGTTCAGTTTCAGCTCAATGTAAGCTTTATGCAGTGGTAGTCTCTCATCTCTGGGAAAGTTCAAGTGAAGCCTGATAACCTCTTGCATTCCAACATTTAAAAATACCTTCTTATGGGCTGGGCACTGTGGCTTATGCCTGTAATCCTAGCACTTTGGAAGGCTGAGGTGGGCAGATCACTTGAGGTCAGGAGTTTCAGACCAGCACTGCCAACTCCATCTCTACTAAAAATACAAAAAAATTAGCCGGGCATGGTGGCAGCTGCCTGTAATCCCAGCTACTCAGGAGGCTGAGGCAGGAGAATTGCTTGAACCTGGGAGATGGAGATTGCAGTGAGCTGAGATCACGCCACTGCACTCCATCCAGTCTGGGCAACAGACTGAGACTCTGTCTCAAAAAAACAAAAACAAAAACAAACAAACAAAAAAACCACACAAAATTTGTTATGGAAAACTTTCAAATACACCAAGATTTGAGCAAATAATGTAATGTCAGAAATGTTTTGAAGATGGAACTTTGGCATAGTAACCCAAGGGACCTACAGCCATCTAAAGAATCATCTTTGTTAGTGGATATAGGAATACTGGCCAGGATGAGGGTATATGCATACTAGATCACATCACAGTCCATATGATATTAACAACAGGAATTCCATTGCCAAGTTTCACTGATAGAATCACAGTTCGTAGGTATCAGGAGTCTCAATTTTCTTCTATAGTTTCTTTGATGTACAGTTCCTCATGCATAACAGTTACTTTTTCATTCTGTCTTTCCTGTTCTTCCCTAGTGGAGGGTCTTGTTGGAGATGTGGCCCTTCGCTGCCTCATCTGGCCCCAACCCAGATGACCAACCAGCTACTAATTCACAGTGTCTAGCCCATGGTAGGTGCTAATACACCTTTGTCAACTGAGTGAACGGCCCTCTGGCAAGCTGCTGTCCTTAGAACAATAAAAGCCTAACATAGTTTCTTCCCCTCTAGAAAATGGGATTTGGAAGTAGTAATTTTCAGTAGAGGGTTGAAGAAACTGGAATATAAGAGAACTCTTGGCATTGATGCCACTCTAGGGTGATAGCTTCTGGATTCCTCACTTATTAAACAAACTAATTAGAAAGCAGACATAATCTGTTCTCACAACCTATTATGTAAATTTGAGGAAATCCCAGTTCTCTCTGCATTTAGATGCCACAACCATCATCTTGCATGAAAAGTTTACTGAGGGCAGACACAACTACATTCTCAGAAGGAATTATATACCCTCATAATTGGAATCAGAAAATGAGAAATTATCTTAATTAATGGCTGAAATAGGGCCCCTTGGAGAGCAAGACGTGGGTGTCGTCTCCAAGACCGTAAGGATAGAAGTTTTGTGGGGTTCTGTTTCCTCCTCAAGGAAGGGCAGAGTGTCTCTAAAACTTTAACCAAGCCACATGTCTGTAACACTTGGTTATTTCACCAGTGAGAGCCATTACTAAGATTCATGATGGCATTTCACCAATAAGACAAGCCACTAGTTTCACCAATCAAAACCTGTTTATGACATTTGCTATGCTAATGTGCAAAGTGTTTGATATTGATCAAGATATGGTAATCATTACAATTGATCGATCTGATATTAATCAAGAACCATTTGTAGTAGTCACTGCTGAAACATGGCATTTCTTTTTTTGTGTGTGATGATGATGATTATTTTTATTTTACTTTAAGTTCTGGGATACACGTACAGAATGTGTAGGTTTTTTATACAGGTATACATGTGCCATGGTGGTTTGCTTCACCTGTCAACTCATCATCTGGGTTTTAAGCCCTGCATGCATTACGTATTTGTCCTAATGCTCTCCCTCCCCTTGTCCCCCATCCCACAACAGGCCCCAGTGTGTGTTTCTCCCTTCGTGGTGTCCATGTGTTCTCGTTGTTCAACTCCCACTTATAAGTGAGAACACGTGGTGTTTGGTTTTCTGTTCCTGTGTTAGTTTACTGAGAATGATAGCTTCCAGCTTCATCCATGTCCCTGCAAAGGGCATGATCTCATTCTTTTTTATGGCTGCATAGTATTCCATGGTGTATATGTGCCACATTTTCTTTATCCAGTCTATCTTTGATGGACATTTGGATAGGTTCCAAGTCTTTGCTGTTGTGAATAGTGCTGCAATAAACATATGGGTGCATGTGTCATTATAGTAGAATGATTTATAATCCTTTGGGTATATACCCAGTAATAGGATTGCTGGGTCAAATGGTATTTCTGATTCTAGATTCTTGAGGAATTGCCACACTGTCTTCCACAATGGTTGAACTAATTTATACTCCCACCTACAGTGTAAATGTGTTCCTATTTCTCCACAGCCTCGCCAGCATCTATTGTTTCCTGACTTTTTAATAATCGCCATTCTGACTGGAGTGAGATGGTATCTCACTGTGGTTTTGATTTGCATTTTTTAGTGACCAGTGATGATGAGCTTTTTTTTCATATGTTTACTGGCCACATAAATGTCTTCTTTTGAGAAATGTCTATTCATATCCTTTGCCCACTTTTTGATGGGGTTGTTTTTTTCTTGTAAATTTGTTTAAGTTCCTTGTAGATTCTATATTAGACCTTTGTCAGATAGGTAAAATGCAAAACTTTTCTCCCATTCTGTAGGTTGCCTGTTCATTCTGATGGTAGTTTCTTTTGCTGCGCAGAAGCTCTTTAGTTTAATGAGATGCCACTTGTCAATTTTGGCTTTTGTTGCCATTGCTTTTGGTGTTTTAGACATGAAGTCCTTGCCCATGCCTATGTCCTGAATGGTATTACCTAGGTTTCCTTCTAGGGTTTCTGTGGTTTTACGTCTAACATTTAAGTCTCTAATCCATCTTGAGTTAATTTTTGTATAATGTGTAAAGAAGGGGTCAAGTTTCTGTTTTCTGCCGATGGTTAGCCAGTTTTCCCAGCACCATTTATTAAACAGGGAATCCTTTCCCCATTGCTGGTTTTTGTCAGGTTTGTTGAAGATCAGATGGTTTTACATGTGTGGTGTTATTTCTAAGGTCTCTGTTCTGTTCCATGGGTCTATATATCTGTTTTGGTACCAGTACCATGGAGCATGGCACTTCTAATAGAATACCTGCTTATCTTCCCTAAAGTCTGAATTCTCAGGGCAACTGGCTGCCTCTAGATTTAAGGCATAAACTCATAATATCATGATGAACTTGATGAAGTATTTTAAGGTAAATTTGCAGACACTGTAATGCTAATGTAATTAGACCCGAGCCCCATTCAGTAGACTTGGATCTGTCTTTTTTGCATGACTCTTGTTGGCTCCAGTTTTCATGTTGGTCATTGCCTTTGGTTTTCTCATTAACACCTTGCATCTAGGTTCTTCTTGGCCTATTCTGTCTTTCTGAAGCTATGTCTCCATCCAGACTTGTTAGGTATAATGTGTGTGAGCTTATCATGAACGGAATTTTGTATATACCCACTGAGATATGGTTGTGGTAGATTATTGGTCTTCACTCTTTCTAGAGATGAGTGTCCAAGTGCTTCCCAGTTGCATAACTCCTCTTCTTGTTCGTATGTAGTATTTACTAACTCTGATATGAGAAGCATGTGATGAGGAGGGTGTATGGGGCAAAGTCCCACTATAATGAGAAGGCAGTATTTGAGATGTAGATTTTAGATTATAAAAATGGTTTATTAAAATATAATTGACAGAAGATGAGCTGTGCATATTTAAAGGGTACAATTTCATAAGTTTTGATGTAAATGCGCACCCATAAAACCATCACCACAATCAAGATAATGAAGATAGCCATCATACCCCTTTGCAATCTTGTCCTGTCATCTCTCCTTCCCTCACCCTTAACTCCAGGCAATGACTGATCTGCTTTCTGTCTCTATATTCTATGTTCTTATTTTCTAGAATTTTATAGGAAGCAACCATACAGTATGTACTCTTTTTAAATTGTTTTTCTTCACTCAGCATACTTATATTGAGATTCACTCATGTTGCAGTAGGAATCAAGTACCATTGAATGTAGTGGGTTCATTTTCATTAATGAGGAGAATTCCATTGTGCAGATATACTAGTTTGTTTATTTATACACCTGTTGATGGACAGCTGGGTTGTTTCCAGCTTTTGATTATCATAAATTAATTTGTTATGAACATCAATGTATGGTGTTTGTGTAGACATATGCTTTCTTTTCTCTTGATAAAATACCTAGGAATGGAATAGCTGGATCATATGGTAGTGTTTGTGTACTTGTTTAAGAACCTGTCAAATTGTTTTTCAGAGCAGTTATACCATTTTACATTCCTACTAGTGTTCCTGGAACAAAGCCGGGTCCGGCTGCATTTTCTCAAGTCCCAACAATGAGACACAGACAAACTAGGAAGACGGGAATTTATTACTGTAACTGGATACAGCAAGAAGGCCGGAGGTAATTCCACCAGACCAACTCAAAGTGTTACAATTTTCTTAGTCCTTATATAGATTGGAGTTATGTGCCTACAGCATAGCATTTGCCTAAGACTTTTGGTAACTAATTTTGTTCCAACTAGAAGGTCAGAGGCAAAAAATGTTTGCTAAGTCCGATTAAAAGGGCCCCAGTACTTTCAAGGCCTGCCTACTGTGGTACAGGAGTGATTATTTCTATCTTATCTCCTTTACAGCTTGGTCTGGAGAGCTGCCTGAGACTCTCCAATGAATCTATTCTAACAGCTGCCTCTGTTACCTTGACTTGTCTCAGATTTTGTTGACCCAAGACAGGTCCTGGCACTAGGAATGTAAAACTGTTTATTATTTTGGCTTGCTCCAGCAAGGGAGAAGCCCACGCAAGCCTCCTACTGACCATATGTTTCATTTCTAGCTTTGATGTCTGGGCACCTATTTCCCTAGGTTTAACTATTTGCTCAATGTGAAGGCAGCACTGTGGAAATTTGTCTGTGTAACTGGGGTGCTATGCAGGCCTGTCTGTGTGACTGTCATGCAGGCCCATCTGTGTGACTGTCACACAGGCCCATCTGTGTGATAGCCAGGGAAAATTGGCCTGCCACACCAACAATGTATGATTCTTTATAAATTCTAAATACAAGTCCCTTAAAAGAAGTACAATTTGTAATTTTTTTCCTAAGATGTGGCTTCTATTTATTCTTTTTACAGTATTTTTTGAAGAGCAAAATTTTTGATTTTGAGGAAGTCCAGTTTGTTCTTACATGGATTGTGCTTTTGATGTGGTATCTAGAAAATCTTTGCCTAGAAAATCTAGAAAATCTTTGTGGTATCTAGAAAACTTTTGTTTTCTCCTAGAAGATTTTTACAGATCCATGTTGAATGATTTTTTTGTACATTTGTATGTGGTTGGGGTATGAATTCTTTTCAGTGTGTGTGTGTGTGAATGGACATCAATTTTCCGAGCATCATTTGTCAAAAAGACTGTCGTTTCTTCACTGACTTTTTTTGCATCTTTGTGAAAAATCAACTGCCCCTATATGGGTGAGTCTGTTTCTGTACTTTTCATTCTGTTTCACAGATGCATTTTTCTACCTTTATATTAATCCCACTATTTTGATTATTGTAGCTTTATAATAAGTTTTGAAATGAGACTCTTAATTCTCCAACTTTTTTCTTTTTCCAAATTGTTTTGGCTCCCCTGAGTCTTTAGTGTTCTCATATGAATTTTAGAATGTGTTTGTCAATTTCTACATTGCTGGGATTTTATTGGGAACATATCAAACCTATTAATCAATTTGAGAGAAATGACATTGAGTACTTCAACACACAAATTCAATATATATTTCCTATATTTCCTTTGTTTAGGTCTTCTTTAATTTCTCTCAGTATTGTTTAAAGTTTTTAGTGTTTCATATTTTTTATAAGTTCCATCCCTGATTATTTAATATATTTTGATGCTATATAAATAGCACTACTTTTTAATTTCAATATTTGAGTTTTCACTGCCAGTATATAGAAAGCGATTTATTTTTGTTATTATTATTATTTTTGAGACAGGGTCTCACTCTGTTGCCTGGGCTGGAGAGCAGTGGTGCAAACAGGATTCACTGCAGCCTTGACCTTCTGGGCTCAAGCAATCCCTCCTCCTCACTGTCCCATCCGCGTAGCTGAGACTACAGTTCCTTGCCACCAGGCCTGGCTAATTATTTTATTTTTTGGAGAGACAAGGTCTCACTATGTTGCCCAGGCTGGCCTTGACCTTCTGAGCTCAAGCAGTCCTCCTGTCTTGGCCTCCCAAAATCCTGGGATTATAGGTGTGAGCCACCATGCACAATTCAGTTTTGTTTATTGACATTTTGTTAAATTCACTTACTAATTCTAGTAATTTTTTTCTGTAGATTCCACCAGATTTTCTGCAGAGATAATCATGTTGTCTTTGGATAAAGACAGTTTTACTTTTCTCTTTTCTACTTGGATGCATTCTGTTTCATCGTTTGCTTATTGTACTGGCTATGACCTCTGGTACAATGCCGAACAGAAGCTGTGAGGGGGAAAAGCCTTGTCTTGTTCCTTATCTTAAGGGAAAATAATTCGGTTTTTTCTCGTGATGTTAACATACAAATAAAATATTAGTTGTGAGTATTTGTCAGGTTGATGTAGTTCCCTTCTATTCCTAGTTTGATGAACGTTCTTATCATGAATGGATGCTAGATTTTGTAAAATCATTTTAGTGTTTCTTGAGAGATATATATATGGTTTTTCTTTTTTAGTTTGGTAATATGGTAATTTATATTGATTGATTTTCTAATGTTAAACCGACTTTACATTCTTGGGATAAGATCATACTTTGTCATGACATCAATTTTATATCTTCTTCAGCTGGGCGCGGTGGCTCAAGCCTGTAATCCCAGCACTTTGGGAGGCCGAGACGGGTGGATCACAAGGTCAGTAGATCGAGACCATCCCGGCTAACACGGTGAAACCCCGTCTCTACTAAAAAATACAAAAAAAACTAGCCGGGCGCGGTAGCGGGCACCTGTAGTCCCAGCTACTCGGGAGGCTGAGGCAGGAGAATGGCGTAGACCCGGGAGGCGGAGCTTGCGGTGAGCTGAGATCCGGCCACTGCACTCCAGCCTGGGCGACAGAGCGAGACTCCGTTTCAAAAAAAAAAAAAAAAAAAAAAAAAAAATTATATCTTCTTCAATTTGGTTTTCTAAATGTTGATTAGAATTTTCACTTTCATGTTCATAAGGAATTTTGGGATATAGTTTTTTTTATTTTTAAATAATGCCTTTATTTGGCATTAAGATAATGCTGGCCCTATAGAACAAGTCAGAAAACATTCTTGCCTTTTCAGTTTTCTGAAAAAAGTGTTTGTAGAATTGGTATTATTTCTTTTTTAAATTTTTAACAGAATTCTCCAATAAAGTCAAGTGTACCCGGACTTTCCTTTGCAGGAATTCTTTAACCTATAAACCCAATTTTGTTAATAGATCTAATGCTTTCCGGCTATTTCTTCTTGAGTGTAGTTTGGTAGTTTGCCTTTCATGGTATTTGTCCATTTACTCTACATTGCTGAATTTATTTGCATAAGATTGTTCAAAATGTTACCTTACTATCTTTTCATTATCTGCAGAATCTTTGGTGATATAACCTCTCTCATTATTGATATTAGAAATTTTTGTTTTTTCTCTTTTTTCACATTTATCTAAAGTTGTCAACCTAATTGATCTTCTCAAATAACCATTTGTTTTATTGTTTTTCCCTTTTCTATTTAATTGATTTCCACTCTGATCATTATTATTTCCTTCCTTCCACTTACTATGAATTTAATTTGCTCTTCTTTTGCTAGTTTCTTAAGGTGGAAGCTTAGATTGTTGGTTTGAGACCATTTTTCTTTCCAAATATAGGCAATAGGTACTATAGATTTCTCTTCTAAGTACTACTTTAGCAGCATCTGACTAATTTTGATATGTTTTCATTTTAATTCAGTTCAGAATTCTAATTTTCATTTTGATTTTGTTTTGACTCATAGGTAATTTAGAAGTGTGTAATTCTAAGTATTTGAGGATTTTCCATATATCTTTCTGTTAATGATTTATAATTTAACTCATTTGTGTTGATAATATATTTTTATAACTTGAACTTTTTTAAGTTTATTGAGACTTGTTTTATGGTTTAGAATGTGGCTATTATGATAAATGTTCTGTGTGCATGTGAGAAGAATGTATTCTGCATTTTGTGGGTGGAGTGCTCTAAAAATATCAATTAGGACAAGTTGGTTGAGTATTGATAAAGTCTTCTATATTTTTATTGGATTTTTATCTGCTTGTTCTATCAATTAATGAGAAAGGAATATCTGGATATAATTGTGGATTTGTATATTCTTCATACAGCTGTATGAAGTTCTTGCATTATAGATTTGTAAGTTGTTGTTAGTTATATAAACACTTTGGATTATTATGCCCTTTTAATGAATTGATGCTTTATCATTATAAAATAAACTTTTTCATTGCTACTTGTATTCTTTGCTCTAAAATTTACATGATTTCATATAAATATAGCCATTCCAGCTTTCTTTAAATAACTTCCAGCATGGTATATCATATACTATCTTTTTACTTTTAGCCTATTTCTATCTTCATATTTGAAGTGTGTTTCTTGTAGGCAGCATGTAGTTAAGTCTCGCTTTTTTATTCAATATAATAATCTTTGTTTTATGATATGGACATTTAGACAGGTTATAGTTGATGTGGTTACTGATATGGTTGAGTTTAAATCTATCATCACACTAATTGTTTTCTATTTGTCTTTTTGTTCCTTCTTTTCACCTTTTCTGCCTTCTTTTGAATTGATTGAATATATTTTTATGGTCCCATTTCATTTTTTTTGATGGCTTACTAGCTGTAACTTTGATTATTTTAGCAATTTTATTTTTAGAGTTTATAGTATACATCTATAGCTCATCATAATCTACCTTTAAGTGGTGCTGTATAATTTCATGCATCTCGTAAGATTCTTTCAGCAATGCCTTTCTGATTTTCTTCTCCTGGCATTTGTGCTACCATTGTCATGCATTTTACTTTTATAGGTATATTACAGTTCCATACTACATTACTTTTGTTTAAACAGTCCATAGTCTTTTAAATATATTTAAATAATGAGTAAGTTTTGAAATATTTGCTCACACAGTTACTATTTCTGGTGCTCTTTCTTTATTTGTGTAGATCCATATCACTATCTGATATCATCTTAATTCTGCCTGTAGGATAATTTTTAATTTTTTTTTGGTAATGTACCTACTGGAGATGAATTCTTTTTGCTTTTTAATGTGATTTGTGAAAGATATTCTTATTAGGAATAGAATTTTAGTTGTCTTTTGTTTGTTTGTTTTTTTTTTATTTTCGGTAATTTGATAATGCTGCTCCATTTCTTTCTGATGAGTAATCTGCTATCATACTTTTTGTCCTGCTAAAAGAATCATGCCCTTTTTTGTCTGTGAGTGACTTTAAAATTGTCTTTTTATTACTCTTTTCGAGCTCTCAGACTATGATTTACTTTTACATAGCTTTTTTCATGTTTCTTGTGCTTGGTGTTTGCTATGTTTCTTGAAGTTGTGGGTTTATAGTTTTCATCAAATTTGGAAAACTTTTGGCTATTATGTCTTCAGATTGCTTTTTTCATGTTTATTAGGCCATCTGAAGTTGTCTCACAGTTGTTTATTGTTCTTTAATTGTCTTTTTTTCTATGTGTTTCATTTTGGATAGTTTCTATTGCTATGTCTTCAAGTTCACTGATCTTCTCTCTTATGATGTAGTTTTGTACCATAGTTTACATTATTGCTTCTACCCTTATCACTGATTTCATATTTTTCCAGCCATGAAACTTTGCTTCACCTGTTTCTATTCCCCCAAACACCTGTAATACATCACAATACGCCAGACCTTAAACTCTTTGGAGAGCAACTGTGGAGGATTATCTCGTGATTCAGGAAGAAAATTAAAACTGACGAGTAGCATAATTATCTTTCAACTTTCTCCATCACTGTGCCAATTGGGAGATTTTCACTGGGTACATTTTTTTTCTAGCTCTCATTCCTTATGCCAAAAATTGTTACTCAGGGCCCTTTTAGTTCTGAGACCTTAGATCACTCTTCCTTGGCTTTTTCCAACCTTTGCGTATTTAAAGGAACTGCTATTAAAATGTCCTGAATAAACCTATCGACTCTGGATCCCTATGTAGGGGCACTATTAAAAATATTTAACAACCAGATAGAAGCAATGCCAGAGATTTCATACTGAGTCAATATTGCTGGTTGAAGATGAGAGAAGTACTAGAGGAGGATATGAGGATGATTAGGCTGTAGGAGGGTATGGGCAGGGGGTGGGAGGTCAGCATGCAGTTGTTTATAAGCTGGTAGGAAAGTATTTTAATGATTCGACCAGTGCGATACAGCTGTTAAAGTACCTATGCGTAAATATCAGGTCTGTCACGACTCAAAGCACAAGCAATGCCATGAAATTACTGGCTTACTTGATTATGTATGAAATCTTAGGCAGGGCTTTCTCATCCAATCCTCTCTATTTGCTAAAGGCAGAGAATATAAAGGTTTATTTTTATTGTATCCAGAGTCAGTCTTTCTAAGAACATTTTTTCCTGGTCCCATTGCAAGTTTATGAATCACATGATTCATAATTAGATAGCGTGTTTATTTTTGATGATTATAGCAATTTAAAAATCAAAGCTATGTAATGATACATCGAGACCATCTTTCAGGATCTTCTCCTCACCAAGATGTCCTCCAATCTTTAGAACACCACCTAGTGGACTAATTCAAATGATAATTTCTACCTGTGTGTTTTCTTCATTTAGGATGAAATAACAATAAGAAAAATTATCAAAGTAAATGTATTCTTACCATATCACTTTCTTGTTCTTATTTTTGATAATTTAGAAATAAGTTAGATTTATCTGAGCTAACTTGTTACTTATAAAGAAGTTTATTTTCTAAGTACTCTGGATTTTTGAGAATCTTGCCTCATTGACATTAATTTTTCATAATCCAGCACAAAATAAGAACATAAAATAAGTTTTCTAAGAACATAAGTTTCTATAATTAATGGGGAAATTCTTTCTCGAGTGTTGCTTTAAAATATTTCTTAAATATTTCTAGTCTCCAGATACTGTCCTGATTCACAGCTGCTCAAAATGGCAATTAATAATTATCTAAAGACTTTGAATGATAATTTAGTTGCCCAAGATGTAATTTATCTGGGCCTAGGAATTTAAATATGTCTAGTTTGAATAATTCTTTTTCATTAACTTCAACTCTGTTTTACCTGTTTAATTTTCAGTTCTTAATGCATTTTGAAATCATGTAAACTTGGACAAATTATACTCTCTTTTATTTCAATTTCACCTGTAAAATAGGGTAAAATATCTACCCTAGGAAGGCATTATAAGTTGAAACCCTGGGCAAACTACAAAATGTAAGTAACTATTATTTTAAAGATCTGTAAAATTATCTGACTTTTTAATTGCTCTTATTGTAATTCTTTTCCCTTCACTTTAAGGGGACACACTTAGTCATTCTCAAATGATCGCCTGCATTTTGGTAATTTGCAAGGAGTTATTATATTATAGTACTGCACTGGGAGGAATGAAACTTAAAAAATTTACTTCTCCAAGTTTTAACAGCTTTCTGTTATCCATATAGGTTGTATTTTCTTTCATTTTGAGTTACCCTTTTGAGTCATTATTTTGAGTGACTTATTAGGGAATAAGTAAATACAACTGATTTCTCAGCAATAGAGACTATGCTGACTGACCGTTTATGAAAAAGTGGACTCTACAGGAAATCTTTGAAAGTGAAAGGGGAGAAACCATTCCCTTGACTCTGGGCTTTTAGAACTGATAAATCTTAAAATCTCAGACAAACCCATAAACATTGCACAATGAAATGTGCATATCACTTACTGTTGGAATTATTTTAAAGTACCTTGCTTTTTTGTTTGATTGTCAGTGTTGCAAATCCATTTGTCTTACCTCCTGATTTCTCCCTAGCCATCAAAAATCTATATTTATACAGAAATGGTAAGCTCCCAGAATTTTTCTAAATTCACAAGAGAGAGAATTTTGTGATCTTCTGCAACACTGCTATTGATTTTGTAAAAATCAAAAGTTTTCATTCACTGAAAAAAGATTACTTTTTATTAAGCATGTGAGAGGATGCAACCATAAACCTGAAGTCAATTCACACTGAAATCATTTTTTGGTTATTCTTTGGTGTGTATTCTATACCCACCTGGGCTCCATTACTAAAAGTATGTGTTGCAAATGGATGAAAATTTTAAAATATTTGCTATGTCTGTAAGTTTGTTATGTTAAAATCTGTTCATTTGTCTTATATTCTACTTAAGAGAAAAGGCTAACAATACCTTATGTAATTTTATAATTTCTACCAAATTAATAATGTGCTTTTACTCCCTTTTGGGATATGTATACACGGATCAGTATTTAATATGCATTTAAGATAATGTTCTACAATTAAACATCTGCAAAGGGAAAATATAACTTTGCTAAGTAGGCCCAGCTTGCAGTTAATACTTAAAGCAAATAAAATCACAAGGAAATCTGGTTTTGTGAGCAGTCTAATTCATACATTTAGTTAATAAAGGATAAATTCATGAACTTAAAAGTGCTTTCAAATCACTGTCACAAACTAAAAGTAGTGACCACAAAGCAACAGGACTTCTACAAATATGACAGAACTTCAAGTATCATCTTCCATACAGTCTTCACCTTGGGAGACCCTGCAGTAATTGTGATGCTGGTGTTCCTCTCCAGCATACTTTGCGACTGATTTTTGAATATTGGCTTCCGTACCCACCCCACCCTCAATCCCCACTCAATTTTTTTTTTAATTAATTTATTATTATTATACTTTAAGTTGTAGGGTACATGTGCATAACGTGCAGGTTTGTTACATATGTATACTTGTGCCATGTTGCTGTGCTGCACCCATCAACTCGTCATTTACATCAGGTATAACGCCCAATGCAATCCCTCCCCTGTCCCCCCTCCACATGATAGGCCCCGGTGTGTGATGTTCCCCTTCCTGAGTCCGAGTGATCTCATTGTTCAGTTCCCACCTATGAATGAGAACATGCGGTGTTTGGTTTTCTGTTCTTGTGATAGTTTGCTAAGAATGATGGATTCCAGCTGCATCCAAGTCCCTACAAAGGACACAAACTCATCCTTTTTGATGGCTGCATAGTATTCCATGGTGTATATGTGCCACATTTTCTTAATCCAATCTGTCACTGATGGACATTTGGGTTGATTTCAAGTCTTTGCTATTGTGAATAGTGCTGCAATAAACATACGTGTGCATGTGTCTTTATAGCAGCATAATTCATAATCCTTTGGGTATATCCCCAGTAACGGGATGGCTGGGTCATATGGTACATCTAGTTCTAGATCCTTGAGGAATCGCCATACTGTTTTCCATAATGGTTGAACTAGTTTACAATCCCACCAACAGTGTAAAAGTGTTCCTATTTCTCCACATCCTCTCCAGCACCTGTTGTTTCCTGACTTTTTAATGATCGCCATTCTAACTGGTGTGAGATGGTATCTCATTGTGGTTTTGATTTGCATTTCTCTGATGGCCAGCGATGATGAGCATTTTTTCATGTGTCTGTTGGCTGTATGAATGTCTTCTTTTGAGAAATGTCTGTTCATATCCTTTGCCCACTTTTTGATGGGGCTGTTTGTTTTTTTTCTTGTAAATTTGTTTGAGTTCTTTGTAGGTTCTGGATATTAGCCCTTTGTCAGATGAGTAGATTGCAAAAATTTTTTCCCATTCTGTAGGTTGCCTGTTCACTCTGATGGTAGTGTCTTTTGCTGTGCAGAAGCTCTTTAGTTTAATGAGATCCCATTTGTCAATTTTGGCTTTTGCTGCCGTTGCTTTTGGTGTTTTAGACATGAAATCTTTGCCCATGCCTATGTCCTGAATGGTACTACCTAGGTTTTCCTCTAGGATTTTTATGGTATTAGGTCTAACGTTTAAGTCTCTAATCCATCTTGAATTAATTTTCGTATAAGGAGTAAGGAAAGGATCCAGTTTCAGCTTTCTACTTATGGCTAGCCAATTTTCCCAGCACCATTTATTAAATAGGGAATCCTTTCCCCATTTCTTGTTTCTCTCAGGTTTGTCAAAGATCAAATGGCTGTAGATGTGTGGTATTATTTCTGAGGACTCTGTTCTGTTCCATTGGTCTATATCTCTGTTTTGGTACCAGTACCATGCTGTTTTGGTTACTGTAGCCTTGTAGTATAGTTTGAAGTCAGGTAGCATGATGCCTCCAGCTTTGTTCTTTTGACTTAGGATTGTCTTGGAGATGCGGGCTCTTTTTTGGTTCCATATGAACTTTAAAGCAGTTTTTTCCAATTCTGTGAAGAAACTCATTGGTAGCTTGAGGGGGATGGCATTGAATCTGTAAATTACCTTGGGCAGTATGGCCATTTTCACGATATTGATTCTTCCTATCCATGAGCATGGTATGTTCTCCCATTTGTTTGTGTCCTCTTTGATTTCACTGAGCAGTGGTTTGTAGTTCTCCTTGAAGAGGTCCTTTACATCCCTTGTCAGTTGGATTCCTAGGTATTTTATTCTCTTTGAAGCAATTGTGAATGGAAGTTCATTCCTGATTTGGCTCTCTGTTTGTCTGTTACTGGTGTATAAGAATGCTTGTGATTTTTGCACATTAATTTTGTATCCTGAGACTTTGCTGAAGTTGCTTATCAGCTTAAGGAGATTTTGGGCTGAGACAATGGGGTTTTCTAAATATACAATCATGTCATCTTCAAACAGGGACAATTTGACTTCTTCGTTTCCTAACTGAATACCCTTGATTTCTTTCTCTTGCCTAATTGCCCTAGCCAGAACTTCCAACACTATGTTGAATAGGAGTGGTGAGAGAGGGCATCCCTGTCTTGTGCCAGTTTTCAAAGGGAATGTTTCCAGGTTTTGCCCATTCAGTATGATATTGGCTGTGGGTTTGTCATAGATAGCTCTTATTATTTTGAGGTACGTTCCATCAATACCAAATTTATTGAGTGTTTTTAGCATGAAGGGCTGTTGAATTTTGTCAAAAGCCTTTTCTGCATCTATTGAGATAATCATGTGGTTCTTGTCTTTGGTTCTGTTTATATGCTGGATTATGTTTATTGATTTGTGAATGTTGAACCAGCCTTGCATCCCAGGGATGAAGCCCACTTGATCATGGTGGATAAGCTTTTTGATGTGTTGCTGAATCCGGTTTGCCAGTATTTTATTGAGGATTTTTGCATCGATGTTCATCAGGGATATTGGTCTAAAATTCTCTTTTTTTGTTGTGTCTCTGCCAGGCTTTGGTATCAGGATGATGTTGGCCTCATAAAATGAGTTAGGGAGGATTCACTCTTTTTCTATTGACTGGAATAGTTTCAGAAGGAAAGGTACCAACTCCTCCTTGTACCTCTGGTAGAATTCAGCTGTGAATCCATCTGGTCCTGGACTTTTTTTGGTTGGTAGGCTATTAATTATTGCCTCAATTTCAGAGCCTGCTATTGGTCTATTCAGGGATTCAACTTCTTCCTGGTTTAGTCTTGGGAGAGTGTAAGTGTCCAGGAAATTTCCATTTCTTCTAGATTTTCCAGTTTATTTGCGTAGAGGTGTTTATAGTATTCTCTGATGGTAGTTTGTATTTCTGTGGGGTCGGTGGTGATATCCCCTTTATCATTTTTAATTGCGTCGATTTGATTCTTCTCTCTTTTCTTCTTTATTAGTCTTGCTAGTGGTCTGTCTATTTTGTTGATCTTTTCAAAAAACCAACTCCTGGATTCATTGATTTTTTGGAGGGTTTTTTGTGTCTCTATCTCCTTCAGTTCTGCTCTGATCTTAGTTATTTCTTGCCTTCTGCTAGCTTTCGAATGTGTTTGCCCCTGCTCCTCTAGTTCTTTTAATTGCGATGTTAGAGTGTCAATTTTAGATCTTTCCTGCTTTCTCTTGTGGGCATTTAGTGCTATAAATTTCCCTCTACACACTGCTTTAAATGTGTCCCAGAGATTCTGTTATGTTGTATCTTTGTTCTCATTGGTTTCAAAGAACATCTTTATTTCTGCCTTCATTTCGTTCTGTACCCAGTAGTCATTCAGGAGCAGGTTGTTCAGTTTCCATGTAGTTGAGTGGTTTTGATTGAGTTTCTTAATCCTGAGTTCTAGTTTGATTGCACTGTGGTCTGAGAGACAGTTTGTTATAATTTCTGTTCTTGTACATTTGCTGAGGAGTGCTTTACTTCCAATTACGTGGTCAATTTTGGAGTAAGTACGATGTGGTGCTGAGAAGAATGTATATTCTGTTGATTTGGGGTGGAGAGTTCTGTGGATGTCTATTAGGTCTGCTTGCTGCAGAGATGAGTTCAATTCCTGGATATCCTTGTTAACTATCTGTCTCGTTGATCTGTCTAATGTTGACAGTGGAGTGTTGAAGTGTCCCATTATTATTGTATGGGAGTCTAAGTCTCTTTGTAAGTCTCTAAGAACTTGCTTTATGAATCTGGGTGCTCCTGTATTGGGTGCATATATATTTAGGATAGTTAGCTCTTCCTGTTGAATTGATCCCTTTACCATTATGTAATGGCCTTCTTTATCTCTTTTGATCTTTGATGTTTTAAAGTCTGTTTTATCAGAGACTAGTATTGCAACCCCCGCTTTTTTTTGTTCTCCATTTGCTTGGTAAATCTTCCTCCATCCCTTTATTTTGAGCCTATGTATGTCTCTGCGTGTGAGATGGGTCTCCTGAATACAGCAGACTGATGGGTCTTGACTCTTTATCCAGTTTGCCAGTCTGTGTCTTTTAATTGGAGCATTTAGTCCATTTACATTTAAGGTTAAGATTGTTATGTGTAACTTGATCCTGCCATTATGATATTAACTGGTTATTTTGCTCGTTAGTTGATGCAGTTTCTTCCTAGCCTCGATGGTCTTTACATTTTGGCATGTTTTTGCAATGGCTGGTACCGGTTGTTCCTTTCCATGTTGAGTGCTTCCTTCAGGATCTCTTGTAAGGCAGGCCTAGTGGTGACAAAATCTCTAAGCATTTGCTTATCTGTAAAGGATTTTATTTCTCCTTCACTTATGAAACTTAGTTTGGCTGGATATGAAATTCTGGGTTGAAAATTCTTTTCTTTAAGAATGTTGAATATTGGCCCCCACTCTCTTCTGGCTTGGAGAGTTTCTGCCGAGAGATCTGCTGTTAGTCTGATGGGCTTCCCTTTGTGGGTAACCCGACCTTTCTCTCTGGCTGCCCTTAGGATTTTTTCCTTCATTTCAACTTTGGTGAATCTGGCAATTATGTATCTTGGAGTTGCTCTTCTCGAGGAGTATCTTTGTGGCGTTCTCTGTATTTCCTGGATTTGAATGTTGGCCTGCCCTACTAGGTTGGGGAAGTTCCTCTGGATGATATCCTGAAGAGTGTTTTCCAACTTGGTTCCATTTTCCCCCTCACTTTCAGGCACCCCAATCAGACGTAGATTTGGTCTTTTTACATGATCCCATACTTCTTGCAGGCTTTGTTCATTTCTTTTTCTTCTTTTTTCTTTTGGTTTCTCTCCTCATTTCATTTCATTCATTTGATCCTCAATCGCTGATACTCTTTCTTCCAGTTGATCGAGTCGGTTACTGAAGCTTGTGCATTTGTCACGTATTTCTCGTGTCATGGTTTTCATCTCTTTCATTTCGTTTTTGACCTTCTCTGCATCAATTACTCTAGCCATCAATTCTTCCACTTTTTTTTCAAGATTTTTAGTTTCTTTGCGCTGGGTACGTAATTCCTCCTTTAGCTCTGAGAAATTTGATGGACTGAAGCCTTCTTCTCTCATCTCGTCAAAGTCATTCTCCGTTCAGCTTTGATCCGTTGCTGGCGATGAGCTGCGCTCCTTTGCCGGGGGAGATGCGCTCTTATTTTTTGAATTTCCAGCTTTTCTGCCCTGCTTTTTCCCCATCTTTGTGGTTTTATCTGCCTCTGGTCTTTGATGATGGTGATGTACTGATGGGGTTTTGGTGTAGGTGTCCTTCCTGTTTGATAGTTTTCCTTCTAACAGTCAGGACCCTCAGCTGTAGGTCTGTTGGAGATTGCTTGAGGTTCACTCCAGACCCTGTTTGCCTGGGTATCAGCAGCAGAGGCTGCAGAAGATAGAATATTTCTCAACAGCGAGTGTACCTGTCTGATTCTTGCTTTGGAAGCTTCCTCTCAGGGGTGTACTCCACCCTGTGAGGTGTGGGGTATCAGACTGCCCCTAGTGGGGGATGTCTCCCAGTTAGGCTGCTCAGGGGTCAGGGACCCACTTGAGCAGGGAGTCTGTCCCTTCTCAGATCTCAACCTCCGTGTTGGGAGATCCACTGCTCTCTTCAAAGCTGTCAGACAGAGTCGTTTGCGTCTGCAGAGTTTTCTGCTGCTTTTGTTGTTGTATAGTTGTGCCTTGTCCCCAGAGGTGGAGTCTACAGAGACAGGCAGGTTTCCTTGAGCTGCTGTGAGCTCCACCCAGTTCGAGCTTCCCAGCGGCTATGTTTACCTACTTAAGCCTCAGCAATGGCAGGCGCCCCTCCCCCAGCCTCGCTGCTGCCTTGCCGGTAGATCACAGACTGCTGTGCTAGCAATGAGGGAGGCTCCGTGGGTGTGGGACCCTCCCGGCCAGGTGTGGGATATGATCTCCTGGTGTGCCTGTTTGCTTAAAGCGCAGTATTGGGGTGGGAGTTACCCGATTTTCCAGGTGTTGTGTGTCTCAGTTCCCCTGGCTAGGAAAAGGGATTCCCTTCCCCCTTGTGCTTCCCAGGTGAGGCGATGCCTCGCCCTGCTTCAGCTCTCGCTGGTCGGGCTGCAGCAGCTGACCACCACCGATCATCCAGCACTCCCCAGTGAGATGAACCCAGTACCTCAGTTGAAAATGCAGAAATCACCGGTCTTCTGTGTCGCTCGCGCTGGGAGTTGGAGACTGGAGCTGTTCCTATTCGGCCATCTTGCTCCGCCCCCCTGGCCAATGTATTTTTAGAAATGTGGCAATGCCCTTGGTTGGTGATTACTGGTGCCTTCCTTTTCTGATTCCTGTTTCTCCCTCATGTAGTTGAAACACCGGACTTCGATATGTGGGTTGGATTCTGTAATTGCTAATAGATAAATATTCTTATTGCTGTTCTGAGTTTGGTAATTTTAAACATCATAAACATTTTACTAACGAAATATCATGCCACAGAATTAGGGTTGCAAAAGAATGAAAGTAGGCATGATAGGGTGGAGAAGAGGAGATGCTGAGCTTTATTAACTGTGGTGAGTAAGTAGCTACAAGCAGCTAATGAATAGTTCTAGGATCAACAGTGTATGGTTAACTCTATCTTGAAGAAGAGTTTTAGAGGTGAGGTCAAAACTCAGGAGCTGTGTCTGGTGGCAAATGTAAAGGAGGAGACATGGTCACAGATCTTAGAGGCAGGGTGATGCAGTACAACATGCCACCAAGACACTTGATAAATGAGCTTCATATGCCAGACACACTCCCATAGGCTTATCAAAGTCTTACTGTTCCTTCTATAGCAATTTTATTCTACTGGAAAAAACATTTCAGAACATAAATTGTGCAAGAGATATATTTTTATGCAGACTACTCTTTACATGTAAAAGTAAATTATTTGCAAGCTTTACATGTCATTTCTAACGAATGATTTGTGATGGTCTTACAGTGGATGGCAGTATGGTGGTTGGCCCCTGCTAGTGTGATGCTAGTTAAGTCAATATGCTTTGAACAGCTAGGCTAAGGAGTCGCTTTTCTCCTTGTTATCTACGTGCAGTTGAAAAAGATCAATTAAGCTCTCTGGGTCATAGTTTGTAACTTTAAAATAGAGATAATTTTAATCTTTGGCTATTTTACAGAATTCTTGAGAAAATGACAAACAATGTATGTAAAAGTTCTTTATAGACTCTAATGTAAAGACACCAAAACTAGGGAATTAGTGCAAAAGGGCAAATAAATCCATGCAGGACTCTGCATTATCCTGTTTGTCCAAGTTGGCGAGATATTTGCTGACTCTTCAAAATGCTTTGTATTATAAAATATTGCCTCAGATGCATCCCTAACTGTAATAAAAAGAAGTTTCCTGAAATGACTCAGAAAACATTTCCCCCTTTTCCCTCATTACTTGCTAACTATAAGTCTTTCCATTTATCATTCTTCTTGCAATATGACCATGAGAGCAAAGGAAGAGATACAAACACATATTCAATTTGTTTTGGGAATAAAAACTGCTGTGGTTGGGAAAAGCAGTGCAATATATGTTTCAGACTTGTACAGGAATGTTGCATGAGAAATAGGGGAGTGTAAAACTGTCTTTTGCCTTATAGAATTAAGGTATGTAAAACAAAACAAAACAAAATGAAATGAAACACTCTAGGACTTGATGAAAACAACATTAGCTGTATGAGTATTTAGATTTAGTTGTGATTGCTGGACTGTGCTGGCTAAACTCTCCACTTGAGCACTGGAGGATTTATTCTCCCAGTTGCTGGGAAGATTGAGTCCTGAGAGGTCTCCTCAGCCGTCTTTGAGAATTGCCTCCATGGAAGAGACCACTTTGACCAAGGGTGCTTCCTTCTCAGGAAGCCCACATTCATAATTGATCAATTCATGGGTGTAAGATATGGTTCTCTCTTGGGAGGAACAGGGCCACCCTCGCCCCAGAGCTCCTACTGGGATCAGAGCCTCATTATGACTGCATTGCTGGCTAGCTTCTTCCACTGCCCAGTCCCACTTCCTTCTCTGCTCTTGAACATATTGTTCCTGAGAGCACTCTCAATAAATGTCCTGCACAAAAATCTTGAGTCCAACCTGCATCGGAGGCTCTGACCTCTCAGATTTTTCTGAAGGTTCTTTAGGCAATTGAACTTTTCATTGAAATTGTTACACAGTTTCCCTGGAAGAGGAACATGGTATCATCCAGAATAGGTACCACATTTTCAGAGGGTCATGTTTAGGTCAAACCAAGAGGCTGGTATGAATTAACTAGCATTCTATAGACTTGTCAAACTTTTGATGAACTTGACTCACTAAAAAATATTTTTTTTGTTACATTATGGAGTAAAAGTACAAAAATTGGCGAAAGATCAACCCCAGCTTGTAAAAATGGAATTCATAAAACCAGCACACAACATAGAGATTACAATTTCTTTGCAGTTCATTCATTCAGCACATAATTATTGAGTGCCTATTTCACAATCGGAGGGCAAGTGATCAGTATGTAAGATGTGATTACTGTCCTTATCTTATAAGAGGGATAATACATATGCCTATTATATGATTAATGCAAAGAATAATACAAAAGAAAAAAGCGACAGGAATTGAAGAAAAGAAGCAATGAGTAATGATGATTATAGGGAAGATCTTGAGGATGATATGAAATTTGAGTAGAACCTAGAATAGTAAGCAGAGATGGTTGGTGAAGAGTGTGCCAAGCAAAGGGGAGAATAAGAATAAGGTGTAGACAAGAAGAAATAAAAGGTATGTTGGAGGATATTGATTTAGCTGAAGTGTTTGTCTTATACAGGTCTGTCGGGAGAAATGTAAGTGGAAGAGGTAGTTTGGGATTAATCGTGAAGGTCTTGAAAGGCAGGATAAGAAATTTAGATTCTCTTTGGGAACTAGTGAGTAGCTACTGAAGGTTTCTGGGTGACATTATCAGATGATGCTATAGGAAGATGGAGCTGGAAGTGAGAGAACAAAGCCTTGGAGATGAGACAGGAAACTGTTGTCATGGTCCAAGGTAAGGCACACAAACTTCCTGGTTCCCGAAGCCTGATTTTAACACTGCTCTTCATCTACCCCTAAGCCTGTACTTCCAGGAACTCTCCAGAATAAAAACTCTGGTTAAAGGGCTTGAAGGGAGGATAGTTTTCTTTCTTTCTAGGTTAATTTTTATGTAGAATTAATTTTTATGTATAATTTTATTTTGGGTGGAGTCTTTATGTTTCCAGCTGAAACAACTAGCTAATAATGAAAATATTTACTAGAGACAGGGACTCACAATGTTGCCCAGGCTAGCCATAAATGAAAATAATTTTAAAGGAAAATATAATTGATCAGAATTGAGTTTTCCCATTGTTTGGTGCTAATGGGGAGCTGTCCCAATGTTTACTGTTGAGGTAGAAGATCTTAAACAAATACATGCATAGAAAAAGCTTGATCCATAGGGGAGTGAGTGCAGGAAATCACCCACCCTCCCGTTCCGTCCCTGGGAATGGCAGCAGCGTGTTTTTCTTTTGAGATGAAAGTGATTTGGTGTTACATAAATTTACAAGTGATTCTCTAAAAATGAACTTCTCACAAAAGGCTGACTCTGCAGCTGCGTCTGGCACTCTTTATCTGTGCTGATTCCTTTTCATTGTGCAAAGACTATTTAAAGTGTTTTCCAGATTTTGACTAAGCAGGTCTAGGAAAGTAGTAAACTTGCTAATTAATGTATTTTTGATGTTGAATGGTTCCTTGTTTAATCCTCTCACTCTTTTTGTACTCTGTAATATTCTATGAAATATAAAGTATACATTATTATGTTTTCTAAAAGTTCTGAGAACTGCCATACCATAGTTAATTTTTGTGTATCTATAAATATCAGTGTTTAAAAATGCTTTTGTTTTGATTAAATTTCAACAGCATGCTTGTTGTCTGGACTCTCATCTAGTCAAAAAATCCAAAATAAACATTTTAAAATAAATAAAATTACAAAGAAGCAGAAGTAATAATGCAGGCTAAAAATACCTGGTCAGTTTAAAGATCTTTTCAAGGAAATATGATTGGAATAAGAACTTGGAGGAAAGGTAGGATCTTGATTAGCATGGAGAAGTATAAGATATTTTTGATAGGGTACAGCAGTTTGAACAATGTTAAGAAAAATGAGCAAAACTTTAAAAAAAGAGATTAGTGTTAAAATAGTACAGTTTTCAAAAAATTAAAAACAGCAGTTTTACAGACTTAAAATAAATATGGGAAAGACTTTATTCATCTCATTAACTAATGAGAAAATTAGTATAATGGTATGGCTGGTTCTGAGCCCATTAGAGGAACTAGAGATGTTTACTCATTTAATAAAGCAAAGGTAGGATGTGATTGCTAGGTTAAACACAAAACCAGGTAATTTAGGTCTTGGAATCAACCCAAATGTCCATCAGTGACAGATTGGATTAAGAAAATGTGGCACATATACACCATGGAATACTATGCAGCCATCAAAAATGATGAGTTTGTGTCCTTTGTAGGGACATGGATGCAACTGGAAACCATCATTCTTAGCAAACTATCACAAGAACAGAAAACCAAACACCGCATGTTCTCACTCATAGGTGGGAACTGAACAATGAGATCACTTGGACTCAGGAAGGGGAACATCACACACCGGGGCCTATCATGGGGAGGGGGGAGGGGGGAGGGATTGCATTGGGAGTTATATCTGATGTAAATGATGAGTTGATGGGTGCAGCACACCAACATGGCACAAGTATACATATGTAACAAACCTGCACGTTATGCACATGTACCCTACAACTTAAAGTATAATAATAATAAATAAATTAAAAAAAAAAAAACAACCAGGTAATATTCTATGAGATAATAAGTGGTAACCATGGGGTTTATGTTTTCGACTGGACAAAAATCTACATGTCAACATGTGACTTCACTACATCTAGGTCTTTAATGATAAACATAATTTGAACAAGGTATATACCCCTAAATAATCATTCAGTGGACCTTTGAAGTAATGACTCCAAATGAGTTTTAAAGGACATGGTACTCACCCTTTTACTTCAATTTCAAGTTTCGGATAGTGTTTTTTTTTTTTTTTTTTTTTTTTTTACCAATGGGAAGATCAGCATACTTGGAGGATTTTGTTTTCTTCAAGTGGAGTGAATGGAATGATAACAAAAGAAAAACAGAAAAGAGATATTTGAATGGTAGGCTAACAAATTTAGACCTGCAAGAAATGGCGGAAAGGGATCACTAAAGGTTTAGATGTGGATTTGATTAAGGAATATTTTAGATAAAATTAATTATGCTAAATAATATAAGAATTATGAGACCCTCTAGGACATTCTTTCAACAGTTAATGATTAAGGCTAAATGTTAAGGACAGGAAGAAGTATACACGAAGGGGCAAGTGTAGGTGCCTATGGAAAATACAGTACAATGGAGATAGTAATGGGAGTGAGTCATTCCTCAATTATAGAACAGGGATTAATCTATTAATACTGAGTAGGAGACTCATAACTTTAAAAGCCATATGCATGATGGGACTAGGAGTTGATTTGAGATGAGAGATAAAGCTCTCTGAGCATAATTGGGACCGTATAAGTCTTCTTAAATCATTTAGTCTACTTGCCTCTTACCCACCTGGGACCAAAGAGATTCATTACTCAGTTGTTCAAGTAGATAGTGAGTGAACAAGACTTAGAATCCAGGTCTTCCATCTCATAATACAGTTTCTCTTTCTTGTTTACCTTTATGACTGTGGTAGATTGAGTTATTTGTATTGCTTCTTCGCCTTTCAGTAGTTGAGTAGTAGTTTTATATATCGACATTCTTGCCGTCACTTTAGCAAGGGTATTTCCATGACCCTTGACTTTGGACTTGGCTATGTAACTTCGTTTGGACAATGGACCTACACATTTGGGCTTGCCTTCTTGAGCTTCTTCTACTACCATGAAATAAACATATTCCAATCTGTACTCCAGTGTAGGCCCTAGATTGACACAGGTAGTCATAATACCAAGATATCCCTGCTGAAATGTCTTGTTGGCTGTTTGGAGCTGCAGATTTTTTCTAATGACTTCTGAAATGTGTGATTATTGAGTTACCAGAGTGAATTTGATCATCACAGGGGACAATGTATTCATAAACATAAATTTCATAATGAAATGTCTTATACAGGTTTTAGTCTTACGTGAATTACTATGTGACAAATAAATTTTTATTGACAAATGAAAATACTAGCTTCAGGTTGATGGAGAACCCAGAGACAGCTCGTGGATGAGTCAATCAAATAAGGTTTATTAATCTAAAGAATATAGAAGGAAGTCCACATAGTTAGGATACTTAACAGGAAGATCAGCTGGATTCTCCAAAAATTATAAACTTCTATATGGCAAGAACCTTACCAGAAGAGCACAGTTGTGAATGATAATGGCTGAGTAAGTGAAGGTTACACCAGAACTTCTGGAGGCTCAAGTGCCTGCCTTCAAGCCACCGAAAGCTAGAGCAATTATTCATGTAAGCTGCCCTGGTTATGTGCTGGGTACCACCTTATGGCAGGAGGAGCATCTCAACCATCTTGGTGATAGAATGTGTACAACCAGAGATGCTAGTGCAGTGCATTTAGGAAATACCATTTATTCTTCTCTTTCTGATGGTTATCTCACATAGATTCTCAAAAACTTGGCGAACTTTTCTCAGGAGATGCTGGGTTTTGCAGGTTATTACTGGTACAGCCATTTTCATATTTATAGTTATGCATATGTGCACACTTACATGCAGGTATCTTCGTGTGCTTTCCTGTTCTCTATAGTATGTTTGTCAATAAACATGGTGGAATGAACTGATAAGAGACTTACTGTCTTCTTGATGGTACAGCACAGTGGGACTCATAGCCCTATAGTTAGAAGTGTAATCAGGTTCCCATGAACAAATACATGTAGTTCACATTTGCATTTAACTTACTGATAGTTATTACTTACTTGCTTTTAGGATGTGTCACAGGTGTTATCCAGTTTTAGTTCAGTTTAGTTTAGTTTAATTTAGTCAGTTTATAGTCAGTCTTCTGTATTTATGGGTTCTACAAAGCATGGATTGAAAATATTCAGAAAAAAATAGTTGGTTAGATCTATACTGAGCATGTACAGACTTTTTTGGTCATTGTCCTCTAAACAATACACTAAACAACTGTATACATAGCATTTCCATTATGTTAGGTATTATAAGTAATCTAGAGATGCTTTAAAGTATATGAGAGGGTGTGCATAGGTTTTATATAAATACCATGCCATTTTATATCAGAGACTTGAGCATCCACAAATTTTGGTATCCACAGGGGGTCATGAAACCAATTCTCCATGGATACTAAGGGACACCAGTATTCATAATCCAAAATTAACATCTAATGATTGGATTTCCTTGGCGGCTGTGATTCATCATTTTATTAAAATATCTGTCTTCTTAGAAACATTCCAGTTTGCAAATATTTTCTCCCATCCTGTTATCTACAGAATAAACAGAAAACATATAGGATGTATCTTTTGCTGTGCAGAAGCTCCTTAGTTTAATTAAGTCTGGCTTGTTCATTATTATTATTATTTTTTGCAGTTGCTTTTGAGAACTGCTTTAGTCTGTTTCTTTTATAGAGAAAAGAGGTTTAATTGGTTCGCAGTTCTGTACAGGAAGCATAGCAGCTTCTACTTTTGGGGAGGCCTTAGGAAGGCAAAGGAGGAGTGAGGCATCTCACATAGTGGGAGCAGGAGCAAGGGACAGGGGAGGTGGTACACGCTCAACGAGATCTCATGAGAACTCACTTTCTATCACAAGAACAGCACGAAGGGGATGGTGCTAAACCATTCGTGAGAAATTGCCCCCATGACCCAATCACCTCCCACCAGGCCTCCCTTCCAACATTGGAGATTACAATTTGACATGAGATTTGGGCAGGGACAGAAATCCAAACCGTATCAGGGACTTAATCATAAATTATTTGCCAAGGCTGATGTCCACATTGGTATTTCCTAGGTTTTCTTCTATGGTTTTATTGTTTTAGGCCTTACATTTAAGTTTTAAATCCATCTTAAGTTAATTTTTGTCTATGGTGAAAGGAAGGAGTCCAGTTTCAGTCTTCTGCATATCCTGCAATTTAGCCATGTAAAAAACCTGCACAGGTACTCCCTGAACCTAAAATAAAAATAGAAAAAAAGGAAAATTCCAGATCTTCTATTTTGCAGATGGCATTTGCACAATGGCAGGTCTTTAGAATTCCTGTGAAATGGGTGAAGTAGGTGAGAGAATCATACCCATAATATTGTCCCTGCATGTGGTTATAGTACCTTATGGTACCACTTCAAATTTTAAAGGCTATAGTGTTACATAGTTATTTTAAAAGGTTTATGGGACTGTAACCTCTGTAGCCTGTACGCACTAGGAAAACATATACTCCTGTGAAATCTTAGATATACATAACTGATAGGATAACATATGCATTAGGGAAGCACACCCATGAAGCATCAGATACCATATTTCAGCTATCTTCTCGCTCTATGTGGAAGTGGGGTATGGTTCGCATTCTTATCTGCTCAAGGAGTTATTCTCATGTATTCAACAGACTCAAGTTCCTCTTTGTGTGCTCCTTCCCAAACCCGTAGTTTGAGCGAGTCACTGTATTTTCTGGATCAAAATTGGGACACGATTTAATACAAGATTCAACACCTGTTGTGGGATATAGGAGGAGTGATTTAAAATGTAAATAACAAGAACATTTAGAACATGTGGTGGTTAGACTTCCCCCTACCCACATACAAATCAATTTACAAAAATAGCCCTGAGTTTTGCTATAATTACTTGGGCTATCTATTAAAATTGCATGCTAATTGTGACCATGGAAAATACAAAAGCCCTTTTTTTTATTTTTTATTTTGAGAAGGAGTCTCACTCTGTTGCCCAGGCTGGAGTGCAGTGGTGTGATCTCAGCTCACTGCAACCTTTGCCTCTTGGGTTCAAGCGATTCTTCTGCCTCAGCCTCCCAAGTAGCTGGGACTACAGGTGTGCACAACCATGCCCAGCTAATTTTTGTATTTTTAGTAGAGATGGGGTTTCACCATTCAGATTTCTCAATAATTCAGACTGATCTATCCATTAATTAAATGGTTTTAGTCTTTATCTTTTCTTATTGTGTAACAAACTGCATTTCAGCCAAATGTCATTGCTCTAGAATACTTTCTGTGTTCTCTAGGCTATAAAAGAATATTAATTGTGTCTTACTTGATATCCAGTTTATCACTGTGTCACATACCTCTAAATTCCAGCCACCAAATTATACTTTTTCTGCATTTTTCAACAGTAACTTTTATATAAATGGGTCCACCACTTTCAAGATTGTTTAATATGTTAAAAAGAAAAGGGGAATGATGGGATTTAATACGAATGAGTCTGGAACTCATCTTCTATTAAGGAGAATGATTTTTGGATATGCCTTAAGTGCTACTTCATTTCAGCTCAGACTAGGGGAACTGGATTTCTTCCAAGGGTTGTTTACCCACAGAGCTCATATCCCATCCAGGCTCCTGGTGATTCTCAGAGCCAGATAGATTCTGCAGTACCAGTACTATCGAGAATATCCATTGGAGGACACTAGAACACAACAAATAGATGAGAATGCAGGAATATGTAAGTAACTTAAAGTAAATCCTCTGCAAAAGAAAAAAATACAATTTACTCTCCAAAGTTAAATCAAATTGCTCTCCAGCTATAAAAATACAACTAGTTATTAATATTTTCATTAAGAAACAAATTCTATCATGGGTGTTTCTTGTCTTCCAAAACTGCGATTTTAGAAGTGTGATGGATAGCTTCCTCGGGAGGTAAATGGATACATTATTTTAATTGCCTGAACATTTATTTAGGAATTTGCTTGGAAGTTGTGCTTTATAGCCTAACCTTAATCAAATCTTCATTGATAGACAGGTGGGGCCCTTTACAGGTTGTTGAACTGGATTTTTCTGACAATCCTTCTGAAAATGGAGAACTTTACAAGGTCATGACAAAAACCATGACAACTGAGGGGTCCTCTGCTGTGGAAAGGTGATATCTCAGGCAAATTAATTTAGGTAAAAGCCCTGATGAGAAAAAGCCTTTGATGTGCATAATGAGAGTTAGTAAACTTTGTCATAATATGTTGTTAGGTGTTTGAACATTCTAGTAATTATTTTAAATTTCAAATTATAATTACTTATAAGATAGAAATATTTAGTTTTTTGGGCTTCTGAATTTTGAGTTTAGAATAAAACAAGACTTGTGTCTTGGACTTGTCCTCACTCCTGAGACCCCCAACTCCAACTGTAAACAGTACATATGCTTGACTCAAAAACAATGATGCCAACAGTACAACAACTTATTAAACATGTTTGTTTTAAAAAACTGCCACTCAAATTATATGTTTTTGTTAGCAAAATAAGCACTCACACATAAACTTATCTTAGTAATATTGTCAACAGTGGAGATTTGTTTTTACTTTATACACAGGAGGGCACTCTGGGCTCTATTTGGAAGGGAAGAGACAAAAAACTCAGGGACTAACTTTCTTCTGGAAGCCTCCTTTTGATCCAGAACATGTAATTGGAAGTAGAATTGACAGGGCAGCACACTTTTCCAGTGCGTGATATTATTAATTTAAATTCACCTCTCTGATTGCAGCTTAGATTATCAGGCTATGAAAGCCATCACTTATCTTAGCGAGCTAACACTGGTGTTAAGTCAGGCATATTAAAGTTTGTGGGGAGGAATTATGGTCAGATAGAAATGTCATTTAGGCCACTTAGAATCTGTGTGGTGAGTTTAGATCCCAAAGTGGGTTTCTTGCCTCCTGTGAAACTCTAATGTTCTAAGTCTTTTAGTCATTATGGACCAGGGTTCAGTTTCTTCATTTCTCCAAGGGCTAAACTGCTTGCATGCTTTAGGGGTGGGAGTGTGAGTGACTAAATGATTTAGAGACTAGGCAAAAGCACTCAGCAAAATATAAACTTACTTCAGAAGCATGAAATAATTAAAATGATGGTGTTCATTATAATTTAGTATATTTAACTATAGAGCATTTACTTAATAATACTTTTTTCACTAAAATGAAAACGTTAACCCTGATTGGGAATGGTGGGTGGCTGAGTCACCTACAGAACAGTTAACATTTATGCATGTGTCTCTTCCTCATTTTGACACTGCACTTTTCTTCCTCTCTTCCTTGGACAGCAACAGGACCTTCACAGTGAATGATTTGAAAAGAGCCTAATAACAATGTGGGCAAGTTTTAGGGAAACAACCTCTGCAGTTCCCTTAGGCTAGGAACTGTGGGGAGCCCATTTCTACCTCTGAACTTGAAGGGCAGGGGCGGGGAGTGATGGTTGTAAATGGAACAGGGTGAATCTGACAATTATGTGTCTTGGAGTTGCTCTTCTCGAGGAGTATCTTTGTGGCATTCTCTGTATTTCCTGAATTTGAATGTTGGCCTGCCTTACTAGGTTGGGGAAATTCTCCTGGATGATATCCTGCAGAGTGTTTTCCAACTTGGTTCTATATTCCCCGTCACTTTCAGGCACACCAATCAGACGTAGATTTGGTCTTCTCACATAATCCCATACTTCTTGGAGGCTTTGTTCATGACTTTTTACTCTATTTTCTCCACACTTCTCTTCTCGCTTCATTTCATTCATTTGATCTTCAATCACTGATATTCTTTCTTCTAGTTGATGGAGTCAGTTACTGAAGCTTGTGCATTTTCCACGTATTTCTCATGTTATGATTTTCATCTCTATCAAAGTTGAAATGAAGGAAAAAATGTTAAGGGCAGCCAGAGAGAAAGGTCGGGTTACATACAAAGGGAAGCCCATCAGACTAACAGCAGACCTCTCAGCAGAAACTCTGCAAGCCAGAAGAGAGTGGGGGCCAATATTCAACATTCTTAAAGAAAAGAATTTTCAACCCAGAATTTCATATCCAGCCAAACTAAGTTTCATAAGTGAAGGAGAAATAAAATCCTTTACAGACAAGCAAATGCTTAGAGATTTTGTCAACACCAGGTCTGCCCTACAAGAGATCCTGAAGGAAGCACTAAACATGGAAGGGAACAACAGGTACTAGCCATTGCAAAAACATGTCAAAATGTAAAGTCCATCGATGCTAAGGAGAAACTGCATCAACTAGTGAGCAAAATAACCAGCTAATATCATAATGGCAGGATCAAGTTCACACATAACAATATTAACCTTAAATGTAAATGGACTAAATGGTCCAATTAAAAGACACAGACTGGCAAATTGGGTAGAGTCAAGACTCATCAGTTTGCTGTATTCAGGAGACCCATCTCACATGGAGAGACACACATAGACTCAAAATAAAGGGATGGAGGAAGATCTACCAAGCAAATGGAAACAAAAAAAAAAGCAGGGGTTGCAATCCTAGTCTCTGATAAAACAGACTTTAAACCATCAAAGATCAAAAGAGACAAAGAAGGCCATTACATAATGGTAAAGGGATCAATTCATCAGGAAGAGCTAACTATCTTAATATATATGCATTCAACACAGGAGCACCCAGATTCATAAAGCAAGTCCTTAGAGACTTACAGAGACTTAGACTCCCATATAATAATAAAGGGAGACTTTAATACCCCACTGTCAACATTAGACAGATCAACGAGACAAATAGTTAACAAGGATATCCAGGAATTGAACTCAACTCTGCACCAAGCGAACCTAATAGACATCTACAGAATTCTCCACCCCAGATCAACAGAATATACATTCTTCTCAGCACCACATCACACTTATTTCAAAATTGACCACATAGTTGGAAGTAAAGCACTCCTCAGCAAATGTAAAGGAAGAAAAATTATAACAAACTGTCTCTCAGACCACAGTACAATTAAACTAGAACTCAGGACTAAGAAACTCAATCAAACCGCTCAACTACATGGAAACTGAACAACCTGCTCCTGAATGACTACTGGGTACATAACGAAATGAAGGCAGAAATAAAGATGTTCTTTGAAACCAATGAGAACAAAGATACAACATACCAGAATCTCTGGGACACATTTAAAGCAGTGTGTAGAGGAAAATTTATAGCACTAAATGCCCACAAGAGAAAGCAGGAAAGATCTAAACTTGACACCCTAACATCACAATTAAAAGAACTAGAGAAGCAAGAGCAAACACATTCGAAAGCTAGCAGAAGGCAAGAAATAACTAAGATCAGAGCAGAACTGAAGGAGATAGAGACACAAAAAACCCTCCAAAAAATCAATGAATCCAGGAGCTGGTTTTTTGAAACGATCAACAAAATGGATAGACTGCTAGCAAGACTTATAAAGAAGAAAAGAGAGAAGAATCAAATAAACGCAATAAAATATGATAAAGGAGATATCACCACTGACCACATAGAAATACAAACTACCATCAGAGAATACTATAAACACCTCTACACAAATAAACTAGAAAATCTAGAAGAAATGGATAATTTCCTGGACACTTACACTCTCCCAAGACTAAACCAGGAAGAAATTGAATCCCTGAATAGACCAAGAGCAGGCTCTGAAATTGAGGCAATAATTAATAGCCTACCAACCAAAAAAAGTCCAGGACCAGACGGATTCACAGCCAAATTCTACAAGAGTTACAAGGAGGAGTTGGTACCTTTCCTTCTGAAACTATTCCAATCAATAGAAAAAGAGGGAATCCTCCCTGACTCATTTTATGAGGCAAACATCATCCTGATACCAAAGCCTGACAGAAATACAACCAAAAAAGAGGATTTTAGACCAATATCCCTGATGAACATTGGTGCAAAAATCCTCAACAAAATACTGGCAAATTGAATCCAGCAGCACATCAAAAAGCTTATCCACCATGATCAAGTGGGCTTCATCCCTAGGATGCAAGGCTGGTTCAACATATGCAAATCAACAAACATAATCCAGCATATTAACAGAACCAAAGACAAAAACGACGTGATTATCTCCATAGATTCATAAAAGGCTTTGACAAATTTTAACATCCCCTCATGTTAAAAAACTCTCAATATATTCGATATTGATGGAACGTATCTCAAAATGATACGTTGATTGGTCTATTCAGCCAATATCATACTGAATAGACAAAAACTGTAAGCATTCCCTTTGTAAACTGGCACAAGACAGGGATGCCCTCTCTCACTGCTCCTATTCAACATAGTGTTGGAAGTTCTGGCTAGGGCAATCAGGCAAGAGAAAGAAATAGAGGGTATTCAGTTAGGAAAAGAAGAAGTCAAATTATCCCTGTTTGCAGATGACATGATTGTATATTTAGAAAACCCCATTGTCTCAGTCCAAAATCTCCTTAAGCTGATAAGCAACTTCAGCAAAGTCTCAGGATACAAAATCAATATGCAAAAATCACAAGTATTCTTATATACCAGTAACAGACAAACAGAGAGCCAAATCATGAATGAACTCCCATTCACAATAGCTTCAAAGAGAATAAAATACCTAGGAATCCAACTTACAAGGGATGTAAAGGACCTCTTCAAGGAGAACTACAAACCACTGCTCAGTGAAATAAAAGAGGACACAAACAAATGGGAGAACATACCATGCTCATGGCTAGGAAGACTCAATATTGTGAAAATGGCCATACTGCCCAAGGTAATTTATAGACTGAATGCCATCCCCATTAAGCTACCAATGACTTTCTTCACAGAATTGGAAAAAACTACTTTAAAGTTCATATGGAACCAAAAAAGAGCCCGCATTGCCAAGACAATCCTAAGTCAAAAGAGCAAAGCTGAAGTCATCACACTACCTGACTTCAAACTATACTACAAGGCTACAGTAACCAAAACAGCATGGTACTGGTACCAAAACAGAGATATAGACCAATGGAACAGAACAGAGCCCTCCAAAATAATACTACACATCTACAGCTATCTGATCTTTGACAAACCTGAGAGAAACAAGAAATGGGGAAAGGATTCCCTATTTAATAAATGGTGCTGGGAAAATTGGCTAGCCATAAGTAGAAAGCTGAAACTGGATCCTTTCCTTACTCCTTATACGAAAATTAATTCAAGATGGATTAGAGACTTAAATGTTAGACCTAAAACCATAAAAACCCTAGAAGAAAACCTAGGTAATACTATTCAGGACATAGGCATGGGCAAAGACTTCATGTCTAAAACACCAAAAGCAATGGCAACAAAAGCCCAAATTGACAAATGGGATCTAATTAAACTAAAGAGCTCCTACACAGCAAAAGAAACTACCATCAGAGTGAACAGGCAACCTACAGAATGGGAGAAAGTTTTTCAATCTACTCATCTGACAAAGGGCTAATATCCAGAACCTATAAATAACTCAATCAAATTTACAAAAAAACCCCAAACAACCCCATCAAAAAGTGGGCAAAGGATATGAAGAGACACTTCTCAAAAGAAGACATTCATACAGCCAACAGACATATGAAAAAATGCTCATCATCACTCACCATCAGAGAAATGCAAATCAAAACCACAATGAGATACCATCTCACACCAGTTAGAATAGCAATCATTTAAAAATCAGGAAACCACAGGTGCTGGAGAGGATGTGAAGAAATAGGAACACTTTTACACTGTTGGTGGGACTGTAAACTAGTTCAACCATTGTGGAAAACAGTGTGGCGATTCCTCAAGGGTCTAGAACTAGAAATACCGTTTGACCCAGTCATCCCATTACTGGGGATATACCCAAAGGATTATAGGTCATGCTGCTATAAAGGCACATGTACACATATGTTTATTGAGGCACTATTCACAATAGCAAAGACTTGGAATCAACCCAAATATCCATCAGTGACAGACTGGATTAAGAAAATGTGGCACATATACACCATAGAATACTATGCAGCCATAAAAAAGGATGAGTGTGTGTCTTTTGTAGGCACATGGATACAGCTGGAAACCATCATTCTCAGCAAACTATCACAAGAACAGAAAACCAAATACTGCATGTTCTCACTCATAGGTGGGAACTGAACAATGAGATCACTTGGACAGAGGAAGGGGAGCATCACACACCGGGTCCTATTGTGGGGAGGGCGTAGGAGGAAGGGATAGCATTAGGAGATCTACCTAATGTAAATGATGAGTTAATGGGTGCAGCACACCAACATGGCACATGTATATACATGTAACAAACATGCACGTTGTGCACATGTACCCTAGAACCTAAAGTATTAAAAAAAAATTAGAAAATGGAACTGGGAGCTCTCAGGAGAGGGTTTCTGAAGGAGTATCAGCCACAAGCATAGAAATCGGTGTGTCTGCTGCAAACTGGGAGGTTGGGAGCCAGGGGCACAAATGCTTGACCTCATTTTCTTCCTCATTCTATTCTCCTGCTGCTGTTCTCTATTGGCTAAAACCATCCATAGGCCAACAAGAGGAGGGAAAGGAATCTGTTGATGCAGTGCTGCAGGTCAGCTTCAGCTACAGAGCCCTGGAGAAGGGCAGGATGCGTTGTGGCCCAAAGGGACAGACAGATGACATCCTGTTTCCCTGTTAACTCATACCCTCCTAGAGAGCCACCGGTTGCTAATGGGATTGTGGCTTCTGAGACCCACCTGTCTACAATGCCGAGCAGTCATTTTTAGGTCATTTAGAATCTGTTTGATGAGTTTAGATCTCAAAGAGGGGGTTCCAGCCTCCTGTGAAACTCTAATATTTCCAATCTTTCAGTCATTTTGGGCCAGGGCTCACTTTCTTCACCTCTGCAAGGACTAAAGTGCTTACATGTTTTTGGGGCGGGAGTATAAGTGACTAAGTGACGTACAGACTGGGCACAAAAGCACTCTGCAAAATATAAACTTATTCCAGAATCATAAACTAAATAAAATACTAATTATTTTATGACCAGCAATATTAATAAAGATTTCTAGCATTCTCTACACTTGCATTTAGTAAAGAATAGTGACTTTAGGCTGGGCGCAGTGGCTCACACCTGTAATCCTAGCACTTTGGGAGGCCGAGGTGGGCGGATCACCTCAGGTCGGGGGTTTGAGACCAGCCTGACCAACGTGGAGAAATCCTGTCTCTATTAAAAATACAAAATTAGCTGGGCGTGGTGGCAGGCACCTGTAATCCCAGCTACTTGGGAGGCTGAGGCAGGAGAATTGCTTGAACCCAGGAGGTGGAGGTTGCAGTGAGCCAAGATCGTGTCACTGAACTCCAGCCTGGGCAACAGAGTGGGACTCTGTCTCAAAAGAAAAAAAAAATAGTGACTTTAAAATAACAGAAGATGGCAGTTAATCTACTGAATCTTGACCTTTATTCTAATCTAGGAGTCTTATCTATATTGTTTTCTCATGAATCTTGATACTGATGAATATTCCCAATATTAGAGGACAGTTAATATTGCAGTTTAAAAAGAGAAAAATATTATAAAAATTAATAGTGGTAGAAATTGTGCAGATAAATCATAAATCTCAGTTTTCTTTTTATGCTAGAAAAGGGGACAGTTCAACAACAAGCAAATGTACAAGTAAATATATTTCCTTTAATAGTTTATTTTAAAATTATTTTTATATTTTTAAGGCTGGAGCACAGTGGTACAATTTTGGTTCACTGCAACCTCTGCATCCCAGGCTCAAGCAATCCTCCTGCTTTAGCTTCCTGAGTAGCTAGGACTACAGGTGTGTGATACCACATTGGGCTTTTTTTTTTTTTGTATATACATATATATTTATATGTGTATGTGTGTGTGTGTGTGTGTGTATTGTATTTGTAGATACTGGGTTTCACTATGTTGCCCAGACTGGTCTCAAACTCTGAGGCTCAACAGATCCACCTGCCTTGGCCTCCCAAAGTCCTGGGATTATGGGCGTAAGCCACCACACCTGGTTTCCTTAAATTTTTTAGAGGATATTTGTAATTATTTCGATTCATCTTCCTTTATGCTTTATGTTATGATAATGAATATTCTTGCATTCTTGGCTTTGTTTGTTTCTGTTTGTAACTATAATATCATACTTTTCAATGATGTGATGATAATAATAATATACTGATGGTAAACATTAATGCTGGATTGACTAACCTGCATTTTTTAGTTCTTTTTTTGGGTATTTGAAATACAACTTGATTCTGATTCTAAACAAAAAGGAATGAGAATAAGAGTAAGAAACATTTCACCACTGAATATTGCGATGTGACTGTATAGGTCTTATACAGTATTTGAAACTCAGGAAGGAAACAGCTGTATTCCAAACAGCTAATTATGCAGGCTTAAAAAATTTTTTTAATGGCTGCATTTACTCTGAAGTCCATTCATCTCCTTCAGTATCCCAAAGATAAAGCAGGCCTTCTGCTTAGCTGTATAATAAAGTGGCAAACATGCTCCACCATGACACCACAGGACAGTTGTCTATGAAGTTAGACTTCTGACTCTGGGCTCCAGCTTCATTTTCTCACAGGTCATCCTTCTCATCCAGGAGAGCAGTTGTCCGAGCAACCTCTAAATCATGCTCATATTGCACTGCCAAAGCTGGGTCCAGGACAACCTGTGGAGGGGCAAGAGCAGGCATGGCTACAAAATTCAGGTTGAGGTCTCCAGTGAGCTTCTTAGCAGGCCAGAGGAAGGGCTTTTCGAAGTTGTAGTTATTTTAGTCATAAATGTTATAGTACTAAAGACTCTTTGTTTAACAGAAGATAATAAATTTTGTCTTCATTTTTCTGGCTTAACACCCTTTTTTTTTTTTTTTTTTTTTTTTTTTGCCACACACAGAACATGATGGGGATGTTTTCATACACTCATACCAGATCTTTACGTCAGGCACTTTCTTGTAACTCTCGATGTTACATCAAGCATTAGGGCACCTTGGGCTTGGATATAATAGCCGTCAACTATCTCTCAGTTCGCCAAATTTCTCTGTGCCAGCTATGTCCCATCCATTGAACTTAATGGGCCCTTTGTTGGCATATGAGTCCATTCTCACAGTTATAAAGAACTACTTGAGACTGGGTAACTTAAGAAAAGAAGTTTAATTGAGTCATAGTCCCACAGGTTTAATAAGAAGCATGACTGGGAGGCCTCAGGAAACTTACGATCATGGCAGAAGGCAAAGGGGAAGCAAGGACCTTCTTCACGTGGTGACAGGAGAGAGAGTGAAGGGGGGAAGTGCCACACATTTTAAACCATCAGATCTTGTGAGAACTCACTGTCACGAGAACATCATGGGGGAAATCTGCCCCCATGATCCGATAACCTCCCACCAGATCCCTCCCGCAACATCGGGAATTACAATTCAACATGTGATTTGTCTGGGGACACAAAGCCGGACCATATCAGTGTGGAACGAAAGGGGATGGAGCATCACACCCAAGGTGGTTATATCTCAAATTCAGCAGTCAAATGATACTTCATGAGGGTAGTTTTCCAGTACCACCATCACCAACCAATACAAGTTTGAACTAAATTTGGGATTCTCCTTAGGCAGCTATCATATTTCTTCCAGAACCAACTCTGCACCCGTCCAACTCTGTATCCTTTAATTCTCATTAGAATGCTATGAAATATACCCAATTAATATTAATACCATTTGAAAGTTGATAAAATTGAAGGTTAAGGACAAATATTAATCTTTATGGTGTATATTTTTATTGTGGTAAAAAACACATAAGGTATGATCTATCTTCTTAATTTATGAGTTTACAGTACCACATTGATAACTAAAGCACATTGTTGTCTGGTAGAGCTCTAGATTTTTTTTTTTTTTTTTTTTTGAGACAGAGTCTTACTCTGTTGCCCAGACTGCAGTGCAGTGGTGCAATCTCAGCTCACTGCAGCCTTCACCTCCCGGGTTCAAGTGAGTCTCCTGTCTCGGCCTCCTGTCCTGGCCTGTAGCTGGGATTAAAGGCACCCGCCACCACACCCAGCTAATTTTTGTATTTTTAGTAGAGACGGGTTTTCACCATATCGGTCAGGCTGGTCTCAAACTCCTGACTTCTGGTGATCCACCTGCCTTGGTCTCCCAAAGTGCTGGGATTACAGGCGTGAGCCGCTGCGCCCAGCCCTCTAGAACTTTTGTATCTTGCATGACTGAAACTCTATATCCTTTGAACACCTGTTTCTCTCCTCCCCCAGCAACCACCATTCTACTTCCTATTTCAACACTTCCAAACTCACTTTCCTTAATTTTTAATTAGCTTTCAGTATCGATCATAGGGCTTGTATATTCCAAAGTACAACCTAAAGCTTTTTGAATACTATTTTAGCTTTTCATTGCAAGTGGTTCTCTGTATGAATCATTACTGTATTAATTATTTTTTAAAAAGTGTAATGGCAATGGCAGAAAATATGACAAACACTCATATGTTTTGTGAGAGATATCAGCTTTATCAAATCTTAATGTTTCTCCATATTTGGCTCAGATTTTAAAATTTATTTTTATAAAATAAATTTATTTATCTTTATGATTTATCTTGTATCTTAGTAAAATAAAAGATCTAACTCTTGAAAACCTCAGTTCTCCTTGGTAATCTAATTCTCCTCTCTCCTTCCCTAGAGGTAAATACTATTCTGAATTTAATATTTATGAGTCACATGTGTGTTTCAAAGTTTTAACCAGGGCCAGGTGTATGAACATGTAACCCTGTTGCACTGAAACTGTGTTGATAATGGCCCCATGTTTATTTTAATACTCGGCTATCACTGTTTTGAAGTGTTAATAATTTTTGAACAGGCAAGTGGCCTTTGTTTTGAAAGATTCAAAAACTCTTTTGATGGTGGGATACAACACACTGACATTTGGACAGATGAAAGGCAGAACTTTTTGTTTCTTACAGCTGTAAATGAGAGAAGGATGTCACACAGGATCACACAGAGTTGCCTTCAGGGCACAGGATAACAGCAAGCTGGGGCTGTAGAAGGCAACTTATCTAAGACAAGTAAGGTGGCATAGCTAGTTATCCTTGTGGATTGGCTAATTTGAATAATTTCACCTGCTCTAGGGCTGTCTCTAGTTGTCTGTTACTGGACCCTAGAGTGTTGGACCTCTATGAGGGACACACTTGGGGGATATGAATGGTGGCCCTGGAGAGTGAGAGTCTAATAAGGGTAGTGGTTGGTGTGGAGGCTTAGCAAACTGCCAGTGAAGGGAAATTGAAATACATGACTTCAAAACTGGGTCAAGACAACACTTGTCAAATAGTGTATCAGAGTTCACACTTTCATTTTTTATTAAGCCCTGCAAATTATGTAGCCAATCCCAATTTTAACTATATATTTATCTATAAACATAGTATAGTACAGTTTTGCATGCTTTTAAACTTTGATGAACATTTAGGTTGTTTCAATTTTTGTGGGATTTTTTTCTATTATAAACAATGCTGCAATAAATTTCTTGAAGATATCTTCTTGGACACGTGTTTCTTTAGGGAATACAGCTATGAGGGTCATTGCTTGGCACAGAGTATGTACATATTTACAATCTGAAGTCCTTGTAATCCCCACATTTATTTTAATTTTAGTTCTGAGGTTAAATGTATTGAATGCACACTATCCGTCATTTTGCTATGTTTCCTCCAGTTCTCTCTCAGTTGTTTAGAATTTGTTGCCTAGACATTTCCTCCAAAGGGCTCTTGAGAAAAATATTTCCTGATTTATATTTTCAACACTGTTTTTCTGTAGCCTCTATTCAGAAAGATAGCTTGGCTGGCTATAGAATTCTTGCTGACATGTTTCCCCTTGAGGATCTCGTAGGTGCTGCTTTACTGTCTTTTGACTTTGAAGAATGTTGTGGAAAAATCAGTTTGAGTCTGGTTCTTTTCCTTATAGGTGTCCTGATTGATTTGCCTGACAAACCAGGTGATTTCTTTTTAATCCTTCAAGTTCAATAACTCTACTACAATTTGTGTCAGTGCTGACTGTTCTGGGTCAATTTTCACAGGCACATGGTGTGCCACTTCAACATGAAAATTCAACTTTTATTTCAAGAAAATGTACATGAATTATAATTTCAAAAATTTCTTCTGACCTACTGTTCTTTTAAGACAATTATATTTATGGTGGATCTCATTAGCCTGTTTAAAAAAAAAATCTTTCAATTTCTCCATCTTCCTTTTCAAACTTCTCCTTATTTGTCTTGTTTTGATAGCTTTTCTAGTATGTATAATCTATGGTAATCACAGTTTTCTCCCACAATATTTATAATCTCTCTGGTTTTCATTTGAATTTTGTTTTTATTTATATAATGATTTTTTCTTTAAATTTTCTTCTGAGTTCTTGCAATACTTAATTCATCTCTTTTTCTCACCATTTCCTCTTTTTATAATCTGTTATTTGAGATTCTGTGGACTTAACTTGTTAAAGAGACATACATTTTTTTAAAGTTCATGACAAAAGACTTTTCTTGGTCTAGCTATTTGAAAAATTTTTTTCTTGGTCTAGCTATTTGCAGGAGCTTCCTTGAGGGAGATTGTTTGTGCTAATGTGTTTTCAGACATTTTGATCACAGAATATTTTATTCTTCTCCTTGAGTCTTCTTTGCCTTTATCTGCCGTGGAGCTTTTATCTTTCTCTCTCTCCTCCCAGTCTTTCTCACATCTCTCAGCTCTTGCAAAGGATATAGGTTTTACTTCAGGTCAAACTCTTCCTCTAGAAAGGGCTTTTTTGGGCTTTTTTCTGGAATCTCCTGCCATTAGGCTGACTCTATTGATTGTTTTGGGCTACTTCGTGATCCACTTCTAGACTTTTTCTTACATGTTTTGCCTGTGTAGTCTTTGGATCACCTGTTCAAAGAGAATAGAAAGGTAAGTTAGCATTTCCTCTGGAATGGATCAGCAATGATTATTTTTCATTGTTCATTATTTTAAAGTTTCTTTCAATTTTCAACTTGTTATTGGTAGTGATATGTACATTTTTGGGGTGGTCAGATTTGGCAAAATTTCTATCAAGTTAGTTTCTTTCACATTGGAAGTAAAATTTAAAATAATTTTTTTACAGATCAGCTCCCGATCCCTTTCATGTCAATACTTGTCTTCCCTTCAGTACCTCTGTACATCTGGTGCTGGGTATTGTAGGCCGTGTCATATTGTGATGCAATGGTTGGCCCTGCAGTGAGATGTTATGATACTGGCTGAGTCAGCACAGGGGCCACTTGAATACCCTGAAGCCATTATCCCACTGGAACATTAACTGTGCTATCTCTGTATTGACTGTTAACCATATGAATAGATCCCTCTTAATCCAAACCAAATATATGCCCAATTCAACCCTTCCTTGGATTCCAGAATTGCCTAAAGCCACTCCCATGCCACCTACATTAGGAGAAATATAATGGGGGAAGGTCAGAATAGGAATATAGAGTTAAAATATTTTATTTTGAAAATTTTAGAAACACCTGCTTAGCTGAGCACATTGTGAGGACCCAGATGAGGGGAGGGAAGGGAAGGGAATTTTCTTGTTTGTGTGGTTGCTAGCATCAGGAGCAAATTTTGAAGCATAAACTGATATATCCTACTGTGGGAGCTTGAGGGTGTTGGGTGCATGGGAGAGAGGAGTGGTGCCGAAGTTTCTTGGCATGTGAATAACTCCAGCCAGAGTATTTAATGCCAGGGTAAGTTTTATCTCTACTTTGACTACTTATTTCATTGGAAATTAATTTGGTGGTGGTGGTGGTGGAGGTTTGAGAGGTGATAGAAATGGGTAATCATAGCTGTAACTGCAGTCAAACTGCACCTAGTTCAGTAGTCTTATGTCAGTTTTTTTTTTTTTTTTTTTTTTTGAGACAGGGTCTTACTCCGTTGCCTGGACTGGAGTGCAGTGTTGCAATCACAGCTTAATGCAGCCTCAACCTCTCAGGCTTAAACAATCCTCCCACCTCAGCCTCCTGAATAGCTGGGACCATAGGCACATGCCACCATGCTTGGCTACTTTTTGAAATTTGCTGTAGAGATAGAGTCTTGCTATGTTGCCCAGACTGGTCTCAAATTCCAGGACTGAATCTGTCTTCCCACATCAGCCCTGCAAAGCGTTGGAATTACAGGCATGAGCCACTGTGCCTGGCCAGTCCTGTGTCTTTTAATTCAACCAAATTTTAAGCAGGTCCTAGAGGGTAGATATCTCATCTCATATAGTTTTATATCGGACATAGTTTCTTGCAGATATAGTAAGCACTGAATAATTATTTGTGGCTTTACATTGGACTATAGTATTGAGATTTTATAAAGAGAATAAACATAGATAACTAATAAATTCACAATCATCCTCAAAAGTTAAACACATCGAGGGACAGTTCCAAGATCCTGAATAGGAACAGTTCCAGTCTACAGCTCCCAGTGTGAGCGACGCAGAAGATGGTGATGTCTGCATTTCCAACTGAGGTACCGGGTTCATCTCACTGGGGCTTGTCCAACAGTGGGGGCAGGACAGTGGGTGCAGCCCACCGAGCATGAGCTGAAGCAGGGCGAGGCATCACCTCACCCAGGAAGTGCAAGGGATCAGGGAATTCCCTTTCCTAGCCAAGGGAAGTGGTGACAGATGGCACTTGGAAAATCGGGTCACTCCCACCCTAATACTGTGCTTTTCCAACGGTCTTAGCAAACAGCACACCAGGAGGTTATATCCCGTGCCTGGCTCAGAGGGTCCCATGCCCATGGAGCCTCGTTCATTGCTAGCACAGCAGTCTGAGATTGAACTGCAAGGTGGAAGCAAGGCTGGGGGAGGGGTGCCCGCCATTGCTGAGGTTTGAGTAGGTAAACAAAGCAGCCAGGAAGCTCGAATTGGGTGGAGCCCACCTCAGTTCAAAGAGGCCTGCCTTCCTCTGTAGACTCCACCTCTGGGGGCAGGGCATAGCCGAACAAAAGGCAGCAGAAACCTCTGCAGACTTAAATGTCCCTGTCTGACAGCATTGAATAGAGTAGTGGTTCTCCCAGCATGGAGTTTGAGAATTGAGAACAGACAGACTGCCTCCTCAAGTGGGTCCCTGACCCCTGAGTAGCCTAACTGGGAGTCACCCCCCAGTAGGGGCAGAATGACACCAACATGGCTGAGTACCCCTCTGAGACGAAGCTTCCAGAGGAACGATCAGGAAGCAACGTTTGCTGTTCAGCAATATTCACTGTTCTGCAGCCTCCGCTGCTGATACCCAGGCAAACAGGGTCTGGAGTGGACCTCCAGCAAACTCCAACAGTCCTGCAGCTGAGCGTCCTGACTGTTATAAGGAAAACTAACACACAGAAAGGACATCCACACCAAAACTCCATCTGTACGTCACCATCATCAAAGACCAGAGGTAGATGAAACCACAAAGATGGGGAAAGAACAGAGCAGAAAAGCTGAAAATTCTAAAAATCAGAGTGCCTCTCCCCCTCCAAAGGAACACAGCTCCTTGCCAGCAAGGGAACAAAGCTGGACGGAGAATGACTTTGACAAGTTGAGAGAAGAAGGCTTCAGATGATCAAACTTCTCCAAGCTAAAGGAGGAAGTTTGAACCCATCACAAAGAAGCTAAAAACCTTAAAAAAAGATGAGAAGAATGGCTAATTAGAATAACCAGTGTAGAGAAGTCCTTAAATGACCTGATGGAGCTGAAAACCATGGCACGAGAACTACGTGACGAATGCACAAGCTTCAGTAACTGACTTCATCAACTGGAAGAAAGGGTGTCAGTGACTGAAGATCAAATGAATGAAATGAACCTAGAAGAGAAGTTTAGAGAAAAAAGAATAAAAAGAAACGAACAAAGCCTCCAAGAAATATGGGACTATGTGAAAAGACCAAATCTATGTCTGATTGGTGTACCTGAAAGTGACGGGGAGAATGGAACCAAGTTGGAAAACACTCTGCAGGAGAACTTCCCCAACCTAGCAAGGCAGGCCAATGCTGAAATTCAGGAAATACAGAGAACACCACAAAGATCCTCCACGAGAAGAGCAACTCCAAGACACATAATTGTCAGATTCACCAAGATTGAAATGAAGGAAAAAATGTAAAGGGAAGCCAGAGAGAATTGGGTTACCCACAAAGGGAAGCTCATCAGACTAACAGCAGATCTCTTGGCAGAAACTCTACAAGCCAGAGGGGAGTCGGGGCCAATATTCAACATCCTTAAAGAAAAGAATTTTCAACCCAGAATTTCATATCCAGCCAAACTAAGCTTCATAAATGAAGGAGAAATAAAATCCTTTATGGACAAGTAAATGCTGACAGGTTTTGTCACCACCAGGCCTGCCCTACAAGAGCTCCTGAAGGAAGCACTAAACATGGAAAGAAACATCTGGTACCAGTCACTACAAAAACATGCCAAAATGTAAAGACCATCAATGCTAGGAAGAAACTGCATCAACTAACGAGCAAAATAACCAGTTAACATCATAATGACAGGATCAAATTCACACAATATTAACCTTAACTGTAAATGGGCTAAATGCCCCAATTAAAAGACACAGACTGGCAAATTGGATAAAGAGTCAAGACCCATCAGTGTGCTATATTCAGGAGACCCATCTCACGTGCAGAGACACACATAGGCTCAAAATAAAGGGATGGAGGAAGATCTAACAAGCAAATGGAAAACAAAGGCAGGAATTGCAATCCTAGTCTCTGATAAAACAGACTTTAAACCATCAAAGATCAAAAGAGACAAAGAAGGCCATTACATAACTCTTCTTCAACAAGAAGAGCTAACTATCCTAAATATATATGCACCCAATACAGGAGCACCCACATTCATAAAGCAAGTCCTTAGAGACCTACAAGGAGACTTAGACTCCCACACAATAATAATGGGAAACTTTAACACCCCACTGTCAACATTAGACAGATCAACGAGACAGAAAGTTAACAAGGATATCCAGGAATTGAACTCTGCTCTACACCAAGCAGACCTAATAGACATCTACAGAACCCTCCACCCCAAATCAACAGATATACATTCTTCTCAGCACCACATCGCACTTATTCCAAAATTGACCACATGGTTGGAAGTAAAGCACTCCTCAGCAAATGTAAAAGAACAGAAACTGTAACAAACTGTCTCTCAGACCATAGTGCAATTAAACTAGAACTCAGGATTAAGAAACTCACTCAAAACCACTCAACTATATGGAAACTGAACAACCTGCTCCTGAATGACTACTGGGTACATAACGAAATGAAGGCAGAAATAAAGATGTTCTTTGAAACCAATGAGAACAAAGATACAACATATCAGAATCTCTGGGACACATTTAAAGCAGTGTGTACAGGGAAGTTTATAGCACTAAATGCCCACAAGAGAAAGCAGGAAAGATCTAAACTTGACACCCTAACATCACAATTAAAAGAACTAGAGAAGCAAGAGCAAACACATTCAAAAGCTAGCAGAAGGCAAGAAATAACTAAGATCACAGCAGAACTGAAGGAAATAGAGACATAAAAAACCCTTCAAAAAATCAGTGAATCCAGGAGCTGGTTTTTTGAAAAGATCAACAAAATGGATAGACTGCTGGCAAGACTTATAAAGAAGAAAAGAGAGAAGAATCAAATAGCCACAATAAAAAATGAGAAAGGGAATATCACCACTGATCCCACAGTAATACAAACTACCATCAGAGAATACTATAAACACCTTTATGCAAATAAACTAGAAAATTGAGAAGAAATGGATAAATTCCTGCACACATATACTCTCCCAAGACTAAACCAGGAAGAAGTTGAAACCCTGAATAGACCAATAACAGGCTCTGAAATTGAGGCAATAATTAATAGCCTGCCAACCAAAAAAAGTCCAGGACCAGATGGATTCACAGCTGAATTCTATCAGAGGTAGAAGTAAGAGCTGGTACTATTCCTTCTGAAACTATTCCAATCAATAGAAAAAGAGGGAATCCTCCCTAACTCATTTTATGAGGCCAACATCATGCTGATACCAAAGCCTGGCAGAGACACAACAACAAAAAAAAGAATTTTAGATCAATATCCCTGATGAACACTGATACAAAAATCCTCAATAAAATACTAGCAAACGGAATCCAGCAGCACATCAAAAAGCTTATCCACCATGATCAAGTGGGCTTCATCCCTGGGATGCAAGGCTGGTTCAACATAGGCAAGTCAATAAATGTAATCCAACATATAAACAGAATCAAAGAGAAAAACCACAGGATTATCTCCATAGATGCAGAAAAGGCCTTTGACAAAATTCAATAGCCCTTCATGCTAAAAACTCTGAATAAATTAAGTATTGATGGGACATATCTCAAAATAATAAGTGCTATTTATGACAAACCCACAGCCAATATCATACTGAATGGGCAGAAACTGGAAGCATTCCCTTTGAAAACTGGCACAAGACAGGGATGTCCTCTCTCACCACTCCTATTCAACATAGTGTTGGAAGTTCTGGCCAGGGCAATCAGGTAGGAGAAAGAAATAAAGGGTATTCAGTTAGGAAAAGAGGAAGTCAAATTGTTTCTTTTTGCAGATGACATGATTGTATATTTAGAAAACCCCGTTGTCTCAGCCAAAATCTCCTTAAACTGATAAGCAACTTCAGCAAAGTCTCGGAATACAAAACCAATGTTCAAAAATCACAAGCATTCTTACACACCAATAACAGACAAATAGAGAGCCAAATCATGAGTGGACTCCCATTCACAATTGCTTCAAAGAGAATAAAATACCTAGGAATCCAACTTACAAGGGATGTAAAGGACCTCTTCAAGGAGAACTACAAACCACTGCTCGACGAAATAAAAGAGGACACAAACAAATGGAAGACCATTCCATGCTCATGGATAGGAAGAATCAATATCATGAAAATGGCTATCCTGCCCAAGGTAATTTATAGATTCAATGCCATCCCCATCAAGTTACCAATGACTTTCTTCACAGAATTGGAAAAAAACTGCTTTAAATTCATATGCAAGCAAAAAAGAGCCCACAGAGACAAGACAATCCTAAGCCAAAAGAACAAAGCTGGAGGCATCACCTACCTGACTTCAAACTATAGTACAAGGCTACAGTAACCAAAACAGCATGGTACTGGTACCAAAACAGAGATATAGACCAATGGAACAGAACAGAGCCCTCAGAAATAAAACCACACATCCACAACCATCTGATCTTTGACAAACCTGACACAAACAAGAAATGGGGAAAGGATTCCCTATTTAATAAATGGTGCTGGGAAAATTGACTAATCACATGTAGAAAGCTGAAACTGGATCCCTTCCTTATACCTTATACAAACATTAATTCAAGATGGATTAAAGACTTAAAGGTTAGACCTAATACCATAAAATCTCTAGAGGAAAACCTAGGTAGTACCATTCAGGACATAGGCATGGGCAAGCACTTCATGTCTAAAACAGCAAAAGCAATGGCAACAAAAGCCAAAATTGACAAGTGGCATCTCATTAAACTAAAGAGCTTCTGCACAGCAAAAGAAACTACCATCAGAATGAACAGGCAACCTACAGAATGGGAGAAAAGTTTTGCAATCTACTCATCTGACAAAGAGCTAATATCCAGAATCTACAAACAACTCAGACAAGTTTACAAGAAAAAAACAAACTACCCCATCAAAAAGTGGCAAAGGATATGAACAGACACTTCTCAAAAGAAGACATTTATGCAGTCAACAGACACATGAAAAAATGCTCGTCATCACTCACCATCAGAGAAATGCAAATCAAACCCATAATGAGATACCATCTCACACCAGTTAGAATGGCAATCATTAAAAAGTCAGGCCTGTAATCCCAGCACTTTGGGAGGCCGAGGCGGGTGGATCACGAGGTCAGGAGATCGAGACTATCCTGGCTAACATGGTGAAACCCCGTCTCTACTAAAAATACAAAAAAAAAAAAAAACTAGCCGGGCGTGGTGGCGGGCGCCTGTAGTCTCAGCTACTTGGGAGGCTGAGGCGGGAGAATGGCGTGAACCCGGGAGGCAGAGCTTGCAGTGAGCCGAGATCACGCCACTGCACTCCAGCCTGGGAGACACAGCGAGACTCCGTCTCAAAAAAAAAAAAAAGTCAGGAAACAACAGATGCTGGAGAGGATGTGGAGAAATAGGAACACTCTTACACTGTTGGTTCGACTGTAAACTAGTTCAACCATTGTGGAAGACAGTGTGGTGATTCCTCAAGGATCTAGAACTAGAAATACCATTTGACCCAGCCATCCCATTACTGGGGATATACCCAAAGGATTATAAGTCATGCTGCTATAAAGACACATGCACACGTATGTTTATTGTGGCACCATTCACAATAGCAAAAAGACTAGGAATCAACCCAAATGTCCATCAGTGACAGACTGGATTAAGAAAATGTGGCACATATACACCATGGAATACTATCCAGCCATAAAAAAGGATGAGTTCATGTCCTTTGTAGGGACATGGATGCAGCTGGAAACCATCATTCTCAGCAAACTGTCGCAAGGACAGAAAACCAAACACCTCATGTTCTCACTCATAGGTGGGAACTGAACAATGAGAACACTTGGACACAGGAAAGGGAATATCACACACTGGGGCCTGTCATGGGGTGGGGGGAGGGAGAAGGGATACCATTAGGAGATATACCTAATGTATATGATGAGTTAATGGGTGCAGCACACCAATATGGCCCATGTATACATATGTAACAAAACTGCAGGTTGTGCACATGTACCCTAGAACTTAAAGTATAATAATAATAAAAAAATTTAACACATCAATTGCCTAATATCTTAATTCACCAGTGAGAAGTATTTATCACTTATTATTTAGTGTTTAGTTGATATAATTCATTTTAATATGCAGCAGTGTGATATAAAATATTGAAGCACCTTCTTTTTCCCTTCCCAATATGTATATCATCTGATGAAAATAACAGATTTTCTTACAGTTAAAAGCAACCTTGATTTACATATACTAATTTTGGGGGGTTATAACCAGCATGCAGAACAGTGGCACCCTTGGAAAAACTAATACAACCCAGGATAAAATTAGTCTGTGTATTAAAGAAATATCTAACATATATTTTTGTCATGATATGATTTGAACTAGGAGTATTCACCAGTCATTGCCACATGCTTTTCTGGTAGTTACTCAGGAATTCCCATGGACATTGAATATTTTGGCATAGATTTATCAAAAGAGCCCAAAGTAGTGACATAAAAAAGGCATCACATAAGTCTTGGCCTTAAAAGTCAATCATGAAGTGTTTGTTTGACTATTCCATGTCCAGTGTTGGGTAGAGGCTAAGAGAAGAGAGATGTGTTCATGCTCTGAAGGAGTTTGTAGTTCAGCTTAGTGCTTTTCAAGTGGGGGTTGTGAAATCAAGTTAGTGTGTTACTACCAGGTTAACAATAGCGGAATAGAAAATATCAGAGTGTGTTTAAGGTAACAGTCTGTATCATTTTGTCTGTCTATCTATCTATCTATCTATCTATCTATCTATCTATCTATCAATCATCTATTTATCTAGTATTTTTTGTGTGTGTGTGTGTATATATATATATGTATATATATTTTGTGACTATGTAAAATATTTTTGTTACTGAGCTTACTGTCAAAGAGTTTCAAACCTGTTGACTGCTAGGTGGAAAAACAACACAAATACACCAGGAACAGTTAGTCACCCAGAGTCCTGTCTTAGTTTGCTAGGGCTACTGTAACAAAGTACCATAAACTGACTAGCTCAAACAATAGAAATCTGTTGTCTCACGGTTCCAGAGGCCTGAAGTTCAAGCTCCAGGTGTGGGCAGGGTTGACTCCTCCTGAGGGCTGTGAGGGAGTCTGTTCCATGCCTCTTGCCTAGCCTCTCTCTGGTGGTTTGGTGGCAATCTGTAGTGTCCCTTGGCTCGATCTCTGCCTTCATCTTCACACAACATTCTCTCTGTGTATGTCTCTCTGTATCCAAATTCCCCCTTTGTGTGTATGTCTGTCCCTGTATCCAAATTCCCCCTTTTAATCAATCATGTTGATTTAGGGCCTACTTTAACTACCTCATTCTGACTTGATTACCTCTATGAAGATCCTATTTTCAAATAAGGTCACATTTTTGAGGCATCGAGTATTAGGATTTCAACATCTCTTTATTAAGGGGACACAACTTAACTCGTAACAATCACAATGGCCACCATTTAAAAATATGTGCTCACTAGTCTTTGTATTAAGTGCCTTATCGGTCTGTATAGCCACTCTGAGAAGTAAATGTATCATGTTAATTTTACAGAATTTATTATGTTAATTTTACAGAATAATAAAAGTTCTGAGAGGTTCACTGTTACAATTTGGGTGTGTTTTTCTTCAAAGCCTGTGTTCTTTCCACTCTGCTTGTTGGTTCCTGGGAGGCGAGAGCTGGCAGGGATCTCAGAGGCCATCTGGTATAATCCCCTCTTTTCATATGTAGTGGGCCAAAGTATAGAAATGATAGTGTTTGTAAAAATCTGGTGTGTTTTCTACATTTCAGTGAAGCCACAAAGTTAATCAGGGAAGCAATAGTGGGGTGTGTGTGTGTGTGTGTGTGTGTGTATGAGACAGAGAGAGAGAGAGAGAGAGTGAATCCAGGCTATTCTTTTATAAGCTTCAGATAAATGACAATTTAGTCTAACGAGCTAAGATGTATTTATTTTTTTCAAAGGTAAATATGAAATATATATTATTACACTTTTATTACTGTACAAATCTTTTTACTGCCTGATTAGTAATCTCATGGTAGATTATTTGCATAAAGTATAACTAGAATCAGAGGAATTTTGCCAGAGTATAAATGAAAAAGATTGTTTGAATCATGAACACCTACTTCTCCTTACCAGTAATGAAGGGAAATGAGTGAAGACTTGGGATCTGATAGCAAACCAATGTGATTGTAGGAAGGGACTGGGTTTTAAAGTCACACTTAGCCTTGCCATGTTTTAGTAGTTTGAACTTGGGAAAAATACTTAACTTCTTTGCACTTTTTTCTTTGACTTAAAAATGTGAGATTATCACAATATAATCTACTCCAGAGAGATGATGGTTAGATTAAATAAATTAGCATATATAAAAATGAGTAACATGGCACTCAGAACATGGTAGACTTTTACTTAATCTATGCATTCCCTTATCGGTTTGGTCTTATTTTAGACTTGATTTTCCAATATTTGGTTATTATCACTCATTCATTAATTCCACAAATGTTTGCTGAGCCCCTACTTTTGGGTATCCAATGGGGACAGAGACACGCAAGGTCTCTCTCTTTTTTTCTTGAGATGCAGTCTTGCTATGATACCCAGGCTGGTCTTGAATTCCCAGGCTCAAGTGATCCTCCCACCTCAGCCCCCTATTTGTTCTCTTATGACATACATTCGTAAGAATGTATGTATGTTCATGACAGACAATAAATAACTGAATAAATAAACAATAAAAACCCATCAGATAGTGATGAGGGATTTGCAACACATTAAAAAAAGGGGAGATGTGGCTGGGTGCAGTGGCTCACATCTGTAATCCCAGCACTTTAGGAGGCTGAGAGGGGTGGATTGCTTGAGCCCAGGAGTTTGAGACTAGCCTGGGCAACATAGTGAAACCCTGTCAGTACAAAAAATACAAAAATTAACTGGCATGTACCTGTAGTCTCAGTTACTCAGGAGGCTGAAGTGGGAGGATCGTTTGAGCCCAGGAGGTTGAGGCTGCAGTGGGCCATGATTGCCCCACTGCACACCAGCCTGGGCAACAGAGTGAGACCCCAAAAAAGCTTCTCAAAAAAAAAGGGTGGAGGGGGAGAATGAGAAAAGTTTCTAGTATCTTTATTAGTTTGGGTAGTCAGGAAAGTCATTGTTGAGGATCTGAGTGTCAAGAAGAGCTGTGTGTGGACCAGGGGTTTGAGCAGTCTAGACCGGGGGAAGAGATCACACAGAGGCATGGAGGTAGAAATGACATGATATGATTAATGTGAAGAGCAGAGAATTGGGAGCTGAGCAACAGAAAAAAAGCCATCATGAGAGAGGTTGAAGGATTGTAGAAGAGAGCGATGTGGAGGCTTGGACTAGGGTGGTGGTGGTGAAGGTGGAAAGTAGCACACACATTCAGGATATATTTGAAGATTAAGTCAGGAAAAAGAAGAATCAAGGATAACTTCTAATTTTTTTTTTTCTTGAGCAACCAGAAGAAAGTTGAGGTCATTTACAAACATGGGAAACTCCGAGGGAGAAGCAGATTTTTTCAGAGGAAAAATCAAGCATCATTCAATATTTGAGATACTTATTTGACATCCAAGTAGAGCTTTACATAGGAGACCCATATTTCATGGGAGAGGACACAGATGCAGATTTGGGAATTACCAACATAGAGATGGTTTAAAAAGTCATGGTGCTAGGCTAAGTGCACCTAGATAGAGATGTGGGTCCAGGGCAGCCTCTTGTTTTCTATGGCCAGGTAGCCTTTTTTGATTCTCCACTTTCCTTCCCTTGCCCTGTTGTTACATTAGGACTCATAGCTAAAGAAGGCATTAACTTGTACAGAGGGCAAACTCTGGGTGGTCCAGATGTCACCTCTTTTCCTAAAACAATCATCATTTCCTAAAATAATTTCTGTTATGCTTTGGATATATGAGAAATATTTATTGACATATTCAATTAATCACTTTCTAGGTGAACACAACAGAATCTTTCACGGTAGAATTATCTTTCACAACAGAATAATAAAAAGGAAATTTATCCTTTCATCAAGAGTTATGGTTAGTTCTCAGTTATCAATATTGACCTGACTGTAGAACTATATTTAATTATCTGGGCACCTATTTACCTTTGCTTTGCATATGCCACTTCAAGGGATGCCAGCAGCAATGCTGTATATGCCAATTTAAGACAAATTAGAGGCATAAAATCTAACCTGCTGTTACAATTTTTGTATTTATGATTTAGGCTCCATTTCACATGTTTTATGTCTAGTTTTATAGCAACACACTCATCATCAGCACCTCTGGGCACAAGTACAAAGCAACACTTACAAAAACAACAGATTGGCAAAAATCAGGCTCCACAGCTAACCCCTGTCACCCTTTCTCAGGCACAAGCTTGAGTCAATAAATGAACCTCCTTCTGTGAGCCCTAAAGGCCTACATGCTTGGGCTCTTAATGAACCAAGTCAAAAGGGAAATAAATGTTTGATTCAGTGATGCTGTAAGCCTGAACTTCTTTGTGTTCAAAGTTAGGATCCCTTAGAAACTTGTCCAATCTTAATCAATGTAAGTTGTATAAAAGGGAAATAAGAGTTAACTTGCTACTGTATAGTAGTAATACAAATAATACTAAATATAAGAATAACAGAGAATAAAATAGCACTTATCATGTATCAATGATGTTCTGTTCTAAACACTTTACATATATTAATTCATTTAATCCCCATGATACTACTATGAAGTAGGTTATATTATTATCCTCATGTAATAGATGATGAAACTGAAGCACAGAGAAGTTCAGTGACTTGCAAGATCCTACAAGTTAGTTGTTGCAGGTTGGGTGCTCTAAGAAGTGGACTCTGATTTGGAGATCTGCATGTGGGAGTGTTTCTAGGGCCAACACCTGGGGGGAAGAACAGGAAACAGGAATGGGCAGAGGGAGAAGTTGGGATGTGATGCAACAAAGGCTTCTGGCACCTCCATGGAGAGTTCTGGGACAGAGTTGGCCCTGCAATGCTTTTTATAATTTGGACATGAAGAATATAAAATATTATGGAAGTTATCCCTGAAGAGTCAGGCAGTTCTCTTCAGTAGAGGACTGTTCCTGGAGGGGGCTGACAGCTGACAGCAGTCTGCTGGTAACACTCCCAACAACTGGGAGAATCAATCCTCTTTAGTTCTGAAGGGGGATCTGGGTGGCATGCCACAGACTCTACCGTGTAAGTGGAGCTGGGATTCAAAGCTAGGATGTCTGGCTTCAGAGTAGTCAAAAGAAGACCTGAACAGCAAAGTGTTGGGAAGACAGGGATACAGCTGGGCTTCACAGAGCTGGAACTAGGGACTTGCTGCTAGGTCCCTACCTCTGTGTCTCACTCCACACAGATTCATCTCTCATAGTTGGAAACATGAAATATCAGAACAACCAAAGACTCTTGTCAAGCTTTATTATCATCTCAAGCCCAAGGGTCCTGGAGAAGAAATCCATTAGCTCAGCTTGCCAAGGCAGCTACTCCTGGGGCCAGTTGTTGAGGTCACTTTGTATTAAGATTGTAGCTCTGGATTTGATTATGCTGATGGTGGAGAGAGGCAGTTCCTAAGAGAGGGGTGCTGAGTAGTATTCTTAGAAAGTGCTAGAAGCCTTATATACATATGAAATAAATTATCCTACATCTGACCAGTTTGATATAGTCTGGATAAACATGATTAAGCATTGATCCCTAAGTTTAGCACCAGCTGAATTCCAACCATCCCAGCTTCTCCATTTCTGTGTGGTATTTGACATAATCTTTGTGGATATTTGTGTATTTGGGAGATATCCCTGATGTGTTTCAAACTAAAATCTTTTAGGTCCCATTTAGTGTTTTGGTTTTCTTGGCTGCTGAGGTAACTTATCCCAGTGAAATCTGAGCATGTATCTCAGTGACGCTTTTAAGTACTTTGAAAACATTTTCTATTTCCCACTCTCTTCTGCTTCTTGTCCCATAAACTCTGTGCCAGGGGCTAAGGCAAGGCTGATGGAAAAGTCTGACCTTTAACATAAACTAGAGAGTCAATTGTCTCGAGCTGCTTTTATAGTTTTTAGTTTGTTTATGTTTTATTTTCATCTCTAGTTCAGCTCCCTGCCCAATGACAGAGTGCATTTCAGCTTTCCTTATGGTGTCCCCACCCATCCATCCTTCTGACCAGTCACCACTTTCCTCCTCCCTCACAGTAAGGCATAGCTTTTCTGCAGACATCTGAGTAATCATTTGGTTCACCAGAAAGCTTTCCCTTTCACTGTTAATGTTATCTTGATTTTTACAATAAAAGAAACTGAGTTTTAAGAGAAGTATGCAAATTACCCCTACCACACAACTAGTAAGCCATAAAGCAAAGATTTAATTCTAAACATGTGTGAGTCCAAAGACTTACTTTTTACTATAAAAGTAAAATATTCTCAAAATTTTGAAAAACACAATGTTTCTCAACATCTACATTCTTTAAATATCTGCACACTTAAACAACATTGAGAAAATCACCTATTTGTTCTGTCAATGGAAACAAAGATAGTTACCATTTTGATTTATCCTTTCTGTCTCTATGCCTGGCATGGATTTCCATTTGTTTCATGGAGTTACATCCTGGTGTTTCCTGTTTTTCCAGGTGAGGGAGGAGTTAGGTGAGAATTGTTATCCTAGACAGAGTTGTCTGGACAGACTGGCATCCTGATGCTTTGTGGAAGCCCTGAAAGTCTTCTCGTGTCCAGATTTGAATTCTGGAATTCTTGTGAGGGTTTTCTTAAGAGAACGCAGAAACCTGACATCCTGGAAGACATCCTCTAGGAGTTTATAGCAAATGTGTATCTCAGAAGTTCTTAAATGTTTTGGGCATCTGAATTACCTGTAAGTCTTTAAAACCATATAGGCTCCAGTATCACCTAGAACCCATGGAATGAGATACCCCAGGGATCATGCCAGGTCATCCATATTTTATAAAACTCTCTTAGTGGCTCAGAAAAGTATCTGTTGTCCTTTAGAATTATTGGTATATTTTAACAAGTTTCTTCCACAAGGGTTACTTGGCAAGCCATTGGCGATTTGAGGTTGGCTAATTGTGGCTGTAGGGCTGCCATTGGCAGGGCGTGGGTGAGAAGTTGTCGCTGATGCAGATACTGGTTCTCTCATCATCTTGCTCTTCCCTCATCTCTGTGGAACTTTCATATTTTAAAAAGACTTCAGCTGTTTCTTCCGATAAAAAGTCCCCTTCTGTGGAAGGAACTGTTCTGTAGAACTTAGACATCGAGAGAAACATCAAAAGACAAAATGTAAATAGCTGCTGTGTTTTGAGAAACCAGCAATTATTTTTCTGGTCCTTTATAATGTATACAGGCATCAACAGCTTGATCCTGGTGATATGGCAGAATTGATAGCAAGAAAAGACACGGTAGCAAAAGAAAATATGCCAGGTTATAGTACATAACTGAACTTCAGGTTGTGTCTATGCATTTACTCTTAAAATGTTTTTTTAAAGCTTCTTAAGAGAACCTGATGCATAAAAAAGCTGCATTCGAAAACCACTGAGGCAGACATGTGTGCCTTCTGAGGTGTAGGAGGAGTCAGACGTTGCAGAACATTGCCACACATGTTAGAGTTTGGGCTGAATTACAGAACAATGGGAAGACCTTGAAGGGATTTAAGTAATGAAATGACAGGAAAGATCACTTTGGCTACTCTGGAGAAAATATATTAGGGAAATAACTGAGTTGAAGGAGGAGGAGAGCTGGGAGATAATGCAGTGGTTTGGGCTAGGATAGAGGCAGTAGAGATGGCAACAAACGGACAGATTCGGGAAATGCTTTGTAAATAAGATCTCCAAGACTTATGATTTATTGGTTGTTGGGACTGAAGAAGAGAGTTTAGAATGATGTGTGTGTTTGTGGATTGGATGACTAAACTGTCATTCTCTAGTTTTGGAAACCCAGTAGAAGGAACAGATTTGACATGGGAGAAGATGACCATACAGTTTGGGACAAGTTGAGTTTGAGGAATCTGTGGGCTGTGCAGGTGGAGAGTGCAAGTCGGCAGTGGATACATGGTCTGACACACTGGAGAGGGGTCTAGGATAAAGACAGAGATTTAGGAATTATCAGTTCTGGCAAGAGTGGATTTTGCCTGAGGGAGATTATGTAGAAGGGGAAGAGAAGAAGGTCTATGACAGAGACCTAACAATTAACATTTAAGTGAAGGCAGAAGAGAGCTTTCTAGGGCAATGTCATCAGAAATATTCAGAAAATCAAGGAACTGTGTGTTGAGTGAAGAGAACAGAATTTTTAAGACTGAGCAAATAGGCAATAGTGTCATTTGGGGAAAAGTTTCTGTTCCTGGGGGATAGAGTCAGGGAGGCAGAACTCAGATTGTGTTGAGAAGAAGAGGAAAAGGAGGAGGAAGAGGAGAAGGAGGAGGTAGTGGAGTAGAAGGAGGAGGAAGGTAATAAAAGGAGACTTGGATGGGACTCTCTGGATCTGTTTATCTTTTTTTTTTTTTTTTTGAGACAGAGTTTCACTCCTGTTGCCCAGGCTGGAGTACAATGGCGCGATCTCGGCTCACTGCAACCTCTGCCTCCCAGGTTCAAGTGATTCTCCTGCCTCAGCCTCCCAAGTAGCTGGGAGTACAGGCACCCATCACCATGCCCAGCTAATTTTTTGTATTTGGTAGAGATGGGGTGAAAAAGATGGAAGACATTATTTTCTCAGTTTTCTAATAACTCTTGTAACACTCTGTGATTTGATGTTTTGAAGTCACACACTTTCAGGTTTACAATTACAAGCCTCTTTCAGGCTGGTATACATATTTAATAGAAGATAAATTTTGTTTTCCCAGTCCAAGATTCATAATCTTATGTAAATTGGATACTGTGCATTTTTGCGGTAAGGCTAAAAGTTTGGCAGTTAACATGCTGAATTTTCCATGTTGTTTCCCTGCATGCATCATATTAAACTTCAGTGTAATTCTCCTATATGACTTCCATGAAATCACAAATTTTCATGAGTGGAAAAATCACGTCAGATACGCCTTGAGTCTTCTTTGACTTTCCTGGATGTGAACCCGGACCGGAGCTATAAAATCATTTTCGAGCACAGCCCTAGTAGGAAGCATTAGTTTCCTAGTTTGGAGCATTAAGCCATTCGAATTAACGTCTTAGAAGTGTTTTTTCTTTTTTTTTTTTTCTCTTTTTTTTTTTAAATTTATTTATTATTATTATACTTTAAGTTGTAGGGTACATGTGCATAACGTGCAGGTTTGTTACATATGTATACTTGTGCCATGTTGGTGTGCTGCACCCATCAACTCGTCATTTACATCAGGTATAACTCCCAATGCAATCCCTCCCCCCTCCCCCCTCCCCATGATAGGCCCCGGTGTGTGATGTTCCCCTTCCTGAGTCCGAGTGATCTCATTGTTCAGTTCCCACCTATGAGTGAGAACATGCGGTGTTTGGTTTTCTGTTCTTGTGATAGTTTGCTAAGAATGATGGTTTCCAGCTGCATCCAAGTCCCTACAAAGGACTCAAACTCATCCTTTTTGATGGCTGCATAGTATTCCATGGTGTATATGTGCCACATTTTCTTAATCCAATCTGTCACTGATGGACATTTGGGTTGATTCCAAGTCTTTGCTATTGTGAATAGTGCTACAATAAACATACGTGTGCATGTGTCTTTATAGCAGCATAATTTATAATCCTTTGGGTATATCCCCAGTAATGGGATGGCTGGGTCATATGGTACATCTAGTTCTAGATCCTTGAGGAATCGCCATACTGTTTTCCATAATGGTTGAACTAGCTTACAATCCCACCAACAGTGTAAAAGTGTTCCTATTTCTCCACATCCTCTCCAGCACCTGTTGTTTCCTGACTTTTTAATGATTGCCATTCTAACTGGTGTGAGATGATATCTCATTGTGGTTTTGATTTGCATTTCTCTGATGGCCAGTGATGATGAGCATTTTTTTTATGTGTCTGTTGGCTGTATGAATGTCTTCTTTTGAGAAATGTCTGTTCATGTCCTTTGCCCACTTTTTGATGGGGTTGTTTGTTTTTTTCTTGTAAATTTGTTTGAGTTCTTTGTAGGTTCTGGATATTAGCCCTTTGTCAGATGAGTAGATTGCAAAAATTTTCTCCCATTCTGTAGGTTGCCTGTTCACTCTGATGGTAGTGTCTTTTGCTGTGCAGAAGCTCTTTAGTTTAATGAGATCCCATTTGTCAATTTTGGCTTTTGCTGCCGTTGCTTTTGGTGTTTTAGACATGAAATCTTTGCCCATGCCTATGTCCTGAATGGTACTACCTAGGTTTTCCTCTAGGATTTTTATGGTATTAGGTCTAACATTTAAGTCTCTAATCCATCTTGAATTAATTTTCGTATAAGGAGTAAGGAAAGGATCCAGTTTCAGCTTTCTACTTATGGCTAGCCAATTTTCCCAGCACCATTTATTAAATAGGGAATCCTTTCCCCATTTCTTGTTTCTCTCAGGTTTGTCAAAGATCAGATGGCTGTAGATGTGTGGAATTATTTCTGAGGACTCTGTTCTGTTCCATTGGTCTATATCTCTGTTTTGGTACCAGTACCATGCTGTTTTGGTTACTGTAGCCTTGTAGTATAGTTTGAAGTCAGGTAGCGTGATGCCTCCAGCTTTGTTCTTTTGACTTAGGATTGTCTTGGAGACGCGGGCTCTTTTTTGGTTCCATATGAACTTTAAAGCAGTTTTTTCCAATTCTGTGAAGAAAGTCATTGGTAGCTTAATGGGGATGGCATTGAATCTATAAATTACCTTGGGCAGTATGGCCATTTTCACGATATTGATTCTTCCTATCCATGAGCATGTTATGTTCTTCCATTTGTTTGTGTCCTCTTTGATTTCACTGAGCAGTGGTTTGTAGTTCTCCTTGAAGAGGTCCTTTACATCCCTTGTAAGTTGGATTCCTAGGTATTTGATTCTCTTTGAAGCAATTGTGAATGGAAGTTCATTCCTGATTTGGCTCTCTGTTTGTCTGTTACTGGTGTATAAGAATGCTTGTGATTTTTGCACATTAATTTTGTATCCTGAGACTTTGCTGAAGTTGCTTATCAGCTTAAGGAGATTTTAGGCTGAGATAATGGGGTTTTCTAAATATACAATCCCATGTCATCTGCAAAGTGGGACAATTTGACTTCTTCTTTTCCTAACTGAATACCCTTGATTTCTTTCTCTTGCCTAATTGCCCTAGCCAGAACTTCCAACACTATGTTGAATAGGAGTGGTGAGAGAGGGCATCCCTGTCTTGTGCCAGTTTTCTAAGGGAATTTTTCCAGTTTTTGCCCATTCAGTATGATATTGGCTGTGGGTTTGTCATAAATAGCTCTTATTATTTTGAGGTACGTTCCATCAATACCGAATTTATTGAGCGTTTTTAGCATGAAGGGCTGTTGAATTTTGTCAAAAGCCTTTTCTGCATCTATTGAGATAATCATGTGGTTCTTGTCTTTGGTTCTGTTTATATGCTGGATTATGTTTATTGATTTGCGAATGTTGAACCAGCCTTGCATCCCAGGGATGAAGCCCACTTGATCATGGTGGATAAGCTTTTTGATGTGTTGCTGAATCCGGTTTGCCAGTATTTTATTGAGGATTTTTGCATCGATGTTCATCAGGGATATTGGTCTAAAATTCTCTTTTTTTGTTGTGTCCTTGCCAGGCTTTGGTATCAGGATGATATTGGCCTCATAAAATGAGTTAGGGAGGATTCCCTCTTTTTCTATTGATTGGAATAGTTTCAGAAGGAATGGTACCAACTCCTCCTTGTACCTCTGGTAGAATTCAGCTGTGAATCCATCTGGTCCTGGACTTTTTTTGGTTGGTAGGCTATTAATTGTTGCCTCAATTTCAGAGCCTGCTATTGGTCTATTCAGGGATTCAACTTCTTCCTGGTTTAGTCTTGGAAGAGTGTAAGTGTCCAGGAAATTATCCATTTCTTCTAGATTTTCCAGTTTATTTGCGTAGAGGTGTTTATAGTATTCTCTGATGGTAGTTTGTATTTCTGTGGGGTCGGTGGTGATATCCCCTTTATCATTTTTAATTGCGTCGATTTGATTCTTCTCTCTTTTCTTCTTTATTAGTCTGGCTAGTGGTCTGTCAATTTTGTTGATCTTTTCAAAAAACCAACTCCTGGATTCATTGATTTTTTGGAGGGTTTTTTGTGTCTCTATCTCCTTCAGTTCTGCTCTGATCTTAGTTATTTCTTGCCTTCTGCTAGCTTTCGAATGTGTTTGCTCTTGCTTCTCTAGTTCTTTTAATTGCGATGTTAAAGTGTCAATTTTGCATCTTTCCTGCTTTCTCTTGTGGGCATTTAGTGCTATAAATTTCCCTCTACACACTGCTTTAAATGTGTCCCAGAGATTCTGGTATGTTGTATCTTTGTTCTCATTGGTTTCAAAGAACATCTTTATTTCTGCCTTCATTTCGTTATGTACCCAGTAGTCATTCAGGAGCAGGTTGTTCAGTTTCCATGTAGTTGAGCGGTTTTGAGTGAGTTTCTTAGTCCTGAGTTCTAGTTTGATTGCACTGTGGTCTGAGAGACAGTTTGTTATAATTTCTGTTCTTGTACATTTGCTGAGGAGTGCTTTACTTCCAATTACGTGGTCAATTTTGGAGTAAGTATGATGTGGTGCTGAGAAGAATGTATATTCTGTTGATTTGGGGTGGAGAGTTCTATAGATGTCTATTAGGTCTGTTTGCTGCAGAGATGAGTTCAATTCCTGGATATCCTTGTTAACTTTCTGTCTCGTTGATCTGTCTAATGTTGACAGTGGAGTGTTGAAGTCTCCCATTATTATTGTATGGGCGTCTAAGTCTCATTGTAAGTCTCTAAGGACTTGCTTTATGAATCTGGGTGCTCCTGTATTGGGTGCATATATATTTAGGATAGTTAGCTCTTCCTGTTGAATTGATCCCTTTACCATTATGTAATGGCCTTCTTTGTCTCTTTTGATCTTTGATGGTTTAAAGTCTGTTTTATCAGAGACTAGTATTGCAACCCCTGCTTTTTTTTGTTCTCCATTTGCTTGGTAAATCTTCCTCCATCCCTTTATTTTGAGCCTATGTATGTCTCTGCGTGTGAGATGGGTCTCCTGAATACAGCAGACTGATGGGTCTTGACTCTTTATCCAATTTGCCAGTCTGTGTCTTTTAATTGGAGCATTTAGTCCATTTACATTTAAGGTTAATATTGTTATGTGTGAACTTGATCCTGCCATTATGATATTAACTGGTTATTTTGCTCATTAGTTGATGCAGTTTCTTCCTAGCCTCAATGGTATTTACATTTTGGCATGTTTTTTGCAATGGCTGGTACCGGTTGTTCCTTTCCATGTTGAGTGCTTCCTTCAGGATCTCTTGTAAGGCAGGCCTAGTGGTGACAAAATCTCTAAGCATTTGCTTATCTGTAAAGGATTTTATTTCTCCTTCACTTATGAAACTTAGTTTGGCTGGATATGAAATTCTGGGTTTAAAATTCTTTTCTTTAAGAATGTTGAATATTGGCCCCCACTCTCTTCTGGCTTGTAGAGTTTCTGCAGAGAGATCTGCTGTTAGTCTGATGGGCTTCCCTTTGTGGGTAACCCGACCTTTCTCTCTGGCTGCCCTTAAGATTTTTTCCTTCATTTCAACTTTGGTGAATCTGGCAATTATGTGTCTTGGAGTTGCTCTTCTCGAGGAGTATCTTTGTGGCGTTCTCTGTATTTCCTGGATTTGAATGTTGGCCTGCCCTACTAGGTTGGGGAAGTTCTCCTGGATGATATCCTGAAGAGTGTTTTCCAACTTGGTTCCATTTTCCCCCTCAGTTTCAGGCACCCCAATCAGACGTAGATTTGGTCTTTTTACATAATCCCATACTTCTTGCAGGCTTTGTTCATTTCTTTTTCTTCTTTTTTCTTTTGGTTTCTCTTCTCGCTTCATTTCATTCATTTGATCTTCAATCGCTGATACTCTTTCTTCCAGTTGATCGAGTCGGTTACTGAAGCTTGTGCATTTGTCACGTATTTCTCGTGTCATGGTTTTCATCTCTTTCATTTCGTTTAGGACCTTCTCTGCATTAATTACTCTAGCCATCAATTCTTCCACTTTTTTTTCAAGATTTTTAGTTTCTTTGCGCTGGGTACGTAATTCCTCCTTTAGCTCTGAGAAATTTGATGGACTGAAGCCTTCTTCTCTCATCTCGTCAAAGTCATTCTCCGTCCAGCTTTGATCCGTTGCTGGCGATGAGCTGCGCTCCTTTGCCGGGGGAGATGCGCTCTTATTTTTGGAATTTCCAGCTTTTCTGCCCTGCTTTTTCCCCATCTTTGTGGTTTTATCTGCCTCTGGTCTTTGATGATGGTGATGTACTGATGGGGTTTTGGTGTAGGTGTCCTTCCTGTTTGATAGTTTTCCTTCTAACAGTCAGGACCCTCAGCTGTAGGTCTGTTGGAGATTGCTTGAGGTCCACTCCAGACCCTGTTTGCCTGGGTATCAGCAGCAGAGGCTGCAGAAGATAGAATATTTCTGAACAGCGAGTGTACCTGTCTGATTCTTGCTTTGGAAGCTTCCTCTCAGGGGTGTACTCCTCCCTGTGAGGTGTGGGGTGTCAGACTGCCCCTAGTGGGGGATGTCTCCCAGTTAGGCTACTCAGGGGTCAGGGACCCACTTGAGCAGGGAGTCTGTCCCTTCTCAGATCTCAACCTCCGTGTTGGGAGATCCACTGCTCTCTTCAAAGCTGTCAGACAGAGTCGTTTGCGTCTGTGCAGAGGTGTCTGTGTGTCTTAGTTTACTGTGCCCTGTCCCCAGAGGTGGAGTCTACAGAGACAGGCAGGTTTCCTTGAGCTGCCGTGAGCTCCACCCAGTTCGAGCTTCCCAGCAGCTTTGTTTACCTACTTAAGCCTCAGCAATGGCGGGCGCCCCTCCCCCAGCCTCGCTGCTGCCTTGCCGGCAGATCACAGACTGCTGTGCTAGCAATGAGGGAGGCTCCGTGGGTGTGGGACCCTCCCGGCCAGGTGTGGGATATGATCTCCTGGTGTGCCTGTTTCCTAAAGCGCAGTATTGGGGTGGGAGTTACCCGATTTTCCAGGTGTTGTGTGTCTCAGTTCCCCTGGCTGGGAAAAGGGACTCCCTTCCCTCTTGCGCTTCCCAGGTGAGGCAATGCCTCGCCCTGCTTCAGCTCTCGCTGGTCGGGCTGCAGCAGCTGACCAGCACCGATCGTCCGGCACTCCCCAGTGAGATGAACCCAGTACCTCAGTTGAAAATGCAGAAATCACCGGTCTTCTGTGTCGCTCGCGCTGGGAGTTGGAGACTGGAGCTGCTCCTATTAGGCCATCTTGCTCCGCCCTTCAGTTTCAGCTTTCTACATGTGATTAGTCAGTTTTCCCAGCACCATTTATTAAATAGGGAATCCTTTCCCCATTTCTTGTTTTTGTCAGGTTTGTCAAAGATCAGATGGTTGTGGATGTGTGGTTTTATTTCTGAGGGCTCTGTTCTGTTCCATTGGTCTATATCTCTGTTTTGGTACCAGTACCATGCTGTTTTGGTTACTGTAGCCTTGTACTATAGTTTGAAGTCAGGTAGGTGATACCTCCAGCTTTGTTCTTTTGGCTTAGGATTGTCTTGTCTCTGTGGGCTCTTTTTTGCTTGCATATGAATTTAAAGCAGTTTTTTTCCAATTCTGTGAAGAAAGTCATTGGTAGCTTCATGGGGATGGCATTGAATCTATAAATTACCTTGGGCAGGATAGCCATTTTCACGATATTGATTCTTCCTATCCATGAGCATGGAATGGTCTTCCATTTGTTTGTGTCCTCTTTTATTTTGTCGAGCAGTGGTTTGTAGTTCTCCTTGAAGAGGTCCTTCACATCCCTTGTAAGTTGGATTCCTAGGTATTTTATTCTCTTTGAAGCAATTGTGAATGGGAGTCCACTCATGATTTGGCTCTCTGTTTGTCTGTTATTGGTGTGTGAGAATGCTTGTGATTTTTGAACATTCGTTTTGTATTCCGAGACTTTGCTGAAGTTGCTTATCAGTTTAAGGAGATTTTGGCTGAGACAACGGGGTTTTCTAAATATACAATCATGTCATCTGCAAAAAGAAACAATTTGACTTCCTCTTTTCCTAACTGAATACCCTTTATTTCTTTCTCCTACCTGATTGCCCTGGCCAGAACTTCCAACACTATGTTGAATAGGAGTGGTGAGAGAGGGCATCCCTGTCTTGTGCCAGTTTTCAAAGGGAATGCTTCCAGTTTCTGTCCATTCAGTATGATATTGGCTGTGGGTTTGTCATAAATAGCACTTATTATTTTGAGACATGTCCCATCGATACTTAATTTATTGAGAGTTTTTAGCATGAAGGGCTATTGAATTTTGTCAAAGGCCTTTTCTGCATCTATGGAGATAATCCTGTGGTTTTTCTCTTTGATTCTGTTTATATGTTGGATTACATTTATTGACTTGCCTATGTTGAACCAGCCTTGCATCCCAGGGATGAAGCCCACTTGATCATGGTGGATAAGCTTTTTGATGTGCTGCTGGATTCCGTTTGCTAGTATTTTATTGAGGATTTTTGTATCAGTGTTCATCAGGGATATTGATCCAAAATTCTTTTTTTTTGTTGTTGTGTCTCTGCCAGGCTTTGGTATCAGCATGATGTTGGCCTCATAAAATGAGTTAGGGAGGATTCCCTCTTTTTCTATTGATTGGAGTAGTTTCAGAAGGAATAGTACCAGCTCTTACTTCTACCTCTGATAGAATTCAGCTGTGAATCCATCTGGTCCTGGACTTTTTTTGGTTGGCAGGCTATTAATTATTGCCTCAATTTCAGAGCCTGTTATTGGTCTATTCAGGGTTTCAACTTCTTCCTGGTTTAGTCTTGGGAGAGTATATGTGTGCAGGAATTTATCCATTTCTTCTCAATTTTCTAGTTTATTTGCATAAAGGTGTTTATAGTATTCTCTGATGGTAGTTTGTATTACTGTGGGATCAGTGGTGATATTCCCTTTCTCATTTTTTATTGTGGCTATTTGATTCTTCTCTCTTTTCTTCTTTATAAGTCTTGCCAGCGGTCTATCCATTTTGTTGATCTTTTCAAAAAACCAGCTCCTGGATTCACTGATTTTTTGAAGGGTTTTTTATGTCTGTATTTCCTTCAGTTCTGCTGTGATCTTAGTTATTTCTTGCCTTCTGCTAGCTTTTGAATGTGTTTGCTCTTGCTTCTCTAGTTCTTTTAATTGTGATGTTAGGGTGTCAAGTTTAGATCTTTCCTGCTTTCTCTTGTGGGCATTTAGTGTTATAAATTTCCCTCTATACACTGCTTTAAATGTGTCCCAGAGATTCTGATATGTTGTATCTTTGTTCTCATTGGTTTCAAAGAACATCTTTATTTCTGCCTTCATTTCGTTATGTACCCAGTAGTCATTCAGGAGCAGGTTGTTCAGTTTCCATATAGTTGAGTGGTTTTGAGTGAGTTTCTTAATCCTGAGTTCTAGTTTAATTGCACTATGGTCTGAGAGACAGTTTGTTACAGTTTCTGTTCTTTTACATTTGCTGAGGAGTGCTTTACTTCCAACCATGTGGTCAATTTTGGAATAAGTGCGATGTGGTGCTGAGAAGAATGTATATCTGTTGATTTGGGGTGGAGGGTTCTGTAGATGTCTATTAGGTCTGCTTGGTGTAGAGCAGAGTTCAATTCCTGGATATCCTTGTTAACTTTCTGTCTCGTTGATCTGTCTAATGTTGACAGTGGGGTGTTAAAGTTTCCCATTATTATTGTGTGGGAGTCTAAGTCTCCTTGTAGGTCTCTAAGGACTTGCTTTATGAATGTGGGTGCTCCTGTATTGGGTGCATATATATTTAGGATAGTTAGCTCTTCTTGTTGAAGAAGAGTTATGTAATGGCCTTCTTTGTCTCTTTTGATCTTTGATGGTTTAAAGTCTGTTTTATCAGAGACTAGGATTGCAATTCCTGCCTTTGTTTTCCATTTGCTTGTTAGATCTTCCTCCATCCCTTTATTTTGAGCCTATGTGTGTCTCTGCACGTGAGATGGGTCTCCTGAATATAGCACACTGATGGGTCTTGACTCTTTATCCAATTTGCCAGTCTGTGTCTTTTAATTGGGGCATTTAGCCCATTTACAGTTAAGGTTAATATTGTGTGAATTTGATCCTGTCATTATGATGTTAACTGGTTATTTTGCTCGTTAGTTGATGCAGTTTCTTCCTAGCATTGATGGTCTTTACATTTTGGCATGTTTTTGTAGTGACTGGTACCAGATGTTTCTTTCCATGTTTAGTGCTTCCTTCAGGAGCTCTTGTAGGGCAGGCCTGGTGGTGACAAAACCTGTCAGCATTTACTTGTCCATAAAGGATTTTATTTCTCCTTCATTTATGAAGCTTAGTTTGGCTGGATATGAAATTCTGGGTTGAAAATTCTTTTCTTTAAGGATGTTGAATATTGGCCCCGACTCCCCTCTGGCTTGTAGAGTTTCTGCCAAGAGATCTGCTGTTAGTCTGATGAGCTTCCCTTTGTGGGTAACCCAATTCTCTCTGGCTTCCCTTTACATTTTTTCCTTCATTTCAATCTTGGTGAATCTGACAATTATGTGTCTTGGAGTTGCTCTTCTCGTGGAGGATCTTTGTGGTGTTCTCTGTATTTCCTGAATTTCAGCATTGGCCTGCCTTGCTAGGTTGGGGAAGTTCTCCTGCAGAGTGTTTTCCAACTTGGTTCCATTCTCCCCGTCACTTTCAGGTACACCAATCAGACGTAGATTTGGTCTTTTCACATAGTCCCATATTTCTTGGAGGCTTTGTTCGTTTCTTTTTATTTTTTTTTCTCTAAACTTCTCTTCTAGGTTCATTTCATTCATTTGATCTTCAGTCACTGATACCCTTTCTTCCAGTTGATCAAGTCAGTTACTGAAGCTTGTGCATTCGTCACGTAGTTCTCGTGCCATGGTTTTCAGCTCCATCAGGTCATTTAAGGACTTCTCTACACTGGTTATTCTAATTAGCCATTCTTCTCATCTTTTTTTAAGGTTTTTAGCTTCTTTGTGATGGGTTCAAACTTCCTCCTTAGCTTGGAGAAGTTTGATCATCTGAAGCCTTCTTCTCTCAACTTGTCAAAGTCATTCTCCGTCTAGCTTTGTTACCTTGCTGGCAAGGAGCTGTGTTCCTTTGGAGGCGGAGAGGCACTCTGATTTTTAGAATTTTCAGCTTTTCTGCTCTGTTCTTTCCCCATCTTTGTGGTTTCATCTACCTTTGGTCTTTGATGATGGTGACGTACAGATGGAGTTTTGGTGTGGATGTCCTTTCTGTGTGTTAGTTTTCCTTATAACAGTCAGGACGCTCAGCTGCAGGACTGTTGGAGTTTGCTGGAGGTCCACTCCAGACCCTGTTTGCCTAGGTATCAGCAGCGGAGGCTGCAGAACAGTGAATATTGCTGAACAGCAAACGTTGCTTCCTGATCGTTCCTCTGGAAGCTTCGTCTCAGAGGGGTACTCAGCCATGTTGGTGTCATTCTGCCCCTACTGGGGGGTGACTCCCAGTTAGGCTACTCAGGGGTCAGGGACCCACTTGAGCAGGCAGTCTGTCTGTTCTCAGATCTCAAGCTCCGTGCTGGGAGATCCACTGCTCTCTTCAAAGCTGTCAGACAGGGGCATTTACCTTTGCCGAGATTTCTTCTGCTTTTTGTTTAGCTATGCCCTGTCCGCTGAGATGGAGTCTACAGAGACAGGCTGGCCCCCTTGAGCTGCAGTGGGCTCCACCCAGTTCGAGCTTCCTGGCTTTGTTTACCTACTTAAGCCTCAGGAATGGCAGGTGCCCCTCCCCCAGCCTCGCTGCTGCCTTGCAGGTAGATCTCAGACTGCTGTGCTAGCAATGAGGAAGGCTCCGTGGGCGTGGGACCCTCTGGGCCAGGTGTGGGATATAATCTCCTGGTGTGCCATTTACTACGACCCTTGGTAAAGCACAGTATTAGGGTGGGAGTTACCCAACTTTTCAGGTGTTGTGTGTCTGAATTTTCTTTGGCTAGGAAAAGGAATTCCCTTCCCCCTTGCGCTTCCCAGGTGAGGCGATGCCTCGCCCTGCTTCAGCTCTCGCTGGTTGGCCTGTACCCACGGACCAGCGCCAACAGTCTGACACACCCCAGTGAGATGAACCCGGTACTTCAGTTGAAAATGCAGAAATCACCTGTCTTCTGTGTCCGTGATGCTGGGAGCTGGAGGCTGGAGCTGTTCCTATTTGGCCATCTTGGGTGCGCCGCTGACAGTTAAATTTTTAACCTAGAATAAATGGTGAATTTAAAAATATAATGCAATTTGTTTTCATAAATCTGTATACATGTTTACTTGCAGATTTTCTATAGTGGAAAAGAGAAACATCTTTGGCATCAGCCAGAACTGGGCTTAGATCCTGGCTCTGCTACTTACTAGCTGTGTGACCTTGGTTTAAATTAATTAACCTGCTTGAGTGCCCAATTTCCATCTCCCAATACGCTTACCTCACATGTGGTTGTGGGGATTAATTGAGCTATCATATACAAGAAACTTTGAGTATACTAATGATGTATATAAGGAACTTCATGGGTATTTGAGATAAAAATGTGATTTCTTCTCCTTAAACTTATTCTAGGCAGATGGCATCTCATAAAGAAGCATTATGGAAATTTAGGCTTGAAATGAATTTTGGGAGGCAGTATAATGCTGAGGTTAAGAGCAGTAGCTTTGGAGCAAGACCAACCTAGGCTTGAATCCCAGCTTTGTCATTTGCTAGTAGTGTGTCCTTGTGTATCTAACACTGTCCCTGAACCTCAGTCGTGACACTTGGCATTGGGGCTTCAGCACTGCTTTTGCTGGAGTGTGGTGTGTGTGAGGAGAGGTCGGGAGTGTGAGCCTCAAGCTGCTTCCAATCTGTCCCACCTTGTTTGTTTTGGTTGTGTTGAGCAAACTCTCAGTGCATCAATGGACATTATTGTCACTGGATGATCAACAAGGGACCTACTGGCCACTGCAGATGGAAAATGCACACTGAGCTGTTCTTGGTACAAACAACTCTCAGGGTGCACTTCCATGGCAGTGCACTGCTAAGTTAGACTAGGCTCCCTTTGCTTCATCAGTGCTAAAAGGAAGTATCTATATAGGCAGAGGCTGGCACTCTTTTAAAGAAGATTCCCCTCCTCTTTCCATGACCCCGTCTGACCTCATGACTCTCCTCTATAATAGTTGCTCCTCCATGTCTCTTCCCTCTTGGTAGATGAGCTTGGGCAACCCTCGTCTACTTAAATCTATATCTTTTCCTCTTATTTCAATCACTTGCTCAGGGCATAAGCTCCAGGCTTTGCTTACTCAAGTATTAACACTGGATTCTCAAATTGTTCTTTTCTCAGGAAGCCTGCTTTATAAAAATAAAATGCTTTGGTCTTCAGACTGCTATTTTTGCTATGGTTTTTAAAATTGATTTAGCAACTAGAGACCAAAGCACTATTGGTTTCTTTTTGTACTCCTGTTGAGCAGTCCTAACTCTCTGAAGGAAAAATGAGGCCTCTGAGAGCAATGAGAGATGGGATAGAAGATCACAGGGGCAATAAGGAAAACTTCACATTTTATTTTGCTGCATCTGTTTTAATTTAGAATGTACTTTACTTTGATGTGATTATTTTAGCAGAGAATCCTAAGTATAATCTTGACTTAGGTTTTGTGCTTCAAGAATACTTGAATAGGAACTGCTGATTCTCAACTTTCTATCTGCCTTGTGAAGACAGGCATGTTTTATTATCTTGATCTCGTCCAGTTATTTTATTATCCATTGTTGTAACCATGGAATGAATGAAGTTGTTATAGAATTAAGATAAGAACTTTTTTTGGACAGCATTATTGCAAAAATCATGCTTTAAGGGTCAGGTTACTACTTGATGTTTCCTTGCTTCTAACATTCTCAGTCCATTAGCAAAATTTCTAGGGAAGACCAGTGATCAGATGGCAAATATAAAACATGTTCATGCTGTGCCTTCTACAGCGATTAGTACTATATGTTATAGTGGAGTCTTTCAATGAAATGAGATATTCTAAATGAATTAAAATGAATCATACCATAGTCTAGTCTAGGGTTGGTGAACTGTGGCCTGTGGGCCAAATTTGGCCCATGACATGAGTTTTTAAGCCCAAGAGCAAAGAATTTTGTCTTTTTAGAAAACATTTTTAAAAGGCTGTGAACAAAGCAAAACAAAACAAAGGAGAATGTGACAGAGACCTCATGGCCTGCAAAGCCTAAAATATCTAGTAACTTGTCTTTCACTGGAAAAGTTTGCTGAACCATGGTATAGAAAAAAATAAAACAAAACAAGAAAACCTCCTAGCATCCTACCTATCTTTATAAATGAGCTGTTTAAACAATGACACATATTTCTGATCACAAATCAGGTTACTAACCCTGTTTTCTCATGTACAAACTGAAGATGATAATAACAATGAAATGATATGCATTACAGTGTTTGTGGCACAGTAGATACGGAGTAGAAAAACCCTCTTTATTTTATTTTCAACTTTGTGTCTCTGAGATTTTGCAGAGTGCCTGGCCCCTTATAAGTGTTAAAGATTGTAAATGATTTTCCTGGGATGGAAACAGAAAAATATTATCAATAAGAAAGGAAGTCTTAATTTACAACCATTATGTCAAAAAGCCTTGAAACATGAAAGCTTTAAACTATTTTCATCATCAACCAGTGGGAGGATGGGCATGTTTTTGGCACTTAGACTTCATATGGCTTCCTTTCAGAGTAGAGGAAAAACGACCTATAGCTCAGCAGGCCTGTGGCTGTTTTTTAATGGATGTATTAAAAATCTTAGGGATGTATTAGGGAGCAGTACTTTTATTCACTTATTTTAAAAATTTTAAACTTATATTAAATTTATATTATTAAACTTTATGTCATGGAAAATTTTGAACATATATAAAAGTAGAGAGACTAGTGTGATGAACCTAGCTTAAACACTTATCAACAGACACCCAGTTTTGTTTCATCTGTATCTTCTCCCATTCCTCATGATCTCATCATATAGATTTTTTTTTTTTTTTGAGACAGACTCTCACTCTGTCACCCAGGTTGGAGTGCAGTGGTGTAACCAGGTAGCTGGTATTACAGGTGCCTGCTATCACGACAGGCTATTTTTTTGTATTTTTAGTAGAGATGGGGTTTCACCACGTTGGCCAGGCTAGTCTTGAACTCCTGACTCTGGGTGATCTGCCACCTCGGCCTCCCAAAGTGCTGGGATTACAGGTGTGAGCCCCCGCGTCTGGCCAATATAGATTATTTTGAAGCAAATTTTAGAGAATATATTACTTTATCTGTGTTTTTTCCAGCATGTATGGCTAAATATTTCAGTATGTATTTTTAAAGACCTCTTCAAAAACACAGTCATAATACTATTAGCATGCTGAAGAAATTGACAAGTCCTTAATATCAACAAATGTTGAGTGAATTCAAATTTCTCTTTTTTCTTTTTCTGTTAAAAACAGGATTTAAACATCATCTACACAAAGCTTCTAGTTGACATGTACTTAATTTTTTTAAATCTAAGTTTATCTTTATTTTAGTTTTATCCCATGAAATTTATGTACTGCTGAATTCAATTTGTTAATATTTGGGTGAGACACATTTGTGTCTATGCTCATGAGGAATATCAGTCTGCAGTTTTCTTTTTTGATTGTATTTTTGACTGGTATTTATAGGGTAATAAACTCATAAACTGAGTTGGCAAGTGTTTTCCCTCGTTCACTTTTCTGGGAGGGTTTGTGTAGAATTAATAACAATTGTTCCTTACATGTTTGGTAGGATTCCTTAGTGAAATCACCTAGGCTTGGTGTCTTTGTTGCAAAATTCTAAACTACGAATTTAATTTTTCAATATATATTGGATTATTCATGTCATCTATTTCATTTTTAGTAAGCTTTCATAGCTGGTTTCTTTCAAGGAATTTGTCTATGCTATGTGAGTTATCAAGTTTATTGGCATAAAATATTCCCTTATTATCCTTTTAATGCCTCTGGGATCTATAACGATGTCTTCTTTTTTTATTCCCAGTTTCAATAATATGTGTCTTCTCTTTTTATTATTTGTCAGTCTTGCTATCAGTTTATCAGTTTTATTAGTCTTTTCAAAGGACGAGCTTTTAGAACTAAATAAATATATTTATTATGTTTCTGTTTTGAATTTTATCAGTTTATGCTAATTATTTTTCTTCTGCTTGGTTTGGGTTCAGTTTGCTCTTCTTTTTCTCGTAAGGTAAAAATTCATATAATTGATTTGAGACTGTTTTTCTTTTCTAATATAAACATTCAATGCCACAATTTACCATGAAGCATTGTTTTAGCTGTGATATGATTTGGCTGTGTCCCTACCCAAATCTTATCTTGAATTGTAGTTCCCATAATTCCCACATGTGGGTGGGACCTGGTGGGAGATAATTGAATCATGAGGGCGGTTTCCCCCTTACTGTTCTTGTGGTAGTGAATAAGTCTCACGAGATCTGATGGTTTTATAAGGGAAAACCACTTTTGCTTGGTTCTGATTCTCTCTTGTCTGTTGCCATGTAAGATATGCCTTTCACCTTCTGCCATGATTGTGAGGCCTCCCCAGCCATGTGGAACTGTTAGTCCATTAAACCCCCCCCTTTTTTTAATAAATTACCCAGTCTCAGGTATGTTTTTATCAGCAGCATGAGAACCGACTAATACAAGCTGCATCCCACAAATTTTCGTATGTAGTTATCATTTTCATTCAAGTCCAGATATGTTTCCACTCTCTTGTGACTTCCCCTCTTATCCATGGGTTATTTAGAAGTGTGTTGTTCAATTTCCAAGTACTCGGGGATGTCCTGGTATTTTTGTTATTGATTTCTATGTAAATTTCTTAGAGTCAGAAAATATACTTTGCATGATTTCAATTTTTTAAAAATTTAATGTTTGTTTTATGGCAGTCTTTCTTGGTAAATGTTCCATGTGCACTTGGAAAACATGAGTATTCTGTTTTTGTTGGTTGAAGTGTTCCAAAAATGTTAATCAGGTCAAGTTGTTTAATGATGTTAGTAATGTCTTCTATATCCATACTGATTTTCTTTATACTATCAATTACTGAAAGAGGGGTGTATTAATTAGTTCATTCTCACACTGCTATAAAGAACTGCCTGAGACTGGGTAATTTATAAAGGAAAAAGGTTTAATTGACTCAGTTCCACAGGCTTAACAGGAAGGATGACTAGGAAGCCTCAGGGATCTTACAATCATGGCAGAAGTCGAAAGGGAAGCAAGCATGTCTTACATGACAGCAGGCAAGAGGGAGCAACTGAAGTGGGAAGAGCCCCTTATAAAACCATCAGATCTTCTGAGAACTCACTCACTATCATGAGAACAGCATGGGGGAAACTGCCCCCAGGATCCAATCACCTCCTGCCAGGATCGTTCCTTAACACCTGGGGATTACAATTCAAGATGAGATTTGGGTGGGGACACAGTCAAACCATAGTAAGGGATGTTAAGTTTTTTATTATAATTGTAGATTTGTCAATTTCTCCTGTCAGTTCTATTAGTTGCTGCTTCACTTTCTAAAGTTTTATTTTTAGGCATATATGTATTTAAGATTGTTATGTCTTCTTGGTGAATTCTGTCACTGATAACATTTCTTTGTCTGATATTAATGTTGCCATTCTAATTTTCTTATTAGTATTTGCATGGCATATAACTTTTCATCATTTTACCTTTAACTGATTATCAGTAGGCTTCTTTTAGACAGCTTATAGTTGGATCTTGCCCTTGTATCCAATCTGAAAATCTTTGTCTTTATTTGAAGTATTTAGACTATTACATGTTATGTAATAATTGACATAGTTGAGTTTAAATCTACTGCTTCTCAGTTGTGTTTGATTTAGTTCATCTATCTTTCCTTACTTTTTTGGCCTGCTTTTGGGTTAATTGAATTTTTTTTAGGATTCTATTTGGTTAACTAATTGTACCTTCTTTTTTAATCTTTTTAGTGATTTGAACAATATTATGCCACTTCATGTGTAGTTTAAGAACCTTACAAAAGTATATTTTCCATCTCTTCCTTACATCCTTTGTGCTACTTTGTTACTTATTTAAAGAAACTGGATCATTTGTCCTGAAAAAACTCCTGTAGAGTTTTCCACATTCTGGATTTTCTTATTGCATGCCTATGACGACGTTTAACATTTATCTTCTGTATTTTTTACTAATAATAGTTAGAACAGGAAACTTGGTCAGATTCAGCTATAATTTTTATGACAGATACTTATATCAGGAGGCATGTAAAGTTCAACTATTCCATTTTATTATGCTAACAGCCATTAATTATTATTGCCTGTCCATTATTTCATTAAGGGTATTAAAATGGTGAAGTTCTAATTCTATCATTTTCCCATTTATTAGCTAGAATATTTCTATAAAGACACACTTTTGCTCATTTATCTGATTACCCTGAAGGGCAGTTTATACAGAAAAGCAACTTAAATGTTTGATTATTTTCCTTTATTTACTAGTTCTCAACATGAGGTTTTTTTAGCTTTCTCCAAAGGTGAGCAATAGGTTTTTATTTTTTTGTATCTATGAATTCAGAGATTTTTAAGCATCTTTGATGTTTGATCCATTTTTCTATGTATGCTCAAATTGTTTCAGTTGACTTCAAAATTTTTCTGATGTAAACCCAGTGATTTTAAATATTTCTCTCTTTATAAGCTCTGACTTCATGTTATACATCATGTCACAGAGTTGGAATCAGACATTTCTGCAATGAACTTTGGTTGTTTTTGGTGACTGTGGAACTTAGAGAAACGAGCTGGTTGCCAGGAGTTTGAAGTAGAGTACTAAAATTGCCAATATGATTATTAAAAACAGCGATATTAGCTGTGGATTTTTCATAGATGTCCTTTATTAGATTGGGGACATTCTCTTCCACCTCTAATTTCTTGACTGTTTTTGTCATGCAGTGGTGTTAGATTTTTGTCAAATATTTTCCCTCCATCTTTTGAGATCATCATATATTTTTTTGCCCTTTATTCTATTAACATTGTGCATTACTTTGATTAATTTTTGCTTGTTAAACTGACCTTGCACTCCAGGGATAAATCCTACTTGGTCATGGTATATAGTCTTTTCTGTATGTTGCTGGATTCAGTTTGCTAGTATTTTGTTGAACTTTCTGTATTTATATTCATAAGAGATATTATTCTATTATTTTCCTTTTTGGTAATGTCTTTGTCTGAACTTGGTATTGGAGTAATTCTGGCTTCACAGAATGGGCTGAATTGCATTCCCTCTTATTCTGTATTTTGGAAGAGTTTGTGAATGATTGGAGTTCATTCTTCTTCAAATGTTTGATAGAATTTATTGGTGAACCATCTGGGCCTGGGCTTTTCTCTGTGGGAAATGTTTTGATTACTAAGTCAATTTCTTTAGGTGTTATAGGTCTATTTATATATCTTGTATTTTCTTGAGTCAAGAAAATACAAATAGTAGTTTGAGTCTTCTAGGAAGGCATCCAATTAAACTAAATTATCTAATTTGATGGCACATAGTTGTTCATAGTATTCTTTTATAACCCTTTGATTTGTGCATTATACATAGTGACACTTCGTATTAATTTCTGATTTTGGTATTTTGAATATTATCTTTTTTATTTTGGCTAGTTTAGCTAAAAGTTTGCCAATTTTATTTATCGTATCAAGGTTTCAATATTGGTTTTATTTTTTCTATTGTTTTTCTTTTCTCCATTTCATTTATTTCTGCCCTAAACCTTATTATTTCCTTTTCTTTCTTTATTTTGGATTTAGTTTGCTTCCATTTTTTCAGCCTCTTAAGGTAGAAAGTTAGGTTATTGCTTTGGGGTCTCTTTTTTTAAGCATAGGCATTTACAGCTATACATTTTGCTCTGAGCAGTGCAGTAACTGCATCCTGTAAGTTTTGGTATGTTGTATTTTAGTTTTCACTAATCTAAAATTATTTTCTGATTTTCCTTTTATTTGTTCTATTATTTCTAATTTTAATTTTATTTGAACCATAGTTTATTTAGGAGTGTATTTTTTAATTGCCACATATTTATATGTTTCTTGAATTTATTTCTGTTACTCATTTCTAATTTCATTGTATTTTGGTCAGGGAACTTTGTGTACTAGTCTGCCAGGGCTACCATAACAAAACACCATAGACTGGGTGGCTTAGACAGCAGAATTTTATTTTCCTGCAGTTCTGGAGGTCTGAGTTCAAGGTGCTGACAGGCTTGGATTCTTCTGAGGCTTCTCTCCTTAGCCATGTTCTCCTTGCGTCTATCTGTATGTGTCTGTGTCATAATTTCTTCTTCTCATATGGACATAAGTCATACTGGATTACGGCCCACCCTGGTGAACTCCTTTGAATGTAATTACCTCTTTAAAGACCGTGAGTCCAAATACAGCCTCATTCTGAGATACTATGGGTTAGGACTTCAACATATGAATCTAAGAGGGGACATAAACATCCCATCAAAACAAACGTGTACACGCATTTTATTTCTACCCTTTTCTGAGATAAAATAGCATACTGTACATACTTTTTTCCATCTTTGTTTTAAAATTTAACAATATATATTGTTAATAACTCTAAAATACTATTTAGAAACATCATTCTTTCTTATAGCTAGAGTCATCCTTTGAAATCTGAGTGACAATTATTATGCTATCAACAAATCCACTGCTTATTATTACTGGATCATTTGTGATGTTCACAAAATAATTGTATCTTTTTGGCTGCGTTAGAATGTTTCCTCAGAAGCAGATCCTGATAGGTAGCTTAGAGTCATGTATAAGTGATTCATTAATGACATGTTCTCCAAAGAAGTCACTAATGATATTGGGGAAGCAAGGCAGGGAAGGGGAGAAGCCAAGCTAGAGTGTGCAGTCTTAGGTAATGTCTCAGGAAGGATAGCTTCAGCATGATCCCACAGGGGGATTCTTGAGAACATGTCTCCAAATGGCCCCACTAAAGACAAGGCAGCTGGACTTGCATAGTCGTTGGTAAGTTTCCCCTCCCTTGGTCTCCCAAGGGACATATAAATTCCCAGGCATCTGAAGCCCTACACTGTGGCCCCAACAGGTACGAGTAGCATAAGAGCAGTGTCTGGAAAATTGCTACAGGTAGCAAATGCATACACAAAAGGGAATGAGGCTTAAGGTCGGAGGTGCTGCCTAAAGAGACAATAATAAGATAAATAATTGGGAATGGTGTCTGAGTTACCTGGAAGGAGCACTGACATTGTCCATTACAGTGGCAAAATTAAGACCATAGGTAATGTTAATAAGCCTATATGGTTTACTGAACAATAAATTTGTTCCCTACTTTATTTGTTAGAACAACTGATTTAAATATAAATGGTAGCCCATGAGGCTATGAGATAAAAATCTAGGAAATAGAAAATCACCAACACCCAGAAAAAGAAGGGTTTTCTGTTCAACAAACCTATTTATTAGCCTTTCCCCAAATATATGATTAGCAAACTAAAAGACATTAAAATTAAGGTTTAGAAGAAAATCTGAAATCTAAATTTACTAGAATGAGAGAAAAAAAGGTTTCAATTTCCACCTTGCCTCTCATTTTGCTTTTAATATGGCCAGAATCGAACAGATGATTGGTGAGGGCTTGGAAAATTAGACTGGATTCTCCAATGACTGAACTCACGCTGTGGCTGGACTTCAATAAAGAAAAGGAGGGCTCATTAGAACATAGCATGGATTTCCAGGTCTAAAATAATATCATCTGAAAGTGAACAGAAGTAATAAATACCTATCTTAACCTTTTTTTGCAGAAAGAAGGGAGTCAGTGGACCAGTTCTTTAGGAAATTCTACTGGAGATGTATTCCACAAAGACTGTTTTCCATTCTACAGTACCATCAGCTGCATTATCAAAAATTGACTGAATTAGAAAGAGAACACATAAAATCTCAGACAGAGAAGGCTTATAACCAGAAAATTCTTTAATACCTTAATGATGTATTTGAGCCAAAGTAGATACAACTGTATACTGGAAATCATGCTTATACTTGTTTTCCTTAAGGAATTCATTAAATGAAATATTGAGTAAAATCTTATTAAGATTAAGGAGTGCATGGGAATGGCTTCATCTGGAATACTCAGAGGAGAGATTATATTGTTGCTTTGATTGACTTCAGGAAGAGCCAAGAAATCTCCATGTTAGGTTTGCTTAGGAAGGGAATGATTATGGAAGATTGATGGCCTTTTTCTGAGACTGAATAGAGAGCTAATTGGGAGGGAATGAAGACCTATGACAGGCATCAGAATTAGTTAAGCAACCAGTATTATATATGCATTACAAGATAAACTCTGAGAGTTCTATTCTGTCTCCTCTAATTAGTGAACTGTTTATTCATTCTTTAAGAAAATTTTTTTTATCATACTTTAAGTTCTAGGGCACAATATGCAGGTTTATTACGTATGTATACATGTGCCATGTTGGTGTGCTGCACCCATTAACTCGTCATTTACATTAGGTATATCTCCTAATGCTATCCCTCCCCCCTCCTCCCACCCCATGACAGGCCGCGGTATACGATGTTCCCCTTCCTGTGTCCAAGTGTTCTCTTTGTTCAATTCCCATCTATGAGTGAGAACTTGCGGTGTTTGTTTTTTTGTCCTTGTGATAGTTTGCTGAGAATGATGATTTTCAACTGCATCCATGTCCCTACAAAGGACATGAACTCATCCTTTTTTATGGCTGGATAGTATTCCATGGTGTATATGTGCCACATTTTCTTAATCCAGTCTGTCACTGATGCACATTTGGGTTGGTTCCAGATCTTTGCTATTGTGAATAGTGCCGCAATAAACATATGTGTGCATGTGTCTTTATAATAGCATGATTTATAATCCTTTGGGTATATATCCAGTAATGGGATGGCTGGGTCAAATGGTATTTCTAGTTCTAGATCCTTGAGGAATCGCCACACTGTCTTCCACAATGATTGAACTAGTTTATAGTCCCACCAACAGTGTAAAAGCTTTCCTATTTCTCCACATCCTCTCCAGCACCTGTTGTTTCCTGACTTTTTGATGATCGCCATTCTAACTGGTGTGAGATGGCATCTCATTGTAGTTTTGATTTGCATTTCTCTGATGGCCAGTGATGATGAGCATTTTTTCATGTGTCTGTTGGCTGTATGAATGTCTTCTTTTGAGAAGTGTCTGTTCATATCCTTTACCCACTTTTTGATGGGGTTCTTTGTTTTTTTCTTGTAAATTTGTTTGAGTTGTTTGTAGATTCTGGATATTAGCCCTTTGTCAGATGAGTAGATTGAAAAAATTTTCTCCCATTCTGTAGGTTGCCTGTTCACTGTGATGGTAGTTTCTTTTGCTGTGCAGAAGCTCTTTAGTTTAATGAGATGCCATTTGTCAATTTCGGCTTTTGTTGCCATTGCTTTTGGTGTTTTAGACATGAAGTCCTTGCCCATGCTTATGTCCTGAATGGTATTGCCTAGGTTTTCTTCTAGGGTATTTATGGTTTTAGGTCTAACATTTAAGTCTTTAATCCATCTTGAATAATTTTTGTATAAGGTATAAGGAAGGAATCCAGTTTCAGCTTTCTACTTATGTCTAGCCAGTTTTCCCAGCACCATTTATTAAATAGGGAATCCTTTCCCCATTTCTTGTTTTTGTCAGGTTTGTCAAAGATCAGATGGTTGTAGATGTGTGGTATTATTTTGGAGGGCTCTGTTCTGTTCCATTGGTCTATATCTCTGTTTTGGTACCAGTACCATGCTGTTTACTCAATGGGCAAAAACTGGAAGCATTCCCTTTGAAAACTGGCACAAGACAGGGATGCCCTCTCTCACCACTCCTATTCAACATAATGTTGGAAATTCTGGTCAGGGCAATCAGGCAGGAGAAAGAAATAAAGGGTATTCAGTTAAGAAAAGAGGAAGTCAAATTGTCCTTGTTTGCAGATGACATGATTGTATATTTAGAAAACCCCATTGTCTCAGGCCAAAATCTCCTTAAGCTGATAAGCAACTTCAGCAAAGTCTCAGGATACAAAATCAATGTGCAAAAATCACAAGCATTCTTACACACCATAACAGACAAACAGAGAGCCAAACCATGAGTGAAGTCCCATTCACAATAGCTTCAAAGAGAATAAAATACCTAGGAATCCAACTTACAAGGGATGTGAGGAACCTCTTCAAGGAGAACTACAAACCACTGCTCAGTGAAGTAAAAGAGGACACAAACAAATGGAAGAACCTTCCATGCTCACGGATAGGAAGAATCGATATTGTGAAAATGGCCATACTGCCCAAGGTAGTTTATAGATACAATGCCATCCCCATCAAGCTATCAATGACTTTCTTCACAGAATTGGAAAAAACTACTGTAAAGTTCATATGGAACCAAAAAAGGGCCTGTATTGCCAAGACAATCCTAAGCCAAAAGAATAAAGCTGGAGGCATCACACTACCTGGCTTCAAACTATACTACAAGGCTACAGTAATTATTCAATTCTTTTAAAGCATCTTGTATGGGCTAGGGAGATAATGATAAGTTAGACAGTCTAGTTACCCACTAGACCCACTAGACAATTCCTTTCCTTATTTATGAAGAATTCAGTTTGAAGAACTTTAGTTATTTGATTTTGCTACCTTCAGTTGCTCTCAGAAGGTATTTGTATATATGTTATGCAGTGTTTGCTTTCAAAATTTATTTTTCCATCCATCAGTTCTATAAATATGTATCAAATACAGACTATATGTTTGTATGCCATAGTTATAAGATAGAAATTACAACCTTTTTCGTGGAGCTGCTAGCCTAGAAGGGTCTATAGAGAGAAAGGCCTATGGGGTCTATAGGGAGATATAGGTCTATCAAGCAATTATGATCCTGCGATATAAGTGTCATGAGAGGAAACTCAGAGTCCCGGGGTGTGAGTATATAGGAAATGCCCCTCTTGGACTTGCATGGGAGCAGGAGTCAGGCTATTTCTCTGACAGCAGATGACTTCTAAGCTGAAAATGGAGGATTGTGCTTTTATATATAGATGCAAGATAAATGATTGATCATTACCTCTTGCCTTAGATAAAACTACCCCTTATATTAAGTCTGAGGGCAACATTTTATATTGTCCCTTCACTTCTATTTTAGTCCCTAATTGTATGCATGAGAGCCTAGAAGTTATTCTGGGTAAGCAGCTTGTACTGATGCAAGAATAAAGAACTATGCTCCCATGCACTCTCTTTCTTTCTCCTGCCCCTACAAATCAGCTCATTTAATGATGTAGTTTTATCTTCACCAAATAGATTATAGGCCATTCTTCTTTATTGAGTATGAGAGTGATAAAAATATCTGACATTACAGAAAATACCCAAATATTAGTTTTTGTTTCCACTTCTCTCCTTACTGAAATCTTAGACCAGATTTTTCATAAAATATTTCCATAACAATCTCCATAGGATGTCTGCTTGACAGCTCTTTTAGTCTACTTGTCCGTGATACATCCTATAAACCTCCTCGTGGGTACTCATAAATGTGTAAAAACTTCTGTGTTCAGATCTGCTAAAATGCACTGATGTATTCTTGTTTATGTGAACAAATAGTCCCAGTTGAGATCGCCGTTTATTCAGGCCCAATTAAAGCCTTCGGAAGCAGGCATACCTTAACACAAGATACTAAGACGGCTTTGGTTTGAGGGATACAGAAAAACAAACATAAACAAACTATTGGGAAAGTCACAACCATGCAAAATTTTACACTTACAAAAGTCAATCCATGTGGCCTGTGGTGTTAAGTGGTCATGCAAAAGTGGTTTATTAATCAGCTTTTCTCTGAATTGGCAAGTCTTCTGGCAAATGGGCAACTTCTAGTTGTAATGTACTTTTTGGTTTGTTTTATTTACTGCTGTGTTCCAATGCTTGGAACAGTAGCTGCTATAGGAGAGGCTCAGTAAATATTGGCTGTATGTGAATAAAAGTTCTATAGCTTTGCAAAGAAATTGGTTCTGTATTGTTAGATGTTTCTAGTTTGTTTTGCCTGTAATAATTTATTTATACATTTTACAGATGAATTTATAATGTCTGTCTCCTTGAAATCCCCTGAGGGTAAATGCTAAGTCTTTTAATATTTAATAACTCACCAGTGTTTGGCCCAAAGTATACTAGAATGGGAAAACATATCAAAGGCATGTCTTATTGATGGTGAACGGCAACAAATGCATTTTTTGTCTTATGACAAAATTCTCATACATGCTAACTTCCTATCCTTGCAACCACTCTTGACAAAGGCAGAGAGAGTGGTGATGTTTCTAATGTGAGTAAACTGAGGTAGAACAGAGCAAATTGGCTTGCCACAGGTCTTATGGCCTGCAGGTGGAAGAACTATGAGAAGGACACAGATCTTGTGGCTCCTTTTGTGTGTGAAATGTTTATCCAGGTTAAAAAAGCACTTAATTTATATGTTTTATAGGAGCAGTGTTGAAGGAAGGCACTTCCACAGATTTAGATACCTCCTTTTATGTGTCATGTTAAATTTTAGTGACCCAAACTCTAGTTTTGGTTGAAGAAGTCATTATGTAACATTGAACACTTGCCTTTTTAGGCCTTTACTGTCTGAATGGTGGACTTTCTGAACTCTGGTGTGATTGTAATTCTATCACTCCATCACTCTATTTTCCTGCTATTTATATCTCTTTCCTAGTGGCTAAGTTCCAAAATCCATTTGTGTTTCAGTGTTCAATAGAAATATTGAATGGGATCCATATTTTTTTTAAACCCATTTAAGAATGGACAAATATGATAAGGTAAAATAAGCAAGACAGGAGGAAACAGGATCAGGTTCCAAGATACATAACTAAGGCACTGAAGATGTTGGAGAGGCTTTTGCATGAGTAGAAACAAAACAATTATTATTTTGACTTACAGGATTCCACTGTGATGAGTGTTAACTATCATTATTACTAAAGCAATTGTCATTAACATTAGCTACAATGTCCTCTCTATATCTCCATCTTCCTCTGAACTACCAAGGTGTCAAGCTCATCATGTAATGAAACAACAATACATTAAAGATTTTACTCAGATAATTTGTGGTGAATTAGATCATTGTTCAGCAAATATTCACTGTCTTCTTTCCAACTGCATGAGGATGGATGTATTTCCTTGCCCCTTGACTTTGTACATGGACATGTGATTTGCTTGGGTTAATGATATTTTGGCAAATGTGATGTAAGCAGAGGCTGATGCAGCTGGGTTATGCATTAAGGGTTAAACCCTTGAGCTTCTGCCATCACAAATGAGAACAAGTCCTGAAGAGCCCACTAGTCTCAGAAGATTGAGAGCGACATAGTTCAGACCTGAATGGAGCCTGCACCCTGGAGGCTTCCCAAGCCCAGGAAAGTCCAGCTGAGATCAGCAGTGTTTCCCAGTTATGTGAGAAGAAGGCTTTGAGGGCATATGTAATTAAAACAGCCTTTTCAAAGTCTCTGTGGATTATAAGAATAAAATTCATCACCATGGGAAGAGTTAGCTGTGATACATTTTATGAATGGAATTTGTTGTACTCTCTGGGCAGTTATATGACCAAAACTCGCATTCAGAGTGTCACCTTGGACCTTTTATTTTAAAAAGAAAAGGAGATAATTGTCAAAGCACATAACATTGGCCCTTAATCTTGCAACTTGATAGATTTCATGCATTGCACATGGTTCTGAATGTTCCACAATAGAGTGCAAGTGTTAGAAAAACATCTCATGAGTGGTGGACCAGGGGAAGTTCTGAATTGTGGAAAATATTTATTCTCACACAAAAATGAAATTAGAAAGTCATAGTTGGGGATAATCTGTGTAGGTACAGACAGGGTAGGAACAGAATAGTAGTACTGACTTTGTCCTTTGCTTTGCTGGTTAAATTCACCTTTATTAGGATTGTATTTGGACACGTGAGAAGACAATGGCTTAGTTCTTTCCTAGTAACTGTACAGGTTATTTGTATTTATAGGAAAGGATATTGGCTCTGTATCCAAGAGGACATGTGTCCAGTGTCCTTCCAGGCTTAAAGGTGAGCTGAAGGTACTTTTGATATGTAAATGCCTTTGCCCACTTCTATATTGGTAAAAAAATGGATCCTGATCAGTAATTTTTTTTTCAGAGCTTTGAACCATCCATTATGATTCAGGAAGAGATTTTCTCATAGATTATGTTTTCAGTAATTATCTATAGACCAAATTTCTTGTGCCAAACAAAGGGGATGCAATCACAAGACACAGTTCTTGTTCAGTATCTGATGGTCTAAATGGAGATTCAAGCTAAAAGACTATCAGAGGACCATATGATAAGTTGTATGATAAGGGTCTTCACTATACACTATACAAGCTAGCCTTCAAAGTAGGCAGGGAAAGCTTCCCAAAGAAAGCAGTTTCTGCAGATGAATGAGCAGGAGTTATATCTGGTGGAGGAGGTATTCTTATCTAGGGAGAGCTTTTGGGCAGAAAGACCTACAAAAGGCCTTGGGGTGATAGCATGAGGTATAAGAGTCATGGCCAGTTGGTACTAGACACATCAGCTGAGTGGGTTTCTCTAAGCTGGGACCATGGCAAAAGCACTGAAACACAATGGTAAAATCTTCTTTCATATGTATAAAACTGCATAAGTATAAAATCATGCAGTTTTTTTGCTTCCCTGGAATGTTATGATCATCTCTGGTCAATTTAAGGTAAAAGAATAGAAAGACAAGATACAACTGGCCCAGTTTTGAAGAGAGGTGGCACCCGAGACACTCAAATTAGTGCATTAATGGATCACTTTTGTATGAGTGAACACTAAAGCAATTAGGATTTCCAGTTGGGTAAAATGAAAGCTGAGACAACATATGTGATTAAAATTAATAAAAAAGGAGGAAGTCAGAAGTGGGTTTTGGATGAACCTCTCAGTCACCATGTGACAAGTTCTTAGTTCTGCATCTGTACCAAGAAGGGATCAGAGTAGGAACCATCTGTGGAAGTGCTCAGCTTTGGTGTTTACATGACCAACAGCCAGCACCTCTATTGAAGGGCTTCCCTCAGGCTTCCAGAATCTGCTTTACCTGAATGCATTGAGAGTCAGAAGTACCTGGGAACTTAGTCATCCCTTACTTCAAAGGCAGCCTTTAACCAAGAATGGATAGGTGGGGTGTGAAAATACTTCAGTTTCCTTAATCTCTGTTGGAGCACCTCTGAAGCATGACCAACATGATCTCTGAATGTCCCTGTGGGGTTGTCTCCAAGTTACCCTCTGTGGAGCTTTGCTTGATATTGTGCCCTTTACCACCTTCCCTTTCCCCTGGCACCTCCCATGCCCTTCCCCAAACTATTCCAACTTCATCCAATTTAGATAGTAGCTCTGGTATTCTTTAGTATCTTTATTATATTGCTTATTTACATATATAATAAATACATGTTTGTGGCAGACTAGAAAAAATACGTATTTTACATCTAATATTGTTTAGAACCATTGAGTACTATACACAAACGTACTCACTAATGAGTTCATTAAGTGTTCAATAATTCAGTAATTGGTGTTTTAAATGTTTGCATTCTGTAGAAATCTTTGGTGGACTGTTTATAGGTGTTCAAGGGTTTTAGTGACATTTGGGGCAATATGTCAGGAATTTTGGATGGGTTGGGAATACATTCTTACTTTTCCTATTTAAAATAATGAAATAGAGTCTTTCACTATTTGAAACTTGATTCAGAGTCCAACACAGTTTTAGAAATGGATTAGATATTGCAAAAATATCCCTGGGTTGCAATGGGCCTGAACTAATTAATCCATGGTAATCTAAAATTCTGTTCTGGCATTAGTAGCTACCATATACAACCATAAAATATAATAAAAAATAAACAAAAACATATAATTAAGCATGTCTAGTTTTCTTTTTTTTGAAACAGACTCAATCACTAAACAACATATTTGGTGGGGGGAAGAATGTGGGATGTAAATACTTGAAATAATATGGAGGTTATGGATATTGAAAATGGTTTATCCTCCCTGTGAAGTTCCCTTCAAGGTTAGGGAAGTGAGGGTAATTGATACAAACAAAGAAATATAAACAAGCCAGAGTGATCCCACAGGGAAATTTCTCACCAGTCCTCTCAAGTTCCACTTTAGTCAGAACTGGGGTATGCCCTCATGCCCACATCTTAACACAGAGCATCTGCTGCCCGGAGAGCTTATGAGCATCTGGTGCCCTTGGGCCAAGTTGATCCCCAGTGGTACGTGGGGGATAATAGGAGAGAAGTGTCCATGCTGAAGGCCAGGCTGGCCTTGGAAGACCCTCCATACCTCTTTTAGGTCCTCTGCAACAGAAGCTCCCTTTTATCTTGCCACTTCAAGGATGTCCTGTTGATATGGTTTGGTTCTGTGTGCCCACCCAAATCTCATCTTGAATTGTGATCCTCATGTATTGAGGAAGGGACTTGGTGGGAGGTGATTGGATCATGGGGATGGACTTCCCCCTTGCTGTTCTCATGATAGTGAGTGAGTTCTCATGAGATCTGGTGGTTTTAAAGTGTGGCACATCCCCACTTGTTCTCTCTCCCTCCTGCCAGCTTGTGAAGAAGGTTCTTGCTTCTCCTTCACCTTCTGCCATGACTGTAAGTTTCCCAAAGCCTCCCCAGCCATGTGGAGCTGTGAGTCAATTAAGCCTCCTTTCTTTATAAATTACCCAGTCTCAGATAGTTCCTTATAGCAGTGTGAAAATGAACTTATACACCTGTACTGCTCATACTCTTGTCCTCGTCTTGCTCCTTTTCTCCAGTCTAGCCTTTCATCTCACTGGAGGGAAAAGCTGGCCCTAAAGCCAAGCCTTTGTTTTGCTCTTAGATGGTCATTTCTTTTGAATTTTTGTTTCAGGCTCCTTGTGTGCTCAGGGAGAGAACACAGGCCTAGGGCACTTCCTTTCAATTCTGGTTGCACATTAGAATCACCTAAGCATTTTTTGACACCTGTACTCCATCAGTAGGCCAATTAAACCAGAAGATCAGGGTGTGGGACCCAGAAATCAGTACTTTTTAGCAGTAACTTTCCCAACGTTACTGCTGTGCTGCCAAGGTTGGAAATCATTGCCCTAGAGAGAGGGGTGGCAGGAGGAAGGGAAGGAACATCGAGATCAATACTCAGAGACCTGACCTTGTTATTAGAAATTATAATTGTGAATAGAAATTATCCTATTACTGGCTTTGTGAGAAATATACAAGGTCCAAACAAGAGTTGCTACTATGAGGATTCTTAGGATCAGATTTTAAACAGAATCTGAAATGTCTTCACCTTGAAGCTTAGGTTTTGATTAGGGACAATTCTAAGATATTAATTCCATTAAAGTCAGAATTAATGAGCATGCAACATTTGCAGATGTGACTCTTGTATTACAGATACTTGGGACATGAGGGTCTGATTATTTTCCAGGGATCTTGATCTTCATACTTACTGGCTAGAACCTCCATGCAAAAGCTTGGAAGAATTTCTTCCTTCGGTAGCTGGGTACTTGTTGGACACTTGCAAGCTTTGACATTTCAGTATTCTCTCTGAATTCTCTCTGCACCTCCCACAATAGCCAAAAAATAGATGCTGAAAAGCAAGAGCACAGAGTTCTGTAGCACCCTGTAGTGTGCATCATCCACCAAGGTATTACCAGTGTCTGCAGGCCTAACTCAGTCTGGATTAACTGTCCTTTCCACGGGAGGCACTGTTTCAGTCCAGTGGGATGACTCCAACTCTTCTCCATCTTTTAGCCCTTCCCTTGATCCTGACGCCTGCCAGTGACTTGCTTTAGGATCTGTTGATATCTTGGTACACTCTAGTATTTCTAGATTCATTTTTTGGCCTATAACTGTCCTGTGGAGCTTAGAAATTCATGTTGATTTGGTGTATCAGCAAAGTTTTCAAAATAAAGGATTATTTTTCTTGATGTAATTCTATTTGTTTGCAGTCCAGGATCTTTAGGCCAGATTCAGAGTGCTGAGCCCCAAGAGAGTTACTTGCAAGTTATTCATCTACTCATTAATTCATTAATTCATTCAAACAGCTAGTCAATTGTCAAATGCTTGTTTAACAATTATATTGTGTTTGGTACTGGGGACAGGCTCTGCCCTCAATGAACTCAAAGACTCAAATACAATAATAAACTTATTCCAGATCGTGTATACTTTCAATTTTCCCAATATTGTTTCCATTTTTTCCCCAGGAGAGTGCTTATTGTGGAATTAATTGTAAGATACCCCAATTTTCTCTTGATGTTGGAATTTTAAGCATTTGCCTAATGAAATAGAATGTTTGGTGGACCTTAGTGCTTTTGTGGTTCCAGACTTCATAACCCAGAGATGCATGGTTTTGTCATTGTATTTAGGTTTAAGGTACTAACTGAAGGCATCAACTGGGAGCATCTCATATTTATTTACATTGCATGTCAATGCTCTAGCTTAGGGATAGACAATTTCCTTAAATGGATTTAAAAAAAAGCAGTAGGTCGGGCGCAGTGGCTCACGCCTGTAATCCCAGCACTTTGGGAGGCCAAGGTGGGTGGATCACCTGAGGTCAGGAGTTCAAGACTAGCCTGGCCAACATGGTGAAACTCTGTCTCTACAAAAATACAAAAATTAACCAAACCTGATGGCAGGTGCCTGTAATCTCAGCTACTCAGGAGGCTGAGGCAGGAGAATCTCTTGAACTCGGGAGATGAAGGTTGCAATTAGCCGAGATCTTATACTACTGTACTCCAGCAGGCGAATGAAAGCATGTATTGCCTAGCATTCATTTCCTCAGTTTAGGTTTCTATATATTTATTTGTGCTAATCTTCTTTTGTTTTAAGGAATTTATTAAGACGAGAACTTAAAAAAAATTAATAGTTTATCTAGAATAAAAATTTAAATTGCAGAGTAGAAGGGACCATTTTCTTATTGTCTCTACAGTTAGAATAAATCTCTTCTTTGATGGTTTAAAGGAAAATCATTGCTGGGTAAAAATATAACCATAGATGCATAAGGCATGTGTGTTAGATGTACTTTCTGGAAAATAGAAAACTTTGTAGGTTACAAAGGGACCATGAGCAAGATCAAGTGACCCAGGACTTGAGAAGTGTACCAACGTGTCCCTTTTATTGGGCTCTAGGGCCAGAGCCGGAGCATATCCTTATTGGGAGTCAGAGGGCCCCATTGCAAGTCTGGGTTAAGTTTCAGCAAGAAACAAGGATGTAAGGGAGGCTGGCCATGGTCTGGAAGAGGAGGAAGGGGAAATGTCTTTTTCTCTTTTTTGAACAAGGATGAGAATCAATTGGCTAATTCTGAGGTTCTGAAAGACTTTGATGGAAGGGAATGGTCTGCCTCTGGTCTGGTGAGACAGATGTGGAGTAGGGCAGGAAGCTAGTTTTGAGAACTTAGGTGGGATCTAGGCCTGTCAAACAGAAGAGGCAACACTGAGAGGCAACACTGAGGTGTCAACAAGACATGGATATGGTGCTAGTCCATCTATGTTAACATGTCTTAGTTATTTGTTCCAGGAGACCTTTGTCTAGGAAAGATAAGATTTTGCACCAATACATAACCTGTTTGCTTCAGAAAATTCCTGCTGATCAATTATCAGAACCAGCTGTGTGGTTATGAGGGCAAAGAGCTCACTTATCAAACAACAATTTAGTTATCAAGATTTGCTTCCAGACTCTCACCTCTGTATCCACCAGTCCTAAACTATAAGGTCACAGACTTTGCCCAATTCCAGTTTCACACCTTGAGGGACAGGCCTTAAACCACTTTAGACCAGACCCCCAAGTAGAAGTAAATGCTCTACTTCTGTTAAGATGATGTTCTCCCTTACTGTAGTGAGAGAGAATAAACTTAGCTTTATTAATGAACTGTCTCTTGACATATTGGGGAGTTCAACAGAGGCCTTTGCCTATGCTTGCTGTGGAGGAAAATCAGGGTCCCCTGAGATAAGGCCGGAGGGCTGGTCTTGGCAGCAGTAGGTGGCAGAGGACAGCCATGTCGTATGGATTGCTGATATATAGCAGGTCATTGGCAATAGAGGCTGAATGACGAAGACAGCAGAAGAGGGGAGAATGAGGATGGAGGGTTTGTTTCTGAATGCACAGGTGGCTGATTGTGTCCTGGAACAGTCTTAGAAACAGCTGAAGTCATGAGTGGTAGCCAATTTCTGGCAATCAGGAAAGAACTTTGGTATAATAGTTTGAGTACACAAAAGAGAATGTGACCTCATTTTGTAGTCATAGAGGGACATATTGGTTATATAAAATCATTGGGTTATGATTGGAGCATTTTCTTTCCTATATAAATTATGGCTTACATTTCTTTCATTTAAGGGGTTTTGTATATATTTTGGAAATGCAAAATGAAATCCTTTCAGCATGGGGTCATTGAGACAGCACTAGAAATCAAAGAACATATACAATATTTGAAAAAAAGAAGATCTGTAAATTACATGAAGGCATTTTTATTTGCTTAGTAGAAAATTAAACCCAATATGCACAAAATGACTGTACCCTGCTTGCAATAAGCAGATTTTTTAAACACAGAAGCAGTAATAGGCAATATGGCAATAAAACACCAAAGTATCTCTTTCTGCCTACTTATCAGTCAGTATTAAAAACCAGAACCCAAACGAAACTTGAAACATTCACAGTAAAACTGTGTTTTAAATCAAGCGAATCACAATTTTTACATCAGCATTTAAGATTATTGGATCATCTGCTGCCAAACTCTGAGCCCTGCTGCCTTTGAAGGTTGAAGCTCAAATTCACAGTAGCCTAGAAATTTAGTTGAAAGCGTCAAGTCACCTTGTTCCCAAGGCGTGACCTTTTATTATTGATCTTGAACATAGATTGGATAAAGGACAAAGTTTTATGATTTGGTAACAAGTGTTTAATTCAAGATGATAGAATGCTTTCTTACTGCTGTTTGCTCTCTGGGTTAGTTCTGGGCTTTAGCAAGTTGCTAGATAAATAAATCAAATGCTCTGGGTTTCCAATCATTTGTTGTAATAAATGAGTTAGGCACAAACCACATCAAAGGTAAGATGACTTATCTCACATCGGGATGCTATAAATTACTAAGTCTATTCTCCACCCAACAGGCACAGTCTCCATCTCCTGTTCTTATTTAGCCTTCTGGAACATCTTCCCTTGCACCCAAACCCCCACCCCGCAGCAACCAGGCCTCTGTTTTAGAGCACAATCTCTTTTTTGTTTTGTACTAAACAACAACAACCTACAAGCTTTATTATTTTTCTTCCCACCGACTCTTTTTGATTAATCTTATTTCTTTCACTACACGGTGTTTTAAAAAAACAATCTGGCTAGAGGAAGAAAAGAGAAATATAATTGAAGACTTCTTTCCGATCTGTATCTTTCATCTGAACAGTTTTAAAGTAGGCTGTAAAAGTTCTCAGCAGGCCTGGTAGGGGAAACGCTTCTGCTTGGTTTTCCTTCTCAGCTGTGGCAACCTTTCTGCTGTTTTTCTTCTTGACAATACTTGTGTATTTTATTCTTGGCCATAGAAGACCTTGGTTTAATTAAAATTTGTTTTGTTTCCAAATCCTATCAAAGGGCTCTTCTTTGAATCCTAGGAGATGAGGGTATGTGGGGACAAGCAGTTCGCCAATGAAACTTGGTGAGTGCTTTGTTGTCTTCTTAATCAGCAGCCCCGTGGCCATCACATGTCATAGGACACTATATTTTGGTGGCATGTACACATGATCCTGCCATGGGTATTGCTTTTGAGGAATATGTAGGATAGCAGGTATTCATTTTGAAATAAAAACAGAAAAACATACTCTTGAGGCACAATGAAGGGTGGTTCTGGCAGAAGATGGGATATTCTTACTAAGTATCAGAAAAGCCAAAGAAAATGAATATGAGGACTTGTTGAACTAAAAGGGGAGCGAGCTGCACACTGAGCAAGTGGGCCTCACAATATGGATTGAAATCTGTGGGATAGTAAGCTTGTGGGCTGAGGTTTCTGAAATAGTTTCTGTTCAGCATCAGATCCTCCAAAAAGCAGAGCATGAGACAAGAACTAGTGGAGGTTGTTAATTTTGGGAACTGACCCTAGGGAATTGGAGCCTGGGGCTTGGAAAAGTGGAACAGAAGGAAGTAGAGCCATACTAAAGGCGTGTGATTAAACTGGTTACTGCTGGGGGCAACCTGAACTCAACTGTATTAGGACCTTGTAGGAATCTGATAGAAGTGTCTCATGATTGTTCACTGAGAGGCGGAAGACAGACTCATTTGCCCACCTGCCTATCCAGTGCCTGGTCTGCACCAGCTAATGGTTTTCCCAGGCCAGGTTTTGTCAAGGTCTTAGACCAGCAGTATGGGAATCACCTGGGAACCTTTTCACAATGCAGATTCTTGGGTGTCACCCCAGGCCTGCAAATCAAAGCCCTAAGGCGGGGGTGGGGACAGCACTCTGCTTTCACCTCCAGGTGACTCTGCTGCACCTCTTGGGTCTCCACCTTTAACGTCCATCCAATCATCTGCAGAGCTTGTGAAGCCACAGATTGCTGACCCTGCCTTGGAGTTTCTGATTCAGTAGGGCTGACCTAGGGCTGGAGATGTGCATTTCTGGCAAGTTCTAAAGTGATGCTGAGGCTGTTAGTCCAGGGGTCACACTTTAAGAACCGCTTCCTTATGAAAGTGAACTCCTGTGTTTTCGTTTCTTTTGGCAGCCGCTGGCAAGCATCTCACATTGCAAAGCCCTGCCAGAAGGGGCGTTGTCAAAGATTCCTTGTCCACAGTTGGTTGCTGCAGAAATGACCTCAGAATAAAAGGTGAGACATGAAAATATGAGTCAGGGCAAAAAAGATGTCTGGCTTTTTTTTTTTTTAAATGAAAATAATTTGTGGTACGTTGTATTTGGAAGGAAAATGGCATTTGACCTAGTTATCCATAGATCCTGGGCAAATTTACATGAGTAACTTGTGTTTTAAACAAGATATTGCTTGCTTCTTGACATGTTTTATTGTGTTTCAAATGGTCTTTCTGGTGCTGTGTGAAGATTTGTGTATCTACCTCTACAGCTAGAGTAAGTGCCTGTATAACTTGTTACATAATGGCAGGGGCTACCATAATATTCATTAGATCACTCCCCATTGCTGGCTAATGCTATGGATTCTGAGAAGGTCCCTAAGGTGAATTAGTCCAGAGCAATATTACAGGCCCTGGTGCAGTTGACATCTAACTTAAATTAATGGTCTTAAAGTTCTGAGAGCTAGTTCTAGTACCCCTTCTACCTGCTGCAAGCGGCTTCCCAACTTTATTGTGCAGAAAAACTTCATCTGGAATACTTGTTAAAGCAAATTTTCAACCTGCCTCCATTCCTTGCAATTTTCATTTAGCAGGTTTGTGTTGGTATCCAGAAATCCACATTTTCTAACAAGGTTCCTAGGAAACGTTGGTTCGGGTACTCTAAGAATCACTTTTTGAGAAATACTATCTTAGAGCTCCTGGCACTTGAATTTAGACTGAGTTTGGGGTATAACATTATACTTTCTGGTGTTTATATCAGAATCTGGAAGAAACCTTTATTTATTTTTTTCTTTCCTTGTTTTGTTTTTCAATAAAAGAATTCAGGAGACCAAAACAAAAATGAACTTTTTATCATTAATATATTTATAAGCCAATAAGAAAAAGATTAACACCTCCTTAGAAAAATGGACAAAGGATATGAGCTAGTAATTTATATAAGCAAAGTAATTCATAGAAAGGTAAATTTAGAGCCAATAAAATAGGAAATTCGTTTAACTTCTCTAGAAATAAAGAACGAAATAGCATTGAAATATTGAAATGCCATTTTTTTTTTTTTGAGACAAAGTCTCACTCTGTTGCCCAGACTGGAGTGCAGTGGCACAATATTGGCTCACTGCAACCTCTGCCTCCTGGGTACAAGCGATTTATGGCTAATTTTTGTATTTTTAGTAGAGATGGGGTTTCACCATGTTGACCAGGCTGGCCTCGAACTTCTGACCTCGAGTGATCCACCTGCTTCGGCCTCCCAAAGTGCATGAGCCACTGCGCTTGGCCGTGAAATGCCATTTTTAATCTTTCAAGTTTACAAAGGTAAATATTTGACTACCTTCTTAGCATAGGGGGGTAGAAAAAAGGAATTCTGTGAGTGTGAATTAGTGCAACCTTTCTTGACAGCAATTCAGCACTGTATATCAGAAACCATTAAAATGTACACCCCATTCAACTAAGATATTCTGCTTATAGGAGTGTGTTACAAAGAAAACATCAGAAATTCATTAACAGATTTATTTGCATAAACAAGATTGCAGTGTTATGCATAATAGTGAAAAACTGAAAATACATTAAAGGTCCAACATCAAGAGGAGCTGGTTAATTGAATAATGGGATATCCATATATAATTTACTTTAGAAAATGTTTATGATCTATTATTTTAAAAAAGCAGGTTACAATATACTTGTGAAGTATTATCTTTTTTTTTTTTTTTTTTTGAGATGGAGTTTTGCTCTTGTTGCCCAGGCTGGTGTGTAATGGCGCAATCTCAGCTCACCACAACCTCCGCCTCCCAGGTTCAAGCAATTCTCCTGCCTCAGCCTCCCTCGTAGCTGGGAATACAGGCATGAGCCACCATGTCCAGCTAATTTTGTATTTTTAGTAGAGACAGGGTTTCTCATGTTGGTCAGCCTGGTCTTGAACAGCCGACCTCAGGTGGTCTGCCCACCTCAGCCTCCCAACATGCTGGGATTACAGGTGTGAGCCACTGTGCCCAGCTGAAGTATTATTTTAATTATGAAAATATCCCCAATTATGATAGTGTGTGTCTCTGGGTAGAGAGGATTATGGGTGATTTAAATTTCCTTCATTGATTTTTTTTTTTGAGACAGAGTCTCACTTTGTCGCCCAGGCTGGAGTGCAGTGGTGTGATCTCGGCTCACTGCAAGCTCCACCTCCCGGATTCACGCCATTCTCCTGCCTCAGCCTCCGAGTAGCTGGGACGACAGGTGCCCTCCACCATGCCTGGCTAATTTTTTTGTGTTTTTAGTAGAGACAGGGTTTCCCCGATTTAGCCAGGATGGTCTCGATCTCCTGACCTTGTGATCCGCACACCCTGGCCTCCCAAAGTGCTGGGATTACAGGCATTAGCCACCGCGCCCAGCCCTTCATTGAGCTTTTATGTCTATTTTATTTTTCCAAAGTCTCTTTCTAATAACTAAAGGTGAATGTAAAGTGGAAAAGTGATGCTTTTTCAGTCACACACTGTTTTCAGTAACGTATTTCTATCCAAATTGCTTTTTTTTTTGTTTTTCTTCCCTTGTGTAAGTGTTCTTTTTTGGTGACCTCAACCAGTTTCAGCTTTAGACACCATCTCTACAGAGGTCACTCCTCAGATCACGTCTGCAATACAGACCCCTCCTCTGGTCTCTAGACCCGTACATCTGACTAATCGGCTTGATTTTCTACTCAAACAATTAATAAAAGCCTCACAACTAATATGTTCCTACCTGAGTTGGAAGTTCCTCCTTCCCTAGACCTCCTCATACCAGTAGATGGCATATGCCTTCTTCCAGGTGCTCAGCCTACAATTTTGGAGGACCTATGAGTCCTTTATTTATTTTCCTTACCTCGTTGGTGCTGCCAGTGAGTTATATTGCCTTTAACTTTAAAATATATCTAGAATCTCACTGTTTTCACCAACTGCACTGTTATCACCCTGGAGCCAAACACGGTCTTGCCCTGGCTGGGTCACTTTCCTAGCCGCCTTCTTGGTCTCCGTGCTGCTTCCTTTGCCCCTCAGCACTCTGCTTTCAGCACAGCCACCAGGGGATCGCATTCAGACCTAAGACATACCTCTGCTGGAATCTGTGCCTAATTTTAGCTGCGGTAAAAGCCAAGGTCCTTATGATGGCTTGGAAGGCCTGACATGAAATGGCCACTGCCTCTCACCCCAGTTGACCTCACTTTCTATTGCTCTCTCCCTGGTTCACCCCGACCAGGTCACACTGGCCTCTTTCCTGGTTCTTGACCAGCCGGGCACGTTGCTCCTCAGGGCCTTTGCACTCGCTGTGCCCCCTGCCTTCGAAGTGTTTGCTCCAGGTCCCTGGCCAGCCAGCCTCCCCTGGCTACTATATTTAAAATGCTAAGTCTTCTCCTGCTGTTCCTTCACATGTTTTACCTTTCTCAAGCACTTATTTATATTTCAGTGATTTTCTTCTATCTCCTTTCCCTTACTCCTGGATGCAAATTCCATGAGAACATGGATTTTTTTTTATCTGTTTTATTTTCTCTTATATCCCCAGGGCCTGCAAGAGTGTCTGGCTAATTTCTTCTTCTTATCTGACACCCAGGTAATAATACTAATAATAACAATTTTAAAAACCCCAAAAACTCCAAATTCCTCCCTCCCAGAAAAAAAAAAAATCACACCTTTTTGGATGATAATATTATTTGTGTTACAAAATATATTAGTTTTTATTATTAAAACACACCATACTCACAAGTGACATACTATATATTTATCACATGTAGCTTGTGAAATTTTCCGTGGGGTGGTGTGATTGCTGACATGCATCTATCCAAAGCAGAGAAGCAACTGCTCATTCATTTTGCTTTTCACTAATAGTATCCTCCATAAAAGTGAGGAGCCATGATTCGATTCCTTTGACCTTCAGGTTTTAACAAGGGGTATCAGGTATTGTTGTGGTGGAAGAGTTAATGTTTGGAAAAATAAAATCGTATTAATTCAAAATAGGAAAAGCATCAGTCATTAACTAGATTTGGAAGTATCTCTTAATATGTTTTTGGGAATTCAAATTTCAGGGTTATTTAGGACACTGATTCTGAAATGGCTTATCTGCAAAGCAGGCTGGCCTCTGCATTTCTTGCTTCATTATGGAAACTTCTCTTTCATATCATAAGGAAAGGATGTGTGCACTTTGATCTTCCTTCCCACGGTCGTTCATTCAGGGCTCCTTGAAGTGAGCATCCGCGCCTGCGGATCTGTGATACCTGACCCAAAGGCCAGCGGGGCTGAATATGTGACTGACAGATTTGAGCACAAAATACAGCTATTGTCATACAGTGTTTCATCAGTGGGGACAGGTTTGGACATTCTCTTTTGTATTTGTTTCCCTTGGTTTAGTTTTTGTCTCATGTGAAAGCGTGAAGGAGTTTAAGTATTTTGAGTTCTCAATCTGAAAAATACCGATTGCTCTATTCACTAAATGGGTGTGATGGTTAATTTTAAGTGTTAATTATTAATATTGTTAATATTTGGTCAAACATTATTCTGGGTGTTTCTGTGAGGACACGTGTTTTGGGATGAGATTGCCATTTAAATCAGTAGACTGAATAAAGGAGATTGCCCTTCCATATTTGGGCAGGTCTCATCCAATCAGTTGAAGGCCCAAGTAGAACAAAAAGGCTGACCATCCCTCAAGTAGGGGAGAATTCTTCCTGCCTGGTGGCCTTTGAACTGAAACATCAGCTTTTTTTTCTGCTGACCTCAGATTCCAACAGAAATGTAAGTTCTTATTGGGTCTTGAGCCTGCCACCTTCTGACTGGAACTATACCACTGGCTCTTCCGGGCCTGCAGCTTGCCAGCTCACCCCATGGATCTTGGGACTTGTCAGACTCCATAATCACATGAGCCAATTTCTTAAAATAAACCTGTTTTTAATATATACATCCTATTGGCTCTGTTTCCCTGGAGAACCCTGATACAAAGATCAATCAGAATTTCTGGTATGCTTTAGGGTAGAAGTAAAATATTTCCTCTTGGGTAAAGTATCAGTGATGATGGTGACACTTGGCCCACAGACCCTTCTCCTCGGATATTTCAGCAGACATCGTCTGTGCCTCATCTATCCCTCCTTGGTACCACCGGGAGGCTTTCTCTGGCAGTGGGAGTGTTCTTGGCCTACCTAGGCGGGCTAGATAGAGTGCCAGAGTATTAACACGCACAGCTGTAGCCTTCAACCCACAGCAGATAGGAGCCAATCGGTAAATACCCTGGTTCCCCTCAGGTGGAACAGCCCCGAGGCATGTTCTCTACTGTTTCCCAGAGATTCCCAGCGCGATTGAGCCCTACTTTCCTGAAGTTGCAACTTGATCATCAAAATTTGGTGATTTTTTTTTTTTTTCCTTTTCCCACCTTGCTTCCTGGCGTTCCTTCTGGTTCTTCTTGGGGTAGCCATTGAAAAAACTTGGCATTCAAATTCTTGCCTCAGGCCTGTCTGCTTCTGAGGGAACCCAACGTAAGGTGGGCATCTCAACTTTAAAAGCAGATGACAGAGATCTTTAAGAATAGTCACAAACCACAGGACCACATCCATCCTTAATTAATTAAATAGCAACAAATCTTCACAAAATGTCTACCAGGTGCCTCAATTAGAAAGTTAATGCATAATTTTTAAATAAGTCAATTATTTGATTTTGTCACAAAGCAAAAAGGCTCAGGTGGAGGTCACAGAATAATTTTGTTTCATATGCATCTTTGTTTATTTCCTGTCTTTACTAAATAATGACTCGTGACTAATGCAGGTATCTCATCATGGAAAATGACTCTACCTGCAGCTTCATCCAGGAACCATTAGGTTCTAAGTGTTTAAAAGTAAAGTGTTTTGAAAAACCACAGAGGTGTATAAGTAATGGGCTGGTTCCAGTTTAAAGGCTAGAAAATCTTGTTTGTGAATTAAACATCAGATTCCTTTTAATTAAGGAAATTGCTTTTTGAACTTCTGCTTCTTATAAATTTGAAACGAAAAAGCAAGTTATAACCACATATTTTAGAGTGTTTGTTAATTATGTGTTTTTGCAAGTCATTTTAGGATACAAATGACTTTGTTTTTGTTCAAAAGAGGCTTTAAATGGGCGTAATGATGACAATAGTAATGATAGTAGTTAAAATTTATTAAAGGTTTATTCTCTGCCAGGCATTAGGTCATCTGTCTGATGAATATTATTGTTAAACCTTATAACGGTTTGCAAGAACAATTTTCTTTTTAAAATCTCTATTTTACTGATGATGAAATGAAGAAAAAAAACAGAGACACTAAGTGATTTTCCTATTCACACAACTCGTTTCAGAACAGGAATTAGAACTGAGGTCATTTTGATTTCAAAGCCTGTTTATTTCATAACAGAGTGAAGAAAAAGTTTGGTTTTAAACTTCCAGGTCCCTATAAGGTTCTTGTGTTTCCACTAGTATCAGAATTATCCTTCCATACAAAAATTTATTTATTTATTTATTTATTTATTTATTTATTGAGATGATGTCTCACTCTGTTCCAGTTTAGAGTGCAGTGGCACAATCTTGGCTCACTGCAACCTCTGCCTACAGGGTTCAAGTGATTCTCCTGCCTCAGTTTCCTGAGTAGCTGGGAGTACAGGCATGCACCACCACGCCCAGCTAATTTTTTGTATTTTTAGTAGAGACAGCGTTTCACCATGTTGACCAGGGTGGTCTCAATCTCCTGACCTTGTGATCTACCTGCCTCAGCCTCCCAAAGTGCTGGGATTACAGGCATGAGCCACTGCACTCAGCCAGAAATCAATTTATTTTAAAATTTATAATGTGCTGTTGATATTTTTCACATACCATCCCATAAAGACTTATTGTTATTGTGATTCCTCACAACTCCTGATTGTTCCTTATAGCCTGTTCTCTCTGGAGCATAAACATCACCATGCTAATTGACTTGTAGTGAAGTTTAATTGACAAATAGGTGACTTTTAAAAATTGTTCTGGGCCATTTACCAGGTGCACATAAGTCTGTGATAGAGACTCAGTGACTTGATACTGAGTTATGCTTCCTGCAGGTAGCTCTTTATTTACTACTGTAAGGAGATGCTCTTAAACAATTTTGTCTTGTCAATTCTGTTTCCAGAATTCTTTCATGGTTTGTTCCTCATTGTCTTTTGAAGAAAATCTAAACCCCTTAATAGGGTGTTCAGAGACTGATAATCTTACCAAAACCCGGTTTCCTTTTCTTCCTAGACACACGGCTGGATACATTTCCCTGCCTGCTTTAAAATTTGCACTGACCACGTGACTTAGTTCCAGTCAATGGAAGAAAAACGGAAGTGATGTGTGTCATTTTGGAGAGAGGCTTTTAAGAAGGGACTAAGGCCCCTTCACACTATTTTTCTTTTTGTCTGCCAGATACGGAAGACAATGAGGCCTTAAGGCAGGAGTTGCCAAGCAAGCTTTTTCTGAAAAGAACCAGATGGTAAATATTTGCAGTGAATATTGCAGAATTGTCTCTGTCGATACAAATCTTTTTAAATTTTATTCTTTTTTTACAATCTTTAAAAGAATAAAAGTCATTCTTAGCTCACTGAGGTACAAAACCAGGCCATACTTATTTTCTCACCCCTGCCCGGGAGGATGTGGAACCACAAGAGGAAGGAGCCTAGGTTCTTGAATCACCATGTGGAGGAGAGGCACCCGCCAAATTTAGGAAATTTTGCTGGAGACAGTTACAAGAATAAAAAACAAATATTTATTTTGTTTGAGCCATTATGCACATTGGGACTTGTAATCACACCTTTTTCTACTATGACTAAGCTTTTTAGGATTAGGTTTGAGGCTATACTTCCACACTAATTTCTACACTTTTTCTTTTAATGCTTCCTATATATTGGTCAAAATGGAATAGTGTCTATTTCTTCAGCAATACTCTAACTTCTCATTTTCATGAATTTATTTATGTGATTTCCTTCTGGGCATAAAGTTACTTTAGCCTGTTCCTGTTCTTTGAAATTCTTCTCTTTGAGGACCTATAACAAATTTGACTTTCTTGAAAGGACTTCCATGATATTTTCCCCTTGACCTGGCAGAAGTATTTATTTCTTTTTTGGAGTTTCATATTTCCTTTTAACTAACATAAATTAGGATTTTCTGCCAAATTTTAGAGTTGTTTGTGTACAGGCCGTTGTCTCGCCTACCACAGTGTCAGCTTCAAGGGGTCATCTTGGACAATACATCATGTAAGATCTGGCGCTTACATATGCATCTCATATAGGAGACAGAATGCCTAATCCAGTCTCAAGGCAAAAATTGTGTACAGTCAAAATACTCTTAATAATCCCTTAATTAGGCACTAAAGTACATGGCTGAGTTTGGGGGCCATGTGCATGAAAAATATTTTATTTAAAAGACCAGATAATATTCAGGGCAAAGAGACATTAAAATATTGAGGAAAATGAGACCAGTTGCTCTCTCTGTGGCACATATGCTCGCTGAGTGGAATGGCAGGTAGGGTGGTTGGCAGTCTTTGTAAAGGAATTTTTTTCCTTGCTGAACATATACATTTGAATTCACCAAATTTAGATACACACAGTGGCATGCCTTCCATAAATCTGTGAGTTAATCGAATGGTTTAACCATATATTTTCTTCTTATAATAAGCATTTCGGGAAGATGTCATTTCCTTTGCCAACTTCACTTAAGGAGAAAAGAGGCTGCTGGGAATGACCTTGAACTCCTGAGTGATAGCAATGTGCTACCAGGAAACTCCTGGATAAACTTCAAGGGAGAACTTCTCCTGGGCTCTGTGCCGACATCTGCCAGGGAAAACACTGATAAACAGAAAGGGAAAGAAAAAGCCAAGTTCAAGCCACATGTTTCTGTGCTCCTCTTAAGATACAATGGAGATAACATTGAAATTCAAAATGCTGTCTATGTGTTCCTTTGAAAACAGCCTTCCTTTTAAGGTCAGTTAATATTGTTCATGCAGATTTCCATAGCAGTTGCGCAAGATGCTATGAGAGCTGAAAGGGAGCTACCTTGGGGATCAGCAGTTTTGAGCCCCTCATTTTATTTCTTTGATGTGCAAGTTGTAGATGGGAAAGTTTGAGCTTCACTAAATTGATGAGATCATTAGGCACAGAGGATGGCATGCAGGAAGAGCTGAGGATACCTAAGAGCTGGCTTCTGGCCCTCAGGCCATGCTTTTCAAACTAGGTGCAATGATTTTCCTGTTTTTAAGGTCTTAATTCCTAGGAGCTACACTGTTCAATAGAACTTTCTGAGATGGTGAAAATATTCTATGTATGTGTTGTTCGTTATAATAGCCAATAATCACAAGAGCTATGGAGCATTGGAAATGTGGCTTGTGTACATGGAGATGTCCATTGGATTTTGAGGACTTAATATAAAAAATGTAAAATATCTCATTAATAATTATTTTTGTATGATTATATGTTGAAATAATGTTTTGGCCATGTTGGATTATATATAGCATATTAAGATTTCTTCTTTTTCTGATGTGGCCTCTAGGAAACTTAAAATAGCTCATGTGAGTTACATCTCTCTGGACAGCACTGCTGGAGACAGTGTTGCCATTGATTGTAACAGAGTGAAACAGTTTTACTTTTCCTTCTCTTCTAAATTCCTCAGAACCTAATGCCAACAGTGGAACAATCCAGAATACTTTTGAATCTCAAAATAAATAATAAGACTTTGGGAAATATGGGCTTATATTTGGGCTCACTTAAGGTATAGTGACATGTGTGATACTACATCTTTGTCCTGTAATATCCAGTCATGACTAAGCTCCAAAGAGGTTAAATAATGTTCACAGAGCCATTCAACATGATTTATCCACACCTGAGGTTTTACCATGTATCTTTGTTACTGCTTCTGAGATATGCATGTGTTACTTCTCCAACTGACATTTGTACTTGCATTTAATTTAGGAAATATTAATAGAACAATTTTTTTTCTTTAACTTGCATTAAAGTACATATTTTATTATGTTAGGAAACCACTTATATGTGTTGACAGATGTAGTGAGTACAAACATCGAAATATTGCTCTTCTGTGATACAAGTATTTCTTAGGTATGGATTCTTTGAGGCTATTGATTTTTGGCTCCTTAAAAATCTCAGGCATTTAGCCTGGGACATTTGCCTTTTGAAGTGAAAAAAATAAACTAATAAAATTCACAAAAAGAAGTTACTGTAAATGTATAGGTTTTAAAAAGTGAAAAACAGGTACAGTTTAGGATAATCTGAGTTTAACAGGAGATCTAATTAAAGATATTTTGGATCAAGTTACCCTGAAAATTTTCTCCATTTCCCACATCCCACTGAGAGTTGGATGGAAAGTCATTCTAATGAATGAGGAACAGAATGCGTCTCCAGTTTTCTCTTCAGGTTTTTCCAAGATATTTAGGTAAATTATCATTTTTTGTTTTGTTTTTCGAAGAATCTCCTTTCCTGACAACCTCCCCAGCAGAAGCAGTCTCCCAGGATCACAAGAGATTGTCTGAATGTTGCACATAAAAATCCAAATTCTTGGATCATTTTGTGGATATAGAAAGTGTTCCAGGAAGAGCCTAATTGGCTGTTTTACTCATTATTCCTGGAGAGGAATAGCAGAACTAAGGCTGCCTTGAGAGCTTATTGTGTGTAAATAGTGAGATGAGAGAGCTTATGATACTAGTAGTTGATATTTGTAAGGCATCTTACTCAAACCTTTCATGACATTTTTTCTTTTCACAATTAGCAAAAGATGGTAGAGTTAATAGTACTGGGCTAGAGGAAAGTAAATTCACATGATGTCATAAAATTAGGGTCTGGCATGTAGTAAACAGTAATAGATGCTAGTTTTAGTCTTTCCTTCTCTCCCCACTTGTTGGAGATATGCAGTGTTCAGTCCGTTTGTTGTGACACAAAATCTGTGCCTCATCTTTCACCACGGAATGTGGTTCTTCATATTTTAAAGATATTTTTGCCTTAACATGCTGCAATGCTCTTGCAAGCTTCAAGAATCCCTGTTGGGGAAATGAAAGTGTAGCTTAGCACCAGTAAGTTATAATGAAACAAGGGTAGTCTTAAATAGCAAAATGTCAATATTTTCTTGCTAGAAAAGTATACCTATGTAGGATTACTCTGACTTGTGAATGTGGTATAATTATACAAGACTAAGATTCTTTTGGCCACAACCTATTCAGAGTGGTATACTGGATGGTCCCACTAATGGGGTGATATGGTTTGGCTCTGTGTCCCCACCCAAATCTCATCTTGAATTGTACTCCCATAGTTCCCATGTGTTGTGGGAGGGACCCAGTGGGAGATAATTGAATCATGGGGTGGTTTCTCCCATACTGTTCTCGTGGAAGTGCATAATTATTACGAGATCTGGTGGTTTGATAAGGCAGAAGCTGCCAAGGCTATACCTTGGCCCCTTTTAGTCATGGCTAAAAGGCTGGGATGTCTTTTAGTCATGGCTGGAGTGGCTGGATGCAGGGTACCAAATCCCTAGACTGCACACAGCACAGGGACCCTGGGCTCAGCCCATGAAACCATTTTCTCCTAGGCTTCCAGGCCTGTGAGAGGAGGGACTGCTGTGAAGACCTCTCACCTGCCCTGGAGACATTTTACCCCATTGTCTTGGGGATTAACATTTGACTCCTCATTACTTATGCAAATTTTTTCAGCCAGCTTGAATTTCTCCTCAGAAAATGGGATTTTCTTTTCTATCACATTGTCAGGCTGCAAATTTTCTGAACTTTTATGCTCTGCTTCCCTTATAAAACTGAATGCCTTTAATAGCACCCAAGTCACCTCTTAGATGCTTTGCTGCTTAGAAATTTCTTCTGCCAGATATCCTAAATCATCTCTCTCAAATTCAAACTTCTACAAATCACTAGGGCAGGGGCAAAATGCCACCTGTCTCTTTGCTATAACACCTTTGCTCCAGTTCCCAACAAGTTCCTCATCTTCATCTGAGACCACCTCAGCCTGGACCTTATTGTCCACATCGCTCTCAGGCTTTTGGTCAAAGCCATTTGTGGTGGTTAATACTGAGTGTCAACATGGTTGGATTAAAGGATACAAAGTATTGATCCTGGGTATGCCTGTGAGGGTGTTGCTAAAGGAGATTAATATTTCAGTCAGTGGGACTGGGAAAGGCAGACCTACCCTTAATCTGGGTGGGCACAATCTAGTCAGCTGCCAGTGCAGCTAGAATATAAGTAGTCAGAAAAATGTGAAAAGAGAGACTGGCTTAGCCTCCCAGCCTATGTCTTTCTCTCATCCTGGATGCCTCTCATTCTGTCTCTTGCCTGCTGCAATGTAAGACTTGCCTTTTGTCTTCTGCTTTTGAAATGAGTTTAGATGAAGTCTAAGAAGGCACACATGTACATACCCCTCATATGATTCAGACAAACTATGGGCATTTCGTAAAATCATGACAGGTGCCATTAAAAATAGAAAGTGCTCTTACTGTATTCATAGACCTTAAAGCAATGCCTTTCCTTTCTACTTTATTTGAATTGCACGATACATTACTTTTGATTACTTAGAGAATTTTTGTTGTTAAAAGAACTAAATGCTCTTAAAATTTTAGGGACATATCTAAATTTTTTCCTATTAAAAAAATAGGTGAAGAAGGGGGCTTATTTTTTCCTCAGGGTTGCTTCCTGTTGATGTGAAATCTTCAGTGTTAGTCATCTTTGATCCTGCCTCCTTAATGTTGAGCTGGTCATGGAGTTTCTGAACTTTTCCTTGGGCTAATATGAGTGTCATTCAGTCACGACTGTGTGATATGCATATTTCATCAAGGGGAACAGGCCACCAGTTAATTAGGTGTCCCTTTCTACCTGCTGTGAAATCCAGAGACCAGGTTTCTTGCTTCTTTGAAGTGTTCTGTCTCCCCAGTTTGGCGAAGGGGAGATAAATGAAGGCTAAATATTGCTTGCTTATACACAGGTTTACTCTGAAATACTTTTTCATGAAATGGCTGTGTTTCCACAACTGTATATCACAGTGGAGCAGCTTCATATTTTAAATCTGTTTTAAGTATTTTCAGTTTTCTTCCATTTCTCAATCAAGAATTATTATTTGTCAAGTACAAGAGTGAAGCTGCCCAGTCCCCAAATCATTTTAGAAAGAATAACAGGAAATCACATTTCTCAAGTACTGGACATGCAGGGAAGGGCAACTTTACCTGAGAGAAGAGAGTGGGAGAAGAGCAAATGCAATATTCACTTGGAGGAAAAAAAAAAAAAAAAAAAAAAAAAAGTAAAAAAACTACTCTGTAACTGAGGAACTCTCCAAATTAAGATATAGCTTTAAGCAAGATGAAACGAAACAGAGTTGTACTGTGGCTCTTTCAACATTTGGTTCAGAAATGTCCAAATATTTTCATTTTAAAAAATGTTTGTTTATTTTTTACTTTACTACATTTAATTGTAGAGTTTTGTTACTGCAAAGTGGATTTGGAGGTATTTTTTGTCTGGAATGGTTAAAAAATTGTTGAGGCTAAGAAACATGCCTTAGTAAGTGGATGACATTTAAAAATTTAGAAACTCTACCCCCGTTTTTTTCCACTGGTAAGTTAATGCTGTGATATCTTGGATTTAGTTGAAGGCGGAATACAGTATGAAAGCCTAACAGAATTACCTTGACTTTGAAAGTCCACTTTCTAAGGGGAAAATGAAATCCCTTGGGGCTTGGTTTGCTCGCCAAGTCAGCTAGTATAAAGCAGTTGGTGACTACACATCTTAGCTTGATAATGCACTTAGAGAGATCAATAAACCTGACTGAGAAATACAACTCTTTCCCACCCTGTGTCTCCCTTGGCCAAATAAATAAGTAAAATAAAAATTGGTCTTTTGGCAACCTAGATGCAAACAGTTCTTTAAGTTGTTTCATTAATTTATTTTAAAAGGTAGGATGCTGACATAAGGTGACAGTATAATTCTCCTCTAGCATTTTTTTTTCATACTTGTAAGAAATGTATAAGACTTTCCTTTGAGGATGTTAGTACAATATTTAATAGTGAGATGGAGCATGGATATTTTGTCTTTCACCATTTTTCTCCTTTTGAAAATTTGGAGATCTTTTTCTTCTCAAAATAAGGCTCTTTCCTTACCCACTGTAGTCTTGCTGATTCCATTTGCTGGTCAGAATAGTGATGATCATTATATCAAATCGTAGCAGCTAAGTTTTGTTAAGTGCTTACTATGGGCCAACCCTGTGCGAAATGATTTGCATAGATTATCTCTTTAAACCAGATAGTAATTCTACTAGATAGGTACTGTTGTTATCCACATGGTAAGGTGGAAGAATCCCATCTAGGTTCATAGCAGTTAAATAAGGCGACCAATATTGTACAGGACAAACTGGACTCAAATTGGACTTGAATCCATGCAGGTAGACTCTAGAGGCAGTGGTCTTACCTACTGCAGTATCCCAGAGCTTTGAATTAGTGCAGTAGATAATCGTAATGACTTTTGCTCCATTGCATTTGAGCACAATAACTAGGATGAGGATGAGTGGGCTTTTGCCAGCTCTAGGACCAGCATTAATGAGCGGATAATGGTGACTGGTAATGAGTACAAAGCCAGGCTTAGCAACGCTGGCTTCTGCTTACTTCGCAATTACTGTGCTTGTTTGAAAATTACAGGCGAAAGTGCTTGGAAATAACTGCTCTCTGTTGCAGGCAAAATTCCCCTCCCATCTTGTTTATAGCATTAATTAGCTTAGGAGGCCCTTTGTGGCTATAGAACAGGGGATAAAATTCAGCCCAATCTCATCCCCAAGTGAATCAGTTAAATCTCAATTATAACACTGCCGGACTTTTAAGAGTATTTGAGGTAAAACTTTGAAGAGAAAATCACTGTGGCTATTCAGAGGCACACAGTAATTTTCTATTTGTGTTCTTATTTTATCACCATCATCATCGTCACCCCATCATAATCATCAGCATCTTTACCATCACCATCATTATGTCTACATAATGTTCTATGAGAAAGTTGACTTCATAAGTGCAACAGGGGCATAATGCATGGCACATAGTAGCTACTCAATAAATACTTATTGAATAAATGTGGAGTAAATGAAGGAGGTTGTTGAGCACTTCTTGTGTGATAAGCAGTGCACTAAGTGCTATGCATTGAAGATCACATTTAATCATTATCATCATCCTGTGGATACGTCCTGTTGTTATTCTCATTTGTAAAATGAGGAAACTGAGGTACAGAGAAATTAAGCAACTTGCTCAAGTTGACTCAGTGAGTGAGTGGGAGAATTTGGACTTACTCTCAGTCCCATTTGAATCCAGAGCCCATGATGCTGTACTATCCAGTATTGTCACTACGCCAATCATTTTTCCTTCTCTTATAATTCTTCTAGAAATGGAAGCTTACACTTAGTTGGCTTGGTATCATGAGGAAAAGTGGGGGCCCAGCAGTACTAGTACTAGAGGTGGATGAAATCAGTGCTACCTCTGTGTTTTAAAAGCCTTTAAAATTTCTACTCAGAGAGTGATCTGCCTTGATAAATACTTGGTTATAGCTTAAAGTCTTCCTCTTGGGCATAATTCCAATGCTCTTTCTTAGAAATTTTCCTGCTAATGGAAATGAGCAATGGTGAACTCTTCTGAGAAGATTTCTACATGCAGAACATCTTCAGAATAGGAAGTCCCCGATATATAGACAGTAAACTATGTCTCTTAAGTAATGTAGATTAAAAACGCTGCCACACTGCTTGAAGACACTATAAACAAATCCCACTGCAATCCTTTCAGGCAGGTTCTTCATTATAGAACATTCACAGGCATCTGTATTTAATCTTCACCTTTAAACTCTTTGGGCTCATGTATATCTAAGATCTGATTTTGGAAAAGTAGCCAAGCTGCTTTCTCTCACCTAATTGAAAAGAATTTGTAGGTAATGAGAAAGTGCTTTTATTCAATCATCATTGTTGCTAATCCAGTTAGCTAGGGAACTCTCACTTCCTCAGCACACTGCTACAATTTATATCCTTTGCATTTAGGTTTTACAGGGACCTTATTAGTTGCCTAAACTTTTTACGGTATGGAAATTGTACAAGAGTCTCTGAAGTTGTAAGAGGAACTGAAAACATATGGTTTGAGCATCAGGTGTTTTCCTGAGGTGCGTGCACAAGCTCTCTTTTCCGATATGTTTATTTGCTGTATTCCCACACATGTATAATTCTAAGGGCAGAAATTTTCTGCCTCATTTAAAGTGTGTTTCCTTAGATTAACAGAAAAAGAAAATGATCTATTGTGAAGGAGAGAAAATGACATCCTGAATCTGAGGTAGGAGCCTGTGGTTATCTTTGATCAATAGTGCATAAAGGAAGAACAAAATGTTTTGCTTTGTTCTTCAGTTGTAGTTAATATTTTCAGTGGAAAATAGCTAATATTTAATCATCCATCTGGAATCTCTTAGCTGACTCTGAATTTTGTAATTTTCCAAATGCCATGTCTCATTGACAGTGTCATTTTCCTTCACCAAGATACTGGAAATTATAAATAAATATTTTTTGTGGTTGTGGTTTAATATCTCTCTCCCAACCTTTGCCAGATTTGGAAGTTCCAGGTGGAAGAGCTCCTGTGTTGCTCACCACTGTGCTCCCAAGTGGTTGGCCTTGGGTCTGGCACTTAGTAGATGCCTGAGGTTGGATTCCCTAAAATCTGAGTCTGAAGTGTAGATTCTTGTGCACACGGGTTTTGAGTGCCCCCTGGAGTGAGGGAAGGAGTGACACAAGGCCTCCGCTCCAGATGACCTTCAGCCTGATGCCATGGTGAGCTCATTACACCACAGTCAGTTTCATCTTTTCTGTATCCTCCTGTTTTCCTTTGGTCTTGGGCTTCCCTCATTCCATCAGGAAAGAGATTTGCATAACCTTCATGGCAAGGCAGCACCTTTTTTGCTGAAGGCAATTCTTTAATACTTTGACAGTGGCTCTGGAGACAAAAGTGTAACTCTGCTAGACATCACTACTTCATCTTTCTGCTTTACTACTGGCTACCTGCTGATTGTTCATGACTTCTGTGGCTGTGTTTTTATCTAGATGCTTCTTTTCTTCTGTTCTTATTTATTCTCCACCACTGACCAAGTTACCTTCTCTTAACTGCACCTCATCTCCTTAAACTGTAACTTTTGCTTTATTGCTTCTTGCTACTGCCTTTGTAATTTTCCTAGCAACACACGTTTCATTTCTTCAAGAGAGATAAAATCTATTTGGGTTGACCAGTTGCTACCCAAGGGAGTGGTCACTGTTTATTAATTTAATTCATTTACTCATTCACCAATTTGACATAGGCTTATTGCATACCTACAGTGAATCAGGCACCATGCTAAGTGCTAGGACTACAATGATGAACAAAACCACATGCGCTCCTTGCCTTTATGGAGTGTAGAGTTGAGGAGGCAGAATTCTAATGCCTGGACCTATACCTTGAAGATGACTGTGGGCCTGGCTCACAAACTTCAACATCTCAGGCCTCAGCAAATAGCTTGCATGGTCTTTCTGGAATGCTCTGTTCTGAGATATTCTGTCTTGATTTTGATATTTGCCTCATCCTTGTCCCCTTCCCTCTGGTGTGTGTGATTCCAAGCATCTTGCTCACTCCTGCCATATCCTCATTCCAGGAAGGGTAGATGCTGTGGGTCTGCAACTGCTTCATTTTTGATGCGGAGGTTATGTCACAAAGTCCGGTAAACCTCTTTGAAGGGTTGAAAACAAGACTATCAATAACTATTGTAAACGCACTTTTAGTCACTACAGGGATATAATTAGTTTGTGTAGTTCAGGGTCTCAGTAATAGAGTTTTTCATATATCATATAGTTAAAATCAACAAGGACTTACTATTAAAAGATCATTATATACTGACAGTGTGAAGTATGAATTATGTTAGTAATTGATTCTAGAACAGTTGTGTGGTTCTTTATATGTGTGTTTTCTTAAATAGTGGGGCATTAAAAAATGCCTCTCTATTGATGTAACCTTTGGCTATCTTATCACCAGCATAAATACACACACACACAGACACACACACAGAGGGAGAGAGAAAGACAGGGGAATCAACTCTCACATCTAGAGATTGACTTTTCAGCCCAGTAAATGGATAGCTTGGTTCTCAGATACCTTATACTAAATATCTTCAGTTATTTGGGCTTTAAGTTCTGTGTCTTTCCACTTTCTTCTCTGGATACTAACATTCCATGTCTTTCTCTGTGATCCTTTTGATAGGGTGGTGGTAGTGCATGGAAGAATATATTACAAATTTTTAATTAGAGAAATATTAGCATTCTCATTAGTATGAGAGGTGATTACATACATGATTAAGGAGATTCTTCATTAATAGTGTGTTGCTCCACAACCATCTGATCTTCGACAAACCTGACAAAAACAAGCAGTAGGGAAAGGATTCCCCATTTAATAAATGGTGCTGGGAAAACTGGCTACGTATGTGCAGGAAATTGAAACTGGACCCCTTTCTTACACCTTATACAAAAATTAACTCAATATGAATTCAATACTTAAATGTAAAACCCCAAACTATAAAAACCCTGGAAAAAAATCTAGATAATACCATTCAGGACATAGACACGGGCAAAGATTTCATGACAAAAATGCCAAAAGCAATTGCAACAAAAACAAAAATTGACAAATGAGATGTAGTTAAACTAAAGAGCCTCTGCACGGCAAAAGAAACTATCATCAGAATGAAAAGACAACCTACAGAATAGGAGAAAATTTTTGCAATCGTTCCATTTGACAAAGGGTTAATATCCAGGGTCCACAGGAACTTAAACAAATGTACAAGAAAAAAACAACCCCATTAAAAAGTAGGCAAAGGACATGAACAGACTCTTCTCAAACTGCATGCTCATGCAGTTTCTCAAAAGAAGATATTTATGTGGTCAATAAACATACAAAAAAGCTCAACATCACTAATCATTAGAGAAATGCAAATCAGAACAACAATGAGATACCATCTCTTGCCAGTCAGAATGGCAATGATTAAAAAGTCATGAAACAACAGATGCTGGCGAGGTTGCAGAGAAAAGGAATACTTTTACCCTGTTAATGGGTGTGTAAATTAGTTCAACCATTGTGGAAGACAGTACGGCAATTCCTCAAAGATCTAGAAGCAGAAATACCATTTGACTCATCAATCCCATTATGGGGTATATATCCAAAGAAATATAAATCATTCTATTATAAAGATACATGCACACATATGTTCATTGCAGCACTATTCACAGTAGTAAAGACATGGAATCAACCCAAATGCTCATCAATGATAGACTGGATAAAGAAAATGTGCTACATGCATACCATGGAATACTATGCAGCCATAAAAAGGAGCAATATTGACATGGATGGAGGTGGAAGCTGTTATCCTCAGCAAACTAATGCAGGAACAGAAAACCAAACACTGCATATTCTCACATAAGTTGGAACTAATGCCAATAATGGCATTATTTTGTATAAAATGTAGGAAACTATTTTTATTTGTGTTTTTTGGTGTTTCAGACAGTCTTCAATTTAGGCTTTAATACTACTAACTTACTGTCATATTTCACAGTGAACTGTGAAAGCTGGACAATTTGATTTAGATTGTCTGTATTAGGTTCAAATGACTACATGGTCATAGAACAACCTTTACTAACTCTCTACTGTCACTTTATTAGTTTTTGTATAATGAGAACAAAAAAGGCTGGAAGCTCATCCTGATGATGCTACAAAAGAGATATTCAATCTTAGACAATTATTTTGGCATTTTTAAGCCTCAGTTTCCCATACATGAATGTGTTTATATAGAGCAGTGGTTTTCAAACTCTATTAGGAATAGCAATTTTTAGGGAAGTTGTTAGCATGCGGTTTCTGGTGATTCTTATCTACCAGGTTTGATTACATACCTTCCTACTAGCATCTGTGCCCATTTAGGTTGCTCCCTCTCTTGAGAGTAAGAATAAATGGCTAGGCCAGAACCATTCCTCCACTTGTCCACTATATTCATATATTTTATTCCCTATTTCCTATTAAAGGGAAGGAATCCAGAAATTATCCCTTAACTCTCATATATCATCATATTTTCCCTTCTAACAGACTCATACACACAACACACAGATATGGTTTTATTTTACCTTAAAACTGATCCTCTAGATTTCACTTCTCCCTCTACTTACCAAACCATTTCTTTCCTTTCTTTTGCTACAGGACACATTAGTCCCAGATGTTTCACCTTAAGTCATTCTCAGTCTGTTTTCCACCATGAGGAGAATTATATTAGAAGTAATCCCATATTTTTTCAGTCCAATAATGGTGAGAATAGTTAACATTTACTGAGCACTTATTCTAGTCCAGATGTTTTCCAAGTGCTCTACCTCTGTTGATTCCTTCAGTGCTCACAGCACTCTTAGGAAGTTGGTCATTTCCTTTGGCCTTTGACTCTTTAAGTCCTCAGGTTAACAGTTTGCTCTTCAAGACCAACTTTAAAATCATTTTGTCAAGTCTCAAAATAAAATACCATTGGAGTTTAGATTCAGAAGCATATGTGTTAAACTGATAAATTTACTTTGGGGACAATGGCATCTCATGGTATGATATGTTCTACCCCTCAAGAACATCTATTAGTCTGTATCTTCCCCCTCTCTTTTTTTTAAAAAAAAAATAGGCTGTATTTTTTAGAGCAGTTTTAGGGTCATAGCAAATTGAGCTGAAGGTTTAGAGAGTTCTCATATACCCGTATCAATTGCTGGATCATATGATACAAATATGTTTAGTTTTGAAAGAAGCTGCCAAACTCTCTTTCAAACTGGCTGCGCTCTTTTGCATTCCCGCCAGCAATGGATAAGAGTTCCTGTTGCCCCATATACTTGTCAGCATTTAGCGTTGTTAGAGTTGTGAATTTTGACCATTCTAAGAAGCCTGTAGTGGCGTATCATCATTGTTTAAATTTGAAATTTCTTATTGGCGTATAATGTTAAACATTTTAAAATATGGTTATTAACATTCTCTTTTTAAACTTACTTTAAATATGGTTATATAGTTCTCTCCATGTGGTTTCTGCATATTTCATTGTAGATTTGGTGGCTGATTTTTTTTTTTCCATAGAAAATTGGAATATATTCACCATACCTTACAACTCTTGCCTTGCCTCCATCAAAAGGTAAAGTCAAATTCTCCTCTCCTTCAATCTGGGTGGGTTTGCAACTCACTTGCAACCGGAAGTGATTCTTCATGACTTCATAGGCTAGGCTTTGTATGACATAAAATACTTTCCCTTTCCATTCAAGGCTAGCCTATGAGGCAGATTTTGCTTTTGTAAAGGTGGAATGCTTTCACTTAAGGCCTTCAGTTGCCGTGTAAGAAGCCTGATTGCAAATTGCCTTGAGGCTGCCATTTTCTGAGGAAGCCCTGCTGCTCCTATTACCTGCTGCTTCAGTTTCAGCCACTATCTGTCCTCAACTTCAAGGGAAGCCCTAAGTGTTTGAGCTGAGGCCTTTCTGAGTGCCTGGCCCTAAGATATTATGAGAGACAACCAAATGATCATTGTTTTTGTAAATCACTAAATATGGGGGTGATTTACTACATAACAACAGATAACTTGAGCAAATTTATTCGTAAAGTTTTAAGCTTTTCTATTGCTGTTGTAATAATTTTTAAAAAATTGTCTCTGTAATCATTCTCAACTTTTGTGACTTTGTCTCATGCAACTTGCACATTTGTATATCATACAGTGTAATGCTACCTCTAAACTGTTTTACATTTGCCAAATTTAAGTTTTCATCTCTCAGCTAATGAACACACAACTTAGGCTATTTTAAATGCTAACCTGCCTCCTTAACAGCTGGTAGTTGAATTTTGCAGTCTGGATATTTTTGGGTCTATGTTTGTGGAAATACTTGACTACATGTTGCATTTTTTTCTTATCAATTTTAAAAAATGACTGGGAAAAGTGGAAAATGAAAATGCTAATACTAGTGATAAGAAGCACAGGTCTTCTAAAATTAGTTACAATTGAGGCAAAAATGAGAATATTCAGACTTGCCAAAAAACTCAAACCAATCTCAACTGAGTACTCATTGCACATATGCAATTGTGTTTAATTGTAATGGAAATGAACAAAAGGGGGCATATATTAACTGTTGGAAAGATAGTACTAAATAATGTATCTAAACAGCGAGTTGTAAATGGGGATTCTATAATTATCTTATGACTTTGGACTTAGTAAAGCTATTATTCTCTTCAGCTCTATTACTAGGTTAAGTTTCATTGAAGATACTACCAAGTAAATATGTTTCTAAATTCCTTTGGAGAGAAGACACTTATCTAAGATAATAATACAATAATGAGAAAACATCTATGTATAAAATGGACCGATAGGCTGGGTGTGGTGGCTCACACCTGTAATTCCAGCACTTTGGGAGGCCAAGGTGGGCAGATCATGAGGTCAGGAGTTCAAGACCAGCCTGACCAATATGGTGAAACCCCATCTCTACTAAAAATACAAAATACAAAAATACAAAATACAAAAATTAGCCGACTGTGATGGCACAGGCCTATAATCCCAGCTACTCAGGAGGCTGAGGCAGGAGAATCGCTTGAACCCAGGAGGTGGAGGTTGCAGTGAGCCAAGATCGTGCCACTACACTCCAGCCTGGGTGACAGAGTGAGACTCCATCTCAAAAAAAAAAAAAAAAAAAAAAAAAAGGACTGATAAATTTTGACCATGAGGTATCATACAGGTGCCATGACTTCTCTTTTAATTCCTGCTGTGAAAGAAAGAATTTAGGAGCCAGAGGAAAAGAACATGTTAGCTTTTAGGGGTTAGTGTGAAAATACACATAAGTGCTTCATTGTATTAGCCTTACTTCCTATCTCATTTACTAAAGAAATAACTTTATTTAATATGTTCGTAAAACTTTTTATGTTATGTTCTATATTCTGTCTTCTCTTTATTATCTATATTCATTGTTTGGCTTTGGTAGTGTCTTTCAGAAACACATTATGCATAAAAGTTGAGATATCTGTGAAGGGAAGGTATTGATTTTGCATATTAATTTTGTAAACAATTTCCATTAAGACACACCTTACTATTTAATGATTTTTAAATAGATTACTTTGGGGTTTCCAGATAGACTGTCATATCATCTGTAAATAATTACAATTTTATTTCTTCCATTTCAATATTTATATTTTTATTTTCAATTACTTATTTAACTGTGTTGGCTAACACTTATAAAATAATGTTTACTGCCAGTGATGATAATAAGCATACTTCTCTTGCCCCTGATTTCAATTTTAGTTTTTCACATTACTTCTTAATTTGAAAGTTGTATTTTGTAAAACCTTATTAAGGAAGTGACCTTGGATTAAAAAATTGAGGAAATTGAGAAATGAAAGCTGAGTTTCAAAGTAAAATAATTGGAGATACATGTTTTACTAATTATTTGTTTGTTTCAGGTTTTCATACTTGACATTTAGAAATCCTTAGACATGTAACAAAGATTAGGGTAGCTGTTTCCACTTCATTTGACTGGTGAAGCCTTCTGGGTAGCATCACATTGTGTTAGAAGGCCACTAGCAGTTATCCATACTTAGAATGGCTGTAAAGATAAAGAAGGAAGAGAAGTATTCAGGTAGGTCAGAATAGGAAAGGAAGGTGAGTTGCTGTTTTCCTTTCATTTTAGCCAGTGCCAAAGATTTGATTGATAATTTAGACCCATGCCTATCCTGAAATAGACAAATTATGAATTATTTTAAAATATCTCTGAAAATTTGTTAGAAGTGGTTACTGTTATACGCCTTGATAAAAAGCAATAAATGAAATTATGCTACTCATTTTCTATTTTTCTCTCTTTTTTTTTTTGAGATGGAGTCTCGCACTATTGCCAGGCTGGAGTGCAGTGGCGTGGTCTCAGCTCATGGCAACCTCTGATTCCCTGGTTCAAGTGATTTTCCTGCCTCAGCCTCCCAAGTAGCTGGGATAACAGGCAAGCACCACCATGCCCAGCTAATTTTTGTAGTTTTAGTAAAGACGGGGTTTTACCATGTTGACCAGGATGGTCTTGATCTCCTGACCTCATGATCCGCCCACCTCAGCCTCCCAAAGTGCTGGGATTACAGGTGTGAGCCACTGCGCCCAGTCTCTGTTTTTCTCTTTAAGACAAGTCTGGGCCGGGTATGGTAGCTCATGTGTGTAATCCCAGCACTTTGGGAAGCTGAGGCACGCATGAGGTCAGGAGTTTCAGACCAGCCTGGGCAACATTGTGAGACCCCATCTCTACTAAAAATACAAAAATTAGCCAGGCATGGTGGCACATGCCTGTAATCCCAGGTACTTGGGTGGCTGAGGCATAAGAATTGTTTCAACCCAGGAGGTGGAGGCTGCCATGAGCCAAGATTGTATCATTGCACTCTAGCCTGGGTGACAGAGTGAGACTCTGTCTCAAAAAACAAACAAACAAACAAACAAAAAAAAACCACATCTGTGGAAGCACAGTCCTAACGGCTGGGAAAGAAGAGTAAATGTGATCAGGATGGGACTGTTAGAGTAGGTAGCTAGGAAGACATGGGTAGGGCAGGAGAGTGCCCCCCAACCAAGAAATGTCAGGCAACCATCAAGTGATGGTCAGGCAGTTGTTAAACTGTCTCTCTGAAATAATAATTGATCACAACTGATGCCAGGGAAAGGCAGTCTCCCAATCAATAGAAAATACTGGAAGCTGGTGATCCACAGCTTCCTGATAAGATCTCAGGAGTTGGGGGAGTGGGCTCAAGCATGCGCACTGAGAGGCAAAATGGCAGAGTTTAACTGGTTTATGACCTTCCTCTAGGAACACTTGACAGGTAAGGGAACAACCCCTCGAATGAACCTGTGCACAACTTCAGTAAACACACTGCATATGTGGTCCCTCCCAAGTGCTGGCAGGCCACTGTGCATGTGGGCAGTGCTCCCCAAAGGAAGAAGCAGGGAAGAAGAGATGCAAACCTCCAGAAGCATGTCAACATGTAAAACCCCAAGTCAAAAGCCAAACAGTACTCTTGATCTCTCAAGTCACCTGCTTGGCCCTCTTCCAAGTGTACTTTAATTTCCTTTTGATCCTGCTCTAAAACTTTTTCATAAACTTTCATTCCTCTCTAAAACTTGCCTTGGCCTCTCACTCTGCCTTCTGCCCCTCAGATGAATTCTTTCCTCTGAGGAGGCAATAACTGAGTTGTTTCAGACCTGTATGGATTAGCTGCTGCTAACATACTTTGGTGCCACATGACTTGAAAACATCCCCTAGTGGTAAGGCACCCCTACAACTCACCTTCTTCGGCTAGATGTGTTCAACCCCCATACATGGTTTTCTTCTCCCCTTTTTCTCTCCTGCTTACTAGCCAACCCCCAGAATGATTCCTCTCAGCTGCAGTTGCTCTGTGTCCGTGCACTGATCTGTCAGCTCACCCTGAAGGGTGGCTTGTTTGGGTGGGAAGGACCTTGTAGTCCACACTGAGTAAACCTCAGACACTAATGGCTCTTTTAGACAGGAGGCTTGTGAGAGTGGCAGGACTAAAGCTGAGATCCTGCAATGTCTGGGTTTTCCTCTGCTTTTTCTACTAAAGTTGGCTCTTTTCCAAAAACCCACACCACCTACTCTCCTGTTTTCCCTGTGTGTACTCTGAAATGACCTTGTGCACCTGCCAGAGCATCAGCTTTGGAGGTAAGTCTGCATCTTTTCTACTTTCACTTTGAATGCCATGTGACTTCTTTCTTTGCCTTAAACATACACTCTCTGTTATTCTTGTGCCCACAGCTCTTGCTGTATTTTTGCAGGAGCAAAGAAACAGGCTCCTTTGCGAATGTCTATTGGTTCATTTCCGGGACAGATACAAATTGGAACCAGAACCCCTGTTCTGCGAGCTCCTCATGACTTACTATATACTTTCCATCCCTGTTATGCTCCAGGGCCAGGTTTTTTGGTGGTTTTTGAAATAGTTTGTCCACCTGCATAGGACCTTACTTGTGCCCTCTTTAAGGACCCTACCTACTCGCTTGTTTTGAGTTAGCACCCTTTTGGGAGGAGGGAAAATTTTTCCTTTGCCACTTTCCAGCCATTATCCCAGGCCCCAAGTCCTTTGGAGGTTTCTCCTTTATGTCAATAGGGTGAATAAATGTTACCCTCTCGAATCCAAGGGTGCTGTTTTTGTAAGTATATGAAGGTTTTCCATGAATATCCCTCTCGCTTCCTCCCACTTCCTCCTATAGCAGAGGAATTGTCGTTGTCTGCTTAGGCATTTGTTCTGCGTGTTAATCCAGGAGGACTAGTAACTCCAAATACAATTTTTTCTCCCTTCCTCTAAATACTTCGATGCTCTTCTCAGTGTACTTAAGGACCTTCAAGGTCATATTAGAAGGGAGGGAAGTATAGCCCTCTTGTGGCACTTGGCTGAAAAACTGATTTCTTGTCTACTTAAAGAACATAGGAAATGGGAATCTGAGGAAAGAGATAATTATTTGTTGCTGCAATGCTTTGAGCAAGAGTCACTATAAGGTCATGGAGACAAGGATATAGGCCAGCTCAAGGCCACAGGCACAAGAGACAAAAAGTGTCTACAGGGGGTGGGTATGGTGGCTCACACCTGTAATCCCAGCACTTTGGGAGGCCAAGGGGGCAGATCACTTGAGCTCAGGAGTTTGAGACCTGTCTGAGCAACATGGCAAAACCCCGCCTCTACAAAAAATACAAAAAAGTAGCCAGGCTTGGTGGCATGTGTCTGTAGTCCCAGCTACTCAGGAGGCTGAGGTGGGAGGATTGCTTGAGCCTGGAAGGTGGGGGTTGCAGTGAACTGAGATCCCACCACTGCACTCCCACCTGTGTGGCAGAGTGAGATCTCATCTTGGAAAAAAAAAAAAAAAAAAAAAAAGGTATCCATAGGACGGAGATAAGGCTGGTCTCAGGATATAAGCACAAAACAGATTACCATGAGAACAGAGATGAAGGCAAGGTTAGGGGTACCTGGTAAGGCCAGTTCATTCCAGAACCCCAAGGATATAGGGGGCCCCCTGTTTGCTCTGGTATTGTGTCTGTTCTTAAGTGGGTAATTGTGATGAGATGAGTCCCCAATTAAGGGTACCTGGTAAGACTGGTTCATTCTGGAACTCTAAGGATAAATGGGGGATGCCCTGTTCAGGAAAGGATAACAGAGAAATAAGAAGGGATACCTTCTTTTCCTTTTTTTTTTTGCTCCTCTGTTCTCTCTTCACAGATAGGGAATCGGATCTTCATACCACAGGACATGCCCCTTGGATGCATCTTCAAAACTTGGAAAAGTGGCCGGGAGCGGTGGCTCACGCCTGTAATCCCAGCACTTTGGGAGGCCGAGACGGGCGGATCACGAGGTCAGGAGATCGAGACCATCCTGGCTAGCACGGTGAAACCCCATCTCTACTAAAAAATACAAAAAACTAGCCGGGTGAGGTGGCAGGCGCCTGTAGTCCCAGCTACTCGGGAGGCTGAGGCAGGAGAATGGCATAAACCTGGGAGGCGGAGCTTGCAGTGAGCTGAGATCCGGCCACTGCACTCCAGCCTGGGCGACAGAGCGAGACTCCGTCTCAAAAAAAAAAAAAAAAAAAAAAAACTTGGAAAAGTTTGATACCTTCAAACCTTAAAATGACAAATTAGGTTTCATTTGTAATACTGTTTGGCTTTAAAATAAACAGGGAGAAAATTGCAAAATTCAGACTTAGAACCCAGTGCCCTTATGCAGGAGGTTCTGAGATTAGCCTCCTCAGTTTTTTATAACCAAGATCAGGACAAGGAGGATAGGGCTAAAGAGAAGGAGAAACGCAGGTACAAGAGACAGGCTCAACTATTAACTGCTTTACAAGGACTCCAGCCCGTTCCAGGTTGCCTTCAGAATACACTTTCTGGTAACTGCCATCCATGTGAGAGGCCAGGCCACTGGAAAGTAGACTGTCCCAATGGGATAAACAGGAAAAAGTCTCACATAACTTACCCCCTATGCCTCAAGCTCAACTGCTGGAAATGGGACTACCCTGAGGATCAAAGGACCCCCAAGATGGAATTTCAGTCCTGGTGGCCTTGAGCTGAAGGGTCTCTCTGCTCCAGGGGGCTTCCAAATCAGACATCATCAACAAGACAAAGCCAAGGGCAACTCTGGAGGCAGCAAGTAAAATGATAAATTTCCCATTTGGGTTGAAGAGTTGCCTACTCTGTGTTAATCTCCTCTGAGCAACTCATCTCCAAATCCTGTCAGGTAATGGGGGCAGATGGCACCCTCTCCTTCCAAAAGAAAAGATTCACACTCCTTTATATTACTTAAGGGACCAATAAGCATTGTTTCGCTTGTCCCTGGTAATGTCTAAGTACCCAACACCTTTTTGAATCAAAAATATGCTTTCCGAAATGGATGCCAGGTTAATATTTACCCAACCTCTAAGTTCATCTTTCTCTCTAATAGCCTTATTTCTCCCAGAAAAGCTACCTAAATCTTTCACAAATTACTTAAACCTGGACAGTTTTACTTCAGGGGTTGAAATAGCCCACACTTATTTGGACAAGCCCTAGCAAAAATCTAAATGAGCAGTCTCTTGAGGGAAGATAACTTCTACTATATGCAGATAACCTTCTTATCTGTTCCCCCTTCACCAGACTTGCACAGCAACATGTTGTGCAAACCATAACTTCCTAACAGAATAAAAAAGACTTTTGTCTAAATGCAAAGATTATAAAGGTAAAAAGATACCTTTTGGTAAAGAAGGTTATCATGAAAAGAGGTTTTATATGAGAAAGAATCTTGTAAAGTAAACACTTGCCATAAAGTAAAATGACTGGTTGTTTAAAAAGAGGGATGTTTAGGACAAGTCAGAAAGTCCAAGTATGTCATAGATGGTCTGTGTAAGTCACAAAGCGATTCATGAAAGGGAATTTATTTAAAAAGTTGTACAATTTTATTAGGCCACTAAATGCTTCATAACCTGCTACTATGACTCTTAACTGTACACCTTGCCTGATTTAAAGCAATTAAATTCTAGGTAAGGCCTAAAGACATCTGGAGTTAGACATGGCCCCAGTTATAATGAAGAGAGTAAGAATCTTATTTCATTTGGACATCTCCACTTGTCTTAAAAACTGAAGGGTCTTCCATATTTGTGGCTAATCAGTTCACCACTGCCTCCCCACTAACTGGACTGGAACTTGTACCACAGGCTATGTATCTCTGGACATGTTCATAAATCCTGGCAATCTTTCTCTTCCAGTTTTAATCTATGGGCATTCCATCTTGCCCAAGGTGAAGAGAGCTATCCAATTAATACCCCTTCTCATAGGACTTGGCATTATAGCCAGTACAAGAACCAGAATTGTTGGAATCACAAAATCCTCCTTGACCTATAGCCAGCTCTCACAGAAAATAGCCAACAACGATGACACCATGGTTAAAACCTTAAAAACTATGCAAAAACAAATTGACTCTTTAGCAGCCACAGTGTTCTAAAATTGCCAATGATTAGATATGTTAATGGCAACATAGGGAGTAATTTTTTTAGCCTTAGATGAAAAATGTTGCTTTAGGGTAAATCAATCAGGAAAAGCTCAAGACAACATCAGACAACTTGTAAAATGAGCCTCCCATTTAAGGGAACAAGCCTCTCAGGGTTAGTTAAATGGGGAAGGAACCTGGAAATGGTTCTCTGTATTCTTTCCTTTTTAGGTCCACTTGTTAGTCTCCTATGTTTGCTCCTTTTTGGTCCATGTCTTCTAAATCTAATAACTCAATTTGTTTCCTTTTGCCTTCAGGCAATCAAGTTCCAGATGATCCTCAGTAAGGCATACTGTCCTGTCAATATGAAGTGTCACCCTTCTACATAGGTCCTAGACTGCCCATCAGAGGGACATGACAGAGGCAAAACCATACCCTTGTCTCTCTTAGACCTAGTGGAATAACACTTTCACCAACCCATGGAGCCACCCTGCCCTGACAGTTAGCAAGAGGCCAAGACCCATAGAACAATCACCACCACCCCTCTGTCAGTAGGAAGCAATTTTAGAAGACTGATCTTCATCCATTTTCCCAAAAAATTGGGCTGTTGGACTCTTGAGTGGGGCAATGTTAGAGTAGGTAGTCAGACATAAGCATAACAGGAGAAGGTCCCATCCCCCACCCCACCAGGACTATCAGGCAACCATCAGGTGATGGTGATGGTCAGGCAGTTGTTGAACTAGCTCTCTAAAGTAATAATTGGTTGCAGCTGGTGCCAGGGAACGGCAGTCTCCCAATACATTAAAAAACACCTGAAGCTGATGATCAGTAGCTTTCTGATAAGATCTCAGGAATTGGGCTAGTGGGCTCAAGCATGCACACTAAGGGGCAAAATGGTGGAGTTTAACTGGTATATGACCTTCCTCTAGGAACACTAGACTGGTAAGGAGAAAATGCCTCAAATTATTATATGAACAACTTCAGTAAACACACTGCACAACTTCAGTAAATACACTTGGGCCCTTCTCAAGTGTTGGCAGGCCATCAAGCACGTGGGAAGCCTGCCCCAAGGGAAGAATCAGTAGTGAAGAGACTCAAAACCCCAGATGCATACCAATGTATAAAACCCCAGGTTAAAGATCAAACTGTGCACTTGAGTCTCTCAAGTCACCTGGTTGGCCCTCTTTCAAGTACACTTTACTTCCTTTTGTTCCTGCTCTAAAGCTTTTTAAATAAACTTTCACCCCTGCTCTAAAACTTGCCTTGGTCTCTCACTCCACCTTATGCCCCTCAGATGAAGTTTTTCCTCTGAGGAGGCAAGAATCAATTTGCTGCAGAGCCTTATGGATTCGCAGCTGCTAAAAGGACAGTTTATCTAGGCTCTTGGTAATTATGTGGTAGGAGGTCTGAGATCCAAAGATTCTGTAATATTGAACTAAGTACTCGACATAAACTTTCAGTAATAATTTAGCATCTTTTGATTATGAGTTTAAAATTGTATAGAGACTAATAAAGAAGCATTATTGAATACACTAAATGTTTAACAACATAAATTCCAGGGAGGTTATGTTTTTCCCGGAACTGCTTCTAATGAGGATATGTTTGAAAATCTGAGGATAAGTATGCAAATAGATGTGTTTGCATTGTCAAGTGTGCATAATGCTAATACCAGGGTGTTATCTTTATCTGTAAAATTAATTGTTTGCAAATGCTAAGCCTATTAACTAAGGCTTATTTATCTCAAATAATAGTAATTTAAAACAATGATGCAAAATTGGCAAACAAATGAAAGATATAAAGGGCTATTTCTTCCTTGAATGAAAATGACTGGCTTTACCAGGTGGAAAGTTAAACATTTTTTTAAGAAAACAATTTTATATAATTTTGAAAGCAAATTTTTACAAGCAAAACAGATATTAGAATGAAGGTCTTGGCAACTGATTTAAAAACTAAAAGAAGGAAGCAATAGAAAGGCCTTATCATGAAAACTAGTTTTAAAATTTAATTTTACATAGGTTTTTTATGAAAGTTATGGAGAGTGAAATATATAATTTAACAACATGAAGCAAAAGTCAATAATCGACTTTGAAATGCACCAGTTTTTCTAAAAAAACCCCAGGAGATTCCAGTCAATCTGAGTCAGCAACAACAAGTTTTAAAAAAAAAAAAAAAAAAAAAAAAAAAAAAAAAAAAAAAAAAAAAAAAAAAAAAAAAAAAAAAAATAAAAAAAAAAAAAAAAAAAAAAAAAAAAAAGAAGTCGCCTCTGTTTTAATCGTACAAGGAAGTAATGTTGAAATGACTGATCTGCTTTTTTTCTGTTTCTGCTTTCTTCAGCTCTTTTCTGCCTATACAGCCAACCTCCTCTGCTCAGCTCAATGGAATAATCACTCTGTAAAACAGAATGAGGTGTTGCTCCATTCTAGAATCACAAATAAAATCCAACTAGATCTTTAAGCTAAATTTGTTGTAATTTTGTCTTTTGACATACATATAACAAATGAAAAAGCATAGTGCTTATTGTCAACAGACTTGGATTTAAGTTCTGAATCTGCCACTAATAAGCTTTCTGACTGGGAAGTTTAATTCACCTGTTTCAACATAAAATGGATCACATCAGTAGTACTTACATTATCAAAGTTTATATAATTTATGGAAAATGTTTAGCAGAGTACACAGTACATAGTACAGTTTTTATTAAAATACAGTGATGCCTACAGCAATGAATGAAAGCCTTGCCCTACTTTAAGTGAGGGTCTTGAGGAACTTACATTTCTCTGAAGGAGGTGAGGCAGATACATAAGTTATCACTGAATCTATTCCCTATTCCTGTGCAGTAGAGGCCAACACCAACACAAATGTGTGCAGTAAGAGAAAGAAAAGCATTTATTGCAGGGTGCCAAGCAAGGACAGCAGGCAGCTAATGCTGAAGACCTGAACACCCTGATAAGCTTACAAGCAAGGGTTTTCAAAGGCAAGGGTGAGGGGATTGATAAAAGGGTGAGGGGAATTTCTGGGACTTCCTTATCCAGTTTTTGGTTCTAGTCTGTCTAAGGTCTACATGAAAGCAGTCAGTGTTTTGCATCTGGTGGGGGACCTTGTTCTTCTGATAAATAACTCAAAGACATATGTCAAGTTGATATCTTTAGTTTCTATAGAAAACAAAATATCTTGTGACTGTTATGTTAGTTGAGTGATTATTGATTAAGCTATTGTTATCTTCTTGTTTAGCGGGTTGTTCATTTACTTCTTTAATTACTGGTTGCAGGGCTAGCTAGGAGAATTTCCTTTGAAAGAACTATTTTTTTTTTCCTTATCTCCATGCAGTGGTGAGAGGAGGGAAGGGAGGAACCTAGTAGGCTCCAAAAAGGTCCTTGCTCCATCTCAAAACAATTATAACTTTTTTCTAATATTTAATAGATTTCAGTGACATTCACAAGTATCAAGCCTCCAAGACTTTGGTTTCAGTGTGCCAATAATTTGTACAAGTGGAAAAGGCTGGATGTACTTCCATGATACTGTACATTTACAATGATTTGTATGACAAAATCTTTGACTATGTCCATTGGTACATTGACGATACTGAGGTTTGGAAGTGAATACTTTCAAATCTTACTTGTATAAAATGATACTCTGTACAAATGCACACATGCGTGTGATGTTCAACAAAGAGTTTGGGGGCTTAGTGAAAGGTGAAACTAAAAAGGAAAGAAAAGTGGGAGACAGTATAGGGTGGTGGAGAAAAATCACTGAGCCCAAAGCCTGAAGACCATAAATGAGCCAAGGAAATTCACTGCCATCTTTTCTATAGTGTCTGTGTTCTGAGTTCTAGACAACTGACTTATAAATATAGTTGGAAGACAAAACTTATTTGCATATTGGAGAAAGCTGGTACTAGAATTATGATAGAATTTTAGGAGTAACCCAACCACTCCAGAAAAATTTCAGGTTTCTGACTGGAATTTTAAAAGTGTGCCAGTGCTTTTCTATTTTTGAGGAGAATAAAAAGAAGCAAGAACGCAGTGTCTATAGCCACAAAGAAAACTCTTCTGAGTAAACTGCCTTATTAAGATAATTTTAGCTCACAAAGGCGTATAAAACAGATCACAGTCCAGCATTTCCTCACAAAAAAAAGAAAACATTCTCCACAATTCCTCTTAGCACATCAGACTTGTTCTTTGGTGCTTTCTGAAATATGAGCAAATATTGCTGTACTCCAGCCATGCTAAATTTATTGTGGTTTCTCAACCATGCCATGCTGTTTCTGATTTTCCTACCCTACTACATGAATCCTATCTGCCTAGAGAACACTTTCCTATTATATCCACTCCTGCAATTTGTCCATTTTCCTTTGCTCAGCCTTCAAGATGCACTTTATTTTATTTTATTTTATGTATTTATTTATTTATTTTTTGAGACAGAGTCTCACTCTGTTGCCCAGGCTGGATGGAGTGCAGTGGCTGGATCTCAGCTCACTGCAAGCTCCGCCTCCCGGGTTTATGCCATTCTCCTGCCTCGGCCTCCCGAGTAGCTGGGACTACAGGCGTCCGCCACCTCGCCTGGCTAGCTTTTTGTATTTTTTAGTAGAGACGGGGTTTCACCGTGTTAGCCAGGATGGTCTCGATCTCCTGACCTCGTGATCCGCCCATCTCGGCCTCCCAAAGTGCTGGGATTACAGACTTGAGCCACCACGCCCGGCCTCAAGATGCACTTTAAAGATTATCTCCCCTAATTCTAAGAAGCGACTTGGGGAACCAACACATATTTTGTTTTGATTGATCTTTGTATCCAATATTTACTGAGTGTTTCCTGTATATAAGGCCCTATACTAGGAATTGTGGAGGAATGATAAAATTACAAAGCAAAAACCTTCACTTGCTGCCTCTTTTTTTGCTTCAGATATAAAATGGACTATACCATGAGAACAAGTAACTATGACATTGTGCTACAATCTACAGTAGGAAGACAGATCACAGTCCAGAAGACAGATAACAGTGAGAAAGAAAAAGAAAGAAAAACATTCATAAATCATAGGCTTTCTTTTTCAGGCATGTCTTCCTCTTTTCTTCTCGGCTACCAGAGTATTTGAGCCATTAGTATGATTTTTTAAAGAACATGAACAATAACTTCCATTTATTTAGTACTTTCTACGTATAAGTTGATTTACATGTATTATCTTTTAAAATCGTCATAAAAAGCTCATTGAGGTAAGTACCTCCCTATTATTGCCTCATATTACAGAATGAGGAAACTGAGATTTAGTTAAGTAACACCAAATATTACATGGGAAGTAAATGTTAGAGCCAGAATTTGAACCAAAGTCTGTCTAACATCAAAACCCACATGATTTTCTTATTGCAGGAAGTTGACCTTTATGAACAGAGTATATTGCAGCTTTCCCTAAAGACATTATTATTTTTATTATTGTTATTATATTATACTTTAAGTTCTGGGGTACATGTGCAGAACGTGCAGGTTTGTAACATAAGTATACATGTGCCATGGTGGTTTGTTGCACCCATCAACCTGTCTCATCTACATTAGGTATTTCTCCTAATGCTATCCCTCTCCTAGCCCCCAACCCTCTACAGGTCCCAGTATGTAATGTTTCCCTCCCTGTGTCCATGTGTACTCATGGTTCAACTCCCACTTATGAGTGAGAACATGTAGTGTTTGGTTTTCTGTTCCTGTGTTAGTTTGCTGAGAGTGATGGCTTCCAGCTGCAACCATGTCTCTGCTAAGGACATGAACTCATCCTTTTTTATGGCTGCATAGTATTCCATAGTATGTATGTACCACATATTCTTTATCCAGTTTATCATTGATGGGTATTTGTGTTGGTTTTAAGTCTTTGTTATTGTGAACAATGCTGCAATAAACATACATGTGCATGTGTCTTTATAGTAGAATGATTTACAATCCTTTGGGTATATACCCAGTAATGGGATTGCTGGGTCAAATGGTATTTCTGGTTCTAGATCCTTGAGGAATCACCACACTGTCTTCCACAATGGTTGAACTAATTTACACTCCCACCAACAGTGTAACAGATTTCCTATTTCTTCTCCACATCCTCGCCAGCACCTGTTGTTTCCTGACTTTGTAATGATTGCCATTCTAACTGGTGTGAGACGGTATCTGATTGTGGTTTTGTTTTACATTTCTCTAAAGACCCGTGATGATGACCTTTTTTTCATATATTTGTTGGGCACATAAATGTCTTCTTCTGAGAAGTGTCTGTTCATATCCTTCACCCACTTTTTGATGGTTTTTTTTTCTTATAAATTCGTTTGAATTATTTGTAGATTCTTGATATCAGCCCTTTGTCAGATGGATAGATTGCAAAAATTTTCTCACACTCTGTAGGCTGCCTGTTCACTCTGATGATAGTTTCTTTTGCTGTGAAGAAGCTCTTTAGTTTAATTAGATCCCATTTGTCTATTTTGGCTTTAGTTGCCATTGCTTTGGTCTTTTAGCCATGAAGTGTTTGCCCATGCCTATGTCCTGAATGGTATTGCCTAGGTTTTCTTCTAGGGTTTTTATGGTTTTAGGTCTTACATTTAAGTCTTTAATCCATCTTGAGTTAAGTTTTGTATAAGGTGTAAGGAAGGGGTCCAGTTTTAGTTTTCTGCACATGGCTAGTCAGTTTTCCAAACACCATTTATTAAATAGGGAATCTTTTCCCCATTGCTCGCTTTCATCAGGTTTGTCAAAGATCAGATGGTTGTAGATGTGTGGTGTTATTTCTGAGGCACCTGTTCTGTTCCATTGGTCGATGTATCTGTTTTGGTACCGGTACCATGCTGTTCTGATTTTGTTCTTAGGATTGTCTTGGCTATGTGGGCCCTTTTTTGGTTCCATATGAAATTTAAAGTAGTTTTTTTTCTAATTCTGTGAAGAAAGTCAATGGTAGCTTGATGGGGATAGTATTGAATCTATAAATTACTTTGGGCAGTATAGCCATTTTCACAATATTGATTCTTCCTATCCATGAGCATGGAATGTTTTTCCATTTCTCTATGTACTCTCTTATTTCCTTGAGCAGTGTTTTCTAGTTCTCCTTGAAGAGGTCCTTCACATCCCTTGTAAGTTGTATTCCTAGGTATTTAATTCTCTTTGTAGCAATTGTGAATGGGAGTTCACTCATGATTTGGCTCTGTCTTTCTCTGTTATTGGTGTATAAGAATGCTTGTGACTTTTGCACATTGATTTTGTATCCTGAGACTTTGCTGAAGTTGCTTATCAGCTTAAGGAGATTTTGGGCTGAGACGATGGGGTTTTCTAAATATATAATCAAGTCCTCTGATAACAAGAGACAGTTTGACTTCCTCTCTTCCTATTTGAATACCCTTTATTTCTTTCCTTACCTGATTGCCCTGGCCAGAACTTCCAACACTATGTTGAATAGGAGTGATGAGAGAGGTCTTCCCTGTCTTGTGCCAGTTTTCAAAGGGAATGCTTCCAGTTTTTGCCCATTCAGTATGATATTGGCTGTGGGTTTGTCATAAATAGCTCCTATTATTTTGAGATATGTTCCATCAATGTCTAGTTTATTGAGAGTTTTTAGGATGAAGGCTGTTAAATTTTGTCGAAGGGCTTTTCTGCATCCATTGAAATAATCATGAGTTTTTGCCATTGATTCTGTTCGTGTGATGGAATATGTTTGTTGATGTGCGTATGTTGAACCAGTCTTGCATCCCAAGGATGAAACCAACTTGATCGTTGTGGTAAGCTTTTTGATGTGCTGCTAAATTCGGTTTGCCAGTATTTTATTCAGGATTTTTGCATCGATATTCATCAGGAATATTAGCCTGAAATTTTCTTTTTTGTGTCTCTTCCAGGTTTTGGTATCAGGATGATGCTGGCCTCATAAAATGAGTTAGGGAGGATTCCCTCTTTTTCTATTGTTTGGAATAATTTCAGAAGGAATGGTCGCAACTCCTGTTTGTACCTCTGGTAGAATTTGGCTGTGAATCCATCTAGTCCTGGACTTTTTTTGGCTGGTAGGCTCAATTGTTACTGCCTCAATTTCAGAACTTGTTATTGGTCTAATCAGGGATTTGACTTCTTCCTGGTTTAGACTTGGGAGGGTGTATTTGTCCAGGATTTTATCAATTTCTTCTAGATTTTCTAGTTTATTTGCATAGAGATGTATGTTTGTAGTATTCCCCAATAGTAGTTTGTATTTATTTCTGTGGGATCAGCAGTGATATCCCCTTTATCATTTTTCATTGTGTCTATTTGATTCTTCTCTCTTTTCTTCTTTATTAGTCTGGCTAGTGGTCTATGTATTTTGTTCATCTTTTCAAAAAACCAGCTCCTGGATTCATTGATTTTTTTTGAAGGGTTTTTCATGTCTCTATCTCCTTCAGTTCTCCTCTGATCTTAGTTATTTCTTGTCTTCTGCTAGCTTTTGAATTTGTTTGCTCTTGCTTCTCTAGTTCTTTTAATTGTGATGTTAGGGTGTTGATTTTAGATCTTTCCTGCTTTCTCTTTTGGGCATTTAGTGCTATAATATTTCCTCTAAATACTGATTTAGCTGTTTTCTGGAGATTCTGATGTGTTGTGTCTTTGTTCTCATTGGTTTCAAAGAATATTTTTATTTCTGCCTTCATTTTGTTATTTATACAGTAGTCTTTCAGGAGCAGGTTGTTCAGTTTCCATGTAGTTGTGAGGTTTTGAGTAAATTTCTAAATCCTAAGATCTAATTTGATTGCACTGTGGTCTGAGAGACTGTTATGATTTTTGTTCTTTTGCATTTGCTGAGGAGTGTTTTACTTCCAATGATGTGGTCAATTTTAGAATAAGTGTGATGTGGTGCTGAGAAGAATGTATATTCTGTTGATTTGGGGTGGAGAGTTCTGTAGATGTCTGTTAGGTCTGCTTGGTCCAGAGCTGAGTTGACATCCTCAATATCCTTGTTAATTTTCTGTCTCATTGATGTATCTAATATTGGCAGTAGGGTGTTAAATCTTCCACTATTATTGTGTGGGAGTCTAAGTCTCTTTGTAGGTCTCTGAGAACTTGAATTATGAATCTGTGTGCTCTTGTATTGGGTGCATGTTTATTTAGAATAGTTAGCTCTTCTTGTTGCATTGATCCTTTTACCATTATGTAATGCCCTTCTTTGTCTCTTTTGATCTTTGTTGGTTTAAAGTCAGTTTTATCAGAGACTAGGATTGTAACCCCTGATTTTTTTTTCTTTCCATTTGCTTGGTATATATTCCTCTATCCCTTTATTTTTAGCCTATGTGTGTCTTTGCACATGAGATGGGTCTCCTGAATATAGCACACTGATGGGTCTTGACTCTTTATCCAATTTGCCAGTCAGTGTTTTTTAATTGAACCATTTAGTCCATTTACATTTAAGGTAAATATTGTTATGCATGAATTTGTTCCTGTCATTATGATGCTAGCTGGTTATTTTGCCTATTAGTTTATGCAGTTTCGTCATAGTGTCTGTGGTCTTTACAATTTGGTGTGTTTTTGCAGTGGCTGGTACCAGTTGTTCCTTTCCATGTTTAGTGCTTCCTTCAGGAGCTCTTGTAAGGCAGGCCTGGTAGTGAGAAAATCTCTCAGTATTTGCTTTTATGTAAAGGATTTTATTTCTCCTTCACGTATGAAGCTTAGTTTGGCTGGATATGAAATTCTTGGTTGAAAATTCTTTTCTTTAAGAACGTTGACTATTGGCCCCACTCTCTTCTGGCTTGTAGGGTTTCTTCAGAGAGCTCTGCTGTTAGTCTGATAAGCTTCCCTTTGTGGGTAACTCAACCTTTCTCTCTGGCTGCCCTTAACATTTTTTCCTTCATTTAAACCTTGGTGAATCTGACAATTATGTGTCTTGGGGTTGCTCTTCTGAAGGAGTATCTTTGTGGTGTTCTCTGTATTTCCTGAATTTGAATGTTGGCCTGTCTTGCTAGATTGGGGAAGTTCTCCTAGATAATATCCTGAAGAGTGTTTTCCAACTTGGTTCCATTCTCCTGATCACTTTCAGGTACACCAATCAAAATTAGGTTTGGTCTTTTTACATAGTCCCATATTTCTTGGAGACTTTGTTCATTCCTTTTCATTCTTTTTTCTGTAATCTTGTCTCTATGATTTATTTCATTACGTTGATCTTCGGTCTCTGATATCCTTTCTTCTGCTTGATCCCTTCACCTACTGATACTTGTATATGCTTCAAGAAGTTCTCATGCTGTGTTTTTCAGCTGGATCAGGTCATTTATGTTCTTCTCTAAACTGGTTATTCTAGTTAGCAGTTCCTGTAACCTTTTGTCAAGGTTCTCAGCTTCCTTGCATTGGGTTAGAACATGCTTCGTTAGCTTGGAGGAGTTTGTTATTACCCACCTTCTGAAGCCTACTTCTGTCAATTCGTCAAACTCATTCTCCATCCAGTTTTGTTCCCTTGCTAGCAAGGAGCTGTGATCCTTTGGAGGAGAAGAGGCATTCTGGTTTTTGGAATTTTCAACCTTTTTGGGCTGGTTTCTCCCTATCTTCATGGATTTATCTACCATTGTTTTTGATATTGGTGACCTTCAAATGGGATTTCTGAGTGGATATCCTTTTTGCTATTCCTTTCTGTTTGTTATTTTTCCTTCTAAGAGTCAGGCCTTTCTGCTGCAGGTTTGCAGGAGTTTCCTGTGGTTTACTGGAAGTCCACTCCAGATCCTGTTTGCCTGGGTATCACCAGTGGAGGCTACAAAACAGCAAAGATTGCTGCCTGTTCCTTCCTCTGGAAGCTTCATCCCAGAGGGGCACATTATTTTATGGTGGAATCTGAAATATTTCTTTGCTTGAAATATGGAGCAAACAATTTTACTAAGTCTAGTTGGATGAGTTTCATTTTCCCAATAGTCAGGCACATTTTCTAATTATGCATTGTATTTGCCAGATTTTAAGACTAGACAGGATTTCACACAAATGGCAAGGCTATACTTTATTACAAGCTCATGTTCTGGGGTACATCTTTATGTAGTTTGCAGAAACCAAGTGGCATGCTTAAATAATTTTATTCCCCCTGATTCTTTTGTAAGTAAAGGTTTGCAATACAATGTGTCTGCTTAAATTAAGATGTTGGCATTAGAATAGAGTCAATTCCACTGAGACAGTATCCCTTTAAGCAAATATCTATAGGGTATTGCCAGCACAAAAATCCATTTTACAGTATTTTCTAAACCTTGAAAGACATCCTTTTGATTATAAGCATTATGTAAGCTGATTTGAGATGGTCATGTCTTTCCATTAGGCAAATGATCATTTTTCTTATTCAGCTTCAAGGAAAAAAATCAATCAGGAAATACACTGGAAAATTCTGTTTAAATATTTTCAAGAGCCGGGGGTTGGAGAGACTTTAAATATCATTCTAATGATAATTAGAATGCAGGGTTCCCTGAATTTTTTATAGGAACGTAATCTTAATATTTCTTTCTTTTCTTTTCCTTTTTTTTTTTTTGGTTTGAGGTGTTATAATAAATGGCAATGCATTGCTAATTTTGAATCACAATGGGTATAACCAGTCTATATTTCCTAATATTTTATTATGGCTACTACTGCCCATTTTTTTTCGATAGCTGTGACCCTGGGGTTCCCTGTTAACCCAGGAGAAGGCAGAGCCATTTGACCAGAAGTATCTCTGCACATTTTCTTGGCATGTGATGAGCAATGTGGTCTGGGCCAATGCAATTTCCTATCTCTACCTGACTGACACATTTAATGAAAGCCCAGACCTGCCACCAATTTCCATTCTACTCTGTCTTCACATTACTCTACGGGACAGATGGAGTCTTTTTCTGATGCTGTTTAATCCAGGCACCATGGCTACACTCAGCACCACATTGCACATACTGAATATCCTAACCTGTTAGATTTCTACAAACCACTTCAGGAAACTGGATATTCTTCACTTTCTCAGTTATTTCTTGGCCTACTGGGTTATGTGACTAATCCCAAGTAAATGTGTTCCCAGAGCCTAAGAGTACTGTTCTAACCCAATTAGTCAGGAAAACAAAACAACAGTAGCAACAAAGAAAAAAAAATACGCGATTGAGCTCTCATGTATGTTTCCTTCAGTTATTTATTTAACTGATTTTTATTGACAGTGTGATGTGTTTCAGGAACTGTTTTAGGTAATCAGGATACATCCATGATAGAAATTCTTTCCTCATGAGCTTCCATTCTAAGAGAGGGTGGGGGGTCGATTTGAGAGCAAAAAATCATAAGTGTCATAATTTACAAAATAGAGGAATCAAGACAAGAGAGTGTTAGGTAAGTTGCAATGAAAAACATTTATGTTTCTTAAGGATGACATCTCACTATGTTGCCCCGGTTGGACTCAGAGTCCTGGGCTCAAGCAATCCTCCCACCTCAGCCTCCCAAGTAACTGGGAACAAGTGTACACAATTGTGCCTGGCTAGACTTGTATTGTAAACAGATGGTAAGGGTAGGTTTCACCAGGAAGGCAAGGACTGAGTAGTGATTCCAAGTAGATGGAGAAGGAGGCCACATGAACATTTGAGGCAAGAGCAGCAGGTAGAGCCAGCTCCCAGCAACTGAATCAGGGACATGCCTTGCATGTTTGAAGAACAGGATGCAGATGAGGGTGGTTGTAGCAAGGTGAGCAAAGGGGGACAAGTAGGAGGTGAGCCATGAGAGATATAGAAGGTAAGAGCAAGTGGGGCCTTGTCATCATGGTCAGGGCTGCGTTCAGCCTTTATGCTAAGTGAAATAGGATTCACCGCAGGGTTCTGGCAGAAGAGTAACAAGATCTGGTGCCCATTTAAAAATAGATGCTTTCATTACTGATTGAAGAAGTGACTTGAAACAGGAACACTATTTGCCAGCTATTGTAGTAATCCAGGTGAGAGATGATGGAGGGTCTCAGGAGGTGGCTACCCATGGAAGTGGTTGGATTTTGGGTTCATTTTGGGAATAGAGGAAGCAGGAATTACTGACAGGTTGAATGGGAATTGTGAGAGAACAATTCCCAAAGGTTAAGAATGACTTAACCTTTTTGAGTTTCAGTAGTAATAACACCCTTCTTTATTTCACAATGTTATTGTGACAAATAAGTATACATATATAACTTTTGGTAAAATCAAATTTATAATTTTATTGTAGAGATAGAATCTTTGGATTTCTAAGTCACATTTTAGCATTTAAAAGTGGACAGAGCATGGAAAATTTTCAGCTAACTGGAACACTCACAGTGGCGATAGATTTTACATCTGACTTTAACTTTGAAATAGAAAATAAACTGAGGCCAGAGATTTAGTTTCTAGAAAGTAGGTTCCAGAAGAAGAGTTGGGATTGTTTTTATGTCTGAGAAATAAAGTGATGATAACTGACATTCACAGTGGTGACTACAAATACATGTTCACTCAAAGGAGCTATAGATAATAAACCAGCACCTGAATGGGGTTTGTTTTCAAACCTAAGGCCATCAGACATTTAATAAAACTGAACACTCCATGACCCAGACATTCCAGTCGTTGAGGTCTTGCATGCAGATTTTACTCAAAGAAATTGATTAATTCCTAAGAGTCCCCAAAAGACAGTGAAATGTGGCCACAAATCTTTTCTTACTATCCTAGTGGTTGCAAATATTTTTAGGTAATTGATCTTGGGGATTTTCTTAAAGAAGGAAACAATAACAATTTGGCATTTAGTTATTTTATTATTAACATTCTTTTTTTTTTACACGTTTAGTGGAACAATTCTGACTTTTTCAAGGATTCCCTTTAACATACTGTCCAAGGACTATTGACAATGATAGATACTTCGGTGGCCATATAATGCTGTCTCTTGTTGGCATTACATTTTATTTTACACATAAAACAAATTCACAGGTAACATAAGCTGCATAGTTATGCTCCAAAAATGACTGTTGATTTTGTAAATTCTTAATATGTTTTTTCAGTGTAGGCAAAAAAATTCTCAATGCAGCAAATGGTATGAGGTTCAATAATGTACACAGAGCAAGTCAACAGGTAACAAGGTAACTATGAAGCTTTGGCTTCTCTTGGTGTTATGATGTTTAATGGTACCTATGGTACTTAGAGACACCACTGATGGGCACTTTATCTCATGTACAAAAGGAATTATCAAGACCTCACCTGCCTCAAAGCAGGAGCCTAGATTTTCCCAGTGGACCCTCTAATTCTATGTTGAGGATTTTCTTCAGAGAGACGGCTGTGATCGATACTTTCTTTTTCTATGACACAGCACAATTATTGATGACTCTGGCCATGATAAATATAAGTGTCCCGTCTGCTGTTAGGTACCATTTTTATTTTACATTCCATCATCAACAAAATGCTGTAACAGCAGTGACAACTACAAGAACAACTCTTGAATTTTTTTTTTCTGTTTTCATTTCTACTCAATAATGCATTTTAAATCTGTATCCTTTACTTGGTTATTCTTAGGCTCATCAAAGTTTAAGCGTAAACATTTTATCAACTCTGGTTTGGGTTTCTAATTCACAGATGCTGCATCCTTGCTTAGTTTCTGTTTTAAAGATTAATACCACTTAATATTCCTCCTTCCTTGTCTAACAAATAATACATTCTTCCTAAATCTATGTAAATTATTCAGGAGAATAATCACAAACTGTTTAATTCAGAGAGAAGTCTTCAGTCATTTTAACTCTCCTTAACAAGCTATTTTTCTGAGTTTTTTGAATTTTGAGGAAATATAATATGTTTTATTATAGTAAAATAGTTATAACAACTATTATAATAGTTTTATAATAACTATCAGCCCAAAGTGTTTTTTTTTTTTTTTTTTTTTTCGGTGAGAATTGTGGGCATGGTTTCAAAGCTCCCAATATCTTGGTGTGCTTATCATGTAAGTACAATTTTCAGTTATTCTTTGAAAGGTGATTTTAAAGTAGGTTATTTGAATAATTTGAAGATATAAGTTCAATATAAAAATTGAAAGATAAATAAGGAAAATGGATTTTTCTATTAATAATTTGAAGGCAAAATGAAAATGTGCCTTCAGAGGCTGCATAGTTTATTGGGAGAAACACCAGACAAGAAGGCCTGAAGGGTTCAGCCCCCCCATTGGTTGGCTTCATGACTCAGCCAAGTCACTTAATTGCTATGGGCTTCGTTATCATCAAAAGTTCTTCTGGCTTGACTATTTTGTGAGTCTATTCTTTTATTCATTGTGTGTTACCGCTCACCATTTCATTTTACTTCAAGCTTTACTTAACGTTTTTTCACTCTGAGCCCTTCTTTAAATTATACTTCCCACTGGCTTTTACTATAATGACTTTTCTAGTTGTCTATTTTATGATTATTATTTTGACTAAATAATTAAATCATTAACCAACTTTAGCCACACTGTTTCTCTTCATTTTCAAAGATACAAATTGGGGGATGCAATCCTGCATTCATGATAACCCCTAGCATTCTTTATAAAACAAATCTTTCCTATTGGATCCAACACTAGCTCACAGCACTAGTGATTATTGTGTAGTTCAGTATGAAGGTGCCCTGGGCCAAATCCTTCCACACTATTTCTGTGTGTCCTGGAAGCACATGCTAATGATTTTCCTATTACATCCTGTCCCCTGTGAGCTGGACCCACTTCTAGAGCATCACACACAGCTCAATAAGTTGCTGGAGAAACTGCCCTCTGAGGAAATCCTAAAACTTTCAGTTAAATACTTGGGATGATAACTGGAACTAATTACCTATCTGGTTCTAAATGATTATGAAGCCACATCCTTTCTGCCACACTTATTCCTTTGTATCAGCCACCATAATAAATAGTCCTGTTAACTCACACCATCCAGACCTCTAGACCCTTGCCCCACCTTGCTTCATTCATTGCCTACTCAAGTGTCCCTCAACCATTTTGCATTATTACCTTGTTAAGAAGCCTCTTTAGACATTGTTCTCCCCACCCCTTGTCCCCCATGAAATTTTAATACCTACGCATATACTCTACATTGGTTAGTGTATTGCATGTGTGTTTATAGTATATATGTGCTTTAGGAATAAAAAGAATAGATTTTTTTTTTCACCTCCAAGAACCAATTTTTGTCTCCTTGAAGGCAATATCACCCTGATTGAGAATGTATCACCTAGTCTGATTATATCTTTTACCTCTCCACCAGCTTCCCATACCTTTCCCCTGTATGAATATTTTGTTCTTCTAAATTTATTCTGTTGCTCCTGGACAATTTTGTTGTTTCCACTTTTGGTTATTAAAAGCAAGGCTTCTATGTACATTTGTATACATGCATCCTGGCACAGAGTTAGCAATAAGTGGAATTGTATGGCCTTAGGCTATTTGTATCCTCATTTTTTTCTAGATAGTGCCAAGCTGTTTTCCAAAGTGCTTGCATCAATTTATGCTGTCATCAGCAGTCTATGACTTCTCTTGTTTTACATCCTTACCACCACTTGGGTTGTCTCATTTTTAAAATATTATGTGAGTAGTGATATTTCATTGTTCTTAAACTGATATTTTCTTAATTACTAATTAGGTGAAGCACTTTTTAAATATGTTTATTGGTTATTTGTAGCTATACTCTTTTTTGGTGAAAAGCCTATTCAACTGTTTTGCTCATTTTAAAATTTAGTTGTCTATAATCTTTGTGTATTTTAAGTGCAAGTTCTTTAGCCATATGTGTTAGAAATATTCTCACTCCGTTTGTTGACTTTTTATTTTCTTTATGGCGTCTTTGTGTGGCTGTTTTAATGTAAGTAAATTTATTTTTACCATTATCATTAGTACTCTGTAAGTCTTATGTAATAAATCATTCCCTATCCAAAAGACAGGAAGATGTTTTCCTATAATGTCTTCTAAAAGTGTTTTCATTCAATTTTTCACATTTTTTGAAAGGGTGATTCTTTTCCAAATAATCTGCAGAACCATCCCTACCATATTATAGGAGTTCAAATAAGCATCGGTCTGTTTCTCAGTGCTCTATTGTGTTCCACGGGTCTACTGACTACCACTGTACAGTATGCACTGAATTAATTGCTGTAGCTTTTTATCATAGGCCCTGATATTTTGAAGAAAAAGTCTTTCCATCTCATGTGACTTGTTCAAAACTGTGTTGGCTGTTCCTGGCCCTTTCTACTTCCACATACATTTTAGAGACAGCAGTTTCCACGAAAACATGTTGGAATTTGATAGGGATTCTCTTGAATTCTAAATCAATTCAGAGAGAATCGAAATCTTCGTAGTAGTGCATATTCCAAACCATGAGCATGATATGTTTTACTTTTATTGTGTTTTTCTTTAATGTCTCTCAGCAAAGTTTTATGGTTTTCTTTGAAAAGGTCTTACATATCTATGTTCGATTTATTCTCTGGTACTTAATATTTTTTATTATAAATGGTGATATAATTTGGATCTGTGTCCCTGCCCAAATCACATTTCAAAATGCGATTCCTCAGTGCTGGAGGTGGGACCTAGTGGGAGGTGATTGGATCATGGAGATGATTTCTAATGGTTTGGCACCATCCCCCTAGTGGTGCTCTTGTGATAAAGTTCCCACAAGATCTGATTGTTTAAAAGTGTGTAAGTGTGTGACACCTCCCTCTTGCTCCCTTCCTCCTGCTCCCACCACGTGAGACTTCTCACTCTGCCTTTTCCTTCTGCCATAACTGTAAGTTTACTGAAGCCTCCCCAGAAGCCAAGCAGATGCCAGAATTATGCTTTCTTTATAGCCTACAGAACCATCAGCTGATTGATTAAACCCATTTTATTTATAAATTACCCAGTCTCAGGCATTTCTTTATAGCAGTGTGAGAACAGACAAATACAGAAGGGAACATTGCTATAAAGATACCTGAAAATGTGGAAGCAACTTTGGAACTGAGTAATGGGCTGAAGTTGGAACAGTTTGGAGGGCTCAGAAGAATACAGAAAGATGGGGGAAAGTTTAGAATTTATTAGAGACTTGTTAAATTGTTGTGATCAAAATGCTGATAGTGATATGGACAATGAAGTCCAAGCTAAAGAGGTATTAGATGGAGATGAGAAACTTATTTGGAACTGGAACAAACATCACTTTTGCTATGCTTTAGCAAAGAGACTGGCTGTATTGTGCCCCTGCTCTAGTGATGTGTGGAACTTTGAACTTTGAGAGCAATGATTTAAAGTATCTGAGAGAAGAAATTTCTCAGCAAAAAAAATGACCTGAAACTGGAACTTATATTTCAAAAGGAAGCAGAATATAAAAGTTCGGAAAATTTGCAGCCTGTAATGTGGTAGAAAAGAAAAACTCATCTTCTGAAGAAGAATTCAAGCAGGCTGAAGAAATTTGCATAAGTAAAAAGGAGCCAAATTTTAATAGCCAAAACAGTGGGGAGACCTCAAAGGCTTTTCAGAGACCTTCACAGCAGCCACTCCCATAACAGGCCCAGAGGCCCAGGAGGGAAGAATGGTTTTATGGGCTAGGCCTAGGGCCCCACTGCCCTGTGCAGCCTTAGGACACAGCTCCCTGCATCCCAGCTGCTCCAACGCCAGTTGTGACTAAAAGGACTCCAGGTATAGCTCAGGCTGTTGCTTCCAAGGGAGTAAGCTGTAAGCCTTGGTGGTTTCCATGTGGTATTAAGCCCCTGAGTGTGCAGAGTCCAAGAATTGAGGCTTGGGAGCCTCTGCCAAGATTTCAGAGGATGTATGGAAAAACCTGGATCTCCAGGCAGAAGCCTGCTGCAGGGGTTGGAGCCCTCATTGATAACCTCTACTAGGGCAATACAGAGGGGAAATGTGGAAATGGAGCCCCCAGTGGGACACTGCCTAGTGGAGCTGTGAGAAGAGGGTTACTGTTCTACAGATCCCAGAATGGTAGATCCACTGACAGCTTGCACCATGTGCCTGCAAATCTGAAGGCACTCGGTGCCAGCCCTTGAGAGCAACTATGGGAGCTGAGCCCTGCAAAGTCACAGGGGTGGAGCTTCCCAAGGCCTTGGGAGCTTACCTCTTACACCAGTGTTCCCTGGATGTGAGACATATAGTCAAAGAAGATTATTTTGGAGCTTTAAGATTGAATGACTACACTGTTGGGTATTGGACTTGCATGGATCCTGTAGCCCCTTTCTTTTGGCCAATTTATCCCTTTTGGAATGAGAGTATTTACCCAATGCCTATATGCCCATTGTATCTTGGAAGTAAATAACTTATTTTTTGTTTTACAGGTTCATACACAGAAGGAACTTGCCTTGTCTCAGATGTGACTTGAAACTGGACTTTTGAGTTCATGCTGGAAGGAGTTAAACCTCTGGGGGACTGTTGGGAAGGTATGTTTGTATTTTGAAATGTGAGAAGGACATGAGATTTGGAAGGTGCTGGGGTGGAATGATATGGTTTGAATCTATCTCCACCTAAATCTCATGTCAAAATGTAATCCTCCAATGCTGGAGGTGGAGCTTGGTGGAGACAGTTTCTAATGGTTTAGCACCATCCCCCTAGTGTTGTTCTCATGATAGAATTCTCACAGGATCTGATTGTTAAAAGTATGTAGCAGTTTCCCCTTCTCTCTGTCCTCCTGCTCCTACCATGTGTGATGCTTCACTCCCTCTTTGCTTTTTGCCATGATAGTAAGTTTTCCTGAGGCCTCCCCAGAAACCAAGCGGATGCCAGAATTATGCTTTCTGTATAGCCCATGGAACTGTGAGCCAGTTAACTTTAAACTTCTTTTCTTTATAAATTACCCAGTCTCAGGTATTTCTTTTATTATTATTATTATTATACTTTAAGTTCTAGGGTACATGTGCACAACCTGCAGGTTTGTTACATATGTATACATGTGCCATATTGGTGTGCCGCACCCATCAACTCGTCAGCACCCATCAACTCGTCATTTACATCAGTTATAACTCCCAATGCCATCCCTTCCCCCTCCCCCCACCCCATAATAGGCCCCGGTGTGTGATGTTCCCCTTCCCGTGTCCATGTGATCTCATTATTCAATTCCCACCTATGAGTGAGAAGATGCGGTGTTTGGTTTTCTGTTCTTGTGAAAGTTTGCTGAGAATAATGGTTTCCAGCTGCACCCATGTCCCTAAAAAGGACAATAAATCATCCTTTTTTATGGCTGCATAGTATTCCATGGTGTATATGTGCCACATTTTCTTAATCCAGTCTGTCACTGATGGACATTTGGGTTGAATCCAAGTCTTTGCTATTGTGAATAGTGCCACAATAAACATATATGAGCATGTGTCTTTATAGCAGCATGATTTATAATCCTTTGGGTATATACCCAGTAATGCAATGGCTGGGTCATATGGTATTTCTAGTTCTAGATGCTTGAGGAATCGCCATATTGTTTTCCACAATGGTTGAACTAGTTTACAATCCCACCAACAGTGTAAAAGTGTTCCTATTTCTCCACATCCTCTCCAGCATCTGTTGTTTCCTGACTTTTTAATGATTGCCATTCTAACTAGTGTGAGATGGTATCAAATTTTGGTTTTGGGTTGCATTTCTCTGATGGTCAGTGATGATGAGCATTTTTTCATGTGTCTGTTGGCTGTATGAATGTCTTCTTTTGAGAAATGTCTGTTCATATCCTTTGCCCACTTTTTGATGGGGTTGTTTGTTTTTTTCTTGTAAATTTGTTTGAGTTCTTTGTAGGTTCTGGATATTAGCCCTTTATCAGATGAGTAGATTGCAAAATTTTTTTCCCATTCTGTAGGTTGCCTGTTCACTCTGATGGTAGTTTCTTTTGCTGTGCAGAAGCTCTTTAGTTTAATTAGATCCCATTTGTCAATTTTGGCTTTTGTTGCCATTGCTTTTGGTGTTTTAGACATGAAGTCCTTACCCATGTCTATGTCCTGAATGGTATTACCTAGGTTTTCTTCTAGGGTTTTTATGGTTTTAGGTCTAACATTTAAGTCTCTAATCCATCTTGGATTAATTTTTGTAAGGAATAAGGAAAGGATCCAGTTTCAGCTTTCTGCTTATGGCTAGCCAATTTTCCCAGCACCATTTATTAAAGAGGGAATCTTTTCCCCATTTCTTGTTTTTCTCAGGTTTGTCAAAGATCAGATGTCCGTAGATGTGTGGTATTATTTCTGAGGACTCTGTTCTGTTCCATTGGTCTATAGCTCTGTTTTGCTACCAGTACCATGCTGTTTTGGCTACTGTAGCCTTGTAGTATAGTTTGAAGTCAGGTAGCGTGATGCCTCCAGCTTTGTTCTTTTGGCTTAGGATTGTCTTGGCAATGCGGGCTCTTTTTTGGTTCCATATTAACTTTAATGCAGGTTTTTCCAATTCTGTGAAGAAAGTCATTGGTAGCTTGATGTGGATGGCATTGAATCTATAAATTACCTTGGACAGTATGGCCATTTTCACGATATTGATTCTTCCTATCCATGAGCATGGTATGTTCTTCCATTTGTTTGTGTCCTCTTTGATTTCACTGAGCAGTGGTTTGTAGTTCTCCTTGAAGAGGTCCTTTACATCCCTTGTCAGTTGGATTCCTAGGTATTTTATTCTCTTTGAAGCAATTGTGAATGGAAGTTCATTCCTGATTTGGCTCTCTGTTTGTCTGTTACTGGTGTATAAGAATGCTTGTGATTTTTGCACATTAATTTTGTATCCTGAGACTTTACTGAAGTTGTTTATCAGCTTAAGGAGATTTTGGGCTGAGATGATGGGGTTTTCTAAATACACAATCATGTCGTCTGCAAACAGGGACAATTTGACTTCTTCTTTTCCTAACTGAATACCTTTGATGTCTTTCTCTTGCCTGATTGCCCTAGCCAGAACTTCCAACACTATGTTGAACAGGAGTGTTGAGAGAGGGCATCCCTGTCTTGTGCCTGTTTTCAAAGGGAATTTTTCCAGTTTTTGCCCATTCAGTATGATATTGGCTGTGGGTTTGTCATAAATAGCTCTTATTATTTTGAGATATGTTCCATCAATAGCGAATTTATTGAGAGTTTTTAGCATGAAGGGCTGCTGAATTTTGTCAAAGGCCTTTTCTGCATCTATTGAGAGAATCATAAGATTTTTGTCTTTGGTTCTATTTATATGCTGGATTATGTTTACTGATTTGTGTACATTGAACCAGCCTTGCATCCCAGGGATGAAGCCCACATGATCATGGTAGATAAGCTTTTTGATGTGCTGCTGGATTCGGTTTGCCAGTATTTTTTTGAGGATTTCTGCATTGATGTTCATCAGGGATATTGGTCTAAAATTCTCTTTTTTTTGTTGTGTCTCTGCCAGATTTTGGTATCAAGATGATATTGACCTTATAAAATGAGTTCGGGAGGATTCCCTCTTTGTCTATTGATTGGAATGGTTTCGGAAGGAATGGTACCAGCTCCTCCTTGTACCACTGGTAGAATTCGGTTGTGAATCCATCTGGTCCTGGACTTTTTTTGGTTGGTAGGCTACTAATTATTGCCTCAATTTCAGAGCCTGCTATTGGTCTATTCAGGGATTCAACTTCTTCCTGGTTTAGTCTTGGGAGAGTGTAAGTGTCCAGGAAATTATCCATTTCTTCTAGGCTTTCTAGTTTATTTGCATAGAGGTGTTTATAGTATTCTGTGATGGTGGTTTGTATTTCTGTGGGGTCGGTGGTGATATCCCCTTTATCATTTTTTATTGCATCTATTTGATTCTTCTCTCTTTTCTTCTTTATTAGTCTTGCTAGTGGTCTATAAATTTTGTTGATCTTTTCAAAAAATCAGCTCCTGGATTCATTGATTTTTTGGAGGGTTTTTTGTGTCTCTATCTCCTTCAGTTCTGCTCTGATCTTAGTTATTTCTTGCCTTATGCTAGGTTTTGAATGTGTTTGCTCTTGCTTTTCTAGTTCTTTTAATTGTGATGTTAGGGTGTCAATTTTAGATTTTACATCTTTCCAGCTGTCTCTTGTGGGCATTTAGTGCTATAAACTTCCCTCTACACACTGCTTTAAATGTGTGCCAGAGATTCTGGTATGTTGTATCTTTGTTCTCATTGGTTTCAAAGAAAATCTTTATTTCTGCCTTCATTTCGTTATGTACCCAGTAGTCATTCAGGAGCAGGTTGTTCAGTTTCCATGTGGTTGAGCAGTTTTGATTGAGTTTCTTAGTCCTGAGTTCTAGTTTGATTGCATTGTGGCTTGAGAGACAGTTTGTTATAATTTCTGTTCTTTTACATTTGCTGAGGAGTGCTCTACTTCCAACTATGTGGTCAATTTTGGAGTAAGTGTCATGTGGTGCTGAGAAAAATGTATATTCTGTTGATTTGGGGTGGAGAGTTCTGTAGATGCCTATTAAGTCCGCTTGGTGCAGAGTTGAGTTCAATTCCTGGATATCGTTGTTAACTTTCTGTCTCGTTGATCTGTCTAATGTTGACAGTGGGGTGTTAAAGTCTCCCATTGTTATTATATGGGAGTCTAAGTCTCTTTGTAAGTCTCTAAGGACTTGCTTTATGAATCTGGGTGCTCCTGTATTGGGTGCATATATATTTAGTATAGTTAGCTCTTCCTGATGAATTGATCCCTTTACCATTATGTAATGGCCTTCTTTGTCTCTTTTGATCTTTGATAGTTTAAAATCTGTTTTATCAGAGACTAGTATTGCAACCCCTGCTTTTTTTTTTGTTTTCCATTTGCTTGGTAGATCTTCCTCCATCCCTTTATTTTGAGCCTATGTGTGTCTCTGCATGTGAGACGCATCTTCTGTATACAAGAGACTGATGGGTCTTAACTCTATCCAATTTGCCAGTCTGTGTCTTTTAATTGGACCATTTAGTCCATTGACATTTAAGGTTAATATTGTTTTGTGTGAACTTGATCCTGTCATTGTGATATTAGCTGGTTATTTTGCTCGTTAGTTGATGCAGTTTTTTCCTAGCATCGATGATCTTTACATTTTTGCATGTTTTTGCAATGGCTGGTACTGGTTGTTCCTTTCCATGTTTAGTGCTTCCTTCAGGAGTTCTTGTAGGGCTGGTCTGGTGGTGACAAAATCTCTAAGCATTTGCTTGTTTGTAAAGGATTTTTTTTCTCCTTCACTTATGAAACTTAGTTTGGCTGGATATGAAATTCTGGATTGAAAATTCTTTTCTTTAAGAATGTTGAATATTGGCCCCCACTCTCTTCTGGCTTGGAGATTTTCTGCCAAGAGATCTGCTGTTAGTCTGATGGGCTTCCCTTTGTGTGTAACCCGACCTTTCTCTCTGGCTGCCCTTAACAGTTTTTCCTTCATTTCAACTTTGGTGAATCTGACAATTATGTGCCTTGGAGTTGCTCTTCTTGAGGAGTATCTTTGTGGCGTTCTCTGTATTTCCTGAATTTGAATGTTGGTCTGCCTTACTAGGTTGGGGAAATTCTCCTGGATGATATCCTGAAGAGTGTTTTCCAACTAGGTTTCATTTTCCCCCTCACTTTCAGGCACCCCAATCAGACGTAGATTTGGTCTTTTCACATAATCCTATACTTCTTGAAGGCTTTGTTCATTTCTCTTTCTTCTTTTTTCTTTAGACTTCTCTTCTCGCTTCATTTCATTCACTTGATCCTCAATCGCTGATACTCTTTCTTCCAGTTGATCGAGTCAGTTACTGAAGCTTGTGCATTTGTCACATATTTCTCGTGTCATGGTTTTTATCTCTGTCAGTTAATTTATGGCCTTCTCTGCATTGATTATTCTAGTTATCCATTCTTCCATTCTTTTTTCAAGATTTTTAGTTTCTTTGTGCTGGGTACGTAACTCCTCCTTTAGCTCTGAGAAGTTTGATGGACTGAAGCCTTCTTCTCTCAACTCATCAAAGTTATTCTCCGTCCAGCTTTGATCCATTGCTGGTGATGAGCTGCATTCCTTTGGAGGGGGAGATGCGCTCTTATTTTTTGAATCCAGTTTTTCTGCTGTGCTTTTTCCCCATCTTTGTGGTTTTATCTGCCTTTGGTCTTTGATGAGGGTGACGTACTGATGGGGTTTTGGTGTGGGTGTCCTTCCAGTTTGTTAGTTTTCCTTTTAACAGTCAGGACCCTCAGCTGTAGATCTGTTGGAGATTGCTTGAGGTGCACTCCAGACCCTGTTTGCCTGGGTATCAGCAGCAGAGGCTGCAGAAGACAGAATATTGCTGAACAGCGAGTGTACCTGTGTGATTCTTGCTTTGGAAGTTTCGTCTCAGGGGTGTACCCTGACATATGATGTGTGTGGTGTTGGTCTGCCCCTAGTGGGGGATGTCTCCCAGTTAGGCTACTCAGGGGTCAGGGACCCACTTGAGCAGGCAGTCTGTCCGTTCTCAGATCTCAACCTCCGTGTTGGGAGATCCACTGCTCTCTTCAAAGCTATCAGATAGGGTCGTTTGAGTCTACAGAGGTTTCTGCTGCTTTTTTTTTTGTTTAGGTGTGCCCTGTTCCCAGAGGTGGAGTCTACAGAGACAGGCAGGCCTCCTTGAGCTGCTGTGGGCTCCACCCAGTTCTAGCTTCCCAGCAGCTTTGTTTACCTACTTAAGCCTCAGCAATGGCGGGCACCCCTCCCCCAGCCTCACTGCTGCCTTGCTGTTAGATCTCAGACTGCTGTGCTAGCAATGAGGGAGGTTCCCGGGCGTGGGACCCTCCTGGCCAGGTGTGGGATATATCTCCTGGTGTGCCGTTTGCTAAGACCCTTGGTAAAGCACAGTATTGGGGTGGGAGTTACCCGATTTTCCAGGTGTTGTGTGTCTCAGTTCCTCTGGCTAGGAAAAGGGATTCCCTTCCCCCTTGCGCTTCCCAGGTGAGGCGATGCCTCACCCTGCTTCAACTCTCACTGGTCGGGCTGCAGCAACTGACCAGCACTGATTGTCCGGCACTGCCTAATGAGAAGAACCCGGTACCTCTGTTGAAAATGCAGAAATCGCCCATCTTCTGCGTCACTCGCTCTGGGAGCTGGAGACTGGAGCTCTTCCTATTCGGCCATCTCGCTCTGCCCACCCCCCCCGAAATACATTTTTAAAAAGAATAAATGCCTATTCAAGGTTTTATCCTAGTAACAAATGCTATGCAAAAGGAAAGGAACACAGTTGCATACAGTGTGAACATATTCCCCCCTCCCAGACCCTTTAGTAGACCTTGCGTTACCTAGGGCTCTTCTCCAACTTGAACTCTCCTTTATTATTTTTATATTAAATTTTTTATTGCCTAAATTTGCTGACTAGGATCTCCAGAACAATGCTGAATGTCATTCCTAGTCTCGTGAGAAATTATTTCAGGGTTTCACAATTTCGTATGATAATTGATGTATACCTTTTGCAGTTACTTTTTTCCAAAATAAGGAGTTGAGCTAGGTTTGTGTTTTATTGTTGCTATCATTACTTTCATTCTACCACTGGCTGTTTGGTTTCCTGCTAACCCCAGCTCTCTGAGATGGTCAAGAAAAGTTACGGTTTTGTAGTTTATTCAGGTTTTTCTCATTGGCTGGGTGGGAGCAAGACTCTTCTGATAAAATAAGTTTATTAAGGCATATTTTACATATCATATAGTTTACCCTTTTCAATTGTATAATTCAATGACTTAAAAAATTACCAAATTGTGCACTCATCACATTAAATCCATTTTACAACATTTTCATCATTCCAGTGTGATTCCTCATGCACATTTACTGTTAATCCCCATCCCTCACCCTCTCCCTGCCCCATCCTAGTAACCACTACTTTATTTTCTACTTTTTTAGTTTGGAAACTGTTCCTGCCAGTTTTCTGCATCATTGGCAGCTGTGGAACCTCTCAGGTGGTTAGGATGTTTATTTACCTACTTACAGATAAGTTGAAGTTTTTAGTCACAATGTTGACATGTCTTTACTTTCTATGTCTGTGGTTTATTATGTTGTTTCAGTATTCTAAATATTTAGAACTGTTTTTATCTTTGTGCTTCATTATTTTCTCAGAATTTTGTTTAAAAATTAATTTCTATTAATTTCAGAGGGCTATCTAAATAATTTCTTATTATGATTATTGTTTTGCCAATTTCTTCTTGTTCTATCAATTTTGTCATTATTTTGGAGCTGTTTTTTAGAATGCATATGAGTCTTGTTAAATATCCCTAATGGGTTTTTTTTTTTTAATGATTAGGCAAGGACTTCCTTTTATCATAACGATACTTTTTATCTTTATGTGTATTATGCTTATATTAATATTCCATCCTTTTAATTTCAGGTTTTCTTTGTCTTTGTATTTCAGATGCATCAATTGCAAACAACATATGAAATTATTATTATTTTTAATTTAATAAAAGAATGTTTATTTTTAATAGGGGGATCAATTCATTTTAATTCATTGTGATTACATATTTCCAGCACCTAGCTTATGTTTCCTGTTAGGAATGTCTTTTCTTTGCTTTTTTTTTTTTTTTTTTTTTTGACGTGGAGTCTTGCACTGTCGCCCAGGCTGGGGTGCAGTAGCACAATCTCAGCTTACTGCAAGTTCCACCTCCTGGGTTCACACCATTCTCCTGCCTCAGCCTCCCAAGTAGCTTGGACTACAGGCGTCTGCCACCACACCTGGCTAATTTTTTGTATTTTTAGTAGAGATGGGGTTTCACTGTGTTAGCCAGGATGGTCTCAATCTCCTGACCTCATGATCTGCCCGCCTCGGCCTCCCAAAGTTCTGGGATTACAGGCATGAGCCACCGCTCCTGGACATCTTTGCTTTTTTATCCACACTTTTCTGCCTTTTATTGGATGAAGTTATTTATTTTTTTCTGGAATAATTATAGATTCACAAGAAGTTGCAAAAAATAGTACAGAGTGGTTCCATGTACCCTTTATTCCATTTTCCCCAGTGTCTATATCTTAGGTAATTATAGAACATCATCAAGACCAGGAAACTGACATTGCTACAATGTATATGTGTTAGTCTATGCCATTGTATCATGCGCAGATTTGTATAATCCACCAGAATCAAAATACAGAACTACTCCATCACCAAAAAGATCTCCCATGTGCTTCCTGCCCAATTAAAATCACACTCACCCCTGTCTCCCTGACCATCTCTAACCCTAGCAAAACAAATCTGCTGTCCATCTCTAAAATTTTGTCATTTTGATAATGTTACATGAATGGAATCATTCACATAACATCATATTATGAACACCATTCATATAACTTCATATAACACTGAAATTGGTTATTCTCTCACCGGCATAGTGCCTTAAGATTCATCCAGCTTGTTGCCTATAGCAGTAGCTTGTATTGCTTGGTAGTATTCTGTGAGATGGATGTACCACAACTTGTTTATCAAGCAGGGGGTGGAAGTTCAGGCTCTTCACTAGGTGACCAATGATACCACCCTGGCTGGCAGGGGAAGGGGTACCTTGATACTGCTGCAGACACCAAGGAGATGGGGGTGCTGAGGGATGGTCTCCCCACTCAGCCTCCTCTAACACTACCCCTGTGGAAATGGGGAGGAGGGCCTTATTAATGGAGATGGAAGCTGAAGTCCAGTCTTTCCACGTGGTCAGAACTGACTCTGTGTGTGTGTGTGCGCGCGCGCACTCATTCACACTTCCTAGACTAGGATGAAAGTACTGGCTCTTGACTTGTTCTTCTGTGATGCCACCCTGGGTATGGGAGGAGCAGCTTCATTACAGCTGGGTGAGGGTGGAAGTCTAAGCTCCCACCTAGCACTTTGCTGAAAGAGCGAGTGTGGGGCCACATTTTTACCCCAAGTGTTTAATTCTACTGGGGTGGTTATCCTATGCAAGTTTTCTGTTTTTCTAGACTGCTCTCTTCCTAGTCCTTTGACTAGGGAGAACAGTCTGTTCTCAAGCTTTTTTGTTTGCCCATTGGTTTCTATTGACATTCTGGTTGTAGGCTTCTGATTGAGCTTTATTTAGTCCCCTATCTCCTCTACTGATTTGGAAAGAGTTTATTTTCCTTCTTGTATTTTGGTAGTTACCCTCAAATATGTGACTAATTCTAAAGTATAGCAGTATCTCTATATCCTACCAGAGATTTTAGAATGCTTCTACTTTAATAACCAGATTCAGTGTCTTGCATGTTATCACTGTCATATATTTTGTCTCTATCTCATTTGTAAGTTCTTGCAAATTTTAATTTTTGTTACAATCTTCTTTCATACTCAATGCTTATTTTAATTTCCTAATATGTTTGCCAGTTTCTTTGTTCAGCATTGTTTCTTGCTTCCCATTCCTCTTTCCTGATTCAATTACATTCTTGCTGAAATACATGCTTAATAACTTTTTATTGAGAGTAAATGGTGACAGTCTTTTTGTTTTTCTTTTATTCTGACAAATGTTTTAGTCTGACTAAGGTTGTCTCTGATCAAGCAGACCTTAATGTTTCCCTCTGCTTGACTAAACATCAGTCAGGCTTATTCTTGACTCTAGGCCCCTGACCTCTGTTAAAAAAAAATTTGTAAGAGGCCATTGTTTTGGAGAGGCCCCATAGACAAGATCAGTATAAAGTTCAATCGAAGTAGCTGGGCTTCAGGTAATCGCAGGCGGCTCTGTAGCCAATTAACCAATTGAATCTGTAACCACTTAAGTGGCCTCTGTGCTTCACTTCTGTTTTCTATAATTGCTACCTGATCACGTCATTGACTAGAGTTCTTAGAACCCGTTCCGGTTCTGAGGGCTATCTGATTTGCAAATCATTTTTTCCCCCTTAAATCTCAGCTAAATTTAAAATGTTTAAGGTTTTCCTTTTAACAGATTGGCATAGTTGGTAGGATCCAGATAAGAGCTCCAACAACCCCTAGAGAGCCTGGGGTGAGCAAACGAAAGTACCCGCAAGGGTCCATTGTGTCTATTGATCTCTCTTGGCAACTGAAGATTGTGGGTGAGTTCTTGCTCAGGTTTCAACTTTCACTAATTTGTGTTCTGAGCTCTCTTGGCTTACCTGAGCAATTAGATCTGAACTAGGATCAGCAGTGGCAACAGAAACAGGATGGGGTCCTCCAGGAAGACCTTGGGTGTCTGACTGAGTCAGACAGCAACTGGACTGGGTCCAGAGCTGGATTGGAGTTAAGGTAGGATTTTTAAAGTAGTGGGTTTGGTAATGGGTTTATTTCAATTCAAGGAGCTTAGAACTCATTTATCTGGAACTCTAGCCAATTTCATGTGTAAGAAATATGAACCCAGGGGCTGGGCACTATGGCTTACATCTGTAATCTCAGCACTTTGGGAGGCTGAGGCTGGAGGATCACTTGAGCCCAGGAGGTCAAGGCTGCAGGCTGCAGTGAGCAATGTTTATTTCACTGCACTCTAGCCTGAGTGACAGAAGTCAGATCCTGTCTCAAAAAAAAAAAAAAAAAAAAAAAAAAAAAAAAAAAAAAAAAAAGAAAAGAAAAAAAGGACTCAATACATGTGCATTTTTACAAGAATGGGTTGACCTTACTAGAGATAATTTAGAATTAAAGTGGCTATAATGAGGAAGTTTTAAGTTGGATAAAATTATTTGCAGAGCACATTAGAAAAAGAAGGATCAAAAACATGGAATACAGTTTTAAATTGATACGTAGAGGTATCTAACAGATTAAATCAATCAAAATTTGCCTCTAAATAATTCTTTACAGAAGGCAAATGAAAAGTTTAAACAACTAATAGAGGACATGATGAAGAAGGAGTGTACTCTGACTGAATTAACCCTGACTGCTCCCTCTCCTTATCCATCATTATCCCAATATCCTGATTCCTCTAACATTTTTGCTCAATTACCTTTTTTTCATCTTGAGCATAATCAAAAAGGGGAAGTTCAGCAAATACCTTGTAAAGTGAGACCATTTGAACAACCAGGCTCACCTGCCATAACCACTTTACTCCATGGTCTAAAGCTGAGCTTAGAGCCATCATAAGAGACTTTGCTAACCCAGAAGTAAATCCTCAAAAGTTTACAAAGGAGTTTAGAATTTTCATAGGAATTTACCATCAGGACACCCTGATGATTACCAATTTATTCACATGATATTTGGACTTGGTGAAGCTTGTAAATGAATGACAGCAGTAGAATGCAAAGAACTTGAGCAAGATATTAAAGACTCCTTCTTCCTCATGAGAAGGAATGAAATGAGCTGGAAGAGTCACTAAATACCATTTAAATTCAATCCTTAAGGTTTTTCTACAGAAAACTGATTGGACCAACACATATTCTTGCAAGCAGGAGAAAGATGGACTGGTTTTAGATTATGGAGGTCATTTAGAAACAACATTTGTAAAATATTCTGTGTTTAAAATATAAGGGAGTATTTCCTTGAGAGACTGAAATGACATTAACTGCTTTATTTATAAACAAACTTTGTCCTAAACTTAGCAGTCTGATTAAGAAACATAAACTGGCTGGGAGCAGAGGCTCATGCCTGTAATTCCAGCACTTTGGGAGGCTAAGGAGGGTGGATCACTTGAGGGCAGGTGTTTAAGACCAGCTGGGCCAACATTCTGAAACTCCATCTCTACTAAAAATACAAAAATTAGCTGAGTGTGGCTGCGGGCACCCGTAATCCCAGCTACTTGGGAGGCTGAGACAGGAGAATCGCTTGAACACTTGAACCCTTGAGGTGGAGGTTGTGGTGATCCCAAATTGCAAAATTACATCACTGCACTGCTGCCTGGGCAACAGAGTGAGACTCTATCTCAGAAACAAACAAACAAACAAACAAAAACAACAAAAAAACGAACTGGATGGGAAGTTATAAATATAGCTGAATTGGTAGCTTTAGCTGAACACTTTGAGAGGACTTTAAAATAAGAAAAAATGCGAATAGCTAACAAACTTATTTCCCTCCAATTACAACTATTGCAGGGACTAGACCAAAGAGACTTTTTCATCCTTATTTCCTTATTTTATTCTACAACCAAAAGATCTAGACTAAAAAGTCTTTATCCCAATATGTCTGCCTTTATGGCAAACAAACAAGACACAGGAACAGAGATTTTTTATTTTTTAATGCCAGTCTACCAATAAGCCTCCTCCTTTTAGATCAAATTGAACTACTTTCCCGCTCAGAAGGCAATATGGTGGCAATTCTAAAATGCCAGATGGAAGAGAAGTAAAAGCTGCTGTTCATGGAGCACGAAGATGTGTCTGTCCCCAAGAGCAAACTGAGGGAACTTAGAAGGAGACGTCAGTGAAAAATGTCAAGACAGCAGTCTGGAAGGCCAAAGTGATAAAGCAGCTCATCACCCAGAAGTGACCACGTAGGCCAGCTACTGGGAGCATGTGAAGGAGGTGCAGCAGATGTAGGGCAATATCTGGACTCTTCAGGGGCAGCTGGAGAACTCCATCCTGAGGGTTGCCTTGAACCAAGCCATGAACCATGTGGGGAGCAAGCAGAATGTGGAGCTGGCCAAGCACTGGCAGGAGCTCAGCAAGGAGTTGATGAAGTCAGAGGCTATGTGACAGGAGGAGTACATGTGGAAGGCCAACAGAGGAGGAGTCCTAGAAGTCCCAGGTCATAGTGAAACATCTCAAAGATATTGTAGAGAAGCTAAAAGGGGAACATAAAAATTCAGGTCAGGTGAGGGAATGCAACTAGCATCTGGAGGCTAAGCTGGAGAAGCACATGGAAGCTGCAGCACTGAGGGCCAGGACTACACCAAAGAGGTGGCAGGGTTGAGGAAACTTTGGACAGAATCTCAGTTTCAGCCAGATGCATCCAAGGGTGAAGCCCATAACTGTAAAGGAAATGCTGAATCAGCTAGTGCTGAAGGGTTAGGATGTGCAATTAGAGTGATACCTATATGATTGATCCAAGTCAATGTTTCTGATGATCTATGTGATAAATAATGCAATGTCTTGGATTTGGAGAAACAAAATTGGTATCTGAAAGAATGTAAATTCAGCATAAGCATGGACTCATGCAGTGCCTGGATGGCCACCTGGTCCTCCCTGAATCCTTGAAGCTTCCGTTGTCAAGAGCTTTGCACTCTACAACTCATGTAATAGGCAAAATTATCCAAATTATAAAAAAAATTGGTGGGGTGACAAATTAAAATTGCTAAAATAGTTTGTGCCCAGTATTTGGTTTGCCAAACCCATAAGCCTTGGAAGACAACCTTTCTGCTACCTGAAGGATCATTTCAACATTAACAGTGGGATTTCATTCAATTGCCACATTAAACAGGATACGAATACAGTAGTGCTCCCTTATCTACAGTCTTGCTTTCTGTGGTTTCAGTTACCTACAGTCAACGGAGGTCCAAGAATAGGTGAATACATACTACAATATTTTGAGAGACCACATTCACATAGCTTTCACTGCAGTATATTGTTGTAATTGTTCTATTTTACTATTGTTAATCTCTTATGGTACCTAATCTATAAGTTAAACTTTGTCATAGGTATATATAGGAAAAAACATAGTACGTGTAGGGTTTAATACTACCCATGGTTTCAGACATCCTTTGTGGGTCTTGAAACATCCCTCACAGACAATAGGGCGGGGCTACTGTATGTTCTTGTACTGGTCTATGTTTCCGGTTGAATAGCTTTTCTGCATAGGAAAACTAATGCTATAATGGTAGCCAAGAAGCTATCAATAATGTGTTTTTTAAGTAACAGATATTTATAAAATTTGGGGGTCATTTTTAAGTAAATTAAAATACTAAGACATGAACTGCTGAATATAAGTTTAAAATATGTGTATTTTGGCATCTTGTTTTTATACAGCATAGAGGAACTAAATATGGGTCTGTAAACAAACATGTAAATTGTGTTATGAGGAAACGTGTTTCTAACAATTATAAAATGGTGCTCACCTACCAAATGCTGATATGAAACATTTCAAAGTTGCTTACTTCTTAGGTTTTCACTGGAAGCTGAGGTTCCTGAGAGTTAGAAATTCTAATCAACATACGGCAATTGAGAATAGTGATAATAAGGGAAATAACTCCTTATGTGAGGAGGCTGGGATGTAACTTTGGTAAATGAAGCTCACATAAAGGATGTGTTCTTGTTAGGGGAAAAGGAGAGTAGTTTTTGTCCTGGAGTGCGGTTCCAGAGTGAGAGGAAGGGAATGTGTAGGACAAGTAGCTGAGAGGATAAGAAGGTTGTAGAGATGAGAGCTTGACCAAAAGAAGAGAATTGTTAAACAAAATTTATAGAAGGCTATTTGGATTAAGCTCCTACACGAGTCCCCACAGACAAAACCAATATGAGGTTCAGTCACAGTTGCTGACCTTTAAGTAATTGCGGGAGGTTCTGTAACCAATCAACCAATTAAACTGTAATCACGTAAGTTGTCTCTATACTTCACTTACATTTTCTATAAATGCTGCCTTGTCACATTGTTGACCAGAGTTCGCAGAACCTGTTCTGGTTCTGAGGACTGCCTGATTGATGAATCATTTTTTTGTTGTTCCTCAAACTTGATTAAATTTAAACTAAGATTTTTTTATTTTCCTTTTCTTAGAACATTCTTGAGAAAAGTTGTAATTGAAAGTTCTTTTTCTGCCCTTTGAGATGTAAATCTTCTCCCAGGCTCTTGCCGGTTTCATAACTCAGGAATGTCTTTCTAAAGGACTTGGGAGCCATCCCTCTGCAATGTACTCATCAAGTTGGGGGCCATCTTCTGAAATGTAGTCATCAATATCAAATGTACTCATCAGGTATACTCTGTCTCCCAGTTTCTGTGGAGAGGGTAGGAGCATAACTTTTATAAGCAATAATTAGAAAATACATATGGTCTAATAAAATTGACCAACTTCCCTACTGACATCCTGCAGTTTTCTTCCACTAGCTCATCCCAGTGCTTAGAAAGTTCGCCTGCTTTTTGTTTCAGCAGAGTTGAGTTCATTCTCTTGCAATAGTCTTGTCTGAAGGCTTTGCTTGTTTAACTCTATCTGGTGTAATTTCTTTATAAATTTTATATTTGACACATAATTGTGCATATTTATGAGGTATAATATATTTCCAGTCATGTATACAATGCGTAATGATCAAATTAGAGTAATTAGTGTATCTATCACTTTGAACATTTTTTTGTGTGTGTTGAACATTCAAAACCTTCTCTTCTAGCTATTTGAAAATATACAACAAATTATTAACTAAATTCACCCTACAATGTTACAGAACACTAGAACTTATTCTTCCTAGCTAGCTGTAATGTGACAAATCTCCATGTGTTTATTTCAACTGTTCTGATTTTTCCCTCTGCACGTTACAGATATAGAAACTGGCACATGCTAATGATTTTTAATTTGTTTTAGAAGCAAATTCCCTTAAGGACACACATCTTAAAAGTTTTTTATTGTAAAATATATATATAATAAAATTTACCACTTTAGCCACTTTAAAGTATACAATTCTGTGTCATTAAGTATATTTACATTGTTGTGCAACTATCACCATCATACATCTCCAGAACTTTTTCACTGTTCCTAACTGAAACTGTGTACCTATTAAACACTAACTCCCAATCTCTGTCCTCTAATGTCTTGGTAATCACTGTTCTATCTTCCATCTTTATGAATTTGCCTACTCTAGGTACCTTATAAGGGGAATGATTTGCCCTTTTGTATCTGACTTATTTCACTTAGCATCATGTCTTCAAGGTTTATCCAAGTTGTAACATGTTACAGAATTCCTTTACAAGGCAGACTAATATTCCGTTGTATGTATATACCACATTTTGTTTACCCATTCATCCACTGATGGGTAATTGGGTTGATTTCACTTTTTGACCATTATGAATGAGGCTGAATGAACATGATATACAAATACCTTTTTGAGACTCTGCTTTCAATTCTTTTAGGTATATATACAGAAGTGAAATTGCAGTATATATTCGTAGAATGTTGCTACTCACCTACTTTTCAGGTCTGATCTTCCTTTCAGACTATGCTTCCAGCCATACTCTTCTTGTCCTTGAACTTTTCACATCTTCTACACCTGGAAAATGCCCTCACACCGCTCACTCCAATCTCTACTGCCAATGGCTAATTACTAATCAATTCTCAAGTTTTAATGGAAAAGTCATCTCTTCAGAGATGACTCCTCTGCTGACCTCCTAATTCTCCTAGTTGCAAGTTTTTGCAGAAGACTTTATGGCCCTCTTTTCTGACATTCATCATACTTGTTATCACTCCTTTAATGGTTATTTCCCTCAGCTTATTCTAAATTATCTAAGGTCAGGGAATGGTTTTACCATTGTCTTTGCCAAAGCCTACCCTACAATTCCCTTTCAGTGCATATGCAATGACTTTGTGATGTATTAACTTGGCTAGGTTGAACTATATTTCCCAGAATTCCCTTCCTAGTAGTTTCTGGTTAAGAAGGGCTATAAGGGAGATTCTAACTCCAGAGCTGGACTGTGGAAGGGAGATTGCAGTCATTTTGCAGCAAGCACATGCTGCTGTTGCTGATCTACTGACTCGCTTCCTTGGTGTGAAGCAGCAAATGAGCCAGTGCCTGCGTTTTGTCTCTATGAAGAAGGTTCTAGCTTTTACAATATTCTCTTGTCACCAAGGTCAGAGGAAACAAAAATTGACACACATTTCATTCTGCCCTTGTAGGACACTAAACTTCTCTTAATCTTCCTTTCCTGCCTACTTGCCATGTAGACTTCAAGCTTCAGCCTCAGACATGGCAACAGCATATATATATATAAAACAGCGTATGTGTGAGATATATATATATCTCAGCATATGTGTATATATATCAGCATATGTATATATATATCAGCATATATATGTAACAGCATATATATATATGTATCTCATTGATTCTACTTCTCTGATTGAACCCTTGCTGAGACAGAGCAGATTGTTCTTTTCCTTTGTAGCTAATATAAATAGCACATTTTCTTGTTAACTTATGTGTCAGATGCTACTTCCTGATTTTGCTTCCAGAAAGCAAAAATCAGGAAAAATGCGGCTTCTGTTTTGATCCTGCCTCTGACATTACTAGTTTTGATTCAGGTCCCTCGTCTGTAGAATGGGAACATTTAGACTCTCTACCTAATAAAGTTGTTACAAGGATTAAAGTATTACTTTATAGATCGGTGCCTGGCATATATAAATAGTATGTGAATTTGATAAAAATTTAATTTTAAAAATGTACTGTACAACTTTCAGGAGAGCAAGGATCTTTTCCCTCTTGTTCAGCACTTGGATTCCAGCACCTTGAAGAATGCCTGGAACATGGCAGGTGCTCAAGGTTTGACTCACATTGAATACTTTCCTGTATAATCCTAGTCTCAAGGGCTAACAATTCTAATGTGTGTGCTTCTTTCTTCCTCAATCTTTTGCCCATCTAATATGTCCAATATACCACACCACTCTCAGTTATACTGGGACCTCTAGAACATGATTCTCACTCTGAGATGAGGGGCTGATTCAGAATCCTGGAATCCTGGGGTAGTGGCAGATAAATTAAAAAATCTCCACAGGTGATTCTATGTATCCTTTTATATGATCCCACCTTCCTCAAGGATGTTTTCTCTGTGCTGTGGTCAATGGTATTAGACTTTCCACAAAGAGGTGAGCATTGTGAAATGATACCCCACTTAATAAATACAAGTACATTCTCTTCTTTAATATTCACTGGCATGCCCTAACCAATTAAAGTTTATAAGCTAAAAACACAGATGCTTTTTGTTTATTTTTGTAATAGAAAGTGATTTATTAATAATTCTCACTCAAAATCTCTCATTGTATCTTTCTTTCTGAAGTTTATTTTTTGGCTTTTCAAGTTTGTCTCAAGTTTGTTTCTTAACTGTGGAGCACTGCAAGATGCTGATTGTATAAATTTGTCAAAATTAACATGACTCAGTCAACTCTGTTCTTTTGGTAGCCTGCATTCCTCCAAAGGTTCTTTTATTAGTAATTAAATATCCCAAATCAATTAGTTTCTGAAACAGTTTTCTCTTCTCATAATTGAGTTTCAAAATGACAATCTTTGACAATATCTGCTATTGAGAATCTACTTTCAATTTCAGTACTCTATCATAGGAAAATGCCATCTAAATAGATAAAATAACTAATCCACACATTAACATTTTAAAAATAGCTAACAATATTTTAACACCCATGCAATACATAACTCAGACTTTTATTTGTAACCTAGTACTATCTATTAAAACTTTTTTATAGAGTAAAAATGAAGCTCATCTCTGGAAATTACTGCTTCTGTTCTTAGCAGTTCCTTATAGGAAAGAAAATTATTAGGTATTCAGTCACTAAGTCATTTCTCTGTTCCTGGAGTTGTGAGTGAAATAATTCTAACCAACGTTGAATCTAATGAGAAATGTTGTCATTTATGGTGTTTACTTACATTCAATTCTCGATAATCTACATGAAGCAAATCTGCTTCCTGCACTCACTATGGCAAACTATGTCCTGGGACCTTCACTATTTATTGTGGTTTCTGGCTGTTTTCTTGGCCTTAGCTAATATGTGCTTAGGGAAGGAAATCTTACCTGGATATTTGCATAAAGCAAAACAAATAGAAAAATAAACCTGTTTAAATAAAGCAATAATAAATTATTTTTGAATAACATATTGATTTGGATTATCTATGGCTTCTCTTCCCTCTATTAACCTAGCTAATTAAGCGTACTTGCTTAAAGGCCTCATTGGAGCTTATATTTGTCTTGTGCAGCTTCTCAGTTCTATTCATTAGAAACTGAAGGAGACACATTTATCTTGGTTTTATCTTCAAGTGGAAAGTTTCTTATTTGCTGGATAATTTAGGGGAAGAGAAAGAATACAAGAATCCAGGCCAAAAGAGTACGATTCTTGTGGCTTTAAAACATATATATCATTTTTCTTCTTATAAAAAAATTCTTATTAGTTTTCATTATGTTTCCAAGGAACAGAAAATACCTAACTAGTGACTTCTCAAAAATGCCATGAATTTCTCATCTTGAACCTACGAATATTAGATACCTCTTGTTGAACCTATGAATATTAGATACCTCCCTTATGGCCAAAGTTGCCTTTTGCATCCCAGCATGTTAGGTTAGGTTCCCTAGAAACAGATTCTGGGATGAGGTTTGTGTGCAACTGATTCATTACATAAGTGTTCAAGATAACCTAGAAAAGGATGGGGGTTGGGGACAGATGAAGAAGCTAAAGAAGAGTGAGGTCTCAGGCAAAATTCCATGGAGGGTAGCTTCGCCTTGATCCTTTGGTGGAATGCTGGGTATAGGATACACCTCGGAGTTGTCACAAACCAAGGCAAGGGAGCGGGCACTCATACATGTTAGTCATTGACTAATGGCTCATCCATGTGAACATAAAATCCCAAGCACTTCCAACTCTCTGTGTCTGGAGGGAAAGTGGCTCCAGTGACCTGAGGGCAGTCCTCCTCCTCCAAAGACCCTTTCTGTTGAAAGCATCCCAAATCTGCGGGTGAGTGTGCATGAAAATGATGTCATAGAGATCCTAGGGGATCCAGGTGGAGCGCTGATCTTGTTTACTCCAGGACAGCACAACTTGGGCTTGAAGCATGACTCCTGACATACTCTCTCATCACTCTTATTTCAGAGAAATCTTTTCATGGGGGAATGGGAAAGGGACAGAAAATTTTTACTGAAACACTTACATTATTTACATTATTTTCTTGGGCATGGCTCCCCATGGTCCTGATTTCCATCTGCTACACAAGGTGGGCCTGTGTAGGAGTCCATTTTCCTTGATGCCAGATGCGAGGTAAATCAATTCTGACACCAACAGTATTTATGAACTTCTGCTACATAGAATAAGCTCTCATTCCTTCCCTATCAAAATGCTGAACTCTGCAGAGGTTCTTGCAGGAACAGATACATATTCCCTGAACAGGAAGCTCCCAGATTCAGCCATGTTCCCATTCAAATTTCCCTCAGGAACTAGGGGCTGGTAGGGCTTTTGGCTTAAAGGAACTGAACAATGATTACAGTTGAGCCTGGTTGATATGACTGGTTTTCTACCTTACATCAGAAACCCATCCTCAGATTCCAGACACAATTCTGTAATCTGAACTCCCAAGTACCTGGAGGCTTTCTGCATCCTCCCCCAGGTGTGAAAAGAGAGCAGGGTTACTGTCGGTTGATACAAACGGGTTCAGGATTGTGATTAGCCTCATTTTTAATAGTGTGACATCTGAATTGTGCTCAGAGCTCATGTTGGGCCAATTTTTAAATGTTCTGATTATCATCTCTGGTCCAGAGTGACTTTTGTTCCCTTTTGAGATTGAGTGCTTTTTCTGGATTACCAGGAAGATACATTATAATATGTCAGAATATTGTGGCCCTGCTGAAAATAAAAATAGCACAATGGTGGGACTTTCCACTTCATGCCCTGACAGGAATTTTCTAAGGATGCAACCCCTTTGTAGGACAAAGTTAGTATGATGAGACAGCCACAGGGGCTGGGAATTGAATATTCTTACTAGGGTTACGGGGTATTATCTCAAAAACCAGAGGCTTTTCTCTATCACAGTCTTTCCCATTTTGGAACTTACTATAAGCAAATAATTAACAATTGTTGTGTTTTATTTATCATGATTTTTGCATTATAGCAACTAGAATTGTCCTAATAAATAAGCAATGATTATATTCCTTTACTTTTGATGAGTCTAAAGGAAATTGACTCATGTTGCCATCTGTTTAAGCATCCATAAGTATGCCATCAAAGTTATGGAGAATTGTCTATCCAGAATGCACAGATGATAGGCAATAAGTTCTTTATTGGCTTTCTGTTCTTTTTTCTCTTAGCTAATAGAAATACATTCAGCATCCCAGTGGTATGTTACAGCAAAAATTCAAAAGTTTTTCTGCAGGGGTTGGTATAGTATGCTGTAGTTTTTAGAATTTTATGTTTCCACAAGAAGCTTAATGCCCCTTTTCTGCCTGCTGCCCCAGTATAATGTTTTCTTATATTACCATGTAGACCTTATGTCTAAAAAAGAAGACATAATCTCATGTGGCCTCATTACTGAAGTATAACATGACTTCTCATCAGGCCACATGAGATTACATCTTCTTTTTTAGGTAGAGGGTCAGTGCCTTGAGACTGCAGCATCTCATGTTGGGGGTTAGTTGAATATAGAGTCCTTTTTGAGAATAATGCATATAGAATTAATGTTCTGTGGAAATTGGAAAGTTCTAGTTTAAACCATTATAATTCACTGATGTATTTCTCAAAAGAAATGATATATAACAATCTATGTGTATATCAATGGGTGTAGAGACCACTAGATTTCTACCAGGGTCATTGCCAAACTGTCAAAAAGTAGTTTTTAGTCCAGAGTAGATGTCTGCACCAGAATTTTAAGTTCTTCTGGATGAAGGCTGTACTTGGCAGATGATGCAGAGTACTATGCAGTTTTGAGTACTGCCATATCCTTAATGCTTTGTGTCGCTAATCTATTCTTTCACAGATAAGTCTCTATCATTCATGCCACATGGGTTGAAAATTAATACAGCTACCATGGCCAGTATTGAATAGAAGAGGGATTAGAGGCTAAGCCAAAGATGGATCATGTGGTCAGGGCAAGTACTTCTGCACTGAGTTGGTTTAAACTCTGTCCCATAACGGTCTTCCATGTTGTCATCTATAGGCAAATGGACCCAGTTGAAGGCTTCCACTGGGATGGATAAGGGTGAGCTTATAAAAAAGCAGGTAAGTCACTATACCTCATGGTAAAATCCAGCAGACTATATGATCTTTTGCTTCAGTTCCACATGAAACCTCTGAACCTCACAGCCTAGAACCCAGAGTGACAGGATAAAGAGACAATATCCTCTACTAAACCATGCCCTTCAATATAGTTATGACCTACTGTTTCTGAGAGTCGTATGATCTTTCTCTTAAAAGAGCTTCATTAAAACAAACGCACACGATACAACCTATGTTGCCTCATAACCTACCAACCAAAGAATGAAACTGAGCCAGAGTAATGGAGGAAAATGGTATTCTAACAAGATTTAAACACCTCCACATGTTGTTTCCTTGTCCTGCACTCAGAACTGTTTCCCAAACATATGTGCTTATGACTAATTCTGTTGGTTACAATGAGTCATCCATTTTTCAATCATGTTTGGGTTTCCTGGGAAATATAATTTTTAGTAAGCACTCAGATGCCTGCAAGCCACTGAAAAGTGGGTTTAAGCTACAGTTGAAACTTGACAGCACCATCTTCTGATGGTGCTCAACTGCCAATGTCATATCCTCTTATCTTCCTTTATTGGTCCAGAAGGAACCTATCTGACTTGCCCTTAAATTTGCTTTAGCTGTTTCATTTTTGCAGAGAAATCTCCAAGTGAGAAAGACTTCCTCATTTTCCAGTAGTCCTGAACTCTGTCATGCAGACCTTAAACCTGTGCTGCTGCTTGTCCCCAATGTCTCAAATGAAATTTGTAAAAGGGCATTTTCTGTATTTCCTCAAAATTCCTCTTGTCGGACTCAAGTGTTAAAGCAGAGACTGGAGTCGGAGATCTTCCAAGTGACTGGCATTTTGTCCTTTATCTTTATTCATATATTGCCATGCACTGTAACACCAAAGGGTTTCTTTTGTATCATATCTGTATTAGTCCATTCTCACACTGCTATGAAGAAATACCTAACACTGAGTAATTTATAAAAGAAATAGGTTTAATTGACTCACAGTTCTGCATTGCTGTGGGGGCCTCAGGAAACTTACAATCATGGTGAAAGGCAAAGGAGAAGCAGGCACCTTCTTCACAGGGCGACAGGACAGAGTGAATGCAGGACAGGGGAAATGCCAGACACATAAAACCATCAGATTTGGTGAAACTCACTCACCATCATGAGAACAGCTTGACGTAAACCACCCCCACGATCCAATTATCTCCACCTGTTCCCACCCTTTACACATGGGGACTGTGGAGATTACAATTCAAGATGAGATTTTAGGTGGGGACAGCCAAACCATATCAATACTTGTGAATCTGGATTCTTTATATTCCCTGAAGATGTATTCTTTCCTAGAATAGCAAATGCTCACCTACTGAGCCTTCCTTACTGCTACTCATAGATGCCAAACAAGATGGAATCTTTTGTGAGCTTACTTCCAAGTTGGTACTCCTATTGGTCAGGATTCCTAGTGCCAGAGAACAGAATCCATTCTAGCGAGCGTAACCGGAAATGTTAAGAGTTATCCGGTAGCCAGTAGTCTATTTCTCCAGCTCTCCAAAATTATTAGATGAGTTTCCAGGAATAGCTTCTAGAGCAACACCACTGAGACAGGGAATTGCTACCTCTGTCCCACCTAGAAACACAATGTGTTTTCCGTGAAATGGAAAGTATCCTACTCTTATTGTCAATGTCAGGATATTTGGACCTTTCTGCTGATTTTAAAATCATGTTTTGTACATCAACATGTACGTCTTGCCATTAGCTTGTTCGCTCTCACAGCTCACTTCTGAATCTTAGTCTCACATGAGTTCCTTGATTTCACATGGATTGACCACAGGTCTGTACCATAACTGCAAGGAGTCTTGGGAAATGTAATGTTTTGGATGCCAGAATAAAGGAGGCAGGGTTTGTGATGTGGGAACTATCACAGTTTGTAGTGGAAGTTCAGATGATACTGGGTGACCACAAATAAAAGATGTCCACTACAGATTACAAGTAGTATATTATTTTGGGAGTTTGAGTAATAATTATATAAATACAAGTAAAAATAGTAATAGCAGTTAGCATTTATCAAGCACCTGTGATGTGCTAGGCACTGTGGTAAGTGCTTTACATATAGTCTACTGGATTTTACCATGAGGTATAGTGACTTACCTACTTTTTTCTAAGTTCACCTTTTTATAAGCTCACCTGTATTATTTGATTTTATACTCACAGCAACCCTGAAAGTTGATGTTTGAAAACTTATTTTGAAAGTAGAGAACAAAAGCTTAGGAAGGTTAAGACACTTGACAAAGTCAAACAAACAGGACCTAGTGAAAACAGGTTTCAAAGCCAGGTCTGTTCAATTTTGACTCTTGTGCTGTGCTGCCTCCTTAACACATAACTTTCTTTTAAGGCAATATTTTTATGTACAAAAGTATTGCCTGGATAGTTTTTTAGAAAACAACCAGAACTCCAATGAAACACAATGTATTAGACCAAGTTATTTGCCTTATTAAGACTGTGCTGAAAGGTATCTCCTAATAGTTTTGTATGCTCTCTCTACATTTATCTCAAAGTTTTAAATGAAAAAATTTTGCCTTTTTCTTAATTAACATTTAACTTTCTTTTCAGAAGAATTTGGAAAGTTTTCCTTTTCAGACTCACTTAGGTTTTCCTCTGACTTGTCTTCCATCATCTCTGGACTCTTGAGACACTTTTCTGTTAGGTTCCATGAAAAGGCTTAAATTCTGCTGTTATTTTCCGAACATTTTTAAATGGGAGTATAGCACATTTTAATTCATTTTACCCTGCCTTATTGCTTTCCTATACACATTTTATATTGCTTGAAAAACACATTATTTTTTCATTGTCACCTTCAGCCTATATGCAACCTTGGTGGCCATTTCATTAATCTTTTTCTAAATTAATTTTTTCCAAGCATATCCAAAGGTAAAAAAAAGATTTTTTTACAACCATCAAAAAATTTCCCCAAAACTTCAGTCATTGGAAACATAGCTTTATGAAACTTGATATTTTTCTTCTATTAAAATCATAGAAACAAGCATTGGTGCTAAGAAAATCAATCATTTATTTTAACTCCATATCTAACATTTGGGAGGAATTTTCACAAAAATTATATTCCTTTGCAATTTTTAACTACAAATTAACCCCCATCTAAACAAGTAGGGGAAACGTACAAAGTGCTTTCGAGCTTTTAGAGACAATGACCTTTTGGTAAAGTCAAACTTCAGTCAATCTCAGTATCAATTCTAATGAAGATTTTGTTAACCAAAGCATAACACAGACACACACACACACACGCACGCACGCACGCACGCACGCACACTCCTTTCCCTATAACTGTTAGCTGTTTGCAATTCCCTGGAGCACATATTGTATCATTAGAGAATTAGAGATGAAGGATAAGGGAGAGTGAAGAAGCATGGATGACTCCTGGATCTAGCTTGGTTGGCTGGATTGGATAGTGGTACTGAAAGTGGAGATAGATAATTTTAGGAAGAATCAGTCTTATTAGATGGGAAAGATCATGAGCTCAGTTATATTTAGGTTAATTTGAGATGCTTGTGAGACATTCAGCTTGAGCTATTCCCCAGTGTGAAGCTCAGAGAGTCATCATGGGGAAACATAGATTTTCTTGTTTCTACCATAGAGGGTGTGTATCAGTTATCCACAGCTATTATAATGCTGTGTAACAACAAAACTTCAGTGGCATGCAATAATGAACATTTATTGAATTTATATCTCTGAAACTTGTCTGGGCTGGCCTCATTCTCTGTCTGGGATTGTCTGACAGCCCATTTAGAATGCTTTTGGCTGAGACAACTAGGATGTCTTACCACGTGCTCGCCACATGCTCTCCTTTTTCTAGTAGCTGCTCTGCTTATTCTCAGGGCAACGGGTGAGGGGCTAGACCTTACGAGCTCATTCATATGAATACTTTTAAGCTTCTGCACTCATTATATTGGCTAACATTCCATTGGGTAAAGCAGGTCGCACAGCTAGGTGCAGAGTCAGAGTGGTAGCATTTTACACGGTTACATGACAAAGGATGTGAAAGTAGGGTGTGAACCATTCATGCAATCAATCTACTATAAGATGATTGTTAGAAACAAGAGCTCATGGAATTATCTAAGGAGACTATATATAATTACTATGAAAGTGACTGAGGATAGAGCTCTAAAGGAAACTAAATATAAAAGAATGTAATAAACAATGAATGGTCAGGCTTAAAAAAGATAAATACGTTATCGAGAATCTAAAGATAATAGATAAATTTAATTAGACAATGATAAATAAGGTCAAGTGCCTGAGAAAAGCCCAACAAGACTGGATTAACACATATGCATTATATTAGGAAGTATGAGGTAATCAGTGACCTTTTTGAGAGAAGGTTCACTTGAGTAGCTGAGTTCAGTGAGTTGAAGGAATGGACGATAGGAGCATGGAGGGATAGAGGCAGCAACTGAAAACTACCTGTCTTTAAATGTATTTTTAGAAGATGGAAAGGAGGCAGACTAGAGACACATTCAGGAAAAATGGAAGTTTATTATTTGTTTAATTATGGGAGAAATGAGCTTAATATGCATTCATGGAAAAGGAACTAATAGAAGATTAAAATATAGGAGAAGTAAGAAATGAATTGTTAGTGGGAAATATCAAATAAGCTTGAAGGAGATATGTCATGGGTACAGGTGGGGAGATAATAATAAATGAGGTAGAACATGCCTTCTGGAGGAAAGAAAGCAAGAATTGAAAAAATATGGATACAATTTGTGTGTGGAAAAAATATGGAACAATTTTTTATTCCCATTAGAAATTTTCGAGGGTTACAGTTCAGTTCAGTGTTCAGCCAGTTATTATTTGCATTTTATTCTTGAAGGGTTTTATTGAAATATAATTTACATGCTATAAGTAAATAATTTTTAGTAAGTTTATAGAGTTGTACAAACATTACCAGAATATGGCTTTAAAATATTTTCATCACCCCAACACTGTCTCTTATGTCCATCTACAGTCAATTCTTATTCCTAGCCCTGGCCCCAAGTGACTACTAATTTGCTTTAGATTTAGCTTTCCCTGGATGTAACACAGGTAGTCTTTTGTGACCAGATTCTTTCACTATGCATAACATTTTCAAAGTTATTTGTGTTATAGCATGTAGGACTACTTTGTTCAGTTTTATTGCTGAATAATATTCCGTTGTATGGATGTATCACATTGTATGTAATTTTCCAGTTCATTGTATATTTAGAACATTTCCAATTTTAGACTATTCTGAATAATGTCTCTGTAAACATCTCAATACAAACCTTTATGTGGACATATATTTCCATTTTCCATGGGTTGATACTTTGGCAGAATGTTGAATAATACAGTACATTTAGGTTTAACTTTCTTTTTATTTTTCCTCATTTTTAATTTTTATGAGTATACAATGGTTGTACATATTTATAGGATACATGTGATATTTTGACATAAGCATATAGTGTGTAATGATCACATCAGGATAATTCGGATGTCCATCACCTCAAACATAGATCATTTCTTTGTGTTGGGAACACTGTAAATCCACTCCTCTAGCTATTTTGAATTATACCATAAACTATTGTTAATGATAATTGCCCTATTTTGCTACTGAACAGTAGATCTTGTTCCTACTATCTGCATTTTTGTACCCATTAACCAAACCCTCTTTATTTTCCCTCCCAATACCCTTCCTAGCCTTTGGTAACCATCATTTTATTCTCTAACTCCATGAGATAAATTTTTTTAGCTCTCAAGTATGAGTAAGAACATGTGATATTGTCTTTCTGTGTCTGGCTTATTTCACTTAACACACTGCTGGGTATGCACCCAAAAGAAAGGATGTCACTATATTGAAGAGATACCTGCACTCTCATGTTTATTGTAGTATTATCCACAATAGCCGATCTGAAATTAACCTAAATGTCCATAAACAAATGAATGGATAAAGTAAGTATGGTACATATACACAGTGAAATATTATTCAGCCATAAAATAAATGAAATCCTGTCATTTGCAATGACATGGGTGGAACTGGAGAACATTATGTTAAGGTTTAACTTTCTGTGAAACTTCCAAACTACATTCCAAAGGGACTGAAGAAATTTTATTCCCAATAGAAAATTTTGAGGGTTACAGTTCAGTTTATTTATAGCCTTCCTAAGACTATTATTGTTTGTCTTTTAGTTATAGCCCTTCTCGTGGGTATGAAGTGTTATTTTCCTATAATTTTAATTTACATTTTCCTAGTGACTAATAATGTTGAACATATTTTATGTGTTTGTGAGACATTCATATATCATTTTGGAGAAATGTATATTCAAATAAAATACACCGTATTAACAGAGTAAAGGGCAAAAGCCCTTTGTTTTCCAATTGTTGGGTTTTAAGAGTAACATATATAGTTGGATAACAATCCTTTATCAGATATGTCTTTTGCAAGTATGTTCTCCCAGTCTGTTTCTTGTGTTTTTATTTTTTTTGACAATGTCCTTTACAGAGCAGAAATTTTTAATTTTAATGAAGTCCAGTTTATCAGTTCTTTGTTTCATGAATAATACTATTGGTGTTGTATTAAAAAGTCATCATAAAACACAAGGTCATCTAGATTTTCTCTTATGTCATCCTCTAGGAGTTTTACAGTTTTGTGATTTACATTTAGAGCTGTAATCCATTTTGAGTTAATTTTTGCAAAGAATATAAGACCTTGAGTCTAGATTCATTTATCTTACATGTGAATATCCAGTTTTTCTAGTACCACTTATTGAATCTTATATGTAAATATCCAGTTGTTCTAGCACCATTTTTTGAAAAGGTTCTCTTTTCTCCATTGTATTGCCTTTGCTCTTTTCTCAAAGATCACTTGATGATTATATTTATGGGAGTCTATTTCTGGGCTCTCTATTCTATTTCATTGATGTATTTGTTTATGCTTCTGCCAATATAACACAGACTTGATTACTGTAGCTTTATAGTAAGTCTTAAAGTTGTATTTTTTCCATCCCCCAACTTTATTACTTTTCTTTAGTATGGTATTGTATTGTCCATTCCTGGTTCTTTGATTTAGGATTAGAATTAGAATCTGTTGGATATCCACAAAATAACTTTCTGGGATTTTGATTGGAATTGCATTCAATTTATAGATTAAATTGGGAAGAATTGACATTTTAAACAATACTGAATTTTCCTATTAGTGAAATGAAGTATCTATCTAGTTACGTAGGTCTTTGTATTAGTCCGTTCTCATGCTGCTAAAAAGACATATCCAAGACCGGGTAATTTATAAAGAAAAGAGTTTTAATTGACTCATAGTTCAGCATGGCTGGGGAGGCCTCAGGAAACTTACAGTCATGGTGGAAGAGGAAGAAAACATGTCATCTCATAAAACCATCAGATCTCATGAGAACTCACTATCTTGTGACCAGCATGGAGAAAACCACCCCTCATGATTCAATGATCTCCACCTGGTCCCACCCTTGACACACGGGTATTATTACAATTCAAGGTGAGATTTGGGTGGGGACACAGAGTCAAACCATATCAATCTTCTTTGATTTATTTCATCAGAGTTTTGTTATTTTTTTCACATAGATTGTGCAGATATTTTGTTAAATTTATTCTTAAATATTTTGGTTTTGGTGCTAATGTAAATGATATTTTGTCTTTAATTTTAAATTCAATTGTTAACTGCTGGTCTGTATGAGGAAATAATTGACTTTTGTATATTAACCTTATATCCTGCATCCATGCTATAATCATGTATTAGTTCCAGGAGTATTTTGTTATTTTTTTTTTTTCAGAATTTGCACATAGATGGTCATGTCATCTGTGAAGAGACAGTTTTATTTCTTCCCTTTCTGTATACTTTTTATTTTATTTCTTGTCTTATTGCATCATCTAGGACTTCCAGTAAAATGTTGAAAATCAGTCATGGGAAGGGGCACCCATGCCTTTCTCCTGATTTTAGGAGGAAAGCATGTAAATTTCTTGCCATTAAATACGAAGTTAGCTGTAGGTTTTTTGTAGCTATTCTTTATCAAACTGAGGAAATTTCCCCATTCATTCCCAGTTTACTGAGAATTTTTAAAAATCATAAATTATTGTTAGATTTGGTTAAATGCTTTTTCTGCATCTATTGATATAATTTTTTTAATCTAACTAGTTTATATGGTAGACTACATTAATCAATTTTTAAATGGTGAACCAACTTTTTATATCTAGAATAAATCCCACTTGATTGTGGCGTATAATTCTTTTATCAATTGTTAAATTCAGTTTGCTAATATTTTGTTGAGAACTTTTACATCTGAGACATATTGTTCTGTAGTATTCCTTTCTTACAATGTCTTTATCTGGTTTTGGCATTAGGGTAATGCCAGCCTCATGATATGAGTTAGGAAGAGTTCATTCTGCTTCTACGTTTTGGGAGAGATCATAGAGAGTTGGTTTCATTTCTTCATTAAACGTTTGGTAGAATTCACAATAAAACCATTTGGGCATGATACTATCTTTTTTTGGAAGATTACTGTTGATTCAATTTCTTTAATGAATATAGGCCTCTTCAAATTACCTATTTTTGTTTGTATGAGTTTCAGTAGATTACATCTTTTAGAGAATTGGTCTAAGTTATCACGTTTATGGGCATCTAGTTCATTCTTTTTTTTATTATTCTTTTATTATCCTTTTAATATCCATGGTATCAGTGTTGATGGTCTTTCATTTCTGATATTAGTAATTTGTGTGTTTTCTCTTTATTTCCTGGTTCTCCTGATGAAAGGTATCAATTTTATTGATCTTTTTAAAGAGTGACTTTTAGTTTCAATGATTTTCCCTATTGTCTTCCCATTTTTTAAATTTTAATTTTAATTTATTGTTTGGTTTCTCAAAACCTTATTATTTTGAAATAACTTTAAGTACATAGACAAATTACAGGAACAACACAACAAATTCCTATATATCCTTTATACAGATTTGCCAGATTTACCTTTTTATTACATTTGCCTCATTATTGGTTCTGTATACATATATCCACATACATCTATAAGATATATATCTGTTATATGTACATTACATATATTTCCCCCCTAAGCTATTTGGGGATTACAGACACACTCTATTAGCCCTTAATACTTCTGTCTGTAGTTCCTAACAAGATCAGTCTCCCACCTAATGAGTATGGCTCTGAGTATTAGGAAATCAAAACTGATATATTACCAATTAATTAGTAGACCCCCTCATTTGTTTTGCCAATTATTCCAATATTGTCTTTTATAGGGAAAGAAGCCAACCCAGGAGTATATGTTGCATTAGTTCTTATGTTTTGTTTTCCTTTCTTTCTTTCTTTTTTTTTTTTTGTTTCCTTTGATCTGAAAGTGCTTCTATCTTTCCTTATCTTTCATGGCTTTACATTTTTGAAGAGTACAGGACTGTAATTTGTAAAATGGTCTTTATTTTGGGATTGTCTGATGTTTCCTCATCATTAAATTCAGATTATGCATACCAAAATGCCATATTTTCTCAATGTATTATTATTTATTTAAATAAATTTAAGAATCAGAGAGTACATTTGCATGTTTACTACAGGGGTATATTGCATAACTGGTGGGCACTGGGCTTTTAGTGTACCCGGTACTCAAGTAGTGAACACTGTACCTAAAAGATAATTTTTAAACTCTTATTCTCCTCTAATCCTCCCTGCTTTTGGAGTCTCCAGTTCTGTTCCATCATTATGTCCATCGGTAACCATTGTTTAGCTCCCACTTATAAGTGAGAACATGCAGTATTTGGTTTCCTGCTTCTGAGTTAGTTCTATTAGGATAATGGCCTCCAGTTCCATTGATGTTGCTGCAAAGGATGTGAGTGAATTCTCTTTTTATGGTTGCATTTGTCTTCCGTTTTTAAATTTTATTTATTCTGTGCTACTTTTAAAATTATTTCTTCTGTTACTCTAGGTTTACATTGCTTCTTTTTCTGTAGTTTCCTAAGGTGGCAACTCGGACTATTGATTTTTATATCTTTGTTCTTTTCTAATATATTCATTCAATGCTATAATTTCCCTCTAAGCACTGTTTTTGCTGCATCCCACAAATTTTGATAAGTTGTATTTTCATTTTCATGTAGTTCAACTATTTTTAAATTTCTGTGGAGACTTTTTCTTTGACCTATGTGTTTAAAAGTGATTGTTTAGTCTCTAAATATTTTGGCATTTTCCAACTATATTTCTATTGATTTCTAGTTTAACTCCATTTAGTTTGAGAGCATATTTTGTATAATTTCTCTTTTTAAAAAAATTATAAGGTATGTTTTAACCTGCAATATGGTCTATCTCAATGAATGTTTTATGCGAACTTGAAAGAAATGTGTATTTTGCTGTTATTGCATGAAGCATTCTGTAAATGTCAATTAAATCAAGTTGATTGATGGTACTGTTTGGTTCAACTACATTTTTACTGATTTTCTGCTTGGTGGTTTTGTCAATTACTGATTGAGATGTGTTGAAGTCTAAATTATGATGGACTGATCTCTTTTTCCTTCCAGTTCTATCTGATTTTGCCTCATGTATTTTGATGGTGTATTCTTAGGCATATACACGTTAAAGATTATCATGTCTTCTTGGAGAATTGACCCCGATATCATTATGTAACTCTCATATTTCTCACTGACAATTTTCTTTGTTTTGAAGTCTGCTTTTTATGAAGCAATAAAAAGGTTTGTTTGATCAGTGTTACTAAGGTTTATTTTCCTTTATCTCTTTAATTTTAATCTATAGGTCTTTATATTTGAAGTGTTTCTTGGAGACAATATAAAATTGTTTCTTTAAGAAAAATCCATTCTGTTGGTCTCTGTCTTTTAATTTGTGTGTTTAGATCACTTAAATCTATGGTAATTACTGATATAGTTGGATTATTAGCTACTATATTTGTAACTTTTCTATTTGTTGCATTTGTTCTGTTTATCGTTCCTTCTTTTTGTGTCTTCTCTGGTTTCAATTGAGCATTTTATATAATTTTATCTTCTCTCCTCTCTTAGCATGCCAGTTATAATTCTCTTTATACATTTTTAATAGTTTCCCTAGAGTTTAAAATATACGTTTACAGCTAAACCAAGTCAGCTTTCAAATAACTGTGTACCACTTCATGTGCAGTGTTGGCATCTTATAACAAAGTATGCCCAATTCCTCCCTCTTATTCCTTACAAAATTGCTTTTATTTATTTCAGTAATCCATAAGCTATAATCAACCAATTCATTACTGCTATTATTATTTTATCTGTTAGGACAATTAGAGTAAGGAAAATAAAATATTTAATTTGTTTATTCCTTCTCTAATGCTCTTCTTTATACATATCTGAGTTTCTGATTTATGTAATTTTTCTTCTTTCTGAAAAATTTAGTTTTACCATATCTTGTAATGCAGACCTGTGGAGACCAATTCTCTGTTTTTGTTTATCTGAAAAAGCTTTTGTTTCTCTTTCACTGAGAGGGAGAATGGCTGAGTTTGCCCAGTTTGCTCTGTGGCCTTGGAGATTTCTTTTTCTTTCACCACTATAAATATTTCACTCCACTCTCTCTTTGCTGGCATGATTTCAAAAGAGATATCCATTGTAATTCCTATCTCTTTTTCTCTGTTAATAAGATATTTTTTTTCCTTTGGCTTCTTTCAAGATTTTCTCATTGTCTTTTGTTTTCTATAGTTTGAATATGATATACCTAGGTATAGATTTTTTTTTTTTTTCCTATTTATCTTTCTGAGTGTTCTCTGAACTTCCTGAATCTGTTTTGGTGTCTGACTCTAATCTTGGAGAATTCTCAGCCATTATTACTTCAAATACTTCTTCTCTTTTCTTTCTCTTTCTGTTATTTCTACTACACATAAGGTCTACCTTTTCTAATTTTCCCGCAGTTCTTGGCTATTGTTTCTTTCTTTTCCATTTTATGTTAGCATTTCACTTTAGGAAGTTTCTAGTGACAGATCTTTAAACTCACTAATTCTTTCATCAGTCATATTCAATCTACTGATAAGTCTATCAAAGACATTCTTCATTTTTCTTGTAGTGTTTTTATTTCTGGCATTTACTTTTGAGTCTTTCTTAGTTTTCATGTCTCTGCTTACATTATCTATGTGTTCTTGCTTTTTGTCCACTTTTTCCATTAGATCCTTTCACATATTAATTATAGTTATATTAATTTTTGGCCTGATGATTTAAAAAAATCCCTGCCATATCTGAGTTATTTTCTGATGCTGGCTTTATGTCTCCAGAGTACTTTTTTTCTGTCTTTCAGTATGCTTTATAATTTTTTTGTTGAAATTCAGACGTGATGTATCATATATTGAGAATTGAAATCATATGCCTTTAGTGTGAAGTTTTATGTTTATATGGCTAGAAGTTAGTCTGTGTTGGTTTGCTATTGCTATAGGTGTCAAAGGTTTCAGTGTACTCTGATGTCCTTGTTACTGTATTTTCTGTTGTCTTTGAGTCTCTCTAGAAACTTCCTCTTAGAGTCTGTGTCTTGAAGGTCTCTCAGTTGTTATCTACTATTATTGTACAAAAGACCTGTTGATATGGTGGTAAGATATTGGAATGGTAAGATACTGGAAAGAAGAAGCTTTCTATAATCCTATGATTAGATCTCCATTAAAAAAATTGGGCCAAAGTTCCTGTACTGTGACATTTAGAATAGTTTTTTTTAGCATTGTAAAAAAATCCCTGTATGCGAGACAGGAAGGATAGAGGGGGCTGAGGTTGGCTCACTGCTCTTCCCTAGGTCAGATAAGGTTCCAGTAGAGTATAGACAATACCCAACTGATATGGTTTGGCTCTGTCCTCACCCAAATATCGTCTTTAATTCCCATGTGTTGTGGGAGGGACCCGGTGGGAGGTGATTGAATTATGGGGGCGGGTCTTTCCTGTCCTGTTTTCATGATACTGAATGAGTCTCACAAGATCTGATGGTTTTAAAAATAGGAGTTACCCTGCACAAGTTCTCTCGATTTGCCTGCTGCCATCCATGTAAGATATGAGTTGATCCTCCTTGCTTTCTGCCATGATTGTGAGACTTCCCTAGCCATGTGGAACTGGAAGTCCAATTAAATCTCTTTCTTTTTAAATTGCCCAGTGTTGGGTATGTCTTTATCAGTAGTGTGGAAATAGACTAACACAGTAAATTGATAGCAGTAGAATGGGGTGCTGCTGGAAAGATACCCCAAAATGTGGAAGCGACTTTGGAACTGGGTAACAGGCAGAGGTTGGAACAGTTTGGAGGACTCAGAAGAAGACAGGAAAATGTGGCAAAGTTTAGAACTCCCTGTAGACTTGTTGAATGACTATGACCAAAATGTTGATAATGATGTGGATAATGAAATCCAGGGTGAGGTGGTCTCAGATGGAAATAAGGAACTTGGTTGGGAATAAGAGCAAAGGTGACTCTTGTTATGTTTTAGCAAATAGACTGGTGGCATTTTCTCCCTGCCCTAGAGATTGGTGGAACTTTGAACTTGAGAGAGATGATTTAAGGTATCTGGGGGAAAGCAGATACCATTCAAAGTAGCAAATCATTCCAGAGATGACTTGGGTGTTGTTAAAGGCATTCAGTTTTATAAGGGGAGCAGAGCATAAAAGTTTGGAAAATTTGCACCCTGATAATGTGACAGAAAAGAAAAACCCAATTTCTGAGGAGAAATTTAAGCTGGTTGTAGAAATTTGCATAAGTAATGAGGAGTTGAATATTAATCCCCAAGACAATGGGGAAAATGTCTCCAGGGCTTGTCAGAGGTCTTCATGGCAGCCCCTCCCATCACTGGCCTGGAGGCCTAGGAGGAAAACATGGTATTATGGGCCAGGCCCCTGCTGTGTGCAGTCTAGGGATTGGTGCCCTGCCATTCTAGCTGTTACTAAAAGGGGCCAAGGTACAGCTTTGGCCATGGCCTCAGAGGGTACAAGCCCCAAGCCTTAGCAGCTTTCATGTGATATTGAGCCTGTAGGAACACAGAAGTCAACAATTGGGGTTTGGGAGTCTCTGCCTAAATTTCAGAGGATGTATGGAAATGCCTGGATGTCCAGGCAAAAGTTTGCTGCAGGGGTGGGGCACTTGTGGAAAACTGCTAGGGTAGCGCAGAAGGGAAATGTGGGGTTGGAGCACCTACACAAGTCCCTCCTTAGAGCACTGCCTCGTGGAGCTGTGAGAAGGGGACCACTGCCCTCTGGACCCCAGAATACTAGATCCACCAACAGCTTGCACTTTGCTTCTGGAAAAGCCATAGATACTCAATGCCAGCCTGTGAAAGCAGCCAGGAGGGAGGTTGTAAAACCACAGGGTTTTTCCCCAGGTATTGTTTGTGTTTGCATGTTTATTGGTTATTAGGTGAATTCTGTGGAGTCTCTCTTCCTCCACAGTGTGTGACCTCTGATATCTCTTCTCAGGTGTTTTCTTCTTCATTATTATTTTTATTTTTAAGCCTGACTCCATAAGGGTTGCTCGCATGTCAGAATTGCTTAGTCTTTCAATAATCAGTCAGATTACTCACCTTGAACAACTAAGGTTTCTGCTCTTGTTCATGAATCTGTGTGTGAGGTGGGGAACACTTTTACATTTCAGACAGGTTAATAAGTGTTCCTGGCTTTTCCTTTCTGCTTGCAAAAGGCCTCACCTTCATCTAGGGACAAGCAGATAGTTGTCTTCTCTCCTGAGAGCGTGTGCAGCTTTGCACATGCGTACTTAATTTCAGACAATCAGGAATAGGTGGAAGCTTATCAGTGCCTGCTCTGGCTGCCTCATTTCATGGACCTTCCTGTTAAATTTTTGCCTAGTCTGCTTGTTGCTTCCCCCAACTAAAATCATGCCTCAGGCTAACTAACATTGGCCCTTATCCTCACCTAAATTGCTGCTATTTTTGACCATGCCCCTCAGTGTGGGGATTTTTCTGTGCCCTGATAAATATGTCAGCACTTACCCTTCCTGTCTAAGAAGCTGCTTATTTCCATGACTTGCCTCTTTCTAGTACATAGCTGAGCACAAATGGAAAGGTGGGGAAGGGGAATGGAGGATGGAAATATTACAACCCCAGGCTAAAATGTCACAAGAAGCTTTTATCTGTGGTTCAGTGGTTTTTCTTGCATAGATACAACTCAATTTATTTTATGCCTTTGTTCTATTTCTAGTGTCCTGAAATCTTTGTATTTGACAAATTCATCTAGTTTTATCATTGCTTTGGGCAGAGGATTTGCTGAACTCCTCATTCCACCATTCCAATTCCTTACCAGATAATGCATTATCGCTTCAATTTCCTTCAAGCGCATTCTTTGCCTAGACTGGATAGGCAAGTTGAGAGACTGAGTGAGTCTGTAATGGTGATTGAGAGGAATGGGAAAGAAAGCTGACCAAGAATGTGTAAAAGAACTAGTCGATGCTACTTATGTCCCAGCTGACGTTAGAGAATGGGAATTTATCAAGGTGCCATTTGACACAGTATTTGGATTATCTAGTACATCATTATCTAGACTGAAGTTGGTGTCCAACACTTGAATTTTACATTGTTCTAAAGTTGAACTTCATATGACCAATTTCTCAGAAGGCATTGGGGTAGGAGAAAACTAACAGTGCTGCTGAAAGTGCGGTTCAGATAATTAGCCATGGGGTCAAGACTTACATGAGAGGAAGAGAAGCTATGACAGAACTGATAGCCTAGAAGAATATGAAGGAGTTAAAGGACTGGAAGTATGGCTAATGTTGAGGAAAAAAGGTATTTTACTTGAAGTTATGAGTAAGTAGGAAATTTTTAGGAATTTGTGGTCAGAAGTTGAGTTGGGGTAGCTATAGACCAGAAGCCTTAGAAGAGCCATTTATTTGGTACTAACCCCTCCTTCTAGTACCTTCAGATGTGAGATAGTGAGGAGCATTTAGCTTCATGGACTGGAGGGAAAGTTGTCAGTCAAATATCTATATGATTGGATAAGAATAATAAATAGAGAATGGAGTCAAATACTAGTATTTAATTAGGTGAGCTTTATTTTCAGTTTTCCCCTCACAAATTGGTACAAACAAAGCAAGCAAACAAAAAGTTTGCTCTCAAGCCTCATGGAGTTAACAATCTAGTCTTTCTTTTTGAGCTATTAGACAGTGTAGCATGGCCTAGTCCTCTCCTTGGCATCTAACTCATGTCTTTGATCCCAATGGCCCTTATTACAATAGGTACCCTTTTATGACAAACCATGAGAATAAGATTTGGATGATGTTGAAATGATTAATCTTGTAGCAATTTTGACCAGATAATCATTTATATTCATATATATGTGTGTATGTATATATATGTGTGTGTGTGTGTGTACGTGTCTGTGTGTATATATATGTGTGTGTATACATACATATACAATGGCTTCAAAAGCATAACTTGAAGGGGAGTATTTTGCTCCTTACAAGTTTTTTTAAGCTGGTTCACTCGGCATCCAAATAAGTAGTTGATATAGTCCATCAGATCCAATTGTTTATCATCAAGCCATTTTCCCTCACTCTTGTTTTTACCATTTGACAAGCTGCTGTGGCATGAACAAGTATAACGGTGGAACTAATAGGTCTTCTGTAACAACATATCCTTGGTGTTTAATTTATTTCCTTTTTTATTGCTATACTTCCAGTTAAGGGTCTCTCCATGAATACATGTGAAGCAAAGCTGAGAACTAATATGTGATTTTTTTTTCTTTGCAAAATTATACTTGGTTTGTTATTAAAGAACTTAAATCAATGACATCATAATGAATTCAGGCTTCATGGATCGTGATTCCTTGTTCGAGTTTTTACAAGAAAATTTACAAAAATCAAATACTACATGTTCTCATATGGGGAGCTAAACAATGGGTATACTAGATATAAAAATGAAAATTATAGACACTGGGTGAGGGTTAAAAAAATTACCCCTTGGGTATAATAATCATTATTTAGGTGATAGGTATGCACCCAAACCTCACCATTATAAAACATATATATGTAACAAACCTGTGCACATACCCTTTGAATCTAAAATAAAATATTTTTAAAAGAAAATTTAAAATTAAAAAGAATATGTTTTGTTTGATTACTTTCTATAGAAACTAACTTAATAATGAATCATTAACCACCTCACTTCAATTCTAGTTTCATCAAAGTTTTTTTATTTTTTAGCTGGAAAAATTTATAGAGGAATAAATGCCCTCTTGAAAAAGACTTACTCTGTCCATCATGGTACCTGATGGTGTGGGCTGATGCCTAATCAGAAATAACTGATCATACAGGGCTAGTCTTTTTTGTTGTTGTTGTTTACAGAAAACAACACCTGATAGAATAGCTTAATTTAAAAAGTACATTTTCTAAAATATGCATTTAAAAATAATTAACTTACCTGTCTAACACACATATGCATACATACACACACAGACCCACACCAAGATAAAGTATAGGCTTTTAAAAAATAATAATTAAAACTCTTTTTTTTACATTAGATTAAAGCATATGCTTTCAACACTGCACTGAAAATGGAGATTTGAATGTGTATATACATTAAATGTCTATGTGTACACTTAGTTTGCAATCTTAGAATTACATGAACCATCTCCTGCTACTCCAAAGTAGGTGTTCTTATCTTCCTTATTGAAGAAACATCATATCTTAGTTCATCATCATATGGAATTCTGGTGCCGTACTTTTATCCTCATAATCCCCAAATTTAAGGGAAACCTTTCTTCCTATTGTTAGAAATTTAAATGCCCAAATGAAAGCACTTCAAACTTTTATGCTTGTCATAAATAAGTAACTCTCTGTCTCCTAAGCTTCGTGACCTATCAGCCCCTTGGACCATACTCAGTGATCCTCTCCTGGTGTCTCCTGAGCAGTGGGTCCATTGAGTGCTTTAGAAGTGCTGGCCCTGGGACTGGGGAAGGCAGCATGAACATCTAACTGTTGTTGCTATCTTCCCTCAGTTGCTCCCCAGAGTTTTTTCAATTAATGCCTCAACTTTTTATTCAGATCTTTATGTTGCAGTGTATCCATCTTTGAATGGTTTACAAATTCCCCATGTAATGTTCATTATGTTTCTTTCCAGCAATGAAATTCCTGCCTCTCCTTATAGAGGGAACTTCTCTACTTCTCATTTTCACCTTGAGAAATGTTACTGACTTCCTACGTGCTTTTGCTGTTTGAGGAGAGCTTACTCTCATAGTTTTTATACTTTCTTTGCCTGATTGAATGCATTTTAAAATTCTATTTTATTCTATAAGAGTAATTGAGGGCAGTAACATGATGCAGAGAATGAAGATAATTTATCTTACTATGTCTGGGCAATGAACAATTTAAATATTCATAAATAAATTATTTTATTCAGACAATTTGTCTTTCAGGGTGTCCACAGTGACTTCAGTAGATAAATATTCTCTTAAAGATGGTGTGTCTTTGTACGTTTTGTAGAGCTTCCAGGTGGTACATAAGAATTTATTCTTATTAACAAGGAAAGGCCTCTTCAATACAGTGCTAAGAATATTGGGATTCGATTTAAGAGAATTGCATACAACCTGGTTCAAGTTACAAGTAGAAAACAAACATTTAGCATATTGTTTTCCTTTAGTCAAGACCTTCTGTATTAGATTTGACTAATGATTTTAATTTTAAAATCATTTATTGAATGAAACTATTGCCCTTAAAACTAGTAGATACGTGACACCTTTAAAATATTGCTTCATATTTCTTTGACAGTATTTCCATTGAGTTTTGAGGTTAATGTTTATGTCCCTTCTCCTTGAGTCTGGGAAAATTTGCGACCACTTTAACCAATACAGTATCACTGAGGCTGGACCATAAAAGGGGACCATGAAACTTCCACTCTGTTCTCTGGAACAGTTGCTCATGAGGCTGAGCATACTAGGGTAAACAGACTGACTCTCTTCACACTGTTAGACTGCATGAGAGTCCAAGCCACATGGAGAGGCCATGTATAGGGATTGTAGCTGATAGACTTAGTCAAACCTTTTCAGCTCAGACTCTGGGATTCCATCCACATCCATTTGAGTCACCCCCAACTGTATGAGTCTTCTCATCTGAGGCCACAAGCATCATAGCACAGAGATAAGCCATCCCTGATATGTGCTATCTTAATTCCTGAGTCTCACAGAAGCTGTGAGCATAATAAAATGGGTGTTTTCTTTAAAAAAATCTCATTTAGTTTTTGAGTTGTTAAATAACAATTGATGACCAAAACAAAATTATAAAAATAATATTGAAGTTTCTTAGGCTGAAGTGGAATAACTATGGAATTTTGAAAATTGCCACCCTGAAGACTGCTTGTGATCTGTGACACCATGAAAAGAATAGAGCCAATAGTATTGGCGATTTGTGAATTAACCATAACCTTTGTAACTTGGAGACATATTCCAAATATTACACAAGGTTGATTGTTAATACTAAAAATTCCCTAAAACATAGTTCTAAAAAACCTTTGATGAGAAAACTCAATATTTGAAATTATTTCCTGTCATCTGAGGTTATGTTGGACAAAATTCTGCATGGATGATTTGGGATGCCATGGAGGATCCTTCTTACTCCAGTGGAGCTTTTCAGTTTGTTATTGACTCTGTGTTCCAGTATCAATCGGAGTCTTCTGTGAACTGTCTCTATGAATTCATTCACATCCAGAAAAATGATGGTCTTTACTTATAGCTTCTGCCTAGATTATAAAATTTAGAAGGGTTCAGTGACATTTTATTTCTTTCTTTCCTTTTTTATTTTTTTTCTTTTTTCTTTTTTCGAGATGGAGTCTCACTCTGTTTCCCAGGCTGGAGTGGAATGGCATAATCTTGGCTCACTGCAACCTCAGCCTCCCGGGTTCAAGTGATTCTCCTGCATCAGTCTTCCGAGTAGCTGTGATTATAGGCGCACGCCACCATGCCCAGCTAAGTTTTTGTATTTTTAGTAGAGACGGGGTTTCACTGTGTTAGCCAGGATGGTCTTGATCTCCTGACCTCGTGATCTGCCTGCCTTAGCCTCCCAAAGTGCTGGGTAGGGACATTTTCATAGCAAAATGACATGAGGACAATAAAATATAGAAGCAGAAAGAGTTTAAATGCATTTCATTTCAATTTATGACACTAGCATGTCACACCGGAGGAGGGTAAGCCAATTAATTAAAATGAAGAAGAGTAAAACTGGACAGTATCTGAAGCAAAGGAGAACTGGGACCCCCAAGCTGTGCATTTGCTTTCCTTTCCCGCTTTGTATAATCCAAAGTCTCCCTTACTGATTTTTGTGACAGAAAATGTCATCGTTGAAAGTCCAAAAAGGGACCAACAACAGACCTTTTTGCTCTGTTTGTGTTTCATTTACCTAACAGAACAAGGCACATTTTGAAAATGGAGAACAGGCAACAAGGAGTAGTAGTGCTGGTGATCTGATGGGTGAAAATAGATTGGACCAAATATGTTACTTTGCTACAGAAACTTCTGTTATGTTAAGATAGTCTCTTTAATTTTGTGTTTTAAGTTTCTGATAATATTTCAACTTAGTGCTTCCTCAAATTTTAGGAGTAATTTTGGGATCATGGAAAATGTAGATTCTGATCCATTAGGTTGGGGATTTATATTCAGTAGTGCCTTAGATCCTGCATCTCTAATAAACCTAAAACGATGCCCAGGACCACACTTAGAGTACAGGGGTCTTAAAGACTAGTAGCTGAACCTAGCAGGCAGATGGGGCAGCCTGGCCTTAACCCAGCCTTTTATAAAAGCAATACAGTTCCTTTATTTTTATTTTTACTTTTATTTTCAAATGATTTTTTATTATTTTAATTTGTTTTATAATTTCAACGTTTAGATTCAGGAAGCATGTGTGTAGGTTTATCATCCGGGTATATTGCATGATGCTGAGGTTTAGGGTACAAATGAACCCATTATCCAGGTACTTAGCATAGTACCCAATAGTTAGTTTTACAGCCTTTTCTCTCTTCCCCCCCATCTCTGATAGTTCCCAATGTCTATTGTTGCCGTCTTTATGCCCATAAATATCCATTGTTTAGTTCTCACTTATAAGTGAGAACAAGTGGTATTTGGTTTTCTGTTCCTGCATTAATTCACTTAATGACCTCCAGCTTCATCCATGTTGCTGCAAGGACATGATATTGTTCTTTTTATTTTGGTGGTTGCATAGTATTCTATAGTGTATGTGTACAACATTTTCTTTATTCGGTCCACCATTGACGGGCATCTAGGTTGATTCCTTGTCTTTGCTATGGTGAATAGTGCTACAAGGAATGTATGAGTGCCTGTGTCTTTTTAGTAGAATAATTTATATTCTGTTGTGTATATACCCAGTAGTGGGATTGCTGGGTCTAGTGGTAGTTCTAGGTTTTAAGTTCTTTGAGAAATATTGAAACTGTTTTCCACAGTGGCTAAACTAATTTATATTTCCACCAACAGTGTATAATTGTTTTCTTTTCTCCACAGCCTCACCAGCATCTAATAGTTTTTTGACTTTTTAATAATAGCCATTCTGACTGGTGTGAGATAGTATCTCATTGTGGATTGATTTGCATTTCTCTGACAATTAGTGATGATGAAAATTTTTTCATATGTTTGTTGGCATATGTATGCCTTCTTTTGAGAAGTGTCTGTTTGTATCTTTTGCCTGCTTTTTAATGGGGTTATTTGTTTTTGCTTCTTTAATTAAGTTCCTTATAGATACTGGTTATTAGATCTCTGTCAGAAGCATAGTTTGCGAATATTTTCTCCCATTCTGTAGGTTTTCTTTTTATTGCTATTTTCTTTTGCTGTGCAGAAGCTCTTTAATTAGATTTCACTAGTCAGTTTTTGTGTTTGTTGCAATTGCTGTTGAGGACTTAGTTACAAATTCTTTCCCAATGCCATCCTCCAGAATGGTGTTTCCTAGCTTTTCTTCTAGTATTCTTATAGTTTAAGTTCTTAATTTAAATCTTTCATCCATTTTGAGTTAATTTTTGTATCTGGTGAAAAGTATCCCTATCAAACTACCAATACTACTTTTCACAGAATTAGAAAAAAATTCTAAAATTCATATGGAGCCAAATAAGAGCCCAAACTGCCAAAGCAATCCTAAGCAAAAAGAACAAAGCTAGAAGCATCGCATTACCCAACTTCAGGCTGTACTATAAGGCTACAGTAACCAAAACAGCATGGTACTGGTACAAAAACAGACATATAGACCAATGGAACAGAACAGAGAAAACAGAAATAAAGCCACACACTTACAGCGAACTGTTCTTTGACAGAGTTGACAAAAATAGTTGGGAAAGTACTCCCTATTCAATAAATGGAGCAATACAATTTTAGTTTAAATACAATACTAGCATATTAAGTAATAAAATCACCGAGTACCCAAACTTAGTCATCACCATTTTAAATGCTTCTTCAACTTTTTCATAATGGATCTACATAGGAAAATAAAATTTCTCCCAAAATGTGGGTGTTGTTACAGTTCACATGGATACCAATCATTTTATTTTGTACAAAAATTCAAGGTAGTAGCTCTATGCAGGCATAATCTGAAAGTTTTCATGTGACCCTTCTTTGGCTACATACCCTAGAATCAAGGTGTATTCCTTCCAGGAAATTAAAATATTGGTTATGTTTCTTAACAATTAATTATATTTAGATGTGAAGCCATTGATTTGCAATTTCAATGCACACATAGTTTTTGAATTTTATTCTCAAAGAAAATTTGAGGTGGCAGGTATAATCCTTGGATTGATTATCAAAGAAATACCCAATCAAATATTCCACTGTAGTAAAACTATTAGCATACATGAAGATGTATATGTCATAGATATAGGATACTAAACCGACGTACTTTTTTCTTCCTCAAGAAAGATGAGTTGTAGTTTGACAATTTTATTGATGAAATATGAATGAGTAGCATTTGAAAAACAGTTATATTTCACAGAGGTTTATTTTTTCTGAAATACAATAAATAAAGGGAAATAAAATAAGATTTTGGTGATCTGGTTTTCAGAAATGTTTGAATGCATGATAGCAAAATAGTGTTTTTTGTTTCTTGCTTTTCATGAATCTACACATACATGCACTGTAACAGGCATGTAATCTTTCTAACAGGAGGTGGGAAGAGAACGTTGAAAAAAATCAAATGTCTGAAATGTCTGGGGTGTTGAGCAACAAATGAGTCCCACAGCTAACCTGTTTTCCGAAATAATCTCATATAGTTAAGCGAGTCTCTAATTAGTAGTTACAGATGTTTTTGATGTCTTTGAACTCTCTTTCAGAGACACAGTTACAGCCCGTTAATAGCGTACCTGTCGATGGAAATATTTTAGGTAGTTATCTGTGTAGTGTGACAAGTTGGGGAAAGGGATAAATTGGTTTAAGAACTGATGCTGCCTTGCATCTCCAGCTGTGACTCAAACGCTAATCTCACACTTTATTACAGAAAAGAGAATGAAAGTAATAGGGTTCACAATAGGCTACTACACAGGACACTGATGGCCACAGAATCGTCACTGATGGGTGTCTGCCCTGACATTGCCAAAGCAGCAGGTAGCAGGGGGATTAATGAGATAATGTATATAAGGGGCTTTGATCTCTTCAGGGGAAGTGGCTGTGCAAATCCAAAGCTTTATATTATTGTTATGACTTTTCCTCTAACCTATGATTTTTCCACATTATGTAGGCTTGTCAATTACCCACCCATGCCCTGTTCATACTACCATGATTTTATTTCTCATTTTTAAAGTTTATGCTTTTAATTGAGAGACATTGATGTTTCAAGACTCATCCTGGCAGATTAATACCGAACAAGAGAGACCTGCTGTCAATGGGCATTGTGAATTATGTATTTAAAATTACCTTTGATGGCAAGGATGGCAAATTATGCACTTCACTAAAACCATTTTGTGCTTCTTTGCGAGCTATGTGATTGAAAATTGCAGATGTTTGATATCACTTTTACTGTGTTTGTTTGGTAAGTGAAATCTTAAATCAATTATAGTTCTTTGAAATTCATCTTCTGATGCCATTTAGAAAACATTAAGAGATAATTAAAAAAAATAAGACTTAGTATCTCTGAAGTTTAGCTTCTAGAAAAGTCAGCCTTTCAAGTCAGATTCTGTTTTTGAATAATCCTTTAGGATGCAGAGCATTCTAACATTATAGCATGAGTAGGTTACAGAATCGAGAAGTGGGAGGCATTAATCGAGAGCATTTTCCTCCCTCAGGCATACATTTCAGGGAGAAGGCATATATACAAGATGAATCAATGCGTACTTTCGCAGTGGAACACATAATATTGTTCTTTCTGGGGTCTTCAATTACTTCCAGAAGGAAAACCTGTCAGTATTGAGTTTCTTCTTTGAATGGTTCATCGGGTAATGATCTGAAGAATTATCTACTAGTAATTTCTCAGTTTAAAACTAAAATATAGTTTATTCACACTTTTAGATACAGATGTGGCAGGCATAACTTCCACATTTCTCAGCCCTCATGGAAAAGTGATAGAGATAGAGAAAGAACAAAGAGTAAGTATCTGGAATGGTGAGATACGGATTCAAGAAACATTTACAAAATGTGAAGTGTCCTGAATTCCATTCTTCCACATACACTTCCCTTTTGAATACTCTTGATATCTCTGAGGGAGGGTTGTTCTGTCACATCAATGAGAAAACAAAAGCTAAAATAAGTGACGTATATCCACACACTAGTAAATGTTGGAGTTTTGATTCAAATTCTCAGATCTTCTGACTTAGAAATCTGGGTTATTTTACATTATAACATGCCATTAGGAAAAGCAGTATTTGACTTTGCATTGTGGGCATCTATTGCTGCTTAACCACCTCCAAACTCAGGGGTTTAAAACAACAGAAACATTTGTTTTGCTTGCAAATCTGAAATTTGAGCAGAGTTAGCTTGGTGGGAAGAGCTTGTCTCTGTTACACTCAGTATCAGTTGGGCTGCAATAGTCGGAAGCCTCCTTCACTCACATGTCTGGTGGTGATGCTGGCCACAGCCTGGTGTCTCAGTTGGGGCTGTCAACTGCGACACCTATGCACGACCTCTCTAAGGCTATTATTTCCAAGAGTCAGTGGGACACACACACACACATGTGCACGCACACACACATGAAAGGCAGGGGATCCAGCTGGAAGTTATGTCACTGCTTCCTTTAAACTAGCCTTGAAAGTTATACAGAGTTTACTTGTATAACATTGTTCTTACTGGAACCAAGTCATCATGATTGGATCATATTCAAGGGGAAAGGAATTAGAGTCGACCTTTTGATGGGTGGAATTTGAAAGAATTTACAGATTGTAGATGTATAAAACCATTGCAGATTGCCTAACAACAGCAAATTTTCATAAGTTTAGTGAGAAAGTATAAGTGGTAGGGAAATAGGTGCCCTGCCCCAGTAGATCTGTATTGCCTCTCATGCTCATAGGCAGCAGGGCTAAAAACCAAAGGAGAATGTGAGTCTGTTAGCCCCTGAATCCTCATGGTGACCTCCCCAAAATAGCTATGAGGACCCTGGGTGGAAATGCTGGCCAGTCTGTAGGTGCAGCATAAGTGATAATTTTTCCATATTTAGATATATGGTATGTAGGTCTTCATTTGTACTTGTACCTTGGGCTCCACAAATGTGAGGTGTGGTCCTGTTTATGAAACAAATGCCCATCTGAGAAGATGCAGATGGTTCCACTTCTGAGGTCATGTTCTAGCCATAAAAGTTATGGTTTATCATCAACTCAATTGTAAGGATGAACTAAAGATTTGGGTACTGCTGCATAGTCTTTAGAATTTGTTATAAATAATTGGTATGTTAAACTCTCTGTTGCTTTCAATACAATATAAGTAATTCTTAATCACTACTTTTAAATATGTATTCCCAAGATAAATAACCCTTCTAGGTATTTCTATACTCTGATACTTTGGATTCCATCTACAGTGAATATTGTAAAGCCTGAAGTGGGAGAAACCAGACAAGAAAATTCATTGCAGAAAAGTGCCTCAAAGAGGCACAATATTTTAGTGTCTAGATATTGTGTGCATTATCATAATACAAATTCTAACAGGTGTTTTTTCTAATGCCTTGTTAGAGATCTACAATATTGCTTCTGACTGATTATGTAGAAGTAGTTTCCATATCACAATTTCATGTAATGACTCTCAGTGAAATGCCAAGTCTGTGATAACAAAACAGAACAAAATGAAAACACTTTTTCAGGAAATGCTTTAAGAGGCATGATTTCCAGAGAGTCTGGATGAATAGCTTCAGGCAGATATTTTTCTGAAGTCTTGTGTGTTATCTTAAAGTTCTGAATATTTATATTCTATCCAATAATATAACTGTGGTTGATACAGATGCATGTTGATATGAATGTATGTGATATATAAATACATACATCAATGGCAATTCTAAATATATCATAATAATAAAGAAATAATACAATAAAGTATTGACTCAGGAGCTAGATGTTCAGAGGTAAACCCTTCCTTTGCCATCTACTACTATGACTTTGGAAACGTTACAAAAGCACTCTTTGCTCCAGTTTTCTTATCTTTGAAATAGAGTAATTATACCTACCTCACAGGAGTTTAATAAAAGCATTAAATGAATTAATAAATTAATACATCTAAAATCCTTGAATCCTGACTACACAAATACTATGTGTTTAATAAATTGAATAAAATATTATATACTCAATTCTATAGCTCAATAAATATTAGGTATTGTTCTAGTTATGTACTGCTTTGTAAGAAGGCACCCTGAAACCCTGTGACTTAGAACAGGAGTAACCATTTTATTCTCTCTCATGCTTTTTGTGGGTCAGGAGTTTGGGAGGGGCTTGACTGGATGATTCTGGTTTGAGGAACTGTAGCTGGAACAATGAGGGACTGGAGTAGCTGGGAGCTGACTGGACATTTCTCTTCATGATGTTTCTGGGCTTTTCATTTGTTCTCATGGGTGGGCTGTTTTGGACTTTCTCACAGCATTGCTGCTTTGGGGCCATTATCTTGCATATGTAAAGGCTCAGTGTTCAAAGCATGATTGTCCAGCTGCCAGGCAGAAGCTAGCCTCAGAAGTCGTGCAGCGTCTCTTCCACCGTACCTTATTTCTTTGACCAGTCACAAAAGTCCAGCCAGTTTCAAGAAGAGGGAATACAGATCTCATATTTTAATGGATGGAGTTGTATCATAAGATTATGTGAGGTAAGAGATATTATTTAGACCATCTTAGGAGATACACTCTGCTACAGTTGTTATTATTATCAGTTGCTTCTTGATACTGTCAAATACACCAAAGGGATATGTACCAATAACTGAAGAAACATCGTGCTAAGTATATTGCTCTCATGAAATGAAAATTGTCTGTCTCAACCAGGCCATTGCCTGATACTGAAGGGCATTCAACTCGGTGGAATTCTCTCACAAATGCACATATTCTATATTGTTGGTTGAAAGAAGATACATATGCTGTTGAAACCAGATACAAAGATATCCTACTTCATATTTTGTTAATGAAATGAAAAAGTCTATTTTCATCCATTGTCTAAATACAGAATTCCTTTCTTCTTAAGTTTGTGCACTGCGAACACCTTAGGGCATGGTATTTATCTCTAGGTATTCAAAGACGACGATGTGCATTTTCTTCTAGAATTAAAGTACCAAAAATTATCCATCTTTAAAGATGTCTGGCATTCAAGAAACCTGGCTGTTTTGATCCGAGAAATTCCTCTATATGGCTATTAGCTTTTTCAAAGTTGACTGACTCAAGAATCTGGGAACAAAGAGATACAAACAAGGAGAAAAGTTTGTATACATGTTCATGTGTATCTCATTCTCCCCTTCGCAAGCTTGGGACTATGTTACAATTTTGAGACAGCAAAAGATTATTAGTGCCCTCACAATCTTTGTTTGCAATAAGTTGATAATGTGAACATCAAAGCTTTATCTCTCCATCACCATTTTTTCTTGATTGAAGACTATTGAGAAATAGTCAAAACATAAATCTGAAAAACAAGTATTTGTGCAATGAAAATGCCTCAGAATCAAAGAGATAAGAAACTTCTCTGTGGGAATGATTGTCTGCATTTCCAAAACTCTTGTTATACAATATACTTAAATCAAAGGAGGGAAATAGTTGGTGGCACACTCTTGGTCCTAGCAGAGATAAGCTACTAAATGTAGACTTGGCAAAAAGAAAGCACAGGTATGAAAAAATAATGTCCCTTGATATAGTCTCTCATGGAATATTTGTTCCTTCAAAAATGAATTCTATGAGTTACAAAAGAACATGTACAGTCTGATTCAAATATTTGAATACAGAAAGCTACATACATATACAAACACACAGATATTTCATAGGCAAAAACCTGGATGACTAACTAAAACACACCAAAAACTAAAATGTCCTCAGCAGTTGCCTCTAGGAAGGGGAGTGTTTTGGAGCTGTGAAAGAAGCATGAAAGGGACATTTTCAGTTTTCACCAATTTCTATGTGAGTTTACCTTTATTTTAGCAAAAATATACTATTTGTATTTTTTATGTAGAAATTGGGGCATATTTGTTAACAGGTAAAGATGCTTATTTGGCATTTATTTATTTGATGGAGAACATATTAATATTTTGGAATTTCAAAGCTGAAACCCCAATCGAGGGAATATCACTTCTCAGAGTATCTCTTACTGTAAATTGTTTACTTCTTTAATAAAAACCACAATGTATCTGTTATCTCCTATGGTGTGACAATCATTCCTCCATACCCCTCTCCCTGGCAAAACCTGTAACAACTTAGTCATTTAAAATAACAGTTCATTGTGTATTGTGATTCTGTGGTTGTCTAGACAGTTCAGTCACTCACGTGGCTAGGCTGGAAAGAAGGCTATCTTGGTAAGGCCTGGGTACTTGAAGCTGGCAGTTGGCTGTGTTACCTTGAGTCTTTTCCATGTGGCCTCATCCTCCATGTGGCATCTCATCCTCCAGGGTCCCTTCAAGTGGTCCCTGTCTTTAGGAGAGACTGTGCTTCCTTACAGCATGAACACTGGGTTTCATGAAACTAAAACTAAAAGCTGTCTTTGGGAGGCCGAGGTGGGCAGATCACGAGGTCAGGAGATCGAGACCATCCTGGCTAACGTGGTGAAACCCCGCCTCTACTAAAAATACAAAAAATTAGCCAGGCGCGGTGGTGGACACCTGTAGTCCCAGCTACTTGGGAGGCTGAGGCAGGAGAATAGCGTGAACCCGGGAGGCGGAGCTTGCAGTGAGCCGAGATTGCACCACTGCACTCCAGCCTGGGCGTCAGAGCGAGACTCTATCTCAAAAAAAAAAAAAAAAAAAAAAAAAAAAAAAAAAAGCTGTTTGGGGTTTGGGCTTTTAAAGGTTAGGCTTGAAGTGGTATAAGGACACTTCTACTGTTTTATATTGGTCAAAACAAGTAATAGGATCTTGCAGATTCAAGGAGAGGGGGAAACAAACTACTTCTTGAAAGGAGGAGTGGAGGAGTGGCATGTTTAAAAAAACTTTTGGTAGCCATCTTTGGAACTGTTACCTGGTGTAATGTCTACGTGACAGAATTGAAATTTCACCCTATCCTAACTCTGTTTATCTTTAAGAAACAAGATGGCTGTGATAAAAAGCTCCCTTTGTAATCAGACCAGCTGAGACTGGTTAGAACCAAGATAGCCAACCTAAAGACCTCAGAAACGCCTCAAGCTTCATTATAATCTCATTTTCATGCAAAATGACACTCCCACCAGCACCATGAGGTTACAATTGCCGTGACAATGACCAGAAGAAGCCATAAAAGGACAGAGAAAGGCAGCACTCTGGTTCTAAGAAGTTTACTATTCTACTACTTCCACCCTTTGCTTTTAATATCCAACCCCTTCATTAGAGAAACCCTATATTTTAAACTCCTCACTAGTTGAGAAGCTGATTTGTGACCCCTGCTTCCACTTCTTAGTTCCATGGCCATCGAATGAAGTCTGCACTGCTGGATACTCACTTTTAGTTTTGTGTATTGGCTTCATGACACCAAACAAGGGGAAGACCCCATCTTTTGGGAGACTGGCTTTGTTGTTAACAGAACCATCTGCCATACCCTTATCATCACTACCTTGTAGGAGCAGTCTTTACTATGAACCTGTTGAGAATACTTGTGCTATAAAACTATATATTAAGGTAATGCCAGCTGCTGCAACAAGCTCAGAACTGAATCTCAGAGGCTTAATGCAGTAAGTTTATTTCTTGTTTACACGACAGTTCAGGTGTTCCAGGTCAGGCAGCTCTTGTTTAGTTGGCAATTCAGTGACCCATCCTCCCATGGTATGGTCACTCTTTCATCTTCATCATATGGTTTTCACATTTCCTATACTTGTTGGCAGTGATCATAAAAGGATAAAGAGCATCACACAGGGAGGTTTTTATGAGCCAGGTGTGGAAATGGTGCCCTTAATTTCTACTCACATTTCTCTGGCTGAAACTCAGTCTCACGGTCATACCTAGCTGCAAGGGAGGCTGGAAAATATCTAGTGGTTGTGTAGCCCAAAGCTGAAAGGGGTTTGGTAACTAGCCACACATCTTTCCCCCATTTCCAAAATAGGAAAGAATGAGAAATAACTTTCTATATCAGTTATATAGGCCTCTGCACTGGTTTATTCAAAGCCACCTGAGAAACTTGCCCTTTTAATTGAAATTTTAAAATAAATTGAAGGTATTTTTTTTTTTAGTTTAATAGGGGCAAGATATCTGTGTATTAGGGATTGGAGATATTAGGAGAATAGTATTAAACTTGAGTGAAAACCAATAAATAGAAATCTGAACTTACAAAACATAAATTAAGGCATAATTAGAGGCAAAGAAGATTATCTTGCTTGCTTTATATATTTATCCAGTTACTTTAAAGTATGATTGTTTATAAAAATGGATCTGCCTAAATTTTCTTTGGTGTAAGGCATAGGTGTAGGTAACAGTTGTTTGAGTAGCAGGTGCCAAAATAGGATTAGATGTGAAGAGATATTTATTGAGGAGAGAGCCAGAAGAGACTAGAAGAACTTTCAGACCATGATGCAGGTCTGATCCCTCTGAAAGAGAGAGGGCAGGGATGAAGGAAGGATGGGAGAAAGAGTGGAAGGAAGGTCTTAGACTGCAGCATAGTTTTAGGACAGTTTCAGCAAGGCTAACAGGGTCTTCCCATCAGTGAACTCCTGGATCTTGCAGTGATGGTCTTAGTCATTGGCTGGGAAGAGCCCATGCGAAGCATGCCGGATCACAGACAGTGAGTGGTTTCAGAATGCAGCATCTAGCGCTGTTTGACAATTATGTTCGTAACTGTAGGAGATCTAAGAGGTTCATTTTTATGGTTGCCATAGTATGCCTTTGTTCCTATGGCATAATTAGAAATTACAGAGTGGTATAAAAATAACTATTTAGCAGTTATTACAAAAGAAATTTATGTTCATTTACTCCTTATTTATCCTACCGACTGTATCAAAGCAGTAGTTTGAAAAATCCTAGATGGTTGTGATCAAATTCGTTTTTGTTTTCAACCTAAAACTTGCTTCTATATTGCCAGTGCCATCTGAGAACGTCTGATGTTTGCCTCACTTCAAAAGTGATAAGAGAAAAACACTATAAATTGGCATCTCAGGAGGAGTCAGCTGTCCCTTTCTATTCTCCTCTTAACTACTTTCAACTCCATTATCCTGCTAACTATGAAAAGCATTATTTCTCAGACTAGGCTTCAATATCTCCCTTGCCTCTATTATACTTTTGTTGTTTGTGTATTTTATCACAACAGGATTCTGGAAGTAACAAATGTTCTCAAATATAGAAAGTAGCTTCTTAGCAGAAATAATTAGTAGGACATCAAAGATTAAACTAGATTTGTGTGATAAGTTTTTCTCAATAGCACATGAGAAAATGCTTTGTGACATTGGATTAGTATGTTGTCTTCTTTTGAATTGTTTTGGAAAGTAGAGACTATTGAGAGGGCGAGAATTCAGAATGCTGTGCTTGAATTACAATTTATTCATTTTTATTCTACTTCATGAAAAACAAAAGAGTTTGAAATTAAAGAGAAGTGTAGGAAAAATTTTTGGTATGTCTACTTTAAAAAGGATACTGCTGTTTTACCTTTAAGCTGCTGAATGGTTAGCGGTAATGATCATAATTTAATAAGATTAACAGACAATTCTCTCTCCAGTAATTTAGACCTTAAGGAAATATGTAATTGATTATAGGGTAGGCTTATGGGAAAGTTGCACTGTGGACTCAACTGGCCACCCCTGTATCACTGAGCTGCCTTTCCAAATTTAATGTACTGGTTCTGTCACCCTATAATCTTTTATGTAAAAGAAAAGCACAGCATATTTAGAAATTTTAGAGAATTTGAGGTAGATCAGCTTGCCTACTATTATTACTCATCTTGCCAGTCATCTTTATGCTCATCATGGAACTGATAAATGGATTTAGTAGGAACATACTTATTGGCAGTAGGGGGAAAATAGCTCACTTAAAGTTTCAAATGTTGTAAAAGCTATCACTGTATGTGATGACTACAGTGATCTGGTATAGGCTGGCAAGAAATGGAAAACAAATCATGTTTTTCAATAAAAGATGCAAAATTCTAGGAGGTAAATGGGGAGAAAAATAATGTAAAATGCAATAGTGCTAAAAGATATTCATTTGATCATTCATTCATTCATCAGTTACCTTTCCAGGTGTTGGGCAGACAGCAGAGAACATACAGAAGGATTAAGGTGTTAGGAAGAAAAAGGTCTTATTTCTTATATTCAGACATTTGGGCTCATTCTAATGCACACTTTAAATAACTAAATTCCTGAAAAATCAAAATGATGACAGCAGTAATAAGTATAATAATTACAACTATCATTTGGAAGATTCTATGCTAAACATTTTATATGGATGATATAATTTTCACAATGACTTTATCCAGTACATACCTTTGTCACTCTAATTTTAATAGCTGAAGAGATTGAGCCGAGCTCCAACTCAGAACAGTATAGCTATTACTGTTTTTTATTATGAATTAGGAAGAATGTGCTTTTTGTTTACTTTTACTCAAATTTATTTGGAAAGCTAATTCAAGGGTTCTCAGCACTCTGATTAGTCAAACTCTCGGTGTCCAGACCCCTCGTAGTGGAGACTGCCTTTATTCAGATCTTTTAGGATTCCATAGCAATAAATGCTCTTGCATGGAATTTCTGGGAGCCCGGATTTCTTCTGAATGGAATTCAGTAAATGTGGGGAGTCCTGGGTATACTCCACAGTTTTCATTTTGTCTGCACCATGTTCTGTGTTTTGCAGAACTGTAAGCTCTGAGGCTCTTTAGGGAGTCTTTTCTGGTTTTTCATTAAGATGTTACTTATAAAGAGAGGAAAGAAACATGGAATGATGTGACAGCAAGGGTTACGTACAGTGGGAACGTGGCTGGTACTTCTAAAGTAAAATATGTAAACATTTGAACTGTTAGAAAAGACTGCCAAGTGGCGCTGAGCAAATTGCACATGGTATTTGGTTCCCTTTAGCTATAAAAACCCAGTCCACTAACACTGTGCTCAATCTGTGAGAATCCCTGGGGTAAATGTTCACAGGACAAACACAGAAATCCATTTCACTTACATGATGAGACTCCATTGTGTGCTGTGCTGCCTAAGGCACGGTGACAGGGATGAAGGTTACTAAGTAGCAACAGTTAGCTTTTTAGTGATACTCAATTTAAAAGCAAAATGGTAATAGCAACTGCCACCTCTGAATGAATATATTAAAGAGAAAACTAAATGGAAATGTGTGGAACAAAATATACAGTCATTGAATGCTTAATGATGAGGGTATGTTCTAAGAAATGAGTTGTTAGGTGATCTTGAAATTGTGTGAACATCATAGGGTATACTTACACAAATGTAGGCGGTATAATCTACTACACACCTGGGCTCTACGGTGTGGTGGATTCTCTTAGGCTACAAACTTGTACAGCATGTTGCTGTACTGAATACTGTATGCAAGTGTAACCCAATGGTAAATATTTGCATACCTAAACACAGAAAAGATAAAGATATGGGATAAGAGATAAAAATTAGTGTACTTGTTAGGCATTTACCATGAATGGAGCTTGAGGGACTGGAAGTTGCTCTGGGTGAGTCAGTGAGTAAGTAGTGAGTACATGTGAAGGCCTAGGGCATTATTGTGCACTACTATAGATTGTTATAAACAATGTACACTTAGGTTGTACTAAATTTATAAAAAAAGTTATCATTAATAACCTTAGCTTAACGTAACTTTTTACTTTTAAAAAAACTTTTGGGCTCTTTTATAATAATATTTAGCTTAAAACACAAACATACAATTACACAAATTTCTTTTCTTTAAATCGATTTAAGATTTTATCATTATTTTATAAAGAAAAAATGTATAATATTTTCCGTTTTTATTTTCTCTTTTTACTTAAAATTTTTTTTAAACTAAGACACAAACACATACATTAGCCTAGGCCAAAACAGGGTCAGGATCATCAAATATCACTGTCTTTCACCTCCACACTTTGGCCTACTGGAATGTCTTCAGGGACAATAACACACGTGGAACTGTTATCTTCTGTGATAACAATGCCTTCTTCTGGAATTCCTCCTGAAGGACCTGCCTGAGGCTGTTTTACAGTTGACTTAAAAAAAGAAGTAGAGAAATATACTCTGAAATAATGATCAAAGTATAGTAAATACAAAAACCAGTAGCATAGTTGTTTATTTTTATGAAGTATTATATGCTGTACATAATCATATTGGATAGACTTTTATACGACTGGCAGCACAGTAGGTTTGTTTAATGCCAGCATCATTACAATCATGTGAGGAATACGTTGCACTGTGAATGTTATGACAGCTACAATATCACTAGGCAGTAGAAACTTTTCAGCTCCATTACAATCTTATGCAGTTTATTGTTGACTGAAATGTCATTATGTAGAGTATGACTGTATGTCTTGGCGTTTTAATTCAGTTATCATATATGGAGATTTAAATTTTAAAAAGGAAAAATAATATGTATGTAGTAGGTGTGCATATGTGAGTTGTATGCTTATTGTGAAACAATATCCACTGAACCTAATAAAGAGTAGAGAGTATTAGAGTATATTTGAACAGCTCATTTAATTGAGCACATAAATAGATATTCTTATTCCTTTTCAGCCAAGAGTGCCGATGATGGGGAATGTTATGACAGATTCTGTGCCAGGTGTTCATTGTTTGAAAATCTGTATTCATGGAAAACTTCATGCTCTACAGTTGGCATCTTCAATTGGAGGATTATCTTGTAGCTAGTGGGTGTTGATTTGTCTGGGTGGGTAGTATTAAAGATTTACTTTCTACTTTCAATTAATAAAACATTGATAAATGTTTTTATAATTCTAATATTTGAAGAGTGTAGAATGTTTTGGCATTTCTAAGAAAGTTATATGTGCCTCATGTTTGTTTAAAATTCTTACAGAGCAGTTTATGAAGGAGTGTGGGAAAGGAATCAGTACCTCCTACTTGATATAATTATTCTTCTCCTGAAATTGCTTAATGACTGGAAGAGTCCCAAACACTTTGAATTTGGGCTCAGGACTTCTCTTGACACAATTATCCATAACCATAGAGCAAGCACCATAGTTTTTTGACTGATTGATAAAACGTTCTTTGAGCTTCAACTGTAAGCAAGGCACTTTGTACTCTATGGGGCATCCAAAGAACTAAGAGATGTGGTTCCTACATAGCTGTTCTCTTGAGAACTGTTAATTGGGGAAACTTTAAATAGATGACATTTAAAAAATAATAAATTTATAACTCTAAAATTTAATTAATAAAGTTGGGAACATAAATTTGTATTAATACTATTCTATTAGATGTTTTTCTTTGTTGACCAGATTCTTTTCTTGCTGATTCTAATTTGATTAGGGGAGAAAAGTTTTGAGCCAACTAATTTAGGTTTGTGAGATTAAAAATGCTTAGAATTTCCACCTTAAATCTTTTGGCAACAGTGGGTGAGACAGACCAAATGATGTATACTTTCAGGTATTTGCACATACACTGTAATGGAGCTTTCATTGACAAGTTAATAGATTACTGTTCTCTAACTGTGTACTTCATTCTTCTTTTAAATGTATTATTTTCCAAGGTTTATTTTATATATATAATATATATTTAAATATATATACATATATATGTAAAATACATAAATGAGAATTTTAGCTGGGTGCTCTAAGGAGGTGAGGATTGAGTTGGTAATGGAAAGAGATGAAACTCAAGTATGAGATTTTGTTTAGTTTGATGTCTCTTTTTCACCCTCTTTCTGATCAGATTCTTGGGGATATCAATGATAGTCTGAGAAAACTTGGATTCTCAAGAATTGGCCACTGTATCTGATATGAACAGAGAACAAATGACTATTTTTTAAAAAATTTCCTTAAGCTATTGGGGTGCAGGTGGTATTTACTCCCATGAGTGAGTGCTTTAGTGGTGATTTGTGAGATTTTGCTGCCCCATCAATCTAGCAGTATACACTGCACCATATTTGTAGTCTTTTATCCCTCTACCCCTCTCATATATCCCCCCAAGTCTCCACAGTCCATTGTATCTTTCTTACGCCTTGCGTCCTCATGGCTTAGTTCCCACACATCAATGAGAACATATGATGTTTGGTTTTCCATTCCTGAGTTACTTCACTTAGAATAAGAGTCTCCAATCTCATCCAGGTCACCGTAAGTGCTGTTAACTCATTCCTTTTTATGGCTGAATAGTATTCCATCACATATGTATATCACAGTTTCTTCATCCACTCATTGATTGATGGGCATTTAGGTTGGTTCCATGATTTTGTAATTGTCAATTGTGCTACTGTAAACATCCATGTGCAAGTATCTTTTTCATATAATGACTTCTTTTCCTCTGGATAGATACCCAGTAGTGGGATTGCTGGATCAAATGGTAGTTCTACTTTTAGTTCTTTAAGGAGTCTCCACACTGTTTTCCACAGTGGCGGTACTAGTTTACATTCCCACCAACAGTGTAGAAGTGTTCCCTGATAACTACATCCATGCCAACATCTACTGTTTTTTTATTTTTTTATTATGGTCATTCTTGCAGGAGTAAGGTGGTATCATGTTGTGGTGTTGATTTGCATTTCCCTGATCATCAGTGATGTTGAGCATTTTTTTCATATGTTTGTATATCTTCTTTTGAGAATTGTGTATTCATGTCCTTAGCCCACTTTTTGATGAGATTTTTTTTTCTTACTGATTTGTTTGAGTTCATTGTAGATTCTAGACATTAGTCTTTTGTCAAGTGTATAGATTGTGAAGACTTTCTCCCACTCTGTGGGTTGTCTGTTTACTCTGCTGACTGTTCCTTTTGCCGTCTAAAGCTGTTTAATTTAATTAAGTCCCAATTATTTATCTTTGTTTTTATTGCATTTGCTTTTGGGTTCTTGGTCATGAAATCCTTGCCTAAGCCAACATCTAGAAGGGTTTTTCCAATGTTATAATCTAGAATTTTTATAGTTTCAAGTCTTAGATTTAAGTCCTTAATTCATCTGAGGTTGATTTTTGTATAAGGTGAGAGATGAGGATCCAGTTTCATTCTCCTACATATGGCTTGCCAATGATCCCAGCACCATTTGTTGAAAAGGGTGTCCTTTCCCTACTTTATGTTTTTGTTTGCTTTGTTGCAGATGAGTTGGTTGTAAGTATTTGGGTTTATTCCTGGGTTCTCTATTCCTTTCCATTGGTTTACGTGCCTATTTTTGTACCAGTACCATACTGTTTTGGTGACTGTGGCCCTATAGTATAGTTTGAAGTCAGGTAATGTAATGCCTCCAGATTTGTTATTTTTGCGTAGTCTTATGCTATGCAGTCCCTTTTTTGGTTCCATATGAATTTTAGAATTGTTTTTTCTAATTCTGTGAAGAGTGAGGGTGGTATTTTGATGGGGATTGCATTGAATTTGTAGATTGCTTTTGCCAGTATGATCATTTTCACAATGTTGATTCTACCCATCCATGAGCATGGGACGTTTCCATTTCTTTATGTCGTCTATGATTTCTTTCAACAGTGTTTTGTAGTTTTCCTTGTAGAGGTCTTCAACTCCTTGGTTAGGTATATTCCTAATTATTTTATTCTTCTTGCAGTTATTGTAAAAGGGGTTGAGTTCTTGATTTGATTCTCCACTTGGTTGCTGTTGGTGTATAGAAGAGCTACTGATTTGTGTGCATTAATCTCGTATCCAGAAACTTTGCTGAATTCTTTTATGAGTTCTAGGAGATTTCTGGAGGAACCTTTAGGGTTTTCAAGGTAAACGATCATGTCATCAGCTAACAGTGACAGTTTGACTTCCTCTTTACTGATTTGGATGCTTTTTATTTCTTTCTCTTGCCTGACTGCTCTGCTTAGGACTTCCAGTACTATGTTGAAGAAGAGTGGTGAGAGTGGGCATCCTTGTCTTATTCCAGTTTTCAGAGGGAATACTTTCAACTTTTCCCCATTCAGTATTACGCTGGCTGTGTGTTTGTCATGGATGGCTTTTATTACATTGAGGTACGTCCCTTGTATGCCAGTTTTGCTGAGAGTTTTAATCATAAAAGGATGCTGGGTTTTGTTGATTTTTTTTCTGCATCTATTGAGATGATCATGTAATTTTTGTTTTTAATTCTATTTATGTGGTGTATCACATTTATTGACTTGTGTATATTAAACCATCCCTACATCCTTGGTATAAAAACCACTTGATCATGGTAGATTATCTTTTTTCTTTTCGAGACAGAGTCTTTCTCTGTCACCCAGGCTGGAGTGCAGTGGTGAGATCTCAGCTCACTGCAACCTTCACCACCCTGGTTCAAACAATTCTCCTGCCTCAGCCTCCAGAGCAGCTGGGACTACAGGCACATGCCACCATGCTCAGCTATTTTTTGTGTGTGTATTTTTGATAGAGATGGGATTTCACCATGTTGGCCAGGCTAGTCTCAAACTTCTGACCTCAAGTGATCTATCTACGTTGGTCCCCCAAAGTGCTGGAATTACAGGTGCAAGCCACCGCGCTTGGCTGGATTATCTTTTTGATACATTGTTGGAGTCGCTTAGCTAGCATTTTGTTAAGGATTTTAGCATCTATGTTTATTAAATGACAAATGTTAAAGGTCTCTAAAGGGGTAATTGAGTAGAAAGAGCTACAAAGACAGGAAACTGAATGTATAGAGGTTAAAATTATGGATTCTGGAGCTATGTGTATCTTGGTTCAAATCTTGGTTCCACCATTTACAAACATGATCGTGGTATAAACTTACTGAATCTCTTTTCACTTACTTTTATTATTCACAATTTATAGATAATAAGAGTAACTATCTTATTACAAGGATTAAATGAAACAATTCAGAGAGTTCATAGCACATAGTAATCACTAAAATGTAACATGTTATTACTATCCGTTATGATGTACATAACAGTGGCATGAGAACTGAGGAAGCCTGGGAAAAATAGGAAGAAGAATTATAAATTAAATGAGAGGTAGCATTATACATGTAGGAGCCATTTTCGAAATTGTGTTCAGGTTAAAAAGTTATTGACTCCCTACTGTTCTATAGGAATTGTTTTGTAAGCAATACTTGGATCGTTGGTCCCGTGAGGCTTTAGGTTATTACTGGATTTCACTGCCTGTCTCCTTCTCTTTTTCACTAAAGTGCTTCTGAAGCATAAATGGTTTCTCTGCCCCTGTGACCTGGATATAGATCTTTGTCCATTTAATTGGTAATGGGGATCAGGATCCCAGAGAAGTGGAGATCTTGACACAAGGAAGACTTAGGGGAATATCTGGGGACTATTTGGTGCAGCTTTAAATATAGATTTTTGAAAAAAAAAATCCCAAAAGAGGGCTATAGGATAAATCTAAAGAGAGGAAAAAAAGGAACTGGACCCGCAGCGAAATTAACTGATAAGGAAAATGCTCTGGCCCTAGAAAAGGACAAGATGAAGAGAAGGAAATAAAATACTGGAGCTCAGACAATGGAAGTTGATTATGTGTTATACTTTGACCTGAGATAATATTTTTCTTTAGAGTGTCTCTTTTTTTAATTTAAATAACCTTTTTATTTAGAATGGCTTTAGATTTACAAAAAAGTTACAGAGATAAAACAGAAGATTCCCATATACTCCTGAACCAGTTTCCCCTGTTGTTAATATTTTACATTGCTATGCAACCTTTGTCACAACTAGGAAACCAACGTTGGTACATTACTAAGAACCAATATCCACACTGGCTTTTGATATCACTAGTTTTTTCCTAATGTCCTTTTTCTCTTACAAGATCCCATACATGATATCACATTACATTTAGTTGTTGTGTCTCTTTAGGCTCCTCTAATCTGACAATTTCTCAGAATTTCTTATTTTTGATGACCTTCACTGTTTTGAGGAGTACTGGTCATGTGTTTCATTGAATGTCCCTCTATTGGTATTTGTCTGATGTTTTGGTTGTGCTTAGGGATAAGGATAGAGGTTTGGGGGAGGGAAATTGCAAGGTGAAATGCCATTTCTATCATATCAGACCAAGGATGCATGCTCTCACCATGACTTCTCACTGATTATGTTAGCTTTGATGATCTTGCTTAGGTATCACATGTTAGGTTTCTCTGCTGTAAAGTTTTCTTCCCCCTTTCCAAATTCTGATTTTTGGAAGCAAGTCACTAAATTCAGTTCCCAGTCAAGGGTTGGGGAGTCATACTCCACCTTTTTGAGGATAGAACATCTACACAAATTATTTAGAATTCTTTGTCACAAGAGATTTTTCTTTGCTTTCTCATTTTTAATGTATTCAATCACTTATTTAAATTAGTACACACTTATAGTTAATTATTTTACACTTTGGGTTATAATCCAATAGTTTGTTGTTTGTTTTTTTTGATCAAATTATTTTAGCTTTGACCACTGAGAGTTCTTTCAGTTGCTCTTCTGTCCTTTTGATATGCCCTGATATTTTTGTTTGCCTTTTGAGCACTCCTTACTTTCTAGCAGTACAAGATGTTCCAGGCTCATCACCTAGGTTTCATGTCCCAGCCCTAGAATCACTCATTTTCCCAAGGATCCCCAATTCCTTTTATTTGAGCATTTGTTAGAGTATTAAAAAGCAAAGTCTGAGTTCTGGTTGTGCTCATGCTCATCGTTACTGTAATATCATTGCTTCTAGGTTCAGCAGACAGGGCTAGGAAATAATATATGTGAATACTAATTCAGTTATATATATATGTATATATATGTACACACACACATGTAGTTGTTTCTGTGCATATCCACTTGTATCTATATTATCTATATATCACTGTGTGTGTATATATATAATATATATATAAATCTTATATTTATGTTAAGCTAAATGTGAATTCATAGTGATTTCTCCAATTCTAGTCTAGTCCTACATGGTTCATTCTAGCGTTCCTCTTTTTTTTAGGTGTAATCTCCCACTCCAATAACTGAGAAACCTAGCTCCCATTATCTGCCATCTTTTTACTTATTTGTTTAATTTTAGTATATATGTGTATCAATCAGAATTGTTTACCCATTCCTTGTGAGAAACAACTTTATTAACCAAAATACAATATTTGTGTGCAATTCCTTGTGTATTATTCTTACAGTTTTTAGTCAAAATATCAGTTTCCTAGCTTACTCGGGTCAGCAGTTTTTCTCCACCCACTTCAGTGAGGTTATGTCATATATATTTCTAATACAATTAGGTTCTTTTATCACAGTATGCATTCCATTCTGGGATCCCTCAATTTCCTGAAAGTTTAAAAAATTTTGTTGACATGCATTGAGGTTGACTCTGTGCTGTACAGTCCTATGGATTTTGACAAATGCATAGTTTCATATATTTACCATGCAGATATTGCACCACCCTACAAACTTTCCTGTGATTCCCCTGGTCAAATATTCCTGCCCTCAGAAACTTCTGGCCACCATTGATCTGTTTTTAATCTTTCTAGTGGTGAGAGAGGACATTTTTGCCTTGTTCTTGATCTCAGGGGAAAGCATCCTGCCTCTCATTAGTAAGTATTATATTTGCTATAGGTTTTTCACATATAAACTTTATTAGATAAAGACAGTTTCTTCTATTTCTATTTTTCTATTTTTTGTGAGTATCTTTATCGTGAGTGGGTATTGAATACTACTAAATTTTTTTCATCATCCATTAATATGATTATATAGTTATTCTTATTTAGTCTGTTAATACAATAAGTTACACTGATTGGCTTACTAATGTTGAACCAGTCTTGCATAATTGTGCGGCGCAATCCTCTTTATGTCTGACTGGGTTAAATTCGCTAATATTTTGTTAAGGAATTGACATACACATTCATGAGAGACATCGGTCTGTAGTTTTCTTGTACTATCTTTACTTGGTTTGCGTATTAGAGTAATGTGAACCTCATAAAATTAGTTGGGAGGTGTTCTCAACACCTTAGTTGGGAGGTGTTTTTCAATTTTCTACACAAAATTATGCAGAATTGGTCTATTTTTTTTTTTTTTTTTTTTGGTAAACATTTGGTAAACTTCACCAGTTAAGTCCTTTGGGTCTGGGCTTTAAAAAATTTTTAAGTTAATTCAATTTATGTAATAGATGTAGGACTATTAATATTATAAAGGGTATTCAAATAGGAAGATAGGAAGTCAGCTTGTCTCTGTTTGCAGATGACATGATTGTATATTTAGAAAACCCCATTGTCTCTGCCCCAAATCTCCTTAAGCTGATAAGCAACTTCAGCAAAGTCTCAGGATACAAAATCAATGTGCAAAAATCACAAACATTTGTATACACAATAAATAGAGAGTCAAATCATGAATGAACTCCCATTCACAATTGCTACAAAGAGAATAAATACCTAGGAATACAACTTACAAGGGATGTGAAGGACCTCTTCAAGGAGAACTACAAACCACTCCTCAAGGAAATGAGAGAGGACACAAACAAATGGAAAAACATTCCATGCTCATGGATAGGAAGAATCAATATCATGAAAATGGCCATATTGCCAAAGTAATTGAAAGATTCAGTGCTATCCCCATCAAACTACCATTGACTTTCTTCACAGAATTTGAAAAAGCTACTTTAAATTTAATATGGCACCAAAAAAGAGCCTGTATAGCCAAGATAATCCTAGGCAAAAAGAACAAAGCTGTAGGCATCACACTACCTGACTTCAAACTACACTACTAGGCTACAGTAACCAAAACAGGATGGTGCTGGTACCATAACAGATAGATAGACCAATGGAACAGAACACAGGCCTCAGAAATACCACACATCTATAACCATCTGATCTTTGACAAACATGAAAAAAACAAGAAATGAGAAAAGGATTCCCTATTTAATAAATGGTGTTGGAAAACTGGCTAACCATATGCAGAAAACTTAAACTGGACCCCTTCCTTACACTTTATACAAAAATTAACTCACGATGGATTAAAGACTTAAACATAAAACCTAAAACCATAAAAACCCTAGAAGAAAACCTAGGCAATACCATTCAGGACATAGGCATGGGCAAACACTTCATTACTAAAACACCAAAGCAATGGCCACAGAGCCAAAATTGACAAATGGGATCTAATTAAACTAAAGAGCTTTTGCACAGCAAAAGAAAGTATCATCACAGTGAACAGGCAACTTACAGAATGGGAGAAAATTTTTGCAATCTATCCATCTGAGAAAGGGCTAATATCCAGAATCTACAAAGAAAAACAAATTTACAAGAAAAAAAAAAAAACCATCAAAAAGTGGGCAAAGGATATGAACAGACCTTTCTCAAAAGAAGACATTTAAGCAGTCAACAAACATATGAAAAAAAGCTTATCATCACTGATCATTGGAGAAATGCAAATCAAAACCACAATCAGATACCATCTCATGCCAGAATGGTGATCATTAAAAAGTCAGGAAACAACAGTTGCTAGACAGGATGTGGATAAGTAGGAATGCTTTTACACTGTTGGTGGGAGTGTAAATTAGTTCAACCATTGTGGAAGACAGTGTGGTGATTCCACAAGGATCTAGAACCAGAAATACCATTTGACCCAGCAATCCCATTACTGGGTATATACCCAAAGATTATAAATCATTCTACTATAAAGACACATGCACACGTGTGTTTATTGCAACACTGTTCACAATAGCAAATACTTGGAACTAACCAAAATGCCCATGAAAGACAGACTGGATAAAGAAAATGTGGCACATATACACCATGGAATACTATGCAGCCATAAAAAAGGATGAGTTCATGTCCTTTGCAGGGACATGGATGAAACTGGAAATCATCATTCTCACAAGAACACAAGAACAGAAAACCAAACACCTCATGTTCTCACTTATAAGTGGGAGTTGAATCATGAGTACACATGGACACAGTGAGGGGAACATCACATACAAGGGCCTGTTGGGGACTGGGGGACTAGAGAAGGGATAGCATTAGGACAAATACCTGATGTAGATGATGGGTTGATGGGTGCAAAAAACCACCACGGCATGTGTATACCTATGTAACAAACCTGCACGTTCTGCCCACGTATCCCAGAACTTAAAGTAGAATAAAATTTTTTTTTGAAAGATTATCTATTTCTCCCTGAGTCAGTTTCCATAGTTTGTGTCTTTGAAGAATTAGCCCATTTGATCTAAGTTATTGAACAGGCATAGAGTTGTCTGTAGTATCCCTTTTTTATTTTTTACGTGTCCTTGAATCAGTAGTGATGGTTCGTCTTTTATTTATAACAATACTAATTTGTGTCTTCTCTTTTTTTCTTGGTAAACTGTACTAGTTCAAAATATTTTAATATTTTCCTTAAGACTTCCTTGGCTCATATTTGCAGCTGAGAGTAGATGTTTCTTTATACATAACTGATCTTTTTCTATTTCTTTTTGTTTGTTTCTTATCTATTTGTTTGCAATTGTGTGTTGTAAACCACAGCATCAGCTATTTTTGTTTCCTGTGGGGGATCTTCTAAGAGTTGGGTGTCAATTTTATTTTCCTGCCCTAGTGGTGATCACTGGGTCCTTCATACAATGAGGTCAGCTCTGAGCTATTAGTATCAAAAGTGAAGAAACAGAAAAGAAGGAAGATGAAGACACAGAGTATAAGGCAACATCAATGTAGTCCACATGCTCAACTTATTCTGTGTTTTCTGTGATTTTTTTTGTTTCATTTTTGATATTATCTGAAACCCAAATGAGGCTGTGTTTCCTTGGCAACAGGCATTATCGTCCTAGGAGATCTTCCTGCTCCTACCCTTGCCCCCTCAGTTTCTTTCCACACAATAGCCAGAATAATCTTTTCAAACATCAATTGGACAGTGTCCTCCCCTGTTCCTGCAGTAGATTCTTATCACATTTGGAATAAAATCTGACCTCCTTACCTCTACAAGTCCCTGCAGGAACTGCTGCCTCTGTCTTTGAGTTTATTTCCTATCTATTTCTCTCCTTTTCACTCTACTCTTACCAAACTGTCCTAACCATTCTTCAAAATTACATATTATTTTAGCCCTGGGAACTTTGCACTTGCTCTTTCTTCTGCTTTGAATGCAATTTTTTATGTCTTTGCATGGTTCATTCTGCCCCTTCATTCAGTTATCAGTTCCATCTCACTCTGCCATAGGGGTCTTCTCTGGTCTTTTCTGTTTAAATAAATGCTTCCTCCCAATAACTCTGTATTGTTACAGTTCAATTAATTTTCCTTCAAGCATTACCCCTATGCGGTAGTAAATTATATGTTTGTTTATTACTTTCTTCCCTTACTGAAATGGCAACTCTGTGATGGCAGGGCCTTTGCAGTCTTGTTCATTGCTGAATAACCAGCACCCAAAATAGTGCCTGGTGTAGAGTAGGTACCCTGACAATATTCATTGAGTGAATGAACAGAGGATGAAAGGCAGGTTACTAATATGAAAAATTAAAAATGGAGGGATGCTAAGGCTTGTTATAGGTAGTGTTCCTCCGTGGGGAAGGGAAGAAGCCAGGACTAGACAGAGGAAGATATTGAATTGCTAAAATGCAGTTACAACAAAATTGTAACATCTTGCTGCAGGGGAGCTCTGAAGCTGGATTGGCTCTTCAGAATTGCCCTGAGTTTAAGTAAGGTAGCAAGCCTTAATTCTTGATTCTCTTGATTCTTGATTCTAGATTCTGGGAAGGGGGCTTGACCTTGGAGAAGGTGGTCTCTTTTGCCAAGGGTAGCTCCCAGAGAGGGCTTCAGGGTGAAGACTTCTAGCCTGCAGCACTTTCAGCAGCTGTGAAAATAATTCTTTAGTTCTAAAAAGGGTTCTGGGAGGTACAGCCTGGTATCCCCAAGTGGTCCCTAAGAATGAGGTATGAATGTAGAATGTAGATGAGAAAACATGCTGGGTTGTTGTGTTTTGTTGTGGAAGAACTACTGATTTAGATGTGTATGCTGCAGTGCAATTTACAGGTTAGGCTATGATGCTTTAAATGTATTTAAGCCACTAGGGGCCAGGTGCGGTGGCTCACACCTGTAATACCAGCACTTTGGGAGGCTGAGGCCGGTGGATCACCTGAGTTCAGGAGTTCGAGACCAGTCTGACCAACATGGAGAAACCCCGTGTCTACTACAAATATAAAATTAGCCAGGTGTGGTGGCACATGCCTGTAATCCCAGCTATTTGGGAGGCTGAGGCAGGAGAATCACTTGAACCTGGGAGTTGGAGGTTGCAGTGAGCTGAGATCGCACCATTGCACTCCAGCCTGGGCAAGAAGAGCAAAATTCTCTCTGAAAATAAAAGTGTATTTAGGCCACTAGAAACTGGACAGTGCAGTCAGATGCAAAGAATAGACATAGTTGTTTCCTTTACCCTATCATAGTTAATAATGCCGGATGAGAGAAAGGTATAAGACCTCTGAGTGTTACGGGAGGTTTCTGCATGTTCAGATTCTGCCAGTACAGTCTGCATCTTTGTCCGCAGAATGATGACGAGGGTGGACATGAAGTGAATACCCAGGTACAGAAGAATAAAGGAGAATCATAAAGCGGATGAGCAAGCCAGGGCCCTGAGAGAACCCAATTAGGGTTGAGACTTCTGAGTCATCAGAAGGATAGCCAGAGAGGAGACGAACACATTGTGTGAATGGACATAACCAATTCTAGAATCCATGTCCTGGTTATCAAAGGGCAATGCCTCACCTGTTACTTACTTTAGAGTGAGATGCCAGAGCCTGTCATTGGGAGTACAGTTTCTACAAAATTTACTTACAAGACACATTGAGTGCTTTCTCCAGCTCTTAAATATCCTGAGAACCTAAAACCCTGCTTCGGCATTCCTAGCAGTGTCACAGTTTCGTTGAGCAAGAAAAAGGCGAACAGTAGAATAATTCCCACAGTTTAAATACAGCAGAAAGAACAAATGAAACCAGGCAGGGCAATTAATAGGCAAATGGTTCAGACCATGCTAGAGCAGGCAGAGGGGGATGGGAGGAACTTTGTTTTGAATGAGATCTTCAAGGATGACCCTGGATGGGGAGGATTTTAGCAGCCTAGGAGGGATGACTCTACTTTTCCCCATATCTGACTTTGGATAGTCTCACTGGGCTTTAGTATCCTCCAAAAATTACTGACATCAGACTTGATAGCACCCAGGTTTCTTTTTAAATCTGATATCCTATGACTTTCACTTGTATCAAAACTACCAAAAATGTTTTATCAATGTTTAAAACTAGATTTGTCATTGAAATTCCCTGGATATCAGTGATAGAAATTATGTGGCTGATTTATGTTAAATATCCTACAGCGGGTTCTCCTATTCACAAATTTCACAGGACGATTACCCATATTTCAAGTTGTGCCACTGAGATTTTGGATCAAACCTGTATAATTTCTTTAAATATGTTTTCCCAAATATTTAGAGCTCAACGAGTCTAAACTTGGATATAATGTTTTTATAGATTAAAATAATAACAGCTTCATTTGGATTTGCTTTCCATCATGCCCACCTCTTTTCCAGTCAGCTTATTTATAATTGAGCAAAGTGTGTTATCAATTAAGTTTTCCTCCTTAATACGCTGTTAGGCTGCTTGGTTAAAAAAAAAAAAAAAAAAAGAATACCACCCATGGTGGTGTTTTACCCAAGTAACTTGAATCACGTTTGATTTCAAGTGGTGATGGTTTCGTTTGGCATTTCCATTGTGTGATATGTATCACTGTGACAACTTTCACTCTCAGAGTTGTATCTCCTTTATGTTACAAAAGCCAATTTCTTTAGAAAACAATGCCTCTGTTTTCTCAGGATTGTCTCTGTAGTGCCGAATTAATATCTACTTCCACTTGATTTCCTTTCTGGAAGACTGCAACATTCTTTTATCTCTTTAGAAATACTATTTGGGGTTCCCAAGACTTTCCTTTGACAGGTGTTTATTTTGATCTCAAAGATGTCTCATGTTTTCCAAAGAAGTATTTTCCAGGAAAAACAATGGCAATGTCTCTGAGATATTCATCAGTTTTGGCAATCCTGCTACATTTCATCATTGCATATGCATTTGAAGCGTTATATTTAAAGAATATTACATACATTTTGAGATATGATTTATAAAGGGAAAAATAACAAATAATATTGATATATTATGCATTGTTTGTTGTTAGTTCCTTTGATACAGTGTTATATTGAGCCAGCAAAAAAGACATTTACTGTCATATAGTGCTAATGTCAATGGGGTGAGATGGTGAAAATAAAATCCATTTTAATACACAGCATCTGTTTATGCTATGTGTTTGCTTTTAACATACAGATATATTTCACATAAATATGTAATTATTTGATTTTAATATTACGTATCAATTATTTTTGAAAATAGTAACATGTAGCTTGGATAAGGTCTTGTTGGAAGCCAATTGAAATTAGCACTCTTTTGTATTTGATTTCTATAGCTCAGATTTTGTCTGAATAAAGAGCGGAATCCGATGAGCCCAAACACCAAATTCTCCATGCTACATTGCAGTCTTTCTAAACCTACTTAAAGATTACCAATAAAATGTGACCTTGCTTCCATTTTGAAATCACAAATTTTTCACAGTACACTTGACTTCATTTTGCTCTGTTTCAAGTTCCACTTTAACTTTTAAAAGCTAAATTCAGTTCTCCCATGCATGATGTAGGTAATGAATGCCCTGGAGGATTTGTTGTTGTTGTTGCTAGCATTTCATTTTTAGTAGATCCAAAATAAAACAATTAAAATCTTTTTCTTGATGCTCCGAATTAGCAGGGATGACACTGAAATTAAAAGAATCTTTGACCTTTGTGGCAGCTATATTTGAAAACTTTGTTGGAAAATGCTTTTTTGAGCTCTTGGCTACTCTACACTAACTGGGAACCACTCTGGCAATTATCAAAATTGTGAATTAGAAGTTATGCAAAGCTCTCTCAGAAAATCCAGAACACCCATGCACTTTATTTTTAACAAATGCCACTTATGGGTAAAATATTTATGTTAATATTTCACATTATACTAGTGGATGTGTCATGTACATTTGTTGGGACATTTTAGTACGGTGAAATCTCTTTTTAGCTGGTAATATTTAAGTCTGCTGACAACTGAGTTGAGAATGTCTGCTTTTGTCATAATTATTAGGCATGAGATCAACTAACCAGAAAGAGTTTAGACAAGTGATGCGGTACATGTTTTAAGTGGTTTAGGGAGTTGGTAGGTTACTTCTAAAATGTTTTCTTAATAAAGTTGCTATAACTGAAAATAATTGTAAAATACTAAAAAATAATAAAAGCAGAGTTCATTTTGGAAAGTACACCAATTGATGGAGAATAATATAGTCTTCTTTAATAAATTATCTATCATCTCTTCATACTATATGATTATTTTTATAATGACTATCACTGCTGGGTCTGGCATTTTGACCACTTTCTATTTTGGCACAAAGCAATAATTGGGAAGGGTGAATATCTTACTTAAGAATCATTCTATTCTGGGATCTTACCTATTGGAATTCTAATGTTTCCATTTTTATTTGCTCTATAATAATGATGACATTTTATTTCACAATTGCTGACATATTGATCTTTCTTTTAAAGCTCTGACTATGCCCCTTTCTTGCTAAAGGACCTACTTTCAATGTCCCTCATTGCCTGCAGAATAAAGTACATTCTTGTCTGATATTCAAAATCCTCTAACGATTTGGTTCCTATTTCCTGCTCAGATTGTTCCTCCTGTTTGGAGTGCTTTTGCCCAACTCAGTATGTTCACATTTTATCTATCCCTTCAGGGCTCAATTTAAAAGTTAGACCTTCCATCATGTTTTCTTCAAACCTTAGCACTGGACCCAAGCGTCCACTTGCTATGAGCTGGATAGTGTTCTAGGCACCTTATATATATGACATAGATATTATGTTAGACATATTATACTGATAAATTTCCATTTTCCTCTTCAGTCATATCAGATTGTAGCCTTCTGTTTTAAGACTGAGCTCAGAGGCTCAGGGTCCTGGGAGTGAGGAATAGAGGTATTGGTCAACTTTGAGCCTTTGGGGTGGTCTCTTGATCTGTGTACTGAGACACTGATCTTTAAAAGCAAGATTTGTGGAGATTTCTCAATTCTGAATGTCTCTATCTAGTCACGAGCCATATCTGAGTCCCTAAGTCATGGAGCATTTTTATACACTGGGGTTGAGAGAACCCTTGATATGCTATAGAGGGACAGGAAAGCTCATCTTATCCGACTGGGATCACAGAGACAAAAAGTAGGAGAGACGTAGGGCCGAAGCAAGAGATAGGAGTCCAGGTTTTTCTGCCTTTCAGAGTAGAACCCGGATGGGATGTCCGATGGTAGAAATATCCAGATAATTATGGAGGAGCATGAAAACATTTGGGGAATTGTCTAATAGTATGCTTCCTTAATAAGCCTCTAGGAGAGTCTCCATGCTCACTCAGTACGTCCAACATTCCACAATTAAATTAAAATGGCATTGACGTAGAAAAAAGACTTCTTGAATGCAACAGTGGAAACCCTTCTGACTTACTGTGACCTGTGGAGAGTGCACATGAGATTCATACATTTACTGCACCCCAGCGGAGAGACTGGTCATAAAGAGACTGCTGTAGACAGGAACTTCATGAGCAGACAATAATGGCTGGGATAAGGATTTCAGTCAAAGGTAATGTCACAGTTTCCCAAAGCTTCAAATGGGGCCAGTGCATGGCAGTGTCATTCACAAGGGAGCAGAATCATTAAACTGCTTTACAAAAGAACCACTGAAGTTTTAGAGGCTCCCAACTCTACATCTTCTACAGAGACATAGTAAACACATCCTACCCAATATAAGCTGAGGCCATCTTGTTAAATGGTAAAAATATTAAAAATGGAAAAAATGGACATTGTTTGAATTTGAAGGATTGTTTTTCTTGTGTCAACAAAGAAAGCAAGGAAGACTCATTGTTCATTGGGATTTTTAAAAAAAGGTTTCTAGATTCTCCTTCTGCCTTTACCTAGCAAGTTAAAGGTTATGAGAAGATTAGAATAGTTATTGAATAGACTTAGTGTGGTGGCTCCTGTAATACCAGCATTTTGGGAGGCTGAGGTGGGAGTAATGCTTGAGTCCAAGAGTTCGAGTTCATCCTGGGCAACATAGTGAGGCCCAGTCTCTATTAAAAATTTTTTAAAAATAGTCAGGTGAGGTGGTACATGCCTGTGGTCCCAGCTACTTGGGAGGCTGAGGTGGGAGGATCAGTTGAGCCCAGAAGATGGAGGCTGCAGTGAGCCATGATCCCACTGCACTCTAGCCTGGATGTGAGACCATCAAAAAAAAAAAAAAAAAAAAAAAGTTATAAAATATACAGCAGTGACATTTTGTTTCATTTTACTTTGGCCAATCTGAGTTTACTTAGAGTGAAATTTTGATTTTGTTATACATTTAATTGTCACAATAACCCTATATCTCTCATAAGTAGATTCCAGGATAAGGATTTTAATGTAAGTTGTTTATCTGGGAGGTGATTCCAGGAACACCACGATGACAGTGAGACAGGGAAGGGCAATACACCAATTAAGACTGTGTAATTTAATAAGTTACCATTGTGGGTAGCTGTTAGGTTGATGGTTGCACACCTGTCAAACAGCCAGTGAATAAGCCTATAGCTGACTGCTGCTGTTTGCGAATAAGTCGGTTGCAACTACTTATCCACACCAACTATGGGCTTGCCATCATGTAAGAGACCTATTGTTTACCTTAAAAGCTTTTTCCTATTGTGAATAGTGCTGCAATAAACATACGTGTGCATGTGTCTTTATAGCAGCATAATTTATAATCCTTTGGGTATATACCCAGTAATGGGATGGCTGGGTCATATGGTACATCTAGTTCTAGATCCTTGAGGAATCGCCATACTGTTTTCCATAATGGTTGAACTAGTTTACAATCCCACCAACAGTGTAAAAGCGTTCCTATTTCTCCACATCCTCTCCAGCACCTGTTGTTTCCTGACTTTTTAATGATCGCCATTCTAACTGGTGTGAGATGGTATCTCATTGTGGTTTTGATTTGCATTTCTCTGATGGCCAGTGATGATGAGCATTTTTTCATGTGTCTGTTGGCTGTATGAATGTCTTCTTTTGAGAAATGTCTGTTCACTCATAGGTTGGAACTGAACAATGAGATCACTTGGACTCGGGAAGGGGAACATCACACACCGGGGCCTATCATGGGGAGGGGGGAGGGGGGAGGGGGGAGGGATTGCATTGGGAGTTATACCTGATGTAAATGACGAGTTGATGGGTGCAGCACACCAACATGGCACAAGTATACATATGTAACAAACCTGCACGTTATGCACATGTACCCTACAACTTAAAGTATAATAATAATAAATAAATTAAAAAAAAAAAAAAAAAGCTTTTTCCCTGTCAACCTGGAGATACAGTGTAGTAATCATTAGGGATTAGGTAGAAAATGTGGAGGTAATGTCGCTACTTGATTTAGGGGAAGGGGACAGGCAAGAGTTATTCTAGGTATTCTAAACTCCAGTTCTAAACCAGTTAGATGAGCAGAGCCTTCATATTTGCAACACATTTTCTCAGCTCTTCTTAGGAAGAAGACCTTCTTCTTTTCCTGACCTGTGTTTCTTTATTTATTGTACCTTTAAGATTATTGAAAAATATCTGTACAATTACAAAAGTGGTAGCACTTATAAAGATCTTATGTTTTAGGTACTTTGTTTAATATGTTAAATTGAATTCTACCAAATCTATCTCCATAAACTGTGGTCAATAAAACTAATTTTTTTGTATTACAAAGCTTAAAGAAACTCACGCATGCGAAGTGCTTAGCACTAAGAGGTCGAGTAAGCTGGGTGTGGTGGCCTCTCTGTGGTAATAGTGGTGGTTATTGCTATTATTATTTCTTATAGTCTCTGTTGATGTGACTAGTTAAAAACTGTAGTTGGAAGTCACAGCACTTCAAAAGACAAGACTATGAATTCTTCTTGCTAAACAAAATCAAATATTGCATGTCAATTTTCTTTTAAATAAACAGTTTTGGAGAGTAAAGACAAAAATATACTTAGCTAAATAAATGTGAAATTAACTTTATCTAGTCAAACCAGGTGTATTAGTTCATTCTCGCGCTGTAATGAAGTACCCAAGACTGGGTAATTTATAAAGAAAAGAGGTTTAATTGGCTCACAGTTATGCATGGCTGAGGAGGCCTCAGGAAACTTACTATCATGGAAGAAGGCACCTTTTCACATGGAGACAGGAGGCATGAGAGCCGAGTGAAGGGGGAAGTCTCTTATAAAACCATCAGATCTCATGAAAACTCACTCACTATGACGAGAACAGCATGGGGGAAACTGCCCCGATAATTCAATCATCTCTCCCTGGTCCTGCCCTTGACACGTGGGGATTACTACAATTCAAGATGAGATTTGTGTAGGAACACAGCCAAACCATATCACCAGGCTTGCAGAAAAATCAAGTATAAAAGAAACCCTACTTTTTATGACCTTCCCTGGAGATTCTTAAAGTGCCTAGTGTTTGTTGATAGGCCTTTTAATGGTGGTAATATATCTACATGTTTTACAGTGCTAAACTCATTGATTTATGGTAGTGCCTATAATGAGAAGGAGGAAATGGCCAGAGCAGTTATTTTTCTGGTTATTCATGGTGTTTAATCTTAGTGTCTCCTTTGGAGGTAAAGGAAGTAAAAAGAACTAATTGGATGTTTCCAATCAAAGAATTTCCCCTCCTTTCAGTGACTACATGTAGCTTTCTTCTTGAAAAACAGTGAGTGGAGTTAGCAAATTTGCTCCTGAATGTGAAATGATGAGAGTAAATACAGTGTTTAAAAATGGCAATTAGTGTTTTCGTTAAGAAATATAGGGACTTTGGTAAATTTGTAATTCAGGAGGTTAGAAGTAATCCTAGGTTTCTCTCATAAATGAAGATAATGAGGGATTTGTATATTCATAAGTAGCTAGGGATTTTCATTAATCTGTAATTATAAATAAAATATACTGATTTTATTTATAGGATTGAATATAGGTCAGGAACTCAGGGGAATTAGATTTTTTTTTAAAGTCTCACTTTGATTTCTCCTTCCCTGAAATACCACATTTAGCATTATAAGAAAGCCGTTAATAAGCCAAGCTCATCACTTTATGTCTATTTCTTCTCTTCTCTTCTCTTCCCTTTTTCATAAAGGTATCTCAGAGGTACTTATAGTAGAACACTATAAGTGGCCTTTGTTTTAAAAATAAATCTTATTTACATGATGGATCTAGGAATGTCATCCTTACTTCCATGTCTGAGGGTGATGACTCTGTGACCTCCACAGGGAAGGGGTTTAGATTTGGGGAAATAAAAATGGAGTCACTAAGCACACACATACAGATCTTTTGCTGACTCCATGGGAATCTTGTGGAAGAGTGGTAGTGGAGTAGGGAAAGCTCATCACATGATTCACCTCTTTAATTCCCTCTTTCATCTATTCATGTGCTTTAACAAATATTTGATCCAATCCCACTGGAAACAATAAAAGAAAACAAAAGTAATAATAAACAAATATTTTAGTACCTACTAAGTACCTGGCTCATAGGATTCTAAGTTTATGGTAGTGACCAAGAAAGGCACCATCTCTGCCATCAAAGATTCTTCTAGGATTGATTTTTATTTCTCTCGTAATAATTTATGTATTCATTTTTCGTTTAAATACACTTAATAAGTGCTTATTGTAAGAGTTAAAGAGGAAAGAAACATGAAATGCAGCTTAATAGTCAAAGACAGGTTTATTTTGGAAAAATAAATCTGAGAAGGACTTCTGGCCGATTTGGGTCCGGAGCGCTCTCTCTTACAGACTAAGAGTCTTTATTGGTGAGAGAGCTTGGAACTTTTCTGTGTTGGGGGGAAGTTTATGGCAGGGTTGGAATGTCTCTGGTCAGAGGGGAGGTTATATTGGGGCTGACATTTCTCTGGCCAGAGGGGAGGTTTTCTCCGGGCTGGCATGTCTCTGATCCGGGAGGAGTTTGGAAAGTTGCTGGTCAGAGATGTTATTTGTGGTTTATTGTCATGCTGACCTTAGCCATTAGACTGATGCCGTTTGGATTTCAGCAGCTTTTGATCAAGGCGAATTTTAGAATGACAATGCTTGTCCAAGATGGTGATACTCCTGCTCTGTCACTTATTACATGCCAGAATGGAGGTATTTGTAATTCTTGATGAGACAAAGGCAAATTATGTAACAACACTACCCTTGTGGAGATGAACAAGCAAATCAGTTATTTTGGCCAAAATGAGAAAAATGCAATGAAAGAGAAATTCAAAGTGCTATGAGACTGAAGACTGGAGAATTAATTCTGCTTTAGTAGATCCAAAATATTTTTAGAGTGGGGGTATCATTTCACTATTATCAAAATTGATGCTTCATAAGAAACTATCTCAAAATTCAGTGCTTAAACAGCCACTCTTTATTATTGCTCATGAATGTAAGGGTTGGCTGGGTGGTTCTGCTAGTTTCAGCTCAACTTAGTTATATGTCCACCATAGATGAGGGTTAGATATGTGGCTGGGTTTATCTTGGCTGTGGGATTGTTCATGTTTGAGGGACAGCTGGATGTTGGCTGCTCTGGATGGCTTTGACTCTTTGCCTTACTTCTGTCTCATCCTTCCATCTGGCTTCCTGTACATGATCTTATAGTGGAGGAAGAATAAGTGAGAGAACAGGTTCCAATGTGTAGGTGCGTTTCAAACCTTTGCCTGTATCACATTTGCCCACATTCCACAGAATATCACCTGGGTGAACCTACAGTCAAATTCAGTGTGAGTTGAGCATGTTTTCCACAATAAGAGTGAAGAATTGGGGCCATCAACATCATCAGTCTACTAAAGAAGGTAATGATTCAGCTGAGATTTGAAAGATGATATGGTTTGAATGTTTTGTCGCCTCCAAATCTCATGTTGAAATGTGACTTCCAATGTTGGAGGTGTGCCTAATGGAGGTAGGTCCCTTATGAATGGTTTGGTGCCCTCCTAGCAGTAATAAGCTCATGCAAGATCTGGCTGCTGAAAAGAGTCTGGGACTTCCTGTCTGCTGTCCCCACCTCTCTCTCTTGCCCCAGCTCTCACCATGTGATATTCAACAGCTCCCTCTTCACCTTCCACCATGAAAATAAGCTTCCTGAGGCTCTCAGCAGAAGCAGATGCTGGTACCACACTTCCTGTACAGCCTACAGAACTGTGGCCCAAAATAAACCTCCTTTCTTTATAAATTACCCAGTCTCAAGGTATTCCTTTATAGCAATACAAACAGACTAACACAAAAGATAAATAGGAATCCCAGGAACATTCCAAGGAGAGATCTGAGCACACATGATGACGCTGAATCCTGAAAGATTTCTAGCTCAAGAATTCCAAGGAGGTTGATATGATTGGAGAAAATCCCCATGGGAAATGATATTTTGGAAATACCAAGTTCTTTTGCCTTTCAAAGTCTGCTCCTCTGGCGCCTCTTTGTCTTGCTCTCCATGTAATACCTTACTGGACTCTTCACCTTACTAACTCACTCCTGGTCATCATTTAGGTCTTGACTCAAATGTCACTTCTGAAGACTGACAAACTCTGAACATTCTGTAATTGGCATATGTTTCCCCCCAACCAGGTTATTTCAGCTCATAGTACCCTGTCTTCACCATTTAATGCTTTTATTATAATTTGGAATAACGTAAATGTAGGCATCTATTTATTTAATATCTGTCTTCTCCACTAGATCAGAAGCTCCATCAGGGCACATATTTTTTGTTTATGATTGCCTTTTCAGTGTTCATTTTGACACACAGTAGGTATTTAATAAAAAACGAAAGAATGCAAGTAGAGTGTTAAGCAATTCATTAGTCATGAATGGACTTTGGTGCTCAGTAGAGAAATTTGAACTTTGTCCTGGAAGGTAAAGGGAGTCTTTAGAAGATTTTAAACAAGAGCCTAATTTGACAATTCAGACCTTTAAATAAACTACTTTGGCATTATTGAGAGAAAGGTTGGTAAAAGCCATAATTGTAGGCAGGGAGACCAGTTAAGAGGCACTACAAACTCCGTTGAGAAGTGAAGAGTCTGGATTAAAGATATAGGAATAGAAAGCAGATACCCTAGATAGAGAGAAGATGAAATCTACTGGACATGTTTTCCTGTTGTTTGTTGATCTAGTATTCTGAATTTCTCACTTTTCTTTCAGAAAACATCATAAAGCAACAAAGAATAAAAGCGTAAATATGCCACTATATATTTAATGGAAGTAAAAGTCTTGGTAACCACAAACTATGATATGTAAACAAAGGTTGCCAAACGATATAAAATTAAAGGAGAAAAAAGGTGTCAGAATGTACTAGAGAGGATGGCTGTGGCTGTAGACCTCAGACAACACCGACATATATCTGTTCTCTTAAGTAATGGGATAATCTGAGGCTTAAAACCAATAATCCCCTGTTGGTTAAATATGAAATAGATGGAAAGGATAATGCAAGACCTTCCCTGGATTCAGTTTTGCTTAAGTTGCAAGAGGCAGAGAAGGCAGGGTTAAGAGAAAATGCAAACCACAAGTCATATTTGCAGCAAACTATTAGTATGAATGACAGGAGGAGAAAGAGTCCACCTTGTGGTCACCTCTGTGGTGTTCATCTCTATTGGCTGCAAACATAAATATTAAAAGCACTCACATCTAAAGCTTCATCATAAGAAAAATTATTGCTAAGAAGGAATATTGACCCTAGCCCCTGTTTGACAAGAACCTCCGTCCAATGGTCCAGGAGGAATTCACCTCATCAAAGATGAATAATAACAACAACCGAAAAATAGCACCGAATGTATGCAATGATGCTACAAGGCAAAAGGAAGAAAAATAACAAATGAAATTATAAGAGCTTTTATCAGAAAATTGTTGCATCAGAGTAGATTGTGACTAAACATATCATCATGAATTAAAAAATAGTAAAGCAATCACCTTTATAGAATAAAGGATCAAAGTAGAGGTATAAAAGCTCAGAACACAAATGTATGTGAAAAAGGTCTTTGTTTACATTAATCTCTCCTTCTGTGGTCATTTTAAAGCATAATTATTTGTTCAGCTTAATATTTTATTTTAGTTTTTATTTTTACTTTTTGAGACAGAGTTTCGCTCTGTCACCCAGGCGGGAGTGCAATGGTGTGATCTCAGCTCACTGCAACCTCTGCCCCATGGGTTCAAGTGATTCTCCTGCCTCAGCCTCCCAAGTAGCTGGGATTACAGGCACTCGCCACCATGCCTAGCTAATTGTTCAGCTTAATTTTAAAGTTATGTCTGCACATGAAACTTTATTTGATTCCTCTAGACTAGGAGTTCTCAATGAGTCACAGAACCAGTTTCTGACTCAGTAGGTCTAGGATAGAAGCTGGGGATTTGCATTTCTAACACGTTCCCAAGTGGTAAATGGTCAGACTCTTGGTCTAGGGATTACACTTTGGAAATGACTGAACTAGCTTATCTTTCTGTCTGCTTCGTGCCTTGCTACTTTATATAAGCATTTCTTTTACTCTGGCTTGGTCTCCAGTCTTTAAACACTGTTATCAGTGACACCTCTGATCTCCCTGGAATGGTAGCCCACCTGGTCTTTCTGAAACTCATATAGATGGGTGGAGGGACAGGAATCAACAACAAATTATTCTGTAGGTACTGGCTATAATTTTCTTGTTTCTGAGCCACTTATAAAAGGATCTAACAATTGAAGCACATCAAGGCTTCTCTTCCTTTAATTTCTAAAAGGGTGAGAAATTATTATGGCTAGATGCTATCTGTTATGTAGTCTTGCTTTAAGAAAAGATATGATTCCAATTCTAAAATTGGCCAAGATATAATTTTTAGAATGATAGGTTTTCACTTTTAGGCAATGACTGTGTTATTATGCTAACTTTAAGTGGAAACAACACAGGTGATTTATTTTCGGAACCCTAGAAAGAGATAGGGGAAAAAAAAGGCATAGTGTTATACTTTTTGCTGCTGCTAGATTTATCTTTTTCTCTGCCTTCTTGTCCAATGTGTCTACCACATATCATTTGAAATGAAAATGGGTGCCAGAGAGAGAAAAGGATTGAAGGAAAGCAATGACAGGGAGGAAGAAATAGAGGATTAGTAGAAGAGGAAGCTAAAAGGCAGCTAAGTGGAGGCTTGAGGGAAGGAGAGAACAGCTGGTGGGAGAAGTAATGAGGGGAGAAGCCAGAGAGGCAGTGGACTGCAAATGAAGCAGTCAGCTCCTTTATGAGAGCTGGAGCTTACTGCTCAATCAGCTTCTCTCCTTCATTGCCTGTCACTGCTTTGGTCAAGATCATAGTTGGTTGATAGGCAAATATAGTCAGCATGGAGGACCAGGCTGTGAAAGAGGAGGGAAGCTGGTAATGCCAGGATGGAATGGGAAGGAATGGGGTAAATGAAAATACAAAGGACTAGAGTACTCAGTGATGGCAGAATTAGCATCCATGTCACATGATGAATTTCTACCATCACTGACTCTTCATTGTTTCCCTTTCCCCTCATCCCGATGGCATTCCAATGGGTGCTACAACTGTACCAGGAGCTTTTCCAGGGTCCCTGCCATTCACACCAGGAAGGTCTACCCCTACTTTGGTAACTTCATGAAAAACATCTGGCAAAGTCTAATCCCCAGGTAGACAGAAACAGATGTGTATCCACTGTGCTGTGCTGCAAGGGTGAAGAGGCTACCTGTCTTGATGTTAAACTGATCGCCTGCCACGATACCTCAATTCTGTCCAGTGAATTAAGGCTTTGTGTTTCCAAAAGGGAATATATCAATTTAAAATACATTATTGTAAAGGGAATAATAAATTTGACTTATGGTAGCCGCAAATACATGTGGGTACATGAATTAATGATATTTATTGAGCCATTGCTATTTGCTAGACAAAACTGCATAGCTATTTTGTACTAGGCCCTGCACTTGGAATATTTAAATATAAAATGAATTAAATATAAAATGAATTAATCTCTACAACAACTCTGTAGAGTTTATAGGTGAATGAATACAGTCTCCCTCTGGCATTTTTATCCAGTTAACATGTATTGACTACTTATTCTGGCATGGCACCAAGCCCTAGGGAACACAACTGTGAATAAGATGTTCATCTCTTTTGCCCCCTCGGAGTGGAGGGCTATGGAGGGAATGTGAATTTTAAAGAAGGTAATTATCATGTGTGGTAAGTGCCCTAATAAGGGACGTGGAGAATGCCAAGAGCGTACAAGGGCAGCCAACATAGACTTAGGGGTTAAGAGAAGAACTCCTTAGGGAGTGATCATCAAAAGTAAGAAAATCAGATAAGAGTAGAGCAGGCAAAAGGGACAATGGAACAATGTTACTGGCAGGAAAAACAACATGGGTTGGATTGTGCAGATTAGAATAAACCTCTAACTTCTAATCAACAATAAGTATGTACCTTTTGATACAGAGGATCATTTTTGTGCTACTTTGAATCCTTGCAATTTTTTCCCCCACTAGAATGAAGTTTCTGAGCTGTTAATAAAGGCCAAGGCCTAGACTCTTGTACCTTTTACACTTCACTTAGCGAGACTTTCATTTTTCATTTATCTTCTTTCTGTGACAAGAACAGGAGTATGAGTAACATCAGCCAGTAGACTAATAGGATGCCAGAGAATTAACACTGATGTGTGACTTACAATAGTGACATTTTAATTCTAGATTCAGGAATTATTTATATTTTATTTTATTTAAAGTAGGAGAAACAAAACTTTCAAATGATGTACCCTTGACTTGTGGCAGTTCTCTGGTTTCCCTGACAGTCCAACATTTGTAGCAGTAAATGGGTCAGATGTCACTTTAGACCAATTTTCCAAATTATCCTTGAGTTCTCTAACTCTGCTAGAAAAAATAAATAGAAAATGTCAAACTGAATTTGCTCTCTTAACAAATGCAAAATACTGCTGACCAAGAATTAATGACTTTCTTTGTTTCTGGAAAGCCTTCTAACCCCTTGAAAGGCGGGACAGGCGGACTTTTGTACACTCTGGGCCCCAGATGTAAACTGCTTTATTCTGACTCCTGCTCATTCTTGTTAAGGGGTAGGTTAAGTTCTTGTATTAACCTGAAGTTTTCCCATATAAGATAAAGCATAATAGATAGCATAACCATTCATTGGAGTAATTATTTTTCCATAAATCTATTATATATATTCTTTACTTTTATACCAATAATTCATATGAGATAGATGTAGAAAATAATCAGCATCATTGAAGAGATAAAACTAGTAAAAATATTTTGATGTTATTTGAAAATTTGGAAAGTACTTTCATGTGTATAACCTCACTTTATCCTTTCAATAAAGCTAAGAAAAGTCGGTGCTAACAATTTAGCTCAACAATTCAATTGAGCTAATAATTTAATTCCAGTTTGTTAAACCCCAAACCCATGCTTTTCTGATGTTGCCTCATTACTATAGTTTCAGAGAATTATGAAGTTCAATGGTGACCGAAGTGTTTTCATAAATATTTCTGGTATGGAGAAATATTTCTCAAACAGCCCATCTGATTATGGGACACTATTTCTTAGAAAGTAGAAGAGTTAAGGCACAGGTTAAATAAATGATTTGCTCACAGTTTCAGATGAGCATCTCTGCTTCTTTCCACATCTAGGCAGCACTAGCAGACATTGGTGAAGCATCTGCCAATTACCAGGTTTTTACAATTTTATGGTATGTGCTTTATACACATTAGCTTATTTCTATTCTTTCAACAACTGATCATACTCCCATGTTATAACCATAAATACTGAAGCTCTGTGAGAGTACATAATTTTCCTAAGGTCATGCAGATTCTTGGAACTCAGAGTTGATGTCCTTTGCCCTGTACTCCACATTGATAGCAGTACTTTTTCAATGCCTCTGTGCCCCAGCTTCCATTGCTAATACAATTTGTGAATTAACTGAGTTTGTGTCTAGCATTCCTATCACTTTATATCTATGAGTGACTGGTAGACTCAATAAGGACAACAGGCTGAGGTGATCTATTTTGGCAGAGGCAGTAAAAATGACCAGTTCATGAGAGATACTTAATGGGCAATTGTCTTTCTGATGTAATTCCTGTAATTGCCTGAATCCAGAGGGCTCATTGCTTATATTCAGTCATTTGGGTTATTGAGCTAGGATAGAGATCTAGTTTTGCAACTGCATTCCATAGGAGCTTCAGACTTTTGCTAGACTTGTTATCACTTTAGGGTAGTGCTGCACAATAGAACTCTATGTAATGATAGAAATGTTCTACACCAGCGCTGTTCAAAAGGGTAATCTCCAGCTGCATATGACTATTGAGCACTTGAAATGTGGCCAGTATGACTGAGGAGCTGATTTTTACATTTGAATTAATGAAAGTTTATATCGAAATAGCCATTTGGGTCTGGTTGTTATATAGGAAGGTGCAACTTTAGAAAAAACAACCATAAAACTAATGCCAAGTGTCTGGCTTTATACTTCATAATCATAGCAACCCAGAAAGAAAATATGATCTTTTCTCCTTATTCTTTGAAACATCATGGAATGAAGTAGGCTACCCTATATTCTCATCTCTCAGTGAAAGACTAGAATTCTTCACAGTTGTAGTATCAATGGACTCCAGAACGTGTAGATGAGGGAAATCCCGTTCCTTACAGAGGTAACAAAATTCAGGAGAACAATAAAATAAAAAATCTTTTGATGGCAGAGGCCATGTCTTTGTTCCCATTGTATCTTCCACAAATATTTCTGTGTCTGATGAGAATTAATATCAATGCAAAAAGTAGTACATCTTGAGTGCTTATTTTGTGCCAGGCATTGTTACAGGTGGTTACATATAATAACTCATTTAGTCCTCACACCACCCTGGAAGTAGTTAAACTTATTGTTACTTCCCAAAGTAGGCTCACAGATTATTAAATAATTTTTTTAACTTCTTTCCGTTTGTATTACAGCATCAGCCAGCAGTAGCAGTCAATAGTTGTCAAATAGCTAGTAAGTTCTAATTTCTGGCTTAAGGCAGAATCATCACATGATCCTTGTCAGTAATATCCCTTGGAGTAGTGCAGTGGACAAACTATGCTGTTCAAAAAGGTTTGCTAAAGAAAAGATAGTTCTCTTCCTTCTTCACAGAGTCTCTATACTCTATGGACACTGGAGCACACCCAAATGAAGAAGGGTGCCATTCCCTATAAGATTTGTTGTAAGCAACTACCTTTTAAGAAATAGTTTCCCATAACCAAATAGGCTGCTTGAGAGATATTTCTCCATTACCATAGATATTTATGAAAACATTTTGGTCATCATTCAACTCCGTAATTTTCTGACATCACAGTAATGAGGCAAAATCAGAAAAGCATGGGTTTTGGTTTGGACAAACTGGAGTTAAACTGTTAGCTCAACTATGTCACTAAGTGGTGCCTCTCTTGGGTCTTCTTTCTGATTATAAAAGGCAATGACTTTTTATAGGATTGTCATAGGTATCTAAAGAGTGAGTAAATGAAAGAAGCTAGTGCTTGGTGACTGGTGGTGATTTAATAGTTGATATTACTATTCTTACAAGTAATTTTTTCCAACAGGTATATGGGGCTATAGATGCTGTCTTCAATGATCTTAATAGAGGAAATAACATTAAAACACAAATAAATGCAATACAATAGGACAGTTATGTGTGATGGGTGTTCAGTAGTGAGAAGGAGATTACCTCTAGCAAATTATCAGAAAGAATTTCTCAGAAAACAATGATGGGCTGTACAACAGAAGGCTTTTAAAATGATCATTTTTGTCAAATAATTTGAAAAAGTGGATGCAAATAATGTTCTGGATTTGGGCTACTGGCAAATAATACTACACCTGCTCTTCTAAGCTTTCTGCCTGAAATTCCTGTAGTGCGGATAAGTATTTACGCTCTTTGCTCTACCACCTCTTCCAAAAGTTTCATAAGCAGTCTTATTGACCCCCTTCCTATCTGAGTGAATTTTGTTTTTCTGACAGAGATGCTGAGGTGTGGGAGAGTAGAGCCTTAGGGATCCCTACATCAATGTTCTATGGGTGAACCAGGAATTTTCTTGATTCTTCCCAAGGTCCAGAGTTTTATGTGTCAAGGATCTCTTTCTAACTTTCAGAATCTTCACACAGGATTTTGAAGTGCTGTGGGTCATGGCTCCTAAAGAGTCTCATGTTGTGCTAGTAAGATATTCTTATTAGTTTTTATTTTAAAGTCACTCAATGTTCTTGAATCAGTTTCCTACACTCAAACCCAAACCTGACTCATGCTTACTTGGGGCTGAGATATTTGCCATGTCATAAATGGTACATTTATGTTTATTGAGTACCACTAATGTATTCAATAGAGAGACCAAAAGATGTACCAAAAAACCCTCAATGTTTCCATCCAGGAAGCACAGGAACAGCTTTTCAGTTTTTCTGCTTAGATACGTCACAAAATACGGTCATAAGAAATGATGATGGATTCGCTGGATAACAATGGAGCTGGTATTGACGTTAGGTTATGCAGTCCTCTATGCTTACAGCAATGGCAATGAATTTAATGGTCTCTTCTTCTAAAAGCAGTTCAATACAATAACTGCTGAAATGCCTGCTACCTGTTTATTATAGCCTCTTTTATCTCTTAGGACATTTGCCAGCATATTTTTAAAGCCAAATTCGAGGTCACTATGTAATACTCACTACTAACAATATGTGTACCTTTTCAGGCAATGATTAATAAACATAAAGAATTGTTCACTGGGGAAAAGTTGTATATCCTTTATAGATTTTTAGAAAGCATTGTCCCAAGCCTAGTAGATCAGCCATAAATGTAATTTCTGGGAAAAGCCAAATCTGGAAATAAATCACTACATCAATCTACCAAATACTTTATAAAGAGACTGTAGGTATCAAGGCAAACAAATAACAAAGGCAAACAAATAACAAAGGCAAGTGGTAATCTCTCTTGCTTTTTAAAATGAATACAACAAAAGTTATTTATCTACTGTAATAACATGAAGATCTAGATCTTTCAGTCTAGAATTTTTTCTCCATTACTTAGATCACACTCACTTATCACAAAATGACTTTGAGGAGTCAGTGCAGAGTTACTACGTTATTGCTACAAAAGATTAATCCTAATTTAAAATAATTAAGACAAATTAAACTCCACCCCACAATAAAACACACACGTCTCTATAGCTCTTGAATGTTTTTTAAAAAAATTGATACTCTCCTTATATATCTGGTTTATTTCACTTAGAATAATGTCCTCCAAGTTCATTCATGTTGTCACAAATAACAACAATAACAATAAAGAAAGAAAGTGGGAGGAAACTTTTGGATGGATAGGTTTTTGACATAGATCGTGGTCATGGTTTCACAGGTGTATACTTATCTCCAAACTCATCAAGTTGTATACATTAAATATGTACCTTAAAAATGTCAATCATAACTTAATAAAATGGTTAAAAATGTGTATGCTCTTCAGGTTGTCACAGATGTTAAACTATTTTCAAAATGAGCAGGTCCCTTAGGAGGGTGCTGACAACTCCAGATGAAGGTGATTGTCAAACCTGGGAAGGTTGCCAACCTAGGAGCCTTATAGTAGAAGAGGTCTCCAGACACAACTCTGGGATGTTCAGACCTAGATTTGTGGGTCTCTCGGTCTGTGAACAGCCAACAAAATGGACAACTCTTGAAAACTGTACAGAATTGAGGCTCATTCAATCACCAGATATTCATTAATGCCCTCCCAGTGGGTCTATCATAATTGTACTAGGTTATAAAGCCCGGAACGTTCCATGACCTATATACCCCATACCTCTGCAATAAAAATAAGCCTGGAACAAGTCCATAAGTTTTCTTTCAATAAATACTAGAAAATGTTCTTTCTGTTAATTATTTTACAAAGATGAATTTTAGAACCTGTCATATAAAGCATCTTAATTCCATTTTATCACAGGATGGTGAAAAACCCAAGCCAGAATATACAGAGACACATGCATAGATATGTATGCTACTGAATACAGAGGACCCACTATTGAGTGTTCTCTAGTTGACTCCAGATATTCCCTTTTATTTTTGTTCTTTCTTTCAAGGACTCAGACTTTCCTTCCAAGTTATAATTTAAAAGTATTTTTCTTCCCTAAAGTCTGAGTTTAGAATGAGACACAATAAGTTTGTGTACATTCACCGTCTCTTTGCAGCTTCCAATAGTGTGCACTGTTTTTCTGCTGATTGCTTTTGAGAGGTGGCCTTGATTTTACTACTAGATTACAAAGTCACAAGAAAAAGACTTACCCATGAATATTCTACTCAGGCAAGCTGATATTCTCATATAAAGGAAATAGGCAGACATTTCTCAAAAAAAAAAAGACATTTCCAAACATACATGCACTCAGGTAATAAATCTCCCATGAACCTTTCTTCAAACACATGCACATGTGCACACACACACACACTTGATAATGGAGTAACTCCAAAACAGGCATAAATTGAGAAGGTAAAATAAAGTATCTGGTATTGAGAACTGAACTCATATAAAAATTTAAGTCTGTCTGTTTTATTTCACTCTTTATAGTTGGCATGATTTTTACTCCACAAACTTAGCTGTGCAAAACCTATCACCTTACTTTTTTTAAGTAATTAAATCTAACTACAAGAAGTTATGTTACCTAGACATAGCTGGGAAATTCATTGCCCATAATTTTATTTTAATTTTGTGTATTGGACCCAGGCATACCAGAAGATTACAAGGTGCTCAGGGAAATGCTTCTTGATGTAAATCCCTGTCTTGTCCAAGCCCACTTAGTTTTTTGAACAAGGATTCCTGCTAAGCTCAGCAATAGGAATCTCTGTGAGGGCTGTGAGCTCATTCCCACATTGCTTCTAAGAGCCTACCAATTACCTTCAATTCTAAACTCTATGAGGGTGTGGATTTCTATCTGTTTTGTTCATTGGTGTATTGTCAGCACGTAGACCAGTGTTTGGCACACAGTAAACCAGAATCCTTCATGTATGAATGAATGCTACCAGGGAAAAAGAGGAGCATTTTTGCTACTCAGTTCCCAGAAGCTGGAAAAAATTTCCTATGGATGGCATTCTTTTTCCCCCTTCCAACTCACCTCTTCTCTCCTAGCACTCCTTCAGACTTTCATCCCTCTGTATTTTCAAAAATGTTTTCAAAGAATATATATTACTTTTATAATTGGAAATAGCTAGATAGATGTGGAAATATCTACATAATAATAAAGGTAATCTTTGGCTTGTTTTTTTCTTTTCTTAAGGAAGAGGGACAAAGAACTATATTTCTATTTCCTGTTACTATCAACTAGTCAAGGGCAGATAATTTAGATGTGTCTCATGAAGACTATGATCAACACCATAGATTATAGATGAGTATAATCCACTTAAGCTTTGTTGATCTTGAGATCTCACTTTTACCCATCCTCATTCTCCTGGCTTGTTGATCTATTCAAAGAGTATATTGATTTTTAACTTTTTGTAAATCTAGTGATATCTTCCATTTTAACAACTAGAAGACAGCTAAGAAAAAAATCATTTTTCAAAGACAACATTTTGTATTACTTGTTTTTCAAATTGCAGGTCATAATTTAATATTGGATTGTATAATCCATTTAATGAGTTTTGACTAGCATGAAAAAGTGATAGAGACAAAAATAAGGGACATTCATGGTACATGGCACATATAAGGCTAAGTACTGTTTTGTAAATTTTTTGTTTCAGGTGTACATATAGTTTATATATATTCATATGCATGTATAGACTAGGTCATTTAAAAATTTTCATTTACATGGATTGTGATCAAGCAAATTTGAAAGCCAGTGTTTTACATAATTATCTGTTGCTTTATAAAAATACTAGTTAATAAATTCTTAACTCTTCCTTACTATCACTGATATTGTTGGTAATTTGGAATTGCATCTATGTCTATATATTTAAGTTATGTCATGGTAATCAAACAAGTATCTGAAATATAATTTTCATAATTTTCATAAACAGCGTTTAGAAAGAAACAAAACTCTTGAATTCTTTTGTTTTAGTAGGTGGCTAGCTGCCAAAAATCTACATACCTCCCATTAACTTTGTTTTACTTTGTATAACTATTTAGAAAATAATTTGATAATTTAAAAAATTTTTCTCATCTTCATTGATACTAATTTCAGGCACTCATCTAATTTTAATTTTAGGCCCAAATTAACATTGTAGAACTAAAAAGTGTTTCTGGTATTGTCTTCTTAGTTTGGAGACCAAAAGCCATGTTGCTGCTGATTTATTTAATATGAAAAAAATGTCTTCCTATGTCTTGGAAATTTGAATACTCCTGTGTGTATAGATTTTAATTTTTAATTAATGTTCTTAATTTTATTTTTCAAATAGAAATTTCCAAGAATTCCTATTGTAGTGGCTTCAGATACATTAACTATGTGGATAGAGAAAATATGACCTAGAGGAGACTCTGCTCTGTGCATCTTTGTCTCACTAAGCTGTAGAAGGAGACTCTGCCCTGTATACAAAGAAACTCTATATATTGATCCGTCTATGATTGATAGACTTATCTGTATATCCATATATTTATGTATATATCTATAAGCTGTAGAAGGAAGCTGGAATCTGGGATAATTCAAAATTCTCATTCGAAGAGTGGGCTATGGAGAGTAAGGCAATGAAGTCATAACTTCTCCTAGGTCACAGATTATACAAATTGGAGTATTTATGCTAGTTGTGTTAAAAAACAAACACAAAACCCAAGGATCCTGACAAAGTAAAGCTTGTTCCCACTCAAATTATATTCCAATAACCTTGATGGCATGCTCTTCTCTACTCAATTACTTAGGCTCCTAATTTTACCCTCTTCAAGGACCAGATGAAGCTGGATGAGTTATAAGGAAGGAGGAGGTATCAAAGATGACCATCATGGCTGAATAGTACATCTGAAGAGATGTCATTTGTTGAAATGGGTACATTTGAGGATCCAAGTGGAATTGTCAAGGAACAGCTAGTAGGATCTTCAGCTATAGCTGTGTTCCCAGAAAACTGATGTCTGGAACCAGCTTGCCCAGCTTACTCCAGTCCAACACTGAGGGTGGCTCCAGGAGTCATACAGTAGGCTTGCCAGTTTCTCAGCTTTTTCTCCTGTTTTTGGTGTGAAAATAAAGAACGAGGGGCATATTTTATATTTTATTATATATTTTATATCTGGGGGCATATTACATATTTTATATCTGGGGGCCTGGGAAGTCAAGCTTGTGATATAAATCTAGCTTTAGAGTAGTGGTTCACAAAGTGCACTCATGAAGCCAGCAGAAGCAGCATCTCCTGGGACCTTGTTAGGAATGCAAATTCATGGGCTCTACCCCAGACCTGCTCAATTAGAAACTCTGGGAGAGGGGCCCAGGAACCTGTGTTCTAACGAGACTCCAGGTGTTTCTCAGGAAGTTAGAGTTTAAAACCACTGCCCTAGATAATCCAAGAGGAGGCTATTTTGAACCCCTTTGTGGTTTCTCTTGTGTTCATTCATTTCAGCATAGTTGCTGAGTGCCTACTGAGTACCAGCTACTGCTGGATTCTTCACGGACAGGAGAAGCACTGTTTACTCATAGTCTCCTCGGTATCCTCCAGGCACAATTTTCATAATCATCCAAGGAGATGCCCCTGTAGAATGTAAATCAGGTTTAATGCTTGCTGAAACTTAATAGGTTTAGGAAAATAAATCTGCTATAAAATGTGGATGTAATGCAGTCTGAATAAAATATAATGAATTTTGCATAACTCACTATTTATTTTTCTTATTATCTTCACTAAAGCTCTCCCACATTTGCACAAGTAACTAATGCTGCCTAAAAATCAAATGTTTAGATTTCAAGTTCTGTGAAAGCAGATAATGTCTCCTCTAATTTTTTCAAATTTAGAACAGTTATGTATGTTAAATGGATATTACCTACAAAACAAAAATAAATGGAAAAAAATTGACTATAGTGGTCTCCCCTCATCCATGGGGATAAATTACAAGACCCCCAGTGGATGCCTGAAACCATGGATAGACCTGAACCCTGCATATACAATGTCTTTTTCCTATACATATATATTTATGATAAAGTTTAATTTATAAATTAGGCACAGTAAGAGATTCACTACAACAATAATGAAATAAAACAATTAAAACAATATTCCAGCATCACTACTCTTGTGCTGTGGGGCCATTATTATGTAAAATAAGGGTTACTGGAACACAAGCACTGTTATTCTGCAATAGTCACTTAGTGGCTGTCTCAGTGATGAGATGAAGTGATGTATGGCAGGTAGTGTAGACATCATGGATACTCTGGACAAAGGAATAATTCATATTCCTGGCAGGAGGAAGTAGTGGGGAGTGAGATTTCATCACACTACTCAGAATGACATGCAACTTAAAACTTGCGAATTGTTTATTTCTGAAATTTCCCATTTTATATGTTCAGACCTCACAAAGCAAAGCCACAGATAAGAGGGGACTACTGTATTCTTGTAAGTTTTTCCATCTTCTCCTCTAGCTATATAGTTAACAAAACAATAAATACGTAACAGAATGAGTTCCTGAGAAACATATAGGTGCCTTGCTTTGTAATGGAATTTTGCTTTCCCTTCCTCACAGAAAAGGCAGCTAGAATGTTGTCTTGATTTCTGGCCTATTTGGTACAAAGGTAGTTAGAAGTTTTTAGTGTTTCAGAAGATAAAAGAAGTTACTGTGCTTTGGAGACATCCCCAAACTATATATTTTTTGTTAACTATTTTTGCAAAATGTGCTCTGTGAGACCCCTGTTTCCCAAACACCTGAAGAACCTACATTAACACAGCTCTTGGAAGTTACATCTCCACACCCATCAGTCACTGGAGGTGGACCACCCTGAAAATGGGGCATGAACTTGGATGAGGCAGCTCTCTTAGCTGAGCCCATCTCTCAAAGAGGCTGGTAGCTGAAGGTAGTCTTTGGGCAGCACTCCTAGAAACTGGGAGAGAAAGAACCATTTCTGAAAAGGGGAAGGAAGTGTGTATCACTCAGTGATATCAACTGCAGAATGAGTGGACACAGCTGTTTGATATAAGGAAATTCATTACTGATATTCACTGTGATTTGAAGATTGGAGTTGTCTTCAGATTCCAAGCTCTTCAATATGGCCTTACACCATTTGGTATTTCTGGAGCAACATCTGGGGCCAGACCTGTAATATGTATCAACTGCTTATACCTGCTTTCTCCTCTACTAGCCCTGTTTAGAAACAACATATTGCCATCTGGCTCCATTTTGGGGTTAGTGGGAGTAAAAATTGAGAATCTGACATATGGAATTTTTAAAAATTATGTTTTAGACATGATGTCCTTGCCCACGCCTATGTTCTGAATGGTATTGCCTAAGTTTTCTTCCAGGGTTTTTATGGTTTTAGGCCTAACATTTAAGTCTCTAAACCATCTTGAATTAATTTTTGTATAAGGTGTAAGGAAGGGATCCAGTTTCAGCCTTCTACTTATGGCTAGCTAATTTTCCCAGCACCATTTATTAAATAGGGAATCCTTTCCCCATTTCTTGTTTCTCTCAGGTTTGTCAAAGATCAGATGGTTGTAGATGTGTGGTATTATTTCTGAGGACTCTGTTCTGTTCCATTGGTCTATATCTCTGTTTTGGTACCAGTATCATGCTGTTTTGGTTACTGTAGCCTTGTAGTATAGTTTGAAGTCAGGTAGCATGGTGCCTCCAGCTTTGTTCTTTTTGCTTAGGATTGTCTTGGCAATGCGGGGTCTTTTTTGGTTCCATATAAACTTTAAAGCAGTTTTTTCTAATTCTGTGAAGAAACTCATTGGTAGCTTAATGGGGATAGCATTGAATCTGTAAATTACCTTGGGCAGTATGGCCATTTTCATGATATTGATTCTTCCTATCCATGAGCATGGAATGTTCTTCCATTTGTTTGTGTCCTCTTTTATTTCATTGAGCAGAGGTTTGTAGTTTTCCTTGAAGAGGTACTTCACTTTCTTTGTAAGTTGGATTCCTAGGTATTTTATTCTGTTTGAAGCCATTGTGAATAGGAGTTCATTCATGATTTGGCTCTCTGTTTGTCTGTTATTGGTGTATAAGAATGCTTGTGACTTTTGCACATTGATTTTATATCCTGAGGCTTTGCCGAAGTTCCTTATCAGCTTAAGGAGATTTTGGGATGAGATGATGGGGTTTTCTAAATATACAATCATGCCATCTGCAAATAGGGACAATTTGACTTCCTCTTTTCCTAGCTGAATACCCTTGGTTTCTTTCTCCTGCCTGATTGCCCTAGCCAGAACTTCTAACACTATGTTGAATAGGATTGGTGAGAGAGGGCATCCCTGTCTTGTGCCAGTTTTCAAGGGGAATGCTTCCAGTTTTTGCCCATTCAGTATGATATTGGCTGTGGGTTTGTCATAAATAGCTCTTATTATTTTGAGATACGTTCCATCAATACCGAATTTATTGAGCGTTTTTAGCATGAAGGGCTGTTGAGTTTTGTCAAAGGCCTTTTCTGCATCTATTGAAATAATCAAGTGGTTTTCATCTTTTGTTCTGTTTATATGCTGGATTATGTTTATTGATTTGCATATATTGAACCAGCCTTGCATCCCAGGGATGAAGCCCACTTGATCATGGTGGATAATCTTTTTGATGTGCTGCTGGATTCGGTTTGCCAGTATTTTATTGAGGATTTTTGCATCGATGTTCATCAGGGATATTTCTCTGAAATTCTCTTGTTTTTTTGTCGTGTCTCTGCCAGGCTTTCATATCAGGATGATGATGGCCTCATAAAATGAGTTAGGGATGATTCCCTCTTTTTCTATTGATTGGAGTAGTTTCAGAAGGAATGGTACCAGCTCCTCCTTGTACCTCTAGTAGAATTCGACTGTGAATTCATCTGGTCCTGGACTTTTTTTGTTTGGTAGGCTATTAATTATTGCCTCAATTTCAGAGCCTGTTATTGGTCTATTCAGGGATTCAATTTCTTCCTGGTTTAGTCTTGGGAGAGTGTATGCATCCAGGAATTTATCCATTTCTTCTAGGTTTTCTAGTTTATTTGCATAGAGGTGTTTATAGTATTCTGTGATGGTAGTTTGTATTTCTGTGGGATCAGTGGTGATATCCCCTTTGTGATATCCCCATTATCATTTTTATTGTGTCTATTTGATTCTTCTCTCTTTTCTTCTGTATTAGTCTTGCTAGCAGTCTATCCATTTTGTTGATCTTCATCAAAAAACCAGCTCCTGGATTCATTGATTTTTTGAAGGGATTTTTGTGTCTCTATCTCCTTCAGTTCTGCTCTGATCTTAGTTATTTCTTGCCTTCTGCTAGCTTTTGAATGTGTTTGCTCTTGCTTCTCTAGTTCTTTTAATTGTGATGTTAGAGTGTCAATTTTAGATCTTTCCTGCTTTCTCTTGTGGACATTTAGTGCTATAAATTTCCCTCTACACACTGCTTTAAATGTGTCCCAGAGATTCTGGTATGTTGTATCGTTGTTCTCATTGGTTTCAAAGAACATCTTTATTTCTGCCTTCATTTCGTTATGTACCCAGTAGTCATTCAGGAGCAGGTTGTTCAGTTTCCACGTAGTTGTTTGGTTTTGAGTGAGTTTCTTAGTCCTGAGTTCTAGTTTGATTGCACTGTGGTCTGAGAAACAGTTTGTTATAATTTCTGTTCTTTTACATTTGGTGAGGAGTGCTTTACTTCCAACTATGTGGTCAATTTTGAAATAAGTGTGATGTGGTGCTGAGAAGAATGTATATTCTGTTGATTTGGGGTAGAGAGTTCTGCAGATGTTTATTAGGTCCGCTTGGTGCAGAGTTGAGTTCAATTCCTGGATATCCTTGTTAACTTTCTGTCTTGTTGATCTGTCTAATGTTGGCAGTGGGGTGTTAAAATCTCCCATTATTATTGTGTGGGAGTCTAAGTGTCTTTGTAAGTCTCTAAGGACTTGCTTTATGAATCTGGGTGCTCCTGTATTGGGTGCATATATATTTAGGATAGTTCGTTCTTCTTGTTGAATTGATCCCTTTACCATTACATAATGGCCTTGTTTGTCTCTTTTGATCTTTGTTGGTTTGAAGTCTGTTTTTATCAGAGATTAGGATTGCAACCCTTCCTTCTTTTTGCTTTCCATTTGCTTGGTAGATCTTCTTCCATCCCTTTGTTTTGAGCCTATGTGTGTCTCTGCTCGTGAGATGGGTCTCCTGAATACTGCACACTGATGGGTCTTGACTCTTATCCAATTTGCCAGTCTGTGTCTTTTAATTGGGGCATTTAGCCCATTTACATTTAAGGTTAATATTGTTTTGTGTGAATTTGATCCTGTCATTATGATGTTACCTGGTTATTTTGCCCGTTAGTTGATGCAATTTCTTCGTAGTATTGATGGACTTTAAAATTTGGCATGTTTTTGCAGTGGCTAGTACCGGCTGTTCCTTTCCATGTTTAGTGCTTCCTTCAGGAACTCTTTTTAAGACAGGCCTGGTGGTGACAGAATCTCTCAGGATTTGCTTGTCTATAAAGGATTTTATTTCTTCTTCACTTATGAAGCTTAGTTTGGTTGGATATGGAATTCTAGCTTGAGTATTCTTTTCTTTAAGAATGTTGAATATTGGCTCCCACTCTCTTTTGGCTTGTAGAGTGTCTGCCAAGAGATCCGCTTTTAGTCCGATGGGCTTCCCTTTGTGAGTAACCCGACCTTTCTCTCTGGCTGCCCTTAACATTTTTTCCTTCATTTCAGCCCATGGAGGGCAAGCCAGTTATGTTTCTTGGGGTTGCTTTTCTTGAGAAGTATCTTTGTGGTGTTCTCTGTATTTCCCGAATTTGAATATTGGCCTGCCTTGCTAGGTTGGGGAAGTTCCCCTGGATAATATCCTGAAGAGTGTTTTCCAGCTTGGTTCCTTTCTCTCCGTCACTTTCAGGTACACAAGTCAAACGTAGATTTGTTTTTTTCACATAGTCCCGTATTTCTTGGAGGTTTTGTTCATGTCTTTTTACTCTTTTTTCTCTAAACTTCTCTTCTCACTTCATTTCATTAATTTGACCTTCAGTCACTGATCCCCTTTCTTCCACTTGATTGAATTGGCTACTGAAGCTTGTGTATGCGTCATGTAGTTCTTGTGCCATGGTTTTCAGCTCCATCAGGTCATTTAAGGTCTTCTCTACACTGGTTATTCTAGTTAGCCATTTGTCTAATCTTTTTTCAAGGTTTTGAGCTTCCTTGTGATGGGTTCGAACATTCTCCTTTAGCTTGGAGAAATTTGTTATTACCAACTTTCTGAAGCCTACTTCTGTCAACTCATCAAAGGCATTCTCCATCCAGCTTTGTTCCCTTGCTGGTGAAGAGCTGCGATCCTTTGGAGGACAAGGGGCACTGTGGTTTTTAGAATGTTCAACTTTTCTGCTCTGGTTTCTCCCCATCTTTGTGGTTTTATCTAACTTTGTTCTTTGATGATGGTGACCTACAGATGGGATTTTGGTGTGGATGTCCCTTTTGTTGTTGTTGATGCTATTCCTTCTGTTTGTTAGTTTTCCTTCTAACAGGGCTTTTTGGGCTGCGGGTGACTCGCTGGGCAGAGCCCTGGGTGTGTGGTGCTGCCACCTCCAGGTCTCTGCTCCATGTGTGTGCCCTGCACTTAGGGATCCATCCCTCACTGCCCCAGTACCCCCACACCTTTCAGCCCCTGACCTTCACCCTGGGAGGTTCTGGCCAGGTGCTGGGAGGGGTGCTGTGTCAAGGGCGACACCCGCGAAGTAGCATCCTGTGCTATAGTCAGAGTTTCCAAGAATCTTTTGATGACATTAGATATCAGAAAACTCAGACTGGCTTAAGCAATTAAGAAATATAGGTCCGTTCCAAGATGGCCGAATGGGAACAGCTCTAGTCTGCAGCTCCCAGTGTGATAGATGCAGAAGACAAGTGATTCCTTCATTTCCAACTGAGGTACCTGGTTCATCTCATTGGGACAGGTCGGACAGTGGGCACAGCCCACGGAGGGCAAACCAAAGCAGGGAGGGGCATCGCCTCACCCAGGAAGCACAAATGATCAGGGGATTTCCCTTTCCTAGCCGAGGGAAGCTGTGACTGACTGTACCAGGAAAATTGGGACACTGCCACCTAAACACTGCACTTTTCCAATGGTCTTAGCAAATGGCACACCAGGAGATTATATCCCATGCCTGGCTTAGCGGGTCCCATGCCCATGGAGCCTTGCTCACTGCTATTCTGAGATTGAACTGTGAGGAGGCAAGCCTGGCTAGGGAAGGGGCGTCCACCATTCCTGAGGCTTGAGTAGGTAAACCAAGAGGCAGGGAAGCTCAAACTGGGTGGAGTCCACTGCAGCTCAGTGAGACCCGCCTGCGTATGTAGACTCCACCTCTGGTGGCAGGGCATAGCTGAAAAAAAGGCAGCAGAAACTTCTGCAGACTTAAACATCCCTGTATGACAGCTCTGAAGAGAGCAGTGGTTCTCCCAGCATGTTGAGCTCCGAGAACAGACAGACTGCCTCCTCAAGTGGTTCTCTCACCCACCGTGTGGCCTAACTTGGAGACACCTCCCAGTAGGGGCTAACTGACACCTCATACAGCTGGGTGCCCCTCTGAGACGAAGCTTCCAGAGTAAGGATCAGGCAGTAATATTTGTTGTTCTGCAATATTTGCTGTTCTGCAGCCTCTGCTGGTGATACCCAGGCAAAGAGGGACTGGAGTAGACCTCCAGCAAACTCCAATCAGTGTCATTTCTGATCACACCCACCAAGCCCTCTCTACCACCACCCGTCACTACCCTTAAGATTAACCTAGCACTGCCCCTCCGGAGTCATGGTTTATCTTACCTCTTCCTTTCTTCTCCCATTCTCTGCAGGTTGGAGAGTAAGATGAGACAATTTCTTGAGCGCATTTTCTAGAGATAAATTCAATTTTTGGGAGAGATATATTCTTATCTGAGGAGGTAGCATCCTAGTTATGTACAAATGGCACTTTAATCCTAAGAAGGTATATTAAATTACAGAGTCCTATAGGAAGAATAGTTGTAAAATAACTAATCTTAATGTTCATTTTAAAATTTATTACTTTGTAATTAAACAGAGAAGAAGTTCTCAAATACACAACATTGAGTACCTGCTGAATACACATAGTAGTACTAGACCGCATGGAAGCTGTAGAAACTTTGACTTAGATGCTCATGAGAAACCCATCAGGAAAAAGGATGTTGCTTCAGGTAATATGGATTTTCAGGACTATGGAATTCTCAGGACTGTGGAATCCTTGTGTAGGCACAGGGGAATAATCTGTGAGGTCTGGTTTTAGTCTTAGAAGGATATAGGAACAGATCAATAGTTCAGGAAATGAGACAAAAAAGCAGTAACAGTGGAGAAATGTAAAGATCATGAGCAAATTTTGTGTTTACTAATGTCAGTTTAAGGAACTGAAATTGATATGAAAAATACTTTTCTTTAAAAAAAGTGTACAATTTTTATGTATAGCCGGATCAGAAAGCAAGTGCCATTCAAACCTTTAAAATCCGGCAGCAAGTAAATTAGCACTGTTTAATTTCTTTGTACTATCTTTAAAACAATGTCAACATATTCAAATGGGATTAGTGCTAACAATGGGTAACAGAACACAGCCCCATATAATGGTTGATTCAGAACTCTAAGCACCCATCATTTTTTCTCTAGAAGAGAACAATTGAGATGGTGCATTATAGAGTAAGCAGAACAAATATCTTCCCCTTCTTTGTTTTACTAAGCTAATCCTCTTTGTGAAGAACGAGGCACACCCTAAGTTGTTATTAGGATGCAGCACATTTCTCCTCACTGTTTCTGGCTGAAAGCAAGTCTGCTCAACAGTGAAAAAAGTCACTGATTAATTTTATTCATTGAAGAACTTATCTGCTTTTCTGGATGCTTGGGGCTGAAGGATAAACTATTAATTTGTGTTCTAATCACAAAAATAGTTTGTAGTTAAAGTAGAATGGCACCTTTTCATCTTTTTTCTTTACCCTTTCCAATCCTTACCATTTTTCTAGGCAACACTGAATTGGTTTTAGTCAAGACATGAATCCTTTATGCAAATGGAAACAAACTAATTGAGACTGTATTCTGTGGGGACTCAGGATTTTGAAATTAGCACTGACATATTTGGCTCCTTGACTTGGAAGTGAAAAAAATCTAGTCTTTTATTTTTGGATTTGTCACAGGTTTATTGTGAAATGTCTTGAGAGAGTCACTTATCTGCTCCCCGCCGCTGCCCCCAAGCCTGATTCCTGTTTACCAAATTCATATATTAGGACTATTAAAAAGCTAAATGCATCCAAGATCTAATCTTGTTGTTTGTAATTTAATATAACTTCTTAGGATTAAATTGCTATTTAGGATGCTACTTCCTTAGATAAGAATAGATCTTGTTTCCAAAGCCTCCTAGAAAATTAAACTCATCCCTAGAAAAAGGAAATCTTTGTTTAACCACCACTGTGCTCAAGAAATTGTCTCATCTTACTCTCCAACCTGCAGAGAGTGGGAGAAGAAAGGAAGAGGTAAGATAAACCGTGACTCCAGAGGCCAGTGCTAGGTTAACCCTAAGGATAGTGATGGATGGTGGTAGAGACGGCTTGGTGGGTGTGATTAGAAGTGACACTGATTATTGAAACTGCTGCTGTCACCTACCAAAATTCAGATTTAAAATTTTCCACATGTCAAATTCTCAATTTTGACTACCATCAACCCCCAAATGGAGCCAGATGGTAATATACCAGTTCTAGGGCAGGGCTAGGAGAGGAGAAAGCAGGTATAAGCAGTTGATACATATTACAGGTCTGGCCCCAGATTTCGCTCCAGAAATACCAAATGGTGAGAGGCCATATTGAAGAGCTTGGAATCTCAAGACAACTTCAATCTTCAAACCACAGTGAATATGAGTAATGAATTTCCTTATATCTAATAGCTATGACCACTGACTCTACAGTGGACACTGAGTGATTCACCCTTCCTTCCCCTTTTCAGAAATAGTTCTTTCTCTCCCAGTTTCTAGGAGTGCTGCCCAAAGACTACCTTCAGCTACCAGCTTCTTTGAGAGATGGACTCTGCTGAAGAGAGCTGCCTCATCCAAGTTCATGCTCCATTTTCAGGGTGGTCCACCTCCAGTGACTGATGGTGTGGAGATGTAAACATTTTTATGGTTAGCCCTTGTTCAATAAACACTTCACCTTACATTATTATAAGGATCACTTTCATTTTGTTATATCACTTGAAAGTTTTATTTTTCATTTTTAATCTGTCTCAAATTGACTTTTTACAGTAAGGTGAGGATTAATTTTCTTTTGTCTCCTGTGAATAATCAGTTGTTCCAGCACTATTCACTGTCTCACTAAAAGGCAGTGCCACCTTCATTATACATTCTATCCATACATGTGCGTATTTGGGGGTTTTGTGCATTTTTTTCCCTTGACTTGTTATGTATATTTCCATTCCAGTACCACATTGTCTTAATTAGTACAGATTTGTCAGAAACCTTGACATATGGTAGGTAAATTGTCCTCTCTTTTTCCTTCTTCAGTGGTTTCTTGACTGTCTTAAATCTTTGCACTTCTAAATAAAATTTAGAATAAGCTTGTCAAATTCAACTACAAATCCTATTGGATTTCGGGTAGAATTAACTTAGATCTTGAATTACAGCTGGAGAGAATCAAGAACTCTGCAATGTTTTCTTATTTATCGACATAACATGTCTCTTCAATCATTTAGGTCTTCTGTAATGCCTTTAATCAGCTTTATAATTTTCTCCTTAAAGATCTTGTATATTTGTTATATTTATTATTATATTAATTATACTTTTTGAGCTATTATAAATGGTTATATTTATTATTCATATTCTCCTCATTTATTACTGTTGACTAGATATAAAACTGACTATTGATCTTATATTTATTCACCTGACTGAGCTTACTAATGAATTCTCATATCTGTAGATTCTTTTGGCTTTTTAAAGTGCACATGAATATTATCAATAATTATACTCAGTTTTTCTTTTTCAATTCTTGTACCTTTTGTTTCTTTTTTTCCCCCTGTGAGAGATAACAATTCCAGTACAATGTTTACTAGCAGTGGAGATAGTGTGTACTATTGTTTTGTTCCTGATTTTAAACAGGATACTTTAAATATTTTTCTAAGTATGTATTTTTAAGGATTGCTTTGTATATATATTTAGCACTTTAATTTTTTTCCTCTATTTCTAAATCAATAAAAAATATATCTTGAATTAAGGTTGTATTTTATCAAATGTTTTTAGTAGCTATTTAAATAATTATTTGCTTTCCTTCTCTTATTGGTTAAGGCAATACATTAATAAATTTGTCTGATGACCAATTTTGAATTCCTGGAATAAGCCAAACTTGGTCATGATAAATTGTCTTTTTATAATTATTGTTAAAATTTAGATTAGGTTTTTTCGTACATTTGTTTTAAAGCCACTCTGCAGAAATGGCTTGGACATGTACCAAAATTTGGTTTAGAAATAAAGACTGATGATGACATGTCTCAGACATGAGTCAATCAGGACTGAGTTGTGAAAAAGAATCTGACTTCATTTTTGGATGTTTGACTTGTGATAGCGTTGAGTCTTATTCTTCTCCTTGCCCCTTCTGTTCCATGTTTGTTCGATCAAGCTGCTAGTAAAGCCTGGGTGTTCCTTCCTTTGGAGCAGACAGGAAATTCAAACTACGCAAGCTCCAGCTTGTGCAAAAGAACAGTCACTTCTGCACCACCTCCTACCACAAGAAAACCCCGAAATCAGTCTCCTTCCCTTTCTCTCTTCAGCCATTTTTGTACCAGCTTGGAAAGCCAGTCCTGACCTCCCCACAAAGCCTCATTATGTGAATGTAAACCCTTTCATAACTTGATGATGTGTGGCATCATCAATGTTGACATCCAAAAAAAAATTTTGGGTGGTAATCCATCCTGAATCTGTAGTTGGACCACAAAACAAGGTGCTAATTAATGAGACTGAACTGTAATTTTACTTTTGCTGTCGTTGTCTAGTTTGAGTATCAAGGTTATACTAGACTCTGAATAAGCTGAAAAATGTTTGGTCTTTCTAGGGAAGAGTTTATGTAGGATTAGTCTTATTTGTTCCTTATGTTTTGGTAGAACTCACCTATAAAACCTGGGTAAGAATATTTTATAATGTTTTTTAAACTATGGATTAACTTTCTTCAAGCATTTTAAGGTTATTCAAGTTTCCTTTTTTTTTTTTCCAATCTAGGAAAATTAGAAAATATCCCATTTCCCTGGGTTATAAAGTGGGATGATGGTGGTAGGGAGTAGAGGAGATAGGGTTGGAGTTGATAACAAGGAAGACCTTGTAAAATGTTGATGCAGGGGGAGTGGATTTTTTAAAAGCTATAGTTTGCATACCATAATAGTCACCTTTTTGAAGTGTACAATTAAATGGTTTTTAATATACTCACAAAATTGTGTGACAATCACCAATACCCAACTTGTTAAAGATCTTTGAGAAAATTTTTACTTTTCCACCAGCTTTATTGAGGCCTAATTACCAAATAGAAATTAGATATATTTATGGTATATAAGGTGATATTTTGAGATATGCATACATTATGAAATGATTGCCATAATCAAGTTAATTAACATAGCAGCTTTCTCACATAGTTATCATTTTTTTTTTTTTTGGTGGCAAAAAATGTACTTTCTTGACATATTTTAAATACGCAATGCATTATTGTTACCTATAGATTTTACTACTGCCAAAATAAACCTTATACACATTAGTAGTCAATCCCCATTACTCTCTCTTCCTAGCCCTTGGCAACAACTAATCTTCTATCCCTTTCTGTGAATTTGCCTAGTTTTCACATCTCATAATGTGGTCTTTTGTGACTGTTTTTTTTTTTTCACTTAGCATAATGCTTTCAAGGTTAATCTATGTTGTAGCATGTGTTCCTTGATTTTTATGAATCAATAATATTTCATTGTATGGATATAGCACATTGTGCTTATATATCAATTGATAGGCATTTGAGTTCTTTCTGCTTTTTGGCTATTATCAATAATGCTGCTATGAACATCCATGTTTGGGTTTTTGTGTGGACATATATTCTGAATTCTTTTGGGTTATACCTAGGAGTGGATTTGCTGGGTTATGTGGTAACTCTGTTTAACTTTTTGTGGAAATGCCAAATTGCTTCCAATGTGGATAAATCATAATTTGTTCCTTCAGGCAATGCATGTAGGCTCCAGTTTCTCTATGTGTTGGTCAAGACTTTTAATTATCTTTCTTTTTTTATTATAGCTATCCTAGTGGTTGTAAAGAGGTGTCTTATTTTGGTTTAATTTGTATTTCTCTAATGACTAATGATTTTGAGAACCTTTTCATGTACTAATTGTTCATTTATATATATTATTTGTAGAAACTTCTATTCAAATCCTTTTCCCATTTAAAAATTGGATTATTTGTGTTTTTAATGTTGAATTGTAAGAATTCTTTATTCTAGAGGCAGGTTATTCATCAGACATATGATTTAAAAATATTTTATTTTATTCTGTGGACATTTCATACTTGATCTTTGTATGTCCTTGATGATATCTTTTGGAGCATGAATGTTTTAAATTTTGATGAAGTTCAACTTGTCTTTTTTTCCTTTCGTTGCTTGTGCTTTTGGTGTGACACCTGAGAAAAACTATTGCCTAGTTTAAGTGGTTCAAATTTTTTCTTTTGCTTGCGACTATCCAGTCGTCCCAGCACCACTGGTTTAAAAGACTAATCTTTTTCCATTATAATATCTAGGAACCGTAGCGAAAAACCGATTGGTCCTCATTGTAAGGATTTATTTCCAGGCTCTCCATTGTATTCTGTTGATCTATGTGACTAGTCTTATGCTAATACCACAAAGTCTTGAATATTGTAGCTTTGTAGTAGTAAATTTTCAAGTTGGGAAACATGAATCCTCCAGATTGGTTCCTTGTCAAAATTGATTTGGCTATATGGTTTCCTTGCACTTAGATATGAATCTTAGGATCAGCTGTTTACTTTTTGCAAAAAGGCTGCTGAAAACTTGATAGAAATTGCATCTAATGTGTATATTGTTTGAAAAGTATTCCCATCTTAACAAGAATGTCTTCTACTGCATGAACATGAATATTTTTCAATTTACTTAGGTATTTTTAAATTTCTTTCCAAGAAATTTGGCAGCTTTTGGTATACAACTCATGCATTTTGTGGTAGATTTATTCATAAATATATTATTTAATGCTATTGTAAATAGAATTGTTTCCTTAAATTTATTTTTGGACTGTTCATTGGTGGCATGTATATAGTTGATTTGTGTATAGTGATGTTATATCCTGCAACTTTGCTTTTTAGCTGGTTCCTTAAGATTTTCTATATACAAGACCATGTTTCTGCAAATAAGGATGTATTACTGCTTTTTCAATCAGGATTCCTTCTCTGTCTTTTTGAAAGTTATGAATTTTTGATTCAATTCCTTTGCTAGATATAGGCCTATTCAGATTATTTCTACTTTTGTTGTGGTTGTGTGTCTTTCAAGGAATTGGTACATTTCATTTGAGTTAACAGATTCATTGGCATAGAGTATTCTTTTATTATCTTTTTAATGTCTATGAGATCTGTAGTGATGATCTCACTTTGTGTCTTTTCTCTTTATTTCTAAGTTAGCCTGGCTAGAATTTCTCAATTTTATTGACCTTTTAAAATAACCAGCTCTTGGTTTTATTGATTTTTATCTATTGTTTTCTTGTTTCCAATTTCACTTGTGTCTGCTCTAATTTAATTTATAGTCCTTTTTGTGTTTTAGGCCTAATTGAGCGTTTTATATAATTTAATTTTGTTTCTTTCTTAGCATAGGAATGATATTTAAACTTATTTTTTAGTTTTTGCTATATAGTTTTCAGAATACATTTATAACTAAGATGAATCCTCCTTCAAATAATACCATACTGCTTCATATGTAGCACAAGTACCATATGACAAAGTATTCCCAATTTGTCCTTCCTATTCCTTACAACATTACTGTCATTCATAGAAACTTTCCAATATGAAATTCAAAGAAAAAATAAAAATAATCAAACAAAATATCCAAGATGTAGGGGACAAGGTAAAAAGGTGCATGCCATGATCACTCAATATATTGTTGTTTTTATTTATTTAAACAGTTATCTTTTAGATCAGTTAAGAATTTTAAAACATTTGTTTTAATTGTATTGATTTTTTTTTCCCTGATGTTCTTCCTTTCTGTATGCATATCCAAGTTTTTGACATATATCCTTTTCTTTCTGTGGGAAGACTTTCTTTTAACATTTTAAGAGACTGTGTCTTGTAGCTCTTTCATCTGTAATCTCTTGCAGGGCAGGTCTGCTAGTAATAAATTCTCTCATTTCTTGTTTATCTGAAACAGTATTTTTCTTTCATTTTTAAAGGATAATTTCAGTGGATATGCAATTCTAGGTTGATGGTTGTTTTCTTTAATATTTAAAGAAATATTAAAGGCTTTAAATATACTTTAGATATTTCACTGTACTCTCTCCTTACTTTCATGGTTTCTGATGAGAATTTTGTTTTAAGTGTCCTCGTTCTTCTATAGGTAAAGTGCTTTTCTCTCTTTAGAGTCTTACTTTTTTTTATTTTTTTCTTCTTATTTTATTTAATTTATTTATTTTTTTAAATTTATTTATTATTATTATACTTTAAGTTCTAGGGTACATGTGCATAACGTGCATGTTTGTTACATATGTATACTTGTGCCATGTGGCTGTGCTGCACCCCTCAACTCGTCAGCACCCATCAACTCATCATTTACATCAGGTATAACTCCCAGTGCAATCCCTCCCGATTCCCCCTCCCCATGATAGGCCCTGGTGTGTGATGTTCCCCTTCCCGAGTCCAAGTGATCTCATTGTTCATCTCCCACCTATGAGTGAGAACATGCGGTGTTTGGTTTTCTGTTCTTGTGATAGTTTGCTAAGAATGATGGTTTCCAGCTGCATCCATGTCCCTACAAAGGACACAAACTCATCCTTTTTTATGGCTGCATAGTCTTCCATGGTGTATATGTGCCACATTTTCTTAATCCAATCTGTCACTGATGGACATTTGGGTTGATTCCAAGTCTTTGCTATTGTGAATAGTGCCGCAATAAACATACGTGTGCATGTGTCTTTATAGCAGCATGATTTATAAACCTTTGGGTATATCCCCAGTAATGGGATGGCTGGGTCATATGGTACATCTAGTTCTAGATCCTTGAGGAATCGCCATACTGTTTTCCATAATGGTTGAACTAGTTTACAATCCCACCAACAGTGTAAAAGTGTTCCTATTTCTCCACATCCTCTCCAGCACCTGTTGTTTCCTGACTTTTTAATGATTGCCATTCTAACTGGTGTGAGATGGTATCTCATTGTGGTTTTGATTTGCATTTCTCTGATGGCCAGTGATGATGAGCATTTTTTCATGTGTCTGTTGGCTGTCTGAATGTCTTCTTTTGAGAAATGTCTGTTCATATCCTTTGCCCACTTTTTGATGGGGCTGTTTGTTTTTTTCTTGTAAATTTGTTTGAGTTCTTTGTAGGTTCTGGATATTAGCCCTTTGTCAGATGAGTAGATTGCAAAAATTTTCTCCCATTCTGTAGGTTGCCTGTTCACTCTGATGGTAGTTTCTTTTGCTGTGCAGAAGCTCTTTAGTTTAATTAGATCCCATTTGTCAATTTTGGCTTCTGCTGCCGTTGCTTTTGGTGTTTTAGACATGAAGTCTTTGCCCATGCCTATGTCCTGAATGGTACTACCTAGGTTTTCCTCTAGGATTTTTATGGTATTAGGTCTAACATTTAAGTCTCTAATCCATCTTGAATTAATTTTTGTATAAGGAGTAAGGAAAGGATCCAGTTTCAGCTTTCCACTTATGGCTAGCCAATTTTCCCAGCACCATTTATTAAATAGGGAATCCTTTCCCCATTTCTTGTTTCTCTCAGGTTTGTCAAAATCAGATGGCTGTAGATGTGTGGTATTATTTCTGAGGACTCTGTTCTGTTCCATTGGTCTATATCTCTGTTTTGGTACCAGTACCATGCTGTTTTGGTTACTGTAGCCTTGTAGTATAGTTTGAAGTCAGGTAGCATGATGCCTCCAGCTTTGTTCTTTTGACTTAGGATTGTCTTGGAGATGCGGGCTCTTTTTTGGTTCCATATGAACTTTAAAGCAGTTTTTTCCAATTCTGTGAAGAAACTCATTGGTAGCTTGATGGGGATGGCATTGAATCTATAAATAACCTTGGGCAGTATGGACATTTTCACGATATTGATTCTTCCTATCCATGAGCATGGTATGTTCTTCCATTTGTTTGTGTCCTCTTTGATTTCACTGAGCAGTGGTTTGTAGTTCTCCTTGAAGAGGTCCTTTACATCCCTTGTAAGTTGGATTCCTAGGTATTTTATTCTCTTGGAAGCAATTGTGAATGGAAGTTCATTCCTGATTTGGCTCTCTGTTTGTCTGTTACTGGTGTATAAGAATGCTTGTGATTTTTGCACATTAATTTTGTATCCTGAGACTTTGCTGAAGTTGCTTATCAGCTTAAGGAGATTTTAGGCTGAGACAATGGGGTTTTCTAAATATACAATCATGTCATCTGCAAAGAGGGATAATTTGACTTCTTCTTTTCCTAACTGAATACCCTTGATTTCTTTCTCTTGCCTGATTGCCCTAGCCAGAACTTCCAACACTATGTTGAATAGGAGTGGTGAGAGAGGGCATCCCTGTCTTGTGCCAGTTTTCAAAGGGAATTTTTCCAGTTTTTGCCCATTCAGTATGATATTGGCTGTGGGTTTGTCATAAATAGCTCTTATTATTTTGAGGTACATTCCATCAATACCGAATTTATTGAGCGTTTTTAGCATGAAGGGCTGTTGAATTTTGTCAAAAGCCTTTTCTGCATCTATTGAGATAATCATGTGGTTCTTGTCTTTGGTTCTGTTTATATGCTGGATTATGTTTATTGATTTGTGATGTTGAACCAGCCTTGCATCCCAGGGATGAAGCCCACTTAATCATGGTGGATAAGCTTTTTGATGTGTTGCTGAATCTGGTTTGCCAGTATTTTATTGAGAATTTTTGCATTGATATTCATCAGGGATATTGATCTAAAATTCTCTTTTTTTGTTGTGTCTCTGCCAGGCTTTGGTATCGCGATGATGTTGGCCTCATAAAATGAGTTAGGGAGGATTCCCTCTTTTTCTATTGATTTGAATAGTTTCAGAAGGAATGGTACCAACTCCTCCTTGTACCTCTGGTAGAATTCAGCTGTGAATCCATCTGGTCCTGGACTTTTTTTGGTTGGTAGGCTATTAATTGTTGCCTCAATTTCAGAGCCTGCTATTGGTCTATTCAGGGATTCAACTTCTTCCTGGTTTAGTCTTGGAAGAGTGTAACTGTCCAGGAAATTTTCCATTTCTTCTAGATTTTCCAGTTTATTTGCGTAGAGGTGTTTATAGTATTCTCTGATGGTAGTTTGTATTTCTGTGGGGTCGGTGGTGATATCCCCTTTATCATTTTTAATTGCGTCAATTTGATTCTTCTCTCTTTTCTTCTTTATTAGTCTGGCTAGTGGTCTGTCAATTTTGTTGGTCTTTTCAAAAAACCAACTCCTGGATTCATTGATTTTTTGGAGGGTTTTTTGTGTCTCTATCTCCTTCAGTTCTGCTCTGATCTTAGTTATTTCTTGCCTTCTGCTAGCTTTCGAATGTGTTTGCTCTTGCTTCTCTAGTTCTTTTAATTGCGATGTTAGAGTGTCAATTTTAGATCTTTCCTGCTTTCTCTGTGGGCATTTAGTGCTATAAATTTCCCTCTACACACTGCTTTAAATGTGTCCCAGAGATTCTGGTATGTTGTATCTTTGTTCTCATTGGTTTCAAAGAACATCTTTATTTCTGCCTTCATTTCGTTATGTACCCAGTAGTCATTCAGGAGCAGGTTGTTCAGTTTCCATGTAGTTGAGCGGTTTTGATTGAGTTTCTTAGTCCTGAGTTCTAGTTTGATTGCACTGTGGTCTGAGAGACAGTTTGTTATAATTTCTGTTCTTGTACATTTGCTGAGGAGTGCTTTACTTCCAATTACGTGGTCAATTTTGGAGTAAGTATGATGTGGTGCTGAGAAGAATGTATATTCTGTTGATTTGGGGTGGAGAGTTCTATAGATGTCTATTAGGTCTGCTTGCTGCAGAGATGAGTTCAATTCCTGGATATCCTTGTTAACTTTCTTTCTCGTTGATCTGTCTAATATTGACAGTGGAGTGGTGAAGTCTCCCACTATTATTGTATGGGAGTCTAAGTCTCTTTGTAAGTCTCTAAGGACTTGCTTTATGAATCTGGGTGCTCCTGTATTGGGTGCATATATATTTAGGATAGTTAGCTCTTCCTGTTGAATTGATCCCTTTACCATTATGTAATGGCCGTCTTTGTCTCTTTTGATCTTTGATGGTTTAAAGTCTGTTTTATCAGAGACTAGTATTGCAACCCCTGCTTTTTTTTGTTCTCCATTTCCTTGGCAAATCTTCCTCCATCCCTTTATTTTGAGCCTATGTATGTCTCTGCGTGTGAGATGGGTCTCCTGAATACAGCAGACTGATGGGTCTTGACTCTTTATGCAGTTTGCCAGTCTGTATCTTTTAATTGGAGCATTTAGTCCATTGACATTTAAGGTTAATATTGTTATGTGTGAACTTGATCCTGCCATTATGATATTAACTGGTTATTTTGCTTGTTAGTTGATGCAGTTTCTTCCTAGCCTTGATGGTGTTTACATTTTGGCATGTTTTTGCAATGGCTGGTACCGGTTGTTCTTTTCCATGTTGAGTGCTTCCTTCACGGTCTCTTGTAAGGCAGGCCTAGTGGTGACAAAATCTCTAAGCATTTGCTTATCTGTAAAGGATTTTATTTCTCCTTCACTTATGAAACTTAGTTTGGCTGGATATGAAATTCTGGGTTTAAAATTCTTTTCTTTAAGAATGTTGAATATTGGCCCCCACTCTCTTCTGGCTTGTAGAGTTTCTGCCAGGAGATATGCTGTTAGTCTGATGGGCTTCCCTTTGTGGGTAACCTGATCTTTCTCTCTGGCTGCCCTTAAGATTTTTTCCTTCATTTCAACTTTGGTGAATCTGGCAATTATGTGTCTTGGAGTTGCTCTTCTCGAGGAGTATCTTTGTGGCGTTCTCTGTATTTCCTGGATTTGAATGTTGGCCTGCCTACTAGGTTGGGGAAGTTCTCCTGGATGATATCCTGAAGAGTGTTTTCCAACTTGGTTCCATTTTCCCCCTCACTTTCAGGAACCCCAATCAGACATAGATTTGTTCTTTTTACATAATCCCATACTTCTTGCAGGCTTTGTTCATTTCTTTTTCTTCTTTTTTCTTTTGGTTTCTCTTCTTGCTTCATTTCATTCATTTGATCCTCAATCGCTGATACTCTTTCTTCCAGTTGATCGAGTCGGTTACTGAAGCTTGTGCATTTGTCACGTATTTCTCGTGTCATGGTTTTCATCTCTTTCATTTCGTTTATGACCTTCTCTGCATTAATTACTCTAGCCATCAATTCTCCCACTTTTTTTTCAAGATTTTTAGTTTCTTTGCACTGGGTGCATAATTCCTCCTTTAGCTCTGAGAAGTTTGATGGACTGAAGCCTTCTTCTCTCATCTCGTCAAAGTCATTCTCCGTCCAGCTTTGATCCATTGCTGGCGATGAGCTGCGCTCCTTTGCCGGGGGAGATGCGCTCTTATTTTTTGAATTTCCAGCTTTTCTGCCCTGCTTTTTCCCCATCTTTGTGGTTTTATCTGCCTCTGGTCTTTGATGATGGTGATGTACTGATGGGGTTTTGGTGTAGGTGTCCTTCTTGTTTGATAGTTTTCCTTCTAACAGTCAGGACCCTCAGCTGTAGGTCTGTTGGAGATTGCTTGAGGTCCACTCCAGACCCTGTTTGCCTGGGTATCAGCAGCAGAGGTTGCAGAAGATAGAATATTTCTGAACAGTGAGTGTACCTGTCTGATTCTTGCTTTGGAAGCTTCCTCTCAGCGGTGTACTCCACCCTGTGAGGTGTGGGTTGTCAGACTGCCCCTAATGGGGGATGTCTCCCAGTTAGGCTACTCAGGGGTCAGGGACCCACTTGAGCAGGCAGTCTGTCCCTTCTCAGATCTCAACCTCCATGTTGGGAGATCCACTGCTCTCTTCAAAGCTGTCAGACAGAGTCATTTGCGTCTGCAGAGGTTTCTGCTGCTTTTGTTAGTGTTTACTGTGCCCTGTCCCCAGAGGTGGAGTCTACAGAGACAGGCAGGTTTCCTTGAGCTGCTGTGAGCTCCACCCAGTTCGAGCTTCCCAGCAGCTTTGTTTACCTACTTAAGCCTCAGCAATGGCGGGTGCCCCTCCCCCAGCCTTGCTGCTGCCTGTAGATCACAGACTGCTGTGCTAGCAATGAGGGAGGCTCCATGGGCATGGGACCCTCCTGGCCAGGTGTGGGATATAATCACCTGGTGTGCCTATTTGCTTAAAGCGCAGTATTGGGGTGGGAGTTACCCGATTTTCCAGGTGTTGTGTGTCTCAGTTCCCCTGGCTAGAAAAAGGGATTCCCTTCCCCCTTGCGCTTCCCAGGTGAGGCGATGCCTCGCCCTGCTTCAGCTGTCGCTGGTCGGGCTGCAGCAGCTGACCAGCACCAATTGTCCGGCACTCCCCAGTGAGATGAACCCAGTACCTCAGTTGAAAATGCAGAAATCACCGGTCTTCTGTGTCGCTCGCTGGGAGTTGTAGACTGGAGCTGTTCCTATTCGGCCATCTTCCTCTTTAGAGTCTTTCAAGATTTTCTCTTTATCTTTGGTTTTCTGCAGTTTGAACATGATGTGCCTATGTTTAGTTTTTGATATTTATTCCACTTCGTGTTCTTTGAGCTTTCTGTATGTTTTGTTTAATGTCTATTATTAAATTTGGAACATTCTTTGCCATTATTACTTCAAATATTCCTACTGTTCCATTATCCCTTTTTTTCTTTCTGGTATGCTAATTATGCACATTACACCTTTTGACCTTGTCCTTCACTTATTGGATATTTGGTTTGGTTATTTTCATTTTTTTCTCTGAATTTCATACTGGAAAGTTTTTATTGCCCTATTAAAGCCTTCGGCTATCTTTGTTGAATTGTCTGTTTCTCCCTCCAGTTGTTTCAGTTTTTGCCTGATGTATTTTGGGGCTTCTTGGTAGGAGTATATACATTTATGGTTGTTATATTTTTGTAAAGGGTAGACCCTTTTATCATTATAAAATATTTTTATTTGTCTTTAGTATGTAGTACATTTCTTCTCTCTTGCTGCTTTCAAGATTCCCTCTTTTCTTAAGCTTTCAACACTTTGTGTCTAGGTGGGAATCTCTTTGAGTTTACCCTACTTGAAGGTGATTATGTTCTTTAAATAATTGTAATGTTTTTAAGCATATTTGGAAAGTTTTCAGCCATTGTTTCTCTTAGTATTCCCTCCTCCTCTTTATTTCTCTCTTTTTTGAATTCTTATTTTGCTTAAGTTGATAAACTTGGTATTATATGTCATGTCTCTGAGGCTATACACATTTTTCCTCATTTTTTCTCTCTGTTTCTCAGAATATATAATCAGAATTGACCTGTCTTTACAATTATGTGTTTGTTCTTCTACCAGCTCAAACTTTGTTGAGCCCTTCCAGCCAACTTTTCAATTATTGTACTTTTTAATTCCAGAATATCTGATTATTCTTTTTTATATTTCTCTACCTTTTTATTGATGTTGGTGATACATCATTCTCATAATTTCTTTTAGTTATTTAGACATTATCCTTTCTTTTTCTTTTTTTTTTTTTTTTAGAGAGTCTCGCTCTGTCACCCAGGCGGGAGTACAGTGGCATGATCTTAGCTCACTGCAACCTCTGCCTCCTGGATTCAAGAGATCCTCATGCCTCAGCTTCCTGAGTAGCTGAGATTACAGGCCCACGACAGCCACACCTGGCTGATTTTATTATTTTTAGTAGAGATGGGATTTTGCCCTGTTGGCTAGGCTGGTCTCAAATGCCTGGCTTCAAGTGGTCTGTCCACCTCAGCCTCTCAAAGTGCTGGAATTACGGGTGTAAGTTACCATGCCCAGCCTAATTCTTTATAAATATTTAAAAATAGGCCTGGTATGGTGGCTCATGCCTGTAATCCCAGCGCTTTGGGAGGCCAAGTCGGGCAGATTGCCTGAGGTCAGGAGTTGTTGCCTCGGAGGCTGAGGCAGGAGAATGGCTTGAACCTGGAAGGCGGAGGTTGCAGTGAGCCAAGATCACGCAATTGCACTCCAGCCTGGGCAACAGATATATATATATATATATATCCGATTTAAAGTCTTTATATAGTAAACCTAGTGTCTGGGTTTTCTCAGTGGCACTAGAAATTTGTTTAAGAGAAAAGTTTAGAGAGAGGAAAAATGATACCAGAAGAAAATATGCATGTAGACAAAACATTGAGGAATACTGACTGTCTAACATTGAAGATCTATGAAAGCCAGAAGTAAAAGCTAAGGCGTAACTATAACCTGCCTGCTGGAACACTGTACACATACTTCAATACATATACAGAGTCCCTTGTAAAAGTTGGAAGACTTTACTGGTTTAAGACGTGTAAGGAAATTTCTGTCCAATTATTAGGTGACCAATGAGCTAACCAAGTAGAGACTGCTTGGCTGCATGTGACCAAAAACACACTTTTTGCAGATTTACTTAGGGAATGTTACTAAATAACAGAAATAATAACATGAAAACAAGTAGCAACAATAACACACCTGATTAGTTGAGAGGAAATCTAATTTCAAGAGTTGCCACTATATTTTTATTTTAGTTATTTCATTTTATTTTTCAAAAGACAGGGTCTCACTCTGTCATCCAGGTTGGAGTAAAGTGGCATGATTATAGCTCACTGCAGCCTCAAAATCCTGGGCTCAAGTGATCCTCCTGCCTCAGCTTCGTGAGTAGCTAGAACTTCATGAGCATGCTACCACACCTGGTTAATTTTTGTATTTTTGGTAGAGAGAGAGTCTCACTATGTTGCCCAGGCTGGTCTCGAACTCCTAGTCTCAAGTGATCCTTCTGCCTAGGCCTCCCAAAGCACTGGGATTATAGGCATAAGCCACTGTGGTTGGACATGTGTCAGTTTTGATGATTTCTGCTTCTTTTCCTACCTAGTAGTGTTTGTTTGGATGACAGATTTTGTAAATTTTACTTTTTGGGGTGCTGGATATATTTTTCTTCTTCTAAATCTTCTTGAGCTTTATTTATGGATGCAGTTATTTGGAAACATTTTGATCTTTTTTGATCTTGCATTTATTAGTTGTTAGGCAGCTCCAAAGCAGTGATCAGTCTAGGGATAAATATCGTCCACTGTTGCTTTAGATCCTTTTCTATAATCTGCCCAATGGCACATAAAGTATCAGTTTTCCAGCTTAGCTGGTGGGAACACATATTGTTTCTGGCCCCATGTAAATGCTTGGCACTTTTGCCTTTAATCCTCTTAGATGATTCTTTCCCCAGCCTTGGGTAGTTTCCAAATACTACATGCTGATCAGTACTCTAGAATATTTGTGGCAGGCTCTCTGAAGACGTCCATAGTTCTCTCTCTGTGAAACTCTCTTCTGGTAGTATGTTCTGCAAACTATAGCCAATACAATGTCTCTAGACTCTAAGCCAAGTCTCCTCAACTCTGAAATTCTTTGGGACTCTTCCTGGGCTGTCCTCTTTTCACTAAAGAGTATGAAGTTTCTTTCCAGGCAGTAAGCAGAGGCAATTTTAGGGCCAAAATTGTTTGTGTTCCATCTTCAGAGATCAGTGTCTTTTACTGCATGGTGCCCAGTGTCTTGGAAATGATTGCTTTATATATTTTTCTGCTGTGTTTAAAACATTGTTTCAGAAAGGAAAGTAAATCCAATATCTGCTACTTCATTTTGTACAGAAGTGTAAGTTCACTAAGACTCCACGTAAGTTTCAAATTAGCACATTTGTATTACTTGTGCTTTAGTAAACTTTGTCCTTTTTATGGAAATTAATTCAAGAAACTTCCAGTTATATGGCCAGCCTCTGACACTCATGGACTCAACTCCATGTGTTTTTCCTTCAAGAGTTAGTTCACAATGGTTAGGAATCATTCAAGCTTGCTTTAGGTAAAGCTTATGTCTCTAAATCCTGTGATAGTACATATTCCTGCATTTAAACTATAGATTAAAAATAAACAGTAATGGCACAGAGATTGTAAAGATCAAGGAAAAAAACTTGAGTTATTTCAATTCTATCATTTTACAGGATAGCTTAGAGTTTTTATTTGTATTTAAAATTTAAATGAGTAAAACATAGTATGAACTGTAATGGATAATGTTTTTGTTTGGTAAGTGTAAAGTTTAGTTCATATATGAATATTTTACTGATTTTGACTAGTATGCTTAACATTACAATTTATTATTTTAAAACTATTTTTTCAAAATATAAGACATATGATATTTCATAATTGGTTGTGAAATAATTGTCATTTAGAAGAGGGGGATGCTGTTCTGCACAGTAAAAGAAATAATTATTAAACAGACAACCCACAGAATAGGAGAAAATGTTTACAAACTATGCATCTGATAAATAACTAATATACAGAATCTACAAAAAACTCAAACAAATCAGCAAGAAAAATCAAATAGTCCTATCAAAAAGCGGAAAAAATGGCATGAATAGATAGATATTTCCCAGAAGAAGATATGCAAATGGCTAACAAACATGAAAAAATGCTCAAAATCACTACATCAGGGAAAAGCAAATGAAAACCACAAGGAGATATCACCTTACCCCAGTCAGGATGGCCATTATTAAAAAGTCAAAAAACAGTAGATATTGGTATGGATGTTGTGAAAAAGGAACACATACATTGCTGATTGGTATTGAAATTAGTACAACCTCTCTGGAAAATTATGGAGATTTCTTAAAGAACTAAAAGTAGATCTATCATTCAATTTAGCAATCCCAATACTGGGTATCTAACCAAAAGAAAAGAAGTCAGTATATAAAAAAGATATATGCACATGTTTATCACAGCACAATTCACAATTGCAAAAATATGGAACCATCAGTTCCCATCGACTGATGAGTAGATAAAGAAAATATAATATATATACAACATGGTATACTACTTAGCCATCAGAAAGAATGAAATAATGTATTTTGCAGCAACTTGGATGGAGTTGGAGGCCATTATTCTAAGTGAAGTAACTCAGAAATTGAAAACTCCTCTATGTTCTCACTTATAAGTGGGAGCTGACCTATGAGTATGCAGTTATACAGAGTGATATAGTGAAATTTGGAGACTCAGAAAGGGGATGGTGGGAGTCAGGTAAGGGATAAAAAACTACATACTCGTTACAAAGTACACTGGTTGGTGATGACTGCATTAAAATCTCAGACTTCACTAAACAATTCATCAATGTAACAAAAAAATCACCCCCAAAGCTATTGAAATTTATAAGATTTTTTTTTTTAAAGAAGGGGGAAATACTTAAAAAATAATACAGCATGCTTTTCAAATACATGAGGTATGCCTCTATGCAAAAGATGTTTCCAGTTATAAGTCACATACTCAGGCAAGTCCAAAGCCATGGCTTCCTATTAAGTATTGATAGTTTATTTACAACCTTCTAAATTAATAAAATATTTTATCAACCAGGTGTCATTTCTCTCATAGCCAATATTAAATTCTATCCTTATTAGGTTTCCAATGGATCAGAACTAGAAAGTTAACTCAAAATCAAACTTATCCATAGAATAAAATAATGTATTTCATTTACTTTTTACCCAGAAATGTGTACATAGACAATATATTTATAATTTTGTAAAAATATAAATTATATATAAATATAAATACCCAAAATGAGGTATAAAATTGTTATAGAAATGTGTAGAATGATGATTTATTCCAGTTGGAGGAATGGGAGAAGTTTCCCTATGAGGTATAAATTTCAGTTAAGCCTTGAAACATGATCAAGAAGACTTCTATGGATAAAAAACAGTTTTTTACAGGAAAGCATATTCTAGGCTGAGGAAGAAGCCTGCTTGGTTGCTACTAATAAATGGATTTCTTTTGAAAGCTGAATTGACTCTTAAAATCTACTTGGGCTTTCCTAGAGAGATGGATTAGCAGGAATAAAGGTTATTAGATGATCTTTTAAGGTCCTAAGTCAACCAACTATTAATCTACCTCTGGGCTTACTCTCATAAATTTAAAATCTAATGCTGTATTCTATAAGATATAAAGAGACATACAAAAATAGACTATCCTTCATCCTGAGATTTCTTTTTTCCAACTTGAATTGACATTAAGAAAGAAATTATAAGGCATTCTTCCATCAGAAATTAGACCCACTTCTTTTGAATGATTTCTGCATTTCTAAGTACCACGAAATCACCACAGCTGTATTTCCTAGTAAATATTTAATAGAATGGCACCGTAAATTCTGTTTGTGTTCCCAAAAAAAGAGTAAAAGTTTCACACATTTTTTTCTTCCCCTCCTTAATGGAAGTCTTCAATCACACCAAAGAATATGATGGCTTTTAGGAATCTGAAACCATGAAATTAAATGTAATTATTTTGTTCCTTTTTCTTTTTCAAGCCATTTGTGTTAAAATGTTAGAAATTAAATTAAATTACTCTAAATTAAAGGCATGCTTATGGCATTTTGCAAGATGAGCAGAAATTCTTATAAGAAATAAATACTAGTCACGTGGACAGTGTGGGATAGGAAAGTTCTCAGTACTCTCTGTTTCCACTTCTATTTCCTTTGCTTTTCAAATCACTACTTCAAAGTTTTAGACAGCTATAAAATGCAGTGCTGATACTAAACAGGCTACCTACTAATGTTTAATGACTGGAACATAATTATTTAGACATAACTGCAGACGAACACACTTTTCTACTTTGAAGTGGACCTACTTAATAAAGATACAATTCAAAAGATTTTCAAAAATTAAGAAAGTCTCATATTTTTAGAAGCATAGCAAATGTCTCTACTCAGTAGATACAAACATGAGAAATGCAAGAAGGAGAAGCTAGATGGATGAACCATGAAAGTGGTACTTTTTAAATCGAATTCTTAGGTCTTAGAGGAAAAAGAAAGCTGTATTAGGCTGCTCTAATAAAAGCTTTAATTGCCTTGCTTAATCAACAATCTGCTTCCTGTTATTAAAGATAAAGGAGAAATTCTCCTGTGGAAGCTCTTTCTCCAGAAGAGTTATTGTGAATGCCAAAGTAATTGTGGTGTCACAGAAGAGAAATGTGTGTGTGGTATTTGGATATTAACTGAAGAAGGGCTCAGGCTTAATTTAATTAACTGATGTGTAAATCACAACAAGAACATCAGAAGCATTTTTAAACAAATTGTAAACAATTTTATTGATGTGAAAGCCTGTATGTTTATAGGTTACATTCCAGTTTTAAAAAATATTTTCATAATTCAAAGTTCTGTTGGATTTCATCACAACCTTGTTTCTATTAGAAAATGTTTTGTGTAAAGGAGTTATTTTCACTGCTTTTTGCAATGGTTCATTGTATATATCAACTTGACTGGGTGATGGTGCACCCAAATACTTGGTTAAACGTTAATTCTTGGTGTGCCTGTCTGGGTGTTTCCAGAATAGATGAGCATATGAATTGGTGTACTGAGTAAAGCAGATGGCCCTCCCCAGTGTGAATGGGCCTCATCCCATCTATTGTGGGCCTGAAGAGAACAAAAAGCTGAGGAAAGGAGAATTCTCTCTCTCTACCTGACTGCTGTGCTAGGACATCTGTGTTCTCCTGCCCTGGACTGGGATTTACATCATCAGCACTCTTGGTTCTCAGGCCTTTGGACTTGGACTAGAACTTGCACCATTGCTTCTTCTGGTACTCAGAGCATCAGATTTGGACTGGAACTATACTACTGACTTTCTTAAGTCTCCAGCTGGCAGATGCCAGATCATAGCACTTAGCCTCTATAATGGCACAAGCCAATTTCTTATCCCTTATAATAGGTAGAGATATGAATATATATTTAAATGTAAATATATGCTTATTTAAATAAAATCAATAGGGTAGATACATATATGCATATATAGCCTATTGATTCTATTTCTCTAGAAAACCCTAATAAATCTTTATAGTTTATTTAGGAAACTTCTAACAACTTAGAAAAAGTTCTTAACTACTTCCTGGCTTCAGATTTACTCAAGAATAGGTGCTTGTATTCAATAAATTGAACACACTTTTCCTTTTGTTACATTATTCTTAAAATATGAACAAATAATGGACACTGCTAGAATATTACCTTCCAGATACATGCACATGAAGAATGATACATATTCTATTAAACAGTCTATTATATCTGTGCAAAAGTAAGAGACAGTAATATATTGTACATATCTCATAGAATGTTAAATATAGATTTTGTTTTTACTTATTATGTGACCTTGGCAAAGTTAATTAATAAGTTAATCCAACTATTTCACCACCAAGTATCTGTGAGACATAGTATAATATACTTCATGGACTTCATAGTTCAAGTGTTACCTAGCAAACAAAACAGAACTCAAAACAAATTTTAAAAACCCAAATGACAAAGAAAAACCCACCTCAGACAAACAACAACCCACAATTAGGACTGTATTTGTACTCCAAGTGAATTAGGATTCTGAACACTTTGAAGGAAGTATATACAGTAATGTGAGGGTATATCGCAGGGGAACTTGTGGTTTTTGAAGAGTCAGGACAAACTTTTCTGAAGAAATAGTAAAGAATGATAGGGATTTAATAATAGGGATGAAGGTAGAAAATTTCTTTTAATTTTTAATTTTTGTTGGTACATAGTAGGTGTATGTATTTATGGGGTACAAAAGATATTTTGATATAGGCATGCAATGTATAATAATAACTTCAAGGTAAATGGGGTATCCATCACCTCAAACATTTATCCTTTGTGTTACAAATAATTTAATTGTATACTTTCAGTTATTTTTAAATGTGCAATTAAATTAGTATTGACTATAATTACCCTGTTGCCCTATCAAATGATAATTTTTATTAATTCTTTCTATTTTTTGTACCGATTAACCATCCCTACTCCCTCCCCCCATGCTGGTGATTGTCTTTCTCCTCTCTATCTCCATCAGTTCAATTCTTTTAATTTTAAGCTCCCACAAGTAAGTGAGAACATGTGGTGTTTGTCTTTCTGTGCCTGGCTTATCTCACCTAACTTAATGTCCTCCAGTTCCATTCATGTTGTTGCAAATGGCAGGATCTCATTCTCTCTCTTTTTTTTTTTAATGGCTGAATAGTACTCTGTTGTGTATATGTACCTCATTTTCTTTACCCATTCATCTGTTGATGGACGTTTAGGTTGCTTCCAAATCTTAGCTATTGTATACAGTGCTACAACAAACACTGGAGGGCAGATATCTCTTCAATATACTGATTCTGGTTTTTTTGAGAATATACCTTAAAGGTAGGATTGCTGGATCATATGGTAGCTCTATTTTTAGTTTTTTGAAGAATCTTCAAACTGTTCTCCATAGTGATCGTACTAATTTACATTTGGGGATGAGAAATTTCTATGCAGAGTGAAAAACATGTAAAACCACTGAGGAAGAAGAAATATGGCACATAAGAGGCACGCAGAAGATAGCATCATATAAAGTCCAATTTATCTGGAAAGTCAAAAGGGAAGGGAAAATAATGTGAGATGAATTTTGAGAGGCAGGCAGGGCCGGAGCAACAAAGGACTTATCGACAGGGTATGCAAGTAGCCTGGGACAGTCCCTGTTTATATTTGCCCTGGAATAATTTTTAATATTTCCCCACGACACACACAGCACACATACACACACACGCACACATGCACGCACACACTCCTCTTAAAAGTGTTCTGGTTTTGACAATACATTTTATGGACATTTTACTTTTAGGTAACATTAAGGATTTCAGTCTTTAACAACAATGGAGAATGGTTTTTGTTTGTTTGTTTGTTTGTTTTGAATCAGTGAAGAGTCATGTTTCTATTTGTATTTTATAAAGAGAATGCTCAATAATTTTGAGAGTAATCATTTGATTGCTAATTGGCAAAGTGAATGACATCATTCCAAGGGAGAGACAAATGACAACTTAGAGGAGAAAAGATACTCTCAGTGGAAATGAAAGAAATGGATGCACCAAAGATATATTTAGAAAGTAAATTAGGTCATGGTGATGAACTGCATAGGTTAGAGGAAAGGGGGTTGGTTATTGGCTCCTGAGTTTCTGGATGAATACCATTTGCTAAGCTGAAATACCAAGTGAGAGAACCAATATCTGGAGGGAAAACCATAAGTTTATTTTGGGATAATTTGAGTTTGAAGTGCTTTTGAACTATCCAAGTAAGAGAGGTTAAATATGATAAGTGTGTTTGAAACTCAGATATCAGGGCTGGAGGTGTGAATCTGTTGCCAATGGCATGGAGCCTACAATTTTGATGTAAGTGCCCAGAAGAGGGTTTCTTAATCTAAGCACCATTGACATTTTGGGCTGGTTAATTCTTTGTCATAGGGGAGCTATTTATTCCATGCATTGTGCGTCTTATAGCAGGATCCTGGCTGTCTCCCCTAGATGTCAGTAGCACACCTTCCCCAGTTGTGATCATCAAAAACGTCTCCAGATATTGCCAAACATCTCTGGGTAGGGTGGGGGGACAAAACCTCCTCCTGTTGAATATCTGGCCTGGAATTACAGTATAGTGTGAAAGGGGGGCCTAAGATAGAGTCTTGAAGTCGTTTACATTTAATAGCTAAGTAGAGGAAATAAAAGGTCAGAGAAGTAGGAAGAAGCCAGATGATTGTCATGTATCAGTCAGTTATTGTCATAATAATGCCATGTAACATAATGTTATGTGCTGACTTGTGTCCTTCCAAAATTCATATGTTGAAGCCCTAAATGACAGTACCTCAGAATGTGACTGTGTTTGGAGATAAATCCTTTAAAGAGGATATTAAGTTAAAATTAGACAGTTGACTGGTATCCTTATAAGAGGATAAGACAATAAAATTTGGACACACAAAGAGACACCAGGAATGCATATACACAAAGAAAAAACCACGTGAGGATGCAGAAGGCAGTCATCTGCAATTTTCAGATAAACCTGTTAACACCTTAATCTTGAACTTTTAGCCTTCAGAATTGGGGAAATATAAATTTGTATTGTTTAAATCACCCAGTCTGTGGTATTTTATGTCAATCTTTGGAAATACATACATCAGCCCCAAAATCCATGATTAAAAGAACAGTCATTTATGCTCATAATTTGGCTGGGGTACAGGGCCAATCTGTGGCTAAATAGCTCTGCTTCAGGCTTTCATGACTGGGATGGCTCTGCTTTGAATGAGAATCTTGGAGTTGGCTGGTGAGGTTCTGCTTTATGTATCTCTCCAATTCCCTAAGGCAGGGCCAGCTGGAGTGTGTTTCCTTGACAGAAGTATGAGTACAAGAGAATAAGTTGCTAGATTGGAACTGATGCACTATCATTTCCAAATCATTCATTCCATGGCCAAAGTAGACACTTAGAGAAACCCAAAGTCTAGGAGGTATGGAAATATACTCTGACCATGTTGAGACTGTGGGGAAGGTATAGATGCAGGGCAGTGTGAAGCATTGAAGACAATAATTCAACTGTTCACATTTGGCAGAGAGGCCAAGGATGGTATTTTCCAGACAGAAGGGAGTAGTCATCAAGGTTGAGTGAAATGGAGAGGTGATGGGTCATGTAAGTTGACTGTGAATGCCCAGTAGTTTTGACAGCAAGATGGTAACTGGTAAATTAACTTTAATGAGGAATTTTGTGTAAATGTATGGAATGATAGAGGTGGGAGCCTTAGCTAAAACCAGGATTGAATTGTCAAATTAGATTCATACATATCTGATATCATACTCCATGTCCAGATTTCCAAATGATTCAGGGATATAGGCAATCAAGAAGCAGAGACAAATAAGAGAGGTGTCTGAGACATCCCACATGGTTACACTGGCACTTCCTTCCTTTGTTGCTTTTGTAGTCTCTGGTTCTGGGTAAAAAATGGGACCTCCAAGAGAGGAGATAATTACCTCACATAGCAGAGTGTATTTATGTGGCTAGTTCTATAATGCTGACAATTATACAAGTTGCCTGACATTCTCCAGGCAGCCATGACTCACATAACTGATATTAGATTTCTTTATTATCAGTAATCCTTAACCAAAGACATCTTGCTAACGTCATTGCATATTTAAAGACTACTCGCAAATATTAATCTATTTACCCAGAGGTCCAGTTGAAGAGGAAATTAGACCAGGTTATCTACCTTATTTTCCTTCCCCAGAGGGAAGAAAACTTATCCTGTAAACAAATACGAGGTTGGAGAGCAGGACTGTAAGCTAGATGTCAAAATCTTGCTTGAGTGATACACCATGATCTAGAAGTTTATAATGGCTGCAGCTAGGAGGGAAAGTGGATAATCAAGTCACGTAATGTCTTTCATACCCCTAGAGCTTAAAAAAAAAAAAAAAAAAACTATTGACACTCAACCCTAGCTTTATAAGTATCTATTGAATGAGTTAAGGCATAAATGAATGAATGAGTCTCAGAGGGACAGAATTTTCCACAAGAGTGTGAGTCGTGATGTGCAGCAGCATTTGGGAGGCAGGAGGATAACAATCCCTCTACTGAACACTGACATACATGCTGTACACAGAATAAAGATCCATTATTTTGAGAGCTATAGAAGGAATCACATATGAGGAGAGAGCTGAGCTTTTAAGGCAAGAAAGAAAATCAGAGAAGAGGTTCAGCATAGTTGGTGGTACTCTAGAGGGCAGAGTGAAGGTCTCGGAAGGTGGGAGAAAGCAGGGTACTCAAGTGTAAGAACATACAGCATCTGTATGGATGATGTGCTCAAGAATCAACTTTCTGGGGCAAGAGAGCATTGGGGCTTTTATCTTGGAGTCTGACTAATAAAAACAGGGATGGCTGCCTTGATAAACTTAATCTTATTTTGTGGAGAGATTCTGGTTATCTCTTCCTTAGTCTCTAATTCTAAACTTTTATTTACCTAAACTGGGAGAAAGAATACTGGTCATGGTGCAATAGAATATAATGATTTAGTATTTTGACAATGTCCTTTTACTCAAAGCAAAATGTGTCTCTTGAATTAAAGCAAGTACATTTTCTCTCATCTATGATGACATAACATTCCATAGTGTTATGCTCAGCTTAATTTTAAAAAATCCTTTCTCGCACTCATGGACATGTAATTCAAAGTTTTCTCATTTATGTATCAAAGCTACCACTCTTCTGTCTTAGTAGCTGTATGTTACTGGATGATCATTTAATCCCTGTGAGCTTCAGCTTCCTTATTTTTAGAATAGTACCTATTACATTTAACTTGCAAAGTTTGGGGAGGAATATAATGAAATTCTAGACATAAAAGTAAATAGTGCAGAACATAGTATATAATTAGTACTCTTCTACCTTTTGGTAGGTTGATGTTTAGTAACTATATCTTCAAAGCCTGTTCCTTATATATATTTTTCTGGAGATAATAGGGATATGGGACCTAAGTATCCTTATGATTAAAGAGTTTATCCCTGAATTCAGTTTTGTAGAATAATTAGAAGAAAGAAAAAAAGACAGTCATGACAGAAAATCATCAATTTGAGCAATACTCCCTCTTCTTAGGAGTTTAATGGATGGTTTTTCTCTACCAACCTAATAACTCTTTGAAGGGGCTCAAATTTTCAGAGAGCATAAGGAGCCTGCTGTTCTTTTCTGTAAGCCACAAAGAATATGGTTATTTAATAGGAAGCAGTAATGACTTCTTTCACATTCTTAATGAAATAACATATTTTATATCTGTAGGTATTCCTATTTTACTCTCCATGGCACTTTAAGAGTTGATAAATGAAATTTGACATTTGGAGACTTTTAAAGGGAAAAATATCTATATGTCAATGCATCATTGCTTCACACATTGTACTGAGTCTATACACTTTTTGAGGATAATATGCTTTCATTGGTTTCAAGTTACCAAAGAGAACATCACGTAGTAATTTCCTCCTACTGTTACCTAAGATACATGTGGAATAAAATTGGTTGCTACTTTTAGCAAAGAATCAGGTTATAGGTAATTTCATTAAAGTAAGTGGTAGTTATAGACTGCCCTCTCTTTTTGCATCTAATGCAGTTGCAGGAAGTATTAAATTTAATTTAAGTCCTTAAAGGGTATGAAATATTCATGGCACTGACTGTAGTTATTCCGCAGCTCTGCATTTCACCCAGTGTTAAGTCCTATAAAATCATCCTGTTCCATGGATGGCGTGTTAAGTCCACCTTTTCTCAGACACAGCTTTGGAACACTTAATGAATGCAGGACATTTCAAGGAGGTTGTGCAGAACAAAGCTGTAATTACAATAAAGTTGTAACTAGTCCTCAAAGTGTTGCCTATTTTTTTTTCTCTTTTCAACTAAAGTCAAATAGGTATTAGTCTCTATCACCTCTTTTAAGCATCTCTGATAAAAATCCCTAATGACTATGGCATTGATGAGTGCAAGGGTCAATTCTTGGTCATTATCTTACTTGACTTGTCAACACCATTGGATCTCACTGATTATGTCCTTTTTCTTGCATGTTCTCTGTTTGGCTTCTGGGTCACCAGGTCAGCAATTCTCTTCTAGTTTCCCTTCTATCTCACTGTTTGCTCGTTCCAGTCTCTTTTGCTGGTTCTCTTCCTGCCTCTCTCTTACATTTCTTTGTTTTCTTAATGTTGGATTACTCAAGGGCTCATTCTTTGGACCTCTTTTCTTTTCAGTCAACACCAGTTAATCTCACCTAATTCTTTTGGCTTTTCATATAATCTATACGATGATAGCACCCAATTCACATTTTCACCCAAAATCTCTCTGAAATCCAGGCTGTAAACCCAATTGTTCATGAAAATTTCTATTTGTATGTCTAATGTTATCTCAAGTTTAATATATCCACACTGAATTATTTTCTTATACTCAATTCTGCTTCTCCTCCAGACTTGTCAATTACATAAAAGGCAACTCTAGCATGTCAATTGCATAAGTCACTATTTGGAGCCATTTTGACATTTTTCTTTTCTTGTACTGCACATTTAATCCATTGGTAAATCCAGCCAGATTTATCTTGAAAATATATCAGAATTTTACCACTTTCACCACCACTGCTGCCAGCACTCAAGCCACCATTGTCTCTTTCCTGGATTTTTGCCATACTATCCTAATTAGTCTTTGCTTCCATTTTTGCTTACCTTCAGTCTGTATCCTACTCTCCCACGAGAGTACTCCCATTTAAATATGTCCCATTATATCATCTACTGGTCAAAATGATGGCTTTCAGTATTTCCTATCCCACTCAGAATAAAATCCAAAGTGCTTACAATGACTGACAGGGTTCTGTATGATCTGGCCCCTGCTATCTCTCTGACCCTGTCTCCTTCTCATCTCTCCTTTGCTTACTTCACTCCTGTCGTATTGGCCTCCTTTGCTGTTCCTCAGTCACCAAATACGCTCTTGCCTCAGGACTTTTGCATTTGTTCTTTCCTCTGTCTGGAAAACTCTTTCCTCTGGTATCCTCATGGCTTGCTCCCCCACTTCCTTGTGTTTTTGCTGATAGACCACCGTGCCACTGAGCCATGTCTAACCATCCTATGTGGAATTCAACCCTTTTCTTTATCCCCACCCTTTCCCTTGTCACTCTGTATAGCCTATACTATGATAGATGATGCTATGAAGGAAAGACTAAATATTTATTCTTTTATTATTATCTGTCCTTCTCACTAGAATACAAACTTGTCGAGGACAGGGAACTTTATATCTTTTGCTCATTCCTTTGTCCTTGTGTCTAGTGTAGTGTATCCTTTAGACAAAATACTCAATCTATATTTGTCAAATGAATGAAGTGAGACTGAGCTTCTTTTTTTTTTTTAACTTGTAATGGTTAATCATAACTTCACCAATTTTACTTCCTAAGATCTTTCTCTGATTGTTAATTCTGCTGATCACTAAGATCAGCTGTATTGCTGGGCTGTCGAGCTTGTAAAACTGGAATGGGAAGTTTTCCTAAAATTATTATTATCATTATTAAAGGGCCAGGCTGGGTATGATTTGGCCCCAGAGAGAGATTGGATGGCCTGAATGGACAGGGCAGGGGTTGGGATAGGCCACAGAAATAGTTGTGAGAAGAAGCCCATTGTTCATCTCAGGAGAAGTCCAAAAGTAGACAATCAGAGATAACTCTGATTATAGGGAGAACACAATATCAAAAAGGGGAAAGCGGCAATTCAGGCAGATAGTCTGGGTCAGAAGGATCGTGCTACAGGTGAGCTGAAGTTCAGGAGCAGTACTTGATTCCACAGCATTAAAGAAATGGAGGAAAGACACAAAGCTCACAGGTAGAATTTTACAGAATTGAGGAAATATGAGGGGGGTCTTTGGATTGAAAGAGCATATGGATTTCTGGGTGAGATAAATAAGTAGTAAGGAAAGAAGACAGATGGGCAGTACTAGAGGACTAGAAATGGAAGGAATATATATCTGCATTTGTCAAAATATATAGGTGGACCACTTGCTTCAGAACCACACGGGTCGTTTATTAAAAATGCAGAGTCCCATGCTCCACTTCAGTTTATTGAGTCAGGATGAATAGGGTGAAATCCTGGGCTGGTGTGGTGGTTCTATGATAAGTATCACCTGATACAGCCTTTTGATGAGAAAAGGGACAAAAAGGGAAGGAACAATTGATGAAACTAAAGATTAAAAGATTGTGATCAGAAATTTTAGAATATGATACACCCTACGAACCCTCTGGAACATGAAGAGGTTTTGGAAGGCTTATTGATTGTGTGGTAAGAATCAGATTTATTTTTGTTGGTGGCACCATTTTATTTTCCTAGTTCTGGCTATGGCTAAGGAAGGATTGCATACACATCCCTATATACACACGTGTATATGCATGTATGCATACTTGTATGTATATCTTATTCTTCATGTCAAATATATTCTTTATAATGACATTGTCTGTGTGCCTGTGGAGGCAGGTATTGTTGCAAAATGTGTGTTCACACTATGCATTGGAAAAGATACTTAGGATTGCCCCATAGTTTATAATTATGAGTCAAAAACCAGTGGTCTGATTGGCATATCTGATCTATAGATCATTTATTCATTGAAAAAGTTATGAAGAACATGAGTGAGACAATATTTCTTTATCAGTCTACTTAATCACCCATCCTTATTGTGTGGATGAATTAGTTGGTCAAACCATTAATCAATTCACTGAATTAAATTATTTCATCACATGGATGGACCAGGCAAGTCATTTAAGTAAGCGAACTAAGGGTAGGGAAATGGAGAAACTATGGCAAATTACAGAAGGAAGGTTTCATAGAAAGGAAACCTTCCTTGAAAAGTGTCATAATTTATAGATTATAAATTTATTGCGGGGCTGGGCGTGTTGGCTCACGCCTATAATCCCAGCACTTTGGGAGGCTGAGGCGGGCGGATCACGAGGTCAGGAGATAGACACCATCCTGGCTGCCACAGAGAAACCCCGTCTCTACTAAAAAAATACAAAAAATTAGCCGGGCATGGTGGCGGGCGCCTGTAGTTCCAGCTACTCGAGTGGCTGAGGCAGGAGAATGGCGTGAACCCGGGAGGCGGAGCTTGCAGTGAGCCGAGATGGTGCCACTCCAGCCTGGGCGACAGAGCGGGGGGGAAAAAAAATTGAAATTGCCTAATTAAAATTCGGATATTTTGCTTAAAAATCAGATTTCTGACTTTCAACAAGTCTAAATGTATGACAAAGCCTAGTTTCCAAGTTTCTCAGGAGGAATAAAGAGGTGCTGCCCCCTTTCTATGAAACCTTCCTTCTGTAATTTGCCATAGTTTCTCCATTTCCCTACCCTTAGTTCGCTTACTTAAATGACTTACCTGGTCCATCCATGTGATGAAATAATTTAATTCAGTGAATTGATTAATGGTTTGACCAACTAATTGGTCCACTCAATAAGGATGGGTGATTAAGTAGACTGATAAAGAAATATTGTCTCACTCATGTTCTTGACAACTTTTTCAATTGAACTTTGTATTGATTATTCTGCCCTCGGGGCTTTAAATAAATTAAATCCAACTTCTAGTGAAAAGATGTTTAGCAATAAGAGTTGATGTATCAACTTCCACCTAGATAACAAGAGAGATGTTCAAAAAGAATAAAGTATAGTGCCTGATAACTTCTGTGCATTTTTTTCAGATGTGATATAGACATGCCAATATGAAAGATGACACAGGGAGGTAATATAAAATTTACCTTTTTAAGAGAATAGACATTTACTTCATTTTAAAAACCATTATGCATTCTGTACATTTTTTATGATGAACATTTATTGCATTATGTTTTTTAAATGCCACAAACTATGAAGGGTGGAAAAGAGATTGTAAATAGCTGGGTTATCAACATAGCGGAAGAACTTTTTCATGGACATGATTCAAATGAACTGATTACATGCAGGAAAGGTATCCCAAAAGTTTAAGTGAGTGGTAGTTACGTTACTAGTTGGAACGATGTCATTATTCAGCTTGGACTTAACATGTGTAAAAGAACCTCCTCAAGTAGTGCAAAAAAAAAAAAAAAAAAAAAAAAAACAAAAAACAAAACAAAAAACTGAATATAAATGAGCCAAAGCACTAATAGAGGTTATCTGATTCTCCTTTGTTAGTGGGGAGGACTCACAGAATATATGGGCTCCAATGCCTTGCCTCCAAGGACTGCTAGAATTTTCACATTCATCTGTGATTGTCTGGTGACAGGGACTGATTTCAAAATTCTAACAGAGACTGCGCTAAACTTCAGATTCAGAAAATCTGGGGTTAGTATTAGGAAAACCCAAGGCTAGTGTTAGGAACGAAAGATAAGAATTTTTAAAAGATAGGATAAGACGGGGGGAATAAGGAAATTTACAAGATCACAACAGATAGATGGGTCTGGCCACGTACTGGGTAGACAAAGAAAGTTGTTGAAGATGAATGTATTTATTTCCTCCACAAATATGGACTGTAAACACATAAATGTGATAATCAACATGTGGACATTGTATTTTATTGGAGTTGTGTTTTATCTTTGTATAACACTGTCAGTCACTGGCATGAAGCCAATTATCAGAATATTTAGCATCATTTAGAAATGAAACAGTCATCAAATTAAGTATTTTTGTTAAACCAATTGATACTTTTTTTTTTCCAAAACAATGGCAAAACACTCTCTTAATAGTAGGAAATTAATGAACTTGGTCACTTGATATGCAGAAAATGCCAAACTACAGTAGCATAAATCAGAGTATTATTCTTCATAGAAAATCAGTTTAAAAAGTGCATTAATTTTAGACTGGCAAAGCAAGATGGTCAACTAGAAGCCTCCAGCAATTATCTTGCAGAGGGGAATACCAAACTGAACAAGTAGTTACACAAAAATGCACCTTTATAATAACCAAAAATCGAGTGAATGATTACAGTACCTGGTTTTAACATCATATTAAAGAAAGAGGCACTGAAGAGGGTAGAAAAGATGGCCTTGAATTGCTGACACCACCCCTCCCCTATACCTCATCAGCAGCCACATGGCATGGAGAGATAATCTGTGTGCTTGGGGCAGGGAGAGCACAGTGATTGTGGGACTTTGCATGGGAACTCAGTGCTGCCCTGTCACAGTAGAAAGCATCATGGGGCAGAACTCAGCCAGTGTCCACAGTGGAAGCATTTAGACCAGTCCTAGCCAGAGGCAAATTTTCCATCCCAGCAGTCAGAAGCTGAGTTCTGGTAGCTCCACCACCATGGGCTGAAGTACTCTGGAATACTAAGTAAACTTGAAAGGCAGTTTAGGCCACAAGGACTGCAATTCTTGGGCAAGTCCTGTTGTGGTGCAGGGCTCAGAGCCAGAACACTTGGGGTGCACATGACCTAGTGAGACACCAGCTGGAGTGACTAAGGGAGTGCTGGCATCACTTCTCCCCCAACCCCAGGCAGGGCAGATCATGGCTCCAAAAGAGACTCCTTTCTACTGCTTGAGGAGACAAGAGAAGAAAGTAAACTTTGTAACTTGGATACCAGCCCAGTTACAGCAGAAGAGGAAGCCAGCCAGTGTCCTGAGGACCCCATGCCAGGCCCTATCTTCCAGATCACATTTCTAAACACACCGTGGGTCAGAGGGAACCCACAGCCTTGAAGGGAAGGACCCAGTCCTGGCAAGATTTATCACATGCTGACTATAAGAGCCGTTGGGCCCTGAATAATCAGCAGTAGTAGCCAGGCAGTACTCACCATGGGCCTTGGGTAAGACTCAGAGCAATACAGGCTTCAGGTGTGATCCACCATATTTCAGCTTGTGGTGGTTATGGGGAGAGGCTCCTTCTGCTTGAGGAAAGGAAAGGGAAGAGTAAACGGGACTTTGTCCTGCAACTTTAATAGCAGGTTGACCACAGTGGGGTAGAGCACCAAGTGGGCTCCTGGAGTCCCTGATTCCAGGCCTTGACGACTGAATGGCATTTACAGACCTGCCCTGAGCCAGAAGGGAGCCCACTGCACTGAGGGAGAGATACAGGCCTGGAAGCATTCACCACAAGCTGACTGAAGAGCCCTCAGGCCTTGAGTGAACATCAATAGTAGCCAGGCAGTATTCACTGTGGGCTTAGGGCAGTGGTGGCCATGGGAAGAGACTTCTCTGCTTAAGGAGAGGGGAAGGACTTTGTCTTGCAGCCTGGATGCCAGCTCAGCCACAATAGAATAGAGCACCAGATATATTCCTAAGGTTCCTGACCCTGGACCCTGGTTCTGAGATGGCATCTCCAGACCTGTCTGGGCCAAGGGAGACCTTGCCACCTTGAAGAGAAGCATACAAGCCCAGAGGGTTTTGCCACCTGCTGACTGTAGAGCCTTTTATCCTGGGTGAACACAGGCAGCAGTCAGGTGGTGGTCACTGTGGGCCTTGGGTAAGATCCAGTGCTATGCTGGCTTTAGGCCTGACCCAGCACAGTTCTAGTAGTGGCGGACAGGACTACTCATGTCACCCCTTACCAGCTCCAGGCAGGTCATCATAGAGAAAGAGACTCTTTGTTTGGGGGAAAGTAAGGGAAGAGAACAAATGTCTCCACCTGGTAATTCAGGGAATTCTCTCAGATCTTACCCAAGACCAAGAAAACAGTACCTCTACAAGTCTGCAAGAGCCACACCATTATTGAACTTGGTGTGCCGCTAATGCAGATAAAGCTGAAGTGATCAACAATTTAGATCACAACACCCAAATCCCTTTAAATACTTGGAAAACCTTCTTAAGAAGGCCAGGTAAACACAAGTCCAGACTGAGAAGCTTGTAATAAATACCTAACTGTTCAATGCCCAGACACAGAAGAACATCCACAAGCATCAAGACCATCCAGGAAAACATGACCTCACCAAATGAGCTAAATAAAGCATCAGTGACCCATCCCAGAGATATGTGACCTTTCAGACAGAGAATTCAAAATAACTGTTTTGAGGTAGCTCAATGAAATTCAAGATTACATAGAGAAGGAATTCAGAGTTCTATCAGACAAGTTTAATAAAAAGATTGAAATAATTAAAAATAATTAAGCAGAAATTCTAGAGCTGAAAAATGCAGTTGATATACTGAAGAATGCATTAGAGTCTCTTAACAGCAGAATTCATCAAGCAGAAAAAAAGAATGAGTGAGCTTGAAGACAGGCTATTTGCAAATTCACAGCCAGAGGGCACAAAATAAAAAAGTATTAAGAATATGAAGTATGCATACAGGGTCTAGAAAATAGCCTTAAAAGGACAAATCTGAGAGTTATTAGCCTTAAAGAGGATGTGTAGAGAGAGATAGGGGTAGAAAGTTTATCCAAAGGGAAAATAACAGAGAACTTCCCAAACCTACAGAAAGATCTCAATAGCCTATAAGAACATTGTAGAATACCAACCAAATTTAACCAAATTAAAACTACCTTAAAACATTTAATAATCAAACTCCAAAAGGTTAAGGATAAAGAAAGAGTTCTACAGGCAGCGAGACAGAGAGAGAGAGAGAATAAAATTAAAAAAAAAAAAAAAAAAAAAACGTATGAAGGAGCTCCAATACATCTGGCAGCAGACTTTTCAGTGGAAACCTTACAGGTCAGCAGAGAGATGCATAGCATATTACAAGCGCTGAAGAAAAACAAAAACAACCACACTTTAATCCTAGAATAGTATATTCATTGAGAATATCCTTCAGACATGAAAGGAGAAATAAAGACTTTCCCAGAAAAACAAAAACCAGGGAATTTCATCAATATCAGAACTGTCCTACAAGAAATGGTAAAGGGAGTTCTTCCATATGAAAGAAAAAGATGTTAATGAGAAAAAAGAAATAATGTGAAGGTACAAAACTCACTAGTAATAGTAAGTACACAGAAAAACACAGAATATTATAACACTGTAATTGTGATGTGTAAACTACTCATATCTTGAGTACAAAGACTAAAAGATGACCTGATTAAAAATAATAACTACAACTTTTCAAGCCAGAGATAGTATAAGAAGATATAAATAGAAACCAAGAAAAGTTAAAAGGGGGAGGGTGAAGTTAAAGTGTAAAGTTCTTATTAGTTTCTTCTTTGGTTGTTTATTTGTTTATGCAATCAGTGTTAAGTTGTCATTAATTTAAATGGTGGGTTATAAGATGCTATTTGCAAGCTTTATGGTAACCTTAAGTAAAAAAACCAGCAGATATACAGAAAATAAAAAGAAATAAAACATACCACCAGAGAAAATCACCTTCAGAAAAAGAAAGACAGGAAAAAAAGAAAGGAAGGAAGAGAAGACTACAAAATAACTGAAAAACAAATAACAAAATGTCAGGAGGACATTCTTACTAATCAATAATAACATTAAATGTAGATAGAGTAAACTCTCCAATCAAAAGACACAGTGGCTGAATGGATTAAAAAAAAAAAAGACCCAATAATCTCTTTTGCCTACAAGAAATATACTTCATCTCTAAAGACATACATAGACTGAAAATAAAGGGATGGAAAAAAATATTCTATGCAAATGGAAACCAAAAAAGAGAAAAAAAGAGCAGGAGTAGCTATACTTTTTTTCAGACAAAATGGATAACAAGATAAAAACTCTAAAAAGAGACAAAGAAGGTCATTATGTGATAAAGTGTTCAATTCAGCAGGAGGATATAACAATTTTAAATATATGTGAACCCAATACTGGAGTACCCAGATTAATAAAGGAAATATTGTTAGAGCTAAATTTAGACAGAGATAGACTTTAATAAAACAATGTGTGGAGACTTCAATACTGCACTTTCAGCATTGGACAAATCATCCTGACTGGTATTTAACAAAGAAATGTAAGACTTAATTTGCACTGTAGGCCAAATGAACCTAATTGATATTTACAGAACATTTCTTTTTTTTAAAGATGTTTATTTATTTATTTATTAGAGATGAGGAGTCTCACCATGTATCCTAGGCTGGTCTCAAACACTTGGGCTCAAGTGTTCTTACGTGACCAGAGCAAAAGGAAGAGAGAGGGGAGGTGCCACACACTTTTAAACAACCAGATCTCATGAGAACCCTATCACAAGACAGAATTAGGGTGATGATCCTCAACCACTAGAAACCACTTCCATGATCCAATCACATTCCACCAGGCCCACCTCCAACATTGGAGATCACAATTCAACATGAGATTTGGGTGGGGACACAGAGTCAAACCATATCAGAGAGGAAAATAGCACACATGAATTTTTGTTTGTTTGTTTTAAATAGACTTTATATTTTTTATAGCAGTTTTAGGTTCACACCAAAATTGAGTAGAAAATTCAGAGTTCCCATATACCTGCTCCTTCACAACCCCACAGCCTCCCCAACTATCAACAGCCCACACTACAGTGGTAATTTGTTCCAATCAATGAATCTACATTGACACATCACTATCACCCAAATTCCTTAGTTTAAATTAGGGTTCACTGTTGGTGTTGCACATTCTGTGGGGTTTGGTAAAATGTATAGTGATGTATATTCATTACAGTATCATATAGACAGTTTCACTGCTATAAAATCCCTCTGTGCTCTGTCTATTAATTCCTCCCTTCCCTCTAATTCTTGACAACCACTGATTTTTTTTTTTTTTTTACTGTCTCCATAGTTTTGCCTTTTCCAGAATGTCACATAGTTGAAATCATACAGTATGTAGCTTTTTCCCATTGGCTTCTTTTATTTAGTAATATGCATTTAAGTTTCCTACATGTCTTTTCATGGCATGATGGCTAATTTCTCTTTAGTACTGAATGATATTCCATTGTCCGGATATACCACAGTTTATTTATTCATTCACCTACTGAAGGACATCTTGACAATTATGTGTCCAAGTTTTGGCAATTATGAATAAGGCTGCTATAAACATTCGGGTGCAGCTTTCTGTGTAGGCATAAATTTTCAAAAACATTACTTCTTTAAATTATTTAAAATTTTTTTCATAAGAATGGTAATGTTTTAAACTATGTTACTTTTATGTAATGTCACTATTTAGAAGACCTAAAAAAATGCTAGAATTTGTAATAATCACATTGTGATACCAAAAACTAAAATGATTTGATAGTTAAGAGTTGACGCTCCCTTGTGTTTTTTTGATTTTCAGTTCTCATTGGATAAACAAAACAATAATATATTAGTCACATTTACAAACAATATCTAAAGCTTGTTATAGATTACAACTTAGAAAAACCTTCTAAAGCTGTATGCAACCAAAACCGAAACTAGAAATCAGTCTACATTATTTTACAAGTTGAAATAGGCAATTTTTTTATTTGGGGGTATGCTATATTCATTAACTTAGCACATGATGGCACTCTTAAAGTAGTGTGTTATGGAGAGATCTTTCCATAATTTCTAAGCCTATGTTTGGGCCAATGTTGCCATTGATGATAATGTATGTAAATTTGAAGTTTCATATTTAGCAAATATAAAGAGTAAGAAAATAAATTGAAACTGTCTGGATATAAAATCTGATCTATACTCCAAGCTATTCAGGATTACATCACACACAGTTGCTTTGGAAAATTTGCTGAAAAAAAACTTACTCTTCATCACATTAAACTATTATTAGTGATAGTATTAGCTCACAATATTGCTTTATTGTTTCTAAAAGGGTTTTAAAAATAATCTAAAATTGATTTTCTATGTCTGTGCCAATTGCCCAATAAGTGCCTTGCAGATGCTGGAATCATCAAAAACACCGAGCTGAATAACAAGTCAGATTTAAGAAGTAGATGTACAGCCAAAGAGAAATAGACCTAGAAGGTAAGAAATAACCAGGGTAAAAGAGAGTGTGAGATTAACAGCAATGTGGAAAGGAATTTTGAGGATCCAGAACATTTAAAGACACTAAGTTGGGGTTTACTAGTGGAATTCTCTTTGACTTTTACTTTCATAATAGGATATTATTTTAATTATCTTTAAATCTTTCTTTCTCAGTGCCCTTCACTTAATCATTTAATCCTGAGTGACACGCTCCCCAACCCCCACCAACAAATGTCCATATCTTCCAAATTAAGGCTTGGGCAATTTAGCCCTCTTCTTTTTTATCTTTATATTTTTTCCATGGGTTATTTTATACACTTTTAATTTTATCTAGTAATTCAAAGCAAATGGCTTTTAAATCAATATTTCCGCCTCATCAATCTCTTCATTCATTGTCCATTGTTCAGTTACCAGGTACTTTTTGTCCTCAGAGACAAATTTCTCCCCAAAGGTGGATTTCCTTAAACCTACAAACAAAGGTGACTTCCTCCTATTTTGAACTCCAATAGCATATTATTCCTTTGAAATTACCAGTCACGTGCTTGTAATTAGTCATTTATCAGGTATATGTTGAATCCTTCACACTAGATTTTATGTCTCTTGAGGTCTAGGACTATGCATTGTTTTATTTATTAACCTGCTCATCCTTATTGCTCCCTACAGTGTACACTTCATCTGCCATAGTGGATGGTGCATAGAAGACACCCAAAAATATTGGTTAAATTAGGCCATAACCTGGACCAGGCTGTCCTCATGAGTCCTAGGCCCTTAACTTTCTCCTCTCCCATGACTCAGGACCCAATCAAGCTAAGGAAAGGGCAATTCCAAGTTCTGGACCTCTCTGCTGAGGCTCACACAGGTTATTTTTCCTTGGAGACCCCAGGCAACAGAGATGGCCTTATTGCCGTAAGAGCCACGGAGGGGCTGCTCAGCATTCCTCTTCTGGCTGTGGCCCTGCTGTTTCACTGCTGGTACTGGTGGAAATCAAAGACTTTTCTGGGTCTGAGATGGATCCTGCCATCTTGTGCTCACTCCATTGGCCCTATTTTCTTCAGGAGATGGTTTCTGGGGAGATGAAACCAGGACCCCTCCCACTGGTGGTCCAGGAAGTCCTCTCATTCCATCTGTGCTGCCCTGCCCTGGTGGAGCTGTAGGTGTTTTATGGCACAGTGCATTCTGAAGGGTGCAGGGGATGACTTGGTATATTCTGAGATCCAGACTGTTCAGCTGGGTGAAAAAGGAGAAGCCAATACCTCCAGGATATTTCTTGAGGATAAGTTCTTCTGTCTTCTTTCCATCCCAGAATGCCTCAGTTGTTTACTCTGACATGAAGACACATTTCCCAGATAACTCAGGTGGAAAGTTTAGCTCTAAGGATGAAGACACTTTGGAAAGTTACAACAATGTCCTACTCATGTGAATTGTCCCTTATCCAAAGCCCTAGCCCAGTGCAGTCCTCAAGGCCCCTGGAGTAACAAACTCATTCCAGCTTTCCAATTCTTCTAGCCCATGTGCATTCACTCCAAGAATTCTCTTCATCCCCTCAGAGTTGGGGATGGAATGGTCTCTGAACGGCTTCACTAAAATGACCAGGATCCACATTTAAGAGAAGACCCTGTATTACTTGCCGAGGGCCTGACCTAATATATCCCCTAGGGTCTGATTTAGGGAAAAGGGATAAAGAGAGAAGTACTGTTTTTGAAAAACAGACGCACAAATTTTGGTGAATTTGGATTTTCAGAGAGATGACAAAGACTGAGTGATCATGATCTCTGTTTAATACATTAACAACAATTCTCTCACTAGACAATCACTTGTGTCAGTTGGTTTATCCTTGAGTGGCCGCACAGATACTGCACTGACAACGCAAAGCCCCTTCATTACTGCCTGCACAGGTTATACTGTCAGAATTCAGTTTATGACAAAAGAGACCACCCCAAATAGTTTACAGAGAGGAATTTAAAAGAGGATGTTAAGAACTTTACAAAATGACCAGAAGAGCTGGAGATGTAGGCTCTAGGCTCAGCCTGCAGAAGCAAACGGTAATTATGTCAATGTCATTAGAAACAAAGTCTTGCAACATTAGAGAAAAGAGATACAAATATAAAATTAAAAAGTGAAGTAACTCTGCAAACCTAAATATGAATTGAAAATATCAGTATAAACTTATAATAAACTCTGCCTTTTAAAAAAAATACATGTATTTCCTAAGTCTGTCCACTGAAAAGGCCTAGAAATAGTTACTAACCCATTAGCAATAAGCACTCCTTGCAGGGGTTGTATTCCATAAATACCATTCCCTATGAGAAGAAATAGGGTTACTTGTTCTTGTAGAAACTGTGTCTTTGCATTACCAAATAGTTAATGTGAGATTAATTCTTCTAATAAATGAAGATGGAATGAAAGAAATAGGAAACCACTATTTTGTATGGATGTTTCATGATACACCTACTGGTTAAATTAACATAAAAAACTGGCCAACATTATAGGTCTGATGGAAGTATACAATACCACCTACAAAGTATCCATGCCCCAAATATTAAAACTGAATCAAATCAAGCCTTTAGATTTAAATACCTGTTTATAGCAAATGCATGGAAGAAAGGAGCTTGTGAAATAACACCAAGGGATTGCATCCACCAAAATCCAAACTGAGAAAAACTGTTATAGGACAAATGACCTGATTTCTTTAACAAATAAATGGTAAAATAAAAAAGAAATAGAAAAAAAAGGAGAGAGGGAGAAAAGGAGAGAGAAGAAGAAAAAGTAATAAGAATGTTTCTAACATAAAGAAAAGACACATATTTCAGTTGATAGATATCCCAGTTACACTGATTTGATCTTCACAAATTATATAAATGTATTAATTTGTCACTTGTACCTCCCCCCAAAAAAGAAAGAGAAGATTTACAAATTAAATGAGACTTGAGTTATATCAGCCAAAAGCAATGGGTGGGCCTTGTTTGGATCCTGACAAATCAAGTTAGGAAAAAAAAATCATTCATGAAATACTATAGGAAATTTGTACACTAATATTAAGAAATTATTGAGTGTTTTGGATGTAAATGATAGTGTTTTATAGTTATGCTGTTATAAAAACTAAAAGGATACCTATTTTTAGAGCTTATACCGAAGTATTAGAGTAAGTGTATTAATTTAGATTAAATATACATTAAATTAGTAGGTCACACGATGTGACTTGGTTTGAAATATCCAATGAGGGGAGAGTGGGTAGGAAGTGGGTTGGGGTAGAGGGGAAGCAGGATCAGCCATGCGTGTGACATTTCTGGAGCTGGGTTATGGGTACATTGTGGGAACTAGAGAGGCTTACACTATTCTCCACTTTTGCATATTTTTTATTTTCCACACTAAGGAGTTAAAATACGTGTAAGAAATATGTTGGTTAAATTAATATATGAATAAGAAAACCATCTCAGACATTGCTCCCCCTGTTTCTCACATTTCATTGGCCAAATAAAAATGAAATTATAATTTAGAGCCCAATATATTTCTGTCCATTTGCTTGCCATAGGAGATACTATTCTTGGAACATGACATTTAACAGATTTCTTAGTGTTCCTTTTTATAACCAGACATTATCATTAAAATGTACTAAAACGAGGCTGATATGCAAAGTAGGACGTAAGGGTAAAGGCCATAAAGAAAGCAAATTTGGCAAAATTTAGTATGAAAGTGGAGAAAAGAGGCTTAAGTGTATTTTAATCATCATTCTCTCTGTAAATAACTAAATATTTAATATGAAAGAAAGTAATGTATGTCAATTTTGGGCTTTTGTAGACATATGAGTCCAAAGCTGATATGACAGACAGTCTTATTACCATAGTAACTTGATAAATTTATTCTATTTAAAATCCTAATGAACTTGTAATCATTTCATAAAGTCTTTGCATTCGTTGTTGTATTTTCATTTTCCTTGCTTAATTTACTCATTTTTTTCTTCTCTCTATATAATAGAATTTATAAAACCTATTATTGCTTATGCAGTGTTTTGGAAATAAAAATTTGTGAACTCATTACATTAAAAATCTTTAAGTAAATCCATTAATCTTAAGTGGGCTTGATGAACTTGGGTTCTTCATTTGTGTCTTTCTCACACACAACAGACATACAAAACACACACAATTAGCAAATACAGTATTTACTAAAGTCTTTATAAGATCCTTTTATCAAGATTCTTTACCTAAATTAGATAAGAAAGATAACTGGAAATGCGTATATAGAAACACACTTACATATGCATTCACACACACATATACACATACACATGTACTTGTGCTTATATTTGTCATGCCCTTTCCCTTGTAGTCAGAATGCATGGGTCAGAAACCACTGGGTGGTGGTGGGAATAATGTCTTTCATTATTACACTTAATAATCCACTATAAGAATTTCTGTTTTCTCTTTGCTGGGCTCCTGAGCTCAGAAAGAATTTGGAGGTAGATCCTCATGCTCAAGGGAGGAATGCTTTCCTCAGGTAACATAGTTATAGTTCCCATGGATTGGAAGTTATAACTGTGCATACTGTGCATACTGGGCTTTTTCTGCATTGAATCAATAGGTGGAGAATAGCATCATTGTATTGGCAGGGGAAATAGATTCCAATTATCAGAGAGAAATTGGATTGCTTCTCCATGGTAGGGGCAAGGATGATTATATCTGGGATCCAGGGAATTCACTGAAGTGCCTTTGATATTTCCTTTTCCAATAGTCCTGGCTAACAGAAAATTGTGCCAACCCAATAAGGATAAGACCACGGACATTTCCCATGGGAATGAAGTTTGTGGAGTAGAAGAACAAAGCTGTAATTACAAACTTAAGTCTTATGAAACAGGTGCAGAAGTAAGAATTAAAGCAACTATGATTTACATTACCTAATTATTTTTTACTTTTGCTTCTTACATCTATATGGAGAAACTCAGTATTGATTAGCATATAAGGTTTGAGATGGAAATATGACTGAATTGACATCACCCTAAGGTACATTGATCTGTGGGACTCCAAACATTTCCTGTGTTGGGGGCAGGAACTTCTCACCTGGATAGGGGGCAATAATGAATGTTTAGAGGAAAAAGGGTTTGACTGTGACATGTAATTTCACTCTTCATCTCAAGATTCACTTTTCAATCTTGTTCTGCCCTACGCAATCACCTTGTAAGACTTCACTGTATGGTCTTCTTTGCCTTACACTTTATGGTTGAGTTTGACCAATAGGTAGCCCTGGCTGGCAGATCAGCAGGAGGGGGAAGAATGAGGTCTGAGTACTTATTCTTCTGGCTGAAGTTGCCTCTTGCTGGCTGAATTTTTGTACTGAAGCTCAATGCTTTACTCAAAGTAGTCTCTTATATGTGACTCTTTCCTTCCAACTCCAGAGTCCATTGGCTCAAACCCCATGCACATGTTTGTAAGCCCATCTCGAAGTATCCTAATTTGAATGTGTTATTTGCTTCTAGCTGGGAATCTCAAGTCATAATCCCTTTTATGATTTTTATCAGCAAGAAGAACCTAGGTCATGGGGAAGAGCTGTGGTAGAAAAGAGGTTATGAACTGTAGCTTAAGGTTTTTAAAGGAAGGAAGAGTGAGAGCTAGGGATTAGAATGTAGGGGGATATATTATAAATTTCTTTTTGTATCACAGGCCCACTATAGGTCTGTCTTATAAAAATTATGTCAGCTTGCTCTTTTTCAAATCATTGTAATTTATGAATTAGCCTGGAATTACAACCAGCTACATAATTTGTAGGGCTCAGTGGAAAATGAAAATGCAGGGCCTCCTGTTAAACAAGTCTTAATAATTGTAAAATGGCAACAGCAGAGCCATAAACCATGTGCAGGGCCCTTCTGAGTGTGAGGCACTGTGCAAGTGCGGTTCACATGCCTATGAATTTGGCTCTGTCTAAAATCCATAATAGAAGGAGTAAAAGCTACCAACTTAAAACTACAAAACTGGACATAAGCTACCAAGATACAGGCAAGTTTTAAGCAAAATACATATTTTGTCATAACTCATGAAGGGTGGGAGGGCGTTGCTGCTGGCCAAATTTTTCATTCCTGCTTGTGGCTACTTATAAGAAAAGAGAGGCATTAGGAAGGAATGAGATAATCTAGCAGTTGTGGCCTTTGAATCACTAAAACAGTGATTCTCAGTGCTTGGCTGGTCTTTAGAATGCTCTGGAAAGCTTTAAAACAATTCCAGTGTTTCAGCATTTCACCCCACCCCTTCTGAGTTAGTTGTTGTGTTCGGGGACTGTAGCAATTGTAACAGCTTTACAGGTGATACTAATTTCTAATCAGCTTTGTGAACTGCTACCTTAATTTCTTTCATCAGAGTTGGAAATTGTTGGTGGATTAGTTGCTTCTAAAGAGAAGTTGTCACGTTGCTTTTGCCTTCTAAGGAAAAAGTTAAGGAAAAAAATTAATGAGTTTTCTTAAGTGTTATTTTCATTTCAAATTACCGTTTGGGTATAAATAAGTACTCAGTCTATAGAGAGTGATATTTCCATTATAAAATATATGTATTTTTCTAAATGAAGCATTTTCTTGCTTTGTTTGAATCAGTGATTTTCAAAATGTGATTTAGGGGTTTTTTGGGAGTCTGTGAATCAAAACTATTTTCATAATGTTCCTAAGACATGCATTATTTACCTTTATCATTCTCATTCACTCTTATGCATAATGGATTTGTAAAAACACAGTATTTTTTAACGTGCTTTTGACCCCCATAAATAAAACACTTTCATCATCAGTGAACTGCAGAAAAAAGAGCCTATAAGTACTGAATCAGTTTGTCATTTATTCATTCATTTAACACAGTTTTGATTATCTATTATTAGCCAGGCTTTGTGTTAGTTCCCAGCACAGTCTCTACCATCATAGATCTAACATTGAATAAGTGGAGAAGGGAGAGAAGCATTCAAGAAAAATAATCAAAACAATTGTAATTAATTACACTTGTAACGAGACCCTAAAGAAAAGACACAGAGTACAGCAAAAAAAAAAAAAAAAAAAAAAAAAAAAAGTATGGGGACTACTCAACGAAGAAGTGGTCCTTAAGAAAGCGAAATTTCAATGGAGCAGCTTGGAATACTGTATACTATGAAGTGAATACCTTACTTAAGTAAATAAAGCAGGGCAAAGGATAAGACCAGAGAGGTAAGAACCAAATTGTATAGTACCGTGTAGATAACATTAAGGAATTTTTTTTTGTGTGTGTGTGTGTGTGTGTAAGTATATGTATTGGTATATATTATGTGTGTATATTTACAACACACAACTGGTAGAGCAACAGATGACATTCTGACATTTAATAGGAATTAAAATCATAGGAGCCTAGTAAAATGATGTTGCGTTGGCTGGGCGCGGTGGCTCAGCACTTTGGGAGGCTGAGGTGGGTGGATCATGAGGTCAGAAGTTCAAGATCAGCCTGGCCAAGATGGTGAAATCCCATCTCTACTAAAAATACAAAAAATTAGCCAGGCGAGGTGGTGGGCACCTGTAATCCCAGCTGCTAGGGAGACCGAGGCAGAGAACTTGAACATGGGAGGTGGATGCTGCAGTGAGCCGAGATCGCGCCACTGCACTCCAGCCTGGGCAACAGAGCAAGACTCTGTCTCAAAAAAAAAAAAAAATTATGTTGCATTATTGCAATGAAATATTATAAATGTCTCAAATGTTTTGCACCAACCTATTATGATACAACTGCAAACTTATTGAAGAAAAGCCATTCACGGTCTCTTTTTTGCCAATGTTTATTTTTTATTTACATACATTAAAATATACTTTTATTGATGTACAATTCTATAAGTTTTGACAAATTATATATAGAATTGTGTAACTACTACCATATAGTTAGGATGCAGAACAGTTCCATCGCCTCAAATAATTCCCTTGTGGTGCCGCTTACTCCCAAACCCTAGACACCACTGGTTTGCTCCCTATCCCTACAGTTTTGCCTTTCCTAGAATGTCACATAGATGGAATACTAAAGCATACACCCTTAGGAATCTGGCTTCTTTTGCTTGGCATAATGCATTTGAGACTCAGCTCTGCTGTTCTGTGTGATAGCTTGTTTCTTTTATTGCTGAGTTGTATTCCATTGTATGGGTGTACAATAGTTCATCCATTTCTCTGCTGACAGACATTTGTACTGCTTTCAGTTTGGGGTGGTGGTGCAAAATGTTGGCATAAATATTCACACAGGATTTTGTGTGAACATAATATTTTATTTTTTCTAGGGTAAATACCTAGCAGTGAGATTGTTAAGTTATATGGCAATTATTTGTCTAATGCTATAAGAAATTGCTAAACTGTGTTTTAATGTGGCTGTAAAATTTTATATTCCTCCAGGAACGTATGAGAATCCCAGTTCTGATTTCTCACCAGTCTTTGGTATTGTCTGGGTTTTTTTTCCTAGCTATTTTAATAGTCGTGAAGTGGTGTCTCATTGTGGGTTCAATTAGCATTTCCTTAATGCAGGTATAATGTTGGGCATATTTTCATATGCTTATTTTTCACTTGTACATCTTCTTTGGTGAGATGTTGGTTAATCATTTTGCCAACTTTTTACCATTCTTTAAAATTACTGAGTTTTGAGAGTTCTTTATATATTCTGTATGCATATTCTTTGTCAGATTTGCAAATCTTTTCTCTATAGCTTTTCTTTTCACTCTTTTAGAATTGCCTTTCAAAGAATGAAAGTTTTTAATTTTGATGACATCCAATTTATTACTTTTTTTCTTTTATGGATTGTGCATTTGATATTGTATTTCAGAATCTTTTTCAAAACCCATGTCATGAAAACCTATTTTTTCTCTAAAGTTTTTATATTTTTATGTTTCATATTTCAGTCTATAATGTATTTTGAGTTAATTTTTGTATAAGGCATGGGATCTATAGATGTCCAATTATACCAGTGGTTTTTTTGTTGAAAAGACTGCTTTTTCTCAGAATTGACTTTGCACCTTTGATTAAATCAATTGGCCGTATTTGTGGGGGTTTATTTCTGGATCCTCTAGTCTGTTTCATTTATTTCTGTGTCTATTCTTTTACCAATGTGACATCTTTTTGGGTTCTGTAGTTTTAGAGGACGTCTTGAAATCAAGTAGAGGAAATCCTATAACATTTTTATTCATTAAAAAATTTATTTTGGCTTCTAGTTTCTTTGCTTTTGTATATAAATTTTAGAATCAACTTGTCAATATCCACCACAAATTCTCATCAGTGTTTTATAGTTTTCAGCATACAGATCCCACACATATTTTATTAAACTTGCAAATATATATTATATTTTTGTAGCTATTGTAAGTTGTATTTTTAAGATTTCTCTTTCAATTTGCTCATTGATGGTGTATAGACATGTAATTGGTATTTGTGTATTGAGCTTTTATCATGTGAAAACTCATTTATTAGTTACAAGAGTGTTATTTTAGCTTTCTTGAGATTTTCTATGTAAACAATCACGTCATTTGCAAATAGAGTCGATTTTCTTTCTTTCTTTTCAAGCTATATTGCTTTTATTATTTTTTCTCTTTCCTGGGGAAATTTTCCTAAATATACAATTCTGGGTTGACAGATTTTTCTTAATAGACTTTATTTTTTTAGAAGAGGTTTAAGTTCACAGAGAAATTTAGCAGAGAATAGAGTTCCCGTATGTGCCCTCTCCTACACACGGCCTCCCCACTAGCAACATCTCACATCACAGTGGCATATTCATTAAAATTGATAAACCTACATTGACACATCATTATCATACAAAGCCTCTAGCTTACATTAGAGTTCACTCTTGGTCTTGTACATTCTATGGGCTTGGATAAATTTATAATGTCATATAACTATAGTATTATAATGGTATTATAATGTCATGTAACTATAGTATTATAATGGTAATTTAATTGCCCTAAAAATCCTTGTGCTTGGCCCCTTCAACCCTCCCTCTCCCAATTCCTGGCCACCACTCGCCTTTTTACTGTTTCCATAGGTTTGTATTTTTCAGGATGTCGTAGAATTGTAATCATAAAGTATGTAACCTTTTAAGATTGGCTTCTTTCACTTAGTAATATGCATTCCTCCATCTCCTTTCATGACTTGATGGCTCATTTCTTTTTAGTGCTGAATAATATTTCACTGTCTGAAGGTGTCACAGTTTACTCATTCTTTCACCTACTGATGGACGTTTTGGTTGCTTTCAAGTTTTGATAATTATGAATAAAGCTGCTATATACATCCACATGCAGGTTTTTGTACGGACATAATTGTACACTCCTTTAGGTAAGTGCTAAGGAGTACAATTGCTGGATCCTATGGTAGTTTTATAAGAAACTGCCAAATTGTCCTCTAAATTGGCCATACCATTTTGTATTTCCACTAGAAATGAATGAGTTACTGTTGTCCCACATCTTTGCCAGTATTTAGTGTTGTCAGTATTTTGAATTTTGGCTACTCTAATAGGGGTTTCACGGTATGTTATTGTTTTAATTCAGTTTCTTAATGACATGACGTTGAACATTTGCACATATTCTTACTTTTCTTTCTTTGGTGATGCAGATGTTCAGATCTTTTGCCCACTTTTAGTATGATTTTTCATTTTCTTTTTGTTGAATTTTGAGAGTTTAAAAGTATATTTTGGATAGCAGTCCTTTATCAGATATGTCCTTTGCAAATACTTTCTCCAAGTCTGTGACTTATCTTCTCCTTCTCTTGAGACAGGTTTTTCTGTACTTTAAAACTGGCATTTTATTGTTGCAGTACAGAGAATTATGGTCCCTCAAAAAGGTTCATGTTCTCATCCCTGGAACCTGTGAATGTTACTTCACCCGGCAAAGGGACTTCGCAGATGTGATTAAGTGGACAGTGAGATGGAAAGATTATCCTGGATTATCCAGGCAGGCTCAATCAAATCACATGCATCCCTCAAAGCAAACAATCTTTTCCAGCTGTGGTTAGAGGGAGACGTGACCACAGAAGAATGGAAAGAGAGATGCATTGTTGCTGGCTTTGGAACTGGAGGAAAGGAGCCATGATCCCAAATATGTGGTCAATCTATAGAGGCTAAAAAATATGAGAAAAGAGATTTCGCCCTAAAGCCTCCTAAAAGGAATGCAGCCCTGAAAACACTGTGATTTTAGCCTAGTTAGCTGTGTTGGACTTTTAGCTACAGAAGTGTAAGATGATACATTTGTGTTAAGTCACAAATTTGTTTGCAATTTGTTATATAGGAATAGAAGACTGATGCAATTGTTTTCTGCTATCTCTTGAATAATCTTTAGTCATTTGAATTGTTCCTTTTTATGTAATGTGTTATTTTCTCTGGCTGTTTTCTGGTTGACTTGGTTTTCAGCAGTTTGACTACGATGTGTTTGGACATGATTTACTTTGAGTTTTCCTGTTTAGGATGTTCTGAGTGATCTAAATCTGTAAAATTGTGTCTATTAATCTAAACTGCAATATTTTAAGAAGGAATGGAAAATACATTGAGGCTTAAATGGAGGAAATAACTTTATTCTTTTTCTTCAAGATTGTTTAGACTATCCTGCATCCCTTGAATGTTCATGTAAATTGTCAGATATCAGTTTGACAATTTCTGGAAAGAAGCCAGCTGTGAGTTTGATAAGAATTGCATTGTATCTGTAGATCAATTTGGGGATTATTGACATCTTAGAAAAGTTTTTGATCCATGAACGTGGAATGTCCTCCCAGTTATTTATGTCTTTTAAAATTTATTTCAAAAGTATTTTGTAGTTTTCACAAGAGTATTATTATTTTGTAAAATTTATTTCTAATTGTTTTATTCTTCTTGATGCTATCAAGTGGAATTATTTTCTTAATTTTGATTTCACTTTGCTTATTTTTATCATATAGACAATCAATTCATTTTTATATGGTAATCTTATATCTTGCAAACTTGCTGAGCTTCTTAATTAGTTATAATAGTTTTTTAGTAGATTCCATAGAATTATCTTTTCCTAGGCTTCTATGTTTAGATTTTCTGTATCAAGAGCGATAGTGATAGTTGTAGGTCTTCCTTTCCAACCTGGATGTTCTTTATTTTATTTCCTTGCCTAATTGCCCTGGATAGAACCTCTAGTACAATGCTGAATAGAAGTTGCAATAACAGACATCCTGTATCATTTCTGATCTTGGGGGGAATTATTCAGTCTTTCATCATTAAATATGATGCTAGCCATGCATTTTCTTAATAGATGTCATTAATAAAATTAAAGAAATTGCCTTCTATTCTTACCTTGTTGAATTTTTTTTAAATCATAGATGATTGTTGAAGTTTGTCAAATACTTTTGTTGTCTATTGGGATGATAACATCTTTGTTATATATTCTATTGATGTCATGTATTACATAAATTGATTATTGGTTGTTACCTTAACTTTGCATTCTTGGGATAAATTCCTCATGGTCATAATGTGCGATCCTCTTGATAAGTTTTGGATTTGATTTATGGTATTTGGTTGAGACTTTTAAAATATATCTGTTTATAGAAGACATTGGTGTGTAGCTTTCTTTTCTTGTGATACCTTTTTCTGGGTTGGGTATCAGGTAATACTGATGTCAGAATGAGTTGGAAAATGTTCCCTTCTCTTGAAGTTGTGTTTTTTTGGAAGCGTTTCTGAAGGATTGGTGTTAATTATTTGAATTTTTGGTAGAATTCATCAGTGAAGTCATCTTGGCCTGAATTTTGCTTTGTAGGAAGGATTTTTGGTTATTTATTCAATCTTTTTACTTATTGCAAGTCTGTTCAGATTGTTACTTTTTCTTGAGTCAGTTTTGGTAGTTTGTCTCCTTCTAGGAATTTGTCCATTTCATCAAAGTCGTTTAACTTATTGGCATGCAGTCGGTTATTGTATTACTTTATGATCCTGCATATTTCTGTAAAGTTGATGGTAAAATTCCCTTTTTACTTTATTATTCTAGTCACTTGAATATGTTCTCTCTCTCTCTCTCTCTCTCTCTCTCTCTTTCTCATTAGTCTTGCTAAAGAGATTTCAGTACCGTTGTTATTTTAAAAGAACCAATTTTAGTTTCATTGATTTTTCTCTGCTTGTCTATTCTCTATTTAATTAATTTTCATTCTAGTTCTTATTATTTCTTTTCTCCTATTTGCTTTGCATTTCCGTCTCTCTTTTTTTGCATGCTCTCTTTTTTCCAGGATCTTAAGGTAGGAAATTTGATAGTTGATTTGGGATCTTTCTTCACTTTTAAAAAATATAGGCTTTTATACCAATATATTTCCAAGGACTGTTTTAGCTGCACTTCATACATTTTGTCATTTTCATTAATTTCAGACTATTTTCTAATATTCTTTATACATTAGTTTTCTGTGATTTCCATGACAAATTACCACAGCTTGTTGGCTTAAGCTAATAGAAATTTAATCTTTCACAGTTCAGGAGGTCAGAAGTAAAAAATCAAAGTGTCAGCAAGATTGTTTTTCTCTGGAGGAACTGAAGAAGAACCATTCCATGCCTCTCTTTGAGTTTCTGGTGGTTGTTAGCAATCCTTGTCTTTCCTTGGCTTATAGATACATCACAGTAGTCTCTGTCTCCATCTTTACATCACTTTTTTTCCTCCCTATTTCTGTGTGTCCTTTGTTATCTCTTATAAGGACATAACAGAATGGTTTTAGAGTCCACCCCAATATCCAGGTACTGTGTCAAGGGCCTTAGGTGAGACTCTGAGACTTGATGGCTTCAGGTGAGACTCAGCACATTTACAGCTGTGGTGGCTATAAGGCAAGACTACTGCTTGAGAAAAGTAGGGAAAAAGAAAAGGGGGCTTTGTCTTGTACCTTGGGTATCAGCTCAGCCACAGCAAGGTAGAGCAACAGATGGGCTTTTGAGGTTCTCAATTCTAGGGTTTGGTCTTTGGATAGCATTTCTGGACCTGCCCTGGGCCAAAGAGGAGCCACTGCCCTGAAGGTGAGTCCCAGGCCAGGCAGCATTCACCACAAGCTGACTTAAGAGCCTTAAGGGAACATTAGTTGTCATCTGGCAGTACTTCTTGTGACCTGTGGTGGAAGTGGCTACAGGGTGAAATTCCTCTTCCTTTGGAAAGGAGAGGGAAGAGTGGGAAGGACTGCATCTTGTGGTCGAGTGCCAGCTCAGCCACAATACAATGGAACACCAGTGGAATTTCTAAGGTTTTTCACTCTAGTCCCTGACTCCTGGATGGCACCTCTGGACCTGCATGGGACCTAGGAAAACCTGCCACCCTGAAGGGAAGGACATAGGCCTGGGTGGCTTTACCAAATGATGATCGTAGAACCCCAGGCCATTGAGCAAACATAGGCAGTAACCAGAGAATGGTTGTGGCAGGACTTGGACAAGATCCAGTTCTGTGTTAGTTTCTAGTCTGACCCAACACAGTCTTGGTGGTGTGCACAGGGGTACTTGTGTCACTAAACTCCCAGCTCTCGGTGGCTCAGAACTAAGAGACAAACTCCGTTTGTTTGGGAGAAAGTATGGGAAAAGAACAAGGGTCTCTGTCTAGTAATCCACATAACTCTTCCTTGTTTGTTCAAGACCATCAAGGCAGTATCTCTGCAATTCTGCAAGAACCAGTGTTACTGGGCTTCATTTGCCCCATAAAGAAGATACAGCTTAGATCACAACACCCAAGTCCTTTCAAATATCTGAAATGTCTTCCTGAGAAGGACAGGAATAAATAAGCCCTGATAGTGAAGACTACAATAAATACCCAACTCTCCAGTGCCCAGACACAGACAAACATTCTCAGGTATCACAACAATTCAGGAAAACATGACCTTCTCAAACAAACTAAATAAGGCACCAGGGACCAATCCTGGAGAAACAGAATTATGTAACCTTTCAGACACAGAATTCAAAATAAGTGTCTTGAGGAAAGACAAAAGAGAAATTCAGAATTCAATCAGACAAATTTAACTAAGAGATTGAAATAATCGAAAAGAATCAAGCAGAAATTCTGGAGCTGAAAAATGCTGTTGACACACTGAATAATGCATTGGAGTCTTTTAATAGCAGAAGTGATCAAGCAGCAGAAAGAATTAGTGAGCATCAAGACAGGCTATTTGAAAATACACAGTCAGAGGGACAAAAGATGAAAAATAAAAAACAATGAAATGTTCCTACAGGTTCTAGAAAATAGCCTCAAATGGGCAAATCTAAAAGTTATTGGCCTTTAAGAGGAGGTAGATAAAGAGATAGATATAGAAAGTATATTCAAAGGCATAATAACAGAGAACTTCCCAAACCTACAGGAAGATATCAATATCTAAGTACAAGAAGGTTATAGAACATCAAGTAGATTAAGCTCACAAAAGACTGCCTCAAGGCATTTAATAATCAAACTCCCAAATGTCAGGGATAAAGAAAGGATCCTAAGAAGAACAAGAGATTGAAAAAACAAATAATATACAGTGGAGTTCAAGTACATCTGGTAGCAGACTTTTCAGTGGAAATCTTACAGGCCAGGAGAGAGTGGCATGACATATTTAAATAGCTGAAGAAAAAATCTTTCCCCTAGAATAGTATATCCAGTGAAAATATCCTTAAAATATAAAGGAAAAAGAAGACTTTTCCAGGCAGTGAAAAGCTGAGGGATTTTATCAACACCAGACCTGTCTTACAAGAAATGCTAAAGGGCGTTTTTTTAAGAAAGGATGTTAATGAGCAATAAATAATTACCTGATAAAACTCACTGGAAATAGGAAGTAGACAAAACACCTCAAAATACGATAACACTGTAACTGAGGTGTACAAATTACCCTTATCCTAAGTAGAGACACTAAAAAAATGAACCGATCAAAACCAATAACCACAACAAATTTTCAAGACAGACAGTAAAATAAAATAGAAATAGAAATAATGAAAATTAAAAACTGGGGTGATGAAGATAAGTTGTAGAGTTTTCATTACTTTTCTCTTTGCTAAAATAATAGGTTACAAAATAGTATTTGCAAGCCTTATGATAACCTCAAACCAAATAATATACAACAGATACACAAAATATTAAAAGCAAGAAACTAAATTATATCATTAAAGAAGATCAGCCTCACTAAAGGAAGACAGGAAGGAGAGAAATAAGGAAGAGAAGACCGCAAAACAACCAGAAAACAAATAACAAAATTGGAGGAGTAAGTCCTCAGTTATCAGTAATAACATTAAATATAAATGGATTAAACATTCCATTTAGACATACACTAGTTGAATGAATAAAAATACAAGACCCACAAATCTGTTGCCTACAAGAACCACACCTTACCTATAAAAGCACAGATAGATTGAAAAAAAGAATGGAAAAAGATATTCTATGCCAATGGAAACCAAAAAAGAACAAGAGTAGCTATACTTTTATCAGACAAAATAGATTTCAAGACAAAAACTATAAAAAGAGACAAAGAATGTCTCTAATGATAAAGGAATCAATTCAGCAAGAGGATATAACAATTTTAAATATATATGCACCCACACTGGAGTACCTAGTTATGAAAAGCAAATATTATTAGTGCTAAAGAGAGAGACAGACCCTGATATAGTTTCACTGTGTCCCCACCCAAATCTCATTTTGAATTGTAGCTTCCACAGTTCCCATGTGTAATGGGAGGGACCCAGTGGGAAGTAATTGAATCATGGGGGCATTTCTTTCCCATGCTGTTCTCAATATAGTGAATAAGTCTTATGAGATCTTATGGTTTTATAATGGGGAGTTTCCCTGAACAAGTTCTCTCTCTTTTCTGCTGCCATGTAAGATATGCCTTTAATCTTCTGCCATGATTGTGAGGCCCCTCCCCAGCCATGTGTAACTGTGAGCCTATTAAACCTCTTTTTCTTTATAAATTACCCAGTCTGGGGTATGTCTTTATCAGCAACATGAAAACAGACTAATATATGTCCCAATAAAATAATAACTGGAGAATTCAACACCCTAGTTTCAGCATTGGACAAATTTTCCAGACAGAAAATCATCTAAGAAGCATCATACTTAATGGGCACTACAGAACAAGTGATTCTAATACATATTTATAGAAGATTTCATGCAAGAGCTACAGAATACACATTCTCCTCTCAGCACATGCATCATTCTCAAAGATACATCATGTATCATGTGTTAGGTCACAAAACAAGTCTTAAAACATTCAAAAAATTGAAATAACATGAAACATCTTCTCTGACCACAGTGGAATAAAACTAGAAATTAACAAGAGGAATTTTGGAAACTATTCAAAGACATGAAAATTGAACAATATATTCCTGAATGACCAGTGGGTAAATGGAGAAATTAAGAAGGAAATATAAAAATTTCTTGAAAAAAACCTGATAATGACACATCATACCCAAACATCTGGAATACAGCAAAAACAGTACTAAGAGAGAAGTTTATAGCTATAAGTGCCTACATTAACAAAAAATAACAAACTTCAAATAAACAGTTTAACAATGCGTCTTCAAGAACTAGAAAAGCAAGAGCAAACCAAACCTAAAATTAGTAGAATGAAGGAAATAGTAAAGATTATAGTGGAAATAAATAAAATTTAAATAAGAAAATAATACAAAAGATCAATGACACCAAAAGATTGTTTGTTGAAAACATAAACAAAATTCGTGAAATTTTAGCCAGATTAACAAAGAAAAAAAACAGAGAAGACCCAAATAAATAAAATCAGAGATGAAAGAAGAGCCATTACAGCTGATATTGAAGAAATTTAAAGGATCATTAGTGGCTCCTATGAGCAACTATAGACCAATAAATTTTAAAAACCTGGAAGAAATGGACATATTCCTAGACACATACAACTACTAGGTTTGGACCATGAAGAAATCCAAAACCTGAACAGACCAGTAACAAATAACGAGATTATAGCCATAATAAAGTCTCCCATCAAGGAACAGACTGGGACACCATGGCTTCACTGCTGAATTTTACTAGACATTTAAAGAAGAACTAATACCAATTCTACCTAAACTATGCCAAAAAATAGAGAAGAAAATACTTCCAAACTCATTTTACAGGGCCAGTACTACCCTGATACCAAAACCAGAGAAAGACATGTCAAAAAAAGAAAACTACTGGCCAATATCACTGATAAATATGTATGCAAAAATATGAATCATAATACCAGCAAATATAATTTAACAATATATTAAAAAGATCATTCTGCATGACCAAGTGGAATTTATCCCTGGGATGCAAGGATTATTCTACATATGCAAATCAATCAATGTGATACACCATGTCATTAGAATGAAGGATAAAAATCATATTGTCATTTCAATTGATGCTGAAAAAGCATTTGATATCATTCAAAATCCTTCATGATAAAAAAATAAAAACCTTAAAAAACGGGATAGAAGAAACATGGCTCAATATAATGAAAGACATATATGGCAGACCCATAGCTAGTGTCATACTGAATAGAGAAAAAATGAAAGCCATTCCTCTAAGATTTGCAACATGAAAAGGATGCCCATTTTTTCCCACTATTATTCAACAAAGTACTGAAAGTCCTAGCTAGAGCAATCAGACAGGAGAAAGAAATAAAGGGCATCCAAATTGGAAAGGAAGAAGTCAAATTATCCTTGTTTGCAGATAACATGAGCTCATATTTAGAAAAACTTCAAGATTCCACCAAAAACCTACTAGAACTGATAAGCAAATTTAGTAAAGTTGCAGGATACGAAATCAACATACAAAAAATAAGTAGCCTTTTTGTATGCCAACAGTGAAAAATCTGACAAAGAAATAAAAAGTAATCATATTTACAATAGCCACACATAAAATTAAATACCTAGGAATTAATGAAAGAAGTAAACAATCTCTATAATGAAAACTAAAACACTGATGAAAGAAATTGAAGAGGACACCAAAAATGTGAAGATATCCCATGTTCATGAATTGGAAGAATCAATATTGTTAAAATGTTCATACTACCCAAAACAATCTACAGATTCAATGCAACCTCTATCAAAATATTAATAATATTCTTCACAGAAATAGAGAAAACAATCCTAAAGTTTATGTGAAACCACACAAGACTCGGAATAGCCAAAGCTATCCTAAGCAAAAAGAACAAATCTTTTATCTATCTCTCTATCTCTCTATCTATCTATCTATCTATCTATCTATCTATCTATCTATCTATTTATTTTCCATAGGTTATTGGGGAACAGGTGGTGTTTGGTTACATAAGTAAGTTCTTTAGTGATATGTGAGATTTTGGTTCACCAATCACCCAAGCAGTATTCACTGTACCCTGTTTGTAGATTTTTTATCCCTCATGCCCTTCCCACCCTTTCCTCCTGAGTCCCCGAAGTCCATTGTGTCATTCTTATCCTTTTGCATCCTCATAACTTAACTCCCACTTATAAGTGAGACTATACGATGTTTGATTTTCCATTCCTGAGTTACTTCACTTAGAATAATATATTCCATATATATATATATATATATATATGTATGTGTGTGTATATATATATGTGATGGAATACTACTCAGTCATATAAAGTATACTACTCATCATAAAAAGCTGTGTGATGGAAGATAGATAGATAGATAGATAGATAGATAGATAGATAGATAGATAGATAGATACCACAGTTTCTTTACTTGTTGATTAATGGGCATTTGGGTTGGTTCCATGTTTTTGCAACTGTGAGTCGTGCTTTTATAAACATGAGTATGCAAGTATCTTTTTTGTATAATGACTTCATTTCCTCTGGGTAGGTACCCAGTAGTGGGATTGTTGGATCAAATGGTAGTTCTACTTTTAGTTCCTTAAAGCATCTCCACACTGTTTTCCATAGTGGCTGTACTAGTTTACATGCCCACCAGCAGTGTAGAAGTGTTCTTTGTTCACTGTATTCATGCCAATGTCTACTGTTTTTTGATTTTTTGATTATGGCCATTCTTGCGGGAGTAAGGTGATATCACATTGTGGTTTTGATTTGCATTTCCCTGGTCATTAGTGATGTTGATTGTTTTTTCATATGTTGATTAGCCACTGGTATATCTTCTTTCGAGAATTGTGTATTCATTTCCTTAGCCCACTTTTTGGTGGGATTATTTTTTCTTGTTGCTTTGTTTGAGTTCATTGTAGATTCTGGACATTAGTCCTTTGTCAGATGTGTAGATTGTGAATATTTTTTCCCACTCTGTGGGTTGTCTGTTTACTCTACTGACTGTTCCCTTTGCTGTGCAAAAGCTTTTTAGTTTAACTAAGTCTCAGCAATTTATTCTTGTTTTTATTGCGTTTGCTTTTGGGTTATTGGTAATGAATTCCTTGCCTAAGTCAATGTCTAGAAAAGTTTTCCAATGTTATAATCTAGAATTTTTATAGTTTCAGGTCTTAGATTTAAGTCCTTAGTTCATCTTGAGTTGATTTTTGTATAAGGTGAGAGATGAGGATCCAGTTTCATTCTCCTACATGTGGCTTGCCAATGATCCCAGCACCATTTGTTGAAAAGGGTGTCCTTTCCCCACTTTATGTTTTTGCTTGTTTTGTCAAAGATCAATTGGCTGTAAATATTTGGATTTATTCTTGAGTTCTCTATTCTGTTCCATTGGTCTATGTCCCTATTTTTATACCAGTGCCATGCTGTTTTGGTGACCCTGGCCTTACAGTATAGTTTGAAATCAGGTAGTGTGATGCCTCCAGATTTGTTCTTTTTGTTTAGTCTTGCTTTGGCTATGCTGGCTCTTTTTTGGTTTCCTATAAATTTTAGATTTTTTTTTCTAATTCTGTGAGGAATGATGGTGGTATTTTGATGGTAATTTCATTGCATTTGTAGATTGCTTTTGGCAGTATGGTCATTTTCACAATATTGATTCTACTCATCCATGAGCATGGGATGTATTTCCATTTGTTTGTGTCATCTATTATTTCTTTCAGCAGTGTTTTGTAGTTTTCCTTGTAGAGGTCTTTCACCTCCTTGGTTAGGTATATGCCATTGTATTGTATTGTATTGTATTGTATTGTATTGTATTGTATTGTATTGTATTTTTGCAGCTATTGTAAAAGACCTTGAGTTCTTGATTTGATTCTCAGTTTTGTCACTCTTAGTGTATAGAAGAGCTACTGATTTGTGTACATTAATTTTGTATCTGGAAACTGCTGAATTCGTTTATCAGTTCTAGGAGCTTTCTGTAAAAGTCTTTAGGGTTTTCTAGGTTAACAATCATATCATCAGCAAACAGCAACAGTTTGACTTCCTCTTTACCAATTTGGATGCCCTTTATTTCTTTCTCTTGTGTGATTGCTTTGGTTTGGATTTCCAGTACTATATTGAAGAGGAGTGGTGAGAGTGGGCACCCTTGTCTTGTTCTAGTTCTCAGAAGGAATGATTTCAACTTTTCCACATTCAGCATTACAATGGCGTGGGTCTGTCATGGATGGTTTTTATTATATTGAGGTGTGTCCCTTGTATGCCGATGCACCTTTATGTGTATATACTGGAAAACATAGAAGAGGTGGATAAATTCCTGGAAAGATACCACACTTCTAGTTTAAATCAGGAAGAATTAGATACCCTGAAAAGACCAGTAACAAGCAGTGAGATTGAAATTGTGATTTAAAAATTACCAACACAAAAAAGTCCAGGACCAGATGGAGTCACATCATAATTCTACCAGACATTCACAGAAGAATTGCTACCAATCCTGTAGACACTATTCCACAAGATACAGAAAGAGGGGGCCCTTCCTGAATCATTCAATGATACCTTTATCACCCTAATACTAAAACCAGGAAAGGACATAACCAAAAAATAAAATTACAGACCAATATCTCTGATGAATGTAGATACTAAAATCCTTAACAAAATACTAGCTAACCAAATCCAAAAACATATCAAAAAGATAATGCAGCATGATCAATGGGCTTTATACCAGGTATGCAGGGATGGTTTAACATTAATATCAATTTTATGTGATATACCACATAAACATATATCAACACATATCAACATATATTAGCACATATCAACATATATCAACACATACCAATAAATGTGATACAACACCACATAAATATATATTATAACATCAATAAATGCTATACACCACATAAATAGAATTAAAAACAAAAAATACATGGTCACTCAATAGATGCATAAAAATCATTCATCAAAATCCAGCTTCCCTTTATGATTAAAACTCTCACCAAAAAAGAACAAATCTTGAGGAATCACATAACCTGATTTCAAATTATATTATAAAGCTATACTAATCACAACAGTATGGTACTGCCATAAAAACAGACACATAAAGCAAAGGAGCATAATAGAGAGGGCCCTGCAACTCCCAGGTCACAAAGTGGCACTGGTCTGTGGCCTATTAGGAACTGGGCCATGCAGCAGGAGGTGAGCTGCAGGCCGATAAGCATTCCTGCCTGAGCTTCACCTCCTATCAGATCAGTGATGGCATTAGATTCTCATAGGAGTGTGAATCGTATTGTGAACTGAGCATGCAAGGGATCTAGGTTGTGTGTTCCTTAGGAGAATCTATCTAATACCTGATTATCTGAGGTGGAACAATTTCATCCCAAAAACCATACTGCCCCCACCCCAGTCCATGGAAAAATAGTCTTCTTCAAAATCAGTTTCTAGTACCAAAAAGGTTGAGGATCAGTGGAATAGAGAACCCAGATACAAATCCACACACCCCGCAGTTAACTCATTTTTGACAAAGATTCCAAGAACATACACTGGGGAAAAAACAGTTTCTTCAATACATGGTACCAGAAAAACTGGATATCCATATGCAGAAGAATGACACTAGACCCCTATCTCTTGCCGTATACAAAATCAAATCAAAATAGATTAAAGACTTAAGTCTAATACTTTAAACTATGCAACTACTACAAGAAAACATTGGGAAAAATCTCCAGGACATTGTTCTATGCAAAAATTTCTTGAGTAGTACCACACAAGCGCAGGCAACCAAAGCAAAAATGGATAAATGAGATCACATCAAGTTAAATAGCTTCTGTACAGCAGAGAATACAATCAACACAGTGGAGTAATAACCCATAAAATGGGAGAAAATATTTGCAAACTACCCATCTGACAAGGGATTAATTCCCAGAATATGCGAGGAACTCAAATAACTCTATAGGATAAACTCTAATTATCTGATTAAGAAATGGGCAAAAGATTTGCATAGACATTCCTCAAAAGAAGAGATACAAGTAGCAAACAAGCACATGAAAATGTGCTAAACATCATCAATCATCAGAGAAGTGCAAATCAAAGCTACAATGAGATATTATCTCATCCCAGTTAAAATGGCTTGCATCCAACACACAGGCAATAACAAATACTGGCAAGGATGTGGAGAAAAGGGAACCCTTGTACACTATTGGTGGGAATGTAAATTAGTACAACCACTATGGAAAACAGTTTGAATTTTTAAATTTGACAAAATCCAAAAAGAATTTGATAAAATCAAGCATTTAGTAAAAATTCAACATCCATTCATGATGAAAACCCTCAAAAAATGGGGGATAGAAGAAACATACCTCAACATAATAAAAGCAGTATATGACATACCCACAGCTAGTATCATACTGAGTGGGGAAAAATGGAAAGTCTTTCCTTTAAGATCTGGAACACAACAAGGATGCTCACTTTCACCACTGATATTCAACCTAATACTGGAAGTCCTACCTTGAGCATTCCAACAACAGAAAGATATAAAGGGCATCCAAATTGGAAAGGAAGAAGCCAAATTATTATCCTTGTTGCAGATGATATAATCTTACATTTGAAAAAACTGAAAGACTCCACAAGAAAACTATTAGAATTGATAAACAAATTCAGTAAAGTTGTCGGATACAAAATCAACATACAAAAATCAGTAGTATTTCTAGATGCCAACAGTGAACAATCTGAAAAGTAATATAAAGTAATCCCAGTTACAATAGTCACACATAAAATTAAGTACCTAGTAATTAACCAAAGAAGTGAAAGATCTCTGTAATAAAAACTGTAAAACTCTGATAAGAGAAATTGAAGAGGACACCAAAAAAAACCAAAAAAATTCGTGTTCATGAATTGGAAGAATCAATATTGATAAAATTTGCATACCACCCAAAGCAATCTACAGAGTCAATTCAATCCCTATCAAAATACCAATGACGTTCTTCATAGAAGTATGGAAAACAGTCCTAAAATATATATGGAACTACAGAAGACTCAGAATAGCCAAAGCTATCTTAAGCAAAAATAACAACTCTTGAGGAATCATATTACCTGACTTCAAATTATACAACAGGACTATAGTAACCAAAACAGCATGGTACTGGCATAAAAACAGACATATAGAGGAATGGAACAGAATAGAGAACCCAGAAACAAATCAATACACCTATAGTGAACTAATTTTTGACAAAGGTGCCAAGAACATACACTTTCTTCAGTAAATGTGCTGGATAAAGTAATGAAAAACTGGATATCTATATGCAGAAGAATGAAACTAGAGCCCTATCTCTTACCATATACAAAAATCAAATCAAAATAGATTAAAGACTTAAATCTAAGACCGTAAAAGCATGAAACTACTACAAACAATCATTGGGGAAAATCTAAGAAGACATAAAAATGGCAAACAGGTATATTAAAAGGTGCTCAACATTACTGATCATCAGAGAAATGAAAATCAAAACTACAATGAAATACCATCTTACCTAAGTTAAAATGGGTTGTATCCAAAAGACAGGCAATAACAAAAACTGCCAAAGATGCAGGGAAAAGGGAACCCTCATACACTGTTGGTGAAAATGTAAATTAATACAAACACTATGGAGAACAGTTTGGAGATTTTCTCAAAACAATAAAAATTGAGCTATCATGTGATTCAGTAATCCCACTGCTGGGTATATACCCAAAAGAATGGAAAGCAGTATATCAAAGAGATATCTGCACTCCTATGTTTGTTGCAGCATTGTTTACAATAGCCGATATTTGGAAGCAACCTAAATATCTATCAACAGATGAACGAGTAAAGAAAATCTGGTACATATTCACAATGGGTTACCATTCATGCATAAAAAAAATGAGATTGAGTCATTTGCAACAACATGAATGAAACTGGAGATCATTATATCAAGTGAAATAAGCCAGGCACAGAAAGAAAAACATTGCATGTTCTCACTTTGGTGGGATCTAAAAATCCAAACAATTGAACTCATAGAGATATAGAGTAGAAGGATAGTTACCAGAGGCTGAGAAGGGTAGTGGGGACCTGGGGGACCTGGGGAAGAGGTGAGGATGGTTAATGGCTACATAAAAATAGGAAGAATGAATAAGACCTAGTATTTGCTAGCACAACAAGGTGACTATAGTCAATAATAACTTAACTGTACATTTTAAAATATCTTAGAGTGTAGTTGGAGTGTTTGCAGCTCAATAGATAAGTGCTTGAGGGGATGGTTACCCCATTCTTCATGTGCTTTTTTTCACATTGCATGCCTATATCAAAACATCTCGTGTACCTCATAAATATATATATATACCTACCAGGTACCCACAAAAATTAAAAACAACAAAACTAAGTACAATTTATGTATTAGGAGATATTATGCTTCCTCCTAACTTGCCACCATACAGCCGCTGCACCTAAACATTGAAAAGAAGAAAGCCTTCCTTCCTTCCAAACTTGTGTTTAGAAAGCCTGAATTAAAGAGTTATATGCTCTGGTGCAACATTCTGTATGAACAATACCTCAGAGATGTGACCCTATACAATTTCCCACTCTTCCACTGTGTTGAAATGATAAGTTTTTATTGATTTGTAGGCTATATTTATCTCCTTTCTTTCCTCCAAGATTTTTTCCTTGCATTGCAATGTCAAGGAAACAAAAAGTTTCTGTTACTTGTTAACCAAAGGCACAAGAAAACAAAAATTGCTCCAATAAAATATTTAAGAAAAAAATTAGGGTAATATATATTATCATCTTTATCATTCTGATGAAGACTCAAGGTATAATCAATAGTCATTTCTAATGTGAGTTACCAAACGAAGATACAAATTTTCAAAGGAAAAGAGATGTTTCATAGCTCCTAAATACCTTCATTCAAAAATGGTAATACAAGAATTAGGCTGTTGAGGATTTTTGCAGGATTTGGTGAAGAGAATTTCTTTGGTGGAATTGTGTAGTGATTTCTGCCATTCACCAAGGGGAAAGGGTGTTGGGAGTATCTCTAGTGAAAAGCACTTCATCAGGACCATGGAGATTTTGAGATGGGATCCCCGCCTAGAGGACTAGCGTCTGATCATTAGCTGCTTTGCCAGTAAAGTTGCTGCGGCTAGCTTTGGATCCATTTGTCCTCCGAGCTTTTCTGGGAAAAGGGTGTAAGAACTTTGCTTGTGGGTTTGAGGAGAGCCACATGGTAGAACCAGCCTGAAGCCATTTGTAATCTAGCCAATAAGGTCTTTTAAAAGTTCAGCAAAATTTCAGGATACAAAATTGATGTACACAAATCAGTAGCTCTGCTATATACCAACAGTGACCAAGGTTTGAATCAAATCGAGAATTCAATCCCTTTACAACACTTGCAAAAAATAAAAATAAATACATAAAACAAAATACTTAGAAATATACTTAACAAAGGAAGTAAAAGACCTCTACAAGGAAAACTACAAAACACTGCTGAAAGAAATAATAGATGACACAAACAAATGGAAACACATCCCATGCTCATGAATGAGTAGAATCAATATTGTGAAAATGACCATACTGCCAAAAGCAATCTACAAATTCAAAACAATTCTCATAAAAATACCACCATCATTCTTCACAGAATTAGAAAAAAAAATACTAAAATTCATATGGAACCAAAAAAGAGCCTACATAGCCAAAGCAAGACCAAGGAAAAGGAACAAATCCGGAGGCATTACACTGCTCAACTTCAAACTATACTATAAGGCCATAGTCACCAAAACAGCATGGTATTGGTATATAAATAGGCGTAGAGACCATTGGAACAGAATCGAGAATCCAGAAATAAACCCAAATACTTACCATCAATTGATCTTCAAAAAAGCAAACAAAAACATAAAGTCGGGAAAGGACACCCTATTCAACAAATGGTGCTGGGATAATTGGCAAGCCTCATGTAGAATAATGAAGTTGGATTCTTATCTCTCATTTCATACAAAAATCAACTCAAGATGGATCAAAGTCTTAAATCTAAGATCTGAAACCATAAAAATTCTAGAAAAGGTGCTGGCAAGATGGCTGAATAGGAATAGCTCTGGTCTGCAGCTCCCAGTGAGATTGATGCAGAACTTAGGTAATTTTTGCATTTCCAACTGAGGTACCCAGTTCATCTCACTGGGACTGGTTGGATAGTGGGTGCAGTCCATGGAGGGTAAGCCAAAGCAGGGTGGGGCATCACCTCACCCAGAAAGTGCAAGGGATCAGGGGATTTCCCTTTCTTAGCCAAGGGAAGCTGTGAGAGATGGTACCAGGAGAAACAGTGCACTCCAATCCAGATACTGTGCTTTTCCTACAGTCTTTGCAACCAGCAAACCAGGAGATCCCTTCCAGTGCCTGGCTCGGTGGGTGCTACCCCTATGGAGCCCATCAAGCTAAGATTCACTAGCTTGAAATTCTTGCTCCCAGCACAGCAGCAGTCTGAGATTGACCTGGGATGCTTGAGCTTGGTGTGGGGAGGGGCGTCCACCATTGCTGAGGCTTGACTAGGCGGTTTTACCCTCACAGTGTAAACAAAGCCTCCTGGAAGTTCAAACTGGGTGGAGCCCACTGCAGCTCAGTAAGGCCACTGCGGCCAGACTGCCTCTCTAGATTTTCTCCTCTCTGGGCAGGGCATCTCTGAAAAAAAGGCAGCAACTCCAGTCAGGGACATATAGATAAAACCTCCATCTCCCTGGGACAGAGCACCTGGGGGAAGGGTGGCTGTGGGCGTAGCTTAAGCAGACCTAAACATCCCTGCCTGACAGCTCTTAAGAGAGCAGTGGATCTCCCAGCACAGTGTTTGAGCTTTGATAAGGGACAAGTTGCCTCCTCAAGTGGGTCCCTGACCCCCATGTATACTGACTGGGAGACAACCCCCAGTAGGGGCCGACAGACACCTTATAAGGAAAGCTCTTGCTGGCATCTATCAGGTGCCCCTCTGGGACAAAACTTCTAGAGGAAGGAACAGGCAGCGATCTTTGCTGTTCTGCAGGCTCCACTGCTGATACCCAGGCAAACATGGTCTGGAGTGGACCTCCAGCATCCTCCAGCAGTCCTGCAGAAGACAGGCCTGACTGTTAGAAGGAAAACTAACAAACCAAAAGGATTAGTAGCAACATCAACAAAAAGGACGTCTACTCAGTGACCCCATCTGAAGGTCACCAACATCAAAGACCAAAGGTAGGTAAAACCATGAAGATGGGGAGAAACCAGCATAAAAAGGCTGAAAACTTCAAAAACCAGAGCACCTCTTCTCCTCCAGGGGATCACAACTCCTCACCAGCAAGGGAACAAAACTGGACAGATAATGAGTTTGATGAATTGACAGAAATAGGCTTCAGAAGGTGGGTAATAACAAACCCCTCTGAGCTAAAGGAGCATATTCTAACCCAATGCAAGGAAGCTAAGAAGTTTGAAAAAAGGTTAGAGGAATTGCTAACTAGAATAACCAGTTTAGGAAAGAACATATATGATCTGACGGAGCTGAAAAACACAGCACAAGAACTTTGTGAAGCATACAGAAGTATTAATACCTGAATCGATCAAGTGGAAGAAAGGATATAAGAGATTGAAGATAATGAAATAAAAGGAGAAGACAAGATTAGAGAAAAAAACAGTGAAAAGAAATGAACAAAGCCTCCAAGAAATATGGGACTATATGAAAAGACCAAATATACATTTGATTGGTATTCCAAATATACATTTGATGGGGAGAATGGAACCAGTTGGAAAACACTCTTCAGGAGAACTTCCCCAACCTAGCAAGGCAGGCCAACATTCAAATTCAGGAAATACAGAGAACACAGCAAAGATGTTTCTTGAGAAGAGCAACCCAAGACACATAATCATCATATTCATCAAAGTTGAAATGAAGGAAAAAATGTTAAGGGCAGCTAGAGAGAAAGCTCAGGTTACCCACAAAGGGAAGCCCATCAGACTAACAGCAGATCTCTCTGCAGAAACCCTACAAGCCAGAAGAGAGTGGGGGCCAATATTCAACATTCTTAAAGAAAAAGAATTTTCAACCCAAAATTTCATATCCAGCCAAACTAAGCTTCATAAGTGAAGGAAAAATAAAATCCTTTACAACCAAGCAAATGCTTAGAGATTTTGTCACCACCAGGACTGCCTTACAAGAGCTCCTGAAGGAAGCAATAAACATGGAAAGGAACCACCAGTACCAGCCACTGCAAAAACATACCAAATTGTAAAGACCATAAACGCTATGAAGAAAGTTATCAACTAATGGGGAGAATAATGAGATAGCATTATAATGACAGGATCAAATTCACACATAACAATATTAAACTTAAAAGAAAATGGGCTAAATGCCCCAATTAAAAGACACAGACTGGCAAGTTGGATAAAGAGTCAAGACCCATTGGTGCGCTGTATTCAGGAGACCCATCTCTTGTGCAAAGACACAAATAAGCTCAAAATAAAGGGATGAAGGAATATTTACCAAGCAAATGGAAAGAAAAAAAAAAAAGAGAAAAAGCAGAGGTTGCAATCCTAGTCTCTGATAAAACAGACCTTACACTAACAAAGCTCAAAAGAGACAAAGAAGGGCATTATATAATGGTAATGGGATCAATGCAACAAGAAGAGCTAACTATTCTGAATATATAGGCACCCAATACAGGAACACCCACATTCATAAAGTAAGTTCTTAGAGACCTACAAGGAGACTTAGACTCCCACACAATAATAATGGGAGACTTTAACACACCAATGTCAACACTAGACAGATCAACAAGACAGAAAATTAACAAGGGTATCCAGGGCTTGAACTCAGCTCTGCACCAAGTAGTCCTAATGGGCATCTACAGAACTATCCACCCCAAATCAAGAGAATATACATTCTTCTCAGCACCTCATCACACTTATTATAAAATTGACCACATAATTGGAAGTAAAACATTCCTCAGCAAATGCAAAGAATAGAAATCATAACAGTCTCTCAGACCACAGTGCAATCAAATTAGAACTAAGGATTTCAGAACTCACTCAAAATCACACGACTACATGGAAACTGAACAACCTGCTCCTGAATGACTACTGGGTACATAACAAAATGAAGGCAGAAATAAATAAGTTATTTGAAACGAACGAGAAGAAAAACACAACCTACCAGAATCTCTGGAACACGTTTAATGCAGTGTGTAGAGGAAATTTATAGCACTAAATGCCCACAAGAGAAAGCAGGAAAGATAAAAAATTGGCACCCTAACAACACAACTAAAAGGACTAAAGAGGCAAGAGCAAACAAATTCAAAAGCTAGCAGAAGACAAGAAATAACTAAGATCAGAAAAACTGAAGGAGACAGAGACACAAACAACCCTTCAAAAAATTAATGAATCCAGGAGCTGGTTTTTTGAAAAAAAAACAACAAAATAGATAGACCACTAGCCAGACTAATAAAGAAAAAAGAGAAAAGAATCAAATAGATGTAATAAAGAATGATAAAGGGAATATCACTGCTGATCCCACAGAAATACAAACTACCATCAGACAATACTATAAACACCTCTATGCAAATAAGCTAGAAAAACTAGAAGAAATAGATGAATTCCTGGACACATACACCCTCCCAAGTCTGAACCAGGAAGAAGTCGAATCCCTGATTAGACCAATAACTAGTTCTGAAAATGAGGCAGAAATGAGTAACTTACCAACCAAAAAAACAGCCAGGATCAGATGGATTCACAGCCTAATTCTACCAGTGGTACAATGAGGAGCTGGTACCATTCCTTCTGAAGTTACTCCAAACAATATAAAAAGAGGGACTCCTCCCTAACTCATTTTATGAGGACAGCATCATCTTGATACCAAAACCTGGCAGAGACACAGCAAGAAGGAAAATTTTAGGCTGATATCCCTGATGAACACTGATGTAAAAATCCTTAATAAAATACTGGCAAACCGAATCCAGCAGCACAGCAAAAAGCTTATCCACCATGACCAAGTCGGCTTCATTCCTGGGATGCAAGGCTGGTTCAACATATGCAAATCAGTAAACATAATCCATCGCATAAACAGAACTAATGACAAAAACCACATGATTATCTCAATTGATGCAGAAAAGGCTTTTGACAAAATTCAACAGCCCTTCATGCTAAAAGCTCTCAACAAGCTAGGTATTGATGGACTGTATCTCAAAATAATAAGATCTATTTATGACAAACCCACAGCTAATATCACACTGAATGAACAAAAACTGGAAGCATTCCCTTTGAAAACTGGCACAAGACAAGGATGCCCTCTCTCACCACTCCTATTCAACACAGTGTTGGAAGTTCTGGCTAGGACAATCAGGCAAGAGAAAGAAATAAAAGATATTCAGTTAGGAAAAGAGGAAGTCAAATTGTCTCTGTTTACAGATGACATGATTGTATATTTAGAAAACCCCATTGTCTCAGCCCAAAACCTCCTTAAGCTGATAAGCAACTTCAGCAAAGTCTCAGGATACAAAACCGATGTACAAAAATCAGAAACATTTCTATATACCAGTAACAGACAGAGAGGCAAATCATGAGTGAACTCCCATTCACAATTGCTATAAAGAGAATAAAATACCTAGGAATCCAACTTACAAGGGATGTGAAGAACCTCTTCAAGGAGAACTACAAACCACTGCTCAAGGAAATAAGAGAGGACACAAAAAAATGGAAAAACATTCCATGCTCATAAATAGGAACAATGAATATCATGAAAATGGCCATACTGCCCAAAGTAATTTATAGATTCAATGCTATCTCCATCAAGCTACCATTGACTTTATTCACAGAATTGGAGAAAATTACCTTAAATTTCATATGGAACCAAAAAAGAACCTGCATAGCCAAGACAATCCTAAGCAAAAAACAATGCTGGAGGCATCACGCTGCCTAACTTCAAACTATATTACAAGGCTATGGTAACCAAAACAGCATGGTTCTGGTACTAAAGCAGATATATAGACCAAAGAAACAGAACAGAGGCCTCAGAAATAACACCACATATGTACAACCATCTGATCTTTGACAAACCTGACAAAAACAAGCAATAGGGAAAGGGTTCCCTATTTAATAAATGGTGTCACGAAAATTGGCTAGCCATATGCAGACAGCTGAAACTGGATCCCTTCCTCACACCTTATACAAAAATTAACTCAAGATGGATTAAAGACTTTAACATAAGACGAAAAACCATAAAAAACCCTAGAAAAAAACCTAGGCAATACCATTCAGGCCATAGGCATGGACAAAGACTTCATGACTAAAACACCAAAAGCAATGGTTAAAAAAAAAAAAGCCAAAATAGCCAAATGGGATCTAATTAAACTGAAGAGCTTCTGCACAGCAAAAGAAACTATCATCAGAGTAAACAGACAACCTACAGAATGGGAGAAAATTTTTGCAATCTATCCATCCAAAATTTTTGCAATCTATCTATCCAAAGGGATAATATCTTGAATTTACAAATAACTTAAACAAATTTACAAGAAAAAAACAACTCCATCAAAAAGTGGAGGAAGGATTTGAACAGACACTTCTCAAAAGAAGACATTTATGCAGCCAACAGATATATGAAAAAAATGCTCATCACCACTGGTCATTAGAGAAATGCAAATCAAAACCACAATGAGATAGCATCTCTTGCCAGTTAGAATGGCAATCATTAAAAAGTCAGGAAACAACAGATTCTGGAGACGATGTGGAGAAATAGGAATACTTTCACACTGCTGGTGGGAGTGTAAATAAATTCAACTATTGTGGAAGACAGGGTGGTGATTCCTCAAGAATCTAGAACCAGAAATACCGTTTGACCCAGTGATTCCATTACTGGGTATATACCCAAAGGATTTTAAATTATTCTACTATAAAGACACATGCACATGTATGTATGTTTACTGCAGCACTGTTCACAACAACAAAGTATTGGAACCAACCCAAATGCCCATCAATGACAGACTGGATTAAGAAAATGTGGCACATATACACCATGGATCGCTATGCAGCCATAAAAAAGGATGAGTTCATGTCCTTTGCAGGGACATTGATAAAGCTGGAAACCATTATTCTCAGCAAACTAACACAAAAGCAGAAAACCAAACACCGCATGTCCTCACTCATAAGTGGGAGTTGAACAATGAGAACACATGGGCACAGGGAGGGGAACATCATACACCAAGACCTGTCGGGAGGTGGGAGGCTAGAGGAGGGATAGCATTAGGAGAAATACCTAATGTAGATGACAGTTTCATGGGTGCAGCAAACCATCATGGCATGTGTATACCTATGTAACAAACCTGCATGTTCTGCACATGTACCCCAGAAGTTAATGTATAATAATTTAAAAAATAACTTAAATTTGCAAGAAAAAAAAAATCACCCCATTAAGAATTTGGCAAAGGACGTGAACAGACACTTTTCAAAGAAGACATTCATGTGGCCAGCAATCATATGAAAAAACTCTATGTCACTGATCATTAGAGAAACACAAATCAAACCACAATGAGATCCGCATCTCACACCAGTTAGAATGGCCATTAATAAAAAGTCCAAAAATGACAGATGCTGGTGAGGTTGTGGAGAAAAGGGAACACTTATACACTGTTGATGGGAGTGTAAATTAGTTCAACCACTGTGGAAGACAAACACCTAAAGACAGAAATACCATTCAACCCAGCAATCCCATTACTGGGTAATATACCCAAAGGAATATAAACCATTCTGCTATAAAGTTGTGTGTGTGTGTGTGTGTGTGTGTGTGTGTGTGTTCATTGCAGCACTATTCACAATAGCAAAGACATGGAATTAACCTAAATGCACATCAATGGCAGACTGGATACAGAAAATGTGATATATGTACACTATGGAGTACTATGCAGCCAGAAAAAAGAATAAGATCATGCACTTCGCAGGAGCATGGGTGGAGCTGGAGGCCATATCCTTAGCAAGCTAATCCAGGACAAAAAACCAAACACTGCATGTTCTCACTTATAAGTGGAAGTCAAATGATGAGAACACATACAGGGAAACAACACACACTGAGGCCTATTGGAGGATAGAGGGTGGGAGGAGAGAGAGGATTAGGAAAGATAACTAATGGGTCCTGGGCTTAAATACCTGGATGATGAAATAGTCTGTACAACAAAACCCATGACACGAGTTTACCTGTGTAGCAAATCTGCTCATGTACCCCTGAACTTAAAATAAAAATTAAAAAAAGAAAAAAAAATTCTAGATGATAACGTTGGAAAAACTCTTCTAGACAATGGCTTAGGCATAGATTCAAGAAACCAAAAGCAAATGCAATAAAGACAAAGGTAAATAGATGGGACTTAATTAAACCAAAAAGCTTCTGCACAGCAAAAGAAATAATCAGTAGAGTAAACAGACAACCCATAGAGTGAAAATATTCACAGTCTATACCTCCACCAAAGGACTAATATCCAGAATTTACAAGGAACACAAACCAATCAGCAAAAACAAAACAAGAAATCCCATCAAAAAGTGGGCTGAGAACATGAACAAACAGTTCTCGAAAGAGGATATACAAATGGGCAACAAACATGAAAAAAATGCTCAAAATCATTAATGATCAGGGAAATGCCAATCAAATCCACCATGCAATACCACCTCATGCCTGCAAGAATGGCCATGATCAAAAAAATAAAAAATTAATAACTGTTGGCATTCTTAATAGAGAATATCTCTTGAACTATGGATGGAGCAATGAACAATGTGAAGTTGCTTAACACAGGCTTGCATTCTGACAGGAATAAATAGATGATAAATTTTAAAATAAACAATTACATATTAGAATATATAGTTCTATAGAACTGTATTATAACTATATTCTATAGAATATATATCTATATATATCTTTCTGTATCTATCTATAGATATAGACAGATACTTATGTTTTCCTTTAATAGCCTTTAATGTTTCTCTAATATTAATTGGAAGTGGAAGCCTTGCAACTCAGTCTCTTAGACATAACTGGTGGACAAAGATTTGGGGGAACTTGGATATAACACAAAATAAAGCTAGATAGATTATTAATTTTCAGCCTATAAATATTTTTGTATTTCCCTAGTATATATCACGATTTATTCTAGGCATTGAAAATATAGGAATAACAAGATAAATTCTCTGCCTTCATTCAACTTACAGATTTTAGGGGAGATGAATAAGAAAAAAATAAACATATATGTTCAAACTTCTAGTTTTAGATAATGGTAAATACACTGAAGCAATAAAGCAAAGTAAATGGTTATATTAGACCCAGTTGAAACACAATCTTGGATCTGCCTAGCATTACCTACCTGCATGCTTACTCTGGTGTTGATTACTCACCTTGCTTCTTTGACTGAGCTGGACCTAATGATTGCTTGTATCATCTCTAGGGTTATAAAGCTACCATAGCCACCATCACCATCTAAGGAGACTGCCATACACCATTCCACTTTAAGAGGAGACGCCCCCTCTCCAGGCCTTACCTGGAATGTATACTTGAAGTCTTAGACTTATTCAGAAGCTTCCTGAAACAGCTGCTTTACACAAACTGGAAGTGTGGGGGAGTTGAAATGTTGTTGGATTTCACACCCATTAGAAAAACTACTATTAAAAAAAACCCACAAAATAACTCTTGGCAAGGATGTGTAGAAATTGAAACACTTATGCACTGTTGGTAGGAATGTAAAATTTTGCATCTTCTATGGAAAACATTATGGTGATTTCTCAAAAAATTAAAAATAGAATTATCATATGATCTAGTAATTCTGCTTCTGGTAAAGAGATATTTGCATGTCTGTGTTTGCAGCAGCATTATTCACAACAGCCGAGAGGTAGAAGCAACCCAAATGTCCACCTATGAATAGACAAAATGAAGTGTATACATACAGTGGAACATTTTTCAGCCTTAAAAAGGAGGGAAATCTTACTACACGTGACACCTTAGATGAACCCAGAGGACATTATGCTAAGTGAAATAAGCCAGTCATATAAAGAAAAATACTGTGTGATTAAACTTACATGAGGTTTCTAGAGTAGTCAAATGCATAGAGTCAGAAAGTAGAATGGTGGTTTCCAGGGGCTGGGGAGAGGGGGAAGTGGGGAATTGTTCCTTAATGGGTACAGAGTTTTAGTTTTGCAAGAAGAAACCTTCTAGAGATTGATTGCATAACAATGTGAATGTGTTTAACCCAAATAAACTTCACACTTAAAAGTGGTTAAATTTTATTCTATGTGTGTTTTACCACAATTTAAAAAAATGCCAAAAACCCCCCAAAAAACTCTGGGGATAGACTTCAATAATGACAAGTTGGATATTGGAAGAAGCTAGGAGATAAATTGCTCACTCTTTCTCTACTGAGCCCTACACTGACAAACTGTTAGGAGACCCCATAATTTCATGTGGCTCTTCTGGGGACTTCTGTGAGATCAAATAACTAGCTGTTTTCTTTTTTTTTTCTTGAGAAACTGTGGACCACTCAATAATGCAACCCCTGGCATATTTTATCTCCTATTTATTTTTTAGGGAATCCAGGCTTCGGCTGTGGGTTTGTGCTACATGGTATGTTCAGAACAAACATTTTTAGGAGATATGTTATTTGAGCTGAAGCTTTAATGAGAAAGTAGAATGAAGAAATCTTTGAGGACTTTCCACAGAGAGGCAACAGCAAGTACAGAGACCCTGAGGTGGGAGAAGGCTTGGTGCTTTTGAGGACTGACTGACAGGATAATGATGCTGGCATGAAGTGAGAAAGAAAACAAGTCGTGAGAGATGAGATGAGTGAGGGAGGAATATCCCTGATCGCTCAGGACCTGTGGGGATGATAAAAACTCTGAATTTTATTCTAAATGATGTGAAACCAGTGGAGGGGAGCTATAAAAAGATTTTTGTGGCCATAATAATAATAAAAAAGTATCAGTGAGGATGTGGAGGAATTGGTATATTTGTACAATGCTAGTGAATAAAAAACATTCAGCTGCTGTAGAAAACTGGCATTTCCTCAAAAACTAAACCCTATGTCCCAGCAATTCCACTCTCAGGTATAACTCAAAACAGATATTAAAACAAAAATACCTCTCTCAGGTATAACTCAAAAGAATTCAAAACAGATATATAAAAACATATTTATATAAGTGTTCATAATAGCACTATTCATAATTGCCAACAGGCAGAAAGAACCCAAATTTCCATCAACTGATGAATGGATAAACAAAATGTGGTATATCCATACAATGGCATATCATTCAACCATAAAAAATAATGAAGTACAGATTCATGCTGCAGCGTAGACGAACTTTGAAAATATGCTAAGTGAAAGCAACCAGATACAAAAGGTAATGAAATAGTTTATCATTTGATTTATATGGAATGTCTAGAATAGGTAACTCCATATGGACAGAAAGCAGACTAGTGGTTGCCAGGGGCTCAGGGTAAAAGAAATGGGGAATTACTGTTATGGGGTACCAGGCTTTCCTTCTGGGGTGAAGAAAATGTTTTAGAATTGATGGTGTGCAAGATATAAATGTCCTAAATACCATTTAACTGTATACTGCAGACGGTTTATTTTATGTTATGTGAATTTCATCTCAATTTAAAAATCTAAGAAATCTTTCTGGTTTCTCTGTGAATGACCTGCAGAGATGAGAATGAAGAAGACAACACAGCTAGAGACTATTGCTCTAGAACAGGCAAGAGATAATGGTGCCTTGGGCTAAGGTGAAGTAATAGCTCATTTCTTAGCAATGAAATGAATGTGGGAAGGCAGTTTGAGGAGTGAGATGCAATTTCTGAATGGGAGCCTAAGAGCACTGTACACCCACTGAGCAACCTCCTTTTGTGTGGGCCAGGGTATATTTTCCTCAATCGAGGACCACATGATGGGTCAGAACCATATGACAATTTGATTTATTTTCCACTCTGACAGCTGTCTATTTTGTTGATGATAATTTTTCATCAATGTTTCTGCTAGTGGAAGAGGAAACAAAGGGTACATAATAATTCTATTGTCTCTTCTGTCCTGTATGGTTACAATGGAAACAGTGGTTTAATAATTAGATATTTTACAGGCAATTGAAGATGCTGCCAGAAATGTGTAAAACATTTCTTACACAATTCTTTGCTGTGGATATTCACGTGGGGCCCACATGGTTGTCATTTCATTTCAAGATGAGTGTTACGACTCTTTTATTTGAGAATTTTGCTGGCGGTGTCCTACTTAAGCTTCTTACCTGTTGCCATCACTTACAACTTTTCTCCTAACACTGAATAGGCCTGGGACAGATCATATCACCCATTTTGAACTTCTGCAAGACAAAGAATCGTTAAAACCTCAAGAAAGGCTTGAATTGTTCTTCATTTCTTTGAGTTTTATTAGCAAAAATTCAAAAATATGTAAAGATAATCTTTTTTCAAATAATCAAATCCTTTTGTGTAAAGAAACCAATACCAGATAATTTGCATTCAGCAGTTGCTATGGCTTGAATATGTACCCCAAAAAGCATGTGTTAAAAACTTAATTCTCATGGCAACAGTGTTGTGAGGTGGGGCCTAATGGGAGGTGTTTAGATCATGAGGGCTCCAGCTTCATGAGTGGATTACTGTTAATTATATAAGGGCCTGAGGCTGCAAGTTTGATATCTCGATCATTCTCTCTCATGCTCTCTCTCTCCTTCTCTCTCTGTCTGCTTTCTCTGGCATATGTGTCCTCTTGCTCTTCTGCCTTCCACTGTGGGATGATGCAGCAGGAAGGCCCTTACCAGGTGTCGAGCAGATGCCACAGCCATGCCCTTGAACTTTCCAGGTTCCAAAACCATGAGCCAAATACATTTATTTTTTAAATAAAGTATCCCATCTGTGGTATTCCATTATAGCAGCAGAAAATGGACTGAAATAGTAGCTTTCCATTTTGATGAACTAGTTTTGTGTTACATCACATCAATTTTACTGTCTTTCCTCAATCAGGATTGTGAGAGTTTTAGACAAGTCCAAAGAAATGTGAATAAAACAGGGTAGTAATTGGCAGAGTAAAAATCTACTACCCTACATTTTCTGGAAGCTAGACAGCTCAATATTTGAAAAGTATTCTTGTAATGGAGAAGTGAGTGGAGTGAATAATGATCTGGAAGGGTGCTAAGGAAAGAATTCTTATGGCCAAGAATTGAAATCAATGTGTTCACTTTTTCCTGAGCACTAATGTCAGTAGCTTTGTTCAGTGTTGTGTTGGCTTTTATAACCCACATAATGCCATTCCCACAAAAGGAGGAGTTAAGATCGGAGACCATGCACACGCTAGGAGTGCAAATGATTTCCAAGCTGTCAGTAGTTAAGGATCACCTCTGGGCTACCACACATTAAAGACTCTTTCCATTTCTCAACTTTCTGAAGATCAGTCAGTACCTCTGTACAATGGAAACTATCCCGTAAAAAGGAACTGGGATAGAAAGCTTCTTGTAAAAATGTATTTTATTGGAAAATGGCGTGCTCAGGCTTGGTAAGTTAGCAGTTTAACTTTTTAGTGCTGGAATATAAAAATAGGTCAAGAGATATTAAAATAGATCATGGTTCAGGCTGTTCCCCATGGCTGTCATGGATTAGGTGGCAGGAACATGTCATAATTAATGTGGGTCTTTGTCCTAGGAAGTTTCAGCTATACCTAGATAGGTTCAAAGTGGCAGCCTTTCATAAACCTATGGGTGGTAATGGGGTTCTTTAAAGTTAGTTTCTCCTCTTACTCAGTTGAGCCTGCTACCCTTTTTAGCCCATTTCATCTAAATAATCAATACCTAGGAGGAAGACAGGTGGCAGAGCCTCTGAGTACCTGTACCAGTTTCTTTCTAGGTAGAGTGCTAATATAAAGCTGCTATTCTATAGCTACTCCTTTGACTACTTCAAAGATTCTGGTATAAGACTAAGGGAGTACAGTAAGACGGAATGAATTCTAAAGGGGTAAATTAATAACAATATGTCCTATATTTAGGGAAACATTTTTTGAATTGAATTCATTGCCAATATTGAAAAACTGGAAGACTGCACAAAATACCAAATTTCTTACTTCTCTTTAAGAATTGGAAAATGGTAATTCTGGATTGCTGTCGCAGATGACCACAATCAGCTGTTGCTAATCAGGGACTGCCTGGCAGAAGAATCAGTCCTGACAAGTGCAAAAAGTCCCTACATCAGTTTTCTTTCCTACCCCTACAGCACTGTGGGTCTAGTTAACCTCCCTGGATCCTATAGAAATCGATATAGAGAATCCCATATTAATGAATGTAAATTACTTTGGAAAGTGGAGATGGCTAATCACAATTAAGTTATTGCTTTTCTAAACCATAAGCCCTAACTTTGCAGAACCCAGCCTGTACAGGTACTCTCTCTCTACCTCCCACTTTGTTCTATTTTGCACTGTTTACAGTTTGTCACCATAGAATAAAAGATAATTTGATTCACTCTAGAGAGGAGATATGCAAAAGAGAATTGCGTGGAAGTATATTTCCCATGGGTATCTGTCTTGGGATGTCTCTTAGATGAAATGTGACCCATCTAAAGAAAAAGCTTGAGGCTTGAGAAAATAATTATCCTTTTCTTCCAAATTGCTACAGCCTTTCTGGAAGGCAATTTATTAAGGAGTTTATCATAAGCCTTAAAAGCTTGTATATCCTTTGACCCAGTAATTTCATTCCTGGAGACATATTTTGAAGAAATAAGCAGAGATGGGCTCAAACATTTATTGTGGTGGTATTTATAACTTAAAAAGATAAAATATGGAAATAATATAAATACTCAACAACAAAATACATTATGACACATCCTTGTGAATTCAAGCTATGTAGCCACTGGAAATAATGTTGAAAAGAATACTTAATAATGATGTTAATGTCCCTGATATAAAATGGACAAAATCAGAAAGATTCCAAGTCTCTGAAACCCACATTTGTTTGCATATATGCAGAAAAAAACCTGAATGATTTCACAACAAAATATTAATGGTAATTTTCTAAAACAGTGATTTTTATTTTCTATATTGTTTCTATAATTTGCCATTTCTGCCATGAATAAATATGAATTTTATACTTGGGAAAAATTACTTTAAAATCCCTTCCTCTTATTCCCCTTCTAGTTTTCCCTCTAGATACTACCCCCTCCCCAGCCTTCAACAACTGGAGTCAGAAGAACAAATGAAAAGATCAGAATAGCCCCCAAGTGATTCATCGCAGAGAATCTTAATGAAGAGTGAGGCTTCTTGAGTTCAAATTCCAGTTCAGATACTGTTTGGCTATATAAGCCTGGGCAACTACTTGGTCTCCTCATGCCTCAGTTTCCTCATATGTAAAATGAGTATGTAACAATACTTACAGAGTTTTTGTAAGGATTTTATAAGTCAATGCTTTAAAGCACTTAAAATAGAGCCTAGTATATTTTAGGTGCTCTCTAAGTATTTATTGAAAAGATCGAATATTGTATAACCAGTTTATGCTAGAGGTGGCAATCGCATTTTAAAATTTAGGTAGTAACGTTTTGAAGGTATCACTTTGTGTCTTCTCAATTTTTGAAGTGACCAAAGGAAATTTGTAGTTCAATGTGCTTTATGGGGCAGGTCAGAGTTATTGGAAGTTGACAACCTGGTGAAGGTGTATCAAATATTCCGGAATTTTTTTTTTTTCAGGGGGCACTCCCCCAAACAGGTTAGGGCTTCAGAGCATTGCTCATGTTTGTTCAGGTTTTGTAGTAGCTTTGACTGAGAGCAATATAATTTAATAGTTTCTTAAACTAAGGCATGCTGTAAACTCCTGTCAGACTGCCTGGATGCATTTTGTCATCTCAGAGGAATCTAGAAAACTTATCAATTTACCACTCAAGTCGTAATGATCTGAGATCAAAGTATAAACAAAAAAAAGATGTTAGAGATTTTTGTTAAACCACATACTAAATACAAATAAAATTACTTCATATGCCTTATTCTATGGAATGTATGAAAGGGTATACTTTTATTTTAAGGGAAGATGTGCAATTTCTCATTAAGAAATATACATAGATATGCGGCTTCCTGCCCTCAAGGAGCTTAGAGCAGCCCTTCCAAGTCTTTGGCAGCTGGAAAGTGCTTGACATATAGTAAGCACTTGATAATTGTTTAAAATAAGAGTGATAAGGTAGCTAGACTTGATCTCTTAGGTATATAAGAAATTTGCAAGCTCTAGCGGGAGGGGCAGCAACCATCACTGCAGCTCCAGTTTGCTGTTTTTCCCCTGCCGGTGCCAGGGAGACAGTACAGTTTAGACCCAGGAGGAATTCCCTACAGTACAGAGACGTGATAGGTCCTGGCCAGACTGTCTCTTTAGGCTGGACCCTGACCCATCCCCCCTCACTGGGCAGGGCCTCCCTGCAGGAATTTCAGCAACTCCAGCCAGGGTTTTAGGGACAGAACTCTGATCTCTCTGGGACTGAGCCCCTGGGGGGAGGGGCAGCCGCAGTCTTCTAAGATCAGTAGAATTAGTCTTTCCCCTTGTGGACTCTGAGGAATCCAGGCAGTCTGGACTACTGGGTTACCCCTAGCACAGCATACCCCCTTCACAAAGGAGCAGCCAGAGTGCTTTGTTAAGAGGGTCTCAGATCCCTTGCCTCTTGACTGGGTGAGACCCCCACAACAGGGGTCACCAGACACCTTATGCGGAAGGGTTTCTACTGGCATCAGGTCTGTGCCCCTCTGGGAAAGAGATCCAAGAGGAAGGAGCAGGTATCCATCTTTGCTGTTCTTCAGCCTCCACTAGTGACACCTCCAGGTGTGGGAGGGAGCAGGTGATTAGGGTCTAGAGTGGACCCCCAGCAAAGAGCAGCAGCCCTATGGAAGACAGGCCTGGCTGTTGGAAGAAAAACAAACAGAAAGCAGCAGCAACAACAACAGCATCAACAAAAAGTCTCCTCAAAAACCCCATCCAAAGGTCAGCAGCCTCAAAGACTGAAGCTAGATAAACTCACAAAAATGGAAAAGAATCAATGAAAAAATGCTGAAAACTCAAAAAGCCAGAGTGTCTTTTCTCCTCCAAATGATTGCAATACCTTTCTAACAAGGGCACAGAACTGCGCAGAGGCTGAGACAGATGCATTCATAGAAGTACACTTCAGAAGTTGGGTAATGATGAATTTCACTGAGCTAAAGGAGCATGTTCTAACCCACTACAAAGAATCCAAGAACTATGGTAAAACATCACAGGAGCTGTTAACCAGAATAACCAGTTTAGAGAGGAACATAAATGACCCGATGGAGCTGAAAAACACAATACGAGAACTTCACAATGCAACCACAAGTATCAATAACCAAATAGACCAAGCAGAGAAAAGAATTTCAGAGCTTGAAGACTATCTTGCTGAAATAAGACAGGCAGACAAGATGAGAGAAAAAAGAATAAAAAGGAATGAACAAAACCTCTGAGAACTATGGGATTGTGTAAAAAGACCAAATCTATGACTGATTGGGGTATCTGAAAGAGACGGAGTGAATGGAACCAAGTTGGAAAATACTTCAGGATATCATCCAAGAGAACTTCCCTAACCTAGCAAGAGAGCGCAACATTCAAATTCAGGAAATCCAGGTAACCCCAGTAAGATACTCTATGAGAAGATCAACCCCATACACATAATCTTCAGATTCTCCAAGGTTGAAATGAAGAAAAAAATGTTAAGGGCAGCCAGAGAGAAAGGCCAGGTCACCTACAAAGAGAAGTCCATCAGACTAACAGCATACCTCTCAGCAGAAACCCTATAAGCCAGAAGATATTGGGACCAATATTCAATATTCTTAAAGATAACATTTTTCAACCCAGAATTTCATATCCAGTTAAACTAAGCTTCATAAGTGAAGAAGAAATGAAATCCTTTTCAGACAAAGAAATACTGGGGGAATTAATCACCACTAGCCCTGCCTTACAAGAACTCCTAAAGAAAGCACTAAATATGGAAAGGAAAAACTGTTACCAACCACTACAAAAACACATTGAAGTGCAAAGAGCAATGACACTATGAAGCAACTACATCAAGTCTGCAAAATAACCAGCTAGCATCATGATGACAGGATCAAATTCACATATAACAATAATAACCTTAAATGTAAATGGGCTAAATGCTCCAAATAAAAGACATAGAATAGCAAGCTGGATAAAACGTCTTGAACCATCAGTGTGCTGTATTCAAGAGAACCATCTCATGTGCAAAGGCACACATAGGCTCAAAATAAAGGGATGGAGGAAAATTTACCAAGCAAATGGGAAGGAGACAAAAGACGGGGTTGCAATCCTATTTTCTGAAAAAACAAACTTAGGCCAATAAAGATGAAAAAAGGCAAAGAAGGGCATTACATAATGGTAAAGAGATCAACTCAACAAGAAGAGCTAACTATTCTAAATATATATGCACCCAATACAGGAGCACCCAGATTCATAAAACAAGTTCTTAGAGACCCCCAAAGAGACTTAAACTCCCACACAATAATAGTGGGAGACTTTAACAAACCAATGTCAGTATCAGACAGATCATTGAGACAGAAAATTAACAAGGCTATTCAGGACTTGAACTCAATCCCATTATTGGGTATATACCCAAAGGAATATAAATCATTCTGTTATAAAGATGCATACACATGTATGCTCATTGCAGCACTATTCACAATAGCCAAGACATGGAATCAACCCAAACGCCAAGCAATGATAGACTGAATAAAGAAAAGGTGGTACATATACACCATGGACCACTATGCAGCCATACAAAGGAAAAAGAGCATGTCCTTTGCAGGGACATGGATGGAACTGGAAGCCATTAGCCTCACCAAACTAACACAGGAACAGAAAAGCAAACACTACATGTTCTAACTTATAAGTGGGAGCTGAACGATGAGAACATAGGGAGGGGAACAACACACACTGGGGCCTGTTTGGGGGTGGCAGGTGTATGGGGAGGGAGAATATCAGGATAAATAGCTAATGCATGTGGGGCTTAATACCTAGATGATGGGTTGATGGGTGTAGCAAACCACCATGGCACACGTTTACCTATATAACAAACCTGCACATCCTGCACATATATCCTGGAACTTAAAATCAGATTAAATTAAAAATAAATGAATAAATAAAATTGCATTTTAGTTAGAAATTCTATGCAAATAAATTCTAGTTTTAGTATATTGGGCATTGTCCAATTTCCAAGCCTATAGACATTTAACCAATATCTCCTTACTCTCCCACCCAAATCTAGACATAATTCTAACTTTAGGCAAGTGCATCAAGTATGTCTATCTCAAAATTAAAGCCTAGAATCAATATTTAAAGAAATAGGTTACTTTTGAATTTGCCAAACAAGTTGCTTCTTATATTATTTGCACATGTTGGTCCCTCTGCCTAGAATGCTTCATTTCCAGGTATTTGCAAGGCTTTATCCCTCACTGCCTGCAGGTCTCTGATCAAGTGTCACCTTATCAACAAGAACTTTTACACACACACACACACACACACACACACACACACCCTGTACCTTTAATCTGGTTCAATTTTTCTCTATAGCACTTAGGATTTTCTAAAATACTGAATGTTCACTTGTTTGCTTGCTTATCTTTGGTCTTCCCCACTAAAATATCATGAGCACAGGGACTTTATATAATTTTTATTCCCAGCACTTAGTCCAGTGTACAGGCATAGAGTAGGTGCTCAATAAATATTTGATAAATAACTGAATAAATGAGTGAATGACCATTTATTGAGAGCCTAATATGTTTTAAGTTGTTTTAATAAATAGGTAGCATTATCTCAGGTACTCTGCGAGATAGCCCTAGATGGTGAGAATGAATATTTCAGCTTTTCAGAGAAGAAAAGGTCCATAGCGGTGCAGCAGTTACAAAAGTTCACGCAAGCAATGAGCAGTGAAGCTGTGTTTCTAGTCTTGTTCAATTGATTGCAAAGCCTACTACACTACTGTAGCCACTTAGGCCAGATCTGTCTCTGTTCTCATTATAGACTCTGTCATGGCCAGTTTCCTGCCATGGGAATTGTTTAGCGTCCTTATCTCTTTTTGACTGGAGTTCTATTTTGCCACCACCATTTGCTCTTTTAAAGAGCTAGCGTCCTGTTCCTGATTCCTAGAGAGGGGTGGAGCTCTTCTACCTGGACCGAATTCCTCCATGTTGACCACTTGCTTAGATTTTAACTGTGCCTACCCCAAGGAGGGGGGTCCTGTTCAGATTCCTACCACTTCAAGTCAGAGCCCAAGTCTAATAGATATCTCAATTGACTTGTGATCTAAGAGACATTTATGGAGTACTTCTATGATCCAAGCTCTGGACTTAGAGATGGGCAATAAGAGTTCTGCTTGCTATTTAAATGGGAATTCTGTCACTGAATAAATGATTACAAATGTGATGAAGGTTCTCCTGGGTTATTCTGTCATAGGGTCAACAAATTTGTTGTTTTAAAGGGTCATTAGAGTAAACATTTTAGGTTTTGTAGGCCTTCTGGTCTTGTTGCCACTATTCAACTCTGTTATCCTAGCATGGAAGAAGCCATAGACAATGCATAAGTAAATAAGCATAGCTGTGTTCCGGTAAGCTTTGCTTACAAAAACAGGAGGTGGGATGGATTTGTCCCATAGGCTGTATGTACTTTGCTGGCTGCATTGTTGCCCTAGCTTTCTTGGGACTACATTTTCCACAACCCTTGCTGGGATGGTGTTAGGTTAGATTTGGTGTGAGAGTTTATAAAACAAAAGTGAAACAGAGCAGCGTCTATCAAACTCTGAAAGGCTTTGGTGGTTAGAGATGGTGAGAGACAGACAGAAGTACAATGCAATTCATTCTGTTGAATGTCCAACTCTTCTTTATGTGGCAGGCTTTGTGACCAACTTTGACTCAGCCAACTCAGAGACACTTTGCTATGAACGCGCTGCAAACAGAAACCTTCCACAGAACCAGCCCCATTCACTTTCTCACTATAGAATGTGAACATGCCAAGGTTCCAGATCTCTGAAGTCTGAACATTTTCACCCACAACATGGCTGGTGAGTGAATTTCTCATTTTTTGGAACTTTCCTTCTCCAGAACCCCCTGACACTTAATTAAGGTCTAATCTCTATGATAAACTCCTTATTCTATTGCAGTTATTCTTTCTTGATTGAATCTTGACTGTTCTTAGAGAATAAAGTCCAGAAGGGTGTGAGGTTTTCTCAGGCTAGCTCTAAGTATTTGCCACTAAATATGTTGCCCACTGACTGCATTTATGATCCTTTCTATCTCCTCTAGTTTATTAATTTGCTTACTTAATTTTAGAATGGACTTGATTATTAGTAGTATTATTTTATAACTGATCTAAAGCTGGAGACTGGTAGCATATTTTTGACAAAATCCTTCTACCAGGCCATTCTGCAAGTAAGACAGATATAGTCTTTCAAACAGCAAACATGTGTTTGCTTTTTCACCTTCCCTTATTAGAAAGACCTGACAGAGGTTGTGGCTGGAGTGAGGACAGTAGGGAGGCAACTGACACCATAGTCTGTTGAGGTACAAGCCCTGGGTATTGGCGTTTGACCCATCTTGATTCAAATCCTCTCACTCTCTGTGTAAGACTGGGCAAATTCCATTTCAGATTCTGCATGATCCCATATGTTGCAAGGAAAACAATGCCTACTTAGGAATTGTTGGGAGGATTAATATGCTTGGCATTGCTGGGGTGGACGTTTAACAGCTGAAATTTCCTGCCACTCTCCTGTGCTTGCCTCTCTGTCATGGTCTCTTCAGCTTCACCCAATTCCCTATTCCGGTCCACTTTGCATAGCTATGGCAGCACCCCTCCTCTCAGGCCCTGAACACCTGAGTGTTCCTATCAGCAATAGTGACTCACCATGAGATGTGATTTTCTGCTCAGGGATGTTGGCAGGGGAGGAGAAAGGAGAGAAAGCTACAAGCCCCAATTTCTAAATGAACATAGATATTCATTATAGATGATTCTGATACATACTTCTTAGAGGAAATGACAGGAGTTCCTATACCAATAGAGGTGTTTTTTATTTGTTTTGTTTTGTTTTTGACAGACTTTTGGTGCAATCTCGGCTCACTGCAACATCAGTCTCCTGGGTTTAAGTGATTCTCATGCCTCAGCCTCCTGAGTAGCTGGGATTATAGGTGCCCACCATGGCACCCTGCTAATTTTTGTACTTTTAGTAGAGACAGGGTTTCACTACGTTGGCCAGGCTGGTCTCAAACTCCTGACCTCAAGTGATCTGCCCGCCTCGGCCTCCCAAAGTGCTGTGATTACAGGCATAAGCCACCATGCCCAGTCCCAATAGAGTATTTCTAAAAACACAAGGTAGATAGAATTGCTTCACCTGAAATGATTTACATGGTTCTCCATTTTCAAAGAATTGAAACTTACTTGGCTTAAATGCTACTTCTTCCATGAAAACTTTTCTGGTCCTTCCAGCTGCAATTTTCTCTCTATTATCTAAATACACATAATGCTTGATTGCTCTCTGATATTTTACATAAATATATAGTAGCACAGCAGTCAAAAGTACAGGTGAAAGATTAGATTTTACATGCCAATTTTAAAAATAGAATTTACGAACTTGGAAACAGTTACTTTGTCTTAGTCACAGTTTTCTTATTCTTAAAATGGGGATAATAAAATAGTACCTACTTGCCTGATATATTGTAAATACCCACAAACATTAGCTGTTATTATTCATTAGTGTGTAGTTCCTTAAATTTTGTCCCTCCCTTGTATATGAATTCTCTAGGAGAATTATATTTGGTTTATCACATTTATAGCTTTGATCTGTATTGTAGATCCCTAAACCATATTTGTTTAAGGAATAAATATGTGAATATGCTTAGTTAATCACAAAAATGATTCATCTAGAGAAGAACAGAACAATATGCTTTGAAATAATTGCTTCTGGTAGACATGAATTTAGGATTAAAAATATCTTATATGATTTTTCAAATCATATACTTTTAAATATTTAAGATTCCAAATTGCCCTCTTGCTGTGTTATCTGCCATTGCCCTCAGAACTTATTTCTTACCTTCTCTGAGCTAACTCCTGCTGGCATCAGTTCCCAAAAAGAAAATTAATGTGCTTACTCTTAAATAAATGATGACAGCATTGCTAGTTTTTTTTTCTGCAAGGGATTCTTCTGTCTTATTGGAGTAGTGAGATATATAGAGAAAGAACACTTCTATGCTCTCTCCTTGAAATGCAAAGAGAGATCTCAAAAGCAAATATTTCACATTTGTTATGGATGCTACCGACACATCTTAATTTACAGTTATGGGGAAGCTCTGGGTTACAAAGCTGATATCTGAAGAAATGGCTTGAGATGAGAAAATTTGACTATCCCTGCCTTTTTTCATGACCTCATAAATGATGGATAATTTCACAGTGATGGCAGCTTGGAATAAAGTTATGGAAATCTTGTCTTGTCAAACATAAGGTATAAATGTGTGTATGTGTGTGTGCATTTTTATGTTTTTTCCCTTCTCTCTAAATTTTAAATAGCGTAGCCCTCTCTGATGGCATCTTAACATCTGTAAGAAGGTTGAACATCAGGGAAATATTAAGATTCACTTTATCTCTGATTTAGTTGTAATCTGCATGAAGGAATACCTGGAGCTGAAGAAATAGCTGCAGATGTGAGTTCTATATCCATGGCCAAAAGGAAAGTTCTTTCTTTTTTTTTCTTAAATTAATTAATTAATTTATTATTATTATACTTTAAGTTCTAGGGTACACGTGCATAATGTGCAGGTTTGTTACATATGTATACTTGTGCCATATTGGTGTGCTGCACCCATCAACTCGTCAGCACCCATCGACTCGTCATTTACATCAGATATAACTCCCAATGCAATCCCTCCCCCTTCTCCCCTCCCCATGATAGGCCCCGGTGTGTGATGTCCCCCTTCCCGAGTCCAAGTGATCTCATTGTTCAGTTCCCACCTATGAGTGAGAACATGCGGTGTTTGGTTTTCTGTTCTTGTGATAGTTTGCTAAGAATGATGGTTTCTAGCTTCATCCATGTCCCTACAAAGGACACAAACTCATCCTTTTTTATGGCTGCATAGTATTCCATGGTGTATATGTGCCACATTTTCTTAATCCAGTCTGTCACTGATGGACATTTGGGTTGATTCCAAGTCTTTGCTATTGTAAATAGTGCCGCAATAAACATACGTGTGCATGTGTCTTTATAGCAGCATAATTTATAATCCTTTGGGTATATCCCCAGTAATGGGATGGCTGGGTCATATGGTACATCTAGTTCTAGATCCTTGAGAAATCGCCATACTGTTTTCCATAATGGTTGAACTAGTTTACAATCCCACCAACAGTGTAAAAGTGTTCCTATTTCTCCACATCCTCTCCAGCACCTGTTGTTTCCTGACTTTTTAATGATCGCCATTCTAACTGGTGTGAGATGGTATCTCATTGTGGTTTTGATTTGCATTTCTCTGATGGCCAGTGATGATGAGCATTTTTTCATGTGTCTGTTGGCTGTATGAATGTCTTCTTTTGAGAAGTGTCTGTTCATATCCTTTGCCCACTTTTTGATGGGGTTGTTTGTTTTTTTCTTGTAAATTTGTTTGAGTTCTTTGTAGGTTCTGGATATTAGCCCTTTGTCAGATGAGTAGATTGCAAAAATTTTCTCCCATTCTGTAGGTTGCCTGTTCACTCTGATGGTAGTTTCTTTTGCTGTGCAGAAGCTCTTTAGTTTAATTAGATCCCATTTGTCAATTTTGGCTTTTGCTACCATTGCTTTTGGTGTTTTAGACATGAAGTCTTTGCCCATGCCTATGTCCTGAATGGTACTACCTAGGTTTTCTTCTAGGGTTTTTATGGTATTAGGTCTAACATTTAAGTCTCTAATCCATCTTGAATTAATTTTCATATAAGGAGTAAGGAAAGGATCCAGTTTCAGCTTTCTACTTATGGCTAGCCAATTTTCCCAGCACCATTTATTAAATAGGGAATCCTTTCCCCATTTCTTGTTTCTCTCAGGTTTGTCAAAGATCAGATGGCTGTAGATGTGTGGTATTATTTCTGAGGACTCTGTTCTGTTCCATTGGTCTATATCTCTGTTTTGGTACCAGTACCATGCTGTTTTGGTTACTGTAGCCTTGTAGTATAGTTTGAAGTCAGGTGGCGTGATGCCTCCAGCTTTGTTCTTTTGACTTAGGATTATTTTGGAGATGCGGGCTCTTTTTTGGTTCCATATGAACTTTAAAGCAGTTTTTTCCAATTCTGTGAAGAAACTCATTGGTAGCTTGATGGGGATGGCATTGAATCTATAAATTACCTTGGGCAGTATGGCCATTTTCATGATATTGATTCTTCCTATCCATGAGCATGGTATGTTCTTCGATTTGTTTGTGTCCTCTTTGATTTCACTGAGCAGTGGTTTGTAGTTCTCCTTGAAGAGATCCTTCACATCCCTTGTAAGTTGGATTCCTAGGTATTTTATTCTCTTTGAAGCAATTGTGAATGGGAGTTCATTCATGATTTGGCTCTCTGTTTGTCTGTTACTGGTGTATAAGAATGCTTGTGATTTTTGCACATTAATTTTGTATCCTGAGACTTTGCTGAAGTTGCTTATCAGCTTAAGGAGATTTTGGGCTGAGACAATGGGGTTTTCTAAATATACAATCCCATGTCATCTGCAAAGAGGGACAATTTGACTTCTTTTCCTAACTGAATACCCTTGATTTCTTTCTCTTGCCTGATTGCCCTTGCCAGAACTTCCAACACTATGTTGAATAGGAGTGGGGAGAGAGGGCATCCCTGTCTTGTGCCAGTTTTCAAAGGGAATTTTTCCAGTTTTTGCCCATTCAGTATGATATTGGCTGTGGGTTTGTCATAAATAGCTCTTATTATTTTGAGGTACGTTCCCTCAATGCCAAATTTATTGAGCGTTTTTAGCATGAAGGGCTGTTGAATTTTGTCAAAAGCCTTTTCTGCATCTATTGAGATAATCATGTGGTTCTTGTCTTTGGTTCTGTTTATATGCTGGATTACGTTTATTGATTTGCGAATGTTGAACCAGCCTTGCATCCCAGGGATGAAGCCCACTTGATCATGGTGGATAAGCTTTTTGATGTACTGCTGAATCCGGTTTGCCAGTATTTTATTGAGGATTTTTGCATCAATGTTCATCAGGGATATGGGTCTAAAATTCTCTTTTTTTGTTGTGTCTCTGCCAGGCTTTGGTATCGCGATGATGTTGGCCTCATAAAATGAATTAGGGAGGATTCCCTCTTTTTCTATTGATTAGAATAGTTTCAGAAGGAATGGTACCAGCTCCTCCTTGTACCTCTGGTAGAATTCAGCTGTGAATCCATCTGGTCCTGGACTTTTTTTGGTTGGTAGGCTATTAATTATTGCCTCAATTTCAGAGCCTGCTTTGGTCTATTCAGGGATTCAACTTCTTCCTGGTTTAGTCTTGGAAGAGTGTAAGTGTCCAGGAAATTATCCATTTCTTCTACATTTTCTAGTTTATTTGCGTAGAGGTGTTTATAGTATTCTCTGATAGTAGTTTGTATTTCTGTGGGGTTGGTGGTGCTATCCCCTTTATCATTTTTTATTGTGTCTATTTGATTCTTCTCTCTTTTCTTCTTTATTAATCTTGCTAGTGGTCTGCCAATTTTGTTGATCTTTTCAAAAAACCAACTCCTGGATTCATTGATTTTTTGGAGGGTTTTTTGTGTCTCTATCTCCTTCAGTTCTGCTCTGATCTTAGTTATTTCTTGCCTTCTGCTAGCTTTCGAATGTGTTTGCTCTTGCTTCTCTAGTTCTTTTAATTGCGATGTTAGAGTGTTAATTTTAGATCTTTCCTGCTTTCTCTTGTGGGCATTTAGTGCTATAAATTTCCCTCTACACACTGCTTTAAATGTGTCCCAGAAATTCTGGTATGTTGTATCTTTGTTCTCATTGGTTTCAAAGAACATCTTTATTTCTGCCTTCATTTTTTTGTGTACCCAGTAGTCATTCAGGAGCAGGTTGTTCAGTTTCCATGTAGTTGAGCGGTTTTGATTGAGTTTCTTAGTCCTGAGTTCTAGTTTGATTGCACTGTGGTCTGAGAGACAGTTTGTTATAATTTCTGTTCTTGTACATTTGCTGAGGAGTGCTTTACTTCCAATTATGTGGTCAATTTTGGAATAAGTGCGATGTGGTGCTGAGAAGAATGTATATTCTGTTGATTTGGGGTGGAGAGTTCTATAGATGTCTATTTGGTCTGCTTGCTGCAGAGATGAGTTCAATTCCTGGATATCCTTGTTAACTTTCTGTCTCGTTGATCTGTCTAATGTTGACAGTGGAGTGCTGAAGTCTCCCACTATTATTGTATGGGAGTCTAAGTCTCTTTGTAAGTCTCTAAGGACTTGCTTTATGAATCTGGGTGCTCCTGTATTGGGTGCATATATATTTAGGATAGTTAGCTCTTCCTGTTGAATTGATCCCTTTACCATTATGTAATGGCCTTCTTTGTCTCTTTTGATCTTTGATAGTTTAAAGTCTGTTTTATCAGAGACTAGTATTGCAACCCCTGCTTTTTTTTGTTCTCCATTTCCTTGGTAAATCTTCCTCCATCCCTTTGTTTTGAGCCTATGTATGTCTCTGCATGTGAGATGTGTCTCCTGAATACAGCAGACTGATGGGTCTTGACTCTTTATCCAGTTTGCCAGTCTGTGTCTTTTAATAGGAGCATTTAGTCCATTTACATTTAAGGTTAATATTGTTATGTGTGAACTTGATCCTGCCATTATGATATTAACTGGTTATTTTGCTCGTTAGTTGATGCAGTTTCTTCCTAGCCTTGATGGTCTTTACATTTTGGCATGTTTTTGCAATGGCTGGTACCGGTTGTTCCTTTCCATGTTTAGTGCTTCCTTCAGGGTCCTTGTAAGTCAGGCCTGGTGGTGACAAAATCTCTAAGCATTTGCTTATCTGTAAAGGATTTTATTTCTCCTTCACTTATGAAACTTAGTTTGGCTGGATATGAAATTCTGGGTTTAAAATTCTTTTCTTTAAGAATGTTGAATATTGGCCCCCACTCTCTTCTGGCTTGTAGAGTTTCTGCCGAGAGATCTGCTGTTAGTCTGATGGGCTTCCCTTTGTGGGTAACCCGACCTTTCTCTCTGGCTGCCCTTAAGATTTTTTCCTTCATTTCAACTTTGGTGCACCTTGCAATTATGTGTCTTGGAGTTGCTCTTCTCGAAGAGTATCTTTGTGGCCTTCTCTGTATTTCCTGGATTTGAATGTTGGCCTGCCCTACTAGGTTGGGGAAGTTCTCCTGGATGATATCCTGCAGAGTGTTTTCCAACTTGGTTCCATTTTCCCCCTCACTTTCAGGCACCCCAATCAGATGTAGATTTGGTCTTTTTACATAATCCCATACTTCTTGTAGGCTTTGTTCATTTCTTTTTCTTCTTTTTTCTTTTGGTTTCTCTTCTCGCTTCATTTCATTCATTTGATCCTCAATCGCTGATACTCTTTCTTCCAGTTGATCGAGTCGGTTACTGAAGCTTGTGCATTTGTCACGTATTTCTCGTGTCATGGTTTTCATCTCTTTCATTTCGTTTATGACCTTCTCTGCATTAATTACTCTAGCTATCAATTCTTTCACTCTTTTTTCAAGATTTTTAGTTACTTTGCACTGGGTACGTAATTCCTCCTTTAGCTCTGAGAAGTTTGATGGACTGAAGCCTTCTTCTCTCATCTCGTCAAAGTCATTCTCCGTCCAGCTTTGATCCATTGCTGGCGATGAGCTGCGCTCCTTTGCAGGGGGAGATGCGCTCTTATTTTTTGAATTTCCAGCTTTTCTGCCCTGCTTTTTCCCTATCTTTGTGGTTTTATCTGCCTCTGGTCTTTGATGATGGTGATGTACTGATGGGGTTTTGGTGTAGGTGTCCTTCCTGTTTGATAGTTTTCCTTCTAACAGTCAGGACCCTCAGCTGTAGGTCTGTTGGAGATTGCTTGAGGTCCACTCCAGACCCTGTTTGCCTTGGTATCAGCAGCAGAGGCTGCAGAAGATACAATATTGCTGAACAGCGAGTATACCTGTCTGATTCTCACTTTGGAAGCTTCCTCTCAGGGGTGTACTCCACCCTGTGAGGTGTGGGGTGTCAGACTGTCCCTAGTGGGGGATGTCTCCCAGTTAGGCTACTCAGGGGTCAGGGACCCACTGGAGCAGGCAGTCTGTCCCTTCTCAGATCTCAACCTCCATGTTGGGAGATCCACTGCTCTCTTCAAAGCTGTCAGACAGTGTCTTTTTTGTCTGCAGAGGTTTCTGCTGCTTTTTCTTTTGTTGTTGTTTTTGCTTAGCTGTGCCCTGTCCCCAGAGGTGGAGTCTACAGAGACAGGCAGGTTTCCTTGGGCTGCTGTGAGCTCCACCCAGTTGGAGCTTCCTGGTGGCTTTGTTTACCTACTTAAGCCTCAGGGATGGCGGGCACCCCTCCCCCAGCCTGGGTGCTGCCTTGTGGTTAGATCGCAGACTGCTGTGCTAGCAATGAGGGAGGTTCCGTGGGCGTGGGACCCTCCTTGCCAGGTGTGGGATATAATCTCCTGGTGTGCCCGTTTGCTTAAAGCGCAGTATTGGGGTGGGAGTTACCCAATTTTCCAGGTGTTGTGTGTCTCAGTTCCCCTGGCTAGGAAAAGGGATTCCCTTCCCCCTTGCGCTTCCCAGGTGAGGCGATGCCTCGCCCTGCTTCAGCTCTCGCTGGTCAGGCTGCAGCAGCTGACCAGCACCGATTGTCTGGCACTCCCTAGTGAGATGAACCCAGTACCTCAGTTGAAAATGCAGAAATCACCGGTCTTCTGTGTCGCTTGCACAGGGAGTTGGAGACTGGAGCTGCTCCTATTCGGCCATCTTGCTCCACCCCCGGAAAGTTCTTTCTTTTTCTGTCTCTCTCTCTCTCCATCTTCCTTCCCTGCTTCTGTCCTCCCTCTCCTCCTTTTTTCTTCCTCTTCCTCACCCTTCCTTCTTCTCTTTCCTCTTTCATCATCTTCCACTCTTTGCTTCCTCTTCTGGCTCCCTTTTCCTTCTTCCTTCCTCCTTTTTCTGTTGTTTTGTCCACCTACTTTTTGTGTTTCTTCAAATTTTGTCATCCATTCTTAGAGAAAAGGAAATTATGTAGCACACTTGTTCTTTTCAGTGAATAATCATAGCTTTTTAGAGATTCTTAATTATTATCACAATTAATTTGATAGTGATTTTCAGCCTCTTGCAGAGCACTTTTGGTAATTCTACCTGTAAATCTCTTCAGTCTTTACTTCCCTTTTCTTTGAATTATAATATGCCCCATTATGATGACGAAGGGGCATCTGATTCTAAGAGTGTAAATATCACATTGAACTGCACTATGAGTGTTTCATTCTTCACTTATGGATTACTGTTTTATGGCTCATAAATTAAGCACAGCAAGCATAGTTAAAATCTGGGAAATGTATGCACAGCGCATTGTACACAGGGCTTCTGTCTCCTAAGGTAAAAAGATTTTTGCTAATACCATGCATTTTTCATATTGTTATTTTTTCTTGTTTATGGTTAAAATTTATTTTAACATCATGATTCATCAACATAGACCTTCCACGTTGATCTTTGATTACATGGAATCTTAGTGTGTTAAAGGTAGAAGGGAGGATTGGAGATCATATAGCAATGTTAGGATTTTATGCCTGGGCTTACAACCATGTCTTGGCCTTATTACCGTGTTTTATTACCAGTAGAAGCAGAAGAAAAATTCAGGTTAGCTTTTACTAATAAATACAGTCATATTGCTTATTTTCAGTGATAGCTGTCAGAGCATCAAGAAGTTGAGGCTGATATGGTGTGATGACTCCAAAATGACAGTATGATGAATATGAGTGTGGGTTCCGTTGTCAGACTGATTTAGGTTCAAATGCCAGCCACTACTCTCTAGCTGGTTACCTTGGGTAAGTAACTTAATTCTCTCTGGGCTTCTATTTTCCCAAACTGTAGAAAAAGGGAATAAGAAAGTTAAAATAAAAACCCTTTCCTAAGTAAAGGAATTAGGAAAGTGACTGTCAGATGTTAAGCACACAATTAATTTTAGTTGTACCTTGTATTATTGTTGTTATTATTATCTTAGTGTTAGTGTTATACTTATTATTACTAGTATTATACTTCTTTCCACAGTACTAATTCTTGTCATAATGTTCAGTGTGTGTGATATTCTACAGTTGAGTTTGTTTCCATTGAAATTAGAGTAGGTATGTCCTTAAAAACCTGAGAGAAATATAGAACAATGTTGGAGAGTGTGGCCACTGTGCAAGTAACACTGAGAAAAATATCATTGCTATCCTAAATGATCTCAAACCCTTTTAGGACATCCATCCATCCCTCTTTCCCTCCCTCCCTCCCTTCCTCCCTCCTTCCCATAAATAATTACTGAGTGATTTCTATATGTCAGATTTCAAATTCATCAGAGACAAAGAACTCCTAAATATTAAAGTAATATTTGTTGCTATCCTCAGCATTTTCCATTGCTTTTTGGCTAATGGGGATGAGGAGAGATGTTGTTGGATATAAGAGAGAGTCTAATCAAGGAGTTTGTGTTTGTGTTATAAAAGATGAATGGTAACACCAGGCCTATCCTAGGAAGGAATATTTTGTGTCAGGACAGTCCCAGAAGGAAGACATGCCTTGATAGTACTAAGCTATATATATACAAACCAACTCAATTTAGCAAAAGTCATCTCTACAAAATAGACAAAAATATTTTTTACGCAAATACCAAAGGCATTTTCCCTGACGAGTTTATTATAGTTATCTAGAGTGGTGGCACAAAGAATGCTGCAAAAAGTCTGAGGCAGTACTGCAGAACTGTAAATGTTTCTGAACTGTGGCTTCATTTTTAATAAACCAGACTTCCTTCCTTCTGTCCTTCCTTCTGTGCTTCCATCTCTCATCTTTCCATTCTTCCTTCCTGTGAAGAGTTATGCATCCTTGATGCCAGAGCCTTCTACTATAAAAGTCCACCTCTTCTTGAACACCTAATATATGCCAGGCAATGTATTGAGCTCTTTGCATACCTGATTACCCAGGGAGTAGGCATCAGTATAAGAAACCCTAGTTTGGAGATGGCAAATAGAAAAGGGAAGACTTGAGTCTCCTTGATTTCAAATCTGTGACTGTATCCATTGCTTAAGAAGAAACAGAAGGAAAAAAGTCAAGGAAGATGGATGGATCATTCCCTGTACCACTGTTGAATGGAATTCCCTGAAAAGAGATGAGGCACTTTTGCAACCTGGATTTGTTGTAACCCTATGAGAGGTTGCAGTTTATCTTAAGTTTTGCTTTCTGATGGGACAGTAAGTTATAAAAGTGGTTAGAAAGGGCTACTTAGTGAAAGCACCAGCCTGTAGTATTCTGCCCATAAACTTGAAAGATGTGTTTTCTGCAGGACTGTGCAGACCCAGAGCTGGTTAACGAGGGTTCCTGTGAGAACAAAGGGGAGGAAATTTTAAAATACAAACTGATAAGAGGCATTCCCCTTTAAGCTGTCATCAGCATCCAAGTTATAACCTGGGCATGCAATGGCAATTCTCCAGGGTGATAACTCTGAGCAGGAAGCAGCTAAGGAAAAAAGGAGAATAAAAGAATAAGAGTTATTATACAATTCAAGACTACAGTGAGAGGTATATCTCAAAAAGAAAGGGATGTCTAGTCTAGTTCCCATACTTGTTCAAACATTGGAGCACTGTAAAAATGAATAAAGTTTTATTGTGTCAGAGGAAGTACAGTTCCTATTAATTTTTTTTTTTACGTGGAGAGTACACAACAGTCACATTTATGTTTGAATTTTAGCATGTAGTCTGTAACTGAAAAATAAATGAATAAAAAGTTAACACATGTTTTTTGTAACATTGTGTTGACCGAAGGTTTTTTAGATGTCATTTGGAGTTTGGAAAAGGACATACATTTTCCTTTTAAGATCTAAAGAAAAAGAGCCCTATCGGTACCTGTCTTGATCCTTTTCCAGCCTGCCTGTGCTTCCTACATCTGTACATCCAGCTGTGCTGGGTGCAAACAAGAAGCCCAGAAAAGCTGACTGTGACTATGCATTTGGAAAGTCCTGCTAGGAGAGCATATGTTAATGGTGCTCAGCCCACAGCCCCAGACCATGTGAGCTGTTCCATTCTTTGTTATCCATATCTCAGGTATTCCTCCTTTTGGAGATCATGATCTTAAAAAACTGCAAGGATATGGCTGGGCACGGTGGCTCACACCTGTAATTCCAGCACTTTGGGAGGCCGAGGCAGGCGGATCACAAGGTCAGGAGATCGAGACCATCCTGGCTAACATGGTGAAACCTTGTCTTTACTAAAAATACAAAAAATTAGCTGGGCGCAGTGGTGGGCGCCTGTAGTCCCAGCTACTTGGGAGGCTGAGGCAGGAGAATGGTGTGAACCTGGGAGGCGGAGCTTGCAGTGAGCCCAGATTGTGCCACTGCACTCCAGCCTGGGGTGACAGAGGGAGACACTATCTCAAAAAAAAAAAAAAAAAAAAATTGCAAGGATATAATGATTATTTGCAGGCTTTGAAAAATGAGCATCTTTATGTTGGAATGTGACCATATATGTCTAAGCAAAGCCAATCTAAGTGTTGTTTTTCTGTTTACTATAGTTTTCTAAAATGTGGACATAACCTTGAGCCTGTAATTTCAGAGTTTGAATCTTTACTCCATAATGTAGGGATCGAACAAGATAAAATACGAGGAAAAGTTTTAAAACTGTAAAGAAAAGGGGTGTTAATGGGAAATTGATGACTCCTTTTCTTTCTATTTTATTTCTAATCTGTCTTTCTTGAATAATAAGCCTGCTGGGGCTCAGAGGAAGCTGGTTGCAAGTACGATTTGGATTCTGCAGGAGTTACAGTGTGTCAAAGGAGTATGGAGTTTCTTTTTTTCCTTTTTTTCCTTTATAGATAGATGATAACGTAAAGAGCATCAGAAGGAATTGCAGGGAGGACTGAAAATTGAAAGTCTTGTGGAAACCATGGGCCTCAGTAATGTGTGGTCCCCCTTCCTGATAGATGGTCAACATTGTCCATGGGTGTATGGCTGGTCTCTCTGGTGCTCAGGAGGCCAAAACTGATGGGTGGATGGCGTCCCCCCTGCTTCTCAGGCAGAGAGAGTGAAAGTAGGCTAGGGATCAGACAAATAATTATTTTTTGGTGCACTGGCAGAGACTTATGGAGTAGAGAATACTTAGCTTTCCTCTGTTTACAGGGCGTAGTGGTCTCCAGCAATCAAACCTTTAGACTCCATGGAAAAACAATATTAAAAATGACCAGAAGCTAGAGATATGAAGATCAGTCAGAAAAGAGGAGTCAAATGACAGTTTAAAAATTAAAATACATTCAAGGCAATATAAGAGTAAAATGTATGGAGTTAAAAACAAGTTTTGTGCAAGAGTTTTTGGTTTAATTGAAGGAAAGAATGATCAGAGTTGAGAATAAATTGATGTCCCAGGAAATCAACTGGGCTAAATTTTTTTTTTAAAATAAAGAACAAAAATACAAAGGAGAAATTATGACAAAAAATAAGAGACATAGAGGACAGATCTTGGACATAAAAATGCACATATAATTTTGGAATACAATTTCTCTGAGATGAAAGACCCAAGTCACGGAAAGAAAGGGCATGTTGTGAAGGCTAGGGAATATTAGTGAGATAAAATATATACATGAGTATACTTGGAAAATTCTGGAACTGTAAGAACAAAAAGAAATTCTTATAACCTTCCAACCAGAAAGAAAAGGTCACAAATAAGAGAAAAGATTTAGACTATTTTCCTAGTTTCAATCTGCAATATTGGAATCAGGGATACAGTGGTATAGTTCTTAGAGATAACGAAGTGTAAAGGATTTCAACCTGAGATTCTCTTACTTTGCAAAACTGTAATTCCTTTGGAAGGTCAAATTATTCCATTAATATTTTATAATAATTCATAGAGTGTATTTTTCAGGAAAACACAATGGTCTAGAAGAGATTCTAAGTGAACAAGTAAAGGAGAAATAAGAAATCAAGCCAGGGAAATGTGAAATGACGTAGAAATTGAGAACAATGAATGGTAGATGAATGCTGTTTGTGTGTTTACTTAGACACGAATGGATCATATGACTGAGAATATGTGATATAAATGCTAAATATACTAACGATGATAAAAATATAAATAGAGAAGAGACACACTACAATACAAATTCATGTAATCGTTTAGAATTAATATTACTAAATGTTTTTTAGTAACTCCTACGATTGAGGTGGGGAAAAGAGATAAGGGAAGTAAATCATTTCAAATTCTTTCTCAACACTGGGGGAGGAGGCTACAGAGAAATGCATATACAGTTGTTTCCCCTTACCCATAGTTTTGCTTTCTGCAGTTTCAGCTATCCACAGTCAACTGTGGTCCAGAATTATTAAATGAAAAATTCCAGCAGTAAACAATTCATAAGTTTTAAGTTGCCTGCCTTTCTGAGTAGTGTGATGAAATCTCACACTGTCCAGCTCTGTCCCACCCAGGACGTGAATTGTCCCTTTGTCCACACTGTAGACACTTCCCACCCATTAGTCACTTAGAAGCCACCTGAGTTATGAAGTGGACTTCTGTAGTATTCCAGTGCTTGTGTTCAAATAACCCTTATTTTACTTAAAAATGGTCCTAAATTTAGTGCAGGAAACTTGGCAATTCCAACATGCCAAAGAGAAGCCGTAAAGTACTTCTTTTAAGAAAATAGGTGAACTTTCTGATTTAACAAGGAAAGAAAAAAATCATAGGCTGAGGTTGTTAAGATCAATTGTAAGAACAAATATTCTATTTGTGAAATTATGAAGAAGAAGAAGAAATTTGTCCTAGTTTTGCTGTCTCACCTCAAACGGCAAAAATTATGGTCACAATGTATGATAAGTGCTTAGTTAAGATGGAAAAGACATGAAATTTATGAGTGGAAGACATGAACAGAAATGTGTTCCAGCTTCCGGTAATCTGGTTCGGTACTATCTATGGTTGCAGGAATCCACTGGGGGCTTGGAACATACCTCCCTCAGACCGCTACTGTATGCTAAACCTGTAACTCTATGGACAAGTAGAAAAAGATAGGAAATAGAACATCTCATTGGGGGAAATAGTTATTATTTTTATTTTAAACAATTGCAGAGAAATAAGTTTTTGGTATGAATAAAGAAAATAGATAATCATTAAAAAAATACAAAAAAATCTATTGGTAGAATTTACAAACAAGCATAAGGTAAAGACCAAATAGCAATAATAATCAACTAGAAAAATAAGTCAGAAAAAAAGACGAACAATAATATAAAAAAACAATGAAAGGGGAAAGTATAACATGTCATGTGCCAGTGATTGCACTAAATTTGAAAGCTGAATTCTCCAGTTAAATGTGTCAAACTGACTTTAAAAAAGACGGTTAATGTTAATTATAAGAAAAACACACTTAAGATGATGAAAACAATAAAGAACAATGCTAAGAAAATGCAAAGAAGAAACAAAGCATGAAAGGCAAAGGTAGTATCAGACAACACAGAATTCTAGGTCAAAAGCACTGAATAGGTCATGGAAAGATAATGATGAAAAGCAGTTATGAAAGACATATACCAGCCAGGAACTAGTATGCACCAAACAACTCAGTTTTTAGTAGACTTAAAATGAAACTGTTAAAATTGTGAGAACTTGACAAAAGTACAAATATAGCAGTTATTTCAATACATCTTTTTTTGAATTGTGCATATATATCTTGTACACATTAAGTAACTACACAAAAAATAGTACAATTAATAAGGGGAGACTTTTTATGTCTTTCAAAAATATACTTTTCTCTACTAGCTATGAAATATTTACGAAAATTGATCACGTACTTGGTCACAAGGAAATTTTGCACATAAAAAAGTGTGTATTTTCCAGGCCACCTCTTCTGATCATACTGCAAGAAATATTATACATTGAATGAAAAAGTTATTAGAAATTAGGAACAAATGGCATGAAAGTAACCCCCAAATACTAAATGTGTAATAATTACAAATATATTCCCAGGTAACCATTGAATGAAACTTGAAATTGAGAGAAAATCGTTGTACAGAAAGCAATCCAAATTGGAACCACATGACACAGCCAAAGCTGTACTGAGAGCAAACAAGTGTGGCCTTGAATGCCTTTAATATTAAGGAATAAAAATAAAAAATATTATTTTTTATAGAAATTTTTTTCCCATTTATTTATTTATTTTTAGATTTTTTATTCTATTTTAAGTTCTGGGATACATGTACAGAACATGCAGGTTTGTTAAATAGGTATACACGTGCCATGGTGGTTTGCTGCACCCATCAACCCGTCATCTACATTAGGTATTTCTCCTAATGCTATCCCTCCCACCCCCTGACAGGCCCTAGTGTGTGATGTTCCCCTCCCTGTGTCCATGTGTTCTCATTGTTCAGCTCCTACTTATGAGTGAGAACACGTGGTGTTTCGTTTTCTGTTCTTGTGTTAGTTTGCTGAGAATGATGGTTTCCAGCATCATCCACGTGCCTGCAAAGGACATGAACTCATCCTTTTTTATGGCTGCATAGTATTTCCTTAGTGCAAAAGGATGAATTATTTAATCAGCTGTGCTGGACTTATGTCCTATGCATATAGAAAAAAATAATATTAGACCCTGATCTGATATCATGTACAAAAATAAATTCCAGATGGAGTATTTTTTTTCTGAATCATGTGAGAGAAAGTTGCAAGTATAATGTCCCTTTACCTAAATACTTCAATATATATTTCCTACAAACAATTATAGTATAATCAAAATCACAACCAAAATCAGGAAATTACAATTGATACCATATTATCTATAGTATTTGGTAAATAAAACTTACCAGTTTTCTAACTGTCTTTTTAAGCAAATGGGAACAAATAATTTCCCTTTTCTGGTCCGGGATTCATTCCAGAATACCATGTTGCATTTGGTTGTCGTGTCCCTTTAGTCTTTTTTGATCTATTACAGTTTCTTAGTTATTCTTTGACTTTTATCACCTTAGCATTTTTGAGGAGTACAAACCAGTTATTTTGCGGATTGTTCCTCAAATTGGTTTGTTTGTTTGTTTGATAGGACTGAAGACATTCCTAACCATGCTTTTGATAGACCTATTATTTTATATATTTGATAGTCACCTTCAAACAATAGCCTATAGCACTGATTTGAGGCTGCTCAGTGGCTAAAACTGTTTAACACCCAGGTTCAGTGGGCCTTTCGTCAAGGCCACTTGCTGATAATAATCACATCTCCTGATACCAGCCACAATCAATAGAAGACATTTATCATTTCCATATTATTTGGATTCCTTTCCCCATACTCTTCTTGGATTCACATTGTTTATAAATGACTAGAAAATGTTTTGGTTATTTGTTGGCCATAAAGATAATTATGTTTGAGGGAACACCCTTGTGAAAACCTTAGTCAACTACATAATCCAATTTCATATCCAACTGAATCAGTCCCCTAAAGACAAGTCCACCTAGAGAGGAAAAGTTATTTGCTTTATAATTTTACTTAATTCTGCTAGCTTTTCTTGAATTGGCAGGTAGTAGTTGTCTTTGTTGTGAATACTCAGGTTTTTATGGCTGCTGGCAATTTTTTTTTAACATAAATTTTTTGGCCTTCTGTTCCTTTTCTAACACCTAAAAGACTTCATGGGCCAGATTTTCCACTGGTCTAAATCAGCCTTTACTTTAATAGGTGTAATTTAATTTCCTGCCTGTTTCTTTGTATAAATGCCAGTATTGTACCATTTATCAAAAGGCTTTTAAACTGGCTGCCTGGTTGCTGCAGATTGGCTGAAGGAAATGAGCACTGCCCTGGGAAACCAGAGCCTAGGGTTTTCCTAACTTTTAATGAGTGTGGTTAAGAGGTTGGGGCTTGGAGCGATACTTAGATTTTGGTTCCACTACTTTACCACCCATCTGACTTTGGGCAATTTAATTAATATCTCTATGACTAAACTTTCTAAACTGTTCAACAGCAATAATGATGTTACATATGGATGCTCCTCGACTTATGATGGGGTTTATGTCCTGATGAACTTACCATAAGTGGGAAATATCCTAAGTCTAAAATGGATTTAATACACCTACTGAACATCATGGCATTTGCCTAGCCTACCTCAAACATGCTAAGAACACTTACATTAACCTACAGGTGTGCAAAATAATCTAATGCAAAGCCTATTTTATAACACAGTGTTGAGTATCTAATGTAATTTATTTACATTATGTTTACTGGCTTATTAGAAAGGTTATTGAAAGAATGCAGATGAAGAGATGAAGTATGGGGAAATGGGTGTGGAGCTTCCAGGCCCTCCTTGGGCATATCACTGTATTGAAAGTGAAAAACAGAATGGCTTGCTGTCACTGTCCAGCATTTTAAGAGAGAGAGAGAATATTGTACCTCATAATGCTAGTCCAGGAAAAGATCAAAATTCAAAAATTCGAAGTATGGGTCCTACCAAATGCATACCACTTTCACACCTTCATAAAGTTGAAAAATTGTATAATCTGCATTTCGTTAGTACTATTTTCAATGTGTGGAAGAAATTTAATAATGATACATGGTGCATAGCATACATTTGACAATATTAATAAATGTTGCCTGTTGTTATAACTAGATTTGTCACTTTGGTAAATCATGTAAATGAAGCTTCCAGGTCCATATTGTTATGTTACAAACTACCCTAAATCCAGTGGCTTAAAACAAAGACCATTTTATTATGCCTATGAGTCATAAATCAAGAATTTGGGCAGGGTGTGGCATTGGGATGGTCTTGGACAGTTCACAGAGGTTACATTTGTCGGAGGTCTCATTTATCTGGTGACTTGGGAGAGACAGCTGAAAGACTGTTCTCAACTCGGTCTCTCTCTTTCTCCATGTGGCTCCAGGCCTTCTTCATATGGTCTCTCCAGCAGGATAGTCAGAGCAGCTCAGGATTCCAAGAGTGAGTGCTCCAAGAGACCAAGGAAGAGCCTTAAAGCTTGCTTTTTTTTTTTTGAGACACTGTCTCACTCCGTTGCCCAGGCTGGAATGCAATGGTGTGATCTTGGCTCACTGTGACCTCTGCCTCCTGGGCTCAAGTGGTCATCCCATCTCAACCTTCCAAGTAGCTGGGGCCACAGGTGTGCACCACCACGCTTGGCTAATTTTTGTATTTTTTTTGTATAGGTGGAGTTTTGACATGTTGCCCAGGCTGATCTGAAACTCCTGGACTCAGGCAATCTGCCTGTCTTGACTTCTCACAGTGCTGGGATTCTAGGTGTGAGCCACCACGCCTGGCCTCAAGGCTTCTTATAATAGCTTCAGAAGTCACAAAGTGTTACATGTGCTTCATTTCTTCATTTAATGTAGGAAGGGACTGCACAAGTACATGAATACAGGGAATATGATTCACTAGGGGACTATCTTAGAACCAAGTTATACCACAATAAATACTTTGTGTTTCCTCCAGAGGTATTCATTTATGCCTCAGGGTAGACTAATCATTATGCACTGGTTGGGCATATGTCCAAGGTGCCTTATTGCAAAAAATGCTTGAGAAAAGCTACAGACTCATCACATTTTCTGACATCTCATCTGTGGAATGAAATTGACCTGAGAGATCCCAAGAAGTATAATGTAGAAGCAAACTTTTCTTTAGACTCTCAATATTTCCTAATGTTTCATTTCTTCTCATTGAAATTATTTGAGGATTTGGGAATATATTACTCATTATTGCTCTGATTACACTCTGTAAAAAGTTACCCTTTAATCTCAGTGGTTTATAATATATATTTCCTGCTTTCACTTTCACAGTCAGCTGTGGTCCTATTGGGCTTGACTAGGGTTGGTTGGGGTTAGATGGACTAGTCTTAGGCTGTGAATGAGTCCAGGTTTGTTCCACAGGTCTCCTCATTTTGGAAACATGACAGTTTCATTCTGAATTCATAAAATGCCATACCTCTAGAGGCCAAAGCAATACATGCAAGCACATTTAAGACCTCTGTTCAAGCTATTCCACTTACAGTTCGTTAGCCAAATGAAATCACATGGGCAAGTTCAAAGTCAATAGAATTGAGAAGTCTTTTCTACCCAGAGGGAGGCCACAGGGGAAAGAATAATTGCGAACAACTAATATTCTCTACTATGGAGAATCTAGGCACAGTGGAATAAGAAGTCAGTATTCCTGTGCATTCATATAATGCTGAAAGACTCCCCAACTTTCCATTTGTAAAAATATGTCTCCTGTATAGTAGAAGAGGGCACCTACTTACTGATAAATTTTGGAGGGGTTCCATAGTTCAATCCCCAACATCAAATTTTAATTGTACAAAATACAGAAGTGAATACTCTATTTTAGATTTTCTGTTATTTATATTCATTCTGTGTTTATGAAGCACCAACATTATATTTAGCTATTGACAGTGCTTAAGCAATTGGGCTCTGCCCTGAGAAATTTATTTCAGAGCAATTCAAGCTGGTTATATCAGTGTCAGGCTCTCAACTTTGAACAGGCAGCTGTGGAGAGGAGATAAGCTTTTGAAGATGCTACAGAAATGGTATTTATAGAGGGAATGAAAGTGGGAAAGATGTTAGGTAACCAAGAAAGGGAGAGCTTATACAAATTTGCAAAATGAATGGTCAGAAAAAAACCCCCAACAATTCATGCGGTGGAACAGACAAAGGTGAGGCTCCAGCTCAACTTTATCCTCTGCATTTTCAGAAATCCTGAGGAATTTAGACATCAATTGGATCTGTTATTTGACAGATATATCTCTTAAAGTTTTGACTTCACATTTATCAAGTTTTCCGTCTTGAATTTGTTTTGTGCTGATGGCACTGAGTTGTTTTCCTTGAGTATAGTGAATTTCTCTCAAACCCTGTGGGCATGTTGTTACTAGAAGGTTGATATATCTTAGTGACCCTATCACTAAGGCCCCACTTGACCATAGGCTAAAACAGTAGCTGCCTATATGTTGTAATTTGAGGTTTCCCATAGGCATCTATGCCTTTGAAATATTTTTTTCCACCTAAACTCCCCTGTACCTGATAATCCTAAATTACTTGCTTTAGTAATCCTAAATTACTTTCAGAGTAGCATGAAAGTTACTCTGCATTACCGGGATGAAAGATAACAAGAAGGACCATGGTGTCTCACAGATGTAGTAGCTCATTGGATGGACATATACAGAAGGCAATTTGATAGAAAGATCCAGGCTGGTAAAAAAAAGCCCTCTTACCACCTTAGACTGTCCACTTACTCTGCAGGAACCTCTCTTGTCAATCTCTCCAGTCTCATTAGGAGCATTTGCTTTTGACTTTCCAGAATGTGTTCCCCCTTCCCAATATTCTCCCATTATTTTCTTCTGGTGAATTATCTCTCCTACATTGTGAACAGTTTTTGATGAATCTATAAACTGAGATGACCTGTTCTGCTATTCCTCTTCTGTGATGGTTGTTTTGCTGTATCAGCTTGGCTAGGCTACAGTTTTCGGTTATTTAATCAAGCACTAATTTAAGTGTTGTGAAGCCATTTTGTAGATGGGATTAAAGTACATAATCAGTTTACTTTAAGTGAAGAAATTATACTTGACAATTTGGGTTGGTATGATTCAATCAGTTGAAAGGCATTAAGAGCAGAGCTGATGGTTCCCTTAGAAATTCTGCCCATGGCTTGCAGCTCCAGCCCGTGCCGAGAGTTCCAGCCTCCCTTTCTGATGGCCTGCAGAGTTAGAACTTACTTAGCCAGCCCTCAATTCTGTAAGCCGATTTCTTGCACTACATACACGTCTATTAATCCATACCTCCTATTGGTTTTTCTTTTCTGGTTGAACCCTGATTGATAATCCTTTAATCCCTATTTTCTCACAAATAAAACTAAAGAAATGTCCTACAATCCATTAGTTTCTTCCTTGCCAGATATTTTCCTTCATTGCCATAGTAGAGTCAAGGAAAGACATGAAGCTAAACTTGGCCAGCTAATGACTTTGATAGTCTTTCTCTTGAGGGGAGTAACATAAAAAATGAAACAAAACAAACAAAAAAACTCTCACATTTTCAAGTTTTTTTTCTTTCTAATAGAAATGTCTTAACAAGATCCTTCTATAGTTCCTTCTTTTTTTATTTGTTCTATTTCAACCCTAATTATTGTATTTTTTATTAATTTTTTCTTTTGTTTGACCATAGCAAGACAATGACTATCAATTAATTTCTGTCTCTTGGAACTACAACAAAAACCTTAACTGATACAGCCCCTGAGCACTCTGGCAGATTTAAACAAAACTTAGATCTTATTTGAAACCTGAGCTTTGCAAGTATATCCAGAGAATCCCTGAAGGATTGACTCTACTTCTTTTGCAATAAAGCATGGGGTGGGGGCCATATTAAAATACCAGCGTTTTCTTGTAGGAGTAATTTATTATACTATTATCCATCATAAACATTTGAGTTCAACTTAGACTATCCATTGAGCAAGGGATATGTGGAAATCCAAATGAATGGGGAAGACAACATGAATTGTGATGCAAGGATGAATGAGAAAAATGTTTGGGCATGAAGCAATCCATTAAATGTGTCAAAGGGCAGATTCTAATGGAGGATGAGGGAAATAGGTAGGGTATGGAATGGTTAAATAAGGAGGGCTGGGGAAGGATACTTGAGATTACTACACTGTTCTAGTAAATGGCCATTCTCATCCTACATAATGGACAGGATAAAGGCCCCCAAAGATATCCCTCATCTATCAAACCTGTGAATATGTTACCTTATACAGCAAGAAGGAATAAGCTTGCTAATCAGCTGACTTTAATATAGAGAGATTACTCTGGATTATCCATGTGTGCTCAATATAATCTAATAGGTCTTTAATCTATTAAGGGGAGGGAGGCAGAAAAGGAAGCAAGGTCAGAGGAATGAAATTTGAGAAAGGCTTGACTAGCTATGGCTGGCTTTGAAGATGGAAAGGGGCTGCAAGTCAAGGAATGCATGCAGCCTCTGGAAGCTAAAAAGGCAACGAAATGGATTCTTCTTTAGACCTAGAGAAGGAATGCAGCTTTGCCGACACCTTGATTTGGCCCAGTGGGATTTGCATCAGATTGCTGAGACACAGAACTGTAAGATAATAAATTTATGTTGTGTTAAACCTGTAAGTTAGTGGATAATTTGTTATAGCAGCAACAGAAAACTATCAGATCCTATAACCCATGAATATAGTAAAAACAATAAATGTCAGCCATAAGACCTCCAGGTGGTCTGCACAGGAGAAAGGAGAACAGAATCAGACAGGTCATTTCCCTGTTCTACCATTTTCTGTCAAAATGACCCTTGGCAAAGTATTTAGTCTTTCTAAACTTCAACATTCTCCAAAATGGCCAGAAGATACTTGCCTTTTAGGTTTTTTTCTAAAAACAAGACAACTGGTACTTAGCTCATAATGTCTGAACTCTCTTATCAGCTCTGACCAAGGTTGGGATTCCAGGGGTAGCACTGGTACCACTGAGGAGCAAGGACGTGATCCTGGAAAGCAGTGAAATGTAGAACAAAGGGAAAGCTGAGGCTTATAAGATGCCACGTAAATATGGGCTTGGGAAGAAAATAGATAACAAGAAACCCAAAGGGAAAGGCAGAGGGGCAACAACTGGCTTTGAGCAAAGGACTAGCAGTCCAGCTTGGTGAGATTAGGAAATAGGTTCAGGAGTGCAGATCCTGGAGGTAGTTCCAAAGGCAGAGATAGGCGCAGGCCTCCAATAATTGTGCAGGAGTGTCTTAGGAGGCACAAGTAGTGCAGATATCTAATAGTAGCTCAGTAAATATAATTACCATTTTTATTAGTTGGATTCCGTTCCCAGCTTTGCTGATTTCTAACTGTGTGACTTCAGACATGTTACTTGGCTTGCCAGTCTTAGTTTTCCGCAAACTTAAATGAATACATTGAACTCAAGTAGGCTAAAATGAATTCCAGCTGAATGTTCTATTATTTTTATAATAGATCTATTTAAGAAGTAATTGATATAAATTATAATTAATCCATTTAAAGTATACAATTGAGTACTTTTTCCTATACTCACACAGTCATACAATCCCACATTATAATTTTAGAGCACTTTTGTTCCCTCAGAGAGAAATGCTGTGCCTGTTAGCAGTCATTTCTCATTTTCCCCAATACTACCCAACTTCTGGTCCCAAATAACCATGAATCTACTTTCTAACTCTATGGATTTGCCTATTATAAACATTTCATAAAAATGGAATTATACAATATGTGGTCTTTTATAACTGGCTTCTCTCACATACCATGATATTTTCAAAGCCCATTCATGTTGTAGCATATATTCCATTCTTTCTACTCCATTCTTTCTACTCCATTCTTTCTTATTGTCTAAAAATATTTCATTGTGTGGATATACCACATTCTATTTCTTAATTTTGAGTGGATGTATGTTTCTATTGCTCTTGGTAATTCTAGGAGTGTAATTTTTGGGTCATATCATAGCTCTATTTTAAGTATTGATAAATTGCCATTCAGTTTATCAAAGCATTGGCACCATTTTACATTGCCACCATCAGTATATGAGGGTTTCAGTTTTTTCACATGCTTGCCAGCAGTTATGTCTTTTTTATTATATCTATCGTAGTGGGTGGGGTGTGAAATGGTGTTATCATGGCTTTTATTGTTATTTAACTGATAGCTAATTATGTTGAGTGTCTTTTCATGTGCCTATTGGCTATTTGCATATCTTCTTTGTGGACATGTCTATGCACATTCTCTGCCCATTTTTAAATTTGCTATTTTACTTTTCAGTTGGAAGAGTTCTTTATTTATTCTGGACCCAAGTTGTGTATCAGATATGATTTGCAAATATTTTCTCCTATTCTGTGTGTCTTAGTCAGCCGGGGCTGTTATAACAAATACCATAGACTGGGTGGCCTAAAAAAACAATCATTTATTTTTTTACAATTCTGGAGGTTGGGAAGTCCAAGATCAAGGGGCTTGTGAGAGCTTTCTTCCTGGTTTGTAGGCAGATGCCTTCTTGTTGAATCCTCACATGGAAGACAGAGAGAGAGAGAGAAAGAGAAATTATCTTTCTTGTGTCTTTTCTTACAAGAGCACTAATCCCATTCATGAGGGCTCTATCCTCATTACTTACTTAAAGACCTAATTATCTCCCCAAAGCCTCACTCTCAAATATTACGACATTGGAGAATTAGGGTTTCAACATATGGATTTCGGGGAAACACAAACATTCAGCCCATAACCTTGTGGATTGCCTTTTCACTTTCCTGGTGTTGTCTTTTTAAGCACAAAAGTTTTTAGTTTTGGCCAAGGACATTTAATCTATTTTTTTTTCTTTTGTTGCTTGTCCTTTTGCTATTGTAGCTAACAAACCAATACCTAACATGAGGTCATAAAAATTTATTGGTATAAGAATTTTATAATTTTAGCTCTTAATTTAGGTTTGCGATTCATTTTGAGTTAATTTTTATGTATACAGTGAGATAGAGCATCCAACTTTAGATTTTCTTTTCATGTGAGTATGACGTTTTTCTAATACCATTTATTGAGAAGACTATTTTTTCCCTGTTTGTCACCAAATTCTTGTCAATAACCAATTGATCATATATGATGTAAGGGTCTACATCTGTACTCTCAATTTTATTCCACTGATGTGTGTGTCTATTCTTATGCCAGGACTACAGAATCTTGATTACTGTAACTTATAGTAAGTCTTGGAATCAGAAATTGAATCCTCCAGTTTTTTTTTTTTTTTCTTTTTCAATATTGTTTTGGCTATTTGGAGTCTCATCTATTTCCATGTAAATTTTAGGATCAGCTTATCAATTTCTAAAATATCCAACTTGGATGTTTACAGGGATTGGGTGAATTGATGGATCAATTTGGGTAGTATTGCCACCTTAACAACATTGAATCTTCCGAATCTTGAATATTGGATGACTTTCAATTTATTTAGCTCTTGCAAAAATGTTTTGTGGTTTTCCACATACAAGTATTAAAGTTATTTTGTTAATTTTGTTTGAAACTTTACTCTTGTATTCTTTTTGATACTATTGGAAATGTAATTATTTTTCTAACTTCATATTTCAAAATGTTAATTGATATTATATAGATATACAATTCATTTTTGTGTATTGTTCTTGAATCCTGAAACTTTGCCACATTTATTTATTAGTTTCAATTTTAAAAAATGGATTATTCTTTCTACATATAAGGATTTTCCACATACAAAATTATTATCCAAAATTAAAGATAATTAAGATAGTTTTAATTCTTCCAATCTTAGCACCTTTTTTTTTTTTTGCCGGGTGTGGTGGCTCATGCCTATAAACCCAGCACTTTGCGAGGCCAAGGTGGATGAATCACTGGAGGTCAGGAGTTTGAGACCAGTCTGGCGAACATGGAGAAACCCTGCCTCTATTAAAAATGCAAAAATTAGCTGGGCATATTGGCAGGAGCCTGTAATCCCAGCTACTGGGGAGACTGAGGCAGGAGAATCACTTGAACCTAGGAGGCAGAGGTTGCAGTGAGTCAAGATTGTGCCACTGCACTGCAGCCTGGGTGACAGAGTGAGACTCCATCTCAAAAAAGGAAAAAAAAAATAGAATACCTTTTATTATTTTTTTCTTTTTTTGACTAACTGTTCTGACGAGAATTTTCAGCACAACTGTTGAACTACCAATAGTCGACATTCTTGCTACTGATTTTTGGGGCAAAGCATTCAGCTTTTTACTAGTAAGTATGATGTTTGCAGTAAATTTTTGGCTGATGACCTTCATAAAGTTGAAGGTGTTTCTTTCTATTTTTAGTTTGTTAAAAATTGCTATTATGAAAGAATTGTTGAGTTTTGCTAAATGTTCTTTCTACATCTGTTAAGATAATTATGTTATTTTTCTCTTACATGCTATTGACATGGTATGTTACATTAATTTATTGAAATGCTAAACTAAACTTGCACTCCTGGAATAAAGTGCCACTTGATCATGATAGATATATTTTTTGATATTTTGCTAGGTTGGGCATGATAGCATTTTGTTGATAGCATTTCGTATCTATACTTATAAAGAATACTAATCTACAGTTTTCTCTCCTTGTGATTTTTAAACCAAGATAATGTATTTTTTATATATTACCATGACAAATTTGGTATCATAGAATAAATTCTATGATTCTATGAATTCTAGAGAATTCTATGGTATCTCATAGAATCCACTGGAAGTATTCCCTTCCCTTTTACTTTTGGAAGAGATTGTGAAGAATTGGTACAAAGCCGTCTTCAAACATTTGGTAGAATTGATCAGTGATGTCAGCTGGTCCTGACATTTTTTGGTGGAAAGTGTTTTGATTTCTAGTTCAATCTTTTTACTTATATGTCTAGCCATATGTTCTATTTCTTCTTGAGTCAGTTTTGGTTATTTGCATATTGCTAGAAATTTGTCTATTTCTTATAGGTTATGTAGTTAGCTGGCATAAAATTTTTTATGGTATACTGTATATATAATTTTTGTTTCTATAAGCTTAATAGTAATTAACATGTTTTTTCATTTTGAATTTAGTTACTTTATTTTTTTCAAAGAGAACTGTGATCTCAGCTCACTGCAATTTCCGCCTCCTGGGTTCACACCATTCTGCCTCAGCCTCCCGAGCAGCTGGGACTACAGGTGCCCACCACCACGCCTGCCTAATTTTTTGTATTTTTAGTAGAGACAGGGTTTCACCGTGTTAGCCTGGATGGTCTTGATCTCCTGACCTTGTAATCTGCCGCCTCAGCCCCCAAAAGTTGTAGGGTAAATGTGAACAATGTACAGGTTTGTTACATATGTATACATGTGCCATGTTGGTGTGCTGTGCCCATTAACTCATCATTTACATTAGGTATATCTCCTAATGCTATCCCTCCCCCCTCCCCCGACCCCACAACAGGCCCCGGTGTGTGATGTTCCCCACACAGTGTCCAAGTGTACTCATTGTTCAATTCCCACCTATGAGTGAGAACATGCGGTGTTCGTTTTTTTGTCCTTGCGATAGTTTGCTGAGAATGATGGTTTCCAGCTTCATCCATGTCCTTACAAAGGACATGAACTCATCCTTTTTTATGGCTGCATAGTATTCCATGGTGTATATGTGCCACATTTTCTTTTATTTATTTATTTATTTATTTGTTTGTTTGTTTGTTTGTTTATTATTATTATACTCTAAGTTCTAGGATACATGTGCATAACGTGCAGGTTTGTTACATATGTATACTTGTGCCATGTGGCTGTGCTGCACCCATCAACTCATCAGCACCCATCAACTCGTCATTTACATCAGGTATAACTCCCAATGCAATCCCTCCCCCCTCCCCTCTCCCCATGATAGGCCCCGGTGTGTGATGTCCCCCTTCCCGAGTCCAGGTGATCTCATTGTTCAGTTCCCACCTATGAGTGAGAACATGCGGTGTTTGGTTTTCTGTTCTTGTGATAGTTTGCTAAGAATGATGGTTTCTAGCTGCATCCATGTCCCTACAAAGGACACAAACTCATCCTTTTTTATGGCTGCATAGTATTCCATGGTGTATATGTGCCACATTTTCTTAATCCAGTCTATCACTGATGGACATTTGGGTTGGTTCCAAGTCTTTGCTATTGTGAATAGTGGCATGTGCATGTGTCTTTATAGCAGCATGATTTATAATCCTTTAGGTATATACTCAGTAATGGGATGGCTGGGTCGAATGGTATTTCTAGTTCTATTGTATATTTAGAAAACCCCATCATCTCAGCCCAAAATCTCCTTAAGCTGATAAGCAACTTCAGGAAAGTCTCAGGATACAAAAGTTTTGGTTTTATTGATTTTTTTCTATTCTCTATTTAATATATTCATGCTCTATATTATTTTCTCCCTTCTACTAGCTTTGGGTTTAGTTCTTTTTTTTTCCTCAGCTTAGGGGAAATGATTAGATTAGTGATTTGAGAAGTATCTTCTTTTATATTAAGTTTGTATTTTATAGTATATCATAGTTCCTATTAATGATTCTTTATACTTTGTTGAGTTATTTTCTTAGTGGTTCTGCTAGGGCTTACACTAGATATTTTTAACATATTGCAGTCTACTTAATATTTACGTTGACTTAGTTCCATTTAAATATAGAAACTTTACTCTTTTACAATTTCATTCCCTCCGCTTTCCTTTTGTTAATATTAATCTTCTTATTTACCCTCTGTGGTTCCCTTCATTTCTTTATGTAGATTTGAGTTATCATTGTTTGGCATCATTTTCATTGTTTCTGATGAGAAGTTAGCTTATGTTCTCTATGAGTCCATTTTCATACTGCTGTAAAGAACTACCTGAGACTGGGTAATTTATGAAGTAAAGAGGTTTAATTGACTCACAGTTCTGCAGGCTTAAAAGGAAGCGTGGCTGGGAGGCCTCAAGAAACTTAAATCTTGTTAAAAGGGTGAAGGGGAAGCAAGCATATCTTACCATGGAGCAGCAGGGGAGAGAAAGAGAGTGAAGTGGGGAGTGCCACATACTTTTAAACCATCAGATCTCATGAGAACTCACTATCATGAGAATAGCAAAGGAGAAATCTGCCCCCATGATTCAATCATCTCCCCCAGAACCCTCCTCCAATTTGACATGAGATTTGGGCAGGAACACAAATCCAAACCACATCATTCCTCCCTGTCCCCTGCCAAATCTCATGCCTTTCTCATATTGCAAAATACAAATATCTCTTCTCAACAGTCTCTGGGTCTTAACTCATTTCAGCATTAACTCAAAGGTCTACATCTAAAGTCTCACCTGAGACAAGGTAGTTCCTTCTGCCTATGAGCCTGTAAAATAAAAATAAAGTTATTTACTCCCAAGATACAATGGAGACACAGGCACTGGATGAATACTCCCATTCCAAATGAGAGAAATTGACCCAAACCAAGGAGATACAGGTCCCATGCACGTCCAAAAGTCCAAAACCCAGCAGGACAGTCATTAAATCTTAAAGCTCCAAAATAATCTGTTTTGACTCCATATCTTAGATCCAGGGAACGCTGATGAAAGGGGTGAGCTCTCAAGGCCTTGGGGAGCTCCACCCCTGTGACTCTTCAGGGTACCATCCCTGCAACTGTTTTCACAGGCTGGTATTGAGTGCCTGTGGCTTTTCCAGGTGCATGGTGCAACAGTGTGAGCTGTTGGTGGATCTACCATTCTAGGGTTTGCAGGATGGTGGCCCTCTTCTCACAGCTCCACTACGCAGTGCCCTGGTGGGGACTCTGTGTGGGGGTTCCAATCCCAGATTTCCCCTCTGTACTGCCCTAGTAGAGGCTCTCTGTGAAGGCTCCACCCCTGAAGTAGACTTCTGCCCGAACATCTGAGCATTTGCATACCTCCTGTAAAATCTAGGCAGAGGTTCCCAAACTTTGGCTCTTGCCTTCTGTGCACCCACAGGCCCAACACCAGGTAGAAGTCACCAAGCCTTGGAGCTTGTATCCTATGAAGCCATAGCCCAAGCTGTACCTTGGCTCCTTTTAGCCATCCATGGCTGGAGCTAGAACACAGGGCCCCATGAACTGAGACTGCACAGAGCAGCTGAGCCCTGGGCCTGGCCCACAAATCCATTTTTCCCTCCTAGGCCTCTGAGTCTGTGATGGGAGGAACTGCTGTGAAAGTCTCTGAAATATCCTGGAGACATTTTCTCCATTGTCTTGGCTATTAACATTTGGTTCCTCTTTACTTATGCAGACTACTGCAGCTGGCTTGAATTTCTCCCCAGAAAATGGGTTCTTCTTTTCTACTGCATGCTCAGGCTACAAATTTTCCAAACTTTTCTGCTCTGCTTCCCTTTTAAATATAAGTTCCAATTTCAAACTATCTCTTTCTTCACACATATCAGCATACAGTTTTAGAAACAGCCAGGTCACATCTTGAATGATTTGCCGCTTAGAAACTTTTTTTTGCCAAATACACTAAATCATCTCCCTCAAGTTCAAACTTCCACAGATCTCTAGGGCAGGGGCACAATACTGTCAGTTTCTTTGCTAAAGTGTACCAAGAGTGACCTTCGCTCCAGTTCCCAGTAAGTTCCTCATCTCCGTCTGAGCACCTCAGCCTGGACTTAGTTATCCATATGACTATCAGCATTTTGGTCAAAACCATTCAGCAAGTCTCTAGAAAGTTCCAAACTTCCCCACATCTTCCTGTCTTCTTCTCATGTCTCCAAACTGTTCCAACTTCTGCCTGTTACCCAGTTCCAAAGTCACTTCTACGTGTTCAGCTATCTTTATAGCAGTGACCTCTTTACTGGTACCAATTTTTTGTATTAGTCCATTCTTACACTGCTATAAAGAACTACCTGGGACTGGGTGATTTATGAAGAAAACAGGTTAAACTGACTTACAGTTCTGCAGACTCAACAGGAAGCATGGCTGGGAGGCCTCAGGAAGCTTACAATCATGTCAGCAGAGTGAAGGGGAAGCAAGCACTTACCACTGTGGAGCAGGAGAGAGAGAGGGAGCACAGGGGGAAGTTCTGCACACTTTTAAACCATCAGATCTCAGGAGAACTCATTATCATGAGAACAGCAAGGGGTAAATCTTCCCTTTTAATCCAGTCACCTCCCACCAGAACCGTCCTCCAATTCAGCATCAGAGATGGGTGAGGACACAAATCCAAACTGTATCATATTCTTATTGAGATTCCTCTTTTATGCAATGAGTCATTTTTTCTTACTGCTCTCAAGACTTTTGCTTTAACTTTGACTTTCAACATTTTAAATGCGGTATATCTAGATGTGAATCCCTTTTCATTTTCTCTGCTAGGAATTTATTAAGCTTTTTGGATGTGTAGGTTAGTGTGTTTTTTTTTTCAATCAAATTTTGAAAAATTCCAGACATTATTTCTTTGAATTTTTTTCCTTTCTCTCTCCTGTCCCAACCATTACACATATGTTGGTTTGTTTATATGGCATGCATTATTTTTGAGACTCTGATCATCTTCTTTTTTCATATTTGTTTCTTTCTGTTCTTTAGCTCACATAATCTCTATTGATCTATCTTCAAGTTTGCTGATTTTTTTGGTTTGTTTTGCCAATTCATATATACTAAGCCCCCCCGCCCAGTCATTTTTCTGGGGGGGAGGGAGGGAGTTGTATTTTTCTATCTTCCTCTTTTTAGATAATTTTTATGAATCTTCTTTATTTGATGAGACATTGTCATAATAGCTTTTTTACTTCTTTAAGCATGATTTCATGTAGTTCTCTGAACGTCTATATCATGGTTTCTTTGAAGACTTTGGCTGGTAAGTTTACTGTCTGGACTTCTTCAAAGGTAGCTTTTACTGTCTGCTTTTCTCCCTCTGTGTATAGGATATATTTTTTATCTTTGTATGTTTTAACATTTTTAGTTGAAAACTGAACATTTTTGACATTTTAGATAATACATTGTGGCATCTCTGGATACTGATTATCCCAGGACTAGTTGTTTTGTTTGCTTAGTCATTTGTTTGTTTACTGACTGAACTAATCCACCTACTTCTGGATTCTACCTGCCTGGAGTAGAGTGTCTGAGGGAAAAGAACTGGGTGGGGAGGGATGTAGGGAGTGAATCATGACTTAAATGGCACAAATACATTATTTTTAACAATATTTAGTGCATTTCATAAATGAATGTTTCTCTATTAGATGTATTCCCTTAAGACAATTTCCAGATTCAAATCGTTTCTTTTAAATATAATCTTTACCAGTTAAATTGTTTTGCTGGGGACAGTGAGCTCCTTATTCTGTCATTCTGGAAGCTCTGCCTCTCTTTTGTGTTGTTTTTATTCTATGGTTAATTTGAAGATATCCTACTGTCCTTTAAATAAGTGAATACGTAACAAAAGAAGAAAACTACAGACCAGTATCTCTGATGAACATAGACACCAAAACTCTCAAAAAAATACTAGCAAATCAAATTCAGCATTGGGTACTCAGAGACATAAAGATAGGAACAGTAGAAACTGGGAACTACTGAGCGGGGAGGGAGAGAATGGGGCAAGGATTGAAACCATTAAGTACTATGCTCAGTGCCTGGGTGATGGAATCATTCATACTCCAAACCTTGGCATGTTACAATATACCTATGTAACAAACCTGAACAAACATGCACCCCCTGAATCTATAATAAAAGTTGAAAAAAATTTAAATAAATAAGTGAACACAAATTATTTCTGTGACATTGTCACGGCATTGCCTCTTACTAACCGAGAGTTTCTAAAATGTGTCCAATTTGTGGATAAGAATAATTGACACTAACTTAATTTAACTTCCAGCAAGAGTCCATAGTTTCCGAAGCAACAGTTTGAAAACTAGATTTACATCTGAAGCACTGGTTTCAACACTGTGATTGATTGTGACATCCATTTCCATATCTTTGGGAAAGTCTGATGGCAGAGTTGGAGATATACAGGGTTGGCCCTTACAAAGGTGTCTGTGGGAACTTAGTAGAATTTCTTTTCATCTAGTAAGAAAAAAATAACAAACAGATGATAAATGAGCTAACAAATTGAACCTTTAGGTTTAAAGCAAAAGGCTTAAATGTCACCTAAAGAAACACAGGTAAAGATCAGAGTACAATTGTAGTTAATAGTGTATGTTAGTCAGTATTTTGAAAAACAAAACAGGTTTTGGAGACTATTTTGAAATAGAAGGAAAATAATTGAAGGGATAAAAAGGAGTAACTTGGGTCTTTACGGTTGTTATTGTGAGAGAAAGGGCAGCAGCATCTCACTCAGCCTCTCAGTAGGCTTTCTGTAGACTTTCAGTTCATGGACTATTGTTTTCATCTTTGTATTATAGTGGTTATGATGTGACAAACACACAGAAGGCCTCCACTCATGTTTGTTGAACAAATAAATGAAAGAACTATTAATTACTCGTTCATTCAGTATCCTATCATGGAGACAGAGACCACACCAGTTATTTAGCAAAGACCAAAGGAGAAATGTAGGTGAAGATCGCCAGCATCACAAAGCAGAGTTTAGAAGGGCTGGAGGTTGGGGATGGTGGTCAGGGGTAGAATTGCTGGAGAGTCAATAGCTTAATAACTGCCAAATGTTAATCTAAAATCTTTTTTGTAGATTATATTCATTTTGAGCATTTCCCAAATCAGGGTGGATAACCTGTTTTCTTCAGGGAGAATTCAAAATTATGTTTGTATTCAAGACTTTAAAGAGCTTACTGATTTCTAGATTAAGAAGATCAGATCTTTCAGATATCATTTATTTGTCTATTGTTGTAAAATGCACTATTTTGAAGCCTCTCTGTGTTAGGCTTGACAGAAATAATATAGATCTATATAGATTGTTTTGCCTTAAAAATTTGCCCTTCAAACCTTAATTACCTAGAATTGAGTTCAGCATACCACTAGGTTAATGGCACCATATTTTGACAAGTGGGGCTGTGCAGAGTCCCTGTTTTATTTTATCTTATGTCTCTAATTTAACATACATCTATATTGTAATGGATTGAATGGGGTCTCCCCAAAATATGTCCATATCCTAATCCCTGGAACATGTGAATGTGACATTATTTGAAAAAACGTTATTTGCAGATGTAATTAAGAAGCTGCATATGAGATCATTCTGGATTATCCAGGTGGGTCCTAAATTCAACGACAAGTTCCTCTATAAGAAAAATACAGAATGATAGTGGATGAAGAGGAGATGGGCATGTGAAAATGGAGGCAGAAACTGGAATTATGCAGCCACAGGCCAAGGCATACCTGGAGCCACCAGAAGCTGGAAGAAGTAAGGGAAGGTTCTCCTGTAGGGCCTTTGGAAGGAGTGTTGCCCTGGAGATACCTCAATTTGAAAGTTTTCATAACCAGGATAGTGAGAGAATACATTTCTGTTGTTGTAAACTACCCAGTTTGTGGTAATTTGTTAAAACAGCCTTAGAAACTAATGTCTACTTACATCTCAGGCTCCAACTTTAATGTATTAAAGCATATCTTTCCAATCCACTGTCCATATGCATTATGTGGATATGTGGACATAAGTATCTAGCTTTTTTAGCAATGAAAGGAATTTAAGTTTCAAAAGGCTACAAAACAACTAAACCTACTAACAAAGTGCCCTGATTGTGCCAGACCAATTCTGAGGGCAAATGATTTTTTCCAGTTGCTCCAGAGGTCCCCTTAGAAATTATACTCCCAAACTTGGGAACCATAACCAGAATTTACATTTATTAAGTTGACAAAATGAAAATATCTTTTCACTGTTGATAAGGGAAGCAGGTATACTTATGCACTGCTAGAAGGACTATGAATGAACTCAATGGTTATACATAGCAATTTGGCAATATGAGGTAATAATCATAGAGATGATCATTTGCCTTGGTAACACTATTTTGGATTATGTTCCAAGGAAGTGTTACACAAGGAAAAAGAATTCTGCAAGGCATTTCTGTACCAAACAACAACAACAACAACAACAACAACAAAAATAAAACACCTGGGAATAGTCTGAAGGCCAAATTGCAGTCTAGAAACTAAAGATAATATGTTGCACTCATTCATATAATAACATTTTATTTTTTAAACATTCTCCTAAGTGTTAAGGATACATGACAAATAAAGCAAAATTTGACCTAACAAAGCTTAAAACAGAATTCATATTCTCTCCTGTGACAGAAAACACATGGAGCAGTAACAGCAGCTCAGTCTAATAATGATTTGCAAGAGGAGAAGGGGAGTGTCTGTGTATTGTGGGTTTGTGGAGAAAGGATAGGCGAGTGCCCTATGGGTGTTTCTCAAAATTCCTGAGTAATAGGTTTTTAATTTTGAATAGATTACTGATAATTTCTATACACTTTCATAAGGAGAGAGATTAAAACTACTCTCTAATATTATTGAGTTAACATAAATTGAACACTTATTGTGCTAGGTACTGTCCTAAGAACTTTACACATATCCCTACTACGCCATGAGGTGGGGAACCCAGGAAGTCTAGCTCCAGACCCAGTGCTCATACACCTTACACTGACTGCCTCTTCCCTTGATCTGAATGAAGATGAACGGTTTACTACACTACACGTAGAAACCATGTTGAATAGGAAAGACAACCTGGAAGGAAAATAGTAGATCTTGCAGTGTGGCCTATATGAGAGCAATGCCATAATTATGTTTCTATAAATAGAATAAATCAAAAGAATCATGGCAAAAGTTAGGTTTTGCTATAGTTGAGCTACTGTTGCAAGCTGATTTTCATCCTGTTAGACCTCTAATCAAAATTTCATACAGTTTGGTGAATCTATGTGTACTTTCTCATTGATTGCTTGGTATGTGCTAACTACTTGTTATTTTTGATAATTTTTTGGTCATTGGTTAACTATACAGCTGAATATAATTTAAAATTATCAGTGAAGAAAGGGATGTAACCTCGATTAGCATCCAAGTCGTATTTATTACATTATCTTATTTTTCTCTGTGCACATGTCAACATTACTAGCATTCTTTGTAGAACATTGGTCCATTTATTACAAAAATGAAAGGGATCCTATGTTATTTCAATATATTTTGTGTGGGCAAGTTTAAAGCTGGACTCTATATCTCCACCTGTCTTCTATATTCTGAAAGCCTATCTTTTTAAGCATTTTAATTATGAGTGTTTCATACATTTTCTCCAGTGCTCTGCCTGAAAATTTCTTAGAAAATGCATGCCAGCTTTTCACTTCACCTTACTTCTAAAGTAAAACAAGAGGGCAGAGTATTTTAGTAATTATCATTCCTCACCATATAATTGGTAGTTTAGATAATCACAGTAGATATAATAGAACATTTTAGTATCTAGCCAAGAGAAAAAACATAAAAGCATCAAATGAGATAATTGGTGTATATATCATCTGTCTTTGGTATAGGATGCTAACAATTTCCCTACAGAAACTAGGAGTTATCATCACCTTATTTTATAATATAACTAGGACAAAAAGATGTTAAGTGATTTGCTCACAGTCACCAACTATTAACTGACATTTGGGAACTAGCTCCTATAGATCACCTGCAAAACATATTATGATGTTTTCTATTAAAAATTATCCAGGAATTCTTCAATGCCTATCAAATAAATTCAAAGCCCCATTGCCAGGTGTTATCCAACAGCTTAAACTGGTGGTTCTCAAACTTGAAAATGCATCAGAAACATCCAGAGGCTTATTAAATCACAGATTTCTGGGTACCTTCCCCAGAGGTTCTGACTCAACTCTGACCTAGTCCTGGAGGCTTTGTATTTCTAGAAAGCATCCAGGTGATACTGATGCTTATCATGTGGGGACAGCACACTGAGAACTGCTTGCATGAACAATAAAGATGTTTATTATTTTAACTAATAAGAAAGCCTTGGGTAGGGCAGCTCCAGAGATGGATAACAAAGCAATTCAGATATTCTCAATTTACCAGCCTTGCCTTCATGCCTTCTGTCATGGGCACAATCCAGCTACTGCAGTACAAACTACCCTATGAGGAAATAAGAATGTTCAGGGAAAGTAGAGGAGTCATCTTTTCCGATGTGCGTCCTTTAAACCATGGGAAAACCCTTCCTGGGTGCCTTTAGAGGATCTCTCATTGGCCACAGATGTGTCACATACCCAATCACTAAGAAGGGGAATGAGATTGTGCTACATTTGGATGTATTAAGATTTACCTCTAAGTAGAAGATGGGGTCACCTTCCTAGGCACATTGGCAACTGGAGGAAGGTGAACACTCAAACATAGTCATAACTTGGTCAGCAAGGGAGAGTTGGGCGAAGAGTTTGGGGCTGGCCACCAATAGCATCAGCTCTACTAGACACTTACAATCTTTTACAGTTTAGCTTGATGATTAAGGTACGTTCAGTCATAAAAAATGTGACCCAAAGTGCATTCTGTCTACTACCTGATGAGGGTCCCAGTTAGCAGAGTATTCGGCCCTGTGACAGTTTAATGTAATTAGGTGAATCTAGGAAAAGCATAACTTGTTCCAGAGAAGTAGTTGATTTCCCTCCGGTGGAAATGAATTGTACTTGACATATTTAAAATAACACCTAACCTAATTTGTTAGAGGCAGGGCTTCTGAGTTTTGATTTTCTTACAAAAGATGAATTAGAAGAGGGGCTTCATGCTTAACCACCTGGATGAGAAGGGCTGATAGGGCAGGATGACAAGGACTTGGTATCCACAGAAGCAAGATTTTCTATTTCACACGCTTCCCCTACTCCCTTTATTCTTTCCTTTATTCCTCCTTGTGTCTCTCATATAATACAACACCAAAAAGACCCAAAATTTGGATATTAGCATCAAAGAAAAATTCCATAAGTACTTTGAAGGAGAAGATTACAGATGAATTAAATATACCTATTGCAGAATATCCATGGATTCTTAAATCTGCCTTCGAGACATGTGGGAGTTAACTCTGTTTTCCTGTGTCATGTGACAGAAAGCCCTTAGTGGTGAAATAAAATAAATCCTGAGCCTTTAGAGATTTTTTTTTTTTTGACACAAGTGAACTAGTAAAGGGCAATGAAATAATTAGGAAATGATTAGTTTTGAGTATTTATTGCCTTTTTTTCAATATAATTTATTTAATTGCAAGCTTATATACATTTATTTTTAATTGTGGTGTTTAACTGGCTCACAAATTTCTTGAAAATGTATGAGCTGGTATAAGCCAGCACCAGCACACCACCATATACATTATACACAGGGATGTAGTTTAGACCTGTTTAAACCAAGGCCGGTGGTATCCTTGCCTCTGCAGTGCCCCACTTCATTCATATTCCTGATGATGAAATGATGGGGCATGTGTGATGTTCTAATTGTGTGACAATTCCACTCATAGCTAGAGCTCAGGTTCCAAGGTCTATTTCTCTCAGACCCCTGCTGACCCTGTGTTTCCATGCTATGAGTACCCTAAGTAAAAATTAAGTATAATTCAAGTCATAACATGACACAATGGGTGACAAGATCAAACCCTATTTATTCCTGCCCATATTTTACAAACTTCTATGACCCAGGTTTTGTGGTCTCATTCATTGATCCTCAATCATCATTTGATACAAGCCCAAGCTTCCTTCTTAATGTAAGAGTAAGTATAGGAAAAGAAGAAAGATGAAGTCATTAGTTGGATTGAGAGAGATGAGAGATGAGATATGGAACTACAATATTTTTTCCATCCTGATCCAAAAGAACTTTATGAAAATCACAAGATAAATGTTTTACTGACAACCAGCTTAAAGGAAAGACTTCAGATTTTATTCCTTAATACATCAGTTATCACAGTTATGTATCTTGAGAGCTAGAAATTCGGAAGATATTTTGAGGTTTGTCTTCTCATTATTTGATGCAAGAAAATCAGCAGGACTCTTACCTGCTTCCTGCTTAGCTTCTGAAATGTATGACAGATAGGTAACTGGGTATCATGGATGGATTAGAGCACAGACTTGGAGAAGCCGATCTGTGAGGTTTGGCAACAATGCCGTTATATTTGATTTTATATATACATTTATATCTATACACACACTATATATATGCACACACATATATTTATATAAAATATGTATTATATAAAAATCAGTATAAATTTATCCTTAAATAAATACATATTTTTTATATTTACATATGTTATATGTATTTCCCATATTTTCTGGTTTTCTAGGGCCCAGGAACTTAATGGAAAAGATCTTGAAATAGACCCTTTTTTTTTTTTGTAATTCAGACAAAGATTTTTCTAACAGGCTTTTGAGGAGAGGTAAAAATCATATTGCAGAGCGACAACTCCTGAGCAAAACATAACCCCAGAAGGCGACATCTGCCATGGCAGCTTACATTCAGCTTTGTGATCTAAAAGCTGAGAAGAAGCAGTAGTTCTAAGTAGTCTGGATCTGTGGTCTGCGTGCCTGCATGCTCTGTGAGGAAGAGATGCATGTGAACTGACAAAAGCATTGCTAGAAATCTGAGCTCCTTCTCTGGGAAACCCTCTGATATGGTTTGGCTCTGTGTCCTCACCCAAATCTCACCTTGAATTGTAATCCTCATAATCCCCACGTGTTAAGGGTGGGACCAGGTGGAGGTAATTGGATCATGGGGGCAATTTCCCTCATGCTGTTCTCGTGATAATTAGTGAGTCTCACAAGAGCTGATGGTTTTATAAGCATCTGGTGGTCTCCCTGTTTGCACTCACTCCATCCTGCCACCCTGTGAAGAAGATGCCTGCTTCTCCTTTGCCTTTTGCCATGATTGTAAGTTTCCTGAGACCTCCCCAGCCGTGCAGAACTGTGAGTCAATTAAACCTATTTCTTTTATAAATTACCCAGTCTTGGGTATTTATTTCTTCATAGCGGTGTGAGAACAGATTAATACATGCTCTCACAGTGCGAGGGTTTGTAGTGGGTCAGAGGGTGGCAAAGATACATTCACCACATCCTGGAACCTGGAATTTGACGTTATTTGTATAAAAAAGTCTTCTCAGATGTATTTAAGGTCTCTAGATAAAATCATGCTGGATTATCCAGGTGGGCCCTAAATCTAGTAACAGGTATTTTCATAAGGGAAACAGAGAGACACGTAGAGAAGAGTATAAGGCATGAAAGTGAAGGTGAAAACGGATAGACATTGTATTGCTACAAGCCAAGGAACACCTGGTGCCTGCAGAAGCTGGAAGTGTTAAGGAAAGATTCTTTCCTAGAGCCTTTAGAGGAAGCACAGCACTGCTGACACTGATTCCAGACTTCTGATCTCTACAACTGTGAGAAAAAAGTTTTCTGTTGTTGTTAGCTACCCTGCTTGTGGTAATTTGTTACAGCAGTCGTAAGAAAGTAATACAAGACTGGCTGGCAAAATAAAAAGCTATGGATTACCAAGAAACCGCCCAACTCTGTTGCAGGATACCCTCTAAGAACAGGCCACAAGAGGGATGGCATTAGCTTTTCACATAAGGAAGGGGGCAATGGAAATGCAGAGATAGATAATGATGCGGCTGTATCGGTAATGGTGTAAAGCAAAGACACCCTAAGAGGTACTGCAGGCTAAGTCAGGGCTACCGATTGCCCAGCTTGAGTGGAGCTGCAACAATGTGGTGAGCATAGCAGACATTAGAAGGGATGGGTGGTGAGGGCAGCAGAGGTGCTGGTGAGTCCCCAAGTCCAGGGCCAGCCTTGTCTGTAAGACATGCTCCTCCCAATGACAGCCACAACTGTACAGCAAGGGCAGGGGCTGGGGTCCTGCAAGTGAACAAGTAGGAATGATTGACCCAACTTAGGAACAAAATATGAAACTACACTTCCTAGAACCTGTAAGTTGGAGGGCTCAAAGGGACATTTTGGTCACATACATTTTATTTAATAGCGAGTGGAAATAATCACAAGGCTATGTTTTTCACATTAGTATGGGAATAAGTTATTTTTTCTCTCACTTCTTTTGATTATTGTTGCCCCTATGGGCAGAACTTGTGTATCAGTACAGATACCGTGAACACATTTTCCAAGGCAAAAAGCTGCAAACATCTTTGACAGTAACGCTGTACAACTTTGGGTGGTAAGTGGCAGTCAGGGAGATACAGTTTGAATAACAGAATGCTGGAAATTTCTAATTGCAGTGGTGGGGGGGCGGAATTTCACATAACACATAATTGGCATTTTCCCAGAAAGCCCAGATGGTGGAGATAAGGCATTAGCAGCTCTTATTTTCTTAGCTTTGGAAAACTGAGACCAGAAAATAAATCAACAATACATTTATTTTACCAAAATATAATTCTAATCCAAATGGGGGCTATGAATTAAATTTCTAATTAATGATGGGTGCTGTAAATTTCTAAAGGAGAAATACCTGGGAAAAGATGTTACATTCACCATCCGGGTTTTATGAATTCAGAGCATGATGAAGCTTGATGAGGCTTTGAGTACTGAAGGGGGCATATGAGTCAATCTTGTTTTGCAGATATGGAAATTGAGGCATGAGAAGTTGTACCATCATAGATGAGTCACCCTAGGAGTGGCTGCCAGAGGCTGGAATAGTACCTGGACTGTTGAATTCATCTGCTATCCTTTCTACCCTGCTACACTCTTCAAGCGTTCTTATCTAAACACTGGCTTCCCTCTGCTGACAGCATTGTTCTTGGTCATTTTTTGTAGCTCCTCGGCTGCTTATCGTTGACTTCAGCCTTTTCCTAGCTGCTTATCACAGACAAACTTTAATTATCTCCTAACACAGCCAATGCTACTTGAAAGGCTAGGCTGGGCAGGGTACTCGCTTCCTCCGTGTTCTCAGACATCGTGAGCTCTCATCCTCACAGAATCTCTGATTATGAATCCCGTTAATTACAACCTTTTATTTTTCCAGAATCATTTATCTCAGATATAATTTAAACTTTTTTTTTCAAAAATAAAACCGAAAACACAAAGAAGGCTTTTAATAAAAGCCACAGGTTCTTTTCAGACATGACCAATATGCTAATGCAAGGTATGATCTACATGAATTTAAGCCATATTATGGGAGAAGACATGGTATACATGGGGAATGTAAGATTTTGGGGTTAAGAACGTATTAACTCAATCTCAGCACTCAGATCAACCATGCTGAGTGCTGGGCTACATTTGTGTCAGTAACCTGGAAGACATTGTTCTTACAGCAAGACAATCTGATGGAGGTATTAACTATCTGTTATTTTTCTGTGAGTTCAAAAAGTTAGAATGAGAGAAGAGAGAAGGAGTGTTGAGCAGAAAAAAAAAAAAAAAAAAGAACAAAAAAACCACAGCTTTACATTGTGGTTTCCATTTTCCTTTATTACTTGAAACTTCCGGGGATATTCAGAATAGCAGAGAGTTCAAGGAGGAAATTTCTGGTTGCCTAGAAATATCACAATGATGCCCTTCCCTGTCCAGTGATTTATACAGGAAGTTCACTCACCAACTTGGCAGCCTGGAGATAGCTCTCTTGCAAGTATACACATTCTACCAGCCACTGGTGAAAGCAGGAGGACATTCCTCAAAGTGACGGTGGTCATAATCCAGTGGCCTTGGGAATCCTTCTGCTTCCCTTTTGGAGATTCATCACATGCTTCTCTGCTCACACTGTGCCAGACACAGAGATGCCTCAATGTCCTGGTGACTTCTCTGGGTCACAGGATGCAGAGTTGGGAACAACAGGTCCCCAGGAGGTGCTGGATTTCTGACTAATATTCAGAACCAAGTTTACTGGGAAATATACAGCCCCAAAGTGTTGGCTGTGGGAGCCTACCTTCTATCATCATTAGAACCTCCCTCACACTTCTCATCAAACACTGCCCTGTGGAAAATGGATATGGATAAGGGAGAATGTAGGGTGGCTAACAGCCCCCATTATCTCCCTCCCAAATTATTCATGAGCTTAAGTGCAGTCTACACATGCCCTTGGTATTATAAGCTAGACTCATATAGCTCATCATCACTGGCCATCAGAGAAATGCAAATCAAAACCACAATGAGATACCATCTCACACCAGTTAGAATGGCGATCATTAAAAAGTCAGGAAACAACAGGTGCTGGAGAGGATGTGGAGAAATAGGAACACTTTTACACTGTTGGTGGGATTGTAAGCTAGTTCAACCATTATGGAAAACAGTATGGCGATTCCTCAAGGATCTAGAACTAGATGTACCATATGACCCAGCCATCCCATTACTGGGGATATACCCAAAGGATTATAAATTATGCTGCTATAAAGACACATGCACACGTATGTTTATTGCAGCACTATTCACAATAGCAAAGACTTGGAATCAACCCAAATGTCCATCAGTGACAGATTGGATTAAGAAAATGTGGCACATATACACCATGGAATACTATGCAGCCATAAAAAAGGATGAGTTTGTGTCCTTTGTAGGGACATGGATGCAGCTGGAAACCATCATTCTTAGCAAACTATCACAAGAACAGAAAACCAAACACCGCATGTTCTCACTCATAGGTGGGAACTGAACAATGAGATCACTTGGACTCAGGAAGGGGAACATCACACACAGGGGCCTATCATGGGGAGGGGGGAGGGGGGAGGGATTGCATTGGGAGTTATACCTGATGTAAATGACGAGTTGATGGGTGCAGCACACCAACATGGCACAAGTATACATATGTAACAAACCTGCACGTTATGCACATGTACCCTACAACTTAAAGTATAATAATAATAAATAAATTTAAAAAAAAAAGAATAAAATAAGGTTCATCTAAAAAAAAATAAATAAATAAATGGATAAAAACAAAAAAAAAAAACAAAAAAAAACAAACAAAAAAAAGTAATTCCAAACTCTACTTTCCACCTTCTAGTCATTCAGTATATATGCATATATATGAGATACTAAATACATATGTGTATGAATGATACCTACTCTGTGCCAGGACATCCATTTCATTCCCACTAGCTGATGATGGTGATTCTAGTTACTATCATTTGCCTTATATGCCTCTGTTGTCGTCGTTGTCGTCATCATCATCATTATCTATCTATTCAGCTCCTTGGATGAACACTTTTTTTCAGCCTGTGTTTTGTTCTCAACTGTGGGTCCCACTTCCTTGTTCAGCTTTACCTAGAGATCTCAATCTCAGTTGGAGAGTGAACTCCCCAGGATACTATAAAGTTCATATAAAATTACTCTACATTAGTTACTCCCTTAACCAATAAGGGAGTAATTTTATAATAATTCTCTGTGCATGACATGAGCCAAATACATTAGAATTTTCTTGTGACTGTGGTGGGTTTAAAATTTATTCAGAGAAATTCAGGAATCTTTCATTTTTCTTATAATAAAACAATCTGCACTTTAAAATTTTTCTGTAATATTCTTCTCGAATCTCCATCCCTGCTCATAAGCAGGAAATACAACAGTGACAACCACCACAACAAAAACAGCAATATATTTCAAGCTTGTCCATTAAAATGTAAATTAGTATCTTCCTGTTTAAATTAGTCTCTTTTGGATAAACCTGTTTCCTCCAATTTAGGAGTCTCCATTTGATAAACTCAATCTTTTGTTAGTAACCTCTCAGTCTTTTGAGAGCTTTTCCTTTCCTTCTTTTCTCTCCTTCTTGTGTCGTCAGAGTTCAGGAAAAATTCTACCCAACTCACAATGTTAGTTGTGGAGACCTTGGATCCACATGTTGATGCTGTTAGTGGTAATTGATTTCAGCCAGAGTGCTTGGCTGTTGGGTTTGCTCATGCTCATCTTCAGGTGATGTGTTTGACGTGTCAGTGGTGAATGAAATCATGGCTTGAGGTTCACCACGACCATGACCACTGCTGCCTGGCTCCTTACCTCAGCTTCCTCAGGTGCTACTGGCTCTCTTATGACTCAGGTGCTTCCCCTCCCTCCTGGTTTGAGCTATTTCAGCCCTCAGCCTGGACATCTGCATCACTCATATAGTTGTGTGAGGATTTCTGCATCCTTACCATGCTATGAGCAAGCAGTAGAGAAAGACAGGAGCAGTATTTTGGGACCATCCCTATAGACACCTGACTCTACAAATAATACTCTATCATTCTTGCAACATGTCAGTCATGACTTGGGGAGCAGAGCACCACTTAGATGCTCTTGGATTCTCCTTCAAGCTATATGGGTTTGTTGTTGAGTTTCCATCAGCTTGAAGTTTATATTACGAGGTGTCTATTGCTCCTCTGAAACCATGCTCAGGGCATTAGGGCACTGAGTTTCAGGAAATCCACAACCTTACCCTGGTCTTATATTTTCTGAAATTTTTCTAAATTTATTGTGTCCTCCTTCCAGAGGACAGAGATTTGTATTTTTATTTCCTCTGTAATAGAAGCTGTTCTTCCATCAAATTCTCACTTTTCTATGGAATAAAACCCTATGCTCAGATTTCCAGAGTCTGACCCTGATATGTGAAAGTAAGGCTTTGGAATTTAGCAAAGCATTTTGCCTCTAAACAAAGCTTGGTTTGTAAGACTGTTATACTATGGATGCAAGGAAATTTTTTTTGGAGTTTAAAGCTGAACAATGATTTCTTTATTCTAAGGCAGCATCTGACTTCCCTCAGAAATGAAAATAAGCCATTAAATCAGAAGCCAGAGGCAACATGATTTATGGGGATGGAAGAATCATTGTTTTAAACATCTCAAAATAGAATTCTCTAACAGCAAGATCATGTTTCATTTCTGAATGTCTAGTGCCTAGCTCAGCATCTGCTATATACAGTAGGCACTCAATAAATGTGTCTTGGATGAAAGGACAGTCTTGTTAGCTTTTTCCAGGTCACATTGTATAGCACAACTTTGGATAACCAAGTTTATGTAAAATCAACTTAAGGATGTCTATGAATGAATGAAACACATCTGCACTGGACCTGGTTTCTGTGTCTCCTCACATGTACTCAGTCCCACTTAACCCCAGGGCCGAAGCTGCTGTCACCGCACTCCTAACACAATGATTCGTCAAGTGCAGTATCTGGGTAAGCAGCATCAGCATTACCTGAGAAATTATTGTAAATGCCTGTTTTCAGGACCCATCCTAGACTTGATGAATCAAAAACTCTGAAGTGGGATCCAGCAATTTATGATTTAACTAACCCTCCGGGTGATTCTGATGTTCATGCTGAACACTTTCTAACACCTCTGTCCAGCTCAGCCTCCACTGAGAACGAGGGTCAGGATTTATTATGGCCTCCACTGAACTCACTTGTTAGGAGCCTTAGCCACTTCTATCCCCAGATTCTAGTGGATAAGATAATCAGAGCTTCTGGCTTCTCAGAGAGACCGGGTAACACAACTCAAGTTTGCCCAGGAAGTTAATGCCCTGTAGAGATATGTTGAGGTGATAGTGACAGTCTATGTAACAACTTAAGCCAGTTAGCTTGATCTTTTCATGCTTGGGGTTGAGATGAATTTAAGGCTATATGAGAGTCACTGTGGGCCTGATTAAAGTTCAGATCTCAATGTTTATCTGGCCTGTCCTTGATGGTCAAGGACTTTTGTTAGTAAGTCCACAAAATTCTGGAATGTATTATTATTATCTTAAATCAGGATTTTCTAAAGACAGAGGACTTTTAGTAACTACAACTTTACTGTAGAATGTATAACATAAAATTTACCTAGTGGCTCAAATAAGCATGATTATAAACTATACACAAAAGACTTCCCCTAATACACAGTATGGTTCTGATGTTAAATTTTTAGTACATTTTCACTAAACAATGGGCAAAAACCCTAGGGAAATATCTCTGCCCTGCTACTTTTCTCTTGTTCTAGTTTTTAGTCATCCAGTGAGTCTCTTCTAAGTCCCATCTGTTCTAAGTCCCAAGATGCCTATGTTTGAATGGTTCCCTTTCTCATCATAATTTGCAGACATTTCAGTTCTGTTAGTCGTGTTCAAAGTTCATGTTGATAATAGGAAAGCTTCATCAACACTACGTGCATAGCTTTCTCCTCTGATTAATTCTTATTGTAAATTTCAATTTAGTTCTGGGACATGAAGAGGCTTGTTTGAAAATGACTGCTATCTCTCCCTCTAGAGGACTTTCCTCTTGGAGGGTTTATCATAGCTTGCTTTCCTTCTTTGTTCTGAATGCTTGCATCTCTGTGAAATTCCTCTGCACCGAGTAACATTGGCTATTCCTTTGACAGGAAGACACTTTCCAACCTGACATGATTATGAAAGTCCTTTTCCCAGGCCCCTGCATACCACTTCCTGATAATTCTTATGCGTTACTATCAAATATCTCTCAGCTTACATAGCCACATGAAGTATTTTTGTTTAACATTTCTTATTCATGACTATATAAAATTAACGAAGGAGTAATTTCATTGGTAACATAGAAAGATATCTGCAGGAAACATAACTGTAAAGAGGATTATGGGCCTTTAGAAAGTGCACGTGCCAAGAAGATCAAGGCACAGATTGAGACCAAATGGCATGGACATAGTGAACCTTGTGTGCATGATTTGATCAACCTATTTAATAGAACTGTGACCCCTAGGAATGAAGACCAAGTAGTAGAAGATCAGAATGGCATGGTGGGTGATGCAGAGGCCTACTGAAGGCCACAGTGACTGACTTGTGGAGCTCAAGATGCAGAGGAAGTTAAGAACATCCAAGAAGAGGCCGGTTGGGTAGAACTGACTGAGCAGAGGCCAAATGAGGATTAAGAGTTAGTTGAGGTTACCATAAACCTCATCAAAATGCTTTGATGATACTTTGTTACTAATTCCAGAGTTCTTGAACTTTAGGAAATTACTTTTGTTAAAAATTCCTGGTTTGTGCCACAGAGATTCTTATTATCTAAAATCAAGCACAGAAGTGTTATCTTTAATAGCCCAAGTGATTTTCCCACATTTTCAGAAACACTGACATTAAGGATAAAGTCCAAATTCCTGTTCATAGAACTTAGGGTCTTCTAAGACTTTTCAAGGCTGTTCAAGCATTTCTTTATGAAGTAATTCTTAATACCATTGAGTGTGATGATTTTGTGTGTGTGTGTACACTGCATTTCACAACATAGAGCTTTTAGAACATAAGAACAGCTACTCATTTACATTTCTGTCATTTTCTTCAAGATGGTGAGCAACTAAAGAAGGGACTGACACTTGCTTCTGATTTCCCAATACTTAGCACAGTGCTTAGTATAGAACAAGCTCTAAAAATTCAGTTCTACTATATCTATAAATAAAACCAAGTGAAAGTTATTCTTATCTCTGTAAAAGAACAGATACTGCTAACATGTTTAAAATTATCACAAAATTACATTGTACCATATTGTTTTTCTTTCTTGTGATGTCATTGTCTGACTTCAGTATCCGAGTAGTGGTGGCCTCATCAATTGAGTTGGGAAATGTTCCTTTGGCTTCTATTTTCTAAATGTGTGTGTATGTGTGTGTTTTGACTGGTATTACTTTTGGCTTAAATGTTTGTTTGATAGAATTTATCAGAGAAGTCATCTGGGCTTTGATTTTTCTTTGTGGGAAGATTTTAAATTACAAAGTTATTTACTTTATACAGGTTTATTCAGATTTTCTGTGTATTCCTAACTCAGTTTTGGTAATTTGTGTCTTTCTAGAAATTTGTCTATTTCTTCTCATCTATTTCATATAAAGTTTTTTTGTAACATTCTCTTATAAATATTTTGACAGCTCTATGTTCTATAGCGAAAACCCCTACTTTGTTCCTGATTTTGGTAATTTACATCATTCTTTTTCTTGGTCAGTTGAGGTAAACTTTTACTAATTTTCCTTTTCAAAGAACTAAATTTTAACTGTATCAATTTTTTGTTGCTGTCTGTTTTCTATTTCATTGATTTGTGCTTTGATCTTTATTATTTTCTTTGACTTTGGCTTTGATTTTCTTTTTTCTACCTTTTTAAAAGGCAAACTGAGATAATTGATTTTAGATCTTTTTTCTATTAACAGTAGTGTTTACAGCCATAAAGTTTCTTCTAAACAGTGTTTTAACTGCATCCCATGCAATTTGAAATGTTTTATTTTTATTTAATTATTGTGTTCATATTTAGTTTGATATTTAAAAATTTCTGTTGTTTTTTCTTGGTCTATTAGTAATTTATAATTTTGTTTTTCAATTTCCAAATAATTGAAGATTTCTCAGTTTTATTTTTGGTGTTGACTCATGATTACATTAAATTGTAGCCAGAGAATATTCTCTGTATGGTTTAAATCCTCTCAAATACAGTGACTTGTCTCATGACCTAGACTATGGTCTACCCAAGGGAATGTTCAGTGTGTACTTGAAAATAATATGTAATATATATCCTGCTGTTGGTGATGGGGTGTTCTATATATGTCATTTAAGTTAAGTTGGTTGGTGGTATTATTCAGATTTTCTATATCCTCACTGATTTTCTGTTTATTTTTTAACAGTAGGTGTTTTAATTGAATTCAAGAAACATTAATTTGACTGTATTCTCCATAAGAAACTGAAATCCTTATACACATTTGTAATTATGACCCAATCAAGATACAAAGACTTTACTTTTGAATGTGGTAGATAGTTAAGATAATAAAATCACAAACATATGAAAATTTATATAATATGATTAAAACACTGCTGACAGTATAATTAGTATTGCAAAGGGGAATAAATACAGTATTTCTACTCCTCCCACTAATGGATAAGAAAGTTCATTAGTCCAACTCCTTGAATGCAGACTAGTCTTATGTCTCATCTTGACCAAAAGAAGTAATTATAGTGATGTTGTTCTGAGAATTCTTGCAAGTGTACCTTCACACTCTTGAAATCCTGCAACCATCATGTGCTGAAGAAGCATGGAGAAGCCTACTTAAGGATAACAGACCATGGAGAAGAAAAGGGAGGCAACCCAACTCTGAGACCAGCTCCCAGATGTGTAAATGCGGCCATCTTGAACATTCTAGTCTAACCAACCTTCTAGCTCAGAGGTCAGCAAACGTTTTATATAAAGCCCAGGTAGTAAATATTTTAGGTTCAGTGACCATACCACAGTGTGAATTAAGTATACCTTCTAAGTGATCCTATAGACTTTCCTCATATCAGTTCCTATTGTGTAATATAGGTGCCCAGTAACTTCCTGAATTTCCCAGTAGACTACAAGGTCCATGGGGTCAGGGATCACATTTCTTTGGCCTGTAATTTTACTCCAGTGTCTAGTATACTTTCTGGCATGTAGAAGGCATGTGATAAATGTTTGTGAATGAGTGATTGAATGAATTTTTATTCTTTAATACGTTAAGGATGCAGCAGGGTCAAAATTTGTTCACATTTTCATGTCCCATGAGATACTTCGGCAGTTATTTAAAAAAAAATAGTTAACTTTGTCTTGCATTAAGTTATAAGGTTACAAACCAAAGGCATTTTCTGCCTTCAAAAGTTTTACCATATAGAAGAAGATAAACCTAGAAATAGATATATTACTACTATCGCTACTGGCAATAACAGTAACAACCACCACCATCACTACCACAACCACCACCGTAACAATAATTATTGAAACTAACTACTTTATTGAACAGACTCTGGATTTGAATGGCACATATAAGAAATGCCTTCTTGTTCCTGCAAATAAGGTCTTTAAACATATTTGGTTGGATCATACTTTCTGGTCCCTGGGTGGTTTTTTGGGTAGATTCTATAGGTATTAAAAATCCCAAGCCAGTTTACATAAAATCTTTCCTTTTCAACATGATTACAAGCATTTCTTTTCTCCAGAAGTCACTTTATCTCTTGACTTTGGGACCTTAAGTGTGAAAGAAAGACATGGATTTTTTTTCTTCACTCTTCCTTCAACTTCTTAGTACCATTCTGCTACTGGCTCTTCCACACAAAGACTGTGGAGGTTGGGGAGTAAGTGGAGAAGAATTATAATCTCACAAAAATATTGTTCAATGGCCTCAATATGCATGTAAAAGCAGGCCTTCTTGGGTATACATCTGTGGGTCATCAGAAGCCCTTTATGAGCCTGTCTACACTGCACACTTCCTGACTTGGGTGATGCCCTCTTGAGCTGGTCTTCTATGCCTGCCTTCTTCCCCACCATTTCTCCTCAGGCCTATCTTGGTTATCTGTCACATATTTCTAGAGACTCTTTACTCTATCAAAGAGCCTGTTAAAAGAGAGAGAATTTAAGATGGCTCAAATTCAGCCACCTTAAGTGATATATATATATATTTGCCAACAAATGTTGAAAGTGTAGCTCCCATTAGTGTCTTTTCTTTTTATGCTACTATTCCTGGCTACTCAGTTTTTGGCCTTTAGAATTCTGAAGGCCCTGAGAAAGTAAGTGTTTCATTATTCATGTTTGCCTACAAAGTTGAAGGAACACACATCATTATTTTTCTCAAGAACTTGGTCATAAGGCTTCATGCAAATTGCATGGCAGCAATGGAAATCATTATTCAACAATTCAGAAAATGTCTGGCTGGAGAAAGAGAGATAGATGCCAGTCTCCCCTTTTGTAGGCATCCCAATCTCTACATGTAGCTATCTTCGTGCCTTCTCATCACTTTATTTTTGGAAGGAACAAGAAGTAAAACGTTCAAGATTCATTCATCAATTAGTTGAGAAAAAGCTGAGAGAGAGAAAGAGAAAGAACCTAGGAGGATTTCAGGTTTTTATGTTGATGCTACTTGGTGGTATTATTCACTAAAAGAGTAACATACAAATATCAGTAGGTATTTGGTAAAGATAATGAATTTAATTTTGACCTAACTGACAGTGGCAGGAGAGATTCAAATTTTTCCTCTCTAGGGATAAATGTGTCACGTCTCAAAGGCGCATCAAAGAGCAAGCAGAAATTTGACTGATGGCCCACAGTTCACATGTGCTTAATTTGGGTGGAAAACTGGAAGAGAAAGCCTTTACTTAATACAGTGAGGTGAGGAGGGACCAGATACTTCAACCTCGGCTATTGTTATGGGTGAAATGAAACCATTTTGAAAATGACCTTCAACTTGTGCTAACCAGCTTTTTAGCTTTTAGTTCATTCTGATGAATTTCTGATGAACTGGAATATGCCTCATAAAGACAATGACTTATGTTTCCCTCAAACTTTCTTTAGAAATCCTACCCTAAGATTGGCCAGATAGGACACAGTTCCCCAAAGAGAGCCACTTCTTGACATTCTTTGATTGTCCCTGTTTTTTTTTTTTTTTTTTTTTTGAGATGAAGTTTCGTTCTTGTTGGCCAGGCTGGAGTACAATGGTACGATCTCGGCTCACTACAACCTCCACCTCCTGGGTTCAAGTGATTCTCCTCCTTCAGCCTCTCGAATAGCTGGGATTACAGGCACCTGCCACCACCCCAGCTAATTTTTTGTATTTCTTTTTTATTTTTTATTTTTTATTTTTTATTATTGTACTTTGAGTTCTAGGGTACTTGTGCATAACATGCAGGTTTGTTACATATGTATACTTGTGCCATGTTGGTGTGCTGCACCCATCAACTCATCAGCACCCATCAACTCATCATTTACATCAGGTATAACTCCCAATGCAATCCCTCCCCACTCCCCCCTCCCCATGATGGGCCCCGGTGTGTGATGTTCCCCTTCCCGAGTCCAAGTGATCTCATTGTTCAGTTCCCACCTATGAGTGAGAACATGCGGTGTTTGGTTTTCTGTTCTTGTGATAGTTGGCTCAGAATGATGGTTTCCAGCTGCATCCATGTCCCTACAAAGGACACAAACTCATCCTTTTTTATGGCTGCATAGTATTCCATGGTGTATATGTGCCACATTTTCTTAATCCAATCTGTCACTGATGGACATTTGGGTTGATTCCAAGTCTTTGCTATTGTGAATAGTGCCGCAATAAACATATGTCTGCATGTGTCTTTATAGCAGCATGATTTATAATCCTTTGGGTATATCCCCAGTAATGGGATGGCTGGGTCATATGGTACATCTAGTTCTAGATCCTTGAGGAATCGCCATACTGTTTTCCATAATGGTTGAACTAGTTTACAATCCCACCAACAGTGTAAAAGTGTTCCTATTTCTCCACATCCTCTCCAGCACCTGTTGTTTCCTGACTTTTTAATGATCGCCATTCTAACTGGTGTGAGATGGTATCTCATTGTGGTTTTGATTTGCATTTCTCTGATGGCCAGTGATGATGAGCATTTTTTCATGTGTCTGTTGGCTGTATGAATGTCTTCTTTTGAGAAATGTCTGTTCATATCCTTTGCCCACTTTTTGATGGGGTTGTTTGTTGTTTTCTTGATGGGGTTTCATTATGTTGGCCAGGCTGATCTCGAACTCCTGACCTCAGGTGATTCACCCGCCTCAGCCTCCCAAAGTGCTGGGATTACAGACATGAGCCACCACACCCAGCCTGTCCCTGGAATTTTAACTTATTCATCAATGAATTCAGCATGGATAAGAGTTTAATTACTGTTCTATTTTTAAAAATCTAAATATCTCAAAACATAATTACTTAATGCTATAAAAGAATAGCATGGTAATATCAAAAGATCTTTTGAATATTTAAGATGCATTTAAACTTGATCGGCATACATCCTTTGAAAAGAATGCATTAATATAAATAAGTCTTAGTTTCCATAATTTATGACCATATTTCCTTGAAACAATATCCAAGAACCAAGTAAACTTTTAAGAGCAATTTGAGAAATAGCCATCATAGCTACCATTTAAGGAGTGCCTACTGTTTGTCAGCAGCTTTACCTCCTCAAATCTTGAGTACAACTATGCAAAATAGGGATTACAATTATCATTTTATTAACAGGAAACCAAAGTCTTAGAGATCCTAAATATTCCTAACTTCACACAGTCAGTCATTGGTTGGTAGAGCTAGAATTTGAACTCTGATATGCTAGAGCCCCACATTTATGTTTTTTCTACTCACCTTTCCAATCAATAATTGAGTATACAGATTAAAGTTTGGTCAAAGATTTTAAAAAATCATTTTTACAGTTGCTATTTGGTTTTTCTTCTTGGGAAGAAATTAGTAGATATGCTCATGTTGATGGTGGTTCTTATTAACTCACTGAGTGTGCTGCTTGCAGTTGCTGTTGTTGAAGTTCATGGTGCCTCATGAATGGCCACTAATTTAAAATGGCCTTAAAATCAACTAGAACATTGAAAAATATTGACACAGTCAGGTAGAATGGAATTCAATAGAGGTTTTAACTCTTAAATGAGAGATTCTGATTAAATTTTGTACCAAGTGTCAATATTTCTAAAATTTCAGTCAACATAAATTTATTGGGTGATTGACTAAACTATAAGTATACAAATGTTATATGAAGAGAAAAAAGCTAATTTGTGATCCAGAAAACACATGAAGAGTGCTACAGTGTCAATGTGTGTACACCTTGCTATGGGAACAGAGAAGCGAAAGAATCACCCATCTGCACCTGACATGTCGTTAGAAGGCAAACCTGATGTAAGTCTTGAAGGTTACTTAAAGAGAAGGTATGATAGACATTATTAATATAAAAAAAATGGCCAAAGAATTAAGGTCTGAGAAAGAAGCTTCATATATTGATACCTCAGGGTTTTTTTTTTTTTCATTATTTAAGGCAGCAAAAAAGGATGGTATCATGAAATTCACTAGAATTCATTTAGTGTAATTTCCCCATGTAATTCAAGAATTATTACTGTAAAAGCCCTAGCATATTACTCCAAACAATGTTCTCCCTATTTTTTTCTCTGTAACTAATGTTACTGATAGTCTAAAAAAGAAACCCAAATATGAAAAGAGAAACTCCAGTCTCAGAATATACTGCTCAAGGACTGTGCCTATTTTTCTGGATTCCCCATGGTACATAGAACTTTCCATGGGGAAAAGTAGATATTCAATACATAGGATCTGACTTCCAGACTGGCATCCTGGAAGCAGTTTAACATGAAAAGGATCATTTCAGTGACTATGTGGAAATCGAGCCTTGCTCATTTTTGTGACAACTACTGGAGCTGAAGAGCATGCCAACTGAATTTGTATAAGTAGGATACGGCAGTTAGGACCCTTTGTAGCTTTGTGCAATATGAGGGAAAGCCACAGGCTTTTTATAAGGGTGGCTGTGTAATAATTGGCTTTTGGTGGAAATTACTCATAGAACTTTTTTATATCACAATAAAGAATAATGTTAAGTGGGTAAGTACTGAAGGTACAAGATATAACCAGCAAATTATATAAAGAATCTCACTTTACATGCATTGGAAATGCTAGCAAGTAGCTTATAAGTATAGAAATTTTAGAGCTAAATGGTCTTTATAAAGCACTTCAAGCCCTTTTTTATTATTGGTGAGAAAACTATAGATCAGAATATTTTCTTCTCTGTAGTTGTCCCAAGTGTGAGTTTACTTCATTAATTTTACTAGCCAGCAGGCAATCCTTCCAACTTGATCAAGCAGATAGGCCTAGCCCATAACACAGAATTGTTTCCAAACTAGTGCTTCCATTAATGCAGAAAAGTACATTGTTCTTTGTTAAAACAATAGAGGAGAATAAACTTTGAAGGGGTCACATTGTCTGTTTATTGAATATTTGCCTATAAAAACATATATGTTCTACCTAATCGATTTAATTAGTCTAACTCATCCTGTATGTTTCTCATCAGAGGACTTAGGCATTTTGAGGATGATACTAACATTTTTTAAGAGTGATTAAGAAAAAAAAATTAAAGACCTGTTACTAATGACTGTATTAACAGGTCTTAATAAGTATTTAATACAAAACTATTTTCATTTTTGTTCCTTCATGAATCCATGTCTCAGACTCAACAAGTAGAATAGAAACCTGAATAAGATCAGTGAATTATATGAATGTTAGTATCCTTATTGTCGTAATATTCTATAATTCTGCAAAATATTACCATCAGAAAAGACTGGGCAAACTGTGAAAAGGATCTCTGTATTATTCCTTACAACTGCATGTGAATCTATAATTGTTTCTCCCTATAGGAATTAATAAAATTATATATTTTGTTTCATGTAAAAAATAAGGTATTACCACATATGTATGACTATAATACTATTGTAAAATTTACTTTTTCTCCTAGTGATAGATTAAAGAAAATTTTAAACTGTATTTATTCATTTGGTAAATATTTATGGAATGCCTACAATATGTCAATTCCTGTCTGATGTACATGAGGTCCAAAAGTAAACAAAATATACAAATATCTCACTCTCATGGAAACATAAGCTTTAAATAATGTAGATAAAATTATTATAGTAGTATAATATTGAATTTACTTAGTCACATATGCATATTTAATATTATATACATTAATGACATCAATTTTAAACATCTTTTTTCTTTTTTTTTGAAATGGAGTCTCACTGTGTCACTCAGGCTGGAGTGCAGTGGTGCAATTTCGACTCACTGCAACTTCCACCTCCCAGGTTCAAGTGATTCTCTTGCCTCAGCTTCCTGAGTAGCTGGGACTACAGGTGTGCGCCACCATGCACAGCTAATTTTTGCATTTTTAGAAGATACGGGGTTTTGCCATGTTGGCCAGGCTGGTCTCAAACTCCTGACTTCAGGTGATCCACCCACCTCGGCCTCCCAAAGTGCTGGGATTACCGGCATGAGTCACCATGCCCGGCCCATCCCTTTTTTTCAATCTCACATTTAAAAAAAAATTATTCAAATTTTTACAGGCAGTTTTGATAGCAATTTAAAAAAATCATTTTTAGAGCCATTTTTCTGATTCACCTAAAAGTTTTACAGACTAAGAATACTGTTCTCACTTTAAGTTGAGATAATGATGGTATGCTACAGTAATCCATATGCGTAACAGTAGCATTACTGTTTTTGGTTGTTTCTGTGGGTGGATATTCATGGCTTCCTTAAAGTAACTGCTTATTATAATGACTTTTGAAATGATTGCTCAAAGGCTTCTTTACAATGGCATCCAATATCCAGTGATGACGATGTCACATTTCTAGTTATGATAGTTATGATTACTAAATGTGCAAAATTTCTTGGTTCTTTTTTTTTTTTTTGGTAACTAATTCTGCAAGGTAACCTCTAGTAACTACCATTAATTGATGTTATTTTATGGTAATGTATCTTCCCAGTTTTGTTCTTTATAATAAAGCAATTGAGAAAGCTTCTCCAAGTATTACTACAACTTCATAAAGACTTAAATAAAGACAGTTTCTTTGCTAAGTCACAGAGAAGGTACAATCATAAGTATGGGCATTTCGACCATATGTTTAGACATATGGTAGAAATATGGTAAACATATGGTAGAAATACTCATACTTTTGATTGTACCTTCTCTGGGACTTTTCTATTTCTCCCACACTCCTCCTTTGGGACCCTTTTTGCAAAAGATAGTGAAAAACATAATGTCCTTTGGTTTCTGTGTCTTTATAATGGTTCCATATTTTCACAGAGAAGTCTAGGACTGTCTTCACAATGCATGATAGATAATCTCTCTGGAGGCCAGTCATTCACATTCAAAGAGTTGGAAGAGTTTTACCTGACCAGGCTTCCTTGTGCATTTGGCAGAGGAATGGCCAGAGTAAACCACAGCCATGCAGCAGAATGAGGACCTGGCTTATGTACAGTTGCTGGAAGAACTGTTGTCAGCGTAAAGCTTGTATAGGATTGGTCCATCCACAGATGTTTATTGAGCAAATACTGGGAATAATTCAAAGAATTTCTGAGTACCTTAACCAGTGTGTGTTGATCCTGTTCACACCCCTTCATGTTCCCCAACATTGACGAGCTCTTTCATCACTTTTTAAAGGATGTTAAAGACATATAAAGTAGGCATTCATCACAATAATTGGGTGTCCTAGGACTCAGCTCCAAATCCAAAGTATACATCCCACTTTTTGGGGCCCAGCTCTCAATGTGATTGTTTAGCCATCATAGTGTAAACGTAATGGAAACAGTCCTCAAGTTGTTATTCTTTTTGATAGGTGAGTTTGCTTGATTAACACATGGTTGCAGTACAAGCCCATGGTTAACAATGTCAAAATCAAACATTATTATTTGTCTATAATTTGGAAAACTCAAATGATGATTAATTTTGGAAGGGAATGGGGCATTGCTCCTTAAAAATGCATTCCTTCTGTTTTATCTCAATATACAGGTGAACCATAAATAACCATTTTCAAAATATATGATCATATTGCTGAGATGTTATGGCATCTTGCTTTTCTGCAATACAAATTTTGCATATATTTTCTTCCATAAATACTCATTGCTTTATGCACAAAACACACAATTCAATATTTCATGAAACAATGGTCCATTTTTAGAATTATGCAGATTTAGGTGCATAATACCGAAAAAAAGTAAATTTTTTTTCTCTAAGTCATAGAACCGGTAAATTGCTTCATAATGTTTCCTTGCTAGGATAATTTCCTTAGAATTGATAACCTATTTTTAAGGCTTGTTGTAAAAGTAAAAATTGTGAGTCAAAATGGTTCACACAAATTAGATTTGTTTTGCATATTTTGAATTATGTCAGAAATAGCCTTATATTATTCTCTTACAGTTTTTTATATGATAATAATAGTCATAATTCAATAGAGCAATACAAATTGAATGCAATTCCCAAATACCACATGACAACTTTGTCTCATATAAATTTTCTCTTATGTGCTGAAAAGTGACTAAAGAAACTAAAAAAGTTTTAGAATTAAAAGACATATAATTAAAAACTATATTTTTGGGGGGAATGATGTCAACAGAGGAAAACCATGCAGCAGAGAAATGGATGTTAAGTGGACATACTGAAAACTGTATTCATTCAACACTGATCTCATGAGGCCCATTAAAAACTCAACTGATTAGCCTCAAGGAGAAGCTTAAAGTTTTAAACTCAGGACTGAAGGAATGATTGTCAGGCTTAAACAAAAACCTTTGCCAGCACCCTGGTTGCCTGAGGACAAGTTCAGAGTCCTGTAGCATTGACAGCTGGGTCCCTTGGTTTCCAGTCTTCAGCACAGCGTGGTAATTACGGGTAAGATAGACCTGGTTCAAATTTGTGTCATGCTCTGGCACTGCACTAAGAAATAATTCCACATTCCTCTGAATTCCTATAACAATAGCCCTGGTGTTTCTGTTTCAATGACATAACATCTTACCTTGAATTAGGATATTTGAGTTTGTATCTTGTTTCTTCTTCTGGACAGACTGTATATGCTTTGAAGGGTAAGAATAGTGCTTTATTTGGTTTTGTGATTCCCAATACCATTTAGTTCAGTATGTACGCAATACGTGTGGACTGAAAGAATCTAAGAAAGGAAATAAACGTGTCTTTTGAGAATTAAGCAACAAGAACGAGAGAATCCATCAATCAACCAAGCAGAGAATAATCATAAAGTTTTATTTGCTATAGAAGTTACAGAAAACTATGGAGCTAAGAAATGCCTATTACAATTTATTCAGTTCTACCATAACTAGCCTAGCTGAGGTGTCTGGAACAGTAACCCAATAGGTTAAGAAGACAGTCTTTCTTGCTACATCTTTTCTTTCTTCTTTATCTTTTTAAACTAATTAATATTACTAATAAAATAACTTTGACTCCAAATTGTTTACCTAAACAAATTAATATCTGACATTTTGAGAACTAATGACTAGACTACTACTTCCTCACCATGCCTTATGGTCACCATCAGCTAGAGCTGAGTACTCAAAGTCTGGTCCTTTAACCAGTGTTTTTCATATTCCCTGTGAGCTTGCTAGAAATACAGATTTTAGGTGCCACTGCAGATGCATTGAGTCAGAAGCAACACTCTAGCAAGTTCCCTAGGGGATTAGTTTGAGCGTTAACATTTGAGAAGTACGGACCTTGGACATTTGTTCAAAGTACTGATTGTCAGGCCGTCTTTTGCAGATTCTAATGCACTAGTCAGTTTCTGCAAATTGGTATTTTCAGTACCGGTGATTCTTTAAAAATTATAGAGCATAATTACAAAATACCAAACTAGTCCATCAGGGACAGACTATTTTAGATAATAACCTTCAAGTTTACTTCTCTTTACGCAGTTCCAATGTTATATAGGTGGAAGGGAAGAAATCAAGAAAAGGAACAAATATCTACTATGGAACATTTAAGCTCACACGGTTAATCTGCAACTGGGATGTTTGATGTTTCTGAAGTGCAACCCTGTAATTAGGAGATAAGCTTTTATTATATTTATTTTTAGCTTTAGCTCTTTTTGATGAAGAGATGCTAACATTGTATTTTATACTTTTTTTACTTTGGCAACATAATTCATTTTGTAAGGATGATGTTATCAGTTTTACATGTATATTTGTGCTATGATGTTATAAAACAGAGTACCTTGGGGCATCTCAGGTATGTACTGATGTCTATTTACATAAGGAATGATTCAAACAGATGGACAAAGTATATTATACATACATGAAGTGTGTATGTAATTTAATATATGCATATATATTCACAAAAATGCTTGTATACATTTTGATATATGCACTTATAAATGGATATCAATACAAAATGCCTAACACAGTTTACACATGTGATCGTTTTATCAAAATCCTTGGAGGAAGGAATGGCTTTAAATCAACTTTGTTTTCCCCTTTCAGGTTTTATAATTATTTTAAAGCTATAATGATAAATTTACTTAGTTAGACCTATTGCCAAAGTAATGAAGGACAGGTCTGAATCAAATACACTATAAGTTTGCTTTCAGCACTTGCCACAATGAGAAGAATTAGTTTCAAAGCCATACAATGGTGCCAAGGTGAATGGGGAGCTCTGGTGAATCAGCGGCCTTCCTGGGACAGTTGTTTGGAACTAAAAAGCAGTAAGCACAGAGAATATACTAGCAGATTTCCTCCTGTAAAAATAATGAACTGACAAAGTGTTTGCTGAGATCGAGCCTTTTAACCTTGGGAACAAAGGCTGTATGAAAACAATGCCAAACAGTGACAATAATGAAACACTCTCCTTTACCTCCTCTGTGAAGATTCTGTGTACCCACAGTTGTCACATTCCCCAAAGGTAGCCTCCGTGTGATGTTAGGAGTACTCCGTTTGAGTTAATGGTTTTTCATACCGATGATTTAGGGCTATTATGGAAGCTTGCCTCAAACTTTCCTACTTCCTAAAAAACACTTGCCTTAACTACGTGAATACTGTATAGTCCATTCACTATTTACTCATAAACATGCTTTGCTTTATCTGTAATTTTTTTTTGTATCTAAATCTTAATACTTCAATTCCTTTGAGTGGGGACCATATCATTTAAATCCCATATATACTACTTATGAAGTGTTAGGTGCTCAATACACTTTGCCTAGATGTAATGAGGTGGAAATATGCTACTTGGCAGTTCAAAATTCATTCCACAAAGATTTATTCAGTATTTACCATATAATGTGGACTGCCCTAAGTGGTGGGGAGAGAAGATAGATGTGATCCTGTCTCTTAGAGAGTTTAATGTGAATAGTGGAGATGGGCAAGTAAGAAGACAACAGAGTGACATGTATTCTGATGGAAAAAGGAGAGGTCTTATCAGCAACTCAGGATGGGGAATGGATGAAAATTTCCAGAAGTGCTCTAAGTGGGCATCTTTAAAATAATAGGAGACAGAGAATAGAAAATGCTGTGGATGGATCCCAGGCAGAAGGCAGAGCGTGTACAAGTCTCCTGCACTGAGAGAACATGAAAAGTTTTAAGACATAAGATAAATTCGATGTAGTGGGAGGGTGTATCCTGGAGGTAATAACAACCTGATGTTTGTAAAGTTTACAGCCACCTCCTCATGCGTTATCTAGCTTACTACTCACAATAATCTCAGCTGACATATAAGTAAGGGTAAGAAAGATGAAGTAAATTCCTTGCTCAAAATTAGAATTGAACCTAAACTTTCTCACGCTGAATTCACATTTCATTCTATTGTTATCTTATGTATTATAATATATTTCCCTCCGGTATATATAAATAATGTATACACCATCCAATGTATATGAAATCATCAATCATCCTTAGAATTTAAAGAAATCTAGTTATTTCTTCAGTAGTTACCTCTTCCTCCTCCACCATTTTTTTTTTAAAGAAAGACTGTATCTAGGGACTTTGAGACACAAACCTCAGGAGAGATACTTGGAGAGGTTAATTAACATGGAATTGATAATAATGAAATCCAATGATAAAAATATGCAACATTGGGCCATATATCTCACAGAAAGGTACAGATTTAATGGGTGTCAGGAAAGACCAGCATTTTAGCAATTACTTGTAGGGGTAGAATCTTACCCTAATTCTAATTTCATAGACCTATTAGTTAAAGAGCTTTATTTAGCAAGTAGTTTTGAATTATATCTTCAGCTTTTTATCACAGATTGGCATTTAAATTATAAATAAGATAGACCTAAAGTTTAAAAACTTTGATCTTCATGCTTTAAAAGAATAATAGTTTAAGACAGTGAGGTCTAGTGAAAAATATATCAGCTTTGAAACCTATCTGCTCACTTACAAGGAAAATCCCCTCTTTGAACCTCGATTTCCTGATCTTTAACAAAATATACCTTCTAAAGGTATTGCAAGAATTAAATAGTAACTATTTTATATTCATCTAAAATGTAGTTACTCAGTAATATATTTTTGAATTTATTCAGTTCTTACTGAAGTACCCATATCTCCTCCAACTTGAGAGAAAAATAAGACTTGAGATGAAGGTCCTTTTTGAAATATAAATTATTATACAAATGTATCTAGAATACAGCCTGGTAAATGGAAGACACTAAAAAAAAATTAGGTGAATGATTTTACCATTAATAGAAAAGCAGACCAAAGATGTACAAATTCAAAACATTAATTGGGGAAGAAAGTAACCCAGGAAAAGAGTGATATGGATACAAAAAGATGCCTTATCTAATTCTCATAAGAAAAATCACCTTAAATGTGGTAATAAAACAAAAGCAGGACATGTATTCTCAACATCATACCTGAGCATTGTTTAACAAGCCCACCCAAGGATTATTGAATTTCCTAGAATATATCCCTGTTTTATTACTACTGATTGTTTACTATTGATTATGGCCCAGGTTTTATGAAGTTGACATGTTAACTTGTAGATTTTTGTCTCAGAAGAAATTTTCTAGTACAGATGCAAATGAATAGATAACCCCAATGGTTATAGTTTTATTGTCCTGTAGAACATTAACCCATCTCTTCTCTAACTTAGCAAACCTATTTCAGCAGATCTTCTTTGACAGGATATATAAATCTCTGTTTCTCAAGTGCTGTTTGAACCAGCTTTATCATTGTTCTGGTTCCCTCGCTTGTGAAATAAATAAATCTTTGATATATATATTGTATATTTGTAAAATGCTTCTAGCTATTTGAAAATTAAGCTTGACAATGAAAATTTACTTACCATTGAAAGTTTCCACAACAATGTAGGAAAAAAAGATAAGGACACTTGTAAAGGTTCAACTATTAAACACTATCCTTCATGAACAGGGTGAGTAAAGACATAAGGCCGTGTGCAGTGGCTCACACCTGTAATCCTAGCATTTTGGGAGGCCGTGGTAGGTGGATCACATGAGGCCAGGAGTTCGAGAACAGCCTGGCCAACATGGCGAAACCCCATCTCTACTAAAAATACAAAAATTAGCCGAGAGTGGTGGCACATGCCTAATCCCAGCTACTTGGGAGGCTGAGGCAGGAGAGTCACTTGGACCTGGAAGGCGGAGTTTGCAGTGAGCCAAGATCGCTCATGCCACTGCACTCCAGCCTGGGCAACAGAGTGAGACTCTTGTTTCAAAAAAAAAAAAAAAAAAAAAAAAAAAGAAAAAAAAAAGACATGAAGTGTTGCCTTATTTCTGAAACTTGTTTGGCCCTATATTGGTAGCAGAATGAGGAAACGAAATGTTTTATTAAAAGAAAAAGGTAACAAATCACACAATTACTTTGATATAATACAAATGAGACAAATTGAGAGAGATGAATTATTGCTCAAAGAAACATGAATATTCTAGTAAGCACGTGTAATGAGATGTACTGTGGAGAATTTCTTTTTGCTTTTATTTGTCCATTTAGTTTCTTTTGCTCTAGGGAGAGATGCCAGAAAGTTCTTTTCTGAAGAGTGTCAGGGGATTCTACATGGTAGAGAATTTTGGAAGCATTTAAACGTACTGTTAGGAGGGTGACAAAGAAGCCTCATTGTTGAAGGAAGGGACAGTAATCTTACATTTTAGATAGGTAAGGTTTGAAGGAGAAGTCCAGGAAGAGACTGAGAAAAAGAAGATGTATGTGGTTCTGGGCTCTGAATTTGTGGTTTTGTGATTACTTCGTTCACCCTGAACAAGAATTCTGCAGTCGACTGTAGCCTGGCCTGGGACAGCACCTGGAAACGTGGTGGACCTCTGTGGGTGGTTTTGTGTCAGAACCCATGGTGCCAACAGGAATCCAGGAACCAAAGCTGCGCTTTGTTCCTGCCTCTACCTTTCAGACCAAGTGCTACTCTGTGGACAGTGCTCCCCCTTGTGCTCTTATCAGGAGATGCACATTAATTCCTCTAACTGCCCTGGTTTTTATCGTTCTGTTGCCCAGGCTTCAGTGCTGCGGCGGGATCTCGGTTCACTGCAACCTCCGCCTCCCAGATTCCAGCAGTTCTCCTGCCTCAGCCTCCCGAGTAGCTGGGATTACAGGCGCCCGCCACCACGCCCGGCTCATTTTTTTGTATTTTAGTAGAGACGAGGTTTCACCGTGTTACCCAGACTGGTCTCGAACTCCTGAGCTCAGGCAATCCACCCGTCTCGGCCTCTCACCGTGCTAGAATTACAGTCGAGAGCCACCGCGCCCGGCCAACTCCCCTGGTTTTTAAGTCAGGGAGAATCTGGTGTCAGGAGCTCACTTTGGTCAGGCTTAATACAAGAACTGAGGAGATTATATGGGTAGTGATGGATGTTAGAAAAATGTCATTGTCGAACATACTCTGTAAAAGATCAGAATACTTAGAATGAATGGAAGCTTTTAAGGTAATACAAAAATTTTGTTCAAGAGATGAATGAATGATAAAGGAATGAATCTAAGGTATGAGTGTGTGTTTATGTGTGTAGATTTCAAGGTAAGATGATATGTAATAGCATAAAGACTAGTCCAAGGGTGTGTTTGATATTCATGACAATAATATGTTAGTATTAATTAGTATTAACAGAGGAGTAGAACATTCACATTTAATTTTAAAATCGTCACATGAAGATACCAGGATCTGTATTAGTTTCCTATCATGGTAATACAATTTACCAACAATTTGGTGGCTTAAATCAACACAAATTTATTATTTTACAGTGCTGGAGATTAGAATTCGGAAATGGGTCTCACTAAGCTCAAATCAAGATTTCGGCAGGGTTGCCTTTCTTCTGCAGGTTCTAGGGGAATATCCATTTCCGTGCTTTGTCTTTCCCAGCTTCTAGAAGCTGCCTGCATTCCCCGTTTCATGGCCCCCTTCTGCCTCTAAAGCCAGCAGTGGCTGGTCCAGTTTTCCTTAGGCTTGGTCACTCTGACACTGACCTTCTGCCTCCTTCTACATTTGATCCTTGTGATTACATTGGGTCCTTTGGGATAGTCCAGGATAATTTCTTTATATCAAGGTCAGCTGATTAGCCATCTTAATTCCATCTGCAACCTTAACTTCACTTTGCCATGTAAAATAGCATAATCATAGTTTCCAGGGATTAGAATATGGACATCTTTGAGTGGGGACATTATTCACAAAGGCAGGTTAAACAAGACAACATATGAGAAACACGGAGTGTGTTTCACTGGACCAAAAAACAGCATATAAAAACTTTTAACTATTTATTGGCTTCATTGACTTTTTTAGTGCATTGTGTTTGTAAAAATCTGTGATTACTACTTGGGATTTTTCAAATCAAGTTCATTGTGATTTGATAATATGGTAAGTTAATTTTAGATAGGTTTTTAATAATATAATTTTATCTGGATAAAAGTAGATTTATTGTCTTTTTACTTTTTATAAACTAATATCTGCTCTGTATATAATTACAAGACAACACAGAAACAGAAAAGGAAAAAAAATAGAAAAGTTTTGTGGGATATAAAGAAGAACAGGTACAGTGGCTCATGCCTGTAATCCCAGCAATTTGGGAGACTGAGATTTGAGGATTGCTTGAGCTCATGAGTTTGAGACAAGCCTGGGCAACATAGTGAGACTCCATCTCTACAAAAAAGATTTAACAAATTAGCTGAGTGTGGTGGCACACACCTGTAGTCCCAGCTACTCAGGAGGCTAAGATGGGAGGATCACTTGAGCCTGGGAGGTTGAGGCTGCACTGAGCCGTGATTGGATCACTGCACTCCAGCCTGGGTTACAGAGTGAGAGCCTGTCTCAGAAAAAAAGAGAAACATAAAAAATAGAGGCAACTCATTCATAGTCCTGTTATAGACAATTCACAGTGTGTTTTAGAGTTTCTTTGAAGATACATTGATAGGCCTAAAAATATATAGCAGTATCCATTTGTTTAGATAAATGGGCTTATCCTTTATCCATGTCAATAAATATAGTTTGGCAACATGATTTTTAATTGCTTTTCAGGACTCCTTTGTGTGTTGTATCATTATTTAAATAATCTTATTGCTTGAGATTTTACATGATTCCTATTTTTCTCCCTTTAAAAATACTGTAATTAAATGAAAGAAAATAAATACTATTATTAACATTTTTATGCATATTTATTTGATACATTTTCTGTTTATTTCCTTAGGATAAATTCTAGAAGTAGGTTAAATTGTATCAATTTAAATTGTCACTTTTTCTCAAGGATATAAATGAATAAAACAGCTAACAAGCCTGGAGAATAGAGATATTATTATAACATTGGATAATGTAAAATTTATTGCAGAATAGAAGAAAGACTTCTGCACCTAAAGTTTGAATGTTTGTTATTCATGTAGTTGCATTATACGCTAGTACAAACTGATTTTTTAATTTGTTTAAATCTCACTTTCATTCTTTCTTTGGGAGTAATACGTGCATCCTGAGACTAATATGCAATGAGATTCTTGCACAGGAAGTGAAAATGAGCTACAAAAGATAATTTTACTCTATTTTGAAAAAAAAAGACCCAGAAATGTAGCTAAGAGCCAGTTATATGCTATGGGTCCTTTAGGTCACCTCTTTGGGCCTTTGCTTATCAAAGGATGGGGTTGAAAAGATGATTGATTTTCTTCTGGCTGTAACATTCTACTAGTCTTTAGTGCTCAGCATTAAATCAAATGATGTTTTAATGTTGAAAATACTAGTTTACATTATTTATGCCTCCTGGAGTAACTTACAATAAAAACTTGAGTATCATAAGGCCAAGAATTACTATATAATAAAAGTCAAGCCACTCAAACTCTCTGCATCAGTTTTATTGGTGGAAAGGGAATATGAAAAAACATAATACACAGCTGCCAAGCACATTGTATGGAATAATGTATATAAAATTTCCTTCATAGTTCGTGGTCTGTAGTTCCCATCTCTATCCTCCCGGGTAAGAAAGGGAAGACAGGGAAATATTGTAACAAAACTGAGCGAAGAACATGGCAGTCATTAAGCACAAAAATAGGCCCAAGTTGGTGCTGCCTGTTAGCAAAATCAAAAAAGAGGCAGGTATTTTTCTGACCATAAGGTACCTGTAGATCTCACCACAAGAGTCTTTATAAATAACATTGCATAACTTGGTGCATATCTTTAATCACAATTCTATCAAAATATATTTTCTATATAAAAGGTTGATTAAAGATTTTTAAATTCAAAATACAGTATCTCCTGGAAATACTGAAAAACTATTACAGGTATATTTATCTAATATTTGATACCACCTGTAGCCAGTAAGTCCTGACAAATTTCCTAAACCTCAATTTAACACATTTAAAAATAAATTCTTATGAGTAGAGAACTTCAAACATGTTTATAATCTATGACCTACTAATTTAGCCCCTGAGAAGAAGCTAGCCTAAGGTTAAATCAAATATGAAATATGGAGAAAGGCTTAAGTCATCAGAATATTTACTGCAGCATTATTTTTAATAGATAGCAGCATTATTTTTAATAGATAAACATTACACATGACCTAAAGAAACCAAAGTCCGATAATGGGTAACAAATACATGCTGTACATAGAGTTGACATATGTGATACGTACGTGTATCAGAATTTTCTTCCTTTTTGAGGCTAAATCAATTGCGTGTATATACTACATTTTATGTGTCCATCCGTTAATGGACACTTGGGTTACTTCCGCCTTTTGGCTATTGTGAATAATGCTGCTATGAACACAGGTGTACAGTCTCTCTTTGGAACCCTGCTTTTAATTATTTTGGGCATATACCTTGAAGCAGAATTGCTAAATTATATGGTAATTTTTACATTTTTGAGGAACTGTTATATTGGTTTTCATAGCGGTTATACCATTTTACATTCCCACCAATCATGTATAAGGGTTTCAATTTCTCTACATCCTCGTCGTCCTTTGTTATCTCCTGTTTTTGTTGTTGTTCATAGTGGATGTACTAATGGGTATGAAGTAGTAACTCATGGTGGTTTTGCTGTGCATTTTCCTAATGAAAATGATGTTGAACCTCTTTTCATGTACTTCTTGGCCATTTGTATATCTTCTTTGGGGAAAATTCTGTTCACGTCCTTTGTCCGTTTTTAAACTATTTGTTTTTTAGTTGTAAGAGCTCTTCATTTATTTGGTGATTTGCAGATATACGATTTATAAATATTGTCTTCCATTCCATGGGTTGCCTTTTCACTCTGTTGATTGTGTCCTTTGATGAAGAAATTTTAAATTTTGATGTGGTTCAATTTATCTAGTTATACCTTCATTGTTACCTAACATAATTTAGGATACAGTGCAGTGATAGTTATAAAAATGTATAACGTGAATAGAATCATGTTAATGGAAAAAGTAGGAAAAAAACTATAAATAAGAAATCCCTAATTTAAAACATCAGAAACTACTGAATTAAGTCCCACAATGGTAAATTGAATGTTTATTTCTGAGACAGATGGTGTTGATGTTATGTACACTGTACTTAGGTTCTAAAAGCCCATTTCACACTATTTAAATAGAATAGTTGATCAGAAAACAAGTCAAACAGAAATATTTGCTTTTTAAAGAATACTTTAATCGTATACCACCAAGTGTTTAAATTATAATACATAATACATTTATTTACGTAGTACTATATTATCCAACATATTATTGGATAATTATAACTTTTTTGTACAAGTTATTTGAGACTTCTTAAAATGCTAGAAAGTTTTTGTTAAAGATGACTCTTTTCCTATTTATTCTACTTATTTGTATTTCTACTTATTTTTATTTGTAGCAATAGAGGCATGCTTCATCATGTCAAGAAACTTTGTACTACATTCAAATTTTACCTCACATATTTATTCATTCATCTATTCAATTATTTTATTTTCAAATATTTGCTGTGGATGTGATGGTGAATGAGAGATATAATGTGTCTGTCCTTATGGAGCTTATATTTTATTAGGAGAAGATAGATATTATACATGGAATAGGTAAGCAAATCTGACAATGTCAGAGAAAGAAAGTTTCTATGAAGGCAATAAAGTAGGAATAGCAACAGAGAAGGGAAGAACTTTTCTCCAGAATGCTGGCATTGCTTATTTTACTTGTATCTATATCTAGGAAAATATTGAAAAGTTTTATGTTAGCTAAAGCATAGTTTTCATGCTTAGTTCTTTTAAAAAATCTTCAACAGTTCTTTACTTTTCCATTTCAATAAGAATTTCAATGCTAAGATTTTTGGATCCAATAATTCAAACCATGAAAGAAACTTTTAGTTCTAGGATATGTGTAATGTGTGTAATGTTTGTCACAGTTTCAGTGATACTTATTATAGCATAAGGTTTCAAGATCTTGACCAAACTTAGAGTTTTTTCCAAATTCCTTTACGACTGAACTATGGCCGAATATGATACTAGGCCTGCCCAGTTCTCTTGTTTGGTGAAAAAATTTTGTGGTATCAACGTCACCAAGCCTGTTTTAACTGTGTATTGTGGAGGTATAGGAATTTACATCATCTGATTCTAAAACAACAGAATAAAAATTTTCCTATTTCCTGCATTAGCACAAGAGGTTTCTTATCATCATTGATTTTATAGGCCTAGCACTATTCATTGGCTTCAAGTATCTTTTTGCTTGACTTGGAGGAGAGCACTCACTGTGGAATGGGACCATTTTATCTCACAGAGAAGTAGATTCAGAATCTTTTATTCTTGATTCTTGTTAACTCAAACCATCAAGCATTCATTTCCCAAATAACAGATTTCATTGACTTTTTTTGATTTTCAATTTTATGGGCCATGCATGTGCTGTCCATTTCAAGTATAGCAAAGCAAAGGAAATTCACAAATTGAAGAAGATCTGTAAAATTAAAAAGTAATTATGAAATAAATGCTTGCATTGTATATATATGGCTATAGATTGGCTTATGTGTCCCAATATGGAAAGCATACTTAAGTAGCAATCTTTTGGCAATGGTAAATGTGAGCTTTGGTGAGTACTGCAGTTTTAAGTTAAAAAGAAAAGGGTTGTACATATAGGAGTCACATATCAAGCTGTTTTAAGGCAGATACTCTCTATTTAACATGATCTAAACCTTAGGTTAAAAGAATCTGCACCCGTAACAAAATATTTATAGTCTCAGATTCCTAAGAGAATAAGTGATATCTTTTGGTTCTCTGACCTCACCTTCTCAGATGACTTCAGAAGAAAGCAGAAACTTACTCATTAAAAAGTAAGTGCCATGAAGTAGCAAATTTGGAAGGTGGAAATTAGGAAGAAATATCCTTGGGTCCTGAAAGATATGGAAATAGATTTAAAACACATTATTGGGAAAACTAGGAATAGGGAGAAGGGGTGAAATTCTATTTGTTCTTTTTCAATTTGAATTTAAGTGATCCATGAATTACTTGTATTGGAAACAGAGAATACAACTATCAGGTTGTTTTCCCTTATGTTTTTCTGCAGGTTGTGGAAAACAAACTGTTAGAATTAACAGGAACTATGGTGCTCATCTCCACCTCCGCATTTCATAGCTGGGACAAGAGAGGTGCAACCATGAAGTGACCTACCCAAGGTCACACAGCTAGCTTGACACAGCTAGTGCCACCACTGTCTCCCCTTCTCTAGCTGCAGGGAAGAGTTCAGCCTGGGTAAGATAGCCTCATTCTTCCATTTTTCAGCCTGAGTAACGAGGAGGGTAGAGATGGAAATGCCTATATCTGTGACATGAATGTTGTTTTCACTGCCTCTATACAAGTGAGTTATTTTCATTCCTTCCTGATGTCCTTGATTTTTAAATCTAAAATGAATGACACTTTGAACTCCTTTATAGTTTGGCTTTATTTTCTGCTACCACCAGTATGTACAAATTAGAATCATTCTCAGAGTATCCAAAGCTTTACTTTCTATCAGAAAAAGAAAAGCTAACAGGCAGTTTAAATGTATCTTTTCCTTTTTCTTTTATGAACATCTTGTCGCACTACAGGTCAATTGTCAGAAATGTTTATTTAGCTGAAGTTCTCTTTCTGAGCCCACTGAGACAAAAAGTGGTTGATTGAAAAGTCAATGTACATGGGTTCATCACTCTGCAATCAACAGGACAATCAAAGGCACTGGAGTGTTTTTGTTGTTGTTGTTGTTGTTGTTTCCAGGTTCAGGTTGCACTGCATCATGCTTGAACATATGATGCTCAGAATTTGAAGTTTAAATATTGCTGGGACTAAAAGACCACATAAACATGACCCGAACTCGGATTGCCACCAAATTTGAATGGCATATCTAAAGATTTTAGAGTCAGCCTTGAGTTTTGTGGCTTTACAAATTTGTAGAAGATTTGTGAGTGTAAATAAAACTTGGAGTTTCACTCAAAACCCTGATGAATGTATATATATATGCATAGCCATACACATTTCATTGCAGCAAGCTGCTGAGGAAAACTGACAGTGCCTTGTGCTTAGAGAAGGTAAAGGTGAAATACATGTACATTGCAAGTCACAATTAAAATTCAGGACAGAAAATAATTTACTTTCTATCTTTTCTGACCATTAGATGGAGGTTGGTTGGTTGAGGTTTTTGGCCTGTGTACAGACTTGTTATGTGAGGGGACAGTGCAATAAAACTCATTTAGTCATCATCATCATCACCAAAATCACCACTGCCATTCTGCCACCAAATACCCGTTGTTGATTTGAGAACCTGCCACATACGGGCATAGCACAAACAACATGAATTGGTAGAAAGAGCTTATTTTTCTTTAAATGTTCATGGCTGTGCAATTGGCTAAGTTGCAATTTAAAAGTGACCTTCTCTCGCTAAACCATATGCACATATACTCGCTCATTTAACAGCAGTTCTTTTTGAACATCTACTATTTGTCAAGCACTTATAGGCACTGGGCATCTCCACTGTTGAATGTGATAGTCATGCTCCATGCTCTTGCGGAGCTTACAGGAGATGATAAAATAAGTTTAAAGTGCTAAGTGCTCTGAGCTTGTGCAGTCCAGAAAATGTTACCAAGGAGAGAATATTTGAGCTGAGTCTGCAGGGCTTAGGCAGCATCATGTGAATATCTGGGGCAAGTCTTGCCAGGCAGAGGGAAAAGCAAGAGATAGAGCTTTAAAATAGAAAGAAGCTTGAAATATTTGAAGAACATAAAGAAGGCTAGCATAGTGGGATTATTGAAAGCAAGGAAATAGATGGGAGAAAATGAGATCAGAGAGGTATGGGAGGGCTTGCTCTGGCTGGGCTGCATAGAGAATAGTGAGGGGTCATGCTGGCATACCCCTGGAGGGTTTAAGCAGGGGGTGAGATCAGGCTGTGTTTTAGAAATGTAAGGAATGGATTGATTGCAAAGTGGATGGTAATGTGTGTTTCATGAGGCAGGAATTTGTGTCTGTTTCATTCATTACTATATCTCCAGCTCTGGAACGGTGCCTGGCAAATAAAAGGTGTGTGAGAAGTACCTGTTGAATATACAGGTAGTTTATGTGTGTGCATTCTTATGATTTTTAACAGCTTTGTTAAGAATCCTTTTCCCCTTCTAGAGTTGCTCCATGTACTTATTTTTTCCCCTAGAAAATCCTTCTATTTATTGGAAGTTCAACTTTTTTCCCAAAGAATATTGGTAATTTGTTTCCTTTTATTTGGTCTATACATTTTATACATAAAAGTTAGACATTCCTGAAATTCTGTGCAAACCCTGTGCTTTTTTTACTTGTTAATCTGCTATTAATTATATTTTAGACCTTTCCTTTTTTGTAAAAACAAAACCTGCACCAAGAAATTTTTTCTTAAAAAGATTTGGTTGTATGTGTGTGTATGTGTGTGTGTGTGTGTGTGTGTGTGTTAATACCTTAGTCACTAGAAATAGCTTTATCGGTTCCTTACACATTAAGCTCTGTTTTATTTGCTCATTTTCTCTTTTATTGTTTTACAGGATTTTGTATCAGGGTGTTTAAATTGTGCTTCTTTGCCTTGTCTCACTTCTGTAAATATATTTTAGGTTCCTAGAGAGGGCTGTTTTTCTCTTTATTTGTCTGACAAGGGTGCTTATTTCTTGAATAGCACATTATAGTCTGTCTGGGGCTAGGACTACACATAAATGGTAAAACTTACACGTTTATAGAGATATTACCTCTAGACTTACTAAATAGATGACCATATTGCCTTTCCTTGAAGTATTTCAATAGCCTCTCAGCTGACCTCGTTGTCTATAGTTTTTCTTCATGCCAAGTTATCCTCCACTTAATGTCTCTGTTCATTAAGACAAGGGTTTGCTGATGTCACTTCCTCACTTACTTATAAAACTTTTTCTAGATTCTACATTATCTATAAAATAAATCTTGGTTACAATAATGTACAGTTTCAGGCCTCTTACCATCTGACTCTCCCTACCATATCAGCTCCATTACTCATTTCCCCACCACTCATACTACCATGTAGAGTTTGGCCATACTCGATTACATCCCCCTTCATTTGAAAGCACCTGAAGCCTCATGTCTTTGTTTACATTTGTCTTCTTTGCCTGCTTTTTTCATCTCACCGAAATCCTTCTCCTCCTTCAAGTGTCTCTGCAATGCCATTCCCAAACTTCTTGGACAAAACTGATGCTCAGGGAACTTTGCTTATGCTGCTGTTCTTCCTTCTTGCCTGCCTGTTTGTCTTTTCCCTCCCCTCTCCTCCCCTCCTCTCCCCTTGCCTTTCCTTCCCACAGGGTCTTGCTGTATTGCTCGGGCTGGAGTACAGTGGTGTGGTTATGGCTCACTGCAGCCTCAACCTCCTGGGCTCAAGTGATCCTCCTGCCCCAGCCACCTGTATAGCTAGGACTACAGACATACCCCACTATGTCCAGTTAATTTTTGTATATATTTTTTTTCTTTGTAGAGACAGGATTTTGCCATGTTGCCCAGGCTGGTCTTAAACTTCTGGGCTCAAGCAGTCTACCCATTTCGGCCTCCCAAAGTGCTGAGATTACAGGCATGAGTCACCACACCCAGCCTTGCTGTTTTATTTCTAAACTATTTCTGTCATATTTAATTAGTGACATATCTCCCCTCCTTACTGGTCTATGAATTCCTTGAAGGTAGGGGAAGAACTTGCTCATCATTTTATCACCAGAACCACATGCAGTGTTTGACCAACTGCATGGTCAATTGAATACTCACTAAGCGAGCATTCAATACACGATGAACAAGGGAGTGACTGAGTGAATAATTATATTTTTAAGCATATGCTGAATTGCATGGCCAGCATCATTCTCCATATTGCCAAAACTTTGTCATGTAAGGGACTCTGAGATGCTGTGGTCATTGAGACAAACACTAGCTGATTGACTCACCTTGAAACTTGAGCCAGAGTAGTTGGGAGAAGGGTTTGCTCTTAAGTGTAAGGCATCTCAGTTATTATCCTTTTCCCGGAATGACACTGCGTTCATAGTTCATACATTTTCTTTGAACAATATTTAAATAAACCTCTTATTGAAGTGTAACATTTATACATAAAAGTGTACTAGTCATAAGGAGATGGCACAAGAAATTGTCACAGCCAGGCAATAAGCACACAGCCTGTAACAGGCATCACCGATGCTGTGCATCATAGCCCTGCAGCCCACCTGGATTCAACTGCATGTGGGAAAGATGGGGTCTTGCACTTTCTCACCATGAAAAACAGTTGATAAAAAGAGGACGTGGGTGATTAATTCCCATGGGGCAACCCTCAAACAACAGGATAGGAGTCTGGTCCTAAGTGGCACAGACTGCTCATCCTCCTCATCCTCACCCTCATCTTCCATCCTCATCCTCCAGTGAAACGTGAGCAGGACAAACCTGTTCTACATGGTTCTCAGAGAGTTAACAGCAGCAAGAATAAACCCATACTATTTGCAGTGGCATCGGCTCATTGTGCAACTTTCCTTGCTTTCCCCTCTTCCCTGTCTTACCTTCTCCATGTCCTCATTTGTACTTTATGTGATCAATTCTCAAATTACATGCATCTGAATCCCTATTTCAGGGTTTACTTTCAAGAACAGACAAAGCTAATACACCAGTCAAGAAGCAGAATACTAGCAGAATACTATCAGCATCCCACAAGTCTATTTGTGCCCCTTCTCAATGATTATACTCTTCTTCCTGCCCAAAGATAATGACTATTCTGATACCATAGAAGTACCATAGATACTTTGCTATTTTTACGTTTATATAAATAGGATTATACAGTGTTTTCTTTTGTTTTGATTTCTTTCATTCAATTACGTTCATGAGATTCATCTGTTTCATTTCGTGTAGCAATAGTTTATTCTTTTTACTGACATCGTATTTCATCGTGTAACTATATCACAATTTGTACTTTATGAGGATATTTTCAATGTTTCTAGTATGAGCATTCTTGTACATGCCTTTTGGTACTCATTCATATGTATATTCACACATATATGTGTGTATATGTACCAGAATATATATTTGTATATTTGTGTGTGTGTGTATATATATATTTATGTGTGTGTGTGTCTGTGTGTAGAAAGAGCTTATAATATACACACACATATTTACATATATACACACACACACATTTATATTGGGCATATATGTAGGATTTGAACTACTAGGTCATTGGATACTTGTGTATTCAGCTTAGTAGATTCTACAAAAAGATTTTCTAAAGTGATTGTGCTAATTTGTACTCCTACTAGCAATGAATTGAGTCCTTCCTTCCTTCCTTCCTTCCTTCCTTCCTTCCTTCCTTCCTTCCTTCCTTCCTCTCTCTCTCTCTCTCTTTCTCTCTCAGCTGGGATTACAGGCATGCATCGCCACACCCAGCTAATTTTGTATTTTTAGTAGAGATGGAGTTTCTCCATGTTTGTCAGGCTGGTCTGGAACTCCCGACCTCACGTGATCCACCCACCTTGGCTTCCCAAAGTGCTGGGATTACAGGTGTGAGTCACCATGCCCAGCCTGAATTTAGGGTTTCTAAATTTTAAATATTTGGTAATTCTTGTAGATATATATTTGTTAGGGTTTATATTCGCAGTGTCCTAATGACTAGTGAAGTTGGGCATTTTTTAGTGTGTTGGTTTTTGTTTTTTTGTTTTTTTTTTTTGTGCGGCTCTCTTTTTCCCAATTTTATTGTGAAAAAATGCACATAAAATTTACTATCTTAATCAATTTTAAGTGTAGATTTCAGTGTTATTCAGTATGTTCATATTGTTTGTGGTTATGCAGCCATCACCACCACTCATCTACAGAATGTTTTCATCTTTCTGTGCATCTCTTTTAGAAACAGAGAAAACTCTTTGAGAATCCCCAGAATAAGACTTGCCCTCATGTAACCATTGGCTTCAACTGGATCATATGGATATTTGGATATTTATATATACATTTGTGAAATTTTGAAATCCTTTTCTTGTGAAACACTTGTTCAAATATTTTCCTACTTCTTTTTAGATGATTTCATTGTTTTGTCCATTTGAAGGAATTCTTTACATAATCTGCATACAACTCTTTTACCAATTATATTTGTTGTAAATCTCTTCTTTCACATTGTCAGTTTCTTTTTCCTTGTATCAATGGTGTCTTTTTAATAATCGATGGTTCTTAATTTTAATGTACTTCAATTCATTGATTTTATTGAACTGTAGTTATTACTTTTTTCTTCCGGTTTAAGGTATCTTTTTCTTACCCAAGTTCATGAAGATACTCAATCTTGTTGTCTTCTAGCAGTCTATAATCAACATTTGAAACTACATTATTTTTACTTGACATTATGTCTAGAATCTAATTTTCATTCTATTTGTACAGTTTTTTTAAAACGTAGTGGAAACATTTCAAAATCTATGCATCATATAACGAAATGTTAAATATATCTTGTATAAATTCTGCTTCACTTATTCAAGTGTCTCTAATAGAATTTCAAGCTCTTTTGTTTAAATTTCCTATATAAAAGCTCAGCTTCTCATTTTCTTTTTAAAAAAGGCTTATTTAGCTTTCATTTCAGTTTTTAAACAATTTCACACTTTTTCAAGGTGATTTACTAACCAAGTGAGATAAAATACAATAAAATTTGTTAAAACAAATAGCAGAGGTCAGAAGTTAGAAAAGAAACATTTTGGGGTACCGTTACTTTAGTGGATTACAAAACTACAGCAGTGAATGTGAAACGAAGCCACTTTGAGCAATTGAAATATCATGACTGAATACAGACATCTGTTACCTAATATCGGTAATCTGTTTTTAAAAATCAGATGTTTTGCCCACATTTTAGGCAATTTGCTAATTGGAAAGCTATTGCCTACTTTTTAAATGGGAAGAAGTTATTGTCTTTTACCTGTGAACTTATCGGTTTCCTAAAATGTGCACAATATGGCAATATGTTTTTATTTTTTATTATTTTAATTTTACTTTAAGTTCTAGGGTACATATGCACAACGTGCAGGTTTGTTACATGTGTATACATGTGCCATGTTGGTGTGCTGCACCCATTAACTCGTCATTTACATTAGGTATATCTCCTAATGCTATCCCTCCCCATTCCCCCAACCCCACGACAGGCCCTGGTGTGTGATGTTCCCCTTCCTGTGTCCAAGTGTTCTCATTGTTCAATTCCCACCTATAAGTGAGAACATGCGGTGTTTGTTTTCTTGTCCTTGTGATAGTTTGCTGAGAATGATGGTTTCCAGCTGCATCCATATCCCTACAAAGGACAGGAAGTCATCCTTTTTTATGGCTGCATAGTACTGCATAGTGTATATGTGCCACATTTTCTTAATCCGGTCTATCATTGGTGGACGTTTGGGTTGGTTCCAAGTCTTTGCTATTGTGAATAGTGCCGCAATAAACATACGTGTGCATGTGTCTTTATAGCAGCATGATTTATAATCCTTTCGGTATATTCCCAGTAATGGGATGGCTGGGTCAAATGGTATTTCTAGTTCTAGATCCTTGAGGAGTCACTACACTCTCTTCCGCAATGGTTGAACTAGTTTACAGTCCCACCAACAGTGTAAAAGTGTTCCCATTTCTCCACATCCTCTCCAGCACCTGTTGTTTCCTGACTTTTTGATGATCGCCATTCTAACTGGTGTGAGATGGTATTTCATTGTGATTTTGATTTGCATTTCTCTGATGGCCAGTGGTGATGAGTATCTTTTCATGTGTCTGTTGGCTGCATAAATGTCTTCTTTTGAGAAGTGTCTGTTCATATCCTTTGCCCACTTTTCGATGGGGCTGTTTGTTTTTTTCTTGTAAATTTGTTTGAGTTGTTTGTAGATTCTGGATATTAGCCCTTTGTCAGACGGGTACATTGCAAAAATATTCTCCCATTCTGTAGGTTGCCTGTTCACTCTGATGGTAGTTTCCTTTGCTGTGCAGAAGCTCTTTAGTTTTATTAGATCCCATTTGTCAATTTTGACTTTTGTTGCCATTGCTTTTGGTGTTTTAGACATGAACTCCTTGTCTATGCCTATGTACTGAATGGTATTGCCTAGGTTTTCTTCTAGGGTTTTTATGGTTTTAGGTCTGACATTTAAATCTTTAATCCATGTTGAATTAATTTTTGTATAAGGTGTAAGGAAGGGATCCAGTTTCAGCTTTCTACATATGGCTAGCGAGTTTTCCCAGCACCATTTATTAAATAGGGAATCCTTTCCCCATTTCTTGTTTTTGTCAGATTTATCAAAGATCAGATGGTTGTAGATGTGTGGTATTATTTCTGAGGGCTCTGTTCTGTTCCATTGGTCTATATCTCTGTTTTGGTACCAGTACAATGCTGTTTTGGTTACTGTAGCCTTGTAGTATAGTTTGAAGTCAGGTAGCATGATGCCTCCAGCTTTGTTCTTTTGGCTTAGGATTGTCTTGGCAATGTGGGCTGTTTTTTTGTTCCATATGAACGTTAAAGTAGTTTTTTCCAATTCTGTGAAGAAACTCATTGGTAGCTTGATGGAGATGGCATTGAATCTATAAATTACCTTGGGCAGTATGGCCATTTTCGTGATATTGATTCTTCCTATCCATGAGCATGGAATGTTCTTCTATTCGTTTGTGTCCTCTTTTATTTTGTTGAGCAGTAGTTTGTAGCTCTCTTTGAGAAGGTATTTCACATCCCTTGTAAATTGGATTCCTATGTATTTTATTCTATTTGAAGCTATTGTGAATGGGAGTTCACTCATGATTTGGCTCTCTGTTTGTCTGTTACTGGTGTATGCTTGTGAATGCTTGTGAATTTTGCACATTGATTTTGTATCCTGAGACTTTGCTGAAGCTCCTTATCAGCTTAAGGAGATTTGGGGCTGAAACGATGGGGTTTTCTAAATAGACAATCATGTCATCTGCAAACAGGGACAATTTAACGTCTTCTTTTCCTAATTGAATACCCTTTATTTCTTTCTCTTGCCTGATTGCCCTAGCCAGAACTTCCAACACTATGTTGAATAGGAGTGTTGAGAGAGGGCATCTCTGTCTTGTGCCAATTTTCTGAGGGAATGCTTCCAGTTTTTGCCCATTCAGTATGATATTGGCTGTGGGTTTGTCATAAATAGCTCTTATTATTTTGAGATACGTCCCATCAATACTTAATTTATTGAGAGTTTTTAGCATGAAGGGCTGTTGAGTTTTGTCAAAGGCCTTTTTTGCATCTATTGAGATAATCATGTGGCTTTTGTCTTTGGTTCTGTTTATATGCTGGATTACGTTTATTGATTTGCATAGGTTGAACGAGCCTTGCATCCCAGGGAAGAAGCCCACTTGATCATGGTGGATAAGCTTTTTGATGTGCTGCTGGATTCGGTTTCTCAGTATATTATTGGAGATTTTTGCATCAGTATTCATTGTGGATATTGGTCTAAAATTCTCTTTTTTTGTTGTGTCTTTGCCAGACTTTGGTACCAGGATGATGCTGGCCTCATAAAATGAGTTAGGGAGCATTCCCTCTTTTCCAATTAGTTGGAATACTTTCAGAAGGAATGATACCAGCTCCTCCTTGTACCTCTGGTAGAATTTGGCTGTGAATTCATCTGATCCTGACCTTTTTTTGTTTGGTAGGCTATAAATTATTGCCTCAATTTCAGAGCCTGTTACTGGTCTATTCAGGGATTCAACTTCTTCCTGGATTAGTCTTGGGAGGGTGTATGTGTCCAGGAATTTATCCATTTCTTCTAGATTTTCTAGTTTATTTGCATGGAAGTGTTTATAGTATTCCCTGATGGTAGTTTGTATTTCTGTGGGATTGGTGGTGATATCCCCTTTATATTTTTTTATTGCATCTATTTGATTCTTCTCTCTTTTCGTCTTTATTAGTCTTGCTAGCAGTCTATCCATTTTGTTGATCTTCATCAAAAAATCCGTTCCTGGATTCATTGATTTCTTGAAGGGTTTTTTTGTGTCTCTATCTCCTTCAGTTCTGCTCTAATCTTAGTTATTTCTTGCCTTCTGCTAGCTTTTGGATGTGTTTACTCTTGCTTCTCTAGTTCTTTTAATTGTGATGTTAGGGTGTCAAGTTTAGATCTTTCCTGCTTTCTCTTGTGGGCATTTAGTACTATAAATTTCCCTCTACACACTGCTTTAAATGTGTCCCAGAGATTCTGGTATGTTGTATCTTTGTTCTCATTGGTTTCAAAGAACATCTTTATTTCTGCCTTCATTTTGTTGTGTACCCAGTAGCCATTCAGAAGCTGGTTGTTCAGTTTCCATGTAGTTGAGCAGTTTTGAGCGAGTTTCTTAATCCTAAGTTCTAGTTTGATTGTGCTGTGGTCTGAGAGACAGTTTGTTATAATTTCTGTTCTTTTACGTTTGCTGAGGAGTGCTTTACTTCCAACTATGTGGTCAATTTTGGAATAAGTGCGATATGGTGCTGAGAACATATATTCTGTTGATTTGTGGTGGAGAGTTCTGTAGATGTCTATTAGGTTTGCTTGGTGCAGAGCTGCGTTCCATTCCTGGATATCCTTGTTAACTTTCTAACATCGTAATGACAGGATCAAATTCACACATAACAATATTAACCTTAAATGTAAATGGGCTAAATGCTCCAATTAAAAGACCCAAACTGGCAAATTGGATAAAGAATCAAGACCCATTAGTGTGCTGTATTCAGGAGACCCATCTCATGTGCAGAGACACACATAGGCTTAAAGTAAAGGGATGGAGGAAGATCTACCAAGCAAATGGAAAACAAAAAAAAGGCAGGGCTTACAATCCTAGTCTCTGATAAAGCAGACTTTAAACCAGCAAAGATCAAAAGAGACAAAGAAGGTCATTACATAATGGTAAAGGAATCAATTCAACAAGAAGAGCTAACTATCCTAAATATATATGCACCCAACACAGGAGCACCCAAATTCATGAAGCAGATCCTTATAGACCTACAAAGAGACTTAGACTCCCACACAATAATAATGAGAGACTTTAACACCCCACTGTCAACATTAGACAGATCAAGGCAATGTGCTTTTAAATAATAAACCATGCTATACACATTGCTTATGAACTTTAATATGGTTGTTAACAAACAGTAGTCTTCTACACAGTAACATGTACAAGTTGTCTTCTCAGTGCCATTGACATCCAGTATGTGAAACTGCTTTCTTGACATTCCAAATGCTTTTCAGAACATCTGTAGTGACAAGGTCATCCCATTTCATAATGTATATGAAAAATAACTCTAGATTTCTCCCATACTTAATTTTGTTAAAAACATTGTATGAGTTTTGTGGATGAAACATAATTTTATTCTATGCAAACACTGGACAAGGCATTTTATTGAGAAGTGTATATATATTATATGAAGCTTGGATAATAAACAATAGGAGATGTGCAAATGAGAAAATATTAGCCTAGGAAATAGTGTATTGGTATTTCTGTACACATTGTGGAAGTAAAGGCTACAACAACTGCTTGGAGATTCAGTCAAGGTCCAATATATCAGTAATACAATAAAAGTAAAATCACTAAATTCACCTATTAAAACAGAGCATTAAATAAGATTTAAAAAGAACTAGCCAAATGGAGTTAATAAAAGTGACAACTAAAATCTAAGGCTAGAGAAATTTTTAAAAGAGCTGAAGTGTCTAGTACATATGAAGTGTCTAGTACAAAAATATAAAAGAAAGAGGAACACCACTTTATGTTAAAAGAAAAGATCTGCTAAGAATGTATATAACTCTCAAGACTTTTATGCATTTAACAACCTAACCAGGATTTATGACATATAAAATGAAAATAATTTTACTTTTGGAAAATTTAGAAACATATAAAGAAGACAGAAAGTGACAACAGTGTTTGTAAGGCTATACCATAATGGAACAGCAAAATTAATAAGCTTAAATTAATAAATGTATATAAAATCTTTCATCCAACACACAGAAAATATACATTCTTTTTTAGTGCCTATTAAGCTTTGTATAAGCTTATTTATTACAAGGCCACAAAGAGAGTCTCAAAAAATTCCAGAAAATCAGTATTATATAAGTGATAGTCTCTGACTAAAGTTAATATAGCAAATATTCATAGATATAACTAGCAGAAACAGACTTTTTAAAGTCCTCAGAGTTTATAAGCATGTAAAACGGTCTTAAGACCAAATGCTGGGGAACTAGTGACTTAGTTAAACTTTCTGTTCTCTCTTCCTCCTTTTTTTCATCCCACATAAAAATAATCAATCAGACTTCAGTAAGCTTCAGTTTGACTTTACTGGGCTTCACAGAACAGTCACAGTATTTGCTAAATGTATCCTCTTCTTTTTAGGATCATAAAACTAATATTGAAACCCAACTAGGAGTATAAAGGATAAAAATTTTATGTTAATTCTTAGACAATGCACTAGCAACTAAAATCTAACATTGTCTAAAAGAAACACAGGCCAGGCACAGTGGCTCATGCCTGTAATACCAGCACTTTACCGGGCCTGAGGTGGGTGGATCACTTGAGCCCATGAGTTTGAGAACAGCCTTGGTAATATGGCAAAACCCTGTCTCTACAAAAAAAATACAAAAATTAGCCAGCTGTGGTAGTGCATGCCTGTAGCCCCTCTACTAGGGAGGCTGAGGTGGGAGGATTGCTTGAACCCAAGAGGTCAAGGCTACAGTGAGCCATGATTGTACCACTGAACTCCAGCCTGGGCAACAGAGCTAGATTCTGTCTCAAAATAAATTCAATAAATAAACAAATAGGTAGATTTTATCCCACAATCATAAGGATAGTTCACATGAAAAGCAAATGTACTCTTTTCATTAATATATTAAAAGAAATGTATTAAAACGTCCAGTAATCTCCTAAATAGATATGGAAAAGGCTTTTAATATAATCCAGTAACATACTTGTTAAAATCTCATCCCAAACAGAAATAGAAAGCATTGTCCGTAATCTGTGTATTAGTTCTTTTTTCTCACTGCTGTATAGAACTACCTGAGACTGGATAATTTATAAACAAAAAAGTTTATTGACTCACAGTTCTGCATGGCTGGGGAGGACTCAGGAAACTTACAATCATGGTGGGAGGTAAAGGGAAAGCAAGGCATGTCTTACATGGCAGCAGGCAAGACAGAGTGGGGAAGTGCCACACTTTTAAATCATCAGACCTCGTAAGAACTCACTATCACAAGAACAGATGGGGAAAACTGCCCTCATGATCCAATCATCTCCACCAGGTTCCTTCCTCAACACATGGGGTTTTCAATTTGAGATGAGACTTGAATGGGGACACAGAGTCAAATCATGTCAATCTGATACATGGTAACTACCAACATCACAGTTAGTGGTCTACATTTAGAAGACAAATCGAATTAGAATCAGAAACAATAGGGGTAGGTCTACCATCATCACCATTGTTCTTTAATTTACTGGTAGTCACATCCTACACAATAAGCAAAAAATGGAAAGAAGGCAGGCGGGCTATTTAAAAGGAGGAGATACAATTATCATTATTTGTAGATAAAAAGTTGTACATTGTAATCTAAGAAATTTACTAGCCAAATTTATAAATTAGTGTTAACTCAGTAAAGTTTTTGGAGAAAGGATCAATATATAATATTTAATACTGTTTACATATACCAGGAATAGCCAATTGCAAAGGGTAGTCAGGAAAATCTATTTCATTAGTAATAGCAACCAAATGACAGGGTACTGTGAAATCAATCTAAAATTTGAAAAATTTTATGAAGATAATGTCAAGCCTTTTAAGGGTTTTAAAACATATAAAAGGAGACAAGTTTAGAGATTAGCTACATTTGTGGATGGAGTGACGAGACTAGTTGTAATTTACTTCAAGCTAATCTATAAATTCATCGTAATTTCAGTAGAAATTTTAAGTGTTTTTTCATGAAACCTGGCAAAGTAATTCTAAAATTAATGTGTTAGGTTGAAATTCTAATAAAAGTTGAAATAATTCTTAGGGGGGAAACAGAAAAACGACAAGTCTTACAATAGTAAAATCTTGTTGTTGTTGTTGTTTTGTAAAGATACGGTGGCTGAAACAGTGACAAGCAGATTACCAGAACATTATATAGAAACTCAAAACAGATGCAAATATGAAAAATTGCACAGATTAGAGGTGGTGTTCAAATTACCAAGGAGACAATCACCTACGGAAATGCTAGAAAATTTGGTTGAGTATCTTATCAGATTTAAAATTATGTCACTACTTAGATCATATAAAAATATTATAGTTATAATTTTTTAAAAACAAAAAAAATGGATCTCAAATTTGCAAAATCAACATAGGATAAATTTTGATGACCTGAGTGTAGAAAAGATTTTTTAAAGATAGCACATTGCACATAGTGTAGAGAAAACATGGATAAATCTGACCAAGTTAATATTAGAAATTCTGCTATAAATTATTATAAATAAATTTAATGGTTAATTTATAGACTGAAAAGTAGCATCTGCAACATATCTAATACTGAATAAGTTTGATGTTAAGAACATATAAAAACACATATAATTCAATGAGTAATAAATGAACAACCCAAAGGAAAAGCAGACAAAACATAAGCAAAGCGTCAGGAAAGGACACAAAAATGGACATTATACATAAGATAAAATACAGTCTCAGCAATCAGAAATACAAACTTTAAAAAATCGAAAACTGTGAGATAGCTTTCTTGTTGCATTAATACAGCATTATTAAAAGTGAAGCTTTCCTGTTAATTAATGCAGGGCCATTAAAATGTATAAAGTTTTCTATTAGTGTTATGTATGTGAACAGTCCAGAGAGTTTTGTCTACTATGCAAGTATTTTATTCTGCCATTGTATTAGTCTGTTTTCACACTTCTGTAAAGAAGTACCCAAGACTGGGTAATTTATACAGGAAAGAGGTTTAATTGACGCAGTTCTGCATGGCTTGGGAGGCCTCAGGAAACTTGCAATCATGGTGGAAGGTGAAGGAGAAACAGTTACCGTCTTCACAAGGCAGCAGGTAGAGAAAAGTGAGCAAAGGAGGAACTTGTCAAACACTTATAAAACCATCAGATCTTGTGAGAACTCCCTCACTATCATGAGAACAGGATAGGTGAAACTGCCCCAATGATCCAATCACTTGTTCCTCCAGGTTCCTCCCTTAACACCTGGGTATTACAATTGAAGATGAGATTTGGGTGGGGACACAAAGCCAAACTCTGTCAACCCTGTAAATTGTTTTTCTCTTATACTTAAATGTGTAATTTTAATGAAGAATAACAGTTTCATAAAATGGACTATGTTTGCTTGATGACTGGCCAGCTGAATAATATGCTGCCAAAGATGTTCCCATCTTATCCCTGGAACCTGTGACTATGCTACCTTGAAGAGCAAAGGGACTTTGCAGATGTGATTAAGTTGGGGAGAGTACACTGTGCTATCCAGGTGGCCCTGATGCAATGACAGAGGTCCTTACAAAGGGGAGATAAGAAGATCTGGGACAAAGGCAGAAGGTGATATCAAGGGAAAATGGTGATGTGATGCATGAGCAGGAACCATAAAATGAAGACAGGCTCTAGAAGCTAGGAAAGAACAGGAAAGATTTTCTTCTAGAGCCTCCAGAAGGAATGCAGCTCTGCTAACACCTTGATCTTAGCCTATGAAAACTGAGTTTAGATTTATTTCTTTCAGGACTGTAATATCTATTTGTATTATTTTTAAGTTGTTCATTTTGTGGAAATTTGTTACAGCAGCAATAGGAAACTAACACATTGTCTTTGTGGAGTATAGAATTTCTCTTCCACTATTTATTATAAAATGGTATCAGAAGATGTCTGAGCCATGTGAGGGTTCCATTTAGTTCTCTTGATCCCCACAGATATTCCCCACTGTCCAGTCAATAAACTCCCGGGAGAAGAATCAGAAGGATCAGGTTACTACCAGAGATACAGTTTTTCAGCTGAAAGCAACTAAACATATACCACATAGTTATTTACCAGTGACTCATAACCTGAAGCATTTTACCCCCGTGAGCCTGTTTTCAAGATACACCTTCTGGAGCTATCATTATAACTAATAAGTAAAGATGCAAGCCAATTATCAGGGAGGCTAGAGCTATGTTCATCCCCTCTTGCAGGCAGGATGTGCCATGGTCAAGAGTAGCAGTGCAGCGACGTTAAACATGAAATAAGAGTCACCTAAATTTAGTCAAGCATATGTTATTTCTAATCATGCTAATGAGATACTGACATTTGGAAATACCCTACTTTCTCAGTCCAGGTAACCTGTGCTCCTCCATCCTGGGCTCCGTGAGTCCAGTTGGTGGGTTTTTATAGAGGAAAGGGAGGGTTGCGGGTTTGGTTCCTAGCTCAGTGACAGCTTTCGGTCTGTCCTTGTGTAGCCGTTGATCTGTAAGGTGATTGAAAGTGTCAAATGGCCTTAGAATGAATGGCTGCAATTTTCAATGTTCTTGCTAACTGACACTTCGTTCCTGTAAGTTGCAGGAGCCAGGCCAGCTCAATACAGCCAGCTTATTTTTAATGTCCTCTTGTCTCTGTGTGGGTAGCTTCTCGGATCTGTGGGAGGTGGTACGTCTGGGTTCAGGTGGGGATATTTTTATGTAATCAGATATGTTGATCACATAGGCGAGACTAAAGAGATTGTCTAAAAATAGATAAAACCACACAGTGGCCCACAGATGGAAAAGGTGTTGATATATATATATAGCCAAAGATGGAGTGAAAAAGCAAAAGGGAAGGGAAGAGAAGAAAATAATAAAATACTCTGTTACAAACTAACATACACTTTGTGTTTTTCTCCAAGCATACTAGATTGCTCCAAAATTTTGGAAGAATCAACTTTTGGTGGGATATTGGAAGCTTGCAACTCGCCTGGTCAGATTCGTGTCAGCTGTAAATAATGTCCATTTAAAATACAGTACAAAAATGCAATTAAAATTCTAAGTGGAAGATTACAGTGTGAAAGACATTTCTAATTTATTCAAATCTCCTGGTTTGTTTTTAAGTGTAGGCAGTCACTCGTTTTTCTCGTTTGCCTAAAGTATCTTGGAGGTCAAAGATAAAGTGGTCCTAGGAGATGAAGGCTATAATCAGAAAAAGAAAATGTTTTGTAGTCTTCTGTCTCATGTGCAAGCCTGCTGCAACCCACACATCAGGGAGCTGGTTTTAGTATTTTGTGCTCCGAAGGACATCTTCAGTTCTTGCGGAAACAAAACATTCTTATTCTTAGCAGCTGTAGCTATAATATTCCTTTGCATTTATCCTTTTTTACAAAAATTAATAATAAAAGGGATACATAGTAGGTGTATATGTTTTGGAGTTACATGAGATATTTTGATACAGGCATACAATGCTTAATAATCACATTAGGGTAAATGGGGCATCCATTGCCTCAAGTATTTACCCTTTGTGTTATAAATAATCCAAGTATACTCTTTCAGTTATTTTTAAATGTACAATTAAATTATTTTTGACTATAGTTACCCTGTTTTGCTGGCAAATACTAGGTCTTATTTATTCTGTTTTATGAATCTCTTAACCATCCCCACTTCCCCCTTTCCTCAACCTCCCCATTACCTTTTCCAGCCTCTGGTAACCATCCTTCTACTCTCTAGCTCCATGAGTTCAATTGTTTTAACTTTCAGCTCCCACAAATAAGTGAGAACGCCTTTGCATTTATCTTTGTATGCATTTAATTTCCTTCATCCTCACTATCACATTTGTTAGGTAGATAAGAAACTGAGTCTTTAACATATTAAGACTCGCACAATCTCACAAACCTGGTAAATGGCAGACCTAATTTTTGAGCTATATTTTTTTATAGTAGCCCATACGTTTTTTTTGAGAACATAAATCTACAGGGGTTAGTGACACAGTACTTCCAATAAATAAGCACAATTTATATTTTATTATTTGATTTTCATAAACTTGTCTGATGGGAAGATTTACTTTAGATGATTTTCCTTCAGATACGTTTGGTTCTGCTATGATCAGAATGTTTGCGTTCCCCTTTCCCCCAAACTCATATGTTGAAATTCTAACCCCCAAAGTGATAGTATCAGGAGGTTGGCAGGACTTTTGGGGGGTGCATGAGGGCAGAATCTTCCTGCGTGTGATTATTTTAAAAAGGCCTGATAAAATGGTCCTTATAAAAAAAGTCTGAGAGAGACCTCTCACCCCTTCTGCCACAATGTTAGAGTGAGAAAACAGTTATCTATGGGGAAGTGGGTGCTCATGAGGCATTGAATCTGTTGATTCTGTTGATACCTTAATCTTGGAATACACGGATTCCAGAACAGTGAGAAATATTCTTCTGTTGTTTAGAAGCCACTCAGTCTATGGTATTTTGTTATAGCTCATATAAGACTAAGACAGTCTCATATTCACAATCCTAGTTCATGAGACTTGTAGTGAGCTTAGTATAATGATTACATATTTGTTTGCATGAGGCTTTTGACACACTTCTGTGTATTTTGTTATTGTGCTTTTATAAGCCAGAAGACATTGTTAGTACTCAATTTGGGCTCCTTATTACCATTGGGTTTCCCTAAGCACCAGATAATAACCAAAAGATTATAAACCTTACTTAAAAATCAAGCCTTTTATTATGTATTTTCTAGCACATACATTTAAGCAGCAGTGGTATGTTCAAATTACAATGGGTACTTGGTATGTTTTGCTTTCATTATTTTTCTCTGGGTTTATAATTACACCAAGCCTCAATGTATTTTTAATAATAATGTTTTAAAAGTTGTTTTAAAGGCACAAAGAGTAGAATAACAGAGATTGGTAATACAATGACATTAATTTCGGTGTCCTTTTCATAAGGTTCATAAGAGTTGCCAGATTTAATCACACCTATCCATCCCCAAGGAACTATTCGGCTTGAAACAATTTCAGACATAAAAATTCCTTGATCTGAATGCTTGGCAGCCTGGAGTGGAGAAAAATAAGGATTATAGTTGGAAACATTGTCGTCATATTTTTTAAATGAAAAAAGTACGTATGCTCTGAAGCACCTAGGAACATACTCATAAAGATTTTAAGCTTTACTTTAGAGTTTGTGTGTGTGTGTGTCCGTGTGTGTGTGTGGGGAGGGGTGGGGAGGCTTTGTTGCTCGTTTTTCCTCTGAACAGGTGTGAAGGCCATGTTTTGCCAGCAGGAGCCTGGGCGATTCATTAATTTCTTCTCGCTTCATGCAAGGGAGCTTTCTCTCACTCCTGAGGTGCTTACACTCTGACCCACTCTAGCCTTATCCAAAGCCCGTGAAACCATCCTCAAAATAGCATAAGGGAACAAGTAAAGACATATCTCCTGGTGGGTTATGTGGCCTGCTGCACTTCTCCCACTAAAAGGGGCAGGACAAATTAAAAAGATCTGGGATTTGTGTCCAAATGAAACTCCGTTTGAGTCCCAGGTCTACAGCTTAGTGGTTGTGTTAAGTTGGGAAAGTTACTTTACTGCTGGGAGCATTGGTTTTCTCATCTAGAAAATGTAGTTAATATTAACTGCCTTGCATGATGGTTTTGAAAATCAAAAATCATGACATACACTGTGTGTGGTACGTAGAAATCTTTTGATATTTGAAAGCTGTTTATGTAGGTGGTGTTGCCTTTTACTTCTCCATTCAATTCCAGTCAGTCTGGGCTGCAGATGTTCCTTTACTGTGAGGTAGTACTAACAGGGTCCAGCTTGCCGGGGAAGATTGCTTTGAGGAGAAAAGCAGTATTTCTAGGACAGTATCTACATGAGGAAATAAATCTGGCCTCATCTGTCCTTATTGAGGGAACAAAAGTTTTTTGTTTTTTTCTTTAATTGAGGTATAATTTACCTAGAAGACATTGCACAAATCTTAAGTTATAGCTCAGTAAATTTTTATAAACCTACATGTATACACAAATATATGACTACCTGTGTAGTTACCACCCAGATCAAGACCTAGAAGGATTTCAGTACCCTGGAAAGATCCCTGGTGCCTCTTTTCAGTCAGTGTCCTCCACCTCACCTACAAGAAACTATTATTGTGGCTTTTATAATCATAGATTCATTTTGTCTGTTCTTAATTATATAAGTAGCATTATACAGTATGCAATCTTTTGTGTTTGGTTTCATTTGCTCAACGTAACATTTCTGAAATTCACCAATGTATCATTTCTTTCTCCTCTTAATAGACATTTGGGTTACATTCAGCTCTTCACTGTTGTTACCAGATCTGCTCTCAATATTCACCTACAAGCCTTTTTGTGACTATATTTTCTCATTTCTTTTAATCATATACCTGGGATTGGCTGGGTCATAGGGGAAGCATATGTTTAACTCTATTGGAATCTTCCAAATTGTTTTCCAAAATGATTGCTCCAACTTTTACTTTCACCAACCTTCCTAACATCTACATTGTCATTCTTTTAAATTTTAAACATTTCTTGTGAATTTATTGTGTCATCTTATTGTGCATTTAATTTACATCTCCCTGAGTACTCATGGAGTTGAGTATCTTTTTATACATTTATTGGCCATTTAGATATCTTCTTTTGTGAGTTGCCTATTGATTGAGCCAAAGACTTGTTTACCAAATGCACTTTGGGGAGGTCCTCCTGTGTCCAGAATAGGTAAGTGTTTCCTTTCTAAGTAACTGATTCAAAAAGAAGTCAAACCAATACAAATACAATTTCATTTCCTAGATCAAGGTTAATTGGCTGTACAAACAAAAAACAAACAAAAAAAGAAACAAAACAAAAACAACTATGGCTTCCTTTAAAAAAATACACAGGGGTCTCCTTCAGTTGGTTCCCAACAGATTCTGCAATAAAATGTTTCTGCTGCTCACAGCCTGCTGAAACACAGGCATCACTGGGGAATGCTTTATTGCTAGCCTCTGTTTTGTGCCTGGGGCTGGATGGCTGCTTGCACATAGCAGATATGATTAGCCATTTTAGTGGAAGACAGCTCAGAAGGGAGCTGTCTGTCAGTTTCCCTTGTGTGTGTTGCTCCACTGAGGTATTCAGAGGCCCGCAGGGTGACATCCGGGGAAAGGGGAATTTAAACAGAAAGTGTCTGGATGGCTATTATTTGGTGGCTGTTATCAAAAATGTACTTCAAGAAACAGAAAGTCATAAGCAGAAATGAACACATGGCTCATAGAATTGTAGGATCTTAAAGTTAGAAGGGGCCCTAGAGATAATCTAGTCTAAATGTCTCATTTTGTGAACGAGAAAACTGAAGCTTAGTGAGATACTGGGTTTCTAAAGTTTGCAAAACTAGCTAATGAAATAGATCTTGAATATATACTTAATAAGAATTAGATTAACTGGTAAGAAAAATTAAATTCAATGTAGGGAGATGGGACACACTTTCTATCATTAAAATGTATTTATTGCTCTAGCAATGTCGATTTTTTACTCAAGGTAAAACAGGATTTTCCTGATGCCCCTGAGTTTCTTAAGGTAGGAATTTGTCCCATTCTTCTCTTCTTCCCCAGAACATACACAAGGCCCAGTATGGGGTCTAAGCCCGTTCTCCTAGGAAGAAAACTGCAGAAAATAGGCAGCATGTCTTGGTCACAGAAAGTGCAATTGAAGAAGTAATAGAATTCTGCCTGAAGAAGTATTTCGATGTCAGACTGAAGAGGTTTGTCCCAAACTTCTGTAAAAGTCTGTGAAAGTCAAGAGCCTCAATGCAAATTTCAGTGTATCAAGTAAGATGCTTCCTGCTGCAAATCATGGAAATTTTAGCAAAATTTGAACCTTATAATTTCATATAACAAGAAGCCTGGAGGTAGGAAATTTCCAGGGTTGGTTAATGTAGTGGATCAGTGACATTAACAAGGACTCAGGCATTTTCCATCTTTCACATGAACTTCTCAGTGGACTGGCTTGTACTCCATGGTAGACAGGAGGATGTGTTACCAAGATCTCCCTTCTATGAAGGTCCTGATGCCCAGCTTTTGAGAAGTGAGGTCAATAGGCAGCCTCAGCTGTCAGCTTTTTTTTTAGACAGTATGTCTTGGCTATAGGGAATTGCCATGGGTCATGCTCTCTCTTCAGATGACTGAGTAAAGTCAGAGTATAAAGGAACGACCATTTCAGCCCAAAGCAGGACAATTTCTATGGATGACAGTGGCCCAGAGCATGTGCCGAGTTGACTGAGGCTTTATTGGACCTGCATTACTATTCAGCTTCTCCCTTAGCTCAGTCCTGCTTCCTGTCCTTCCTCCTACACATACGGATCCCTAAGAAACACATTGCACTCCAGTCTCTCTCTTAATATTTGCTTCTGACGTAGCTGCCCTGCCACAGCTTCTAATTCTGGGACCCCTCAGCTCCTGAGATTGCTGCCCAATTCTAGCTGGCATAAGCAGATAACTCAAAAGCAGAAAAGGGTACATGCCTCTCTTGTGTCCCATTTAAAGAGTGAAAAAATCCCTCCCAGAAACCACCCAGCAGACCTCCTCTGTATTTTATTAGCTGTGATTGTGTCACAAGCCAATGCCTAAGCAAATCACTTTGGAAGGTGAACGACACGCCCATGTTTGGCTTAGATGAACCAAGAAGCTGTCTTCTTGGACTTGGGTTGTTGCTTCCTCTTAAGAACATGACTATGCTGAAAACATTAATAAAATTGGGGCTTTGGAAGAAAGAAGGCAGAAGATGGCAGGAGAAAGAAGAGAGACTAGAAGGCTTGACTTGGGATATTATAGAAAATGACTACCACATCGGGAATCTCAGGGCCAAAAGTAGTGTAAAGCCCTGAAAGGCAAAAAGGAGGAATGATTTTACTGGAACATGCAAATGGCAGGACCAGAAAAGAATGAAATAATAGCTGGTTAACAAATGTTTGCTGAAATAATGAAAACAGCTTTATAATTTATTGGTTCTTTTTGGATAATGGTGTTAACTCTGCCTTTCTAAATCTCTTTCTTTCATCCTAAAAACCATACATGTGATACTATAATGACATACACAGATTTTAATAAAATCACCTTAAAATCTGTGGGAAAGTGTGACAGAGGCCTATAAACATTTTCCCTTTTGAAATTATATTTATAAAAACTATTCTGTAAGCTTGTAAGTCATAAAATTATTTATTTCAAGTTTTAAAAATAGAAGTTTACAAGAAACAATAAATAAGGCTACATGAATTTAAAAGAGTATTGAATTTTCTTTTGATAACACTTGATTTTTCTCTCAGATAATAATGAAGATAAGTAGTTCCTGTAAAATAATAAGCAAAATCATTTTTTATTATTAAAATGACACTATATTGAATTTGTGGATTTTTAACACAGTTATCAATATGAAGAGTGTTTTTGTAAATTTCACTTGTATTAATTTGCCTACTTTTGATGTGATTTATAACTGTTTTGCCTTATAGAGATTTTCTAGCATTATTATCCCTGAAAGGGAATGTGAATGTATATGCTCTAATCACCCTGCATCATCTGCTTCTGCCTTCTTCCTGTTAGCTATTTATCCATGGGTGAAATAAAAATTAGTCTAGAAATACATTAAAATCACAGCTAAAAGGGACAGTAATATTTTGAAAATATCCCACTGCTACTAAGATGTGCCTGTAGAGTTGTATCCCTAAGATGGTTAGATGAGTGAAGCAGACTGCAGATTATATGCAGTTACAACTGGTAGCTGATAAAACTCTACTTTTTCTCTACCAGTCGAGAATGCATTTTAAATTCAAATATGTGAATGATATTATTCTAAGAATAAGACTAACCTTGAATTAGTACTAATTTATACAAACATCAATCTTCACAAATTTTATACTTTGACTACTACTGATTACAAAATATTGGTGAAATACTTCTCAATATTTTATTTGGAAAATGAGGACTATTGCTGTAATCAGAACACAGAATAGTTTAACTCTGCGTGCATCTTTTTTTCTGGAGGTATGCAATTTATATAAAGTTAAATGAACAATTTTAAAGTGTACAATTTAACGGCATTTAGTGCCTTTAGAATGGTTCAAAACTACTGTCTGTACCAAGTTCCAAAACATTTTCATCACCCCAAAGTTTTAGTGTTTTTTGATCCATTATGTTGAATTTAACATAAGGAGGGGAAGTACATTGGTTGTTTGGTTGCCACTGACACACAGCCCTTTTCAAGATAAACTTTCTGGACAAACATTTGACTATATCTATTTCTACTTTAAATAGAGTTTTAAGAAGTTGACTTATTGGATATGAGAAAAATGATGACTTTTCAACTTCTGGAGAATTGGGAACTACTATCACAGATGTAAAAAAAAAAAAAAAAAAAAAAAAAAAAAAAAAGATAATGATAGTACCTGATAATTCCATAGTAGCTAAAACCTGGGGTGGTAGAATCTGGTCCACTACCAGATACATTCTATTCCTGTTCTCTGAGAGGCCTTGTGGTGCAGCAGAGAGAAATGGAGTGCACTTCACAACTTCAGTTGAACTCAAGATAGATCTGGTGTTCCAAAATATCTGAACACGTCTGACAAACTGGGGAGTTTGACTTGTTGGAAATTAATTTACATGAGAGTTTAAAGTGGCTTCTAGATGGAAATGCTTTCTGGAGATGGACCCGGTAGTATGGTCTTATTCCACAGAAAAGAGGAGAAATTCTGAGTAGATCATAATTTCCATAGAATGCATTTTTCCTTCATCGCTCCTTTATGTGCACATATCTGAATGCCAGGAGTAAAAGAAGCAAGAGTGCAGAAGGAAGCAGTAGGCAAAAGCTAAAGGAAGTGTCCACTTAAAACATCGTAAGACTCTAGGACAGAAGCAGACCTGTCTTTGTTTCCCTCTAAAAGACTAAATCATTAGAAAAGGAAAGGATGACTCCTCCCCTAAGGACAACAGAACATTTATGCTCCAAGAGATCTTTCTGAACACCCCTGGCAGAACAGATAGCACCTGCAAATGAGGATAGATTGTATAAGGATCCTGAGAGAGAGAAAAACATTGCTTAAAAAATTAAAAGTTTCCCAGGACAATGCCTTACATCATTGTATCGGCACTCCGTACCTTTCAGCTGTAGTGACTTTAGGGAAAGTACACATATTTTATGGACTATGTTTCTAGGTACTGGTTTGGTAGACATTTTACTAACCATTACATGTCTCTTTTTGACATTTATTAGATTTTTTATTTTATTAACATTTATTGGATGTTCTTTTCTTTTCCAGAAACTTTTGGACATTATTTTAAGTGAAATTTATTGTTTTTAACCAATTTACTTATTTTTTTTCAGGTGAAGCTATATATTTTTTGGATAAAGAAATTATTCACTTAGTTGAAGTCACAAAATGTTACACATTATATGATTCCTATTCATGTGAAATGTCTAGAATGAGCAGATCTGTAGAGACGAAAAGCTGGCTGTAGGGGAAATAGATAGTGACTACTAATGGATACAAGGTTTTCTTTGTGGATGATGAAAATGTTCTAAAAATTGGATTATTATAATGGTTACACAAGTTTGTAAATATACTGAAAAACGTTACATTATATGTTAAATAGGTGAATTTTATGATATGTAAATTGTATCTCCAAAAATCTATTTCAAAAAATAAACTCTCAGTAAATAAATAAAACTTCAAGTTAAAACTATTTTAACACTGGCACAGCCATATTTTATCATGTTTTAGCTTAAATAAATTTTTTTTAAATTAAAATGTAGTGCCAATGAGAAAAATACTTAAAATTCTAAAGCATAGTATTGAATATAATTTTAGAAATGCATATATATTTACATATAACCAGGCACTTGCTTCCTTAACTTCTTTTAGTTTGTATATGATATTTAAAATATGATATATAGTATATAATATAAAATATATAAGAATTTTCTTTAGTGTAAAATTTTGTCATAATTCAGAAGTACTTATGATTGAAAATTTCAGAAAAGGGATTTAAAACTGCATGTTAATACATTTAGAGTTACATTTAAATTAATTAAAATAAAACAAGAAATTCAGTTCCTTGATCTCACTAGCCACATATCAAATGTTCAATAACCACATGTGGTCAGTGGCTACAGTATTGGACAGTACAGATCATAAAACATTTCTATCATTATAGAAAATTCTACCAGGCAGCACTGTTCTATAAATTTATTTGCAGTCTTGGGGTACACAGATAAACTGCTTTGGGCCTTAGTCTTCCCTTTGTAATTCACACAATTTAAGGTATTTTATTGTTCTTTGTAATTGTTTTTAAATTTCAATTTTAGGTACAGGGGGGTGTGTGTGCAGGTCTTTTACATGGGTATATTGTGTGATGCTGAAGTTGGGGTATGGATCCTGTAACCCAGGTTATGAGTACAACACCCAATAGGTAGTTTTTTGACTCATGTTCCACTCTTTCCTTCTCTTGTCTAGCAGTTCCTAGTGCCTATGGCTCCCATATTTATGTTAAAGTGTGCTCAATATTTAAGTCCCACTTATAAGTGAGAATATGTGGTATTTAATTTTCTGTTCCTGTGTTAATTCACTTAGGACAATGGCCTCCAGCTACATCCATGTTTGTTGCGAAGGACATGACTTCATTCTTTTTATGACTGCAGAGTATTCCATTTTCTTTATCCAATCAACCATCAATGGGCATCTAGGTTGATTCCACGTCTTTGCTATTGTTAATAGTATCTTTTTGGTACAAAGATCTATTTTCATTTCGGCATGCACAGAGTAGTGAGATTCTGAGTTGAATGGTAGCTCTGTTTTAAGTTCTTTGAGAAATCTCCAAACTGCTTTCCACAGTGGCTGAACTAATTTAAATTCCCACCAATAATGTATAAGTTTTCTCCAGAGCCTCATCACCATCTGTTATTTTTTGACTTTTTAGTCACAGCCATTCTGATTGGAGTGAGATGGTATCTCATTGTGGTTTTGATTTGCATTTCTCAGATGATTAGTGATCATGAGCATTTTTTTTTTGTATGTTTTTTGGCCCCTTGTATGTCTTTTTGAGAAGTGTCTGGATTTTTACTACTACTTAAAAATCTCCGGAATGCAGAAAAACAGTATTGTTGGTCATGACCGTTGTAATCATTTGTCAATGAGATTGTTTTTTTCAAATTCTGGTAGTTTTCAGGATTAACATTCATAAAGATAACCCTAGGTCCTCCTACCTAGTGACCCTGCTATCATCCTAGTCTCTGAGAAGGTTACTGGCTATTGCATTAAAATAATTTCAACTTTACTTCTTAATATTTAAGAGGATTCGTCCCTTCTAGGAGTTGACAATTAAGGATGATCACTAACGAAGAAAATAAAACCCACATTAGAGGACTGGAGAGAGGAAAAAAAGCTGGAAACAATTAAATAATCACTGATTCCAGCTGTAACTTTAGGGTATCTTTGGAATTGGATCCCAGAGTGTACTTACTATAAAAGTAAAAGATGCAACAAAAGCAAAAATTGACAAATGGGATCTAGTTAAACTAAAGAGCTTCTGCACAGCAAAAGAAAGTATCATTAGAGTGAACAGACAACCTACAGAATTGGAGAGAACTTTTGCAATCTATCCATCTGACTAAGGGCTAACATCCATAATCTACAAAGAACTTAAATAAATTTACAAGAGAAAAACAACCCCATCAAAAATTGGGCAAAGTATATGAACAATTCTCAAAAGAAGACATTTATGTAGCCAACAAACATATGAAAAAAAGCTCATTATTACTGGTCATTAAAGAAATGCACATTAAAACCACCAGGAGATACCATCTCACTCCAGTTAGAATGGCAATCATTAAAAAGTCAGGAAACAACAGATGCTGGAGAGGATGTGGAGAAATAGGAATGCTTTTACACTGCTGGTAGGAGCGTAAATTAGTTCAACTGTTGTGGAAGACAGTGTGGTGATTCCTCAGGGATTTAGAACCAGAAATACCATTTGACCCAGCAATCCCATTACTGGGTGTATACCCAAAGGATTATAAATAATTCTACTATAAAGACACATGCACACATTATGTTTAATAAAGCACTGTTCACAGTAGCAAAGACTTGGAACCAACCCCAGTGCTCATTAATGATAGACTGGATAAAGAAAATGTGACATATATGCCATGGAATACTATGCAGCCATAAAAAGGATGAGTTCCTGTCCTTTGTAGGGACATGGATGAAGCTGGAAACCATCATTCTCAGCAAACTAACACAAGGACAGATAATCAAACACTGCATATTCTCTCTCATAAGTGAGAATTGAACAACAAGAACATATGAACAGAGGGAGGGGAACATCACACACTGGGGCCTGTTGTGGGGTGGAAGGTGAGGGGAGGGATAGCATTAGGGGAAATACCTAATGTAGATGATGGGTTGATGGGTGCAGCAAACCACCATGGCACGTGTATACCTATGTAACAAAACTGTATGTTCTGTACATGTACCCCAAATCTTAAAGTATAATAAATAAACTAAAAAAGGTAAAAGATGGACATTAGTCATTTTCTGTTGAATACCAGAGAGGCTACCCTAAATAACCAATGAGTTCTGCCACCCTTATAAGATGCAGTGATCAGTAAAGCAAAGTAGCAAAATTTGGGTTTTATTCATTCCCCTGACTCTCCTAGTTGTTCCTTATCAGCTGTTCCCAGAAGCTGTCTAGTACTTTGCCAGAGACAATATATTATGCTCATAGCAGAAGGTAGGATCTGCAAATTATTTCAAGAATGGTTAAAGAGACTCTCTACCTAGACCCAAACTCCCATGTCTCCTGATTTTTAAATTTATTGTGTTACCATTGGCATTTTTTCAAGGCTAAAATGTAAAACAAAGCAGTGTTTATTCCCATTGTGAATTCACCTCTCTCACACATAAGTAAATATTTCAAAGCACTTAGAACAGTGATTGGCTCAGAATCAGAGAGAGAGAGAGAGAGAGAGAGAGAGAGAGAAGGAGAAGGAGATAGAAATTACTCATTTCTCTTTAGGAATAATGACTCTGAGCTGTGGAGCTCTGATCCTGCCCCAATTATACCAAGTTTTTCATCAGTCCATTTTTTCTTTCCCCAGTGAGGCAGGATCAAAGGTAATGACATTTCTTGTTCAGATGAAGGTACATATGATACCTCGTAGTAATTCTTTCCTTCTACCTAACCACCCAGGGATAATACAACATCTTATGGACAGATTGACTATTATGAACCAGCTCTCCCTGATATCTGTATACTTACGAAAACCACAATCATCATTATTAAGTAAGATTACTAGATTTATCTATCCTTTCACAGATATGATCAGATACAACTATTCAGCTGACAATATTTATCTCTTGGTAAAGATTTTTAGGAAAAATTCTCAATGACTCAAGATATTCCTGAGGCTGAAAAAATAACCCCAAGTGAAAGTTTCCTACAATAAGCTGTTTAAATCCAGTTAGACTAAACATTGCCAGCTACATCAGGGCATTAATAATGAAACACATCATAGATAACACGAAACTTTGAAGTTCCTAAAGCCAATTTTCAGAATTCACTTAGACATTTCATCATTGCCAAAAAAGAACAGTGCCATTTTAGATTATTTTGAATTTCTCATTTCCTAAAAAATGTGTCATTTCTTACAAAAAAAATTATAAACTACTATAATACTATTATATTCTACACATTGGGTCAGAATTTTCTTTATATGCATTTAGTTTTTCATTATTTTCACTTATATAACCCATGTACTAAATCTACCAAAAAGAATCAAGTAAGTTGAGAGTAAACCCACAGATAATTTTTCTTTGTTGCCAAAATGCACTAAACTTTTCAGGTTATATTCCTGTAACTAGCTTTTTGTACATTTACCAGAGAGGATTGCCAAATTATAGTTTAATTTGAAGCAGATGATACACTTTGAAGCAGCACATGGAGACCTTTGGGTTGACTCACAAACTGTCTTAAAATTACAATTTAAATGTATTTATTATAATAGTAAAATAATGTGGTATTAGTAAGCCGGTTTATCTGTCCTTCTGTCAAGCTAAGCATAAAGAATGTAATCATCAGTTCTAAAGACTTCTAAAAATAAACTGAAATTGTAAATAGAGAAATTAAGCAGAAGTCAGTCAAAGAATAACTTTAGATTACTATTTTACCCCCATGGTTAGTTTTGGAAAGAAGTGAGATTGGTTTTTCTAAGTTCATATAAGTGAATCCCATAGCAATTCTCATCATGATCTTAAGGAGGTGACAGGGTAAAAACAAACAAATGAACAAACAGAAAATCTGAAGTCAGTAGACGGGAGGAGAAAGGTAAATTAGAAAACACTAATGGGGCAGTAACCCTGGCAAGTAGAACAGAAAATCACTGAAGACTCACTCATCATGCAACTCTCTCAATGAAAGTACTACTCCCTCCTGGATCAAGTTCGGTTTCTGTTTTTAGAGGTTACAGAGCATTCCTTTAAAATGGAGAAGAGATACAAGGTTTGCTGTAGAGTTGGGCCCGTTTTATAAGAAAAGTAAAAATACAGAGCTTAATAATGAATACTTCATACTGCCCCTAAGGCAGCCAAACACTCATGAGTGCCAGATAAATAATCACAACAGAAAGATTATATTCCCTTTATACTCTATATAGTTGTCATACTTCTGAAGATTGTGAAACATTGGATTAAGGAATATTATCATACATACCTTAATTACATAAAAAAGTTCATGCTTTATTGGGTGAAAAAAGAAAACTATAAGACAATTTACATATAGCCTTGTGTTTTATAATTAGATACTTATATTTCTAAAAAATAAGCATGTGCCTACGAAAAAAAGATTGGTAGACTATATAAGAATATGAATGATTATTGCAACGGGCTGAATGTTTGTCTCCCTCAAAATCTGTATGTTCAAACCTTAACCTCCAATCCGATGGCATTAGGGCCTTTGGGAGATGATTAGATTATGAGTGCAGCACGCTCAAGATTGGGATTAATGCCCTTATAAGAAGAGTCCAGCTAGCTAGCTATTTATTTCCCTTTTTGCCATGTGAGAATACAAGGAGAATTCAGCTGTCTGCAAATCGGAAAAGGATCCTCACCAGAACCTGACCCTGATTTCAGGTTTCTAGCCTCCAGAACTGAGAAAAATAAATTTCTGTTGTTTGTAGCACCTAGTCTATGGTATTTTGTTATAGCAGCCAAAACAGACTAAGATAATTATCTTTTCATGCAATAAAAAATATATATATTCTTTTCAATGTTTAAAAACAAAAGCAATGTGTTATATTTCTCTGGCCTGACATTGTCCTTTTTTGAATTCTTAGCTCACTAGTAGTTAGCATTCCATAAGAAGGTCAGCAGTTAAGAAGCATTAATGCTTCTTTAGCTTTGAGAATTAGTTTACCAAAAAGTCCTGAGTATGAACATGCTTTTTAGAGGAGGCAGGTCTCCACAAAGATGATCATTTTGAGGAGAAAAAAAGATTTACATATAGGTAGGTATAAATATACATATAGATATGTACTCCAATAATGATGTGATGGATATTTTTAACAGAGTGAAACAATGGGCAGAAAAGTACAATTAAGGATTAGGTTAAATTCTATTAAATTAATTGATATAATTAATTGATCACTGAAAACTTCAAAGGTAACAGCTGCACTTTAAGGCTCAATCCTTTCAAGAGAATGATTGATGATTAACAGTTTTACTTATTATTTTAAATTAATTCAGAAATTGAGAAAAGTACAGAGCCTAATAAAACATATAGCCTAATAAAACATATACCTATTTATGAGGCCACATATTTGACAAATGTTAACATCAATTAACCATTTTTTAAAATAGTTTTTAATTGAAGTATAACATATAAAAAAGGCAAGAGCATTCATCAAAAACACATAGTTATATGACAAAGCATAAAATGAACATATTCATGTAACCACCACCAAGCTCAAGATAATGAACACTAGAAATCAAAAGCACTCCTTGTACATATATTTCCTTACTACTACCCATTCCTTCCCCAAAGCAACCACTTCTGACACCATAGAAGAGTTTTGACTCTTTTACAATTTTCTGTATGAATGGAACCATATATATTCCATATGTATTTTGGGCCTGGATTATTTTGCTTAAAATTGTGTAAGTGAAAAGTATTTAAGTTCTTGCCTGTAACAACAGTTCATTTATATATATATAATATATAAATATATATGAAAATATATGTATTTTACCCTGCATGATCAGGGGACAAAGGGTGGGGTTCTATCTGCACTGATCATTCCTGGATGTGGGGTGGCAATTTTGCAGGTATGGTCCATATTATGAATAAAACATTTTTTTTACTCATATTGTTGATATACATTAAATTATGTTCAGTTGTGGCTACAATGAATAATGCTACAATGAACATTTTCTTACATGTCTTTTGGTGAACGTATACATACATTTCTATTGGGTATTTACCTAGAAGTGGAATTGCCGAGTCATAGGGTAGACCTATGGTAAGCTTTAGAGACATGGACAAACAGTTTTTCCATAATGCCGATTTTTATACCAACAAGTAATACATAAGGTTATATTAAAACATTGCAATTAAAATAAGAATTGTAATATTTTTGAGAGGATAGAAAGGCAATTAACAGGTAAAAGTATATATCCTTGGTACATACAATTATTTACAAAGCACTTTTGCCTATAATATGTAATTTCTACACATAAAAAAATAGACAATAGAAAAATGGCAAAACACTTGAAGAAACATTTCAAAAAAGAGGATACCCCAAAGACCAATAAACATAATGTTAATTAATACCAAATAAGATACCACTAAATACTTGCCACAATACATTTTTAAAAATTACAATACCAAATATGTTCTTGTGTATAAAGTGTGATTTATATAAATAGCATATTGCTGATTTATTTTCCTCTGGTTTTTGTTTGTTTCTCTACTTTTAAAAATGCAAATTGTCCATCTTCATATTTTAACTGAAGAGTTTAATCAATTTATGTAAATACGGCTATGATGAAAACATTTGAATCACATGTTCCTTCTCCATTAACTCATTCTTTTTTTTTTTTAAATTATACTTTATGTTCTAGGGTACATGTGTACAACGTGCAGGTTTGTTACATGTGTATACATGTGCCATGTTGGTGGGCTGCACCCATTAACTCATCATTTACATAAGGTATATCTCCTAATGCTATCCCTCCCCACTCCCCCCACCCCACAATAGGCCCCAGTGTGTGATGTCTCCCTTCCTGTGTCCCAGTGTTCTCGTTGTTCAATTCCCACCTATGAGTGAGAACATATGGTGTTTGGTTTTCTGTTCTTGTGATAGTTTGCTGAGAATGATGGTTTCCAGCTGCATCCATGTCACTACAAAGGACACGAACTCATCCTTTTTTATGGCTGCATAGTATTCCATGGTGTATATGTGCCACATTTTCTTAATCCAGTCTGTCATTGATGGCCATCTGGGTTGATTCCAAGTCTTTGCTATTGTGAATAGTGCCGCAGTAAACATATGTGTGCATGTGATGTGTCTTTATAGCAGCATGATTTATAATCCTTTGGGTATATCCCCAGTAATGGGATGGCTGGGTCATATGGTATTTCTAGTTCTAGATCCTTGAGGAATCGCCACACTCTCTTCCACAATGGTTGAACTAGTTTACGGTCCCACCAACAGCGTAAAAGCTTTCCTATTTCTCCACATCCTCTCCAGCACCTGTTGTTTCCTGACTTTTTTAATGATTGCCATTCTAACTGGTGTGAGATGGTATCTCATTGTGGTTTTGATTTGCATTTCTCTGATGGCTAGTGATGATGAGCAGTTTTTCATGTGTCTGTTGGCTGTCTGAATGTCTTCTTTTGAGAAATGTCTGTTCATTTCCTTTGCCCACTTTTTGATGGGGTTGTTTTTTTCTTGTAAATTTGTTTGAGTTCTTTGTAGGTTCTGGATATTAGCCCCTTGTCAGATGAGTAGATTACAAAATTTTTCTCCCATTCTGTATGTTGCCTGTTCACTCTGACGGTAGTTTCTTTTGCTGTGCAGAAGCTCTTTAGTTTAATTAGATCTTATTTGTCAATTTTGGCTTTTGTTGCCATTGCTTTTGGTGTTTTAGACATGAAGTCCTTGCCCATGCCTATGTCCTGAATGGTATTGCCTAGGTTTTCTTCTAGGGTTTTTATGGTTTTAGGTCTAACATTTAAGTCCCTAATCCATCTTGAGTTAATTTTGGTATAAGGAGTAAGGAAGGGATCCAGTTTCAGCTTTCTACTTATGGCTAGCCATTTCCCCAGCACCATTTATTAAATAGGGAATCCTTTCCCCGTTTCTTGTTTTTGTCAGGTTTGTCAAAGATCAGATGGTTGTAGATGTGTGGTATTATTTCTGAGGGCTCTGTTATGTTCCATTGGTGTATATCTCTGTTATGGTACCAGTACTGTGCTGTTTTGGTTACTGTAGCCTTGTAGTATAGTTTGAAGTCAGGTAGCATGATGCTTCCAGCTTTGTTCTTTTGGCTTAGGATTGTCTTGGCAATGCGGGCTCTTTCATCCCTGGGATGCAAGGCTGGTTCAACATACACAAATCAATAAACATAATCCAGCATATAAACAGAACCAAAGACAAAAACCACATGATTATCTCAATAGATGCAGAAAAGGCCTTTAACAAAATGCAACAGCCCTTCATGCTAAAAACTCTCAATAAATTAAGTATTGATGGGATGTATCTCAAAATAATAAGAGATATTTATGACAAACCCACAGCCAATATCATACTGAATGGGCAAAAACTGGAAGCATTCCCTTTGAAAACTGGCACAAGACAGGGATACCCTTTCTCACCACTCCTATTCAACATAGTATTGAAAGTTTTAGCCAGGGCAATCAGTCAAGAGAAAGAAATAAAGGGTATTCAATTAGGAAAAGAGGGAGTCAAATTGTCCCTGGTTGAAGATGACATTATTAGATATTTAGAAAACCCCATTGTCTCAGCCCATAATTTCCTTAAGCTGATAAGCAACTTCAGCAGTCTCAGGATACAAAATCAATATGCAGAAATCACAAGCATTCTTATACACCAGTAACAGACAAACAGAGAGCCAAATCATGAATGAACTCCCATTCACAATTGCTTCAAAGAGAATAAAATACCTAGGAATCCAACTTACAAAGGATTGAAGGACCTCTTCAAGGAGAACTACAAACCACTGCTCAACAAAATAAAAGAGGACACAAACAAATAGAGGAATATTCCATGCTCATGGATAGGAAGAATCAATATCGTTAAAACAGCCATACTGCCCAAGGTAATTTATAGATTCAATGCCATCCCCATTAAGCTACCAATGACTTTCTTCACAGAATTGGAAAAAACTACTTTAAAGTTCATATGGAACCATTAACTCATTCTTGATAGTCTTTCCCCTCATATGTTTGTTATAATCTCTCCAAGATCTTCTTTATTTCAGCATAAAGCCCTTCTGAATATCTAAACTTCCCTGTTATTAGAAGCAAAATACTATCATCTCCCATATGCTTTACATTCAAGTTGTTCTAAAATATTGACGTTGCCCACAATGCTGGAATGTACATCCTTTTGTATGTTTCTTGGTACTATGTGTTAGAGTTCTCTAAATTATAATCAGGGGAATATAAACTAATAATATAAACATTCAATTATATTTGATATTGCTGAATTGTTCTGTCGCATGGTTAAATCCATTTACATTGTCATCAGTACTACCTGTGAGAGTTAATAATATCTTCTTATTTCTTTCCCAATACTTGATATTGTGAGTCTTTTTCAACTTTGTTAGTTTGAAATCCTGTTCATTACCTGACTTGCCTTTAGTGTGCATATATTTATTGCTGATCTTCACTTCCTATGTTTATTGGCCTTTAGTGATTCATTTCAGGTGAGTTGCCTGTTTATATTTTCATGTGTAATTTTTATTATATATTCTTGTTTCTCATCCATTGCAATTTTCCACACTGTACACTGTCTTTTGTTTATAGAAATTTTCAGGTTTTATTTTCATTTTTCTATTTTTTTTAAATAAGTCATTTCCTTTGTTATTGGCATGTATTGAATCTTTGAAAAAATTCTTCCTTGGCCTCCTTTTTTCTATTTTCATAAATTTTGAGAGTTCTTGCATTCAGCTTAAATATGTGAAGGTATCATCTACCAATAACACTTATTTTTCTCAAAAATTTCAGTCTGTTAAGAAATGTACAAGTAATTAAAAATATTTCTTTGGTTTACTACAAGTACTATAACATAAATGTAACAAAAAGATAACATTTTGGTTTAATGAATATTAGAGCTTCAAAAGAAATTTATAGAGTATATGAATAAAAATGCAACATAAGTAGAAAAGTACTAACTTAGAGTTTTTAGCTATTGAACATTTATGATTTATTCACAATAGCACTAACTCATTTATGGGACTGTCTACCACAGAATAAGAGGAGATGAATGGTTATAACAGATCCATCTGTCATTTTTAAACAATCAACAATACATCAAAAGCTTGATTCATTAACAATGGTTGATGTGACTTACATATCTCAGTAGTCAATCTGGATTAATGATTGACAATTAAACCTATGGATAAGACATTTTTGTATAGCTATACCAAAATAGAACAAAATTGTCTTTTATTTTAGGACTGCATACAAACTTCTAGCCATCTTGCAACTCCCATGGTCAGAACTAATGTCTCCACATTGTAGTAGCAGTAGACATGTTTAAAGGTGTGCACACACATGTGTGTATTTGTGTGTGTGTGTGTCTTATTCACTTCAGTTGTCTGAATTGTTAATGTAGATGATGGTATGATTAATGGTGATTATCCATTTGCCAAATAGAGCAATGAATTTCTCTGCTTTCTCAGAAGCTAAATGTACTCACTTTCTACCAAAGCGTCATTCTTAAATGGTCGCTACGTACGCACTTGGAAAAGTAAGCATTTTGTTAATCATTGCAAGTAAAATGTTCACTCTTTTAGGAGCTGTTTGGTGCTCCAGGAAGAAAGACTGGTTAACTAGTTTCTACTTATAAAAATGACTGAATACTGTCAAATGAATCATTTGTGTGCCCAAAAATACTTTACTCTGTTATATAACACCATATAAATTGAGTGAAATATTGCTAATTCATATCACTGACACCATGAAAAAATGAGAAGCCTAAGAAATTTGGAGTTTCTTAAAAAGGCTTTTAAGTCTGTATATTTGAAAAAGAAAAAAGCATCTGAAACAATCCAGTATAAACCCAGCCTTATGGAGGAAAAAAACATTCTCTGCTTGCAACACCTAGGAAATGTAGCAGAAACTATTTCTGACCTTGAGTTTTTTTAGACTTTTGGAACATTAGATGTCAGGTTTTATCCATAATCTTTCAATATTTTGACCTCTTACTCTGTATGGACATGTGTAACCACCATACAAAACATGATTCTGTTCTGGGGCAATGGCAAGGCAAAGGGTGATGTCTGTTCTGAACTGTGCCTCCATGGGGGAATGAGCAGTCTGATATGAGGGAAGGTATGCTTACTTCTCTTGTTTCAGCAACCTAACACTCCCCAGCCTAACGTAGTAAAAGTGTTACCTTATGTTTTCCCCTCTCCCTTCATTTCCTTCCCGTCTCACTATAAAGAATCTGTAAGGAGTAGAATTCAGAGATAATCTTCTAAACAACTACATATGCTCAACATGACATGAGACTTAAGCTTTATTGAGTTCTTTTAGTTATTAATTCCTGTACTTAGTTTGGAAATGATTAGAAATAGAGTTGAAGAGCTGCTAAAACAGGTGGGAGTAATGATGTGTAGTTTGACGCTGAGGCAGAATGTTTTTAGGCCTTAGAACTATACACTCTTGATCTGAAAGGGACTTAGGATGTTTGCAAGAGAAAAGGGGTGCTCTTGCAGGAGCAGTGGAGTGGTACTCTGCCTAAGGTTCTAGTATAGTCTATGGATTCTGGTATTGGGTGAAGCCACATTTTTATTTCCGTTTTTGCTTTAACCTGGCAAATACTCTCACCTCCCTGTGGTTCTAGGTGGAATTTAGCTGGAAGATAGAATGCAGAACCTCTTGTATAAACATTTATTTTAATTATTGTGGGTGTATAATAGGTATTTATCTTTGTGGGGTACATGAGGTATTCTCATACAGGCATGCAATGCATAATAATTACATCATGTAAAATGAGGTATCCTTCCCTTCAAGCATTATCCTTTGTGTTACAATCCAATTATACTCTTGTAGTAATTTCAAAATGTACAATTAGGCGATTATTGACTATAATCTCCTTGTTGTGCTATCAAATACCAGTTCTTATTCATTCTTTCTAAGTAGTTTTTGGTACCCATTAAGCATTACTACCTTCTCCCACCAACTACCAACCCCTCACTACCCTTCCAAGCCTCTGGTAACCATCATTTTACTCTCCATCTCCATGAGTTCAATAGTTTTCAATACTAAATCCCCCCAATAAATGAGAACATGCGATGTTTGTTTTTCTGTGGCTGGCTTATTTCACTTATCATAATGACCTCCAGTTCCATCCATGTTGTTGCAAATGACAGAAACTCATTCTTTTTTGTGTATAAGCATGACCTTTTTCTTTATAGATTCATCTGTTGATGGACACTTAGGTAGTTTCTAAATCTTGGCTGTTGCGAACAGTGTAGCAATAAACATGGGGGTGCAGATATCTCTTGGATATACTGACTTCCTGTCTTTTGGGTATATACCCAGCAATGGAATTGATGAACCATATGGTAGCTCAATTTTTAGTTCTTTGATGAACCTCCAAACTGTTCTCCATAGTGGTTGTACTAATTTAGACTCCCACCAACAGTGTACCAGGGTTCCCTTTCTCCACAGCCTATTATTTGTTATTGTCTGTCTTTCGATATAAGCTATTCTAATTGGGGTGAAAAGATATCGCATTGTAGCTTTGATTTCCATTCCTCTAATGATCAATGATGTTGAGCACATTTTTGTATGCCTGTGTGCCATTTGTATGTCTAGCCTGGCCACCATGGTAAAACCCTGTCTCTACTAAAAATACAAAAATTAGCCGGCGATTGTGGCAGGCACCTGTAATCCTAGCTACTTGGGAGGTTGAGGCAGGAGAATTGCTTGAACCTGGGAGGTGGAAGTTGCAGTGAGCTGAAATTATGCCACTGCACTCTAGCCTGGGCAATAGAGCTAGACTCAGTCTCAAAAGAAAAAAAGAAGAAATGTCTATTCAAATCTTTTGCCTGCTTTAAACAATTTTCTTCATTTCACCAGTTTTGTGGGGTACAGGTGGTGGTTGTTGGTTACATGGATAAGTTCTTTAGTGGTGATTTCTAGGATTTTGAATACACCCATCACCCAAGCAGTGCACACTCTACTTAATACATAGTACTTTTTATCCCTCAATCCCCTTTCACCCTTCCTTCACAAGTCTCTAAAGTCCACTATATCATTCTTATGCCTTTGCATCCTCATAGCTCAGGGGTCCTTAACCCCTGGGCTGTGGACCAGTACCAGTCCATGGCCTATTAGGAACTGAGCTGCACAGCAGGCAAGCTGTGGGGGAGTGAGTATTACCACCTGAGTTCTGCCTCCTGTTACAGCAGCAGCAACATTAGATTCTCATAGGGCATAAACACTATTGTGAAGTGCACATGTGAAGGATTTAGGTTACATGATCCTTATGAGAATCTAATGCCTAATGATCTGAGGTTGAACAGTTTCATCCTGAAACCATACCTCCTCCACCTGGTTCATGGAAAAATTATCTTCCACAAAACTGATTCCTGATGTTGAAAAGATTGGGGACCACTGTCATAGCTTAGCTCTCACTTATAAATGAGAACATATGATACTTGGTTTTCCATTCCTATGTTACTTCACTTTGAATAATGGCCTCCAGCTACATCCAAGTTGCTTCAAAAGACATTTTGTTCCTTTTTATAGCTGAGTAGTATTCCATGGTGTATATGTAACACATTTTTTTTTATCCACTCATTGGTTCATGGGCACTTATGTTGGCTCCATCTTTTTGCAATTGTAAATTGTGCTGCTGTAAATATGCATGTGCATGTGTCTTTTTCATATAATGACCTCTTTTCCTTTGGTTACTCAGCAGTGGGATTGCTGAATCAAATTCTACTTTTAGTTATTTAAGAAACCCATTTGCCCTTTTTAACAATTGGATTATTAGATTTTTTTTCTCATAGAGTTGTTTTGAAATCCTCATATATTTGGGCTATTAATCTCCTCTTATCAGATAGGTAGTTTGCAAATATTTTCTTCCATTCCGTGGGTTGTCTCTTCATTTTGTTTTTTCCTTTGCTGTGCAGAAGCTCTTTAACTTGATGTGATATCATTTGTCCATTTTTCCTTTGGTTGCCTATGCTTGTGGGGCATTGCTCAAGGAATTTTTCCCCACACTGATGTCCTGGAGAGTTTCCTTGGTGTTTTATTGTAGTAGTTTCATAATTTAAGGTCTTAGGTTTAAGTCTTTAATCCACTTTGATTTTATTTTTGTATATGGTGACATATAAGGGTTATATTAGTTGGGGTTCTCTAGAGAGACAGAACTAATAGTGTGTGTGTGTATATGTGCTTAAAGGCGAGTTTATTAGGGAATAATAACACACCCAATCACAAGATCTGACAATAGGCTGTCTGCAAGCTGAGGAGGAAGGAAGCCTGTCTGAGTCCCAAAGTGGAAGAACTTGGAGTCCCATGTTTGAGGGCAGCAAGCATCCAGCATGGGAGAAAGATGTAGTCTGGGAGGCTAAGCCAGCCTGGCCTTTTCTCATTCTTCTGCCTGCTTTTTGCTCTGGCCACACTGGCAGCTAATTAGATTGTCTCCTTTGGCAACACCTTCACAGACACAGCCAGGATCAATACTTTGCATCCTTCAGTCCATTCAATTGATACTCAGTATTAACCATCACAAGTCCACCCCTTGTCAACTTGAACCCATACACATCTCCTGAGAGCATACATAATCTTCAAATAAAGGCAATACTACTATTTACTATTTTCCTAGATAGAGGCAGCTCTAATGGCTTCCATTTGGCCTTTCCCACCGTAATAACCCTCATGCTACCAGTCAGGGAGCCAATGTGGGGGTTCTAGCTGCTAAGTATGTCTATGCCAATTATGCATTCTGGCACTGGGGAAATGACCACAAGATGAGTCCAGGGACCCATTGCAAGTCAGATCTGAGCTAAAACTCCATTAATTACCTAACTTCCATAAGCCCCTATTTTAACTTGAGGACCACAGTGACATTTTGGGTCCCCTGGGATCAATGTCAGCTCAGAGCCAGTGTTCAGTAGTCCCTGAAATGGCTGATCATTTCCCTTTCCCCTGTGCACAGTTAACCTGGTAAAAGGCCAGAGGTCTCCTTGGGGAAGGACAGGAAAGAGATTAACAGCATAAATTGTCAGTAGTGTAGTGGGGTCCTTCCTCAAGGTGACCCAGCCTCCCCTGCATTCAAAGGGTTCTGGGTCTGTAAGCTGGCTCAGGTCTGGAAATTGATTGAGGGGTCATGATTTTCTGTTTTTATAATTCAAATTAGTCTTTTGTCCACTCCATCTGGAAGTTTTCTTCTTATATAAATTAAGTGTGTGTGTGTGTATGTGTGTGTGTGTGTGTGTGTGTGTGTATATATATATATATATAGTTTATTAAGGAGTATTAATGCACATAGTCACCACAAGATCCCACAATAGGCCATCTGCAAGTTGAGGAGCAAGGAAGCCAGTCTGAGTCCCAAAGTTGAATAACTTGGAGTCTGATGTTCGAGGGTAGCAAGCAGCTAGCATGGGAAAAAGATGTAGGCTGGGAGGCTAAGCCAGTCTAGTCTTTTCTCATTCTTCTGCCTGCTTTTTATTCTAGCCATGCTGGCAGCTGATTGGATTGTGCCCACTAAGATTAAGGGTGCGTCTGACTTTTCCGACCCACTGACTCAAATGTTAATCTCTTTTGCAGCACCCTCACAGGCACATCCAGATCAATACTTTGCATCCTTCAATCTGATTAAGTTTACACTCAGTATTAACCATCACAGGGGTCTAGTTTCATTCTTCTGCATATGGATATACAGTTCTTCTAGTACTATTTATCAAAGAGACTGTATTTTCCCCAGTGTGTGTTCTTAGAAACTTTGTCAAAAATAAGTTCACTGTAGGTGCATGGATTTAGTTCCTCGCTCTCTGTTCTGTTCTCTTCCATTGTTTTCTGTGTCTGTTTTTATGCCAGTACCATGCTGTTTGGTTACTATAGCTCTGTCACATAATTTGAAGTCAGGAATTGTAATTTGTCTAGTTTTGTTCTTTTATGTTTAGGGTAGCTTTGGCTATTCTGGGTCTTGTGTGGTTCCATATAAATTTTAGGATAGTTTTTGTATTTCTGTGAAAAATGATATTGGTATTTTGATAGACATTGCATTAAATCTGTGGGTTGGTTTTGGTAGTATGGACATTTTAACAATATTGATTCTTCCAATCCATGAACATGGGATATCTTTCTTTTTTTTGGTGTCTTCTTCAATTTGTTTCATCAGTGTTTTATAGTTTTTATTATAGTGATATTTAACTCCTTTGGTTAAGTTAATTCCTAGGTATTTAATGTTATTTGTGGGTATTGTAAATCGGACTACAATAATACAAAATTAATTATTTTTTCAGATTGTTTACTGTTGGCATATAGAAATGTAACTGATTTTTATATGTTGATTTTATATCCTATAACTTTACTGAATTTATCAGTTCTGATAGTTTTTTGGTGGAGTCTTTAGGGTTTTCCAAATATAAGAGTATATGATCTACAAAAAAGGAAAATTTAACTTCTTTCCAATTTGGATGCCATTTATATCTTTCCCTTGTTTGATTACTCTAGCTAGGACTTCTAGTAATATGTTGAATAAGAGTGGTAAAAGTGGGCATCCTTGTTATGCTCCAGATCTTAGAAGAAAGGCTTTCATTTTTTTCCTCTTCAATATGATACTAGCTGTGGGTCTATTATATAGGGTTTTTATTATGTTGAATATGTTGCTTCTATCCCCAGTTTTTTGAATTTTTTTTATAAAGGATGTTGAATTTTCTCAAATGTTTATCAGCATGAATTCAAGTGATAATATGGCTTTTGTCCTTCATTCTGTTGATATGATATATTATGTTGATTGATTTGTGTATGTTTAACCATCCATGCATCCCAGGGAGAAATATCACATAGTCATGATAAATGATCTTTTTTTTTTTTTTTTTTTTTTTTTTTTTTTTGAGATGGAGTCTCTCTGTGTGGCCCAGGCTGGAGTGCAGTGGCCGGATCTCAGCTCACTGCAAGCTCCGCCTCCCGGGTTCACGCCATTCTCCTGCCTCAGCCTCCCGAGTAGCTGGGACTACAGACACCCGCCACCGCGCCCGGCTAGTTTTTTGTATTTTTTAGTAGAGACGGGGTTTCACCGGGTTAGCCAGGATGGTCTCGATCTCCTGACCTCGTGATCCGCCCGTCTCGGCCTCCCAAAGTGCTGGGATTACAGGCTTGAGCCACCGTGCCCGGCCGATAAATGATCTTTTTAATGTATCATTGAATTCAATTTGCTAGTATTTTGTTGAATATTTTTGCACCAATATTCTTCAGATATTTTGGCCCATAGTTTTCTTTTTTTGATATGTCTTTGCCTGCTTACTTTTTATCAGGGTAATACTGGCCCCGTAGAATGCATTTGGGAGTATTCCTTCCTCCTCTATTTTTTGGAATAGTTTGAGTAGGATTGGTATTAGTTCTGCTTTAAATGTTTGGTAGAATTCAGCAGTGAAGCCATTATGTCCTGGAATGCTCATTACTGGGAGACTTTTCATTATGGCTTCAACCTCATTACTTGTTATTGGTTTGTGCAAATTTTAAGTTTCTTCATGCTTCAATCTTGATAGGTTGTATGTATCTAGGGATTTATTACTTTTAGATTTTTTAATTTATTGGCGTGTAGTTGTTCATAGTAGCCACTAATGATCTTTTGAATTTCTTTGGTATGTTGTAATGTCTTCTTTTCCATCTCTGAATTTATTTATTTGAATCTTCTCTTTCATTAGTCTTGCTAAAGGTTTGTCAATTTTTTTTAACTGTTCACACAACCAACTTTTGTTGTATTGATCTTTTTATTGCTTTCTTCATTTCAATTTCATTTATTTCTGCTCTGTCCTTTATTATTTCTTTCCTTCTACTAATTTTGAGTTTGCTCTTGCTTTTCTAGCTCTTTAAGAGGTATCATTAGGTTATTTGAAGTTTTTATCTTTTTTGATGTAGGCATTTATAGCTATAAACTTCCCTCTTAGTACTGCTTTTGCTGTATCCCATGGTTTTTGTATGTCATTTCCGTTATAATTTGTTTTGAGAAATTTTTCAATTTCCTTCTTAATGTCTTCATTGATTCACTGGTCATTCAGGAGTATATTGTTTAATTTCCATATATTTGTATAACTTCAAAAATTCCTCTTATTGTTGATTTCTAGTTTTATTCCACTGTGGTCAGAAGATGCTTGATATTATTTTATTGTTTTTAATATTTTAAGACCTGTTTCGTGACCTAACATATGATCTATCCTTGAGAATAATCCAAGTGCTGAGGAAAAGGATATTTATTTTGCAGCTTTGGACAAAATATTCTATAAATATGTATTGGGTCCTTTTGGTTTGTAGTGCAGATTAAGTCTGATAATTTTTCATTGATTTCCTATCTGGAAGATCTGTCCAATGTTGATAGTGTTTCCAGCTGTTATTGTGTTGGGGCCTATCTCTCTTTTGCTTTAATAATATTTGCTTTACGTATCTGGGGGCTCTAGTGTTGACTGCATATATGTATTTATAATTGTTATATCATCTTGCTGAATTTACTACTTTATCATTATATAGGGACCTTCTTTGTCTCTTCTTACAGTTTTTGTCTTAAGATTTATTTTGTCTCAAATAAGTGTAGGTACTTCTGCTCTTTTTTGGTTTCCATTGGCATGGAATATCTTTTTCCATTCTTTTCTTTCAGTCTATCTTTGTTTTTTGTTTTTCTTTTTTTGGGTAAAGTGTGTTTCTTGTAGGCAAAAGATCATTGGGTCTTGTTTTCTTATCCATTAAGCCACTTTGTCTTGTGATTGAAGAGTTTAGTCTGTGTATATTCAATGTTATTATTGGTAAGTAAAGACTTTACTCCTGCCATTTCATTACTTGTTTTCTGGTTGTTTTGTGGTCTTATTTTCCTTCTTTATTCCAATCTTTCTTTTAGTGAAGGTGATTTTCTCTGGTGATATGATTTAGTTTCTTGCTTTTTATGTTTTGTGCATTCATTGTATGTTTCTTGGTTTGAGGGTACCATGAGGCTTGTAAATACTGTTTTATAACACATCATTTTAAGCTGATGATAACACTGTTTGCATAAACAAACAAACAAGCAAAAATAATTCTAATAAAGATTCTATGCCTTAACTTCCTCCCCCCAACCTTTTAGCTTTCCGTTGCTTCTGTTTAAATGTTGTTGTTCTGTATATGTCTTAAAAGTTCTTGTAGTTATTATTTTTATTGGTTTTTCATTTAGCCTTTTACTTAAGAGTAGGTTGTACAACACAGTTACAGTGTCGTAATATTTTGTGTTTGTGTATAATATTCTGTGTACTTACTATTACCAGTGAGTTTTTGTCTTCAGATGATTCTTTATTGCTCATTATCATTATTTTCTTTCTGATTAAAATAGTCCTTTTAGCATTTCTTGAAGGACAGGTCTGGTATTGATGAGATGCCTCAGTTTTTGTATCTCTGGGAAAGCCTTTATTTCTCCTTCATGTTTGAAGGATATTTTCACCACATACAATTTTCTAGAGTAAAAGGATTTTGTTTTTGTTTTTTTTCTTTAGCACTTTAAATGTGTCAGGCCACTCCCTCCTGGACTGTAGGGTTCCACCGAACATTCTGCTGCCAGATGTATTGAAGCTCCATAGTATGTTACTTTTTTATCTTCCCTTGCTGCTCTTAGAATCCTTTCTTTTTCCAATAAGCCTTTTGCACTACTAAGCATCTGCTCTTTATCCTTGACTTTTGGGAGTTTAATTATTAATTGCCTTCAGGTAGTCTTTGAGTTAAATCTGTTTTGTGTTCCATAACCTTCATTGGATATTGATATCTTTCCCTAGGTTTGGGAAGTTCTCTGTTATTACCCCTTTGAATAAACTTTCTACCCTTATCTCTTTCTCAACATCCTCTTTAAGGCCAACACTCTTAGATTTACTCTTGCGAGGCTATTTTCTAGATCTTGTAGGCATGCTTCTTTATTTTTTATTTTTTGTCTATATGTGTCCTCCAGGTGTGTATTTACAAATAGCCTGTCTTCAAGCTCACTAATTCTTTCTTTCACTTGATCAGTTCTGCTACTTTGACTCTGATACATTCTTCAATATGCCAATTGCATTTTTCAGCTCTAGAATTTCTCTTGACTTTTAACACATATTTCAATCTCTTAGTTAAATTTATCTGATAAAATTCTGAATCCCTTCTCAGTGTTTTCTCACATTTTTTTGAGTTTCCTCAACAAAGTTATTTTGAATTCTCTGTCTGAAAGGTCACAAATCTCTGTTTCTCCAGGATTGGTTTCTTGTGCCTTATTGAGTTCATTTGGTGACATCATGTTTTCCTGGATGGTGTTGATATTTGTAGATGTTTGTCTGTGTCTGGGCATTGAAGAGTTAGGGATTCATAGTAGTCTTCTCAGTCTGGGATTGTTCATACCCATCCTTCTTGAGAAGGCTTTCCAGGTATTTGAAAGGACTTACATATTGTGATCTAAGCTATATCTGCTTTAGGCAGCACCCCAAGCCCAGTAATACTGTGGTTCTTGTAGACTCATAGAGGTACCACCTTGATAGTCTTTTACAAGATCCAGGAGAATTCTCCAGATTACCAGGCAGAGAGTTTTATTCTCTTCACTTACTTTCTGCCAAACAAATGGAGTCCCTTTCTCTGTTCTGAGCCACCTGCAACTGGGGTGGAGTGACACAAGCACTCCTGTGAACACCACCACTAGGACTGTGCTGGGTCAAACCTGAAGACAGTATAGCACTTGGTCTTGTCCAAAGCCTGCTGTAACCACTCTCTGGCTATGGCCTATGGCCTATGTTTGCTCAAGGCCCGGGGACTTTACAATCATCATCTGCCAAAGGCAGCTAGGACTGTGTTCTTGCTTTCAGTTTGATGAGTTACCCCAGGCCCCAGGGTAGGTCCAGAGGTGCCATGCAGGGACCAGAGATTAGAGCCAAAATTCTTAGATGTCTCCCCAGTGTTGTATTGAACTGTAGATGAGCTGGTACTCAAACTATAAAATGCAGTCCTTCCCACTCTTCCCTCTCCTTTCCAAAGGCAGGAGAGCCTCATCACATGACAACTGCCACCACAGGCCCTTGTGAAGTACTGCCAGACCACCATCAATGTTCCTTTAAGGCCCAAGTGCTCTTAAGTCAGCTTGTGGTGAATGCTGCCTGGCCTGGGACTCATCTTTCAGGGCGGTGGGCTCCCCTCTAGCCCAGGAAAGGTCCAGACAAGCCATTAAAGAGCCAAGTCCTGGAATTGGGGACCCCAAGTGCTGGCTTGGTGATCTACAACTTTGTGACCCAATAGTACCTAAGGTGTAAGACAAGACCCCCTTACTTGTCTCTCTGATTCTCTTACATTGAAGGAGTCTTGCCCCATACCCACCACAGCTGGGGATGTGCTGAGTCTCACCTGAAACCAGCAAGTCTCAGAGCCTCATTCAAGGTCTATAATATAGTACCTGGGTATCACTGGTTATTCACGGGCCAAGGGCTCTTCAGTTAGCAGATTAGGAATCCTGCCAGTACTGGGTCCTTCTCTTCAAGGCACCATGTTCCCTTTTAGCCCAGAGTTTGTCTAGAGATGTTGTCTGGGAGCTGGGTTCTGGAAAGGAGACTTCATGAATCTGACTGATGCCCTATCCTGCTCTGGCTGAGCTAGTATACAAGATGTAAGACAAAGTCCTCCTCACTCTCCCCTCCCCTTTCCTCAACCAGAGAGAAAGGATCTCTTTTGGAGCCATGAGCTGTGCAGCCTGAGGTTAGAGAAGGGGTGATACCAGCACTCGCTTAGCTGATCCGACTAGTGTCTTAGTAGGTCATGTGTCCCCCCAGTCCATTGTTACTGGTCCCAGTTTAGTACTAGGACTTGCATTCCATGTGGCCTAGATTGTCTTTCAAGTTTAGTTAGGGTCTTAGAGCAATTTAGCCTGTAGTAGTGAGGCTTGTGAGAACTTAAGTTTGGACTACTTGGATCAGCAACTCTCCTCTGGCTAGGGCTGGTTTGCATGTTCTCATAAGTGGAAGTTGAACAATGAGAACATATGGGCACAGGGAGGGGAGTACCACACACCAGGGCCTGTCAGGGGGTGGGTGGGGGTAAGGGGAGGGATGGCTTTAGGAGAAATACCTAATGTAGATGACAGATTGATGGGTACAGAAAACCACCATGGCACATGTATACCTATGTAACAAACCTGCACATTCTGTACATGTATCCCAGAACTTAAAATAAAATTTAAAAAAGTGTTCCCTCCATGAGCAGGTGTTAGCTGAGCTTGGTCTGATTTTATTTTCTTTTTCTTTTTTTTTGGAGACGGAGTCTTGCTCTGTCACCCAGGCTGGAGTGCAGTGGCCGGATCTCAGCTCACTGCAAGCTCCGCCTCCCGGGTTTACGCCATTCTCCTGCCTCAGCCTCCCGAGTAGCTGGGACTACAGGCGCCCGCCACCTCGCCCGGCTATTTTTTTGTATTTTTTAGTAGAGACGGGGTTTCACCGTGTTAGCCGGGATCGTCTCTCGATCTCCTCACCTCGTGATCCGCCCATCTCGGCCTCCCAAAGTGCTGGGATTACAGGCTTGAGCCACCGCGCCCGGCCTGATTTTATTTTCTATTATAATAGAGTAGCAGTTAGTTCAGTGCCTCACAAGTGCTGTGATCTCCCTCTCCCCAGAGCACCAAAACACTCTCCACACCATGCTGCTGCTGCAGGTGGATGAGGGTGGGGTAGCATCGATGATTCAAGACTGTTTCTCCTACCTTTTCACTGCCTCTGTAAATGATATGAAGTTAAAACCAGGTACTATGAGTGTTCACCTTGTTTTCATTCTTATGAAGGTGCTGTTAATTTTTTTTTGTACATATAGTTGTTAAATTGGTGTCCTTGCAAAAAGGGACAATCTGTGGAGCCTTCTATTCTGCCATCTTGCTCCACACTTATGGTGGGAATACAGAAACTCTTGATCCATGATTACAGATTCAGGAGGGTATGTTAGTATTCTCACAATCACTGGAGATAAAAACAGAGTAATCTTAATGTTCTGCAGGAAATTATGGTCTAGTGGTAGGAACTTCCAGGTGTACATCACAACATGTAATAGTAAAAAGTACCAAATCTGAAGGTAGCTTAGTACAAAGATGCATTTAATTCAGTTTTGGGGGAATTATAAAACATAACACTATAGGTGATATTTGCCCTGAATATTGAAGAACGAAGGGGGATTTTCTAGGTCACAAGAAGCAGAAAGGGAACAGAGTTGCTGATATAATGCTATGGGAGAAAGGTATATAGGTAGGCTAAGAAGGTTTTCTAATTTCTTAGCCCTTGGCTCTATTGAACCTTGAAAGGAGAGTAAGAGCCCTCTTTGGGTTCTTATTTTCTTTTATGTTATTCTCTAAGTTGATGTATGTGTAGTGCCAAATGGAGTTTGTGCTCAGAATTTCCTAATCCATTAATCTTCAGGTGTTTTTCACATTTTCCATTTGAGTGACTACAGTAGACCCACTGACCTCTCAAAAGGTTGGTGAGCCAAAGAGAAAACAGCAGCAGACTCTGTGAATGGTGAGTATTTATAGAAGAGCTCACTTAGAGTAATTACTTGGGGAAATGAGGGGGAAAGTATGGACTGAATGCCCATCATTTATTAGTTTAGAATAAAACCAAGTGTAAGATAGAAATGACTTTTTAAAGTAAAAACTTTTGCCCTAGTGATGCAAACTTCTAACACCAGGGCCCGTGTGTGTGCTGAATCACTCAAATTGTGGCTCAATGCCTGAAACTCAATTTCTATTGTTTAGTGCCTTGTTTAGAGTTCTCTCCAAGACTCAGCTTGTTCTGGCAGAACCGCACCTTATTGAATTTTGCGTGTGATTGTGCTCTTCCTTTTCTCTCTCTAGCACCCATTTGTTTCTGCTTCAAGGAAAGAGCTTGCTTAGTTAGTGCAGTTTGATTTCCCCTGTGGGTTTTCTCCTGTATGTTTCTTTATTGCAAAAGCCCTCACAGACAGAAATGTAGCCCCTTGAGCAGATACTAACAACAGCTCTTGTTAACTATTTAGTTGTAGCTAACCCTTATATAGCTCTTACTATCTGGAAGACATTGCTCTAAATGCTTTCCATGAATCAATTCAGTGTCCTCTGCAAACATTAATAAGGCAAGTATTATTATTATTATTATCCCCATCTTGCAGCTAAAGAAATGGAGGCACCGAGAGAATAAAGATCGTGACAAGTCTCACGAATTAGTAAGTGGCAGAGCTCTGGTTCCATCCCACTTGTCTGTACTTCTAACCATTATAGGCCTGTCGTTAAAAAGCCAGGTACTTTATACGAGTTAGCATCCTTATTGTCCATGACAGAAGGTGGATTCCTTTACTCTTAATTTGCTTACGAAAGTGATGAGGTTCATAAAGTTTGTATAACTAGCCCAAGGACACACAACTGGTAGTCAACTGAGATGTATTCAATTGCTAGTGTCTCTTATGTCACACTCCTTGCCCTGAACCACCATACTGAGCAGAGCAAAGCTGTGATCCAGAGCTCAATTCTCAGACTTTTCTTTCTTCCCTCAGTGATCTTATCCTGTTTCATGGCTTTAAATAGTTTCTATATTCTAATAATTCCCGGATCTGACCTCTTTTCTGAGTTTCATATTTATGCATTCTAAGTGTCAGCAAATGTTTTCCATAAAGACCTAGTTAGTAAATATTTTAAGGTTTGGAGGTCACAGGGTATGTCTCCAGTGGTGGGAGTAACTTGAGGGTAGAAATTGGGTCTATTCATCCTGAAGTCCCTTGTGCCAAGGACATCTGGCAAATATACTTTCAGAATTTGCTTGTTAGATGAATTAATAAATGAACATGAAACATTGTCTTTGAAAGGATGGGGCTGAAAATCTTGCTTATCAAAACCTTTTCCTGACCTACTTCCTAATGCACATTAATTGCTCAGTGCAAGGGGAGAAGTTTTTCTCAAAATTCTAATATCTGAAGGAAATGGGTTCTCCTTCCTCATTCCTAAATATAATAATTTGAAAATAAAATTGTATAAAAATACCTACAGTCATTATAACTATTGGCATTAATTTTGATGTGCACAATTAGTACAGTATTTGGAGTCAGAGCTGAGCTTGAATAATAACACTGTCCTTTATAAGTCCTATGATAATGTGCAAGTCATTTGAGCTCTTTCAGCCTCAATTTCCTTATGTGTAAAAGATGCATTATATCATAAATAATTTAAAATATTATAACATTATGAAGATTAAATAGCATTCAAAATAATGCAGTGCTTTATACTACTAGTTGCTCAATTAATGGTAGTGGTTGTTGTTCTCTTGTTTAATTAGCATCATTTTCTGTCATCTTGGTAAGAAATCACAAACACTATCTAAAACAGTGGCACTAGCTATGAAATTACTGTTCAAGTGTTTACTCTGAATAGAATATCAAATATTGACCTCAATATTGACTCATGCCAAAGGCAGGTTTCCAACAGTCTCTCAAAGAGAAGCTAGTTCAGATCATCAAAGGCACTTACTGTCAGGTGCTTTGCTAGGCACTTGGGCAAAGGAAGAGGGAGCTCTTGATTTGAGGAGCATATCATTTGGTTAACAAGACAATATTCCCAAAAGAATAGAGAATACTGTGAATTCTATGCAAATTACTAAGTTAAAAGAAAATGTGCCCTAACATTACAAACGACAAAAAACAAACAAACAAACCCACTCGTCTAGTAATAATCTTCAAAAGCTCCCTTCACGTTTTACAATCCCCATCCTGGAAAACTATTATCGTCTTACATTAAACAGTTAGCAACGGATGCCACATGTTGCTGAGAAATATATTCCTCCACTGTATTCCCAGAGCCAAGTGCAGTGCCTGGCATAAGCTACATGATTAATAAAATAGGTCAAATGAATAAATTAATGAATTAAAAATGCTCTGAACAGAACATGGAAGGGATGTAGTGTTGCAGTAATGTTGATTGACTCTCTTCTTCCCTTTATATTAAATATTTAATTTCATTATTCACGACTAATTCACAGAAGAAGGAAAGTAACCACGTTAGCATCACCTTTATAGCAGCACAAAACCCAAGGGGATACTGATAGAAGTTTAAGCAGATTAGACAGCACCACTGGGGTAGCGGTATCATTCAAGATTCCCAGAAGTTTAAGCAGATTCCCTTACCAAACCTAAGGAGGAACATAATAGTAGCTGAAGTAACTATTTTGCTAGGGCCATTGATTCTTACTTGATCCGAAGTTTTATTTGGAAGCAACATGATTTCTTTTAGGACCTACTCCTAAAAGCTGATTCTGTACAAGTGAGTGCTGTTCAAACATGAATGTGCAAAAGAATCACCTGAAGATGCTGTTAAAAGGCCATCTGATTCCGGAGGTCTAGAGTGAGACCCAAGATTCTGCATTTCTCACAGGCTCTCAGGTGATGTCGTTCTGCTGTTTCGTGGACCACATTTTGAACATCAAGGGCTTGGCTATCACCCAATGTATTTTGGGCTTCTCTCACCTTCAAATAATTCACTCCTGGCTATTCTGGTGTCCCTATTCCCATCTCTACCGAGCTCAGAACCAACTTGGGCTGAAGCCCAAGTATATGTTGCAGCAAATTAATTTCTCATGAAGTATGTTAGTCTGTGGAGCTCCTTCTTCTTGTCTGGAAAGTGCCACAGCATGAATGCAACCATCAGGGGTTTCTGCTTTTGTGCCATCTCAGACGATATTATGTGTACACAAGATTTGGCCACATCAATATGATAACTATGCATTAAGGATCATAATCCTCATGGGAATAATGAATGCTGGCTTGAAAACCACAGGGGTCTCAGAATTCTTATCAAACCTCACACAGTCAATTTAGCCACAAAAAGGTCAAATATAATCCTGTAGCATTGTTGTATTGCTTCAAGAATGAGTATTGTATAAAAAAAGGATGAGGATTATAAAGAGGTGGTTGTTAAGTCAGGTTGCAATTTTCTCACAGTTTCTTTTTATAAATAATTCTCTAGCTATAAGCTAAGCAATTCTATCTACTAAATTATCAGTGAGTCTTAGAATATAATTTAAAATACACATATTTTTCAAATGTTAGCAATTTAAAAAATCCTCTTGCATTTTTAATCAAAATAAATTCTATGTTGAATTTCTCCAGTTTTATCCCAACATTTTACTTGGTATTATCCTTACTATTGCAGATAACACTGTGTCACTATTTTGAATGTATTGTTGGTTGACAATGTGTTGGTATTTTGTAGAAAGTAATTCTAATGTACAATGCCCAGCATTTTCTAGTGCTTGAAATAGCTAGTGTCATGAGGCACTGAAATGAAAAGCTATTTAACCATGTCTTAAAGAGAAATAGAAAGTTTTCAGGAAGATACATGGTCAGGATGTTTTGGAGAGAATAAATGCAGACTTTTGTGAGTTCCATTTTTTTGTCTAACAATAATGTGCTAATTTCAAATAAAGACAATAACAACAATATTTTATTGTCTAACAATAATGTGCTAATTTCAAATAAAGATTTTAACAAAGAATTTGTTGCTGAATTTAACTAGAGAGACAATTAGACCCAGGCCTCAGAAAGGTTCCACAATTTTGATTACCTTCAAACTCAAAAGAGCTTAGGTCACTAACTGCCCAGGGAAAAGACAAAATCCATTATAAAAATGGCCAGGCCAAATTTCAAACTGTAGTTTAAAGAAACTAAAAAAAGAACAAAAGGATGAAAATTAGGTCTTTTTTTTCTCTCTTTCTCACGTGTTTCTAGGTTTGACCCTGGAAATGTTTAAGGACTGCCTTACATCAGAAATGAGAGATGCATAAAGAAAAACAGAGAAACACATTCTATATTGTGATGAAATAGCAGATGTTTATAAAGTTTATTTTATCTAGGGCATTGCAAAAACACAGGCGCTCAGCTTTCTGAGAAGAAATGGGCAATGATTGAGCAAATGAAAGACTGGCTGATGGTGGAGAGGTTGTGGTATTTAAATTTCTGGTCATACTTTGCCAAGAAGTAAAATAATACTTGATAACATTTGCACCAGATTGGCTAGGCTAGATTATTTGCAGAAACTGTCTCTTTCTCTCCCCTCTCTTCCCTTCAACAAAGGGTGTATTTAGCAAAACACCCTAGTTTAATGGGCATCTGAGAGCATTTCCAGGACAATTCTCCCAATGAAGACTCACCATCCAGGTGGTTTTGCTCTCTGGCTCTTGTAAACAATACATACCTCCAGGTTGAAGAGGGAAGAAAGGGCATGGAGAACCTTGCCCCAGCTCTTAAATGTTTTTACCAGGAAGTTAAAAAATCATTTCTATCCATACTTCTTTAGTTGAAGCAGATAATATAGTCATATCTACCTTCAAAGGATGGTTGAGTTTAACCCTCTTGTGTGCCAGGAAGTAATGTCTACCACAAAGTTCTACGTATTCATTTATCTCCTGATTAATTTTTTTTCCTTTTACTTGTCACTTTGAGATCTTTTAACCTTTCATTTAGACTATTGTTTCAGCCTTATCCACAGATGTCTGTCTGTTTACCACCTCTTCCTCCTTGTTTGTCTTGCGTGCAATTACAGTGTAAGTTTCCCTAAGCCAAAGAGGTTCCTATTCAAACCTCTGCCCCAAATCATTCATTATTTCCCTACTGGCCCATCTCCTAAGGCATGACGACACTGAAGAGTTAAATGTGCTTGGGACGCAGTGGAGAAGCAGACAACTGAAATCAACCTCAGCAACTGTAGCTGAGAAAACACTGGGGAGAAGCATCCAGGAACAAGCTTTACCTGTTCATGAGTACAATGATAGACAGAATGTGATGTTCACCCAGACAAGAAGGTGGCATTAAAAAACGTCCGATGAAGAAAGAAATACATTTCATTTCATTTCATTTCAGATCATGGGCATGAGAGTTAAAAAGTTTTAACTATGCTTAGATTCATGCAGGCAGATATCAACATGGAGTAGAGTCTCAAACATAAAACTGGGGTCCAGGGGTAGACTCCAGTCACTGGGAAATATTGAGGGATAGTAATCTGTGTTGGGGCACTGAGGTGTGACAGGTTATAAAGTTAAGAACTCATGTTAGAGAAGGCATCCAGGACTTAGAGACACACATTCATCTACAAGGCAGTGGATTTTAAATCATTTTCTGCTATTTCAAATCGAAACAGTCAGAATCCCAATGTATAAGTGACATGCCAGTAGAGCTGTTCTCTACCATGATCTCCACTCCTTCCTGTAGAGTAGCAACCTCCAAAGTAATTTCTCAACATTCCTAGGGTCCCACTAGGCAAGTATTTAAAGTCCTGGTTGAAAGGAACATGCAGATTTACTGATGTCAAAGCTCGTGTCTTGTGGGCAGGGAAGAGGCAGAAGTTCAAATGAGTGTTAGCAGTTACAGTAACTGACCAGTGTTGCCTAAAACCCCTGTATGATGAACCACCTAAGCATTTTTAACTTCATCTAACGAGTGCAGGTTAGACCTCGGTTTAGAAGCAGAAAGGGCCTACAGAGAAGTGTTAAGGGACCTGAATATGGGGAGCACCTATCTCTTCTTCCTGTCCCCATAGAGAGTCTCCCTGCTACAATCAAAGACATTTGTGCAATGCATTCCAGGCCTTAATATTTTCAAGAACTTTGCTCCTAAATTTCTTCCTTTCTTGCCTCACCAATGTATTCCTCTATATCTAGGACCATTTCTTGCAGCACACACACATATTCTAGAGTAGCAGATCTCAAAGTGTAGTCCCCAAGTCAACAGCATCAGTATCTTCTGGAAACTTGTTGGAAATGCAATTTCTCATATTCTATGCTAGTTCTACGCAATCAGAAACTCTGAAGTGCAGTCATTGGTTTTCCAAATAAACCCATTAGGTAATTCTGAAGTAAGATACACTCTGAAAATCACTGCTCCAGAATTATCCAACGTAAAGTAAAACTTGACCTTGGCTTCTCATTCTTCTACAACTGTCCATTTTTCTATTCCTTTCCATGACAAAGTTCCTAAAAATATTGTTCATACTTTTTGTCCTCACCTCCCATATAGCTTTTAATCTGGACTTCACTCCCTACCACTCCATGGAAACTGTCCTTTTCAAAGTCATACAAAATCTCAACTTTGCTAAAATCAATGAAAAATTATCTCTATGCATTTAACTCAGTTGCTTCTCAGCATGTTTCAAACAATCTCTTCCTCTTTCTTGATAAATTCTACCTCTTGACTTCCATGACACCACATTAATCTCTTTTCTTCCTCTACCTTTCAGTCTTCTTTGCTGGTTTCTCCTTCTCTACCTAATCTCCAAACAACAGCTTTGGAAATGTGCCTGTTTCTTTCCATCTCTCCACTTTCAGCCAAGGCGACTTCACATCATCTTTCCGAGGGTTAAATATCATTTCTATTGGATAATTTCAACATTTAAATCTTTGGTCTAGATTTCTTTGAGCTACAAATATGCAAATTCAACACTTCCTCCTATATATCTTAAGTGTGACACATCCAAAACAGAAATACTAAATCCATATCCACACATACACACAGCTCTATGCCTTCACTTCAGCTTTCTTTATATTATTACAGGCATACCTTGAGGATATTACACAGACTACTGCAAAAAAAGTGAGCCACATGAATCTTTTGGTTTCCCGGTACATATGAAAGTTATGTTTACACTGTACTGCAGTCTGTAAGTGTGCAGTGGCATTTGTCTGAAAATCAATGTACCTTAATTAAAAATTACTTAGCTGGACATGGTGGCTCATGCCTGTAATCCCAGCACTTTGGGAGGCCAAGGCTGGAGGATTGCTGTGGGCTGGGAGTTAAAGAGCAACCTGGGAAATAGAGTGAGACTCCATCTCTACAGAAATAACTAACTACTAACTTGACTGCTTAAAAATGCTAATAAACATCTGGTCCTTCAGCAAGTCATAATCTTTCTGCTGTTGGAGTGTCTTGCCATGATATAGATGTCTGTTGACTAATCAGGATGGTGGTTGCTGAAGTTGGAGGTGGCTGTGGCAATTTTTAAAAATAAGACAACAATGAACTTTGCCACATTGATTCACTCTTTCTTTCACAAAAGATTAAACAGTGTGATGCTGTTTGATAACATTTTACCCTTAGTAGAACTTCTTTCAAAATTGGAGTCAGTTCTCTCAAAGCCTGCCAATGAAGTTTATATAATATTCTAAATCCTTTGTTGTTATTCCAATAATGTTCACAGCATCTTTGCCAGAAGTAGATTCTATCTCAAGAAACCACTTCGTTTGCTCATTCATAAGAAGCAACTCCTCATCTGTTCAAGCTTGATTATGAGGCTCACTCATGTCTTTAGGCTCCAATTCTAGTTACATTTATTCTGTTACTTCTACACATCTGCAGTTACTTCCTTCACTGAAGTTTTATATCCCTCCAAGTAGTGCATCAAGGTTTGCATTAACTTCTTTCAAACTCCTATTAATGTAGATATTTTGATCTCCTATGAATCACAAATATTCTTAATGGCACCAAGAATAGCAAATTCTTTCCAAAGAGTTTTCAATTTACTTCACCCAGATTTATCAGAAGAATCACTTTCTATGGCTGCTACAGCCTTATGAAATGTATTTCTTAAGTAGTAGGACTTAAAATTCAAAATTATTCCTTTATCCATTGTCTGCAGAATTGATATTGTGTTAGCAGGCGTGAAAGCAACAATCATCTTCTTGTACATCTCCATCAGAGCTAGTGGGCAGTAATATTTTGAAAGGAATGTCTTCTTTCCTGAGTAGTAGGTCTCAATAGTGGGCTTAAAATATTCAGTAAACATACTATAAATAGTTATGCTGTTATCCATGCTTTGTTCTATTTATAGAACACAGGCAGAGTAGATTTAGCATAATTCTTAAGGATCCTAGGATTTTCTGAATGATCTGTGGGCATTGACCTTAATTTAAAGTCACCAGCTACATTTGTCTCTAACAAGAGTCAGCCTGTCTTACAAGCTTTGAAACCAGGCATTGACTTCTTGCTAGCAAGGAAAATCCTAGGTGATATCTTCTTCCAATAGAAGGCTGTTTCATCTACATTGAAAATCTGTTGTGTAGTAGCCACCTTTATCAATAATCTTAGCTACAACTTCTGTATAACTTGCTGCAGCTTCTGGATCAGCACTTGCTGCTTCACTTTGTACTTTTATGTTATAGAGATAACCTCTTAAGTTTTATGAACCAACTTCTGCTAGCTTCACAGTTTTCCTTTATAGTTTCCTCACCTCTTTCAGCTTTCATAGAATTCAAGATAGTTAGAGTCTTGCTCTGAATTAGGCTTTGACTTAAGGAAATGTTTGACTTAAGGCTAGTTTGATCTTCTGTCCAGACCACTAGAACTTTTGTGTTCACTGGAGCAGCATTTGTAATTTTCTTCAAGAACATTTCCTTTGCATTCACTGCTTTGTTAACTGTTTGGCACAAGAGGCCTAGCTTTCAGCCTATCTCAGCTTTTGACATGCCTTCCTTATTAAGCTTAGTTATTTCTAGCTTTTGATTTAAAGAGAGAGATATGTGACTCTTCCTTTCATTTGAACACTGAGCAACTATTGTAGGGTTATTAGCTAGCCTAATTTCAATCTTGTTGTGTCTCAGGGAATAAACAGGCTCAAGAAGAGGAAGAGAGATGCTGGAAAGATTGGATGGTGCAGCAGTCGGAACACATGCATTTATTGATTAAGTTTGCCATTTTATATGGCATGATTTGTGGTGCTTCCAAACAATTGCAATAGTAACATCAAAGATCATAGTTCACATGTCATCATAACAGATACAATAATAATGAAAAAGTTTGAAATATTGTGAGAATTAACAAAATGTGACACAGAGACATGAAGTGAGCACATGTTATTGAAAAAATGGCACCAATAGACTTGCTAGATGCAGAGTTGTCACAAACCTTCAATTTGTAAAGAAAAAAAAATGCAGCATCTATAAAGCACAATAAAAAGAAACACAATAAAATGAGATATGCCGGTATTTAGTACCACCATCAGCCTGTATGTCCAAACAAAAATCTGAGCATCACCTTAGAGTTTCCTCTTTTTCTTTCCCTTTTGCCATCCACCTGATTCACTGACAAATATTACTGACCATATCACTAAAATAGATATCAAGTCTGTCCTTTCATTTCTATCTCCACTACTGTCACCCTGGTCTGGACCATGGTGATTTCCCATGAGCACAATAGTCTCTTACTTGCCTTCCCAGATTTCATTCTTGTTCTATGCAAATTAATTCCCTACATAGTACCAAGAGATCTTACATTTAAAAAAATTAAAATTAATTCTTTGCTTAGAAATCCATTTTTTCCCCCTCAGACGCAAAGGGTGTGGCCCTCTGCACCTCCTGCCCCCTTCTGCAGGGTCATCAGGAATCTTTCTCTTCTTCACTCTTTGTATTCTGGCCACATGCAACCTCAGACAATGTCAAAAACACTCCTGGTTCTCTCCCACCTCCAGACCATTGCAGTTACTGTTCTCTTGCCTGGCATGCTTTTGCCTCAGCTTTTCCCATGAATGACTCCTTCTTATGTTTGAGATCTTAGCTGAAACAGCCCTCTAAGAGGCGACTGGACAATCACAATATCTAACATAAGGTGCTGCGAGTACTGTTATTCTCTATTACTGAATCATATTAATTTCCTTGGCTGCACGTAGTACTGCATGTAGTTATTTGGTGTGACTGTTGGTTTCCACAATGTCTGCCTCTCTACTTGAATAGACTTTCTGTAAGAGCTGGGATATCATTTTTGTTATATCCTCAAGACTTGGACAAATCCTGAGAATCAATAAATATGTTTCAAATGAATGAATGAGTAACTGGAGTGAGGCACAAATCAACACAGGTCTGAAAATGCATTGTTTTTAGGATAAAGTTATAAATCCCCTCTCGGGGAAACTCTGTTTACTTTCCAGACTCCCTTCGAGTCTATAGTCACATTCCACCTTCTCTAACAAGGTACCCTTAATCTCTCTATTCCTGAGTTCCAGTCACCTTCACGCATCATACGCATACGCATTTTTATTCATTCTGTGTATATGTCTTCTGCAGCCAAACCCCCTTTATTAAGCAACAGACCTATACCCACTGGTGTACTTGAGGCTTCTAATATGTATTTTAGTGATCTCAAGGGCAGCAAGACATCTTTAAAACCCCAAAACATTGATCTGGAAGCTTTACATAGGATGAATTCAATGAATGATTGATGATTAATTGAATCTATCCTTGATGCATGGCTGTTATCCAGTGATGTAACCTTTAGGGGACTTTAAAAGTCAAGGCTATTACTGCAAAATGTTTTTTGAAACTCAAACAAAGTGATCCAATACCTTAAAAGAATTGTGAGAATCTCAGATGGATCCTTTTTTAAAAAAAATAAATCAAATATTCATTTACTTTCTGGATCTGCATACTAACTCTACCACTTACTAGTTGTGTGACCTTAGACAAGTTTTATAACATTGTTTTCCTTCGGTTTCATAATCTATAAAGTATATATGTACAGAGGATATACTAATATCTACCTCATAAAATTTTATGGGTTAATATATGTTTACTAGCTAGGGCAGTTTCGGGCATAGGGTATTAGCATAAATATTATTTTTATTTTGAGCATCTGCTATATGCCAGCCAGTAGTGAGGGACAAGGTAGTCTTTGGCTAACAGTTGCTCATGGTGTGTTAAAGCTGATGGTAATTGCACAGCTGATTCTATATTTTGGACCACTTCTAGGTTGTAAAGACATTTACTCCGGTCTACTGCATGGTGCTTAGCGATGGCTAGCATACCAAACACTGTGATCACTCTGTTGTCTCTAGGAGTCTGTGGTATATCACAACATTGGTCCCGATTCTTAGCCTCTTTGCATCCACATCCTTTGCCATGTAACTGTGTGGTGCCCTCCCACTCTGATACTGGACAAGAAAATGTAACTTGATTTGACCATTGGAGGCTGAAAAGTACTGGTGTGAGTAAGCTGACCCTCTCCCATGCTTCTGTCATTATAAGACAGCATTCTTGGGTATAGTTAGAACAGCTCCCAAAGATGTCCATACTTCAATCTCTGGAACCGGCGGACATGTTATGATACATAGCAAAAGGGATGTTTTCAAAAAATTTCTGTAATAAAGGTTACAGACCTTAAGATAAAGAGATTATCCTGAGTTATATCTATGGAGCCAATGTGATCACTGTGTAATAGCAGAGAATCTTCTTAGGCTGGAGTTAGAAGATGGGCAGAAGAGAGAGAGACAGCAGAAGGGAAAATGAAGAGATTCTAGGTATGAGAAGGATTCATTGCACTGCTTCCAGCTCTGTCATGGATAACCATAAGAAAAGAGACTATGACAACTACCTGAATGAACTTGGAAGTAGAATCTTCCCAGAACCTTATAAGAGCCCAGATGGCCAACAGTTTGATTTCGGTGTTGTAAAACCTGGAGCAGAAAATCCAGCTAAGACAACCCAGACTTCTCACCTACAAAATTCTGAGATAACAAATTTGAGTTGTTTTAAGTTGCTAAGTTTATGGCAATGTGCTGAGTAGCAATAGAACCCTAATATACTGGCCTAGGGTAGAGCAGAACTGAGTTGCCCAGGTCTTCCTGGCCAAGTGCAGCCTAAATGAGTTGACAGCTAGGCAACTGCAAGATATGTGAATGTTCCCAGGCAAGGTCAGCAGGGCCACCTAGCCAACAATTCCAGATGCATGAGCAATATACAAGTGTTGTATGCCTCTGATGTTTTGTTTTGGTGTGTTATGTAATACCGTATGGCAGTGGATATCTGACATAGTGACCAAGGACAGGGGGATACAAGTTATACTTTTAGCATAAAACACTTTTTAAGAATAGCAAACTAAGCAGGAACAGAAAACCAAACATCACATGTTCTCGCACATAAGTGGGAGTTGAAAAATGAGAATACATAGACACAGCGAGGGGAACATCACACACCGGGGGTCTGTTGGAGGGTGGAGTAAAAGGGGAGGGAGAACATTAGGACAAATAACTAATGCATGTGGGGCTTAAAGCCTTGATGACGGGTTAATAGGTGCAGCAAACCACCGTGGCACATCTATACCTATGTAACAAACCTGCACGTTCTGCACATGTATCCCAGAACTTAAAGTAAAACAAACAAACAAATAAATAAAACATCAATAACATTAAAGAAAGAATAGTGAGAAAAATCTCCTGTTTGATTAGTTATGATTTTGAATCATGGAGCAAGATTCTAAGGTGGTCTCCGACAGAAATACTCTGTTAAGGAAAGGAGATGAATTGTTTACCCGTATTACTGATTATGTATTTATGAGAATTCTTGTGAAGGGACTTGGTGCCTGTATCATTGGCAATATATTTATGGGACTTCTTTGCATCCAAAGGGAAATGAAAGGCTTAGAATTTCACTTCTACTACAAGTTCTCTTTTGTTTTGTTCTGTTTTCTGAGTGGCCTAGCTGGTCCAAATGATCTTCATATTTTGGAATGTTTGAATTCATAAAGAGGAAAAAAATGTATCAGCCAAACTGCTCCTTTGCCAAACTAATAAGTAAACAAAAAAATCCAAATAAAGCAGTGTAATACTTAGACTTAAATGAGAGAGAAATTCCACAGAGTTAAATAAAGCATAAAATGGATATTTCCACTAAGGCTATCTTAGCTGAAGCAGCTATTTTTTTTCAAATTAATGTAATTCTGGCTTAATTTAGTTTTGTTTTATCAAGTCAGCAGAGTTAATTCTATGTCAATAAAAAAAGAAACTCAAGCTGTGCAAATCATTTTACACTCTATGTGTATTTCTGGAGGAAATACTGAAAACATATTTAAATTGCACCACAAGAACTGTGAGTACATTTAATTTTACATTAAAAAAGTATAATTTGTGTTTCTTTGAGAATGTAACAGATCCAAACAAAACAAACCTTTTTATAATTCAGTGTTTGGGACACAGTGGGTTACCAATTGAAGAAATCTCCCAGGCCAAAACAAACACTGCCTAACATTGCTTTTCAAATCAATACTAGACTCAGCAAGGCTAGTGTTCCTGGCCGCCTATTGTCTCTCTAGCAGTTTAAGGTAAGTGCCCACACTGTTTTATGAATGAAGGAGATTTGGTTCCTGGTGATGCACTAGCTTAGAAGTTACTGTGCATAACACAAGATGTTAGTTTTGACCTCCTGAGTGATATTATCTGGTCTTAGGGTTGAAAGCAGTATTCACTGTCAGCTTGTCCCTGTAGGTAAATAATAACTCTTTAAAGAAACCGACAGAGAACCAAGTAATCAAGTTACATGGTCTGTATACAGCACTTTTCCTCTGCAGTAGTCTCTAAAAAGAAGAAAAATCAATTAAATTTCATATACCATATGCTTCAAAAAGATGAAATGAAAGCCAGTCATTTACTTTACAGATTGTTTTAATTGATTGAAATTTATCCTGGAGTGTGTGTATGAGGAGGTAGTGTGGCATTTAATTTGTAGTCTGTTGAATCTATCCATGGTGACCCAATTTTCTTCTTTATTCTGAGAAAAGGAAGAATTGACCCATCTTTCCAGGAAAGGAATAGCTTCATTGTTATTTCCAAGATGGAAAATATAATTAATATTAAAACATTAATTATGTCAGCAGAATGAGACTGGAATCTTGATAGAAAAAAAATTGCGAATGTTTGTGTATGTGTGCGTTTTCCTTGGTAACAAGACATGCCAGAGAACTCAGAAGCATGGCTGATACTTCCAACATATGCTACCTGACTAAAGAAAAGCAATCATTCAAATGATACTCCCCTTCTCTGTTTCTGTGGTGCCAGAGATGTTGTCATCTGAATAGAATCTCTGAATATTTTAATTTCCTCCAGGACCTGACGTGGTGGCTCACACCCCTAATCCCAGCACTTTGGGAGGCCAAGATGAGTGGATCACTTGAGCCCAGGAGTTCAGGACCAGACTGGCCAACACGGCAAAAACCTATCTCTACTAAAAATGCAAAAAGTAGCTGGGTGAGGTGGTGCATGCCTGTAATCCCAGCTACTTGGGAGGCTGAGGCACAAGAATCACTTGAACCTGGGAAGCCCAGGTTGCAGTGAGCTGAGATTGCTCCACTGTACTCCAGCTTGGGCAACAGAGCAAGACTCTGTTTCAAAATAATAATAGTAATAATAACAATTTCCTTCCAAAGTACATGATTTATTTCTTTCAAATAAGGATTAGATTATATGCTTTTGGCATTATTATTTGCATTTTGAGTTTATTCATTCACTCATTTTAGTCACTAGGCATTTATTAAGGTATTGCTGTATTTAACATATTTGATACCTGCAGCACACCATTTTTCAACACCCTTCTCCCTGCCATATATTTCAACTTCATTTTCAGTAATAATGTTAAAGAGAAAGAAATACACATATATAATTAGGATTTGCACTAACCAATAAAAATATTATACTTTGCAGCTTATATTCTGTTTCACTGTTTTAAACTTTAAACATAAACAAAATTCCAAGTAGTCAACGCGGGTGGTGGCTCATGCCTGTAATCCCAGCATTTTGGGAGGCCAGGGTGGGCAGATCACCTGAGGTCAGGAGTTCGAAACCACCCTGGCCAACATGGTAAAACCCATTTCTACTTAAAAAATACAAAAATTAGCTGAGAGTGGTGTCACATGCCTGTAGTGCCAGCTACTTGGGAGGTTGAGGCAGAAGAATCACATGAACCCAGGAGGCCGAGGTTGCAGTGAGCTGAGATTGTGCTACTGCACTCTAGCCTGGGCAACAGAATAAGACTCCATCTCAAAAAGAGAAAAAATAAGTTAACCTAAGTTCCATTTATTTGTCCTTACAACCACTATGTTATTATCAGTAGTCTTAAATCTAATGTTTACATTCAGTAATCTTAGTATCACAGGGGTCAGAGACACAAACTATGCCTGAAGTGTGTTTAAATGCAGCTGGAAACCATCATTCTCAGCAAACTATCACAAGAACAGAAAACCAAACACTGCATGTTCTCACTCATAGGTGGGAACTGAACAATGAGATCACTTGGACTCGGGAAGGGGAACATCACACACTGGGGCCTATCATGGGGAGGGGGGAGGGGAGAGGGTATGCATTGGGAGTTATACCTGATGTAAATGACGAGTTGATGGGTGCTGACGAGTTGATAGGTGCAGCACACCAACATGGCACAAGTATACGTATGTAACAAATCTGCACGTTATGCACATGTACCCTAGAACTTAAAGTATAATAAAAAAATATATAAATAAATGATTCTTTTTTTTTTTTTTTTTTTTTTTTTGAGACAGAGTCTCGCTGGGTTGCCCAGGCTGGAGTGCCGTGGCACAGTCTTGGCTCACTGCAACCTCTGTCTCCTGGTTTCAAGCAATTCTCCTGTCTCAGCCTCCTGAGTAGCTGGGATTACAGGCATGCACCAGCACACACAGCTAATTTTTGTCTTTTTATTAGAGACGGAGTTTCACGGTGTTGGCCAGGCTGATCTTGAACTCCTGACCTCAGGTGATCCACCTGCCTTGGCCTCCCAGCTAGTATTTCCGGTGTGAGCCGCTGTGCCTGACTTGGATGATCCTTAGCTACTCTGAACTTACTTTCAAAAATGACCACAGGTAGCTGAGTCTACTTATGTTGGAGACGGATTCCTCCAAATTAACTTTCATGTAGTATGCAGGGTTTGTTAAAACACAATAAAAATGCTAATAATTTGAAGCATACAAATGTGCATATTTATATATTTTATAAAAATATAACTGCATAATTTTATACACAATTATATACACATCCATATTATCTATTTATCTAGTTAAATTATAACAGCAAGTGTAACAATTTTGTAGAACTTAAATGAAACAAAAGATTTTGGGGGGATGGAGTATTTTGCTGACATTGTTTAAAATTGCTGAAGTTTGCTAATAAAAACAAACCATTTTTTCCTTTTTTACTGTAGTAAAATATATATAACATAATTTAATCATATTAAGTATACAGTTTGGTGGTATTCAGTAGATTCACATTGTTGTGCAACCATCACTATCCATCTCCAGAACTTTTTCATCATCTAACTCTGATACTCTGTATCCATTAAATAGTAACTCCCTATTTTCTCCTCTCCCTAGTCCCTTACAGTCATCACTCTACTTTCTGTTCCTGTGATTTGACTATTTGAGGTATCCCATATAAGTGGAGTCATACAATATTTGTCCTTTTGTGTCTGGCTTTATATGTTTTAGCATAATGCCCTTCAGGTTCATCCGTCTTGTACATGCATGTATCAGAATGTCACTTATTTTTAAGTCTAAATAATACTCCATTGATTTACATACCACATTTTGTTTATCCATTCATCTGTCAATGGATATTTGGGTTGTTTTCACCTTTTGGCTATTGTGAATAATGCTATTGTGAACACTGGCATAGAAATATCTGTTTGAATCCTGAAAGCAGGCCAATTTTTACTTGGTTGTGATATTACTTCTATATTTTTACAGTACTCACCTTTTTCATCCTCACCTGCCCATCACTGCATACTTGGCACCCCACTGAATGAGGTGCTATGATGCAGGAGAAAGAGGACTGCTGTGGTAGGTAGGAGACTCAAATTGTAGCACTAACTCTGTGGCTGTGTGATCCCGTATGCCACTTACAGCTAGGTCTCAGTTTCCTTCTCTCTAGAATGAGATTGATTAAATCTTACATACTATAACACTTCAGCTTATGATTCTACCAAGGCAAGCAACAATAACTAACACCAGTGGAACACATCTCTATTTATAAAGCACTTTTCACTTTAATCATGTCTCTCAATCTTCGCAATTATACTGTGAGGTAGATTTTATAGTCACTCCCCTCCCATGAGGGCAGTGATCCTTGCCTGCTTTGCTTATTAATGTTTCCCAAGACTCTTGAATGTTGCCTGGCTCATAGCAGTCTCAAAACAAATATTTGTTTAGTGAATACATTTTTCAGATGATCCAAATGGAATTCAGAGAAAATAAGTTACTTACCTTGAATCGTTTACCCAGTTAACAGTGCTTGTTCTCTAACTTCTACTTCCAATTTTCATGAAATGTCACCATTCCATTTTGATGGACACCATCGTACTCTAGCTGTAGGAGCAAAAATTTACTAGTGATGTGTTTTGCTAAGGTCATTCATATTTATTATCTCAATTTTGACACCTCTCCCTTAAGTATATGGGGTTGTTCCTGTTTCATAGTTGAGGAAACTGAAATTCACAGAGGCAAACTAGCTTGTCCAAATATGTGAGCTGCAGACTGGGGTTTAGATCTCAGGCTTCCACAGAGGGAGGTCCCATAAAGAAATGATCAGAATAAGCAGGTGCTGCTATTTGCATAAACGGAATTTGAACTTAGCCTCAAAAGGATTACAGGATAACTTCAGCAAAGTTATGAAAACATAGAGGAATAAGCCAGATTTAATCTGGAAATAAATGGTTCCAGCTGTTAGGAAATAGAAAGGAGAGTAGAGGAGCTCTAAAAATGCATGACTGAGGCAGTAGGAATTGAAAGATGAAGGTTTATAATCCTTTGGGTATATACCCAGTAATCAATTGGCCATCAATGACAGACTGGATTAAGGAAATGTGGCACATATACACCATGGAATACTATGCAGCCATAAAAAAGGATGAGTTTGTGTCCTTTGTAGGGACATGGATGTAGCTGGAAACCATCATTCCCAGCAAACTATCACAAGAACAGACAACCAAACACTGCATGTTCTCACTCATAGGTGGGAACTGAACAATGAGAACACTTGGACACAGGAAGGGGAACATCACACACCGGGGCCTGTTGTGGGGTGTGGGGAGAGGGGACGGATAGCATTAGGAAATATACCTAATGTAAATGATGAGTTAATGGGTGCAGCACACCAACATGGCACATGTATACATATGTAACAAACCTGCACGTTCTGCACATGTACCCTAGAACATAAAGTATAATAATAATAATAATAATAATAAAAGATGAAGGTCAGGGTGGGAGTTCTTGACTCAGGCCAGGTTGGCAGTTGCTGTTTGGTTCAGGTGTCTTTATTAAGGTTCACAGAAAAAGGCATTCAATTCTATGAATTCACCATGATGTAATCAGTCTCTGGTAAGCTGAGGCATACTAAACAAGTCATAGAGATGGACTCATAAATCAGAGTTATTTCATAGTTGGAAATTCACTTTGCCTAAGACCTATTCAAACCTGGCAGGTTGTCAGAGTGTGGAGGGTCTTGGGGTAGGGGGATTAGAAAGCATTGGCATTGAAAGTTATTTCAGCTTAGGAGATAAAATAAAGCATATGATTTCTTCCCACATATTCCATCTCATCAAAGAAAACTGATATCCTTTCTGGCAAAAGTAAGCTGATAAATTTTTATTCCAGACTCTGGAACTATCTATCTAAAGACCAGAAGCCAGTCATTTAAAAATATCATCTCCTACGGCTGCTACAGGGAAAATTCATTCTTACCCTCTACTCCTTACTATCACCAGGATGACATTCTGATTTGAACACATTTTCTCATCCTATAATCTTAAGGCTTATAGCTGCAAAGCCACTTTAGAGCACTGGGTTAGGAGTCAAGAAGCCTATGTGTAAAAATCAGTATTGTCCACGACTAGACAGTGAACTTGAGTAAGGCACTTTCATGGATAGGCCAAAATCTCTTCATCCTTATACCCGGTGTTGGAGTAGAAGCTAATGAAGATGCTGTTGTGCTCTAATAGACTAATATATTTAAAATTGCTAATTGAACATATTTATTTTTACAGTGCAGGTCCTGTAGTAGATCTCTGTGGTTTTTGACTACCCAACATCTATTCATTTTGTTACTTGGATTATTTGGAAGAAAGGAGGAGACCTAAAGGAGTCTTACTGTTCTTTATGAAGATTTTTAATAAGAGCTCTTATTTTCAGCCCAATCACCCCTTCTCGTTTTTCACTCTTTTTAGTGGCTCAACTAACAGAGACTTTCTGAGGCTCTGACTGGTGTCTATCTCACATAGTTCTTTGGTGTATACATTGTTTACTCTGTTAAGTCAGATGACACTCCTACCTCTGCTTCTCAGTTTCTCCAAACTGGAGGACATTCATCCCCACTCCTTTTCCCTTCCTTTTTTCATTGTCCTTGCTAGCTATATTTTCTGAAATGTCTTTGCTGTCATTTTAATGGGGTTTCAGAAAGTAATGGAGATAAGCACATGTATTCAATTTGCCAAGTTTAACCAGAAGTCACCTCTGTAATATTTGATTAAAGGAGTGAAATGGAAAAGGTTTGGGGAAATTATTTTGGCAGCCATGTGTGAATAATGGAGTGGAATAGGTCAGAAACCAGAGACAAGGAATCAAAGAAGGCTGTTTCCGTAAGTATAAGGTAAAGGAATGAGAAAAGGGCTTTCCTGAGGAGAACAGCTTGAATCAGAAAGCTGTATTTGGAAGAAGAATAGAGTAGAGTTTAATAACATTTCAGATGCTGAATACCCATGGTCAAAAGGGAGAGAAATTGAAGTAAACTCCATGATTTAGAGCTGGTTGAGTGCTGTCAATTGAAGTCAGGGTGCAGACTGTGTTGATGTTAAAATGAAGCCCAGCTTATATGCATGCTTGAAAAGCTTAACTCCGAAAGGAAACACACACACACACACACACACACACACACACACACACACGTACACAAACACACATACAACACTAGGACAAGAATTAAAGGCATGAGAATTCAGAGAAGGCATTTACTTTTATTTTCAGGTGGGTGACACCTGATCTGAGCATAAAACCAGTGAAGAGATAGAAAATTTTGGATATGGGAGAAAGTGGGTATGTGTGGGAAGACCTGGTTAGCTAACCCAGAGCTCTTCTCAAAGGGTGTACTTTGATGCAGCAAGAAATAGTTTGCCTAGAGATACATTCTGAATTTGTTGGTTGCATGCTTATAATGGCCTTCACACAGAAAAAGCTGATGCAAACACTTGGAATGATCTTACTTTTTCCTGGCTAGTCACCTTTGAGGTTTGCCATGATGGTTTATCCGTCACCTGCTTCCTGCCCCTAACAATCAGTACTTGCTGTTGAAATGATCAGAGCTACCTAATTGGGTGCTTATAACTAGTTATACATTATCTAACCTATCTTTGCATATGAACACATAAGCTCTGCTCCTCTACATAGATTTGTTTCATGGTACATTTGCTAGTTTTTCTTAATTTTTAATGAATTCAGAGATTCAGATTCAGATTTGTGCATTATGTGACATTCGCTAACTCCTCCTTGAGCACATTGGTTCCAAGGTCTTAAGTTTCAACCCTTTGCTAACTCTTCCTCTCCCCACCTTTTGAGTATTTATTTGACTGATAGCTTTCACACCCCAACTAGGCTTTTAGAGTGTAGAGCTGCATAGACACTTCATTTTGTGTCTAGACAATTCACTCATATCTCCGGCTCTTGCTTTATCATTTAAAAAACCACTTGAAAACTCTTTTTCATAAAATTATAGCAGGTTTTGTGTGATTACGGTTACATTCTGGCTGCTTCCAGCTTTGGGATTACTCTTTCGTCCTTTATCTGATTCCTGTGGAAGAATATCTTTCTCTTGACATCAATGTTTTCTAACTATAGAAGTGGATGCTTTTTATGGCTGTGTCTCAAACGTTTCAGTGGGAGAAAGGTGTTTTTGGTGGTGTCATTATTTTAGGATAGTTCACACTTTGCAGAATCCTGTTCTGTCAGCCGCTGTGTGGATTTTCACAGAGCACTGGATAGGCAGGGCCAGAAAATTGGCAGAAAATAAATTAAGAAATAATTTCTAAGACGAAATTTGGGACATACAAATAGAAGGTTACTCATCATGGAACTTTTTTTTTTTTAAGGAATGAAAAAATATTATCAATCCTAGAGAGAACTGGATACCAAATATAGAGTAGCAAAAGGTGTTTATAACGCTGATGGGCAAAGCATCTACAGTTTGTGATGGCGAGGTTGGGAAGAAGAACAGAAATGAAAACACATTTCAGTCAAGGAACTGATACGAATGATAAATAAATAAAATATAAGACAGCATGTGTTGTGGTTTGGACTGAATGGATAATGAATACAGATAGGAGACAGAGCAGTAGCTGAGTCAGAGAACAATAGACATGGGGTGAAATAGGTAACACATGGATTCGTATACTATTTTTTTCCCTTGGAATTTTTAAGAAGTGAATTTATTCTTATTGGTCAGTAGTTACATTTGATGAATACTGAATTCTAGTCTGCTTATATAAGGGATAGAAAAGAAAGATACAAATTTACTAATATCTGTGTTTGAAAGAGCCTATATCTAGTGTGGTTTGAGAGGAAACGAAGAGACTTCTAAAGAATGTTTCAAATATGCATAATTAAAGGAATTTCAAAGTCAGGTTAAATGACCAGAGCCTCAAAGATTTATCATTTTCCAAGTTTGATATCAATGAAAAGTCTTGTTCATTTCTGAATGAACAAATTTTGTAAAATGATGCCCATGAAGCAAAGAATATTATACAGTGAAAATTCATGTCTTTTCTTTTTTATGTTAAATTTACAGACACATAAAACAGAAGTCAGAATTTCTAATGACCATGAAGGAACCTGAATAACTTCCTCAGGTTAATGTATTATAGCCCATGCAAGTTTTAGTCGGTCTATATGTGCCAATCTTGGAAATCAGAAATTTTCATTAAATTCTCTGAAATATTGAAAATACATTCTCAGTTCCCTAAGCTTCCTTTAAAGCCATATAGGTAACTGAGTAGCCAGTTGGATTCATATCGTTTCCATGTTGCACTGGATAGAAAGGATGCTTTGAAAGTGTAATTTCAAATTTGAAGATGAATATAATCTCTTCTTCTCCTACATTTTGGGTCATAAGTAGGTAGAGCTTTTTTTTTTTTTTTTTTTTTTTTTTTTTAAATCAAAGAAAATCTTTCAAATAGAACATTGGCAGAAATCTGAGTTGTTGGCTATGTTGTTACAAAGGCTTAGTAGGTTTTATTTTTTTCCTCTTAACCTAATTGCAAAAGTGTGCATGCTCTGAGAAGGTTTTTGATGCCCCTGATTCTTCTTGCAAGGTTCATTTCTACAAAGTACCCTGTCAGTTCAGCTAGAGGTACTAAAGAAAAAAGGTGGAGAAATATTATTTTTGCCTGCTAATAAAATGCCTCTGTTGGATATGTTGAGTTGAAAAAAATTATAAGAAAGCTAGTGGATCAGAAATCAGAGACACATAGAAGAATTGAGGGAAAGAAGCCATCAAATGTAATTTGAAAGGAAATTGGATTGGCAGGTGGAAGTAAGTGCCCAGAAAGGATGTGATTTTAAAAGACTACCTGCTATACGTAGATCCCTGCAACATCTTGTTATAGTCCTCCTATGATACGAGTATGTAGGTGTGTGGATCTGTATATGTGTGTGTGCTTAAAATTATGAAGTAAATGGGCAAAACAGTCTTGATTATATTCCTAGAAATCAAAATATTATACAGTTCATTTTAAGTGAAAAATTATTTAAGCCAGCAAAAGAATGAAATAAATCTGTAAAAATTAGGCTTAATACTAATGTAAGTACAGTCCTCTAGAAGAAATAAACTTAAACTTTATTACGTATTGAGGTTGAAGAATGTCATAGTTCTCCTTAGCTGAAGTTTAGTAGTTAGTGTTAGCCAGGTAGCACAATTGGTTATAACTTCCTGTTTTTGACACTAAGTCTAGACGTTTCATTTCTTACCTGGGCCAGTTAGCTTTAAGACATAGACTTCTTAGTAAATGGCCTTAGGACATAGCTCTATACTATGGCTAGATATGAACTCTGGGTAACTAAGATGTGACCACACAGAATGTCTATCCTGCTGATGTATCTTGGCACAATTGATATTGTATAATGTAGGCAATGACCCTGCTATAAATGTAAGAGTATTAGGTCCTGTCTTTGAATAGTGATGCAGATAAAATCTCATTGCAATCTATATATTATTTTGTTAAGAAATTACTTTCCACAGAGTACATACAACTTGTAGCCGAGGCAGACAGCACTAAGCTTTGGTAAGACACCATTCTGTAAGAGGTGCTGCTTGCTTATCTAATTAGTCTGTCATTTGCAATTGGCAATTAAAGTCCAAATTATCCATCTATCTATCTAGCTCTCATTAACACAAGACTTTATAATGAATTACTAAACCTTCGCAAATAATGGAGGACTATATAATCTTCCCATACAATAAATGTAAGTACGCACAGAAATGCATTTTATCAGTACCCAAGAAGTGCCCATCTCTGAAAAGTCCAATATTAAATACACAATCCTTATCAACTACATTTATCATGAAGATGTGTATTTGTAGAATTTAAGATGATTCAGCATCAACATGCTTAAAAAGCCTGCTGTAGTTGCTGATGTCTTTATAAAGAGCATCATTCTTTACGTGGCTTCTCAGTTCTCTCACTTTCTCTAATCTTGACAATAGCTGTACTGTACCTCTCTGATTTGAGATGAAGAATAGCTTTAGAAGGCTTGAATTTAACCTAAGAAGAGACCCCAGGTTGAACAAACATGAAAAAAACTATATCTCCTGTCTATTCCTTGCCTGTTTTAATGTTGGCTTCATGTGCTTTTTCCTAGATGGAGTCATCTGTTCCTGTCTCTCTAGAAGGAGCACATGCTTTCAACTAGGAGTTCTCAGTGCCTTATTTAATAATCCCAACTCAGGTGATATCCGGGTGGGTGAGGATCATTCTTTCAGCTATCTTTGTCTTTTCTATAGCAAGAGTGTCTCAGAGCCTTGTGATGAAGGTGCTGTATTTCTGAAAAAAGAATGAGAGAGAGGTATAAAAATAACCATCTATTTGTAGTATACTTTTTGGCTCACATTTCCTTTCTTGTGGTTCTCTCCACAGCCCTATGAAATCAACAGGCAATTATTACTGAGACTATTTTACTCAATAAAGGAATCACCACTGAAATCTTATTAAATTAGTGAAAAATGAAGACAAGAACTTAAATAAGTCCCTTTCTTCTTGTGTGCTCTCTCTGTAATCCATCTTACCAAAGATTGCTTTCCTAGGAATCTTTTTATATGACTTTAAATAGGACATCTGCTAAAATCCCTGATAAGAAAGTGTGCTCACTTTAAGAGGGGAGAGGAGAATGGGTTCAGAAAACACTGCCCATAATCTCCGATTAGGGATCATGCAGGGCTGAAAAGGTGAGGGCTGCAGTTACACCTCTGCAGGAATTGTCATACTGTCAAGTGTTAATTGCCTCAGTGTTCCTGAGGCCCTGAGTTATTGCTCAGCACAACTGAAGCTGTAGAGTATAGACAATGATGTTGATATATTTTTAAGAGGTCCTATCTTTGGAAAGTGATACAAATAAAATTCCATTGCAATCTGTACATGATTTAGGTTGTTTAGAAATTATTTTCCACGTAGTATAATTTCCTGTGTACATATATATGCATATATACTATAGATGCCTATATATACATACATACACACACACACACACACACACACACATATATATGCCTAACAAATAAGAACTAGAATAAAAACAATGACAAGAAGATCTTAGACTTATGGCATCCATTTCAGTGCCTCAAAGTATGTCCCAGCATTTTAAATTCAAAATATGGCTGACTTTGTCCTCCATGATGTGTTACATGCCAGTCAGGACATACAAGTGGGGGCTTTCAGTGAGACTTAACCCAATACAATAAAGCTTCCCCTGGCACAGAAACAGACCATATAGATTGTATTCCAGGGAGTGGCCTGTTCAAGGACATGGTGCTCAGGAATCTGAGATTCATCTTAGGTATCTTAAAGCCCAGAGAAATTTATACTGTATGATTTTCTTAAACTGTAGGCTGAACTTGTAACAACCATATGAGCCTAATATACAAATAAGGGTGGAAACTGAGACCATGAGATCTCAGTCCCTAAGATTATAATATACTGAGATTATGATAGATGACCACTCATATTTAGGCATAATGCTGAGGTGATACATTGGCCACATGTTGACATAAGTCATAATGAATGATTTTCTTTCATCCTTTGTGCTATGTCACAGTGCTCACTCGTCATCTCATCTTTCATCTGTTGTGTTGAGCTGTAGTCATCTAAGTGAACAGAATGTTCAAAGGGTGCAAAATGAACTACAGACAACTATCCCTGGCACACAACTCACACATTGTCAGCACTGTTATCAGCATCAGCAAAGAGAGTGCAGCATTTAAATCAAATTGACTTTTGAAAATCATGAGTTATTCATTGGAAAACAGGGAATGAAGATAACCAACATTTTTATCATGCATTAAGGTAGATGGCATAATTCCTTTCTAGAAATGGTTTTGTTTGAAGATAACGACCTCGTAGTAGCTTGGAAACTATCGATTAGACAAACAAGTGGCACAATCTTTATTACTGTTTCTTAGTAAATGTCATTATTTTGCTAAAAAGGCACAAGCACCTGCTTTCCTTTGTCACTGCTCCCTTTCCTTATACTTATATAACTTTTAATGCTTTTCAAAAATACTTTCACTATGCTATTTTATTTTTATCTGCAGGGATGTTTTCCAGCTCTCAAAAAATAGCAGCAGCAACAAAACCTTTCATAAATAAATACATAACTTCTGAAAATAGAAAGACTACTAAAAATAGTGGAAACTATCAAGGAATAAAAACTGTAAATTCTCTGTCCCATGTGATAAAATGGCTCTCCAGGTCACTGCTGTTATAGTTTACCAATATTTCTGTTTTAGGCACTGTTTACATAATTTACATGCATTCTAACTTATTTCATCATCAGAACTACCCTATGAGGTAGATGGCATCATAGTCTTTATTTTATAGAAGAAGAAACTGAGGCTCAGCAAACTTAAGCAATTTGCCTAAGATATGCAGCTAGTAAGCTAGAATTTTAACCAAGGGATCTATCATTGAGTCTGTATTTTCATGAATAGCTTATCAACAAAATTTGATTTGGAATAGAGGAAAAATTCATGCTCAAAACCCCCAAATCAAATACTGAAAATATACTTGTTCTCATCTAACTTCAATCTTTCCAGTCCTCTCTTCCCTAAGCAGCACTGTTGAATGTTAATGAGCCCATATTTTATTCAACCTCTCCCAGTCGTTTGGGGGTAATTAATCTGAGTTTTATACATCCAGCCTCTCTTTTAATGAGTAAACTTTGAGCAAAGCATGTTTCCACCACTGGGTATTTGCTTCTACTTGTAGAGGCAACTGAGCAGCATATATTTGATTCCTGTTTTTCTGTCCTTGTTATTGGATTCTGTAGTAAAGAGGAATGGAGAAATTGTGAATCAGAGCATAACGATTCATTTTAGCAATGGATTGTGGTAACCCAGAAACACATAGATGCTTAAACCCATTAACAAAAGATAAACAGAGCCTGTCGTTGGCAGAACTGACATGTGTGCTCTAGTCATTCTATAGCACAGCGGTATTGAAATAGACAGCTGTTACCAAGCCACACTTGCTCTTTCGGGAATGATCAGCATAAGTGCTAAGTATAAAAACGGGGCCAACCCAGGCACTATGGCATGTGCCTGTAGTCCCAGCTACTCAGGAGGCTGGGGTAAGAGGACCACTTAAGCCCAAGAATTTGAGGCCACCCTAAGTAACATAGCAAAACCTTGTCTCTAAACACACACACACACACACACACACACACACACACATAATCAGGTTGCTTTGTCTACATCCATTAGTTTTGCTTCCCTTCTTACTTTTTTTTACTATATTTGAGGATTTGAAGAACGCTAAAATTTTGCCTCATAATATATCTTGTTTAGTTCCTCAAAGTTCTGCACATTCCTGGGAAATTCTTAAAATCCTTGAATATTTTAAAGGAGATGAATGTACAGTTCTAGGTTATAATACCTAACAGTAGCTTGGGCAAGGAATGTATTCCGGTTCTCTAGAGAAATAGAACCAATAGGAGATTGTGTGTGTGTGTGTGTGTGTGTGTGTGTGTGTGTGTGTGTATTTACTACATAAGGGATTAGTTTATTCAATTATGGAGGCTGAGGAATCCAATAATCTGCAGTTGGCAAGACCCTGGAGACCCAGGAGAACCTGTGGTGTAGCTCCATCCTGAGTCTGAAGGCCTGAGAACCATGGGAACCGATGCTATAAGTTCTAGATGAGTCTGAAGGCCGATAAACAGAAGAGCCACTGACATAAGTCCCAGTCCTGTTTGAGGGGAGGAGACTGGTGACTGAGCTCAGTCAGTCAGTCAGAGAGAAAATTCTCCTTCATCTACCTTTTTGTTTTATTAGGCCCTCACTGGATTGAATGATGTCCACCTACATTGGAAAAGATAGTCTGCCTTACTCAGTCTACTGAATCAAATGTTAATCTCATCAAGAAATATCTTCACAGAGACACCTGGAAATAGTCTTTAACCAAATAGATGGGTACCTCATGGCCCAGTTAATTAGCACATCAAATTAATCATCATAAGGAGTTATGGCTTGAGTTTAGGGAAGAAATGCACTAAGGTTTTGACTAAGCCTTTAGGAAACTTTACACTGGAGGTGTCACACCTCCAGCCCCATTTGTGTTGTGCTGTGTTTTGAATCAGGGTGGACATGTCACAATCCCCTAGAGACCAAAATGTATGTGTGTGTGTGTGTGTGTGTGTGTGTGTGTGTGTTTACTCAGCTTTGCCTCCAGATTTCCATCTTCAGCCTGCCATTTTGGACGGTGGCCATTGGTTGAGGGCTGTGAGGGAGGAGCTGGGTAAAGAGAGAGGCAGGTCTGGGATGGCATGATGTTTATATGCCTGTTGTAATCCTTGCACACTACATATAAAGAATTGTAACATGACAATGAAAACTGCAAAAGTTTTGCAGCCATGTGGACAAGGGCCAGCCACAGTTCAGTCATTTACTACTTGTTTGGTATTGGGCATCTTCTTTAGATTCTTTTCCTTTATAAGTCTCATTTTACTCATTTGAAAAATGAGAATGATACAATCTAACTTGCAGTAGTGTTGTGGGGATTAAATGAAATTGTGTATTTAAAGGGATAAACTAGAGCCTGGTACAAAATTATTGGAAGCAAATATTAGCATTTTAAAATTATATCTATTAAGCAGCATTTTAGCAATTAACTACTTTGACAGAGTTAATTGAATACTTACATAAAAAAACAAATCTGATTGACTTTAACCAAAATCAACCTATCACCCCCTCCCCACGACAGATGTAAATTGTTTATTTGACTTAGTGGTGATTATTTTGGTTTCTGATTGACTCAGTCTTAATAGAGTACAAATATTCTTATAGTTACCTTGCCACAGGAGTGTATCAGCATGCAAAAACCCAGTTTCAAATGTATTGGCTAAAAGAATGCGTTTACTTTTGCATACGTATTTATAAAAGTATAGAGTAAAGAACCTTCTACATAGGAAAGGATGAACATCTTCTGGGCAGTATTATAAGTTCATGGCAAGAACTAAACACAAAACAGATACTTTACATCCCTGCCTTTTATCTCTGTGAAAGCAAAATAAGGTAGGAGGATTGGCAAAAATTTAGAATGAAATAATCGGAAAAATATAATGAATATGTTTTTCACCTTGGGATTATTTACAAATGTGAAATGTTGTTCTTATCTGCAGCATGCATATGTTTTCTAATTATAAAATAAAGGTGGAAACATATGAAACTCTCAAAAGCTCTAGTTTATGAGTAATTCAAAGGCATCAGTTATCCGTGTTACACGGAATTTCTGCATATGTAATGATTGCACTTAGTGTCAGCCCATTAAAAAACATCTGCTTTCGAAACTGCCACTGGGCTAAATTATGTTTATGCCTTAGAGGACATCCTCAGTGTAGATAAATAATACATGTTAAAAGATTATATGGGTTAACTTAAAATGTGTCATATTCTTCAATTCTGTTGAAAACATTTATTATTCAAGAGCATTTGATCCAATTTCAGTTTGTTACAATTATCCCATATCTGAACTTAAATTCTCATCCACAAAGCCAGTTAAGTAAATTTTTAATTAGAATGTCCTGAAAATAATTATTTCAAAAATTAATATTCAGCTTTTTCTAAATGCATTTTCTCCATGCCTTTTAATAGTCTGCCAAGTGGCTTTGAGAACTATTTTAATCTAAAGTTTAGAGTGTTACTTATCAAACTTTGTGAAATACTTGAAAGAAACATCTATAAAACCTGTTAGCATATTGTTTGTTACTAGTTGCTGCCCACATTTAGATAAAAATAGTATTTTGTGAACCAGGTAAAATATTTTTCTTTATTCTTTTGTTCCAAAGACTATACTAATAAATCTGTAAATGAAGATATTGTTTTAACTCTACTAAAGTTATTTGTCTGTAACTTTGTTACTATTGGTAAAAATCATTTAGAAAGCAAATGGGTTTATTAAAAGTACATGAATATGTGTGTTTATTATGGCATCATCCATTATTTAACAATAGCTAAAGTTATTTTGGATATGATGGGGCAAATGTGTATCTTGGAGAAATTCCCAGATGGAAATTTTTTTGTTTGAGACGGAGTCTTGCTCAGTCGCCCAGACCGGAGTGCAGTGGCGCGATCTCGGCTCACTGCAAGCTCCGTCTCCCGTGTTCACGCCATTCTCCTGCCTCAGCCTCCCAAGTAGCTGGGATTACAGGCCCCTGCCACCACGCCAGACTAATTTTTTGTAATTTTAGTAAAGACGGGATTTCACCGTGTTAGTCAGGATGGTCTCGGGATCTCCTGACCTCGTGATCCACCCGCCTAGGCCTCCCAAAGTGCTGGGATTACAGGCGTGAGCCAAGGCGCCCGGCCTCAGATGGAAATTTTATAAAGAGATGTTAGAGAAAAGAAGACTTGTCTGGGCTCAGGCAGAAAGCATAGAATAATTGGCGGGAGTAAAAAAGAGGAGGGACAAGGAGTTTTCTCTGGGTTGGTCCAAGATTTGAGAAAAGGAGCATGTGGGCAGAGTTAAGGTGGAGTGGCCAGAAAAGTGAGAAGATCTGGTTTGGGGTAAGGGCTCTTCCTTACTAGTTGAATGGCCATTGGCATGTCCAGTAGTTTTACTGGCCCTCAGTTTGACAAAAGAAGATTTGATGTGGTGATCTCCAATGTCCTTTCCAGCATTATAATTTTGCATTACATTATTCCTTCATTACTGGAAATTCTCCAACGTCTTAAACTAGGCCATACTCTGCATCGTTGCCCCCACAGTTCTGTTAGGACAAAAGCTAGGATTATTTTTCCTGACACTCTTATGCTTCCTCAATTGCAGTTTGCCTATTGCCACTATCTTTGTTTCACTTATTTGCATAATGTATGAGGTATTGTTTTTAAGGACAATTTTGGTATTTAAATGACCTTATTTTCCATAGAATGTATTATTCAGTTGTTGCCATCATCATAATTACAGAATCATGGAATATTAGCATGTAAAGGGCCCTTAAAGGAAAGTTTTGTCTAGCAGGATTTTGTTTTTTAAAAATTTTGACCAACACTTACTCAATGTGATAGAAGCTCCAATATAGAAATATCTAAACAAATAATCACTAGCTGAAAATGGAAATGTCAGTTTAGAGACAATATACTAATTAAGTTGATTGTTAGTGGAAGATAGCCAGTCATAATTGTCATCAGCTCTACTTACAACATGAGACCTGTCCTACGCTATTAGAGAACATAATTTAAGAAAACAGCTTCTATATATATTTAAGCTTGACTTTTTCAAAATGAAACAATGAAGTTCATGTTTCTACAGCCCCTTCAGCTTCATAATCATGATCATCATCACTGCTAATAATCAAGTTCTCACTATGTAGCAGTGTCTTGGGGTCAGCTTGCCCCAAAAGTAGACTCTAAGATGAAGATTTGTGTTCAGGAAGTTAACTGAAAGTGGTCTTGTGATCAGCGCTTGAGTGAGTGAGGAAAGCAGGATTGGACAGAAGGAGAAGTTGGACTTCAAGGAGTCATAGGAGAGGTTTCTGTCTCCTACGGGCAGCTCTGGACCTGGCCTTTCATAATTGTCCTGAAATGATCCAAGGGAGCTGTGACTTCATACTGTAAATTGACCAAGCCCTGGATATGATACCTCCAAGAAGACTTGTTTCTCATTGGCTGAGGGCAATTCCCAGAGAGTGACTCAGCCGAGAGCCATTAGTTTTCAATACCAGTGGAAGAAAGCATGAGGGGGATTCCGCCTAATCAGGTACTGGGCTACCGCTTACATGGCATCTCCTGTACAATCATATCAATAATACTGTAGTTAGATATGATGATTTTCCCATTATTACCATGAGGAAATGGGGGCTTAGAGAATTAACTTTCTCAAGGTCACACAGTGGTACCTGAGTGTGGCCAGATCCTTAGCATTCTCTGACCAAAGTCTAAGCTCTTCCTTCTCTCTATCTTCTAAGGATATGACTACCTAGAAAAATGTCCCCTTGAAATTATGCAATCTTGAACTAGGTAGTTTAGTTTCAAATGCATGTCTATACAATAGCAGTGTTATACCAATGTCAGATACAGATCCATCATATTAAAGTAGATCTTTCTATCCATGTTAGGGATCTGAGATGATGTAGCACATTATTTATGCTAAGTGGTGGTCTTACCCTGTGAGGTAAATTATGCTACATCTAGCATTTAGTTTGTGTACATATTCTGCTTAAATATGGTTCTTCTATGGTGCTCCATTACCCCTGAATATCAGTATCTGCAGTTCTAGAATTTGGGAAGTGGTACTGCAGTGGATGGGCAGGGCAGTTTGGCAGGAAGTGTATATAACATCCCTCTTGCATTTTTTTCAAGAAATAGTCTGAAACTATGATATATGTAAAACATTTTAATATTACCTAGATATCAATGATGTATTAAAAAGTAAAAAAGAATAATTTTGAGAGAATCAGTGTTTAAAAAGTTGAAACTAGTCCAACTTTTCTTTTGATGATGAGTAAAATTTTTCAATAAAATGACATTTTTGGCTGGGCCACCGTGGCTTATGCCTATAATCCCAGCACTTTGGGAGGAGAAGGTGGGTGGATCACCTGAGGTCAGGAGTTTCAGACCAGCCCGGCCAACATGGTAAAACCCCCTCTCTACTAAAAATACAAAAATTAGCTCGATGTGGTGGCACGTGCTTGTAATCCCAGCTACTTGGGAGGCTAAGGTGCAAGAATAGCTTGAACCCTGAGAGGCAGAGGTTGCAGCCAGCCAAGGTTGCACCACTGCACTCCAGCCTGGGAGACAGAGTGAGGCTGTCTTAAAACAAACAAACAAACAAACAAAAACACAAAAAACACCAAAACCAAAGGACATTAAGTTTTAATTTTCCTACAGAAAATGTCTTTATATATTTGGTGTTGATGTAACTTCCACACAATTTATTTTCATAAATAACATGTGTCTGTCTAAATGACACCAAAAAAGAGCTTGACTTTTAGATATGTTAATGGAAAAGATATTTGACCCATAAAGATAAAACTGTAAACAGGAATAATTTTCAAAGGTAATTGTATTATTTTTTCCATGTTCTCTACATACTGGTAGTTGCGAATTTTGCTAGATTCTGTACATTATGGTAAAGATTATAACTCTTGGGTTTTCTCAGTCTCTCCATTCTTAACATCCTGTATTCGTTAGCATTCCTCCTGTTTGCAGGCAGAAAACCCAGCTCAAACTTCCTTAAGCAAAAATGGAATTTATTGATGTAGGTAATTAAAAAGTCAGCAACAGGGCTTGCCTCAGGCCAGGAGCTCACACAAATCTCAAGCTCCCTCTCCACTTCCCACTTTCACTTTCTCTGTCCTGGTTGAATTCTCAGATTTGCTCTTTCTCCCCGATGGCAAGATGGCTGAAGCAATTCTAGCCTATATTTTCTCATGTTCAAGAGCAAGAAATAACACCTGCCATTCTCTCAGTAGTCTAGAAAAACTCTCATTTTGAAAATGATTTCGAACCAATCACAGTGGCCTAGTCAAGCCTGAACAAATGCCAATCCCTGGAGCTGGGAGTAGAGTCAACAGCAATCAGGCTCACTCAATGTCTCCATGAATAGGGTCAGGGGAAGCCCTTCCTTCCTTCCTTCCTTTTTTTTTTTTTTTTTTTTTTGGATGGAGTTTCCCTCTAGTTGCCCAGGCTGGAGTGCAATGGAGCTATCTCAACTCAACGCAACCTCCGCCTCCCGAGTTCAAGCAATTCTCCTATTCTCCTGCTTCAGCCTCCCGAGTAGCTGGGATTACAGGCATGCGCCACCATGCCTGGCTAATTTTGTATTGTCGGTAGAGATGGAGTTTCTCCATGTTGGTCAGGCTGGTCTTGAATGCCTCACCTCAGGTCATCCTCCTGTCTCACCTGCCCAAAGTGTTGGGATTATAGGTGTGAGCCACTGCGCCCGGCCAATCTTAGGGCATAAATGGAATATTTTTCTTCAAATGAATACAAGGAAATAAATGCTCAATAGCCAAAACACAGCAAATATCCATCATTGCTACTTACATCTGTAAATTTTACTTATTAGAAAGCAGTTGCCAATAAGCTTATAGACTAGATCTTATCATATTTCCTCTGCCCTAACAGGCCTGGAATGAAAATAAAGCAAGAACAAAAATGACCAACAACCTGAAATAAACTTTCTTCTAACAGCAACATAAACTTCATTAGAGAGGAAAAGTCATGCACAAAATAAATTCTAAGAGCAAGTGTGAGTTTTAAGAAAGCACGTTTGACTGGGTGTGGTGGCTCAAGCGTGTAATCCCAGCACTTTGGGAAGCTGAGGCAGGTGGATCATGAGGTCAGGAGTTCGAAACCAGCCTGGCCAACATGGTGAAATCCCATCTCGACTAAAAATACAAAAATTAGCCAGGCATGGTGGTGGGAGCCTGTAATCCCAGCTACTTAGGAGCCTGAGGCAGGAGACTGAGGCAGGAGACTTGCTTGAACCCGGGAGGCGGAGGATGCAGTGAGCCAAGATCATGCCATTGCACTCCAGCCTGGGTGACAAGAGCAAGACTCCATCTAAAAAAAAAAAAAAAAAGAAAGAAAGAAAGCATGTTTAACTGTTTGTGAACACTGAGTTTCCATGAACCTCAAATACTGTTTTTATTAGAATGAGAAAATCCCCTTCAAATTCACTGTGAGCTGATAATTTTGCAAATTGTCTTTTAATGTTGCTGGGAAGATGTGGAATATCCCTATCAGTTTAGAAAGTGTTGATGAGTGGCTGTTTGCCAAGGCTACTCCTGTCAAATGAGTCATGTTTAAACATGACTGCATTATTCTTAATGTTTGATCCTGTCATGATTTTTAATAGCTTTTATGATTATTCTCAGAGGGATAAAAAACATATATAGAGCAGATAACTCTTTTCACTAGCCTTGCCAGAATATAATCTGATAATCCAACTACAAGTAATGAAGCTGATGGGTTTCTTTTCTTTGCAAGTTTTCAGAATGCATATATATCCAGCTCATCTAAAAGTACAAGGGTGATTATAATTAGTGGATTAGAAACATCTAAGCCTTGTTCTAGAGTTCTGCATAAACTAGTTTATATAAGTTTCATGTTCATACATTAAGGACTGCTTTCAAATAAGGCATCTGCTTACTAAAGTACATTGCTGAATGTATATCTTTGATGGGGTTAAACATCTTCCTTCATTCCAGTATTGAAATGTTCTCCACTGCTACAGACAGTGCTAAGCTTTAAATATGTCCCCTAAATTTCATATGTTGGAAACTTAATCCCCAAAGCAACAGTGCTCAGAGGTGGAATCTTTAAGAGGTCATTAGGTCATGAATAGATTCATGCCATTATCTCAGGAGTGGGTTCCTTGTAAAAGGATGAGTTCAATGAGTATTTTTTCTCTCTCTCTCCCTCCCTAGTTCCCCCACCACCCCCATGTTATGCCTTCTGCCATGTCATAGCATAGCAAGAAGGTGCTCACAAAATGCCAGCCCATTGATCTTGGATTTTCTAGCTTCCCTCATCACAAGTCAAAACATTTCTGTTCATTATAAATTACCCAATCTGTGGTATATTGTTTTATAGTAGCGCAAAACAACTAAGACAAATGGATATGAAAGCATTGGCTGCCAAGAATTATTGGTGAAGAATGGGTTACAGGGAAGGATGTTGACATAAAACTACCCACTAGGGTTTGAGAAACACTGAAGGGACAAATCTAGATGCAGGAAATTGGAAGCTATTCCACTGGGCAGGTCCTCACAATACCAAGACAAATAACCAGTCCTGCTCTAGGTAAGTGGTTTGTGTTGGTTTAGTTGAAGAGAGGTATAGGTGAATATAATAAGGAAATCAGAGGTAGCACAACACTGGATTAAGAAACACAAATTTCTCAGGGATCCAAGCAGGAAATCAGAGTCTGAGGCATTGTTGACAGAGATACAACTTCCATGCTGCAGCTCAAGAGCAAGATTTCAGACTCTGAGGGTAACTCATAGTATGTCCAGGATGTCAGTCCTGGAGGGATTGAATTTCTGGGGCAAATTATCCAGCCAGGGACTCAGCCAGAACAGGAGAAACCCAACAATCAAAACAATCAAAAGGGGGCATGATTGGAAGTTTAGTTTCAGAAAGAAGGCAGAAGTCAGGGCTTACTTTCCAAATCCTGGTCCCTGGACTGTAGCTTCAGCATCACTGGAATCTTGTTCAAAATGCTGATCTTGGGCCTCCCAAGATCAATGGAATCACAATCTACATTTTAGCAAAGTCTCTGGGTATTTCATTTGCTCATGGAAGTCAGAAAAGATCTAGGACCCAGGACCAGGGCTAGAGAGTCAGGACACTTGCCTTGATGCTGGGTCCTTAAATATTAAACTGAAATGCTGACCTTTAAATACTGAACTCTAAAGCCTTTAAACCTCCTTCATCAGGCTATGCCTAGTGCTTAGTCCTTTTTCTATATATTTTTATTTCACTTTTACATTAATCCTGTGAGGTGGGTATTTTTCTTATTTATAAATCAAGGAATTGAGATTCAGAATAGTTAAATAACTTACCTAAGATTAAACTACTTATAGGTGACAGAGACTGAGTTTCTAAAATTTTTTAAATTATGATAATTTTCAAAGATGCATAAAAGTAGAGTGGATAATATGCAGTATAGAACCCTGTATCCCCATCACTCGGCTTTAATCATCATCAACATATTGCTGCTTTTGTTTCATCTTCCCCCATCACAACATACACTGTCTTTCTCATTTCCCTCCTTTAAAGTGTAGATATAATGTAGGCCTGATTGACTCCATAGATTCTGTTAAATCTACCATACTATCTGCCTATTTCAATCACTCTAATTATTACAAGGATTGTCATAGATACTGGTGCAGAACAGAGCCCAAAACTGGTATACATAGAGAAAATGGCCAATGAGGGAAAGGAAGCTCATAGAGTCTGGGGAATCAGACAGACTCCAAGACAGTTTCTGATGAAGGGTTTCATTAGCCCATGCAACTCGATATATGTCATAGATTTCTTGCTTCCAGAAGTAGTTCATTCCTGTGTATTATGGCCTCTGTGGCCCTAACCACCTTGCCTGGCACCACCATCCTTCTCTCTTACCATGTCTTATTCACACTGGGGATCAGTTTTACAAAAGGTCCTTTGAATTTTAAGGTCATTACACATGGTGTTTCCTCTGTTTGGAATATTTTTCATGTCATCATCCAGTTCCAAATCCTCTCTTGAATCTCAACATAAATCTTATTCAGAACAGCTTTCCTTGTCAGCTTTTTCCCTTCCACCACCACATGCGAACAGATACTAGGTAATGTTTCATGCTATTAACTCACCATATTTAGTAATTATTACAGCCTGGAAGCTGAGCTCTGAGAAATCGTGACTGGGTTGTTTTGTTTATCACAATCACCATGACCTCCCTAAGACCAGCTGTCACAAGGATATGACAGACAAAATGTATGAGTGCATGGGTGGTCTCGTTCTTCCCTTCTTTAATTCACAGCAAAGATTTCTGGTATTGCTGGTTCATGTTCTTCTTCTCCCTCACTCTCCAAGGAGGGCTCTGCCATTGCCAGACCAGTTCTTTGGGAATTTTGTGATACAGAATTCTGAAAAAGATTGGTAGGCTTCCTAGGGAAATAAAAATAATTTTCACAGGATTTTTAAAAAATATACTTTAAGTTCTGGGGTACATGTGCAGAACATGCAGGTTTGTTAACATAGGTATACAAGTGCCGTGGTGGTTTGCTGTACCCCTCAACCCGTCATCTACATTAGGCATTTCTCCTAGTGCTATCCCTCCCCTAACCCCCCCACCACCTGACAGGAACCGGTGTGTGATGTTCCCCTCCCCGTGTCCATGTGTTCTCATTGTTCACCTCCCACTGAGGAGTGAGAACATGTGGTGTTTAGTTTTCTGTTCTTCATAGGAAATTTTAAAGGAACTGTGATGTGTGAGACAAACAAATAATTGCTATAACTTGTTGGTTGCTTATTAAATACCTGACTCAATGCTAAATGCTCATGTGCTATGTTATTGCATTTAATCTTCTCATCAATCCTACAAGGTAAGTAAAAATAATCCTACAGTCAGTTGATTGTCAATTACTGATAAAATAGCAATATATCCTTCATTTCTGTTCTTCTCTTGGTAAGCCCTTTCTGGCTAAAACTTGGCCTACCAGGGAAGAAGACATATGAAAAAATAGCAGAAGACCTTTAGAAACAGAAACAGCAGGAGGAGTGGATTCCGTTCATCAGATATTGCAATAGTTTTGCATGGAATCCACCCATCCCTGTGCAGTGATCACAATATTGAATATAGAATTGTATATTAGCCATGCACTGTTCTCCTGTATTGGGACAGAGGTGTGTATAGATACAGAGGTGTATATATAATTTAGGAAGTGATGGAGTACAATAGAATAAATGATTTATTTTCAACTCAGTTCTAAGTAGGCAGTACTATGGTTCTCAAGTTTAGAAGCAGCTTGGATACTTTTCAGCAGTTCTGATATTAGGATGCATCTCATGCTGTGTGAATGTGATGTCGCAGTGTCTCTCCATCCCCTATAAAACCGCTATTGACTAAATTAGTGGAGGTGAATCTTATTGGTAGCATCTAACAGTAGAAACAAGTAGGAACTTCTTCTAACTAAATTTAATATACCCCTGCTATAGATATAGAATATGAAGAATGCTAAGTTTAGATGGGACTAGAGAGCCACATCATCTCAGTCATTACTGGCTTTAGCTAATCAACCACTCAACAGTATTTCAATCCTTCCCTGGAACTCAATAAACCATCAATACTTAAGATCTCAGTTATGAGAACAGACATGTCTTAAATTGACCAAATTTATTATGTTAGGCATGTAGTCAAGGAAATGTACATGCTCTTTAGTGAAGAACTGAAAAGTTATTTAAAACCTATTTTTTAAAGTTCATTTATATAATCCCATTTATACTAAAATGCCTCATCATTCTTATTCCAAAAGGTAGATTAGTGGTTTCCAACATATTCTATTGCCATCTTCAGAATGTTTATCACATAATATATCATTATATATTATAAGTGGATTATACATAGTAATGTCTGAATTGACGGCGCTTATTGGTGATTAGTTAGGATGATAGTGCCTACAGTTAGAAAAATCATATGAGGCTTCTTTGCTTTCATATTGCACTTGGTTTTTAGAATAAAGTGTCAGTATCTTTAAAAAAATTCCCTTCATATAAAGTAGTTCTGTTGCAATAGTTAAACATTTGAAACTTATAAATGCCGTATATTCCATTTAAACAAAAATCTTCGTTGGAGTGGATGAGGGCGAACCATCATAGTTTAGCTATGGAAAGCATGTTTTTGGCTTTGGAGTCTATCATACCCAAATTGTCAGTATTCTGTTCCCATCCTTTAAAATCCATTAAGAATGATTGGAATAAACCATCTGATAATACAAGCATCTGGAATTCTTATCCTAGGATGTTCTTAGAAATGCAACGTAACCCTAACTTCTGATGTAATTTACCTTGCTGTCCTAAGTTTTAAAAAGAAAAAGCTGTATGTTGTTTCTTCATAGGTAATGTTGGTCTTTTGTCCACAGAGCTAAAGTTTCCCAATAAATCAGTTTATGTTTCTAAGATGTATTTCTCAAACATGCATCGTTTTTTATGATTTGTGTCTAAACCATCTCAAAGTTTCCTTTTTCTTACTTCAAGTGGTGGCTCCCTCAAGATAATACAGTCTTGTTTATGAGAATGATTTTCCCCAAGCCAGAGATATTATTACCCACTGGAATTGGTTGTCTGACTGGGTTTGGAGTTACAAATGTGGATTTTCAGTGTTAGTTCCCCTACTGATTTGCTTAGCCTTGAACAAGTTCTTTAATAACCTCTTATGGCAGCAGTTTCCTCAATGGCAAATGGGAATTGGTATTCCCTCTACAGCTACTTTACAGGGATGGTGTAAGAATACAACTAGGTGGAAGTTACAAAAGTGCTTTGGAAAACTTAAAATCCCTACACAAATGTAAGCTATTATTAATGAAAAGAAGTTTTAAAGACTTGGATCATTTGCCTAACCTTCATTTCTCCAGGGCTAAAAATGCTTTTATTTCTTTGTTATTGATATTATTATTATTATTATTGTTTTAGAGAAGTTTCACTCTTGTCGCCCAGGCTAGAGTGCAATAGTGCCATCTCTGCTCACTGCAACCTCCACCTCCCAGGCTCAAGCAATTTTCCTGCCTCAGCCTCCCGAGTAGCTGGGACTACAGGCGTGTGCCACCATGCCTGGCTAATTTTTGTAGTTTTAGTAGAGATGGAGTTGAAACTGGCCATGTTGGCCAGGCTAGTCTTGAACTCTTGACCTCAGGTGATCCACCTGCCTTGGCCTCCCAAAGTGCTGGAATCACAGGCATCAGCCACCATGTCTGACCTAGAAATACATTTTAAAATTATGCTTGCAGTTCATTTCACAGGATCTTTTTAATCATCAGATTAAAGGATTTCATTAAGGCTCTCATTATTAATTTTATAACAGTATGCTGTAGCAGATCAGCCTTTAAAATTTTGATTGTCCCCTTTTTACTAAAGATGGCTGGAAAAGTTTACAATTTGTTCTTCGATATTTGCAGGACACAGACCAAAGCATGTCAGGAAATGGCAAACTTTATTAGAAGATTTCTTCTGGGCCTAATACATACTTATTATTTAATTACTGGAAGAAATTATGTATACATATGACATTTGAGGACTTAGCCTCTTCTGGACATCCTAAGTCTGAATCACCAAATCAAATATATGGAGGTTTGGGCTAGGTGATTTCTAAGATCCCTCACAGCTAAAAGAGTTTTGGTAAATAACTTTGCCCACCAAAGTCGAATATTGTTATTTAAATATCTTTCCTAAAATATTTTCTCTTTATCCAAGGCCTTTTCTTTGTCTCTTTTCCTTTTAAGAATTATTCAATTGATGTAAAATCAACATACAGAAAGATTCAAGGAGTTGCCACTCTTTATTTTATGCATTTCACCAACAGCCATGGCTTTACCTCAAGGAACCTGGAACCAAATACAAGCCTACTGTTTTTGTCTCTTCTCCAAGTGCAGCCACAATGGGACAGTTGATTATCTGTTCACTTAAGTGGCTCTCATTAGACTTTGTCCTTCGCTAAAGATTTTCTAAAGCATTGAATAGAATTGGTATAGTTGAGACCATCTGTTTATAACTGAATGAAACACTGTCAGGGAGCGGGGTGGAGGGATGATCTTTCTGCCCTGCCATATATGGAAGTGGGTTCTTCATCTAATTGCATGTTCTGCTTCAAAACTATTCCGAGATGAGAGCTGTGGAGATGTGTTTTGATCTGTGCTATTCCAATCTTTTACGGAAACTTTCTACTTTAAAATGTTTGATTCTCAAACTATCACAACTCATTGTGTTTTAAAATGTGTCTTTTAAAATTAATGATTAAGCCTCGGTGTTTCATTGCTAAAGTGCGGAGATTGAGGATGACCAAGTTTCCATCTCAGCTATGCCTTCAAGATTGTCTTGCTCAGATGAAGGGAACATGACAATCTTGTGCTGGTTTTTAACTTCTCAGAAGTGATGTACGTTACTTTCACATATATTTCATTAACCAGACATGTCCCTAGCCATGCCTAACTTCAAAGGGGTTGAAGAAGTATAATCCCTGAGTCTGGAAGAACCTTCTTAAAAGGCATGATAAAAACAAAGTATTAAACAAAGATGTCCAGGTGGGTCATCAGCTTAAAATATTTATCAAACATACTCATGTACCTTTATTGAGAACTCTGATATTCTAAAAACATAATCAAAAATGCAGTTTCACTCCTGGAAAAGAAATCTAATTTTAAAATGATATGTATTATAGTGATTGTTTTCCAATACTTTTTTCTTGTCACATGCTTTGCTTAGACAATATATTTTTTTTCTCATCCTGTCCATGTTGGTTCCTTTCAATTATATGATAATGAAGCTACTTATCCTGTAAGTTTTAGTCCATTATTGAGTATGTTACACAGCTGTGACTCTACTGTGAAAGTGACAGACTGTTACTAACTTCCATAACACATCTTTATTTTCTGATAAACTTGCCAACAGCAGTAAGCCAGTAATAGCAGTTGCAAATGTAAGGACCTTGGACATACATCTGGAGATATTTATGAACTCATCAATGCTCAAGGCAGCATCTGGGCTGAAGAGAGAAAAAACACTGGACCAGTTGAATAGGAGAAGTGAAAGAGACAACAATTACATAAGAAGTAATATTTCGATATCTACAAAATTTGACTTTATTTAAAAATATTCTAAAAAACAAAATCTGGTATTTATATAAATCCTTTATTCTGAAACACTAGGAAGGTAATCCCCATGGTATTCTGGCACCTAACCTTGGTTTAGGGAAAATGAGTTTTGGCTAGGGCCATTCATCACACTCTTTTTCCTTTTGTTGAAAGTTACAGGACAACATTTTTATCCACATGCTGCAGCGAAGGAAACCCTTTTATAAAGTCTTATCTTAGAGCCTAATTTAAAGAATCACCGTCATCCCAGAGAGGATGAGGAGACTATTAATGTCTAATCCTCTTTTCTCTACAGAGAACAAACCAGCTATTTATCAAGAAAATACTCTCTAGTCAAATCCATTATAGTTACAATCTTTACTGACTCAGTTCAGGAGACACTTATTGATCATATATACCTTGCACTACAGAGTTTTAATACCTTAATTCACTTTATCAGTTTGTTAAATATTTATTAGAAAGTTCTCATTTTACCAATTAAGAAATCTGAAGCCCAGATATGGGGCTAGAATGCAAAAGTCTTCCATCTTTTATTAATTCAGGTTCCATACTGCTAGATATTGCTGCAGTATTCTCAGGAATAGCCCTATTCTCAGGAACTCTGCAGATCCACTAGGGAACAACAACAACAACAACAAAACAGTTAAATGTTTATAATAAAATAATTTTCTTGTATGCAGAAGGCAGTACTATCTACCATTTATTTAGTTCTTAGTATACCTAGGCATTGTTTTAGGTGCCATTTTTAAAAATTTTCTTTTACTCCTCACAAAACTGTGAAAAATTGACAGAAAATAAGGTTTAGAGATGTTAAATAACTTGCCCAAAGTTCATAGCAAATCAATAGTGGGCCAAAGTTTAGATCTTAGGTCAGCCTCCAAATTCTGATGCTTAGCTACTATGCTAAATTATTTCAATACAAATTTTGATAGAAAACAATACAAACGTGGCTACAAATAAGAAGTGCAAGATGCTATGGGTTAAAAGGAAAGAAAGATGGGTTCCTACTATCTAGAACAGATCGTCTTCCAGCCTTCTTTCCCATTATTTGCACTCCCCTTCCCCCTGAATCTGGTCTTTTTTTTTTCTAACATGCATTATTTATTATTTTATAAGTATAGTTTATGTCTATTATTCTTTACTCTCTCTCTCCCCCTGACTGGAATGTATGCTCTATGCAGGCAAGGATCTTTATTTGTTTTATTCATTTGTGAATACAAAATGTCTAGAATAATGTCTGGGACATAGTAAATGCTTCATAAATATTTGTCAAATTTAATACATTAACAACCTTAACTGGGAGAATGCTTCCTAGCAATTGTATTAGAATTTCCAGGTGATCCTGGGAATTTTAGGTTCACAAATGGTGACAAAAGTAGAAAATGTGTGAGGACCCTGCCCGAGGTGAATAATCTTGAAAACCTGGGAGTAACCCCGAAAATATTATAAATGTATATGTTATGTGTTACTAGTGGTTCAGATAGCTGGTGATGATGTCTTTACTATCATATAATGGAAAATATAATGGAAGATATATAATTAAAAAGAAAAGCTTTTCAGCTTCTGTTTTCTTTTATATAATGTATATTTTGAGTAATATTTCCTTTGTTTTAGGGAAAGCAAAATGATAATTTGAAGACTTTTGCTTCACTCTTGCTTTCCTAACCTATCCTTTGAGCCATGGTCATCAGTGATCCATTGACACATCACTTCCTCTGTCTACTTCCTGCTAGTAGCAGAATCCCGGGCTTTCTCTATTGGTGACTGGCTATCTTCAATGAACTTCTTTCACTAAATGAGTTTAGACGAGGTATTGTGACTTTCTACCTGGGTGTTTGTGCAGATCAGAAAAGAAACCAGAAACTGGCCATAACTCCTGCTTAGGTTTTGGCACCAAAAGAAACCAAAGATGGCAATGGAATTGTGGAATAAACCATCCATTTGGGTATGAAAACTACCTAGACATAACAGTAGCAAAAAAGAAAACCTAAAATGCTCTTCATTTTTGTTAGAAATGACACTGTTAGAAACCTTCTGGGTCCCTTGGAGATTGTGTTGAAGTTCATGGACTCTGTCAAAAATCCCTAGTGGGTTTTCATTTTTTGTCTCTTATCATCTATTGAGTTAAAGAAATGAGGTTCGGGTGGTTATTTTTTAGCTTAGGATTTGGGACATTGGTACTTTAAGGTATAGAGAGAACATTAGGAAAAATTTCCTGAAGGATAATAGTTGAAGCCAGAATAGACAGTCTAAAAACAGATTACAATACCCTGGAGGCTAGATAAGAAGTGGCAGCCAAAGCACAGAGCCAGAACTGGGTGAACATTCAAGAAGCAAGTACCCATGCACACTGAGTAGGGCATACAAATTGTTCTAGGGGAGGAATAACTTCTGAAGCAAAGGCAAAATTGGCTTTTATGTGTTTCTGATACAAATTTTGGTCATGTGCATATAAATTGACATAAATAGAATAAATGATACTTGACTAGTAGAAGAATTAATGTCCTGCCCACTGAAATGACAGCTAGCACAAACATCTTTGCTGTCACCTCCCCTTGGAATGCCCTGGGATATTATATGTTAACAAAACTCAAACTTTTTAAATTCACTTTCTTCCTATTTCCTTTCACTATTGAGGGTAAAGTTTCCAATAACGGGCTTGTGGGTTCAGGCGTGTAGAAAAAGAGAGCCAAGCTCTCTTACATCAAATCTAAATATCTTGGGATCAGTAATTTTTTTGAATAAATTAGAAGAAATATGCTAGTGGGCTTCCCCCAGGATGATTCTGGACAATAAACACCTTGACAGAATCTAAGGAGTCTTTGCAAAAAATAGGCTTCTGTATATAGTGCTATACTTTTGCAATAGACCTATTTGTTCCTGCCCAGTGGGCAGTAGGCACTGCATCCTAGAAGTAGTATATACTGATAGCTGGATATCACTTGATCCTCATAGGGCAAGGCAGGACTTCCTGAGAAAGCTGGGTCACTCTTCATTGGATTATCGAGATACACAGCGTTATGTTAGGGTCCTTTAGTATCTTAAGCCACTGACACAGAGGACAGGAGCATTGATTTAACAGTCAAATCCACATTCCTACATGCCCAGTGACATTGTCTTTGCTTTTTAGCACTAAGCCCTTGGCTTTGGCAAAATGTGCGTACAGCCCAACGAAGGCGATAGGTTTCCTCTTGAATGCCCATCAACTGATTTGAAGTCTGTTCAGGCTTAGGGGGACTGTGCTGTGTTACACATTGTTAGCAATGTGTGCCAAGGAAGTGGAAGGAAAAGAGAGTTTTCAGCAGCCCCTAAAACTAACTTCTAAAGTCAAAGGACAACTGTAAAACATTTCCTCTGGACCTTGAGCATAGCCTATTTAAAGCTTGCCATTAATTAAGTTGCAGAATATTTCTTGGAAAAAAGGTTTCTCAGCTATGACATTATACAAAATTTTAATAATTGATCTTTAATGATATTTTTTCTATACAGTATTTGAAGTGGTTTGTAAAATAACCATCTTTGTCACTTCATGGTGCAAAGAGTCTACTAAGTTTGTTCTCTATTTTAGAGAGATTATTTTCTTTGATTTGGTGAAAACTTTGAGTTTCAAGGAGATTATCCACTTATTTTGAATACAATGAAATATGATAACTAAACACATGTTATACTTAACCTTAGTCTTCAGAATCATATGTCATGTTGCCTCTTGGCCACACCAGACCAAAGTTTTGGCTGGGTTGGGGGATGCAGTGACAACTAGACTCCTGGCGCCTCCTCTACAATGGCATCTCTTGGCTCTCAGATTCTCACTCTTTATGTACATTTTAGATTGTTGACTTAAATCAGGGATCAGCGAGCTGCAGCCTAAGGGCCAAATCCTGTCCACTGCCTGTTTTGTACCGCCAAGAGTCAAGAGTGATTTTTATAGTTTGAGGATAGAAGACATTAAATTTGTTTTTATTTTTATTTGAAAAAAATTTAGAGATGGCTTCTCACTATGTTGCCCTGGCTGGACTCGAACTCCTGGGCTCAGGCAATCCTCCTGCTTCAGCCTTCCAAGTAGTTGGGACTATAGGTGTGACATCATACCTGGCCAGAAAACATTAAGTTTAAATTCAAATCAAGTGATTTTGCCTCTTGGGCCATAAAACAGAGAATATTTACTATCTGGCCTTTTATAGAAAACATTTGCAGACTCCTTGTGTAAATGCATGCATAATTAAATAATACTAAGCTTAAATAACTTTGAGGCACACCAAATTACTTTGATCTACATATGCTGACCTATGAGATTTACTGTGTGTGAAAGGTTTTATTTTTTTTCTTTCAAGTTTATAAATTAAGTTAAAGAACTTTAAAATCAAAATTAGGCTGGATCTGGCCCATCTTAATGTCATCCAGGTTCATCAATATTCTTGCAAATGGTAGGATTTATTTTCTTTTTTAGGACTTTTACAAAATAATCCATTGCACGTATTATATATGACACGTCATTTTCTTTATTCATTCATCCGTGGTCACTTAGGTTGTTTCCATATCTTGGCAATTGTGAATAATACTGCAATGAATATGAGAGTGGAGGTATTTCACTCCAGATACTGATTTCAATTCCTCTGGCTATGTACCCAGAAGTACAGTTGCTGTATTATGTGGTAATTCTATTTTTAGTCTCTTTGAGGAGCCTCCATGCTGTTTTCCATAATGGCTGTTCTAATTTACAGTCCAAACAACAGTATACAAGAGCTCTCTTTCCTCTATATCCTCCCCAACACTTGTTAAATCATTTGATGCCATCCTAATAAGTGTGAGGTAATGTCTCATTGTGGTTTTTAATTTGCATTTCACTGATGATTAGTGATCATGAGCACTTTTTCATATACTTCTTGGCCACTTGTATGTCTTCTTTGGAAAAAAGATCCATTCAGATTCTTTGCCTAATTTTTATTGGGTTAATTATTTTTTAATTTAATACTGGGTTGTATGAGTTTCTTACATATTTTGGATATTAGCTGCTATCAGATGTATGGTTTACAAATATTTTCTCCCATTCTGTAGATTTCCTTTTCATTTTGTTGATTGTTTCCTTTGCTGTGTGGAAAATTTTTAATTTGCTATAGTTCCATTAGTTTATTTTTACTTTTGTTGCTTGTGCTTTCAGAGTCATATTCATAAGAGCATTGCCAAGACCAATGTCAAAGAACTATTTCCCTGGGTTTTCTTCCAGGATTTTTATGGTTTCATGTCTTATGTTTTAAATTTTTAATTAATTTTGAGTTTAGTTTTGTTTATGGTATAAGATAAGGATACAGTTCTGTTTTAGCTTGTAGATGTTCAGTTTTACCAACACCATTTACTGAAGAGACTATCCTTTCCCCACTTTGTATTCTTGGCTCCTTTCTCTTGACTGTATATGCATGGGTTTATATCTGGTTTCTCTGTTGTGTTCCACTGGTCTATGTGTCTGTTTTTATGCCATTGCCAGACTGATTGGATTACTATAGCTTAATAATATACTTTGAAATCTGGTAGTGTGATGCCTTCAGCTTTGTTTCCTTTCTCAAGATTGTTTTGGCTATTTGGGGTCTTTTGTGGTTTCATACAGATGGTAGGATTGTATTTTTTTCTATCACATGATCTCACTTATATGTAGAATCTAAAGAAATCTAACACATAGAGGATAAAATGGTGGTTGTCAGGGAAATGGCATTTGAGTCAAAGGACACAAAACTTCAGTTATGAGTAAGTTTTGGAAATCTATTGCATGGTATCTATAGTTAATCATTATTATATACTTGAAATGTAATGTATAATTATTATATACTTGAAAAGAGAGTAGATCTTAAATGAGCTCACCATTTACACACAAAATGGTAACTATTTCATGTGTTGGATATGTTAATTAGTTTGATTGGGGTAATTTATATCAGAATGTATACATATATGAAAATATGAAAATATATTGTACACCTTAATTGTATATTACATCTTAAATGTAAATAATTTTTACTTGTCATCTATACCTAAAGAAAATTTTAAATGAATTTCAAAGTCTAAAATACATTAATTAATTAAACAAACTGCTTTAGTCACATAGCAACCAGCCCTGAAAGATGACCAAATGAATCATGCATCAATATTGGAAACATAAAGTCAATTGACTTAGGACCTTAAAAGCAAAAGACAAACTAAAGAAAATCAGACTGGCAGATTAACTGGTAGAGTAGTTGTGAGAATTGCGGAAATATAAACGTTATTTTTGCTATTGGAATATGTCTGAAAGGATAATCCATCAATACAAGTAGCATAGTAAAACAGTTTTTCTTATCGTCTACCTGAAGGGGTTTTAGCTGCTGGAATATATTGCACACTTGGGGGCAAGCACTATAGCAAGTCTCTCAAGCTTTAAGCACACTTAGATTCCCTGGCAATTGCTACAAAGCTGATTTTGATATAGCAGCTCTGGGCTCAGTCAGAGATTCTGTATTTCTAGCGGGGGATGGATGGCTGCTGCTCCATGGCTCATGCACTGAGAAGAAAGGTGCTGCTGTCTTCCCATAGAAACTTCAACACTTTTTGCTAGAGCTGTGACGAAGGCTGACTGCAAAGGTATTGCTTTGCCCTTGAAAACCAAGATCATAAAAATCACAAAATACCTAGACCAAGTTTCTGTTTTACTGACAGCATTTTATAACTTTGGCATTCCATCAATCACAGGTTGGTATGGAAATTACAAAGAACAATTGCTTCAAACTATGTATGTCTACCTAGAGGCAAAATTGACAGTCTGATGGTTGTACTTGTGAAATACAAATGCCATATATTAATCGGGTCATGCAAACAGCAGACAGATGCTGATGAGGGAAAAAAGCAATTCACAATCACTACAGACAAGCCACGTATCATAAGAAAAGCTAATTGTTATTAAAATTATACTAAAGTTTATCCCATCTGTGCCTTGAAAGTGCTGCAGTGCACCAACTTTCTGTGATAGCAGATTGAGCTTTAATATTATTCTGGCTTCTGAATCATGCATTATGAGTAATAAAAGTGGTTTGTAAATAAACTAACAGATTGAATTAACAACATTAATTTTTTGAGAATTAAGTCAGTTATTTGGTATCTTTGCTTCTAGTATTTTTGTAGGTTTAGATTCCCCTCCTTCCCCACCTCCTTCCTTCCATTTTTCCTTCTTCCTTTACTTTTTCCTTTTTTTATTTCAAGAGGTTTCTTGGTATTTAAGGCAGAAAGACATATATATGTTATATATCTTATATTTATGTAATTCACAGTGACAGAGGAAAAAATGCAGTCTTCTTGTTCTTCTCTTGTTTTTTAAGATCCACAGTCACATAAAGAAATGATTTGTGGAACAGAGAAGGATATGTCTATAAAATAAACCAAGAAAAAAGAATTTGATGTTATTATTAATGAAGCAGGTGGCACATCTTTTCAAAATCCCATTTTAGCTGGGCAGTGATTTGCAATGAAAGCTGACATGTTCATTTTTGCCTCTTTACAAACCCAAGGCTTATTGAAAGTCAGGGGGGAAAATAAAGTAAGACAGGGAAAAACCGCTTTAATAAGTCTTAGGTGGATTTTTTTTGCTGAATTTTTATTGTTTTCCTTTTAGAAAGTTAATTCTAAACTTTGTATTTTGGCAACCGGCTTGCTCATATGCCAGAGATCAATCAAACAGAGGCTCTACAGCTATTTGGAAGTATCTCCCTATAAAGCAATAGAAACAATTGTTAATTCAGGAGAGGAAAAGTTTGAAGCACTCTTCTCTCTGGTTTTTCTGTAAGACTTTATTTTAGACAAAAATATAATTGCTTGGAATACTTTGTGCTCATGATTTCTGGGTTAAGTTGTAAAATATTTAGTTGTCACAAAATGATGAACATGTTTAGTCTATTAATTATAAGTATCTCATCCATGGTCTTTCTACTTTGATTAAGTACATGTCACTGATCAGGGCAAAACAGGAGATAACTGACCTTTAAAAGTAGTTTTGTACTAGATCTGTCTAGGCTGTAATTCTTTTCTCATTTCAACAGAATGGATTTTAATACTTATAAATATTTTAGAATTCTACTTAGATTTTTTTCCCTTTCAGTGAAAGACCTATCATTAAATTGATTTTTTTTTTTTTGAACAAGCATGGCACATGCACCTGCTGAAAACTCTACTTGCTGGAGGCAGTTCACATATTACTTTATTAATTCTAATTCACCTGCATGTAGGAACTGTTTAGGGCACTGGTTTCATCAAGAGTGGCTGAGTTATAAGGATTTCTATCTGATCTGGGGCAAAGATGCTAAGACACTTGTCTAGTAGGAAAATTACTTCAAATGGGACCTGAAGTTGAGGCTGACAATGAAGTAAGTAGTATTTTGATTTCCAGAAAACATACATAATGATGACGAGGAAATTGCTTTATATCTACTTTCTAGAAAAAAAATAAAAAGCACTCCAGACTCTTATCTTCTTTTAAACTGTGTTTTAAAAAATTAAGTGCTAGAAAATAGGAAACATGGCTGTTAGTCATTAGTCAGTTTATAATGTGGCTGATTCAAATAAACCTGTGCTACCAAAGTGAATCAGTAAAATAGTTCTAAGAGACTCTTCCTTGGGGACAGAGCATCATAGGCTTTTCATATAGGTCAGCAGGTTTGCTCCCACTTATATTTTATTTATCTTTCAGACTCCTGAGAATGAAAAGCAGAAAACTCTGATAGGCAAATGGATCTTTCCCCATAATATGTTCTAATTTGGTTTCTAATGTACGAAAGATCAGAGTGACTGGAAGTCTGCAGTAGAAGAGAGGTGGAGGGTTTTCCACTCTTAGTGTCAAAGGGCTTTGAAAGCACACTCAAGTCCCAAATGTCAAAATGAAGAGAGGTTAGGGCACTCAAGCTTTTGAGAAGTGTTAGTACACCCAGTTGTATTCCTCCACCGGTATCTATTAAACAGGTATCAAAATACAGTAATTGGTAGAATCCCATTTTAAAAGAGAAATGTGTAGTTAAGAATTCATGTGGCATCTCTGGGCGCGGTGACTCACGCCTGTAATCTCAGCACTTTGGGAGGCCTAGGCTGGCGGATCACGAGACCAGGAGATGGAGACCATACTGGATAACACAGTGAAACCCTGTCTCTACTAAAAATATTTAAAAAGTAGCAGGGCGTGGTTGCGGGCGCCTGTAGTCCCAGCTACTACTCAGGAGGCTGAGGCAGGAGAATGACATGAACCCGGGAGGCGGAGCTTGCAGTGAGCTGAGATCCGGCCACTGCACTCCAGCCTGGGCGACAGAGCGAGACTCCGTCTCCAAAAAAAAAAAAAAAAAAAAAAAAGTATTTATGTGGCATAACATTAGTGATTGAGTCATTAATAGTTGGGGGGGGCACCTGTCTTCTTGGATCGAAGTTCAGCTTCAGGGACCAATGTTGAACCCCCAGCTCTTTTGATTATTTCAAGTAAGAAGATTCGAGAAAGGAAGGAAAGAAAGCTTCATCTTTATTGAAGAGCTATGACCTATCTCAATATTTTATCTATCACATTATCATAGCATATTCCAATTTTTAAAACTGTTTTAAGTATACTTTATCTAATTAGGTTTTTGAACCTAAAGATGCCATTATTTGCTGTTTAATGTCTACACAAATACCAAAAAAAAATATGCTACTCAACATCTAATTCTCTCTCTCTCTTTTTTACATTTGATATGAAATGAGATAGCTATCAGATATTCTTACCCTGATATTTTTTTTCCAAAGACAGTCTTTCCTTTTTCTTCCTACTCTTTTGCACACTGTTGCCAGCTGATAAAACTGCTGTTTGAAGGAGACAATTTGTAAGTTCATTTCTGTAGCTTTGTATTTACAGAGCTCGTAAGTTAAGCTTTCTGCTAGTTTGCATTCTTCTTGAGACTGACCTCCACACACCTGAAGGAGAATCATTCAATCTTGCGGCTCTTGTGAACAACTTTCTACCACACTTGCCTGATGCTCAGAATAATAGCAACAACCCCATTAGAATAGCATCGCCAGTATTTAAGATGCTATTAAATTGCACACACTTTGTCAATTCTGACTGACGATAGCTTCTAACTACAGAACAGTGAAGTGTATAAACATCATTAAGCAACAAAACCCTGCCACGTCAGAAAAGAAATAGCTATTTCAAAAACAAAGTAGCTAATATAAAATGTCAAATGTACTGTTTTTTTTTTTTTAAATAAAGACTCTAAAGTAGTTTAAAATATAGACTAAGATACAAATGCATATGAAATATTTCTCTGGATAATTCTCAAAGAAGAGAAATGAAAGAGTAGTTATAAACAGACAATGAAGTGGATAGATAGCTTGTGAACAATGGATTTGCTTATCTTGATTAGAAAATACAATTTCTATTTTCATATTTCGTAGGAAAACTCTTTTTTACATTCAAGGAAGGGTCTAATATCTTACATTTGCATTAGGATTCTTGGCACATTTCTTTGTCCACCAGCTATTCTGAGAATATTAGACATTTTCAATGGGCTGGTTTTGATTATCTTCTGTACTATGTCACATCAGAAATCATAGTATTGCTCACTTGCCATTTGTCTTTTCTTTTTCCTATTGTTTCCTTTTAGGTAAGTGATTGTTCTTCTGCATGCAACCTTGCAATGCTACATGTGGATGATTGTCAGAATGAATTCTGGTGAAAATTCAACATTGTAATTATATATATATACTTTTATATGTATATTTGGCTGACCAATATCTGAGTCTTTCTCTTATGCTTGAAGAAACTATAATGGTATGAATTATAGTGGGAAGCAGATCTATACCTTCTACTACCAGAAAACAAAACAGGCCAGATGCCTGCTCTTTCTGGTATATTGTATCTAAATCTCAGTCAAACAAGTGATCCTGTCTGGAATTTAATTCAAGAATGAGTAACATAAAATATAAGGTGCTCTAAACAGCAGTTTTCAGAATGTTGTTCAGGAAACACTGTGGGTCCCTATAACTATTTTGGGGCTTACAGTGTCACGATGAATTTCATAATAGCACTAATACATTATTTTGCTCTTTAACACTTATTTTATCATGAGTGTACAGTGGAGTTTTCTAGAAGCTGCACATTCGTTATTGCAACAGATTGAATGCTGCAGCAACTAAAAGAATACAGCTGTCCTCAAAGCCAGCCATTGAAAAGATTTTGCAAAAATATAAAACAGTATTTTCACTAAATTTGTTTCAGAAAATATAATTCTTTTCAAAAAAATATTATGTTGGCATGTAATTAGTTTATTGCTATTTTAAATGAACATACGTACAAATTTTTAAAAACTTTATTTTCAATTTCTAATGTATTAAATATTGATAAATATAACTCATAGAAAAATTATTTAGACCTTCAGCAAATTTTAAGAATGTACAAAGTCTCATGACAAAATTTTGAGTGTCACTGTTCTAGAGTGGAGTCCCCAGGTTTGTTAATGCCAGCATCATTGGGAACTTCTCAGAAATGCAAAGGCTAGGGATCCAGGCCAGGTGTACTGAATAATAAACTCTGAAGTGGGGCCCAGCAATGTGTGGATGAGCAAGATTTGCAGGTAATCTTATGCAGGTTCAAATTTGGGAACCAGTGGTCTAGAGCAGAGTTCTCAAACCTTACTGAAACTTTAACCTTGCATCAGAATCAACTGGAGGACTTGTTAAACCACAAATTCCTGCCCAACACTAGAGATTTTGGTTCAACAGTTTGGGGTGAGGGTCAAGAATTACTTGTCTAACAATGTCTAAGGTGGTGCTAATGCTAGCAGTCTGGAAGACCATGCTTTGAATAGCACTGTCCTAAAATCCTTCTGTTGGTAGGCACCGCCCAGTTCTCATGAGTCCATTGTCTAGCAGAGATATCCTGATCTCTTCCTGCAGCATGACTTTGCCTATAGTTTTGCCAGCATAAATCTCTTGGTTCTTATTAATTTTATTTTTTAATGCAATTTTCTATTCTCAGCAGTCATACACACAAATTATTTAAAAAGTCAAAGAGTCTACAAAAATTAAGGAAAGCTGTGGCCTCTTGCTCCTCCTCCACCACATTTTCTACTTTTCAAAGACAACCACTCCAAGTGTCTTGGCTTTTCTATTTCATATTTATCTTTCCATCTCTCCAATAAAATACTTATTTTGTTAATTCATCATATAATAGTTTTAGGCACATTGACTTGCAATTGTAGGAAATGAAGGTTTAACTCTCCTTCACTTTGTTCCCCCACACCACAAATGGGTCCACTTCCTATTTCCAAATCTTCTAAATATAATTATATCATAATTTTGCTTAGATCAATAATGTGTCTTCATATTTGATGACTGTCAATGTTATTCAGCTGCGTCATGTTGTATGCACTGACTACTTTCTTTTCTGTTTTTGCCCAATATTTTCCCTCTTATGTAATAGTTACCTGATTTTCTGCTTTGTTTAGTTTTCTAAGTACTTGGTTTCAGACTTGCATTTGTGTAAAATTCATCTCAAATACTTCAGATGTTCTTATAATTTTATTGTCTTAGAGTTGTCTTTCTTTGGAATGTTCTATCTCCAATCTGGAATGGTTTCTCCAATCTGGAATGGTTTCTCTCCATAGTGCAACATAGTATCATCTTGGGGTCTTCCTTCATCATCTTCCTGGAGATTCATTTCTCTTGTATTAGATTTCCTATTTCTTTGATATGTTTTTTTCTTTTTAAAATTATCTTTGATTTTGCCGGAACACCTCCAATTACTTCCTAAGATGGAATAGAAATTTCCTTAGAATGTTTTATTGCCTGAAAATGTGTTTAGACTACCTGCACATTTATAATAGATTGGTTCAATTGGAAATCACTTTTATGAATTTAAGTTATTTATCAGTTATTTTTCAGGTTTTATTGTTTTTGTTTATTCAATTCTGATTCCCATTTTTCACATGTGACCAACGTTTTTCTTCTCTAGAAGCTACTATTTTGTTGGGCAAGCTGGATGCCATTATCCTAAATGGATACTTTTAATAAGCAATCCCACGTTCTTCAAATCAGGAAGCTTTCCTGAAGTATTTCTTTCATGCTTTTCATATCTTATATTTTCTCTTATCTCTCTTCTTTGAAATGCTGTTAATTTGAATGCTGGGCCTCCTGATATATTTTTCTAGTTTCATTTTTTCTCTATTATTTTTATCTCTGACTTTTTGTCTAATGTTCTAGAAGATTTCCTCAAATATGTCTTCAAACTCTTGAATTTTTAATTTCTGCTGAGTTTAAAATTTTCAAGATCTCATTTCATATTTTTGTTTAAAGCCCGTTTTCTTTCTGCATAGTCTTGTCTTTACCCAAGTTGGCTTATTTATTTTTATTTCCTTTTTCTTTTTTTTTGGTGTTCACTTTTCATGTTAGATACTTTTCTCAAATTTGTAGTGAGCTTGCCTATCTGCTCATATTTAAGAGTAGCTAACTGAGGCTGGTAAAAACAGTGAGTGCACAGAACTTGCCAACTCTGGGCTTCACAGACTGGCAGGGGTTTCATTGGGAAACATTTGATGTCAGTACTTTAGATCTCTTCTTTTAAGCCAGTCAAATTCCCAAAGGAAACATCTTCCATTTCCCTACCTAAAAATTCTCAGTCTGGCTGCTATTATTCTTGGATCCTAGTGGAGGTCTAATGATTCTGTTTGTAAGGTTTTAATTTATCTTTTTGTTTTGCACTCTCGTCTGTATCTGACGTTTTATAATGCAGAAACCTCCTATTATCCTCTATGGAAAATTAACCTTTGAGCTTTTGCTGCTATGGGAGAAATTGCCTAGCCATATAGAGAAGGAATCTTAGGCACATACTCTTTTGCAACCCCAGTGTCATCTTTATCTCACTTCTGAAGGTAAAGGTTTTGTCAGTTCCTTAACCATTTGGAGATTCTGTACTGTGAATTGTGTTGCTTCCTGGCTTCCTCTTCTGCTGGCTTGTATTCAGCTTTATCAAGTCTGCCACATCTGTTACCACTTATCCATCTGCATTCTGGCTCCTCAAATGTGGTTGCTGTCACTTCTTCTCATCATTTTCTTTGACCTTGTGGGTTTTGCTGTGTGCGTGTTTGTTTTTCTGTTATGTTAGAAGTGTTTCAGGTGGAATTAGAGTTAAATGAATGTATACATGTAGAAATGTTCGATCTATAATCTTCAACTGCAAGACTTGCTGTCTGTTTTCTAAGCCTGATTATAAGGTCTTCCCTGACTCTCTGAGCCAACCGTTTCCCAACTAGTCAAATTCTTTCCTGCTTAAGTCAATCAGAGCTTGTTTTTTTGTTGACAATAAAGGACCACCAGTTTTTTTTTTTTTTTTTTTTTTTTTTTTTTTTTTTTTGGAGACAGGGTCTCACTCTGTCGCCCAGGTTGGAGTGCAGTGGCATGATCATAACTCACTGAAGCCTTGAACTCCTGTGCTCAAGTGATCCTCCTGAGTAGCTAGGACTACAGGGGTGTACCACCACACCTGGCTAATATTTAAAATTTTTTGTAGAGGTAGGGGGCTCTCTGTGTTGCCCAGGCTGGTCTCAAGCAATCCTCCCACCTCAGCCTCCCAAAGTGCTGGAATTACAGGCACGAGGCACTGTGCTAAGCCAAATTCTTGACTTTTTACACCCACCAAAAAGGTCATTGTCTTTTATTATAAGCCCAATTTTGTTTACTATCGTCAGGGTTTAATTCCTAGTACTTACAGTTTAGATGCCACTTAATGTCTGTGGGTGTAGGTGTGGGTGTGAATGTACATAATTGCCTTTTTCTGCTCTTGGTGATTGAGCTGTTAGATTTCTTCCAAATATAGCTTAGGGGAATATTTCTGTATTCTCCTCTTCTTTACCTATCAATCACTACATGCTCAATACATATGAATGAACAAATGAACTCCAATTCTTCACAGTGTCCATCATTCCATATTGCCTCTTTCATATTGAGGGAAATTGTCAGTTTCCATTTATCGTTATGTTTATACTGTTGATTTTGTCTTAGGAATCCTCTACCAAAAGTGGGTTATATAAGATAGAGTGAGATTTTTGTGTATCTGTGTATTTTTACTCATTCACTTTACCTGTCTAACCCTGGTAGGAATTTGGGTTGTATATTCCTATGAGTTCTTTCCAAACTGGCAACTTTCTGCTCATGGACTCTCCGTAGCTCTAATTTCCACTCTACATTCCTAACAGTCTTGTGTGGTCTGGGCTAGATTTATATCTGTTGAATCTTATTTAGATGATTTTGTGTCTTTGTTTCTTCTCTTTAGGCTGACACCTCAAAAACAAGGTCAGCTTGGGTTTCACTTTTGATTTGGGTCTCTCCGTCATCTTTTACTTTACTCTCAATAACCTAGGGCCAGGCCTCCCCAGATCAAAGCCTCTAAAACATTTACTTAAACCTGCAGCATAGCTGGAGAACTAAATCACCCTATGATGACTATTTGTGCATTGACAAATATTAAGTCAGCAAATGATGATAAAACTTTATCAAATATTAAATTTCACAAAAGTATTAGACTTACAACTTCATTTACTTTCTTACTATAATGTTTCTGGTTTTAAAAATATCCGAATATACTTTCTTCATCTACTACAAACTGAAGCCTTTACACATAAAAGGAGAATAATTTTGAATCTCAGTAATGTATTCTATTTTCCTTTAATTTATTGAATCATTGCCTGGTTCTAAATTTGACATTGTGGGGAAGCTCATTCAGACTACCGGGTTCAAATTTAGTTTAATCCTGCATTACTACATTGGGCTGAAAATAAGCAGATGTAACTGCTGATTTTTCTTCTTGAATTGGTGTCAGTTTTTGTTTTTTGTTTTTGTTTTTTTTTGTTTTGCTTTCTTTCTTCCTTTCTCCTTCGCTCCTTCCTTCCTTACCTCCTTCCTCCCTCCATTCCTTCCTTGCCTCATCCCTTCCTCCCTCCCTCCCTCCCTCCCTTCCTTCCTTCCTTCCTTCCTTCCTTCCTTGCCTCATCCCTTCCTTCCTTCCTTCCTTCCTTCTTTCCTTCCTTCCTTCCTTCCTTCCTTCCTTCCTTCCGTCTTTTCTTCCTTCTTTCCTTCCTCCCTCCCTCCTTGCCTCCCTCCTTCCCTCCCTTCTTCCTCATTCAAAGAAGCTTCTTTCAAAAGTATGATGTAGTGTGTTCATTATAGATTAATTCTGAGTAAACATCCAATATATTATTTTCATTATTTTTGTAGATATTATCTAGAACCTATCAAAACAAATAGCTTACTCAAAAGATGGTAAAAAAAAAACCTTATTATCCAATAATTATAAAAATTATTTACAGGGATTCCTCCACTTCATGTGCATGTACATGTACATAATGTATATGACGATAGAATAATTAATGTCTCCCTATAGAAAACACCACAAGGATATGTTTAACGGTACTCTTGGTATGAGAATATGTTATTACTTATCCTCCATATTCTTCAGGCTGAAAATATGTTCAAAGTTCTGAATCTCCTAATTAAAATATCAGTAGGAGAAAGAAAAAAAAGCTGGTAAGTGAAAAAGGCTTGCATTTCTGGCTTTCTTTCTATATGATGTGAGGAATGTTTTAGTTTAGAATTTTAAGTCAGAAATCTGGCCCAAATTGGTTTGAGCAAAAATAATAATAATAAAAAAAAGAAATTCAATGAGACACATAGGTAGAAAGTCAGAGTGGTGCTAGCTGCAGGCACTGCATAATGCCAGTGTTCAAATCACATCACCAGAAACCTGTTGTCTTTTTTTTTTTTTTTAGTCTCTGGGCTCCATTTCTTTTGAGTTGGCTCCACTCCCTACAGTATCAACTCCAGACCATATACTCTCTCAAGTTCATTGTTCAGTGAAAAAGCAAAAAAAAAAAAAAAAATCGTGAATTATATTATAATCCAAAATCTTAGCAAAGCTGCTAGGCAGTTAATAGGCTCTGGCAGAGTAACATGCCAATCACCAAGTCACTGATTATAGCTGAGCGTATGTAATGTTGTGACTGGGTGAGGACAAGGTCTCAGGTCTGTTTCCCAGGGAGGAAGGATGAGAAGTTTCACTCACAACCACATGTATAAAGGTAGGGAAAGGTTGATTTCTAGAAGTCAGGGTTTAGTACTTAGAAGGAAGATAAATGGAAGATGAGTGGCAACAACAAATAGTGAATTTTGGAAGGAAAATATCTTTGCAATTCAGTTTAATCTCTGCTTGATGTCTAAATCCTTGCATTACTTCCTCTACCCTATACACACTATCAGGCCAACTTGGCCCCGCTTTGAAGATTCAGCTTCATGCCAAGATCAGAACCACTTCCTTCCTTCCTTCCTTCCTTCCTTCCTTCCTTCCTTCCTTCCTTCCTTCCTTCCTTCCTTCCTTCCTTCAGTCTTTTCTTCCTTCTTTCCTTCCTCCCTCCCTCCTTGCCTCCCTCCTTCCCTCCCTGGTAGACGAGAGTGCTACCAGGACTATCGTCACTGCTCCTGTTATCTCTACTAGTAAGTACCATTTATTCTCTGCTAAAGCCAGACAATAAATTCATCTTTTAACATAAACTGTCTCTAATACTCACAATAATACTGTAAAATAGATATTATTACATGCCATTTGCAAGTGAGGAAGCTAAGACTGAGAAAAGTATACAGCGAGTATGAAATTTCACAACCTATTAGTGGTAGTGCTGAGATTCTAACCAAAATTGGTCTCACTTTAAAGCTCATACCCTGAATAGTGTTCTGAAACTTGGTCATAAAGTCAAATGTACAGATAGTCTACTATTCTCTTTCAAACTGAAATTCTGCCTTAAATCCTGGGATTGAGTCCTTTTTTGGCAATTTGCTATGAATCTCATGCTCTCTAGGCCTAGATTTTAAAATCGCCACTGCTATAGGGTTACCTCTACCTACGTCTTATTCAGGGGCTAAATTCCTTTGCCCCAAACCACAGAGAGTGGAGTCCAGCTTCCTACTGGATGAATTCCTTGAAATTTCAAAGTTAGATATTCCATTATCAGTTTCTTCCTTACATGGGATTCCCATGCCACTGCTCTGATTATTCACTGGCAACAGGTCCAAGTGGCAATACAGTGTAGTAGTTAAGAGCAAAGAATATGAAATATTACTGCCAGGATTCAAAATTCAACTATGCCTACTGTATAATAGGCTAATAATACCTACTTCAGTGACCCTTTATGAGCCCATAAAAAGTTAATTAATACAAAGAGGTAAGCAAAGCACCTAGCTCAGTGTAATGCACCCAGTAAATGGGAAATGGTGGTGGTGTTATTAGATCATTTCTCTAGGAATCTATTTATGGCCTTTCAGAAATAATGTCAACATGCCAAGCTAAGGCTGGCTTCTGTTCATGTGTCTCATCTTGGTGTTTGTTCTAAGGCATGCTCAATTGTGTTCTAGAGTAAAACCAATTACCTTAATGTATTTTTTAAAATAAGTTAGTTATTGTTTCTTCATGGGAAAAATGTTTTCTCCATTTTCTATATTTTCTTTAAAAAGCATTTGCTTTCTCTCTCTAAATTGCTTATGCTCTTAGAAAGCTAAGGAAAGCTTAGGAGATATGTGGGGTAACAAAATAACATCTAATATTCGTGTGCCAAGCACTTTACTTCTTTTGCCTTATTTTATTATACTCTCAGAAATGTTAGGAGGTCAGTGGTGCTGTTTATCCCATTGTAAAGGTGGAAAAAGCAAGGCCCGCAGAGAAGTATCTTTCCAATCGGTCATATTTTCCTGACATTGGAGCACACATGTTCAAGCATTATACCTTTTTTTTGTTTGTTTTTTTCTTACTTTGGTGTTCTGGAAAATCCTTGTAAATATATTTAGACATTTCTAGAATCAATCATGAGGTGAAAAGCATGCTATTTTCCATGGAGTGTTATGTCAGTAGTGAGATTTCTGGGCCCCTAACACTCTGTCATTAGAAGTCTTCTAATTACATTTTTTGTTTAGTTTAGTGTGTTAGTCTGTGCTCACACTGCTAATAAAGACATACCAGAGGGTGAGTAATTTATAAAGAAAAAGAGTTTTAATGGACTCACAGTTCTACATGTCTGAGGAGGCCTCACAATCATGGCAGAAGGTGGAGGAGGAGCAAAGGCAAGTCTTACATGGCAGCAGGCAAGAGAGTGTGTGCAGGGGAACTACCATTTATAAACCTATCAAATCTCATGAGACTTATTCATTATCCTGAGAACAGCATGGCAAAATCCCAGCCTCATGATTCAATTACCTCCCACTGGGTCCCTCCCATAACACGGAGGGATTATTAAAATTCGAGGTGCTATTTGGGTGGGGTGGGGACACAGAGCCAAACCATATAATTTGATCACTTTTATTTTGAAATGATTTCAAATTTATAGATTAGTTTCAAGAATAATTCAAAGAACTTCCATTTCACTTAACCTATATTTCCCAATTACTAATATATTTATTTAACCATACTTACTATATTTAGGTTATATGTCCAAATTAATTTTTGAACTATTTGAGAACAAACTGTAGACGTAATGCCCCTTTACCCCTAAATACTGAAACAGTCTAAAACTAAAGACAATCTCTTACATAACCTATTATAATTATCAAAATCAAGACGTTAATATTAGTATAATTAAATTATCTAATCCATAGACCTTATTCAAATTTTACCAGTTTACCAATAATGTAATCTGATCCATGTAGTGACCCCAAATTACATGGTACATTTGGCTTTCTATAATCTGGAACAGGTTTTTCTTCTAAATCTTTGTCTTTTATAACCTTGATATTTTTGAAGAGTAAAGAGAGGCCAGTTATTTTATAGAAGGTCCTTATAAGTCCTTATATTTTGTTTTGTATGCTGTTTTCTCTTGATCCATTTGATGTATGCATTTTTGGCAGAAATACCACAGAATAAATGGTATATCCTTATTAATGATTGTTATTACATGTAATGTTGAGTTATTACTGGGCAAGACGTGAAGATGGGAGGCAGGGGGTTGATTTTAATCACCTAGTTAAGATGGTATCTGTCAAGTTTCTCTACTCTAGGGTGGTTATTATTTTCCTTTGTAATTATTAACTACTTTGGTGGCATAAGTTGAGACCAAATATCCTATTTTTTAAAGTTTTTACCTACTAGTTTAAGAATTCATTGATAATTCTTAGCTGAATAATTTTAACCATGGTATTTGCAAAATATTTTCTAATTGCATCTTTTCTTCTACACTTGCTAGTTGACATTCTAACAATGTGAATGAACATTTTCTTCCCCTTAAATTTATTTACATCCACAGGGACTCCTCCTGGATTATTATTTTGTTCAATGAGTTGTGTTCTTTTACTATCATTACTTATCTGATTCTCAAATTTTTCCATATTTGGTCACTAGAAGCTCCTTTAAGCTGGCTCCTGGGTCTTTCTGATCATTCTCTGAGCCTTTTCTTTCTCTCTGGCAAATAACCTGCTTGAGGATCGTCTTTTACCTTTCATTCTTGGAATGAGGATCTCCTCTGGATCTCTTTGGTACAGATGGCATTTGAAACCAAAGTTTAAGTACCAGAGCTAACACATTTTATAAAGTTACCTTGAATAATGATGAAACTGGATTGTAAAGGTCCCAGAAACCTGTTTGTAATGGCCTGATAATGAGACCAAATGAAATATGAGAAGTTCAATGGAAAGGTCTTGAATCAGCCTTGAGGTTTGAAGGGAATCTTACATGTAAACTTCTCCATGAATGAATGTCCTATGTTTGTATAGCTTGTATAATGAAAACACTTTCAAAGCTTCAGTAGCATGTACCTATAATATGGCCACAAAAACGTTGAAAGCTCAAATGCCCTGCTTTTGTTCCTTTCTGCTTACATAAGTCCTCTAGCCATCCATCAAAATCCCCACCTTCAAGTATGTTTTGTAGTCATGGGGGTTGGGATATGTAGCTAAATCACAAGTCTACCAGCGGTAGGCACTGCATGTTGCCCACTCATCCCATTAATTCTTTTTCTGTCCCAGCTACCTCTTGAAGTTGTCCACTCTTCACAAATTCATTTGCGAGAACTTTACATGTTGTTGATTACCGTGATTAAACAATGCTTTGACCAAAGACATCCTCAAAGTGCTAGATTTCTATGGGACCCAAGTGGGAATGGAGAAAATAGCCCCTTACTCAATCTTTGGTTGTACTTTGTTCCCTGAATTCCAAGCAGCAGTGTCATTGCTCACAGCTCATAATGTTTCTCCTAAAAACAGCTCTTTCAGCTTCTAGCCCTAAATCCTTTCTCCACAGGAGCTGGAAACTTATCCAAGAGACTGAGGAGAGAACAGACGCCATTTTATTTCTTCCATCTGTTCCCAACCTTCCTCTGAGGGTCGTGTGTCTACACAAATACAGAAACAAATAACAGATTCCCTAACACAAGGTATCTCAACAGTGACATCATTGACATTTTGGGCTGTATAATGTTTTGTTTTTTAGGGCTGTCCTGTGCATTGCAGAATATTGAACAGCATCCCTGGCCGCTACCCACTACATGCAAGTAGCAGCACTCCCAGGTCTTGACAACTAAAAATATCTTTGGATATTGTCGTGGCTACCGGGAAGGGGATGAGCAAAATTATCTCAGTTAAGAACCAATGTCTTAAAGTCGTCCTTCACCATGTATATCAATTTGCAAAGAGATACTCAAGAATCCTGGGCCACTTATGCCATGGACCGGCACCTTCTCCTTCCACTGAATGGCCAATAAAAGCCTCTTTCAATCCTACTTTTCTTTGTTGGTCTTCAGTTTTCTTTTCCCAGTAATTTCAGACACTGAAGCAAACTTCTCAACCCCTCTCTCAACTTCTAGCCTATTTCAGAGTCCATTCAAAGTGTCAAACAAAAAGAAATGGAAAATCCTAACATCTGCTATTTCTTTACTGACCTCTTGTTCCCTCACCCCAAGCCCAATGCTAGTTTCCTTTTCTCAGCTTAATTTCACTCATAGGTAAATCCTCAAGCTGCCTCTCACCTCACTTATTTTCACAGTGGTGGTATCTCAGTGTATACCTGAAGATTTACCATTAGCATCTAAGAACACCCATTATACACCTCTACTATTTCATAGCACTTTGGAGGGGGAGACGCAAAGGGCTAAGTCTTTTGCTGTGTCTGTTGCCTGTTACTCTTTCCTATTTATTTCCTAGAAATAAAAAATCTCAAAAAAGGTTAACATAGAAAGCACATGGACTTTTGAGCCCTGGGTTGGAATCCTGACAATAATTACTGTCTATATAACATTGAAGAAGTTACTTCACTTTTCTGTGCTTCCTTGTCTGTAAAGTGGAGATAATAAACCTTGTCTCATAGGGTTATTGTGGACATCCAACTGTTTATTAAATCTATCACCTATCAATCATGTATGTATCTATATCTGGCTACCTGTAACTATATTTATGTATCTATCTCTATATCTATATATTCTTATTTACTCCTATATTTCTCTATACGATAAATGTTTAATTAATAGATATTTAAAATAACACTAATAGTGAGAAGACCAGCATTTGATGTAATTATGTAAAAAATATTCTTTTTCTCATGCTCTCCTTTTAAGAAAGTTTCCAAATTGGCTTCCTAAAGAAAGGAAAATCTATGAAAATGAGAGAAAAATATTTGCAAAGCATACATCTGATAAGGGGTTAATATCTAAAGTATATAAGGAGCTCACATGACTCAATAGCAAAACAAATAACCTGATTATGAAATGGGAAAAAGACCTAAATAGATATTTCTCAAAAGAAGACACACAAATGGCTAAATGTATATGAAAAATGGTCAGTATTGCTAATAATCAGGAAAACACAAATTAAAACCACAGTGAGCTATTACCTCATACCTGTTAGCATAGTAATTATCAAAAAGATGAAAGATAACAAGTGTTTGTGAGAATGTGAACAAAAAGGAACCTTGCACACTGTTGGTGGGAATGTAAATTCATACAGTCATTATGCAAAAGACTATGGAGGTTTCTCGAGAAACTGAAATAAAACTATCCTATGATCCAACAATCCCAATACTGGGTTTATATCCAAATGAAATGAAATCAGTACATCCAGGAGATATTTTCACTTGCATGTGCATTGCAGCATTATTCGCAGTAGCCAAGATACACAATTGACCTAAGTGTCCATCAACGAATAAATAAAGAAAATGTGGTATATATACTAATTGGAATACTACTCAGCCTTAAAGGAAGATATCCCATCATCTTTGACAATTTGGATGAACCTGGAAAACATTATGATAAGTGAAATAAGCTAGGTCTAAAAAGAAAAATTTTCTCATGTATTTGTGGAATCTAAGAAAGTTGAACTCATAGAGGCAAAGAGTAAAATGATGGTTACCAGGATTGTATGTAAGGAGGGATTGGAGATACTTTCGTCAAAGGAAGTCACTTAACCCTAACTGTTTCACTTAATCTTCCATTACAAAGTTTCCTCATCTATAAAATAAAGTAATCATATCTATCTCCTAAAGTTTGTATGAGGATTAAACAAATTAATATGTATGAAGTTCTTAAAATATAGAAAACACACAGCAATTATATTTACTATCAGCTTTCATTTATTTTTGTTTTATTTAATTTTATTTTTTTATTATTATACTTTAAGTTCTAGGGTACATGTGCAAAATGTGCAGGTTTGTTACATATGTATACATGTGCCTTGTTGGTGTGCCATACCCATTAACTCATCATTTACATTAGGTATATCTCCTAATGCTTATCCCTCCCCCCATCCCCTCCCCACAATAAGCCCCAGTGTGTGATGTTCCCCTTCCTGTGTCCAAGAGATCTCATTATTCTATTCCCACCTGTGAGTGAGAACATGCGGTGTTCGGTTTTCTGTTCTTGCGATAGTTTGCTGAGAATTATGGTTTCCAGCTGCATCCATGTCCCTACAAAGGACACAAACTCATCCTTTTTTATGGCTGCATAGTATTCCATGGTGTATATGTGCCACATTTTCTTAATCCAGTCTGTCACTGATGGACATTTGGGTTGATTCCAAGTCTTTGCTATTGGGAATAGTGCCACAATAAACATACATGTGCATGTGTTTTTATAGCAGCATGATTTATAATCCTTTGGGTACATAGCCAATAATGGGATGACTGGGTCATATGGTATTTCTAGTTCTAGATCCTTGAGGAATCGCCACACTGTTTTCCACAATGGTTGAACTAGTTTACAGTCCCACGAACAGTGTAAAAGCATTCCTATTTCTCCACATCCTCTCCAGCACCTGTTGTTTCCTGATTTTTTAATGATCGCCATTCTAACTGGTGTGAGATGGTATCTCATTGTGGTTTTGATTTACATTTCTCTGATGACGAGTGATGATGAGCATTTTTTCATGTGTCTGTTGGCTGTATGAGTGTCGTCTTTTGAGAAGTGTCTGTTCATATCCTTTGCCCACTTTTTGATGGGGTTGTTTGCTTTTTACTTGTAAATTTGTTTGAGTTCTTTGTAGGTTCTGGATATTAGCCCTTTGTCAGATGAGTAGATTGCAAAAATTTTCTCCCATTTTGTAGGTAGACTGTTCATTCTGATGGTAGTTTCTTTTGCTGTGCAGAAGCTCTTTAGTTTAATTAGATCCCATTTGTCAGTTTTGACTTTTGTTGCCATTGCTTTTGGTGTTTTAGAGAGGAAGTCCTTGCCCATGCCTATGTCCTGAATGGTATTACCTAGGTTTTCTTCTTGGGTTTTTATGGTTTTTTTTTTTTTTTAATTTATTTATTATTATTATACTTTAAGTTGTAGGGTACATGTGCATAACGTGCAGGTTTGTTACATATGTATACTTGTGCCATGTTGGTGTGCTGCACCCATCAACTCGTCATTTACATCAGGTATAACTCCCAATGCAATCCCTCCCCCCTCCCCCCTCCCCATGATAGGCCCCGGTGTGTGATGTTTCCCTTCCCGAGTCCAAGTGATCTCATTGTTCAGTTCCCACCTATGAGTGAGAACATGCGGTGTTTGGTTTTCTGTTCTTGTGATAGTTTGCTGAGAATGATGGTTTCCAGCTGCATCCATGTCCCTACAAAGGACACAAACTCATCCTTTTTGATGGCTGCATAGTATTCCATGGTGCATATGTGCCACATTTTCTTAATCCAATCTGTCACTGATGGACATTTGGGTTGATTCCAAGTCTTTGCTATTGTGGATAGTGCCGCAATAAACATACGTGTGCATGTGTTTTTATAGCAGCATAATTTATAATCCTTTGGGTATATCCCCAGTAATGGGATGGCTGGGTCATATGGTACATCTAGTTCTAGATCCTAGAGGAATCGCCATACTGTTTTCCATAATGGTTGAACTAGTTTACAATCCCACCAACAGCGTAAAAGTGTTCCTATTTCTCCACATCCTCTCCAGCACCTGTTGTTTCCTGACTTTTTAATGATTGCCATTCTAACTGGTGTGAGATGGTATCTCATTGTGGTTTTGATTTGCATTTCTCTGATGGCCAGTGATGATGAGCATTTTTTCATGTGTCTGTTGGCTGTCTGAATGTCTTCTTTTGAGAAATGTCTGTTCATATCCTTTGCCCACTTTTTGATGGGGTTGTTTGTTTTTTTCTTGTAAATTTGTTTGAGTTCTTTGTAGGTTCTGGATATTAGCCCTTTGTCAGATGAGTAGATAGCAAAAATTTTCTCCCATTCTGTAGGTTGCCTGTTCACTCTGATGGTAGTTTTTTTTGCTGTGCAGAAGCTCTTTAGTTTAATGAGATCCCCTTTGTCAATTTTGGCTTTTGCTGCCGTTGCTTTTGGTGTTTTAGACATGAAGTCTTTGCCCATGCCTATGTCCTGAATGGTACTACCTAGGTTTTCCTCTAGGATTTTTATGGTATTAGGTCTAACATTTAAGTCTCTAATCCATCTTGAATTAATTTTTGTATAAGGTGTAAGGAAGGGATCCAGTTTCAGCTTTCTACATATGGCTAGCCAGTTTTCCTAGCACCATTTATTAAATAGGGAATCCTTTCCCCATTTCTTGTTTTTGTCAGATTTCTCAAAGATCAGATGGCTGTAGATGTGTGGTATTATTTTGGAGGTCTCTGTTCTGTTCCATTGGTCTATATCTCTGTTTTGGTACCAGTACCATGCTGTTTTGGTTACTGTAGCCTTGTACTATAGTTTGAAGTCAGGTAGTGTGATGACTCCTACTTTGTTCTTTTGGCTTAGGATTGTCTTGGCAAAGCGGGGTCTTTTTGGTTCCATATGAACTTTAAAGTAGTTTTTTCCAATTCTGTGAAGAAAGTCATTGGTAGCTTAATGGGGATGGCATTGAATCTATAAATTACCTTGGGCAGTATGGCCATTTTCACAATATTGATTCTTCCTATCCATGAGCATGGTATGTTCTTCCATTTGTTTGTGTCCTCTTTTATTTCACTGAGCAGTGGTTTGTAGTTCTCCTTGAAGAGGTCCTTCACATCCCTTGTCAGTTGGATTCCTAGGTATTTTATTCTCTTTGAAGCTATTGTGAATGGGAGTTCATTCATGATTTGGCTCTCTGTTTGTCTGTTACTGGTGTATAAGAATGCTTGTGATTTTTGCACATTGATTTTGTATCCTTACACTTTGCTGAAGTTGCTTATCAGCTTAAGAAGATTTTGGGCTGAGACAATGGATTTTCTAAATATACAATCATGTCATCTGCAAACAGGGACAATTTGACTTCTTCTTTGCCTAACTGAATACCCTTTATTTCTTTCTCTTGCCTGATTGCCCTAGCCAGAACTTCTAACACTATGCTGAATAGGAGTGGTGAGAGAAGGCATCCCTGTCTTATGCCAGTTTTCAAGGAGAATGCTTCCAGTTTTTGCCCATTCAGTATGATATTGGCTGTGGGTTTGTCATAAATAGCTCTTATTATTTTGAGATATGTTCCATCAGTACCGAATTTATTGAGATTTTTTAGCATGAAGGGCTGTTGCATTTTATTAAAGGCCTTTTCTGCATCTATTGAGATAATCATGTGGTTTTTGTCTTTGGTTCTGTTTATATGCTGGATTATTTTTATTGATTTGCATATGTTGAACCGGCCTTGCATCCCAGGGATGAAGCCCACTTGATCATGGTGGATAAGCTTTTTGATGTGCTGCTGGATTCTGTTTGCCTGTATTTTATTGTGGATTTTTGCATCGATGTTCATCAGGGATATTGGTCTCAAATTTTCTTTTTTTTGTTGTGTCTCCATCAGGCTTTGGTGTCAGGATGATGCTGGCTTCATAAAATGAGTTAGGGAGGATTCCTTCTTTTTCTATTGATGGGAATGATTTCAGAAGGAATGGTACCAGCTCCTCCTTGTACCTTTGGTAGAATTCGGCTGTAAATCTGTCTCGTCCTGTAATTTTTTTGGTTGGTAGGCTATTAATTATTGCTACAATGTCAGAGTCTGTTTTTGGTCTATTCAAGGATTCAACTTCTTCCTCCTTTAGTCTTGGGAGAGTGTATATGTCCAGGAATTTATCCATTTCTGCTAGGTTTTCTAGTTTATTTGCATAGAGGTGTTTATAGTATTCTCTGATGTTAGTTTGATTTCTGTGGGGTCGGTGGTGATATACCCTTTTCTTTTTTTATTGCATCTATTTGATTCTTCTCTCTTTTCTTCTTTATTAGCCTTGCTAGTGGTGTATCCATTTTGTTGATCTTTTAAAAACACCAGCTCCTGGATTTATTGATGTTTTGGAGGGCTTTTTTGTCTCTATCTCCTTCAGTTCTGCTCTGATCTTATTTCTTGCCTTCTACTAGCTTTTGAATGTGTTTGCTCTTGCTTGTCTAGTTCTTTTAATTGTGATGTTAGGGTGTCAAGTTTAGATCTTTCCTGCTTTCTCTTGTGGGCATTTAGTGCTATAAATTTCCCTCTACACACTGCTTTAAATGTGTCCCAGAGATTCTGGTATGTTGTATCTTTGTTCTCATTGGTTCCAAAGAACATCTTTATTTCTGCCTTCATTTCATTATGTACCCAGTAGTCATTCAGGAGCAGGTTGTTCAGTTTCCATGCAGTTGAGCAGTTTTGATTGAGTTTCTTAGTCCTGAATTCTAGTTTGATTGCACTGTGGTCTGAGAGACAGTTTGTTATAATTTCTGTTCTTGTACATTTGCTGAGGAGTGCTTTACTTCCAATTACGTGGTCAATTTTGGAGTATGTACAATGTGGTGCTGAGAAGAATGTATATTCTGTTGATTTGGGGTGCAGAGTTCTGTAGATGTCTATTAAGTCTGCTTGGTGCAGAGTTGAGTTCAATTCCTGGATATCCTTGTTAACTTTCTGTCTCCTTGATCTGTCTAATGTTGACAGTGGGGTGTTAAAGTCTCCCATTATTATTGTATGGGAGTCTAAGTCTCTTTGTAATTCTCTAAGGACTTGCTTTATGAATCTGGGTGCTCCTGTAGTGGGTGCATATATATTTAGGATAGTTAACTTTTCCTGATGAATTGATCCCTTTACCATTATGTAATGGCCTTCTTTGTCTCTTTTGATCTTTGATGATTTAAAGTTTGTTTTATCAGAGACTAGGATTGGAACCCCTGCCTTTGTTTGTTTTCCATTTCCTTGGTAGATTTTCCTCCATTCCTTTATTTTGAGCCTATGTGTGTCTCTGCATGTGAGATGCGTCTCCTGAATACAGCAACCTCATGGGTCTTGACTCTTTATCCAATTTGCTAGTCTGTGCATTTTAATTGGATCATTTAGTCCATTTACATTTAAGATTACTATTGTTATGTGTGAACTTGATCCTGTCATTATGATATTAGCTGGTTATTTTTTTCACTAGTTGATGCAGTTTCTTCCTAGCATCGATGGGCTTTACATTTTGGCATGTTTTTGCAGTGGCTGGTACCGGTTGTTCCTTTCCATGTTTAGTGCTTCCTTCAGGATCTCGTAGGGCAGGCCTGGTGGTGACAAAATCTCTAAGCGTTTCCTTGTCTGTAAAGTATTTTATTTCTCCTTCAGTTTTGAAACTTAGTTTGGCTGGATATGAAATTCTGGGTTGAAAATTCTTTTGTGTAAGAATGTTGAATATATTGCCCCCACTCTCTTCTGGGTTGTAGAATTTCTGCCGAGAGGTCTGCTGTTAGTCTGATGGGCTTCCCTTTGTGGGTAACCTGACCTTTCCCTCTGGCTGCCCTTAACATTTTTTCCTTCATTTCAACTTTGGTGAATCTGACATTTATGTGTCTTGGAGTTGCTCTTCTTGAGGAGTATCTTTGTGGCATTCTCTGTATTTCCTGAAGTTGAATGTTGGCCTGCCCTACTAGGTTGGGGAAGTTCTCCTGGATGATATCCTGCAGAGTATTTTCCAACTTGGTTCCATTTTCCCCGTCACTTTCAGGCACACCAATCAGATATAGATTTGGTCTTTTCACATAATCCCATATTTCTTGGATGATTTGTTCATTTCTTTTTACTCTTTTTTCTCTATATTTCTCTTCTCACTTTGTTTCATTGATTTTATCTTCAATCACTGATACTCTTTTTTCCAGTTGATCAAGTTGGTTACTGAAGCTTGTGCATTTTTCACGTAGTTCTCGTGTCACATTTTTCATCTCTATCAGTTCTTTTAAGGTCTTCTCTATATTGATTATTCTAGTTATCCATTCATCCATTCTTTTTTCAAGGTTTTTAGTTTCTTTGCGCTTGTTACGTAGTTCCTCCTTTAGCTCTGAGAAGTTTGATCAACTGAAGACTTCTTCTCTCAACTCTTCAAAGTCATTCTCCATCCAGCTTTGTTTCATTGCTGGCGATGAGCTGCGTTCCTTTGGAGGGGTAGATGCACTTTGATTTTTTGAATTTCCCACTTTTCTGCCCTGCTTTTTCCTTATCTTTGTGGTTTTATCTGCCTTTGGTCTTTGATGATGGTGACATACTGATGGAGTTTTGGTGTGGATGTCCTTTCTGTTTGTTAGTTTTCCTTCTAACAGTCAGGACCCTCAGCTGTAGGTCTGTTGGAGTTTGCTTGAGGTGCACTCCAGACCCTGTTTGCCTGGGTATCAGCAGTGGAGGCTACAGAAGATAGAATATTGCTGAACAGCGAGTGTTGCTGTCTGATTCTCGCTGTGGAAGCTTCGTCTCAGGGGTGTACGCTGCCATGTGAGGTGTGATGTGTCAGTCTGCTTCTAGTGGAGGATGTCTCCCAGTTATGCTACTCAGGGGTCAGGGACCCACTTGAGCAGGCAGTCTTTGCATTCTCAGATCTCAACCTCCATGTTGGGAGAACCACTGCTGTCTTCAAAACTGTCAGACAGGGACTTTTACCATCAGCTTTCATTTCTTTTTCCTTTTCCTTTTCCTTTTTCTTTTCCTTTTTTTTTTTTTTTTTTTTTTTTTTTTTTTTTTGAGACTGAGTCTCACTCTCTTGCCCTGGACTGCTAGAGGGGCACAGTCTTGGCTCACTGCAACTTCTGCCTCCTGGGTTCAGATGATTATCCTGCCTCAGCCACCCGATTGCTGGGATTACAGGCCACCACCCCCAACTAATTTTTGTAGTTTTATTAGAGACAGGGTTTTACTACATTGGCCAGGTTGGTCTCGAACTCCTGACCTCAAGTGATCTGCCCACTTTGGCCTCCCAAAATACTTGGATTACAGGCATGAGCCACCATGCCTGGACAGCTTTAGTTTATTTTTTTTGGAGAATTACTATGACAAAAAGAAATCACACTTCAGTGTATGCAGAGAGTACATATGCTATGTATACATTTTTAAAGACATTTGTAATAAATGAGTTGTATTAATTCAAAGAAATACATTTGGAAAGTTTCCTTTTTTTGAGTTGGTTGTAGGAAAACTTTGAATTAGAAAGAAAAACACATTTATTTCATATGTTTTTGTGTAAATATTGAACCAGTTTTGAAATTGCTGAGATTTCTTTGGATAAGGAGCGTCTGAGAGAAACCTGTGTGATATTTTTGACTATGCTGCTTTTAATTTTGCCAACAGTAACAGTACTTTATTCTGTAATTCAACATCCATTTTATCAATGAATAAAAGCCCTTCATGTAAAATGTCTGTAAACATCAGCAAGTACTGGGTAAACACCCAACGTGACAGACATTTCATATTATTGCTAAATATGGCAAATGTTCTTGGGACTTAATGTCAAATGAGAAGCCAAACTGTGATTAAATTAGTCTTTATTATCATCACTGTTATGTAAAGTTTATTTACATAACACACAAAATAAAGAAACAACTTTCCTTTTGTTTGTTTTCTTCCTCTCAGCTTAAACAAAAGTGTCTGCTACTCATTTTACATTCAGGGTGTGAATTCTTGATTTCTGTACCAGGGTGTGAAAAAGCATCCATTAGAGTGTCATATTTAACTTTTTGAGAACAGAATTCTGAGATTAGAATTTTGATCAGGAATGCTGTTATGGTGTCAGACAAATTATTTTCTTCCATATGATACTCTTCTATATTATACCTTCCATTCTTGGCATGTGAATAAGTGTATATCCATGGAACACTTAGCCTTTGTTCTATATCTTATAGGAAGGGTTTGTCCCAGTGCCTGGAACAATTTATGTATGGGCTTTGCATGTACAGAGGTTATTTATTTCTCTAGCAGGTGATTATTTAAATAATATTTTTAACAAATGTAAACTATCTGTAGTCAAGAAATGAGCAAAATGGAAATCATTATTTCAAACTTGTTTTACTGAAAGAAAATAATGGAATTATATAGGAAGGATAGTCTTTCCTCTTGAATTTTTAAAATTAATAGACTTTACCTTTTAGAGCAGTTTTAATTGTGCAGAAGAATAAGCAGAAAGTACCGAGTCCCTGTATACCCCAGTTTACTCCTCACATTTTCCCCTACCAACATATTGCTTTGTTTAGTGTGGTGTATTTGTTAGAAGTGATGAACAAATATATTATTATTAACTAACATTCATAGTTTATATCTGAGTTAACACTGGGTGTTGTACATTCTATGGGCTTTACTAAATGTATCATGACATGTATCCACCATTATGGTATTATAAAAAATAGTTTCACTGCCCTAAAAATTCTGTGTACTCCACCTATATTCATCTCTACCTACCTCCTGCCCCAGCTACTAGAAACCATGGGCTTGCTGTCTCCATAATTTTGCCTTTTTCAGAATGTCATATAGTTGGAATCATACATTATGTAGCCTTTCAAAGGTGGTTTCTTTCACTTAGCAATATGCCTTTAAGGTTTCTCTATGTCTTTCTGTGACTTGAGATTTCATTCTTTTTATCACTGCATAATATTCTATTGTATGGATATGCCACAATTTGCTTATTCATTCACCTGTTGAAGGACACCTTTGTTACTTCCCAAGTTTTGGCAATTATGAGTAAAGCTGCAATAAACATTTATGTGGAGGCTTTTGCATGTGAGTAAGTTTTCAAATAATATGGATAAATCTTAAGGAGTACAGTTGATGGATCATAAGGTAAAATATTGTTTATTTTTGTAAGAAACTGTCAAACTGTCTTCGAAAGTAGCTGTACCATTTTGCATCCCGTCCAGCAATGAATCAGAGTTCCTGTTTTTCCACATCCTTGTCAGCAATTGTTATCAGTGTTTTGTATTTTAGTCCTTCTAATAGACGTAGTATCATTATCTCATCATTGTGTTAACTCTCTCTCTCTCTCTATATATAAATCTCTCTATATATCTATATATCTGTATCTATATATATGCATATATATATGGCTATAAATTGTTTTTATTAAAGGTGGTGGTTTTATTTCAGATAATAATGAAGGGGATTCAGGTAAAAGCCATGCATAGAGATGCACCAGCCACACATACAAATGTTACTTACTTATAAGGCAGTGCTAATGGAATAAAATCATTAAAAATAAATACTCCCTCAAATCTCAGTTTACTAGATATAAAAAGCTAAAAAAGAAGACTATTTGACTTCAAAGAGGCTCAGACTGAGATAAGAGGGATTTTTAAAGATTTTTTTGAGAGTCATTCACATTTAGTAGCAAAGTTAAAATAGCTTACGTGATGTTAACACCTGATTCATTTTAAATTTCTCATAGTCCTAATGTCATTAACTTTTAATCAGAATGTGTAACTGGAATTTAGATTAGATTTGAACAGACAAGTAGGAGAAAATAGCCAAATCATTAAACTCAGTGAACAGCAAATTGAAACATCCAATAAAACTGTTTCGAATTTTAATACTCAACAAATAGAATACTGAGTGACAGGAAAATTGAACCCTGCCTTTAAATGAGAATTACTTGGATCTGAAGAGTTAAACAAGGCATTCCAATTGTGTATTAAAATGTTCGTGGGATCTGACTGGATCCTCTCAGGAAACGCCAGGGATTCAGGCTTATCTTGACCTGTGCATCAGTGATGGGTAAAAATCTGAAGCAAAGCTCCACCTACAGAATTCTCCACTTTAGAAATGGTAATGTACATAGCTTGAGTATGTCCATTCTAGTAATACTTGTAAGGCTTTTCACATTAGCCTTTTTAAAATTTCCCTTCTTAGCTTTCTCTGAATATACCTGTCAGGTAATATCGCTCATTAGGGCTTCAAGAATTCAGGCTCCACAGTCATGGTGATGGTCCTCTCTACTCAGCTCCAGACACGTGTCTTTCATTGGTTCATTAATCCATTGATTGACCCATTGATAAATGTATTCATGAATCCATCCATTAATGGGTCAGACGGATCAACTTATCAATTGCAAAGTCTTCCACAATTTAGTGTTTCTCTGAACCTATTATCTACCTTGTAGGCATGATACTACATACCACTCAGACTTATAGAGAAAAATAAAATAATAATTGTACATTTTGTATCTGGATTCCTACTGCTACTTCCTTGGTACAGAGTATCTTCATTTCTTTCCTGGACTATGACAATATACTTGTGACTTGTTTCTTTACCTAGATGTATTCTCTGCATGTCAGTATACAGTCCTCCACATTAAAGGTGGTTGGAGCTGGGTAAGGGAAAGAGAAGTCAAGAGAGGCCAAGAGTGAAGGCAAACTTCACCTGTGGAGATACTACAGAGAAAAATCTGCAGCTCTGATTCTACCCCTGCTCCAGAAATGTGTAATAAGGTCTTCCTACCCCAGTCCCACACCTATACTTACAGGGACCATTAAGGAGTGGAAACTGGAGTGGGGGAAACCTCTGAAAAAAATCCCGACAGTGCTTTCTCAAAAGAAATCTTTTAAGCTACAGTGAAACTATTTAACGGAATGAGATAGAAATATCATTAATTGGTAAGCTTATGTTTCCCCACTACTTGACAAAGAATTTAAAATAAAATAAAATTAGTTAAGGAAATGCAACGATACATATTTTATCTTCACTGTGAATATAATGTGTGTGAATTTGCAACCCTGAAACATGGGCATAGAGAGAAGTCTCCTGGAATTATGGTCCTGTTATAGGGAGTACTTTGCTAAAAATTTCTTCTGAGTGGTGATTGTTGCTTGGAAAGAGTAACCTTTTACTCACTGTCCTATTAAAAATGTTATTTACATCATTTGAGCATGATAGCATGACAAGAATCTCCTCTGATGTTTGTTACAAAATTTCATAAAGTTACTGTATCAGGCAAAACAAACCTGTCTGGCCTTTGGATTCTCTACACAAGAAGACAGTGGTAAGATGCCTTCAAATCGTTAGAGAAATAAAACATACCCTTGAGTTTATAACTAACCAATATATATTTAAGTAGAAAGGCAACAGATGGTTTTGCTCATACAAAATATTCTCATATAAACTACCAGATGATAAACTTTACCCAACCAAAAAATGAGTGAAGAAACTTTAACTAAAGGAAGTATGATGGGCACTGAAGCCAGATGAATTCAACCATAGGTTGAAAATTAGTATCAATTTGGGAATTCTGGTAGAGGAAAAAATTGTAAGTGTTGCAACTGGTCCCAGGTTTAGCTCTATTTCCTTCCTCTTTCTCATCATGCTCAGATTTCTTTGCATACTGAAATTCTTGGAATTGATTGTGGTGGTTCCTACCATAGAACCTTTACAAAAGTTCTTCAGTCACCTGGGACAAGTTCACCCCAAGCCCCTCACTTATCCAGTCCTACTCAGAAACTCACTTTTATCCAGTCCAACACCTATTCATCCTAAAGGCTCAGCATCATTGTCCTTTCCTTCAAGAAAATGTTCCTGTCACCTTCTTTTATGTGCTCATATACTCTGTCACTCACCATGCTTATCAAATTGCATTACAAATTTCCTGTTTCTAGCCCTTCTGCCAATTACTGCACTCTCCAAAAAGATGTCATGCTCATCCAGTATCTTTCACAGTGCCGAATATATGATAGACATAAAGTAAGTTAACTGATATACATCAAGATGTGAATATGGGTTTAAGTTCTTTTTTCTTCTGTCTTCTAATTATGCACATGCATACGTACACATATTATTGACACACTCAAAAATATGTCAACTTTAAAAACCTAGATGTGTTATTTTTAGATGTAAGTAACATAATTCATAATCTGTCTTGGCTAGTGCATATCAAGGTTTTAGGTAAAACCAATGAATACTTTTTTGATAATTAAACTATGTATTTTCAATTGATGGTTCTATACCATTGAAAAGATTAATTTTAACACTTACATTTGCAAAACAAACCATTAACTTGGTTTATTATGAAACAGCAAACTTACTTAATTTGACCAGACACCATGCTGTCAGTAATTTGACAGTAATGATATTGTTTTCCCCCTCGTGACTGAGATTAACAATACCAATTTGCTAAGTTAATGCTTGAATGGATATTGTCAATAAATAATTGAATGGCTAACTTGGATAAATAAAAAGCGGATTCTGACATCAGGACTACTGAACTGAAGAGTTCAATTTGGCCAGATTAGCTACATTTCCAATATATATTGCACCTGGAATAAACATTACCTATCAAAGATAAAATATCAAAATAAAAGATGAAATCAAATTATAAAATATCATTATCCAAATGACTCTTTTAAGAAGCAGTAATCTTCTTTCCATAACAGCTGTTATAAAATTTTTTACCTGAAGAAAATTCTAGCTTTACTATATCTTGATTTGCTAAAATTCCCTTTAATGAATTATTTTAGAAACAAGCAGTGATGCAATTTAGCTTTTTGAAGCCTAGAAACATGACATGAATATGAGGAGAGGAAACGTCTTTCAGAGGCACTTAATTTTCATTTCACTTACTTTACAAATTAGAGATAAATTTTGAGGTATCTTTTTCCTACAACTCCTCTTCGATTTTCTATTCAAAATATATAGAAAAACAACTAACTGACATGACATATGTTAAAAGCAAATAGGGAACAATTTGCCTCAGATTGAAAGATGATTTTTCAGCCCAATGCTATTGTGAACACCAAATGCATTCAAATTTTCAAAAAGAGTTTTTTCTTTTGCTTGAGGGTATCTCTTTGTCATATCTGGAAAAGGACATTAAATAATCATGTATATTAGTCACTTAACTGATATTTTAATAAAGTCAGTATGCCCATCATTTGGTTTCAGTTTTAGAAAAGCATACTGAAGAATGAGGAAATGGTTTTAAAAACAGAAATGTATGGTTTTTTAGAACTAGATATCCCAAAACTTTTCTCTCTTCTTTTGTGATTTGAACAGTGAAGGAAGGTTCCATTCATATTGTGAGTTACTCTAATCAAGGTCCAAAAGGACATAGAGCCTGGAGCTTAGCTCTTTCGTGGGTAGTGTGCATGGTGTGGCCAAATGCATGGGTAATCTTCTAATGGGTAATCTGCCCAGGATTTGATGGAAAGGGTTAAAGGTGAAATTAGCATATTTCTATGAACTAGATGGTCGATATTTTACCATTCACAAAGGAATCTAAACCTTGCACAGGTATATTTTTATTTTTAGCCTTTTTGAGTGAACCTCATGGAATCACCCCCCAAAAACGTATAGGAGGTCAACTGTTTAGCTGTGAATATCTGTGAACATTGAAGCTTGCATGTCAATGTCAATGGACAGTCACATAAATAACACACAGTTATTCATTCATTTGTTTATTTACATTGCATATAATGAGATACGAAAGATGTTATCTCTCAGACCTCTCTCAAGGAAAAAACTGCTTATGGTTGGAAGGAATACCTTGGTTAGTGACTTTAGGCAGGAGGTGAAACTCCCACAGAGCATGGTCACTCAACAATAAGCTATCTTCAAGGAGGACAAGGTGCCCCATTAATCAGAGGGTATTTGTTTTGCTAGACACTGAGAGGAATGTAGTATGGAAGTTTAGGAGCAAGTTGAGGCCCAGAACACTAGAATGGAAGAGAGCAAGTAATTCATAGCAGGGCACATAAGAAAAACACTTGGGATACTTGAGTTTTCTGATGATGGCTATTGGACCAGGTTTGGTATGGAATTTACTTGGTTTTGGTAAGCACTCTCTTATGTCTCCTTGTGAAAATTTTGGTACATAATTCATTACTCAGTAATTTATTTTCTGAGTGGATTTTATGGAGAATTTATGAAGAACTGCATCAAGGCTGGTGATAAATAAAACCAGAATAAAATTGAAGATGGTTGAGTACCTGAGTTATTTGTGTAAAGATTGCCTCACTCAAAAACAAGATTATTATCCATACAACTTATTTTAGAGGTGATTTGTTCTTTGGAAACATTTTTTTCACCAGTAAGTCTATTTTGGGAGCATATTCTATCTATACTTGCTGCATGTGTGTGTGAATAGAATTCTGTGCAACAACCATATGTATTACACCTTGAATTTCTTACCCCTGAATAAGAACACCCATACACTATGCAAGAAAATCCCATCTTTCACATCTTTAAATTTTGATCTTTTTGGTGAGCAAAAGGAAGCAGAGACATGGCCCTTTTCCCTTTCGACTCAACATCTGAAAAATATGTACTGTATGGAACTGATGTTTACACCTTGAAGATTTCTGACTCCACTTACATCCTTTGTGTTTTAAATTGTAAAAGATGCTGCAATTTTGATTATACTTACATTGAATCTGTAGATGAAGATGAACTGATGTCTTAACAATATTGTCTTCTACCCTGCAAACAAAGCAAAACTCTTATTTAGGACTTATTTATATTCTCTTAGTGATGTTTTACAGTTTCAGTACTTAAGTTTTCCATATATTTTTTCAGATTTATCATTAAGTACTTCATATTTTTATGTTATAAATAATATTTTTATTTAAGTTTCATATATAAAGCATGTGATATATATGGTATATAACAATAATTTATCTTTTGTATATTGATCTTGTAGTTATTTTATTGAATCTATCAGATGTTCTTTATAGATCATCATGTTGTGTGTGAAGGAAGACTTCTTGTCAAATCTGGATGACTTTTGTTTTGTTTTTCTTCTTCTTGTTTGGTTTTTTAATCTTTTATCGGAATGTACTGACTAGAATCTCCAGCACAATGTTGAATAGAAACAGTGAGAGCAGAAATACTTTTCTTCTCCCTGATCTTAGGGAGAAAACTATAAAATTTTGTAGAACTCCCCCACCCCCAGCTCCTTTCTGTTTTTAATTGAGAAAGTTTCTTCTATTTCTAAAAGAACTTTGCTTAGAGTTTGTTTGGTCTTTCGTTTTTATTCAGGAATAGATTTTGATTTTCATCAATTGTTTTCTCTATGCCTGTAGAGATGATCACATGTTTATATGAATAAATTATTGATTTTCAAATGTTAAATTTAATGTGTATTCTTGAGAAAAATACCATTTGGTCATGATAAATTATACTTTTTATACATCATTACATTCAAATTGCTAAAATTTTGTTTAGAATTTTTACCTCTATGTTCAGTCGAGATATTGATCTATAGTTTTGTTTGTCTAGTCTTTGAGTTTAGTGTCAGGGCAATCCTGGTCTTATTGGGTGTATTAGTTTTCCTCTTTAGTTTTCTGGAAGAATTTGTATAGACTTGGTAATATTTTCTCATTAAATATTTGGCAGAACACACAACAAGAGATATTGGCCTGGACTTCTCTTTTTGGGAAAGTTTTTAAACTACAAATTGAATTTCTGTAGTAGATATAGAGCTATTCAGATAATTTATTTCTCTTTGAAAGAACATTGATAACTTGTGTCTTTCAAAAAATGTGACCATTTAATCTAAGTTGTCACATTAATAGGCATGAAATAGTTAATAATACTACTCACATACGATCCTTTTAGTGTCTTCTGAATCTGAGTGATACCACCTTTCTCATTCCTTTAATTCCTAATTTTACTTTATCAATGTTATTGACAACCTTAAAGCACCAGCTTTTAATCAATTTTGTACTGTTTTCATTTTCTATTTCATGGATTTTCATTTTGATCTTTATTATTGTCTTTCTTCTGCTCACTTTGAGTATCATTTTTCTTATTTTTCTTTTTTTCAAGTTACTTAAGGTATAAAATGAGATCATTAATCCGAGATCTTTCACCTTTATTAATATAGAGGTTTATTGCTATAAAGTTTCCTCAAAGTACAGCTTTAATACCATCTCACAAATTCTGATATATGGTGTTTTATTTTTATTCAGTTCAAACCCTTTTCTAATTTATCATTTGAGTGCCTTTTTTCAACATTATTTAGAAGTACATTGTTTAGTTCCCAAATATTTGGGGATTTTTGGATATCTTTCTGTTATTAGTATCTAATTTGTTTTACTTTGGTCAAAGGATATGCCTTGTATGACCTGAATCATTAAAATTTATTGTGATTTGCTTTATATTCCAGATTATGTTGGTAAATGTTCCATGTGCACTTGAAAAGAATACGTGTTCTGCTGTTGTTGGGTAGATAATTTATTTGTAGTCAATTAAGTCAAGTTGGATGATAATATTTTTCCAGTCTACTATATCTTTGCTTATTTTTTTTTTCTATTTGTTCTATCACTTATGGAGCAAGGGCATTGAAATCTATGATTATAATTGTGGATTTATCTATTTTTCCTTGTAGTTCAATCAATTTTGCTTCACGAATTTTGAAGCTTGATTATTAGGTACATAAATATTCAGGATTGCTATGACCTTTTGAAGAACTGACCTTCAGGTATCCCTAGTAATTACCGTTTGCTCCAAAATCTACTTTGATATTAACATAGCCCCTCCAACTTTCTTTTGACTAATGTTAGCATAATGTTACAGTTTTGTTTTGATTTTAGTACTATGAAGTCATTTCACCTCTGTCTTCTTGCTTACATTGTTTCTGGTGAGAAATATTTCCATTCTTGTCTTTCTTTCTCTGTATATACATTGTTTTACTTTGGCTGCATTTAAGTTTTTCTCTTTCTCATAGATCTTGTGTACTTTGATTAAGATATGCTTTTTTCATGTTTCTTGTGATTGAGACTTGTCAGGGTCCTCAGATCATCAAGTTGATAATTTTTATCAATTTTGGAAAATTTCAGGAAGAAAATGTGTGTCTTTCCTCTTTTCTCCTTTGAGGAATCCCAATTACATGCGTATTAACCTGCCTGAAGTAACCCACAGCTCACTAAAGTTGTTTCCATTTTCTATAAATTATCTTTTCCCTGTTTCAGTTCCACTACTGTTTTCTTTTGCAATATTTAATTTGTTGTTAATTACATCTGGTGTATTTTCACATTATATAATGTGGTTTCTGCCTCCAGAGGTTCAGTTTGTTTTTTAAAAAATATCTTCCATGTTTCTACTTAATACTCTGAATGTATGTAATACAATTATGATGTTTAAATAACTTTGTTAATTCTAATATTTGTGACAATACTGAGTTATTTTTATTTTATTATTTTCCCTATAATGGGTCACATCTTTCTGCTTCTTTGCATGCCAGGTAACTTCTGATTGCATGCCAAACGTTGCAATTTGTACCTTGTTAATGTTGAATATTTTTGTAGCAATGCTCAGTTTATAGCCGGTTATTTCCCCCTGCTGTGGTAATACTTTCCTGAGTGCACTACAATGAATGATGAGTTTTTCTAGCATAGTCTGTGGGAACAGGCTCTGTTCCTAGCCCTGTGTGAGTGTCAGGTGCTGTTCTATTTAATCCTTTCAATTCTTTTTCTAGTGCTTAAGTTATTCACACATATGTGTTGATTAGTACTTTGCAAAATAAGTCAAAGCCCTCTGTACTTTTCTGGAATTCTCCTTCAGTGCAGCCTTGGTTTCCCCAGATTCTATCTTCTATCTTCTTAACTCATTCCCCAGATTCTATCTTCTATCTTCTATCTTCTTAACTCTTCGAGGTTACCAAGTTCTTCCTGGGTGACCCCTTAATGTGCTATAGCTTTAGAAGTCTCTTAAACCAGGACAATTATAGGGCCCATCTTGTTTTCAATTTCTTAGGGATCACTGTCCTTTGTTACCTGAGTTCCAATGTCTTGAAAATCATTGCTTTATATATTTTATCTTGGTTGTTTTACATGAGAGCATAAGTCTAGTTCTTGTTAATCCATATATTTGTTGGAAGCAGAGGCCGTGTTGGGTTTTATATCTCAGGTCTTTCTTAGGGATGGAGATAACCTACAAAAGAGACCTGACAGGATTGATTAGGTAACATGAGGGTGTCTTGTATTAATGTGAGCTAAGATTACAGTGGGTTCACCTATTAACCTTGAAATGTATTATCTCCCTCTGAAATCATTATTGGATGAGGTAAAACCCAAATGCACGTGAGATTGCTCTTGGTGTGATTTGCTGAGATTACCCAAGCGATTAGAAGGGGATGGGTTTTTTCTTAGTCTATGGTCTTGAGAATGTACTTCAGCCTCCTTCGTTCCTTTTGGCTAAATCATCATCCTTTTGGCTAAATTACCTTCTAACAGTAATTTAGAATACACAATGAGGAATTTTGCATGAAACAAATACATGCAAGGGTGGCTGGCTTCTTCTCTCAGTTCTATTCATTTCACCTTTTGCATAGCTTTGCTTTTTCTGTAAACTCTTGGCCCCTAGGGATACAAGTAGTATTAATATTTCCTCTTTGGATACCTGAGTTGGTGTACAAAGTTCTAATTCTAAGCATCTAGCCTTCAGTCATTAATGAAATGGTGAATAGGAATCTATTCAATCTTCGCGGTAAAGACAATGCCCCGATCTATTCTCTTCCAGGTTTTGCACTTCTCAAGTAAAAACAACAACAAAAAATGTCAAGTAGAACTGTGAACTTTTTGTTCCTTTCTATTAATTTTCTTTGTAGCAAATTTCCAGCCATAGAATTTTATTGATTATTCTCATTTCAACAACATGATATATTGGCCTGTCTGCTCACGCTAAATACATGTGCATGTAACATTCTTAGTAAGTAGGACCATTGCCTATATCCTCTATCACCTGGTTTCCTATTATTTAATTAAACCCATTGTAGGGAACTTTCTGCTTGCAAAATATAAAAGCCTTCCAATTATATCTTACAACCTAATTGTTTCAGCCTAATTTTCATGAATATTTTAAGTTTCATTATTTCCTATTAGTAATTTTTAATGCTGAAGATTGCATTCCTTAGCGTATAAGCTCTTTGGGTTATTATCTTATCTGTGCAAAAAAGTTATTTGCACAGGTTTAAATTCCATTTTCTCTTCTATATGTCTAATATAACAAACTCCAAAAGTTTATACTACATTTAACATACTGTATGTGAGTATATATGCTCATAAAATATGCCACAGTATACATACTCTTAAAAATGTGTTTCATGTTTTTATTGCTTTTTAATGAGTGTCCTACTTACCTATCAATTTTATTCTGAAAGAATTGTAATTAAGGAAAGTTTCTGGACATTTTTTCTATTAATTTTATTACATTTAAAAGTTGGCTTATCTTTGAGGTTATATATACACACACACACATATATACACACATGTATATATATCATATCTTATATCCATAATAGATATCTACAAACATCTGTTCTTTAGTACATCAAAATTGTCTCTCCTTTAGAGATTTTTATTATTTTATACAAGACCAAGGCCCCAGGAAGACTATGAAAGACTTTTTAATGAGAGGCAAGATTCAGATATTCTCAAGAGGGAGATGTTAAACAGTTTTAGTTACTGAAAGATAATATCAAAGAGAACACAAGTGCATAACCTTAAAAAAAATGGATCAGTTAGGAGTCTATTATATCCTTGGGACAAGGAGCATTTCAATAAAAAATTGAGACCACAGCTATTAATATTACCAAATGAAGACAACAAAAGCTGTGATACATTTTCATTTATGATTGTAATACCCAAGGGCCAACTGCAGCTAGCATATAAGGTTAAAATGTTCAGTTCCTTATGACCATATGCATTTTCTAAATGTGGCTTTGATTGTAAACGAACTTCATCCTTTTAAAGAGTTTTCCTGATTTATTTAAGGCACTGGCCTCCCTCCTACGTGACTGCTGGAGAAAAATAAAAGTCTTTGTAAATATTATAATCAGGAAGTGATATTGGTATATCTGTAATGAATATATATCTATGAATATATATATATTCAAATAATTTATTAGCTTACAATGAGACATTGTTAATACTTGACAACAGAAGATTCTGCTAACTCTATTTTCAAAGTAGACTGATAATCTGACCACTTTTTATCACATATATTACCATACCAGTCCCAGATGCCATCATCTCTCCCTGTACTACCCTAATAGCATTGTAACTGGGCTTCCTGCCTCGTGCCCTATCTCCTTATAGACTGCTGTCATTGAAGAAGTCAGAGTGATCTTTTTAAAGGTATATCCAGTAATGCCTCTCTCTAGTCAAACCTGCACTAACTCCCCATTTCATCCCTAGTCAAAGTAAAGTTTACTTAGGATGACCTACAAGTCTTTATATGATCTAGCCCCCATTACCTCTCTGGCTCCTTCTAAAACCTCTTTCTCACATTCATTTGGCACTAGCCACTCTGGTCTCCTTGATCTTTGATGAAGCAGGTATGCTCTCATTTTAAGGCCTTTGTACTAGCTTTTCCTTCTTCCTGGGATACTCTATCCCTAAGTATTCACGTGGTTATCACCCTCACCTTACACATTTGAATCTTTGTTCATGTGTCTAGTAAAAGGAGGTCTACCTTTGGCATGTTATTTAAAATTGTCTACCCCTCCTGCACAGCACTTTAAATTCTGTTTCCTGCATTAATTTTTTTTTAAATTGCCATAGCTACTAATAGGTACTTAACTCATATTTGGTATGAAGTAAATGTATTATTATTTTTTATCTCAGTGCCTCTTGAAACCAATGATTAGCAGTTAGCCAGGAAAAAAGATTTACTTTACAGTTATGGGACAGATATTTCTTTTGGTAAATACAATTTCTACATAAAGAGAGAATCCCCTTTATTTTGCTTCATTAGTACCATTTTAACTGATAGATTTATAAACAATGAATGCTTTTTTGTACCTCTTAGCTGAGATCATGCATATGCAGTGTTTAAACTGTGTTAGTAAATTTATTGAATTCACTAGGGTGGATGTGGAATAACTGATAAAACATACATTTCCACACCTTGCCACTGCTTTAAATTATTTGTCTGCCCTTAAGCCAGGGTGTGAACTCCATTTTAGCACATCTGAGTGAGGTGTCCCTCCAGTCTAGATGAGCCCGGGAAATTTCTTAACATCACAAAGCCTTGTTTGCTGCTTTTGTGTAGAAAAGTTGGATGCAGTAGTTTCAAAGGAAACAGAAATGGATCATATAATTTGTAGTACTAACATATCTCTTTTAGCTTACCCATCTGTTAATTGGACTGGATATCAGTATTAGGATCGTGTATTTAGTATCACACCTAAAACTGCATATTATTTAATTGTATTGATTTCTGTTGCTTAAAAGGAATTATTCCTAAAAATGCTATTTGATGTGTAATGAAGCATATGACCGTATTTCCACAAAAGAATTTTAGGTTTAATATTTCTTTGTATAAAATATTTTTTAAAACATAAGCTTCCTAACATAGAATACTGAAAATATTTATATATTGTTAGAAACAACTCTTATTTGTTAATTATTAATGTACATGTTTCCTTTTCAATGCCCGTATTTTAGAAGGAGGGCTGGAGAACCAATAAGCTACTGTCAAGATGCTCCTGAACCCTAACGTTGGAATTGCTTTGTTTTTCTTCCATACCAAAATTCCTCTCACACTGCTGATTGCAGTATGACATCAAACACAATAGGGAAGTTATACATAAAAGTGATTTTTAAAGACACCCAACGTGTAGTGGTATTGTATTCTAGGTATGGAAATAAGACTGTGTGTGAGAAACATAATTTCACTCTATCATATTAATTATTATTACCAGAGCATCTGGATGTCATTACAAATGCATTTGGAGAACTCTGGGCTTGTACTTTAAGGGTCACCTTATCAGTAGCACTTCAATGCCTCATACTTCTTGCTCCCATCTGTGTGAATAACAGGAATTCTAGTATTTTTGATGGTTTCTCTTCTTTTATTGATTCAACAATAATTTATGTATCACACACTCAATTTAGGTATCACTTAGAATTCTTACATGTTTAACTCAGGTGTCCCCTAGGCAGTAGTTTATTGGTCCTATGTAAGGTCACTTCTAGATGAATGCTGTCCAAAAGAACTTTCTGTGGTAATGGATATGTTCTCTTTCTATACTGCCCACTGTGGTAGCCACTGGGCATATGTGGCTATTGAGTACTTGATATGTGGTTAGTGTGACTAAGCAACTGAGCTTTTAATTTATTTAATTTTAAATAATCTAAATATACATAGCCATATTGTCACTCATGGTTATGATACTGGTTCAGGATATTACTTTTTCTACAGGATTACTAGAAATCTGGAGAAGAATGAGTGTGTTCTCTCTCAATCAGTTATTGACTTCTGCTGGGTTTGGGCCATTGTCTGCCTCCTTTTAAACTCTCAATCATTGTACTGACTGCAGACCACTACTTGCCCACTGCTGGTCACTGCATTGTCAGCTCCCAAATCTCCAGGACTGCACACACACACACTGTTGCTCATGCCCCTTGGACCCCTAGTGCCCTTGGAAAATCTGGAGTCCAAGATCCTACCTGTCATGACTTAGTATTTGCTGCTGCCTCTTGTCTTTCCAAAGCTGTGTCACCTCTGGCCCATCTGGAAAACTCAGTCCCCTACTGCTAAGGCAGATTTTATGGAAAATTTTAAAGGTAGCTACCACATAATGCTACTCCACTACTGTTGTGGAAAAGCTCTCAAACTTTTTTTCTCTCTGTTCTCACACCACGCAATCATTCATACAGAAGGCTTCTATGACCAAATGTGGGAGGTGGGAGTTTTCCCCATCACCGATTGAGCAATCAGTTCTGCCATGGATACCAGCTGGGTGTCTTTCAACACTGTCTACCTAAAGGTAATCTCACAGGTTGAGGACTCAGTCCCCAAAGCTGGCTCCCCTTCAGACACCAGTCACAAGTCCAGGCCTCTGGAAGTTCTCACTGACCAGTTTCAAGTTGGGATTCCCACAACCCCTTCTTTTGGGTTCAATTAATTTGCTAAAGCAGCTCACAGAACTCAGGGAAACACATTTACAGGTTTATCATGAAGGATATTGCAAAGGATACAGATAAAGAGACGTGAAAGTCAAAGTATGGGGAAAGGAGCCTGGAGCTTCCATTCCCTCCTGGACATGCCACCCTCCAAGAACCTCCACAGTTTCAGCTATCCAGAAGCTCTCCTCACCCTATCCTTGGGTCTTTTATGGAGATTTCATTGCATGGGGATAATTGACAACTATGTTGAAATGCAATTGGAGAAAATAGATATGATTTAAAGCCAGCAATGCTTCTCTGTTTTGATGTTTTTTGGCCTGTCTGTGCAGCATTCCTTCCCCCAGAGTCTGGGGAAGACCACTCCGGAATGAGGGTCTTTTGACACATAGTTAGATTAGAGTTCTGTTTTGGGCAGGTGAAAGGAGGACAGGATAAAGTGAGAGAGAGATTCTGTTTTCTGAGGCCTGCTGCTGAGGCCTAAAGTGCCCCAACATTATAACAAAATACTATAAAAAGCGCTATGGGAGTTGTGAGCTAGGAAACATGGACACATTGGCACATGGACACTGTGTGTGTGTGTGTGTGTGTGTGTGTGTGTGTATATATATGCCACTACGTGTGTGTGTGTGTGTGTGTGTATATATATATATGCCACTACATGTGTGTGTGTGTTTGTGTGTGTGTGTGTGTATCAGGAGACAAGTTGGATAAGCTGGATGAGTTGCATGCTTGGTTTTATTACAAATGTATTGAAAATATTTACAGGTGTGGCCTGAAGGCTGCTGCCCTCCACACTGGTTCCTGAGTGCTGGACCATGTCCCCTTATTTACATTTATTTGCTACATAAGGATCTAGGTACCTTCATCCAAGCTAGAGTCTGGGCAGGAGGCCTGTCTTGACATAACATTCTTATCAAAAGACTCCTTTAGTTCCTTTTTTGACATCTTGGCAGGAGGGTCATAGGTATTTGTAAGAATAAGGCTTTAATATGTGAGTTTTGTGACAGAGAACTCATTAGATTTTTGTGGTTTTGTGGGCCTGAACTGAGCTGCCTGTCAGAGTTTTTCAGGAGAAAATCTATGATGTTTACATGCTTACTCTTTTTTTTTTCCTAGCCAAAACTAAACAGAAACAAAATATAGCAATCAAAGAAACTTTTCTTGCGTCCCATACCATGAGCAGGTGGTCTCACAGCACCACTGCTTGTGCTTCTGGGGACACAGCTCCTTCTGCTCCTCCATGGCTCTCCTTTCCAAGAGTGCACAGGCATTGTGGTAAGGAGTGCACATATGAGGACTGGTCACACACACTCTCACACTGAGCTTGGAATCACTTCCCCAGAAACTCAATGGACTCTAGTCTATTCTGTCAGATTTCTTCCTCACTTGCAGAGATTTTCCCCTTCAGGCCTTCTTCGTTCCTCCCAGTGGCTGCCTTGGTAATTGTATCTCCCAAAGCCCCAATCGATTTATTCATATTTGTCTGAATCTAAATTGTGGGCAAAGTTCAAAATCTTACCCACAAGTTTTGTGGGCCCCGTATAAGTCATTGTGTATTGATAGAGGTTTAAAAATCCCTGAATTGGTTACAGAGCCCTGTCTGCCTAATGGATCAATAGATCTTTGATTGTGATTGTGCTTAATTCTCCATGCAGGATGACAGGCTGCTCTGAGTCTTGGATTTGGCCAAGGGAAAATACTCTACCCTGCAAAATTTTAAAATAAAAAAATACAATTTATGCTCTTTTCATTGCCCCCAAACATTAAAGTAAACCAGAATAATCATATATGTCACTGGCAGAACACAAATCATAAATATTTTATTAAGAAAGAATATGGTTGATCTAGTTTGTATGACTGTGGACCCACCATGTTTACACTCTTCTCTTGGAGATGCAATGGAGTAAAAAGTAAAGCAACCTCATTTACAAAGTGCTTTCACATACTTTGGCTTAGTTCTGATGCAAACCCATTGAGGTACATAGGAATGAGGAGACTGAGATTCAGTGAGCTTAAGCAACTTATTCCATTCAACTATATTAAAACTAAGTTTTTGTAATGAAAAAATTCTCAAAAACATTCAAAATAAAATGAAGAGTATAACATTGTATTTTGGGCCCCATTAGCTTCTTTTATTAACATAAATTTTCCATATTGGGTTTCTTTGCTATATTTCTTGTTTAATTTGTGAGTTCCTTCATTCAATATGAAGACTCCTTCAGACAAGTTCTGATAATTTAGATGGAAATCTATTTACAATGAAGTCTTTTTTCCTTTTTTTAAAAAAGTTAAGAGTTGAAACTAAAGGTAACACCTAAAGAGAACCCAGTTCAAGATGCCGTAACCCAAAATTTTAGTCAAAAACAGCTGCCTTAACAGTCCTTACCACTATGGCCTTAGAATGTAATTTTCACACTTGTTCTGCTACTTATTTTTTATTTTATTGAGAGATATTGGTTTGTCAGAACTGCAAGAGGCAAACTCAAATTAAGTTCTGTTGGATTTTCTTTGATCTTTTCCTTTTATAGTCGTTAATATAAATAGAATGTGAACCTTTGACACAGGCAGAGCTCTGCTTTTCCATTCTTGTCTGTGCTTTTCACCCTTACAAATTCTGGAGGACAATGAGTCCTTCCCCATTTGCTCATTTACAAACATGCTGGCTGATTGTGAGCTATGCTGATTTGTTTTCTCAAGCCCTGAGGTATATGTAATGGAGTGAAGAAAAGAGGTAATGAAGAGTGTCCTTAACACTGGCAGAAGAGTTCCTCTTTCCCCTCCCATTGCCTCTACCACCCTGATCAATGGGGCATCATTTAGTGCATGTTTACCTCAGGGTCATTGCTGCTGCAGTAGAAGAAATATGTGCAGTAAAGGCAGATGGTGTCTTTCGACATTAAAAAAAGAGAGTTTTAAAATAATGGCATTCCGCTAGCCTATGACTAAACTATGTGTGGGTGTGTAGGCTCATGTGGAGTATATAAAATCACAAAAATATTGATGGGAGGAAGGCAGGATGGTATAATGGAAACTGCATTAAAACGCGTGCCAGCCAAGATATGTAAAAGCATCTTGTAAATGTATGACCTTAGAAAAATCACTTTATTTCTCTGTCACCATTTTTTACACTGTCAGATAAAGTCAATAATACTGGGTCTGATAGCTCACAGGAATTATATGTAGACCAAGTGTGGAACTACTTTAAAAACTATAAAATACTGTGGAAAAGTATTGCTAAGGTATTACAGTCACATCTGGGGTATCTCATACGGAGAACAAAAAGATATTGAGTGTGCAACATCCCTTATTTTAAAATAATCTTTTAGTTTGAAGGAACATAAATTTAATAAGATACATTCCTCCAGGGAATAAATTACATCTTGAGAATTAATTGGGCATTTTGGAAGCTACATAAATTTGAACAGTAATTTTGTAGATGAGGTTCTGGTGTTCTACTCAACTTCATGCAGCTTATGAATTGATCAACTTACGATTAAGTCATAATTTATGAATGAGAAAATCTGATACTTATTCAAACTTCTATAGTCAATTAGTCAGCAAAATGAATGCTGGACTTTTTAAGTGCTGAGAATTTTATTGGGCAGTAACACGACACAAAAAATAGAATTTGCACCTGTTGAAAAATACATTTCCTCAAGGAAATGGCTTCTTTTAAGAAGAAATAGTTGTAGAAAAATCTCTGGCAAGATGGCCAAATAGGAATAGCTCTGGTCTGCAGCTCCCAGTGAGACCAATGCAGAAGGCTGGTGATTTCTGTATTTCCAACTGAAGTACCCAATTCATCTCACTGGGACTGGTTAGACAGTGGGTGCAGCCCAAGGAGGGCAAGCAGAAGCAGGGTGGGGTGTCACCTCACCCAGGAAGTGCAACAGGCCAGGGACCTTCCTCCCCCCAAGCCAAAGGAAACCATGAGGGACTGTGCTATTTGGCCCAGATACTATACTCTTCCCACGGTTTTTGCAACCCACAGACCAGGAGATTCTCTTGTGTGCCTACACCACCAGGGCCAAGGGTTTCAAGCACAAAACTGGGCGGGTGTTCAGGCAGATACTGAGCTAGCTGCAGGAGTTTTATTTTTCTTCCCATACCCCAGTGGTGCCTGGAACCCTAGCGAGACAAAAGCATTCACTCCCCTTGAAAGGGGCTGAAGTCACAGAGCCAAGTGGTCTTGCTCAGTGGGCCCCACCCCCATGGAGCCTAGCAAGCCAAGAACCATTGACTTGAAATTCTCACTGCCAGCACAGCAGTCTGAAGTAGACCTGGGATGCTAGAGCTTGGCTGGGGGAAGGCGTCCACCATTACTGGGGTTTAAGTAGGCATTTTTCCCCTCACAGTATAAAGGAAGTTGACGGGAAGTTCAGACTGGGTGACAAAATGGCTGTGGCCAGACTGCCTCTCTAGATTTCTCCTCACTGGCTAGGGCATCTCTGAAAGAAAGGCAAGAGCTCTAGGCAGGGGCTTATAGATAAAACTCCCATCTCCCTGGGAACAGAGCACCTGGGGGAAGGGGCAGCTGTGGGTGCAGCTCCAGTATACTTAAACGTTCCTGCCTGCTGTCTCTTCAAAGAGCAGTGGATCTCCCAGCTCAGTGCTCAAGCTCTGTTAAGAGACATACTGCTTCCCCAAGTGGGTCCCTGACCCCCGTGCCTCCTGACTGGGAGACACCTCCCAGCAGGGGTTGACAGACACCTCATACAGGAGAGCTCCAACTGGCATCTGTTGGGTGCCCCTCTGGGACGAGGCAACAATCTTTGCTGTTCTTCAGCCTCTGCTGGTGATACCCAGGCAAACAGGGTCTGGAGTGGACCTCCAGCTAACTCCAGCAGACCTGCAGAAGAGGCACCTGACTGTTAGAAGGAAAACTAACAAACAGGAAGAATAACATCAACATCAACAAAAAGGATGCCCACGCAAAAACTCTATCCAAAGGTCATCAGCATCAAAGACCAAATGTAGATAAATCTATGAAGATGGGGAAAAACCTGTGCAAAACTGAAAATTTCAAAAACCAGATTGCCTCTTCTGATCCAAGTGATCACAGCTCCTCCCCAATAAGAGCACAAAACTGGACAGAAAATGAGTTTGACGAATTGACTGAAGTAGCCTTCAGAAGATGGGTAATAACAAACTCCTCTGAGCTAAAGGAGCATGTTCTAAACCAATGCAAAGAAGCTAAGAACCTTGATAAAAGGTTCAGGAACTGCTAACTAGAATAACAAGTTTAGAGAAGAACAGAAATGACCTCATGGAGCTGAAAAACACAGCATGAAAATGTCTTGAAGCATACACAAGTATCAATAGCCAAATCAATTAAGTGGAAGAACGGATATCAGAGATTGAAGATCAACTTAATAAAATAAAGCATGAAGACAAGATCAGAGAAAAAATAAAAAGAAATGAACAAAGACTCCAAGAAATATGGGACTATGGGAAAAGACCAAACCCATGATTGATTGGTGTACCTGAAAGTGATGGGGAGAATGGAACCAAGTTGGAAAACACACTTCAGGATATTATCCAGGAGAACTTTCCCAACCTAGCAAGACAGGCCAACATTAAAATTCAGGAAATACACAGAACACCACTAAGATACTCCTTGAGAACAGCAACCCCAAGACACATAATGGTCAGATTCACCAAGGCTGAAATGAAGGAAAAAAGGTTAAGGGCAGCCAGAGAGAAAGGTCAAGTTATTCACAAAGGGAAACCCATCAGACTAACAGTGGATCCCTCTGCAGAAACCTCACAAGCCAGAAGAGAGTGGGGACCAACATTCGACATTCTTAAAGAAAAGAATTTTCAACCCAGCATTTCATATCCAGCCAAACTAAGCTTCATAATTGAAGGAGAAATAAAATTCTTTACAGATAAGCAAATGCTGAGGGATTTTGTCACCACCAGGCCAGCCTTAGAAGAGCTCCTAAAGGAAGCACTAAATATGGAAAGGAAAACCCAGTGTCAGCCACTGAAACAACATACCAAAATATAAAGATCAATGACATTATGAAGAAACTGAATCAACTAATGTGCAAAATAACCAACTAGAATCATGACGACAGGATCAAATTCACAGATAACAATATTAACCTTAAATGTAAATGGGCTAAATGCCTGCAATTGAAAGACACAGACTAGCAAATTGGATAGAGTCAAGACCCATTGGTGTGCTGTATTCAGGAGATCCATCTCGTGTGCAAAGACACCCATAGGCTCAAAATAAAGGGATAGAGTAATAGTTACCAAGCAAATGGAAAGAAAAAAAGGGAGGGGTTGCAATCCTAGTCTCTGATAAAACAGACTTTAAACCAACAAAGATCAAAAAAGACAGAGAAGGGTATTACATCATGGTAAAGGGATCAGTGCAACAAGAAGAGCTCACTATCTTAAATATATATGCACCCAATACAGGAGCACCCAGATTCATAAAGCAAGTTCTTAGAGACCTATAAAGAGACTTAGATTCACACACAATAATAGTGGGAGACTTTAACAACCTATTGCCAATATTAGATCAATGAGACAGAAAATTAACAAGAATTTTTAGGACTTGAACTCAGCTCTGGACCAAGAAGACCTAACAGATATCTACAGAACTCTCCACCACAAATCAACAGAATATACATTCTTCTCAGCACCACATAGCACTTATTCTAAAATAGACCATGTAACTGGAAGTAAAACACTCCTCAGCAAATGAAAAAGGATGGAAATAATAACAAAGAATCTCTCAGAGGACAGTGCAATGAAATTAGAACTCAGGATTAAGAAACTCACTGAAAACCACACAACTACATGGAAACTGAACCTGCTCCTGAATGACTACTGAGTAAATAATGAAATTCAGGCAGAAATAAATACGTTTTTTGAAACCAGTGAGAACAAAGACACAACGTACCACAGTCTCTGGTACAGAGTCTCTAAACACAGAGCAGTGTTTAGAAGGAAATTTATAGCACTAAATGCCCACATCAGAAAGTGGGAAAGATCTAAAACTGACACCCTAACAACACAATTAAAAGAACTAGAGAAGAAAGAACAAACAAATTCAAAAGCTAGCAGAAGACAAGAAATAAATAGAACTAAAGGAGATAGAGACACAAAAATCCCTTTAAAAAATCAATGAATCGAAGAGCTGTTTCTTTACAAAAAGATTAACAAAATAGACCACTAGGCCGGGCGCGGTGGCTCAAGCCTGTAATCCCAGCACTTTGGGAGGCCGAGGCGGGTGGATCACAAGGTCAGGAGATCGAGACTATCCTGGCTAACATGGTGAAACCCCGTCTCTACTAAAAATACAAAAAACTAGCCGGGCGCGGTGGCGGGCGCCTGTAGTCTCAGCTACTTGGGAGGCTGAGGCGGGAGAATGGCGTGAACCCGGGAGGCGGAGCTTGCAGTGAGCCGAGATCACGCCACTGCACTCCAGCCTGGGAGACACAGCGAGACTCCGTCTCAAAAAAAAAAAAAAAAAAAAAAAAATAGACCACTAGCCAGACTAATAAAGAAGAAAATAGAGAATAATCAAATAGACACAAGAAAAAATGATAAATCAGATATCACCACTGACTCCACAGAAATACAAACTACCATCAGAGAATACTATGAACACCTCTATGCAAATAAACTAAAAAACTAGAAGAAATGGATAAATTCCTGGACACCTACACCTTCCCAAGACTAAACCAGAAAGAAGTCGAATCCCTGAGTTCCTGAGTAGACAACAAGTTTTTAAGTTGAGGAAGTAATTGATATCCTACCAACCAACAAAAGCCCAGGACCAGATGGATTCACAGCCAGATTCTACCAGAGGTACAAAGAGGAGCTGGTACCATTCCTTCTGAAACTATTCCAAGCAATAGAAAAAGAGGGACTCCTCCCTGAGTCATTTTATGAGGCCAGCATCATCCTGATACCAAAACCTGACAGAGACATAACAACAAAAAGAAAATTTCAGGCCAATATCCCTGACGAATATCAATGCAAAAATCGTCAATAAAATACAGTCAAACCAAATCCAGCAGCACATGAAAAAGCTTATTCACCACGATCAAGTCAGCTTCACCCTTGGGATGCAATACTGGTTCAACATACACAAATCAATAAACGTAATCCATCACATAAACAGAACCAATGATAAAAACCACATGATTATTTCAACAGATGCAGAAAAGGCCTTCAATAAAATTCAACAGCCCTTCATGCTAAAAACACTTAATAAACTAGGTATTGATGGAACATATCCCAAAATAAGAGCTATTTATGATAAAACCATAGCCAATATCATACTGAATGGGCAAAAGCTGGAAGCTTTCTCTTTGAAAACTGGCACAAGACAGGGATGCCCTCTCTCATCACTCCTATTCAACATAGTATTGTAAGTTCTGGCCAGGACAATCAGGCAGGAGAAAGAAATAAAGGGTATTCAAATAGGAAGAGAGGAAATCAAATCATATCTGTTTGCAGATCATATGATTGTATATTCAGAAAACCCCATCATCTAAACCCAAAATCTCCTTAAGCTGATAAGCAACTTCAACAAAGTCTCAGGACACAAAATCAATGTGGAAAATCATGAGCATTCCTATACACCAATAATAGACAAACAGTCAAATCATGAGTGAACTCTCATTCACAATTGCTGCAAGGAGAATAAAATACCTAGGAATCCAACATATAAGGGACATGAAGGGACTCTTTAAGGAGAACTACAAACCACTGCTCAAGGAAATAAGAGAGGACACAAACAAATGGAAAAACATTCCATGCTCATGGATAGGAAGTATCAATATTGTGAAAATGACCATATTGCCCTAAGTATTTTATAGATTCAATGCTATTCACATCAATCTACCATTGACTTTCTACATAGAATTACAAAAAAAAAAAAATACTTTAAATTTCATATGGAACAAAAAAAGAGCTCATATAGCCAAAACAATTCTAAGCAAAAAGAACAAAGCTGGAGGCATCAGGCTACCTGACTTCAAACTATACTACTAGGCTAAAGTAACCAAAAGAGTATGGTACTAGTACCAAAACAGAGATATAGACCAATGGAACAGAACAGAGGCCTCAGAAATAGCATTACACATCTACAACCATCTGACCTTTGACAAACCTGACAAAAACATGCAAAGGGGAAAGGATTCCCTATTTAATATATGGTGATGGGAAAACTGGCTAGCCATATGCAGAAAACTGAAACCGGATCCCTTCCTTACAGCTTATAAAAAATTAACTTGAAATAGATTAAAGACTTAAATCTAAGACCTAAAACCATAAAAACCCTAGCAGAAAATCTACACAAAACCATTCAAGACATAGGCATGGGCAAAGACTTCATGACTAAAGCACCAAAAGCAATTGTAACAAAAGCCAAAATTGACAAATGGGATCTAATTAAACTAAAGAGCTTCTGCTCAGCAAAATAAACTGTCATCAGAGTCAACAGGCAATCTAGAGAATGAGAGAAAATTGTTGCAATCTATCCATCTGACAAAGGGTTAATATCCAGAGTCTACAAGTAACTTAAACAAATTTACAAGGAAAAAAAACAACCCCATCAAAAAGTGGGTGAAGGATATGAAGAGACAGTTCTCAAAAGAACACATTCATGTGGTCAACAAACATACAAAAAAAGCTCATCATCACTGGTCATTAGAGGAATGCAAATCAAAACCTCAATAAGATACCGTCTCCTGCCAGTAAGAACGGTGATCATTAAAAAATCAGGAAACAACAAATGCTGGAGAGGATGTGGAGAAATAGGAACGCTTTCGCACTGTTGGTAGGAGTGTAAATTAGTTCAACCATTGTGGAAGATTGGTGATTCCTCAAGGATATAGAACCAGAAATACCATTTGACCCAGCAATCCCATTACTGGATTTATACCCAAAGGATTATAAATCATTCTGCTATAAAGACACATGCACACGTATGTTTATTGCAGCACTATTTACAATAGCAAAGACTTACAACCAACCCCAATGCCCATCATTGATAGACTGGATAAAGAAAATGTGGCACATACACACCATGGAATACTATGCAGCCATGAAAAAGAATGAGTTCATGTCCTTTGCAGGGACATGGATGAAGCTGGAAACCATCATTCTCAGCAAACTAACACAGGAACAGAAAACCAAACACCACATTTCCTCACAAGTGGGAGCTGAACAATTAGATTCTGCCTGTGTATCCCATAACTCAAAAAAAAAAAAAAAAAAAAAAAAAGATGAACAAGGCTTAGGGATCTAATGTACAGCATGCGTGGTGATGGATGTGTTCATTGATTTGACTGTGATAATCATTACAATATATACTTAAATCATCATATTGTGTACTTTTAACGTATTCAATCTTTATCTGTCAATTAAAAAAAAAGGAACAAATGAAAAAAGAAAAATCAGCTTATTTAATCTTGAAGGTATAGGAAAATAAAATAAAAATCAAGGTGAGTTGAAGATTGTCAAAGAAAGCTTCTGAGAGTTACCTTTTAAAATATAATGGATTCTTTGATTTTTATTATTACTACAAAGAAAAGTTACTTGTATATGAGACCTTCCTATAATTTATTTCATTTTTGACATCTATTATCTCATTTCATAAATACAAAATTATCAGAAACTCTAAGTCCAAACTATAGTAACTATGAATTTATTGGTAAAATTTGTTGACTCTGATTTTTCCCTTCTTCCTTTAAAAGAAAATGTACATAATTTTTAATATATATCATGAGGAATGAGGAAGAAAAATACAATATTTCCTGGATAAAGTTACTTCCTAAAAATATTCACTTTTCACTTTAGCATGCTTTTGTAAGCCTAAATATGCATACTGTCCAGGCAGCTTTTGCCTAAATGGAAAAGTTTTGTAGGAACTACCAGAGGCAGCAGGGATAGTCTATCCTTTCGATCCCATTCACAAATGTTAATCCCAAGCATACTCCTTAATAAACCTCTTGCATGGCAAATCTCACCTCAAAGTTTTCTCCCCTGGAGTCTCCACCTGCACTGGTTAATGGTCACTATTTTGGAGGATGTATAGTTTATCACTTTTTTTTCCTGAGCTTAAGATTTACTTTTGTGTATGAGGTTGGTGTATATCCCAAGAAGAAAAGCTATGTAACACATCAAAGAAGAAATGCAAGTTGGGAAGTGGAGATGCCAGAGAGAAAAAGGATAGGAATGATCCAAATGGAAATAGAATAAAAATGTTGGGCTTGAAATTATATATGAAAGTAATCAGTGTTGAAGCTATAATAAGAAACATGAATTACTAAGAAGTAACAGTTTACCTTGGTAAAGCAAGGAGCGTAGTCTGTGTGAATGCTATACCATGATACCATGACTGAGTCTATTAATGAACAAGTAGCCATTTTTGGCTTCGCCAAGGAAAGTATCTAGTGTACAATGTTAGCTGAGACCAAGTACAAAGCCTTAATCTCCCTTATGTTTCTCCACTTTGTGGAAGGACATATAATGACATTAATACTGAGATTAACAAAACGTATTGAGTTTTGCCATATTCTAAATGTGTGTTCTGAATTGTGTTTTAGAGATCTAGAATAACCATGCCTGGATTTCTCACCCACAGAAGCTGAGATAATAAATGTTGCTTTAAGCTGCTAAGTTTTGGGAACAGTTGTTATGTAGCAATAAATAACTAATACAGATATTAAGAAGCATATTGGAATGCTTCCTTTTTTGTTTTTAATACTGATAAAATTTAGGATGAATACCTGACTGTTATTTTAGGTGACTTTTACAAATCATGCCAAATATATACGTGTATGCTATACTTTTGATTCTCTTTTCAATACCCAAATCAAATATAATTTGAAGAGAATAATTTTATTTAATTTCTGGGTATGTTTTACGGAGTATGGCTAAGGCAGCATGATAAATACTCACTTGAAGAAAATCTCAATTTTTCTATCATTTTTGACAGAAAATTTATATGGGTTTTATAAATAGCCTTAATTCTTCAAGTACTGTGCCATTTGTATCTGCATATTATATTTTTTCTTTCCTCCAGCCATGCTACCAATCACTGTTATCATGCTTACTTAGACAGAAAATGATGTCCATAGACTTTTAATTCTCATATCAGACTCACACAGTTAATAATTGTCAGTAGAGTCATGACCTGAACCCCAAAAATGACTAGTTCTGAAGTTCACTAAACTATTTTTTCTTCCTCCAGGGTGTTATGTTTTGTAGCCTTCACACAGCTCACCTTAGCAAAGCATCTGAAGTATAGCATTCAGGATGCAGAGAATTTGTAGAACACATGCTAGTGAGTGTCTATGTGTAACTGAGTCAAGGATGCCTTGCTTTATTAAAGGCTCGAAGTTGTCCTCTGTTCTTCCTTTGAGCATCACATATGCTGTTAGATTTCAAATAAATTAGTGCAAGGGCTGGATCCAGATGGAATCACACAAGATTATTTGTCTAATTTAAGTCCTCAGTTCTTCTGAGAGTAATTTAGGAAATCTATTGACAGTTTCCTTCACAGTAAGGCTCTTTTAATGGTAAAATACTTTGTACTCTGATTTTTTTTTTTTTTTTTTTTTTTTTTTTTTTTTTTTTTTTTTTTTGCTGGTGTGAACTAACTTTTTTCCTTCCAGGAGATGTTTGTTCTCCTCATTGCTGTGTTGAGCTAAATCATCAGTGTGAAGAAGTTCTACCTTATATTCACATGATAACACCCAGCTGTAATACCATCTTGGTCATAGATATGCTGGGGAACACACTGTGTGTCCAATCAGTTCAATGAAGTCCTTTTTTTGAGCTTATAGAAGTTGCATTAAATACAACATGGACCCATCTCCATGTTACACATTCAGTCTTATGTATCTGAGAATCTTTTACTTTCAGAATTTATAAGGTTACTGTGTTTGCAATGTAAACAATAATATCATGCAATGTAACATAAAACTGGTACTTTGTAAAAATTTTTCATGAAATTTAAAGTGTATTATCGGAGGTCACTCCTTCTTTGTACAGAATATATATTTTGCCTTTTAGAAACTGTAAGAAAGATATGGGGCTAGTGGATCTAGTAAATAACACTACCACATTGAGATATATTTCCAATATTCTGATATTCACTTTCCTTCTTCCAAGTATGAGGCACATTTTAGATTAACTGTTTGCAAGCTTGTTTATTGCATGAGTGTAGTATAAGCTACTTTTAAAATGTATCTGGCATATAAAGATACAGCCCTTCTGCCTGGTGGTTTTTATGGGACATCATAAATATATTTATTTCAGTCAAGATGCATTACTGGAGAGCTGCATTGTAAATTCCACATGCAAGATGAGCCTGCAGTTCATCATTTATGGATCTCCAAAATTTCAGGGTTTAAAGAGATGGTATAGATAAGGACTAGTTAATTAAGGTGAGAATTTAGGGTACAGAGCCCCAATATTAATAGTAAGGAGATCTTTATATTCAAACATAACTGGAAAACTGGAATTACTGTCTCCTATATTGTTTGATATTTTCTAAAGCTAAAAGGACCTGTCTCACAAATTAGTTTTCCTATCTTATTTTGCCTGCAGTCATGTTAGAATATCTGTTATCAAAGTGACTATACTACACAGTGGTGTTTCATGGAATGATAAGGACTCTGAAGCAAAAAAGGATTCTATCTACAATTTGAGAAGTTTAAAAAACCTAAGTAGAGTGGTTAATAACATTTTTACTTTGGAATAAGGGTTGTAAAACATTTAGTCTTGTAAAAGTGAAATCAGAAATATCAATGTGAATGTATTAACTTTAAAAACATTTTCTAGCTATGTTACTAAGTGGGTCTCCAAGTGTCACTTTAAAAGAACACCATCAATAGTTATGTGGAACAATTATAGTTCTGGTTAGACTTTTGTGTCTAATACTGTTCTTTATCCAAAGGAAATCAGGTTTTGTTGTGGGATTTAGGGTGAGCCATGATCTTCTTATTGTTTCCAGAGAGAAACAATATTTTTTAAAAAGTGGGGAGGATACATGGTTGAAATCACAAATGAGCCAGTTTAAAGAGTCTCTCACAGGTAAAGCTGTTATATTTTGAGTCTTATACAGAAAACAATAATTCATCAAAGCTATGTGTCCCTAATCATACTCAAAATATAAAAGTAATAGGTATTTTAAAGTGTGGCAGGGCGTAGTGGCTCACACCTGTAATTCCAGCACTTTGGGAGGCTGAGGCAGGCGGATCACTTGAGCTCAGGATTTCAAGACCAGGCTGGCCAACATGGTGAAACCCTATCTCTACTAAAAATACAAAAATTAGCCGAGTGTGGTGGCTGCATGCCCGTAATCCAAACTACTTGGGAGGCTCAGGCAGGAGAATATCTTGAACCCAGGAGGCAGAGGACTTTCCAATAAGTGATGAAAAGTGTTTGTATTAAACAATTTGAATGGGATGCACACTACGTTTAACTTTTGCTAAAAATCTGAAGTTAGAATCTCCTTGCACAATTTCATAGCTTTCTATGGTTCCTCATCATTTTAAAAAGTGTACTATCTCACATAAAATATCATCTAAGTGGTAAGGTAAGCTCTAATATTCAATTTACCAAACACCTGTGTCCTTTCCATGTCATTTGCTCATGCACAGTCAGTACTGGCTTTCCTACCAGGCTGGCTGTTTCATGATCATAAGTTCCTTCTAGCAGTAACTGGAAAGAGAAGCACCTCCCAGCCATTGCTTTCCTTCAGCCTGCATGTGACAACTTTAGCCCTGTGCTTAACTCTGGAGAAAGAACTTCTAGGTGTCTGCCTTTGCTCTCATTGACAGATTCGTTAGGAAACACCCTGGATTCTAAGATGGGGCCGATTCCTCTGATTACCTGAACCATCTGAGGGCTGAATTCCTAAAAAAAAAAAAAAAAAATCAGATTCTATCAGGAAGAAGAAAGGGTGATATTAGGAAGAAGGATGGCTTATAGGTAAGGAACTGTGGCCACTCCAAATTGAGACAGGTTGTGACCCAGGTTTGGACTACAAAAATCTTGGCAAGTCAAATTAAGTAACAGCATATTGTGGTAGAGGTTAAAAAATAAAGTTGTGAAGATTATCATAAAAGTCACAGTAATAAGTAAGGTAAAAACTATGAACATCCACGGTATGTATCAGATATTATTTGGAGAAAAAACATGGGCTTAGGGAAAAAAACAATTATTATGGTAACACTAGCCATAATATGCCAATTTTACTCAAATTGTTGTTATATCTAGGTGTCTGTGTCCTAGTTACAGTTACAGCCCTCTGATTGGTTGCCCAAATTTGTAATTGTATCCTAGTCCTAAATTTTCTACTGATCACACTTGGTTGAGTTTAAGATTGTTAATTCTGTTTTCTATGAGCATTATGTGATTCTACAATGCCAGTGGAAGTGTGAAAGTAAGGATAGAGAGGATAAATAAATAAGCCAAACTCATCTGGTTCAATTAAATTAATAAATTAAAAATATTTTATAATCTGTGGAGATTTTTTCTACTGCTTAAGGTGTTTGGAATCCCTAGAAAAAAACATAATTTAAATTGTAGGTTTTACTTTCTTAAGAAAGCTATAATTAACATTTAAATTGTTTACTGGAACTTAATCAACTAAACTTGACAATACTTATTTAGGGAACATTTAATTGCCATATTTATAAACTAATCAAAGAAAAATACAAAATATTTTAAATTTTAACCCTGAAATCACTAAATTTATAAATAAAATAACAAGATTTGTAGGTTGAACTTAAGGGACATGAGAAGAAAAAATTTACAACTTTAATAGATGTTAAACATAGTGATTATAGCAATTATTTTTGCCTTTGGCTGTACCTAGAACCAGCTTTGGCTATGAGCAAGGATGTGGTGTAGGGAAGGTGAAATATGTATTACTACTCCAGCTGGTATGTATCATACTGTGTATGTAATTTAGTACTTCGGATTTAGCCCCTGAGGTGATAAGGAATCTGCCTATGGCTTCCTCAGTGATAGAAATTATGGAAATCAAGGACAGGATAGTGCCCCTGAATCAGGTAAACATCAGAAACATCACTTCTTCCCCTCTTTATTATGTATGTGGTGATAAGGTCAGATAGAAGAAATTACGAGAAGGTGTTTGAAGAATATTTTGGAAAAGTGGAGCTTATAAAATCTTTAGTGCCTTCTTTCTTGGACTGGGGCTGTGTTTAACTTCAAGTCTTGATAGATAATGTATAGTTGAGAAATGTTACGTTTCTGTGAGTCACCTGACCTCTGCTTGCTCTAAATTTCTTCTGAATCCTGAAAGGCCCCAAATTTGATTGATGAATACAGAGGGCTTCAGTAGTGAGTCCTGATACCAGTTATTGATGGATTATCTCTTTACTATAATCACCTATGCTCACAGGGGTTTATGAATTTTCCTTGTGAAATTTATTAGGTTGATGCAAAAGTAGTTGTGGTTTTTGCCATTTTTTCCACCAACCTAATAAAACTTCCATTTAGCAGATGCTGTTGATGAAGAAATTATCTAGAACTCCACGAGACTATCAACTATTTTTTTTCTAAATGAGGGAAGTGTTGCAAAGGCATTAGGATGCTGGCATGATGTACAGATATTTGAAGGGTCTAACATAATAAAGGATGTTTTTCTAAGCATGTGTAGCAAATCATGTAACATTAGAATGGGCCAAAGGCTTTGAAGTAGTAATTTAAAGTGCTTCTGTTTCAGAGCTTGAGAAGGCTTTACACTGCTCCTATTTCGTTTTAATATGATCTCTCTTAATTTCCAGTAGATGAGAATCATACTGCTAACCAGATTAGCAAGAGCAATTCAAGCTTTTTTTTTTTTTTTTTTTTTTTTGCTGTAACAAGACTCTGAAACTAACTCCTTCCCTTACCCCACAAACTATGATGACAGAATTTTTTTTTTTTTTAATTGAAAGGAAAAGAGAAATTATCCGTGGGGATGGGAAGACTCAGAAAGGTTCAGTTTGAGTCACTCTAGTACTTGCACAAATCTGCCAGTCAGAAGAATCAGGATGCTGGAAATAGGTAGAAGTGGAAATTGAAGAGCAGACTAATTAGAGCAAAGCTCCTCAAACTTTAATGTGCATATACTTCATCTGAGAGAATGTCCTCTAAAATGTAGACACTGATTCAGTAGGTCTAGGAATCTTTACCTTTTAACAAGTTCCAAGGTAATACAAATATAGTTTGCAAAGCATGTGGTAAATTAGAACTTGGGGTGACCATAGAACAGACATAATCAGAAATTATCTGGGAAATGGGTCCCTGTAGAAGGGGACTCTAGATATGGATGTCACATGGGCAAAAGAGGGGTAGCAATTGGTTCAGAACCAGGAATCTGACTCCCCTATGGTGTGGGCAGGTGTGCGCTAGACAAGGCAGTGGGAATCACTGTTGGACTCCAGGTCAGAGAAGAACAGAAGAAATTTGGTTAAAATACCTTACTTTAGACCTAAGTATTGGGGTTGGGTAGGAGCCTAAAATAATCCTTTAGAAGTCTAATTTGGGCTTCTCCAAACTTAATACCAACTTAATACCAACCATTTGTGAGTCATTCCTAAAAAAGGCAGGTAATATCTCTTTATTATTTATCTCTGTCTGTACCCATCCATTTGTCCATCCATTGTCTATCAGGAATTTTGCACATGTTATTTGCATTCCTTAGAGTGCTCTTTCATTTTTTAAATGACAATCTCCATTGTCATTTGGTTCTCAGACTAAATGCCATGTTCATTAATAGGCTTCCTGTTGTTTCTCGTAATACCCTATTAGTTTACATCTCAACTCATTGTTCCTTTTTGTGTTCCCTATTACTTAACTAATAAATATTTATTGTGGCTGGGCGCAGTGGCTCACACCTGTAAACCCAGCACTTTGGGAGGCTGAGGAGGGCAGATCCCCTGAGGTCGGGAGTTCAAGACCAGCCTGACCAACGTGGAGAAACTCCATCTCTACTAAAAATACAAAATTAGCCGAGTGTGGTGGCACATGCCTGTAATCCCAGCTACTCAGGAGACTGAGGCAGGAGAATCACTTGAACCCTGGAGGTAGAGGTTACAGTGAGCCGAGATCGTGCCATTTCACTCCAGCCTGGGCAACAAGAGTGAAACTCTGTCTCCAAATTATATATATACAAAGAGAAAAATGTTTGTTTTCAATTCTAGTGACCTGTTTTCTATATAGGTTTAACTAAAGTTTGCAATTGTTTGATTGTTTAATTGTTAACCTATTACAGTGTAGAACGCATGACTCCAGAAACCATAAATATCTTATTCACTCATATATTTGTAATATTTATTGAATAATTTAATGATGAAAGTAGAATAATAGCAATGGAGCTAAAAATCTTTCATGGAACATGTGCAATTACACAAAGAAAAATGAGAAAGATTAGGGATATTAGTAAGATACTTCTGATGGAATATAAATAAGATTTCATATTGAAGGCCACTGGGTAGATATTGGAAAACTTATTTAAGTGGATCTTTGAAGAGTAAAATTGTATAGGGTAAGAGGGAAAAAAATAATTGTGCTCTGGACATAGTGAACGGCTTGTTGCTGGGAGCAAAATGTAAGCATAGTGTGTTTTCAGTCCTGGAAAAAAAGAGTATGGCCTGTTCAAGGAAGGGAGTAACAAGAGATAAATGTGGGAGGTGGAGAGAAGCTGGTGTATGAAATATGTTAAGATACATGTTAAGAAGTGAAGTCTTGTTCATCATATTGAGAAATGTAGACTTTATGGTAAGATCAGTGGGGAGTGACTGTGTACTTCTAAATGGGAACACTGTAAGTTTAGTTTTAAAAGATTATTTTATGTACTCTGAACAATGTATTGGACAGAAGAAAAGCTATAGGCAAATTGGAAGGTTATTGTGCTAATTTAGGCCAAATCTATTTAAAAACTATTAGAACTAATAAATAAGTTCAGCAAAGTTACAGGATATAAGAACATTATATATAAATCAAATGTATTTCTATGCATGAGCAATTAACAATTAGAAAATAAAATTAAGAAAATTTTAACAGCATCAAAATACTAAGAATAAATTCAATAAAAGTATAAAAATTATATCATGAAAACTATGAACTATTGTTGAAAGAAGGGAAAGAAGATCTGACTAAATGGAAAGTTATCTCATGTTCGTGGATTAGAAGATTTAATATTGTTAAGATGGCTGTACCACTCAAATTAATTTACAGATTCCACACAGTCCCTATTAAAATAGAAGCTGGCTTCTTTCAGAAATCGACAAGCTATACTAAAATTCATGTGGAAATTCAAGGGACCTGGAATGGCCTAACTACCTTTAAAAAAAGTACAAATTTGGATGACTCACACTCACTGATTTCAAAACGTAATGAATGCTGCAGTAATCAAAACCATATAGTACTGGCATAGCGGCAGACGCATAGATTAATAGAATAGCAGTGAGAGTCCAGAAGCAAACCATTTATGATCTATTAATTTTTAACAAGGATCCTAAGACAATTCAATGGGAGAAAGACTAGGCATTTCAATAAATGGTGCGAGGATTGCTGGGTATCCACACATAAAAGAATAAAAATGGATGCCTTCCTCATATTAGATACAAATATTAACTCAAAATAAATTAAAACAAAATGTAAAAGCTAAAGTGCAAAACCCTTAGAAGAAAATATAGGTATAAATCTTTGTGACATTTCATTAGCAATGGTTTCTTAGTATTACACCAAAAGTACAGGCAATAACAAAAAACAGACACACTGGACTTTATCAAAATTTTAAATTTTTGTTTTTAAAAGGATACTACCAAGAAAGTGAGATGACAATGCACAGAATGAGAAAAAATATTGCAAATCATGTACTTGATAAGTGAGTTGTATCTAGAATGTATAAAGAGTACTGAGAATTCAATAACATAAAGACAAAAACCCAGTTAAAAAATAGGAAAAGGCTCTGTCTGAGTAGACATTTGTCTAAAGAAGATTTACACATGGCCAAAAAGCACATGAAAAGATGTTCAACATAATTAACCATCAGAAAAATGCCAATCAAAGTCACAATGAGATACCACTAGATATCCATTAGGAAATATATAATTTAAAAAGACCAGTAATAACAACTGTTGGTGAGAATGTGGAGAAATGTGAATGTTCATATACTGCTGATGTGAAAGTAAAATTGTGTAGCCATTATAGAAAACATTTCTTAAAAGTTTAAACATAGGTCGGGCACAGTGGCTCACACCCGTAATCCCAGCACTTTGGGAGACTGAGGTGGGCGGTTTATGAGGTCAAGAGATCAGACCATCCTGGCCAACATGGTGAAACCCCATCTCTACTAAAAATACAAAGAAATTAGCTGGGCATGGTGGCACACACCTGTAGTCCCAGCTACTCGGGAGGATGAGGCAGGAGGATTGGTTGAACCCGGGAGGCAGAGGTGGCAGTAAATTGAGATTGTGCCACTGCACTCCAGCCTGGTGACAGAGTGAGACTCTGTCTCAAAAAACAAAAACAAACAAAACAAAAAAAGTAGGTTACACATAGAGTTACCATGTGACATAGTAATCCCACTCCTAGTTACATATCCAAGAGAAATGAAAATATTAGTCTACATATAACTTGTAGATGAATATGCTTAGCAAAATTACTCATAATAGCCAAAAAACAACCCAAATGTCCATCAATTTATGAATGAATGAATAAAATGTGGTATATCCATATAATGGAAAAGTATTCAGCAGTAAAAAAGAATGAAATACTGAAACATGCTATAAGATATGTGAACCTGGGGCCGGGCGCGGTGGCTCAAGCCTGTAATCCCAGCACTTTGGGAGGCCGAGGCGGGCGGATCACAAGGTCAGGAGATCGAGACCACTGTGAAACCCCGTCTCTACTAAAAATACAAAAAATTAGCCGGGCGCGGTGGCGGGCGCCTGTAGTCCCAGCTACTCAGGAGGCTGAGGCAGGAGAATGGCGGGAACCCGGGAGGCGGAGCTTGCAGTGAGCCGAGATCGCGCCACTGCACTCCAGCCTGGGCAACAGCGTGAGACTCCGTCTCAAAAAAAAAAAAAAAAAAAAAAAAAAAAAAAGATATGTGAACCTTGAAAACATGCTAAATGAAAGAAGCCAGTCATGAAAGATCACATATTGTATGATTCCATTTATGTGAAATATCCAGAAGAGTCAAATCTATAGAAATAGAGGATTGGTGGTTGCCAGGCGTGAGAACAGTGATAGGAAATAGGGAATGACTGCTATCTGAGTATGAGGTTTCTTTCTAAGGAGAAGAAAAGTGTTCTAAGGTTGATTGTGGTGACAGCTGCTCAATTCTGTGATAGCACTATAAATCACTTATTTGTGCATTTTACATGGGTGAGTAATATTGTATTCTAATTATATCTCAAAGCTGTTATATTTAAACAGAACTAAATAAAAGTTGTTGGTGGCCTGGTCTACCATATTAATGACAATGGGAATAAAATCAGGGCATATTTAGGAAAAAGAATCAACTGGACATAGATAACAAGTGTTAGATAGAATGTTAGTACAGATGCTCTGAGAGGCAGAAGCAAGCATGGGGTTAAACATGCAAGAATTTTATTAAGCAGAGTACCTATGTGAAAAAAAGTAGGGAAAAAGCTGGAAAGGTTGGGAGAGCTGGCAGATCATTATGTAAATCTGATCTCAAGTGAAGAAGAGAAAGAGAAGGTTAGGTGGAAGTTTTCTAGATGGTGTAGAGTCTAATGAATTTTCTGCAAAGTTGTTTGTTAGGGAGTTTTCAAACTAAAGCTGTGCATCTGAGGAGTCCTTTATCTCTAGGAATGAATCGACCACAGGATTTCTGATGAACTTCATTAATGGCCCTTGGGAGTCTTGACCCCAGTAGAAAAGTAGGAATGGATTTTCTAGTGCATTACCCTAAAGCATTGTATTTGATAATTTGTAAGTGCATGCTCATGCACCATGGACAGTATCAAGTATGATTCATAAATTTCTCACCAGAGCATTGGGACATTCATTCATTAAAAATAGGGGCTAGCTTGGGAGGAGCTTGTGGATACCTGGGGACAGAAGTTGAGGTTTGGATGTGGGTAACGCACATCCATATACACAAAAGTATGAACATGAAAATAAGAAATAGGGATACAGGATTTAAATGGCACACAAATGAGCAATGTAGGATAGAGATAAAGACTTGAACATCATGATCGAACAGGTGATAATTATAGATGAGATGAGTGCTATGCACAGACCAGCTAGGGTTATAGAAAGATTCCTGGGGAGATGTTTCTTGGGCCTAAAGGATGTGAAGGAGTAAGGTAGGCAAAAATGGTGGCACAAAGGTGCTCAAGATGGTAGGATTATCCTGTGCAAAGTGTGCACCCAGGAAGAGCACTATGCTTTCAAGGATCTGTAAGTAATTTCTTTGGGTGGAGATGCATATGGAAAAGTAGAGAGAATTTATGCTGAAGAAGTAGGGAATGCCAAGGCACAGAAGAGTTCCAATATTTTTCTAGAGTTTGATTTTAGAGAAGGGTGACAAAGAACATATATATTAGAGAATCACACTGGCATTGGTATAGATACAGAAATAGCGTGTACTCTAGTAAGTTAGAGAGGTCTACCATGTCTAAAGAGGCCCAAAATTATGATTTTTAAGTAAAAATTGTTTACATGTATGTTGTATTTCAGGACAGCAAACATATTAAATAGATGTTTGCATCATTTTTAAGACTGATCCCTTTTTGTAAGAGTTTTAAAAATCAAATTAAACAGAGTTTATCCATTAAAATATTAATTATTTTGACCATATCATTGTACTTTTAAATGATGAACTAGTATTTATTTTTCAGTAATATTGGGGAAGCAGTAGTGTCATTATTTCTTATAATTGCAGCTTGAATTGTTGAGTTTTGCTTTAAGCTATTAATAAGCCAGAATAGGTGAACAATTATAATTTCCTTTTTCCAAGAGTATTTGAATGTTTATAGTCAATTCTCAGGAAATCTCATTCAGGTAGAATTCTGGACTCTGACTTCATCTATCTACATTATTTTAGTTACTTTTGGAATCAAAAGAGAAGTTCTAACAGTCTCTAGATAGTGAGCAACATTGCACTTTATGTTATTTGTAAATTTTCATACTGAATTTAATCTGTAGGCTCATTGGTAAGAGATTATACTTCTAAGCAAAATGCACCCTGAAAATTGGCTCTCTTCTCAAGTAGAAAATATCGGGCTACTGATGCTAGCATTAAAAGAAAACTACACATAGATATCACCAGGACTTTTGTTTTCAGAAAGACTTGTTTGCCTGACTTATTTTTTTTATTTTTAAAAATGTTCCAACATAGAGAGAACAAAATCTAAAGTCCATTCCCAGCAGCCATCCATATAACATTGGTCACTGTTAGTTTAGGAAAGATTATTTTCTGATCACAAAACTTATGAGAAGCAATCACACAATTCCGGAAGAATTTTCTTCAAAGATTACATTTTGTATTCTCTATGAATATGTCGTATGATACTCGAGTCTTCATACCAAAGTACAGTTTTAGATAATTTTGGATATTTCAGTTCTGAGAAAATGTCTTCTGAACTGAATAGATTATTGCTGCAAATGTTTAAATATTTATTTGTTCCCTATATTATCACCTACCAGAATATAACATCCACCTCATAATATGTAAAAATGAAATAAGAAACTATATGTAAAAAAAATGCATAACTTGTTAAGTAGGCATATAGATATTACTGCCTTGCCTCTGCCCTAGATCTGTGTACTCCTAGCATGGAAAGAAACACCTACACATCCTAGAAATATTTCCTATAGAGCACATCAATTTTATCTATATAAAATATATGCTTAATTTGCTAAATGAATAATATACATCACAAATGATGTTCATGTATAAAATGCTTTCTTTTCTAGTTAGTAAAACATGATTTAAAATAATAATACAATTGCTTCTCAATGGTAAATTTTTAAATATAATCTGAATCATTGTAAATTTGTTTTTTTTTTATGTTGATATTTGAATGATTTGCTCATTTATCTGATAAAAGAACCAGAGAATTTTAGGATGGGCACACTGGTTTGCAAATGTACTTATTTTCTTATATCTCCACCTGGGATTTTGTTTGTTAAATATGCTAAAAACTTCACTTCCCCAACAGAAATTTATGGGGGAATATGTATGTGTGTCAAGGTTTTAATAATTATGTTGATTACTGATTGGCTGTTGAATCAACTGTTCCAATTTGAAAAATATTTGAAGATAAGAAGACTAATTTTTACAAATAACAAAATACGCAGGCAGGCAGAACCTGATTGGAGATAAAGGTCAGTAGCCATCTGTTCCTCAGTCTTATTTAGAAGAGCAGAAGGTGTGGTATGTCATGCCCAAGCTGTTTTCAAATGCATGATAACAAAAAATGTAAAATCATTTGGAAGGTGAATTTTTTGAAATTTCACCTTGAAGCAATTTTTTTCCTCAGATAAACAAAATAAATATTTAGTTTCTGCTTTTTTTTTCCTACAGAATGAAAAGATATGCAGCTCCCTAACCTAAATGAATGTACTCTAGAATTAGTCTTGTGAGACAAAGTATAGCAAAGACAAATATTAGAAGATAGCGGTATCAACTCTGTACAGGAAGCATTATGCAAATTTGCCACCGATTGGCCACTTTTTCCACACTGAAATTTTGTCTACCTGTTCATTAAATGACTTAATCATGCCTTGCTTAATATTATTATTATTGCTTACTAACTCTGGGTATACATGTATCTTTCCGGAATTTTTGTGAGAACAGAACTTTTGAGCTCTGATTTCAGCAGTCAAGGCAAACTTACTGAAGGTTCTAGGTGGATGAGAGCCCTACGGCAATAAAACATGTAAACATGACCATTCTTTTTAGCTGCATCAACTCTTTTTGGTATTCCCACAGCCGATCTCAATTTTCTCTTTTTATAACAACTCAGTAAGGGGTTTTACCAGAGCAGACAAGCATGAAATTAATTTTCCATAGAAGTTTACTGATGCTAGGAAACTTGCTGGTCAGTAATATTGGTATAAGTCCTGATGCTGGCATGGAGGTTTCATTTTTTCCTTTTTAATTGCAGTGAATTTTATCAGCATAAATTTTATAACATAGATACTATGCAAAAGCTTTAAAAGAAGAAATTCAGGGTTTTTCGTATTTAATCTCTTAATATTTGGTAAGATTTATAGTAGCATAATACTCTGGTTTTTCTTGTTAATAGCAAGACAACTTAATGATTGGTCTTGGCACTTGTTGTACCTGACATACAGAATGTTAGAAGAAAGAAGATGCCCCAAGGCTCCACAGAGTAACTAAAGGGCTGAGATGCTTCTTATGCGTTAGCATTGATGATGCTCACTTTTAGAACTAGCAAAGCCTGCGTATGTTAACTCCAACTTGGATAATTTTTTCTCTTTGTTGTTAAGCCCAAAACACCTCCTGTATCTTGGCAACCTCTCTTAGATGTAATTGTTGCTTCAAAGCCTTTAGGAATTGTATACTACCTGTTTTAAGGATATAGGTTCTTGATTAATAGGAGCAATCATTTCTAATTTTATATATCTAAGAATTTCCAGGTCTTAACTCTCTTTATTCTAACAGAAAATTGTAAAATATTATACAACCTAGGGTCATGTGCTGAGAGAAGTTTACTCTTCATCAGACCTGGCCTGAGTAGAAGCTTCTAGAATCTGGTCATTTGGGCTGCTTTTGCACTGCCCTGCTCTTTAGGTGACCTTCTTTAGACAGTCACTGGCAAATGCATAATTTGCTTGTCTTGAAAGGCTCAGCTTGGCTCTCCCCTTTGTACTGGGGAAGTGAGCTCCTGCTGAGTGTCTCACATCTTCCTGATAACATTTAAGAGAGAAAAAATTTCTTCCCTTAGTGTCTGAGACGAGTGCATGTTTTGTACATGGTGTTCCTCAGCATCTTCTGGAGAGTGAAGCTTTTGCAGATGTAGCAAATCTCTTGCTTCTCTTCTCCCCCAGAGTGGTAAATGAGGTGTATTATTTGATTTTTTGCTATTTAAATTTATTTGGGAGCTAAGAGGCTGAATGTGTAAGAACAGAAAGGTAAACCCTCTGAAAGGGTATAACAAGTGGAGAGTGAGGTGAGAGGAGACTTCCCGACATCCAACCTACCAGTTGGGACAGATTTGTACCTTTTTAGAAATATTTATAGAACACTTATTAGATGCAAGGCAAAGTACTAAGTTGCTGCTAAGCAAGACAAGAACAACAGAAGTCTGTGGTCTCTATCCCCAAGGCTGTGTCTATGTGTATGCTCATAGATATACACGTAAAAAAGCTCAGAGGCATTTAAACTAAAAATACGAGACAAGGTGAAGTTGTAATACTAGCTAGCCATATATTGAATGCTGTAAATGCTCATTAAATGCTGACAAGTATCCCATGAGGCAGCTGCTTTTATTTTCAGGATTTTATGGAGGATGAAACTGAAGTCCAGGAAGGTTCAGAAACTTGCCTAAGGCTGTACAACTCTAGCAGTAGAGCTGGGTGGGATTTGAACCAAGGCAAACCTGTTAGCCAAACTGCTAGCCAAAACTTCCCCTCCTCACCATATGGTGCAGAACAGCAGCCCTTCCTTATGTGTTCTTAAAGAAGTCAGCCTTCGGCCGGGTGCAGTGGCTCACGCCTGTAATCCTAGCACTTTGGGAGGCCGAGGCGGGCGGATCATGAGGTCAGGAGATCGAGACCATCCTGGCTAACACGGTGAAACCCCGTCTCTACTAAAACTACAAATAAATAAATAAATAAATAAAAATAAAAAATAAATAGGCGTGGTGGCAGGCGCTTGTAGTCTTAGCTACTTGGGAGGCTGAGGCAGGAGAATGGCGTGAACCCGGGAGGCGGAGCTTGCAGTGAGCCGAGATGGCGCCACTGCACTCCAGCCTGGGAGACACAGCGAGACTCCGTCTCAAAAATAAATAAATAAATAAATAAAGTCAGCCTTCGAGGAGCAGCACTGTGCCTTTTTCCTTTTTATGTCCTCTTGTGCTAGCAAAGTGAAAGTGTATATGTATGGATGAGAATGACAGTGGTGCTGAAGGGAAATTAGCTTCTCTCCTCCCCTTTTCTCATTTTGTGATTGGGGGAAAAATGGTAGATAGGAAGAACATAGGCGAATTAGACTGGCTCTCATCCTAGCTCTGTCATTAATCAGATGTATGACTTTAAATAATTCACTTGGCTTCTATGGATAACCAGTTTCCTTAATTGCTAAAGAGGTTGAACCAGAAGTTCCCTTCCAGCTTTAGAATTCTAAGGTCGATGATGTCACTGTAGAGACAGATTTATCATCTGCAGACCTTTCCACTTTTGTGCACATAAATAGTTGTTTATTTGAAGTCCCTAGTTACAGCCTGTCTATTTTGCATAACTGATAGCAGAGAGTTTTTATTCTACAAGAAACACTTTATTTCTGATTGCTGTACATCAAACTGATGGGTCTGCCATAATTTCTCAGCTGTCAAACTGAATGTCGAATTAGGACTTTGTGTGTCCTTGAAGTGCTTTATCTACTTTTCCCTTATTGTACACAGAAAATAGAGAACACATGGTTCTTGCTCAAGTGTCTAGGACACTTGATCGTGGTTGGCATTTATGTATTGACTATCAAACTGCATTATAAATGGGCAAATTTATTTTTCAAATACATTTTATTGAAATTTCACAGAAATAACTTACAAATTCAGTTCACCTTCTGTCTGTCTGATGCCAAGAAGCAGAATGATCCAACCACTATATTTTTATGAATTCACGTTGATATTCATTTCTAAATAACACTATGTATAATCTTTACAGTGCTTATTTTAGGGACATGAATCTAAACATCTATAACTCTTGCTGGACATCATTAGCATAAACTTCCTCTTGCAGAAATATGTTTTTTCCTTCAACATATTTATTTTCAGAAACATTCTAATTTGATAGTGAAACACATGGTCCTAATGAGGATGTTGGTGGCGTCATTCTTAAAAGAGGGACAGCATTAGCATCAAACACTGCTGAATTTATTTAAAAGATTTGGGTACACATAGTGGTGATGGCTACATAGCAGTGTAAATGGATATAATGTCACTGAACTGTACACTTACAAATAATTACAATGATAACTACTCTATTGTGTATACTTTACCACAATAAGCAACAACAACAACAAAACGAGATTGTAGTTGCAATGTTGTTGAGCCAGCGTCCATGATCTCCAAATTCAACCTGTTGTTCTTGCTTCATGAATTTCCATATGCCATTGCATCTTGTGAGGGATTTAGTTTACCTCTTTTACATTTTGGTACTGCCAATCATCTATTCTTCCACATTCTTTTTATTAAATGTAAAAATTTCATTCTCTATTGTCTTAATTTTACCCAGATTCTAAGATTTAGTCCAGGAGTTGGAAATAAAGATACATTCTTTTCTGAAAGTGTTCACAGCAGTCAGCAGTCAGCTTGGAGCATTTTTACTTCAAAGTAAGTACACAGAAATGGCAAGAGACAATCACCTTCATGGGCAATTTTCCCAAAAGAAAATTATTGACAGGTCAGGTTAGCTCACCAGAACATAATACTCTAATTATTTGCATTGAATTTGGAAAGAGTAATGATCTAAGTGAAAGCTGTGAAAACAACGACAGAGGAATATTAGCATTGCCCCAAAATAACTAGTGGAGAGTGAGGTATATAACTGTGTTCCACTCATATCTAAATGAAGAACTGGCATTGAATTTAAGTGTTTAGAATTGTGGGATTGTATTAAATCCAGGAGATGGTTGCAAGTATAAAGAGTATGACTCCTCAAGTCATATTACTTGGGCTTGCAAGTCAGCTCCATGACCTTGAGCAAAGTATTACTTCTCTATGTCTCCATTTCTTCAAAAGGGAATAATGGTAGTCCTTAGTTCATAGTTGTGTTGTAATAGAAAATGAGATAATACATGTATAATACTTGATACAATGTCAGGGGTAGAGTAAATATGTGCCAAGTATTAGTAATTATCATCCATAACATGCAGTACTTCATTGTATTAAATTACACAATCTTAGACTTGGAAGGGATCCATTGCAGGAATTCTCTCCACTACATTTTTTAGATATGGTTATACACCGATAAGGTGCACTCTACTCCATAAGTATCTTGTGTCCTTCTGAATAGGTTTAATCATTAGTGAATTCCTTCTTGTCGAGCCAACATCTGTGATCTCTAAGTTACACATATTGTCTCTGCTTCATAGAACTTCATGTAACATCTAAGCTTTCTTCTGTATAAAGACAGGTATCTCATTTTCCATTTGTTTTCTCATGTCCAGGACAAATATTCTAAATTGTTGGGTTTGTGTTATAATCCTCTTTATTTGAAGACACTGTTAACTGGCTAACCAAATATGCATTCTCAATTCCCTTCTCCCTTACCTTCCTCCAAAATAAAGTTTGAAAAGTTTATTCATTCACATGGCAGCTAATGGTGGCCACGAGACTCAATTCTAGCCAGTGATGTGTATAGAGAACTCAGACTGGAGACTTTTCTTTCTTTCTTTTTAAATAGAGATGGTGTCTCACTATGTTGCCCAGGCTGGTCTCAAACTCCTGGGCTTAAGTGATCCTCCCGGGTTGTCCTCACAAAGACTGGAGACTTTCTGGGAAAGCATCTAGTTTCCCAGTAAAATTGACAGTACCAAATGACTCTGTCCCTTCTCCTTTCTTCCTGTCTTAAGTGAGAACATGATCATTGGGGCTGCAGCAGCAGCACTTAAAATGATGAATTTCAGGATAAAAATAGCAAGCCAAGGTCCCAGGGTTGGAATCATAGGGAGCCTAGCACTTATTAACCATTTTCAGCAGCTCAGCTAGTATTTATAACCAATGCTCTTCATATTTTTGTAGATTAGATAGTAACTGTTTATGTCATTGAAACCAGTGATTCTCCAACTTTAGCATGCATCAGAATTACGTGCGGGGATTTTTAAAACTCAGATTCCTGGGTCGCTGCTCTAGTTCCTAATTCTGTAGACGTGGAAAGAGGATTGGGAATTTGTATTACTAACAAATTCCCAGGTGATGCTGATACTGATGTAGTGGTGGTGGTGGTGGTGGTAGTGATTGGAGGGTACTTTGAGAACTACTGGTTTAAACCATTGCTAATATGATTGTTGTTTCTTTGCAGTTTATGACCTTCCTTAATATAAATGAAATTCACTTTATATGATTTTGAATAGCTCTCTTGAAGTGTTTTATCAATATTCAAAAGGGATTTTTAAAACTCTTCTTCACTAGAGAGCTCCTTTATCAGACCATCTATACTTTTATACTAGCTAGCATAGTTATCTGCGTTGCACTTTAGCAAAACAATTATCAGTCCATGGGATATTTAATGAAATTTTATTATGTTCAGGACATTGTGAGGATTCAAGGAAAGGTGAGATATTGACACTGCTTCCAGGGAGTTTACATAGAAGTTGATACACAAAGATACAATTTCCATCTGTATCAAAAATTATGATTTCCAAAGATCTTTCAAGTATATTAGCATATTTAATACTCAAGATTCAAGATAATGTGAGGTAGAGAGGAAGAATATTGTAACACTCATTTAATAGAAACATTGATGTCCAGGCCAGACGTGGTGGCTCCCACCATTTTGGGAGGCCTAGACTGGCAGATCATTTGAGGTCAGGAGTTTGAGACCAGCCTTACCAACATGGTGAAACCCCATCTCTACTAAAAATACAAAACAAACAAACAAACAAACAAAAAATTATCTGGGTGTGGTACCGTCTGCCTGTAGTCCTGGCTACTCGGGATTCTGAGGCAGGAGAATAGCTTAAACTGGGAAGGTGGAAGTTGCAGTGAGGTGAGATTGCGCCATTGCACTCCAGCCTGGGTGACAGGGTGAGACTTCATCTGAAAAAGAGAGAGAGAGAGAGAGAGAGAGAAAGGGAGGGGAGAGGAGAGGAGAGGAGAGGAGAGGGAATAAAAATTGAGGTCCAATTAGTTAAATAATGAATGTAAAGAATGCCAAAAATAACAAATAACAAAATAAGCTGTAGGATTTTTAACACCTAATTCAATGCACAAGTACATTAGACAAATACTTGTAATTATCTTTTGTCACTTCTGTCTCCTCCCTTTTCAGGACTATATAGAAATACAATTAGCTTTGTTTTTTTAAATGCTTTGTGGTCGCGGGGCGGAGCAAGATGGCCGAATAGGAACAGCTCCAGTCTCAAACTCCCAGCGCGAGCGACACAGAAGACCCGTGATTTCTGCATTTTCGACTGAGGTACTGGGATCATCTCACTAGGGAGTGCCAGACAATCGGTGCTGGTCAGCTGCTGCAGCCCGACCAGTGAGAGCTGAAGCAGGGCGAGGCATCACCTCACCTGGTAAGCGCAAGTGGGGAGGGAATCCCTTTTCCTAGACAAGGGAACTGAGACGCACAACACCTGGAAAATCGGGTAACTCCCACCCCAATACTGCGCTCTAAGGAAACGGGCACACCAGGAGATTATATCCCACACCTGGCCAGGAGGGTCCCACGCCCACGGAGCCTCCCTCATTGCTAGCACAGCAGTCTGTGATCTACCACCAAGGCAGCAGCGAGGCTGGGGGAGGGGCGCCCGCCATTGCTGAGGCTTAAGTAGGTAAATGAAGCTGCTGGGAAGCTCGAACTGGGTGGAGCTCACAGCAGCTCAAGGAAACCTGCCTGTCTCTGTAGACTCCACCTCTGGGGACAGGGCACAGTAAACAATAACAAACGCAGCAGAAACCTCTGCAGACGCAAAGGACTCTGTCTGACAGCTTTGAAGAGAGCAGTGGATCTCCCAACACGGAGGTTGAGATCTGAAAAGGGACAGACTGCCTGCTCAAGTGGGTCCCTGACCCCTGAGTAGCCTAACTGGGAGACATCTCCCACTAGGGGCAGTCTGACACCCCACACCTCACAGGGTGGAGTACCCCCCTGAGAGGAAGCTTCCAAAGCAAGAATCAGACAGGTACAATCGCTGTTCAGCAATATTTTATCTTCTGCAGCCTCTGCTGCTGACACCCAGGCAAACAGGGTCTGGAGTGGACCTCAAGCAATCTCCAACAGACCTACAGCTGAGGGTCCTGACTGTTAGAAGGAAAACTATCAAACAGGAAGGACACCTACACCAAAACCCCATCAGTACATCACCATCATCAAAGACCAGAGGCAGATAAAACCACAAAGATGGGGAAAAAGCAGGGCAGAAAATCTAGAAATTCAAAAAATAAGAGCACATCTCCCCCGGCAAAGGAGCGCAGCCCATCGCCAGCAACGGATCAAAGCTGAATGGAGAATGACTTTGACGAGATGAGAGAAGAAGGCTTCAGTCCATCAAACTTCTCAGAGCTAAAGGAGGAATTACGTACCCAGTGCAAAGAAACTAAAAATCTTGAAAAAAAAGTGGAAGAATTGATGGCTAGAGTAATTAATGCAGAGAAGGTCCTAAACGAAATGAAAGAGATGAAAACCATGACACGAGAAATACGTGACAAATGCACAAGCTTCAGTAACCGACTCGATCAACTGGAAGAAAGAGTATCAGCGATTGAGGATCAAATGAATGAAATGAAGCGAGAAGAGAAACCAAAAGAAAAAAGAAGAAAAAGAAATGAACAAAGCCTGCAAGAAGTATGGGATCATGTAAAAAGACCAAATCTACGTCTGATTGGGGTTCCTGAAAGTGAGGGGGAAAATGGAACCAAGTTGGAAAACACTCTTCAGGATATCATCCAGAGGAACTTCCCCAACCTAGTAGGGCAGGCCAACATTCAAATACAGGAAATACAGAGAACGCCACAAAGATACTCCTCGAGAAGAGCAACTCCAAGACACATAATTGCCAGATTCACCAAAGTTGAAACGAAGGAAAAAATCTTAAGGGCAGCCAGAGAGAAAGGTCGGGTTACCCACAAAGGGAAGCCCATCAGACTAACAGCAGACCTCTCGGCAGAAACTCTCCAAGCCAGAAGAGTGGGGGCCAATATTCAACATTCTTAAAGAAAAGAATTTTAAACCCAGAATTTCATATCCAGCCAAACTAAGTTTCATAAGTGAAGGAAAAATAAAATCCTTTACAGATAAGCAAATGCTTAGAGATTTTGTCACCACTAGGCCTGCCTTACAAGAGACCCTGAAGGAAGCACTCAACATGGAAAGGAACAACCGGTAGCAGCCATTGCAAAAACATGCCAAAATGTAAAGGCCATCGAGGCTAGGAAGAAACTGCATTAACTAATGAGCAAAATAACCAGTTAATATCATAATGGCAGGATCAAGTTCACACATAACAATATTAACCTTAAATGTAAATGGACTAAATGGTCCAATTAAAAGACATAGACTGGCAAACTGGATAAAGAGTCAAGACCCATCAGTCTGCTGTATTCAGGAGACCCATCTCCCATGCAGAGACATACATAGGCTCAAAATAAAGGGATGGAGGAAGATTTACCAAGCAAATGGAGAACAAAAAAAAGCAGGGGTTGCAATACTAGTCTCTGATAAAACAGACTTTAAACAATCAAAGATCAAAAGAGACAAAGAAGGCCATTACATAATGGTAAAGGGATCAATTCAACAGCAAGAGCTAACTATCCTAAATATATATGCACCCAATACAGGAGCACCCAGATTCATAAAGCAAGTCCTTAGAGACTTACAAAGAGACTTAGACTCCCATACAATAATAATGGGAGACTTCAACACTCCACTGTCAACATTAGACAGATCAACGAGACAGAAAGTTAACAAGGATATCCAGGAATTGAACTCATCTCTGCAGCAAGCAGACCTAATAGAAATCTATGGAACTCTCCACCCCAAATCAACAGAATATACATTCTTCTCAGCACCACATCGCACTTACTCCAAAATTGACCACATAATTGGAAGTAAAGCACTCCTCAGCAAATGTACAAGAACAGAAATTATAACAAACTGTCTCTCAGACCACAGTGCAATCAAACTAGAACTCAGGACTAAGAAACTCAATCAAAACCGCTCAACTACATGGAAACTGAACAACCTGCTCCTGAATGACTAGTGGGTACATAACGAAATGAAGGCAGAAATAAAGATGTTCTTTGAAACCAATGAGAACAAAGATACAACATATCAGAATCTCTGGGACACATTTAAAGCAGTGTGTAGAGGGAAATTTATAGCACTAAATGTCCACAAGAGAAAGCAGGAAAGATCTAAAATTTACACTCTAACATCACAATTAAAAGAACTAGAGAAGCAAGAGCCAACACATCCGAAAGCTAGCAGAAGGCAAGAAATAACTAAGATCAGAGCAGAACTGAAGGAGATAGAAACACAAAAAACCCTCCAAAAAAATCAATGAATCCAGGAGTTGGTTTTTGGAAAAGATCAACAAAATTGACAGACCGCTAGCAAGACTAATAAAGAAGAAAAGAGAGAAGAATCAAATTGACACAATAAAAAATGATAAAGGGGATATCACCACCGACCCCACAGAAATACAAACTACCATCAGAGAATACTATAAACACCTCTATGCAAATAAACTGGAAAATCTAGAGAAATGGATAATTTCCTGGACACTTACACTCTTCCAAGACTAAACCAGGAAGAAGTTGAATCCCTGAATAGACCAATAGCAGGCTCTGAAATTGAGGCAATAATTAATAGCCTACCAACCAAAAAATGTCCAGGACCAGATGGATTCACAGCCGAATTCTACCAGAGGTACAAGGAGGAGCTGGTACCATTCCTTCTGAAACTATTCCAATCAATAGAAAAAGAGGGAATCCTCCCTAATTCATTTTATGAGGCCAACATCATCCTGATACCAAAGCCTGGCAGAGACACAACAAAAAAAGAGAATTTTAGACCCATATCCCTGATGAACATCAATGCAAAAATCCTCAATAAAATACTGGCAAACCAGATTCAGCAACACATCAAAAAGCTTATCCACCATGATCAAGTGGGCTTCATCCCTGGGATGCAAGGCTGGTTCAACATTCGCAAATCAATAAACATAATCCAGCATATAAACAGAACCAAAGACAAGAACCACATGATTATCTCAATAGATGCAGAAAAGGCTTTTGACAAAATTCAACAGCCCTTCATGCTAAAAACGCTCAATAAATTCGATATTGATGGAACGTACCTCAAAATAATAAGAGCTATTTATGACAAACCCACAGCCAATATCATACTGAATGGGCAAAAACTGGAAAAATTCCCTTTGAAAACTGGCACAAGACAGGGATGCCCTCTCTCCCCACTCTTATTCAACATAGTGTTGGAAGTTCTGGCTAGGGCAATCAGGCAAGAGAAAGAAATCAAGGGTATTCAGTTAGGAAAAGAAGAAGTCAAACTGTCCCTCTTTGCAGATGACATGATTGTATATTTAGAAAACCCCATTGTCTCAGCCCAAAATCTCCTTAAGCTGATAAGCAACTTCAGCAAAGTCTCAGGATACAAAATCAATGTGCAAAAATCACAAGCATTCTTATACACCAATAACAGACAAACAGAGAGCCAAATCATGAATGAACTCCCATTCACAATTGCTTCAAAGAGAATAAAATACCTAGGAATCCAACTGACAAGGGATGTAAAGGACCTCTTCAAGGAGAACTACAAACCACTGCTCAGTGAAATAAAAGAGGACACAAACAAATGGAAGAACATACCATGCTCATGGATAGGAATAATCAATATCGTGAAAATGGCCATAATGCCCAAGGTTATTTATAGATTCAATGCCATCCCCATCAAGCTACCAATGATTTTCTTCACCGAATTGGAAAAAACTGCTTTAAAGTTCATATGGAACCAAAAAAGAGCCCGCATCTCCAAGACAATCCTAAGTCAAAAGAACAAAGCTGGAGGCATCACGCTACCTGACTTCAAACTATACTACAAGGCTACAGTAACCAAAACAGCATGGTACTGGTACCAAAACAGAGATATAGACCAATGGAACAGAACCGAGTCCTCAGAAATAATACCACACATCTACAGCCATCTGATCTTTGACAAACCTGAGAGAAACAAGAAATGGGGGAAAGGATTCCCTATTTAATAAATGGTGCTGGGAAAATTGGCTAGCCATAAGTAGAAAGCTGAAACTGGATCCTTTCCTTACTCCGTATAAGAAAATTAATTCAAGATGGATTAGAGAATTAAATGTTAGACCTAATACCATAAAAATCCTAGAAGAAAACCTAGGTAGTACCATTCAGGACATAGGCATGGGCAAAGACTTCATGTCTAAAACACCAAAAGCAACGGCAGCAAAAGCCAAAATTGACAAATGGGATCTCATTAAACTAAAGAGCTTCTGCACAGCAAAAGAAACTATCATCAGAGTGAACAGGCAACCTACAGAATGGGAGAACATTTTTGCAATCTACTCATCTCACAAAGGGCTAATATCCAGAACCTACAAAGAACTCAAACAAATTTACAGGAAAAAAACAAACAACCCCATCAAAAAGTGGGCAAAGGATATGAACAGACAGTTCTCAAAAGAAGACATTCATACAGCCAACAGACACATGAAAAAATGCTCATCATCACTGGCCATCAGAGAAATGCAAATCAAAAGCACAATGAGATACCATCTCACACCAGTTAGAATGGCGATCATTAAAAAGTCAGGAAACAACAGGTGCTGGAGAGGATGTGGAGAAATGGGAACACTTTTTACACTGTTGGTGGGATTGTAAACTAGTTCAACCATTATGGAAAACAGTATGGCGATTCCTCAAGGATCTAGAACTAGATGTACCATATGACCCAGCCATCCCATTACTGGGGATATACCCAAAGGATTATAAATCATGCTGCTATAAAGACACATGCACACGTATGTTTATTGCGGCACTATTCACAATAGCAAAGACTTGGAATCAACCCAAATATCCATCAGTGACAGAGTGGATTAAGAAAATGTGGCACATATACACCATGGAATACTATGCAGCCATAAAAAAGGATGAGTTTGTGTCCTTTGTAGGGACATGGATGCAGCTGGAAACCATCATTCTTAGCAAACTATCACAAGAACAGAAAACCAAACACCGCATGTTCTCACTCATAGGTGGGAACTGAACAATGAGATCACTTGGACTCGGGAAGGGGAACATCACACACTGGGGCCTATCATGGGGAGGGGGGAGGGGGGAGGGGGGAGGGATTGCATTGGGAGTTATACCTGATGTAAATGACGAGTTGATGTGTGCTGACGAGTTGATGGGTGCAGCACAGCAACATGGCACAAGTATACATATGTAACAAACCTGCACGTTATGCACATGTACCCTAGAACTTAAAGTATAATAATAATAGTAATAAATAAATAAATAAATAAATAAATGCTTTTTGGTCATAAATCGCCTCTCATGCAGAGTGAAAGACAACTGGCTGTTTGAAAATCATCTCAAAGAAGCTCTATTTAAATGCAACATTCAACCAATAAGAGATGTTCAGAACTGTTGTGTACCACTGCACCAAGTTGGCCAGCTTAGATGACAAGTGGAAACTGCAATTTTAGCCATGTGCCCTGGTATGGAACTACATTTCTCCAGAGGAATGGGAAGACTATTCATCAGCTTCAGGACAAAGGGTGTCAGCACCCACTAACTACTCTTCTTCCACAGTGCCATGAAAATATCAAAACTTTCCCCTTGAGTTGGGCACCATTTTGTAAGAAAATGGATCAGGGAGATATTTTGAGAGGGAAAACAACATTAAAGGAAATTTGAAATTTGAGTTGACTGCTTATGTACTCAAAAGAGATTACTTGCAACTAGAAGTAACTAAGTTACTTTGATTTTAAATTTAAGTCTTCCATCCTCTTCTTTTCCCTCTACCTTCCCCTACCTTCCATTAGCAAATATAGGGGCTCAGGAGGAAGCTACTGGATTTTAGAGAAGTAGATGATCTACTTTTTGTTTGTTTCTTTGTTTTATATGTTTTAATTGGTAGGTATAAATTTCTTCCAACCACATATTTGTCACCTATTTCAAAAGGTAAGAATTAATTCCAATAATAGGAATAGATAGATGATACTATACACTACATACGGAATAATGTACAAGTTACATTTCTTTCCCTGGAATTACTTGCAGTCTAAAATAGAGAAAACAAACGTTGATATAAATGTTTCTGAATGTAAGTAAAGCAATCTGAGTTCATTACACAGTTAGTGAATATTGTTCATTTCCACAATTAAATTATATGCATTTTTCCTTAATTATCTTTCTCAATTTTAGACATTTTAAAATTCATGAGATATAACAATAAATACAATAAAACCTTTCCAGTTTTAAAGAATTTTAGTTAGTATACTATAAATAAGTGTGAATTGAAAGCCATGCAGAGAAAGAGATTTAAGTAGAACAATTGCCCTTTTTTTGTATGTTATTTTACATGAAAAATCAAAATGTAAACTTAATTTCTGTTCAGGACTGGGATTCTAAGTGAAATAGGCTATTACCTGTATAGTGTAATTTGCATAGTAATTTTTTTATTTTTCTGATGATTGAAATTCAACCATTAGTGATAGATTCTTTAGGTGTAAGCATTGTAGTCTTTCTGTAGGCCTTTTAAAATGCAAATGAACATTTGGATTTTAAATGGAAGACTACAACCAAATGAAGTTCTGTACAGTTTAGCATGGTTGCCAATATCAGAAGGAATTCTTTCTCAGCAAAGCAACACAAATGTTTTTAGGTGTTTGGAGTAAAGTATAAAAAGAAAGACATTAAAAGTTAGAAGAAGGGCAAATTTTCAGGAAAGTCAAGTGGTGAGACGTGCCAAAACCCAGTATCCCTTACTTTACAATTATGGCTACAGCTGTGCCTGTTTTATTATTCTATGCATGTGTAAGTTGCTAACTGCTGTAATAACCACACAATCTCATGAGCTTAACAATAAGAGAGCACATTTCAACAAAATGTTTGGCATGTGGTGGCTCTGTTAGACCTTGGGTGCTTGAAGTCCTCAGTTTTTCCCCCACTTAATTCTTATTTTTGTGGGGACATAATAGGTACATATATTTATGGGGTATATGAGATGTTTTGATATAGACCCCCAATGTAAAATAAGCACATCGTGGAGAATGGGGTACTGATCCCCTCAAGCATTTATCCTTTAAGTTATAAACAATACAATCATACTATTTAAAAATGTACAATTATTGTTGACTATAGTCATCTATTGTGCTATCAAATCATAGCTCTTACTCATTTGACCTATTTTTTGTACCCATCAACCATCCCCACCACCCTTCCATCCCCCCTACTACCCTTGCCAGCCTCTAGTAACCATCCTTTTACTCTCTCTGTTCATGAGTTCAATTGTTTTGATTTTTAGATCCCACAAATAAGTGAGAACATGTGATGTTTGTCTTTATGTGCCTGGCGTTTTACAATTAACATAATGATCTCCAGTTCCATCATGTTGTTACAAATGACTGGAATCTCCTTTTATGGCTGAATAGTATTCTATTGTGTATATGTACCATATTTTCTTTATTCATTCAACTGTTGATCGACACTTAGGTTTTTTCCAAATCTTAGCTATTGGAAACAGTACTGCAACAAATGTGGGAGTGCAGATACCTCTTTAATATCCAGCAGGGGGAGTGCTGGATCATATGGTAGCTCAGTATTTGTGTGTGTGTGTGTGTGTGTGTGTGTGTGTGTGTGTGTGTGTGTATGTTTTAGTAGAGACAGGGTTTCACCATGTTAGCCAGGATGGTCTCGATCTCCTGACCTCGTGATCCGCCCGTCTCGGCCTCCCAAAGTGCTGGGATTACAGGCTTGGTAGCTCAATTTTTACTTTTTTTGAAGAACCTTGAAATTGCTCTGCACAGTGGTTGTACTAATTTACATTCCTACCAACAGTGTACGAGGGTTCCCTTTCTCCACATCCTTGCGTGTATTTGTTATTGCCTGTCTTTTGGGTATAAGCCATTTTAACGGAGGTGTGTTCCTCTGCTTTAAATCTACAAATGACAAGATGACAGAGAGGAAATGAGCAGGTGTTTTCATAAAGATCCCAGGGGGCTTTGGGGACCAGTGTTTTCAGTCAACATTTTTGTGGCCACAAGTAACTATAAAGCCTTTTCTAGATGCTAGGCAGCTGGTCAAAATAGTTTCTCCATGTTCCTAGGAAAGAAAGTAGATGGTTTGGTAAATAGCCAGCATTTTTTTCTGCCATCATTAGCTTTCAGAATTATTAATAGAAATGATCCTCTAAAGGTGAAAGTACTTAATATTTGAAATAGGCCAGACATTTGCTTGACAGTAGATGTGATTTCCCAGATAGGGGCAAGACACTTAATAGTCATGTACAACACTTTGAGTTTGTCATCTTCTCTTCTTAACCCCTATGTATAGTAAATCAATAAACACTGATTGGGTCCCTGTTGTACCAAATGTCTATAATCATCACTGCTATTAACACCTATTGACTACATACTGTGTGTGGAACCTTGTGCTGCCTACTTTAAAAAATACAGTGAAGCAGTAAATATAGTAGGAAATTTCTTATCTGATGTGATCAGGATCAGAAGGTGAGTAAAATTTAAAGCAAGGAATATATAACTGAAGCATTTTTATTTTTTTAACTTGATACATATGAGTGTATATTCACCAATTTCTAAATGGAGGGCAATGATCTTCCATGCAGTATGGGTGTTTATCACTTATTTTGAAAACCCATGACGCCTTATCTACCTGGAGCACACAGTATTGATTGCCTGTCTAGAAGCTACTCCCCCTTTTCTACGTTCCAAGAGCTCCTTTTACCCTGGTGCATTTCCCTTTCCAAAGTGAGTTGGGTGATTCTCTGGCTTACCAATGGATGGTGTTAGGTAATGATCTGTTTCTGGCCAATGAGACACGAAAGAAACCTGGGGAAATTCTTTGAAAGATATCTTTGCTGTTAAAAAGCAATGTAGGGGTGTGGGAGACAGTATGCCAGATTTCCCTTTCTGTCATTGACGATTGATTTATCGGTTGTGGGGGGTTCCTTATTCTGCTGCAGTGATTTTGACTTCGTAAAGGGTTGCTGCCAATATACTAGAAGTGGTCAGGCGGAGAGGCGGAAATGCTATGGGATGACTTGATTAACCTGCTGTGTTTAACAACCCCGGAGCATTTCTACCTCAGGACTTCTGCCTCACAAGAATGGGAATTCCATTATTCTTTTTAAGCCATTTCAAGCAGAATTTCTGTTACTTCCAGCCTAAAACATCTTAATTAAAATACCACAATTCCTAGTTTGGGTTTTGTTAACCTGCTATGATACATTAAAGATGTTTATTAAGACATTCCACATAAACAGTCCCCCTAGATTGTAATGATTTGTTTTCCAGTCTTTTACAGCTGTCTTATTGGCATCTAATTCAAAAGCAGATTTTTTGGGGTTTGCTTTTAAGTAGCTCTTATTTTGGAAATTTAAAAAGCATTAAATGTAATTTTCAGAGATGCAACATGTCTTTTTCACATTCATATTTCTTTGGTTTATGTGATTTTTAACTAAAATGCATACCTACAATAATAAGCATAACAAAATTGGCTGAATCTTAGTAAACATATGACTCAACTGGTAAGAACAGTAATTGCATGCACATGAAAAATAGTCTTCAGCCAGCTGAGAGCTTTCAGGGAAGGGGGCATCTGACAGGATGGGGGACTGAAGGCTATGGATTAATCTATCCCATTGTTGAATGGTGGTTAGGTAAGATCTACGTATCAAGTTGAGAAATATGCAATTGCCAGTTTTGTTTTTCAAAAGTTGTTGAGTATTGGCAATTTCAGATGTTTCAACTTACACACACACACACACACACACACACACACACAAACACATCCTTCAGTCTCCAGGATTTTAAATCCAATTAGGGACTAAGGTATAAGAAAAAAATCTCCAGTACAACCTAGTGTGTATGTTGGTGTCCACCCACATTCTCTCAGATTCATTTTTATTGTTTTATTGTTTTCACTTTAACAGCCAGCATCTGTGGCTCATTTTTAAATAGTTGCCCTTAGGCTACTGGAGCCACTTTGCCCTCCTATGCAGAGAGCTAGAAGTGCCTGAGAATGCACATCCTCCTGAGAAGCCTCAAGCAATGGTGAATGATGGATGTGGAAATATGAAAACCCAGCCCTCTGGTCCAGCGGCTGGAGCTGAACGGGATTAGGCTGAAGCCACTCTCTGTGGGACTTCACCTACATACTTGCTCCGCTTCCTCATATTCCTTTCCTTCTACCACTCTCCTACCGATTTCTTCTGGAGACTTTCCTTAATCACTTGCACCTTCAAATGAAGGGTGCCATTGGGGAATCTGTCATAGCACAACAGAAATAGTAAATGTAGACTAAGTGGTGTAGACTCAGAAATTAAGAATTGAGGACTGTCACTGCCAACTGCGGTGATGAAGACAGGCTTCTAAATATAGTAGAAACTAGATTTGATACACTTGTATCTATTCAACAAATGATTGTAGAGTGACTACAACGTGCCAATTAGTGGTGATGGCAATGGAGGCACTGTTCTCAAATTATGATCCCTGGACCACCAGCGAAAGCACCTGAGCATTTACTAAACATGGAAATTCTCAGACCCCAACCCAGAACTAACTTATCAAAAACTCTGGGGCCAGGGTCCAGCAGTTTGTATTTTTACCATCCTGCCAGGTGGTTCTGGTGCATATTCAACTTTGAAACTGCTGCACAAAGATCCGGTGACATATCTTATCTGCCAATTAATAATTGTGGGCTTGGAAAATTTATTTCATTTTCTGATGTTTAGTTTCCTTATATGAAAAAGGTAGGGGTGATGACATTTGCCTTTTGGGGGCCAAATAAGTATTAATTTTCTTGCCTTCATTTCTCTCCGTATTGGCTTCCTTTCCTTCTATTTCCCTCCCTCCTTCTTCTCTTCCTTCTCTCCTTCTTTCCCTTTCTATGTTTCTTATTCCCTCTCCCCTCCTTTTGTCCTTCTCTCCCTCTCTTCTTTTATCTCTCCCTTCCACTTCCTTCCTTCTTTCCTTCCTTCCTACCTCTTTCATTCCCTCCTTCATTCCTCCTTCTCTCTTTCTCCCTTCCTTCCTATGCCTTCTTTCCTATCCCTCCCTCCCTCCTTCCGCTTCCCCTTCCCCTTCCTTCCTTCCTTCCTTCCTTCCTTCCTTCCTTCCTTCCTTCCTTCCTTCCTTCCTTCCTTCCTTCCTCTTCCTTTCTACTTGTTTGCCTGATGTTTTCAACCTGGTTATGAAAGATGGGCTGAATTTCACTCGGTGGAAAAAGAGGACTAAACTTTCTAGGCAAGCATTCAAAAGCACGTGTGAGTCACAGCAGGGGGATCATTTGGCTATAAAGAAGTCATGGTGAAAGGATAGGAATGGCAGGTTATAATGAGGAAATGCGATTTCAGATGCTGTGTTGTAAACTATATTGTAAAGGCAATCATAAGGCATGGGGTGTGAAGGACTGGGAGTAACTTGGCAAAATGCATGATTTGGGCAGACTTATCTGGCACTGATCTACCCCAATTAGAGGAAGATCAAGATTTCAGCCTTAGAATTCAGTCAGTAAAGCTCATACATTAATGTTGGCAATTAATCCAAATGGGATCCTGAATCAAAATCCTGGCATTCTAAATATGAAGTAGAAATGAGTCTAAGTCCTGCTGAGCAGGGGAAATCAACTCGGCTGAAATTTAAGACAGAAAGTGAGTAAAGATGGCTTAGAGATACTCAACCCGATAGAATGGGAAAAATCACTAAAAGAGGAGTCAATGGGGGATAATGCTGAAGGAGACAGAGTTTGAGGTGAGGTGACATTCATGGGTTACTGTATTCATGCTTCTAGACATCCAGGAAAACAGCAAAGTTTCATAAATATCCTTGTAAAGATAGCTACATGGGCAAACTGAAATATATATAATTTACACACACACACACACATATATATTACAAACTTCACTCTCTGCTAACTTGCATAAGTACACAACAATTGATACATTAGTCTTGGGGAAGATTCCTGTTTGGATAGTAAGATGAAAGTATTTTGAAGCACAAATGAATTGTATTAGGTTGGTGAACACATAATTGTGGTTTTCGCCATTGAAGGTAATTTCAAAAACACACAATTACTTGTGAACCAACCTAATATATGTAGCACATTGTATCTGTGTGTGATTTTTCTTCTTTTGGCGTCTGCAAAATGTGCTGAGTTTATAGCAGCCACAGTACTCCATAAGATTGCTTTGTGTATTTCAAGTCTTTACCCCCATCTGGGCTAGATACACTGAGTGCTAAATTCACTTCCTTGTCATTCTATTCTCCTGTCAGCTTCCCATCCGTTGATCAAAAAAATACCCAGAATCCCCAGAGTCACACATAAATTCTACATTTGGCCATTCATTGATCTTTCTTATTTAGCATATACTTAAAAACCATTTTCTATTGATCATAATCCCCTCCTCAGTATCCAAAGTCTAATTATTTTGAAATATTTTTATGCATACTTCCATTAGTTACTCTAGAGTTTGACTAATAATGGGAAAGGACCTTTCTGTTTTTTTGTTTGTTTGTCATGGAAAAGTATGCTAATCAATGGCCTTTTCTGATGCCCTGTGAAGTTCTGTGAGGATTTTTCCTGGTATCTTAATTGTAGTAAAAGGGACACACTGGTGTTCTGGCATCACTCAGCCAAAACAAACAGAAGGAATGTTGTATTAAACATTTATGTGGAGTAATGGTTCAAAGCCAACCTGACCCATAGAAGAGCATAGCATGGTTCACTGTTGAGTCATTTGGTCAGAGACAGTCTGGAAAGATATTATTGTACAGCAAACATATCCTCCAGAGAGTTACAGAGAGAAGTGGGTTGCCTCAGGATATTCCAGAAGGATATTTGCTCCAGGAAAAAAAAAAATGTCTTAGAGAAACACTACAGAAATGATTCTCAAACTTGAGCATATATCAAAATACCTGAAGGTCTTGTTAAAACAGGACTGCTGGGATCCACACCCAGAGTGTCCTTCAGTAGATCAGGGAATGAGCCAGAGAATCTGTATTTCTAGTAAGTCTCTAAGTGATGTTGCTGCTGTTGATTGGTGACCGTTGGCTTAGAACATCCTCCAGAAAGAAAGCTTAGAGTCAGGCAGGAACAGGAAAAATTTTTTTTGCTCCCAATATTTTTTCAATTGTGCAGAGATTAATTTTCATAAAACACTATTTTGTTCATACTTCAAATTTGCTCAAATTGTTATTCTTCATTTTCTTCTCAATAAAAGCATAAAAACAAACCCCCAAATGAAAATCTTCAGCAGTATTCCAAATCTTCCACCTATATGCCTGAAATACTGGTACCTTTGCTTGTTCTCAAAACATTTTTAAGCCTTCATTCCCTACACATTTTTTCATTCTGTTGATTTTCCCTGGAATGCCATATTGTCTTCACCATCATTTTTGCCTTTCAAAGTCCAAAGCATTCTTCAAGACTCAACCTAATCCCTTCTCTTCATTAGGCTTTCTCTGATAAAGTGAAAACTTCTACCCTGAACTTCTTACAAACTTGTATTCCCTCCTTTTTTTTTCACAAAATCTTTCAGTGTCACCTATTGTAGCTAGGGCAAAAAACCCAAATACTTTGATATTTAACTTAGTGAAGACCTTTTAATCTTCATATTCACCTTATGAGATAGATACTATTATTATCCTCATTTTACAGATAATTTACTTCTATATACATCATTTACTTCTTAAGTTACATGATATCAAACATATGATTTTAAGTACATTTGTGTTCCCCCAAAGTACCCATTACCATGCCTTGCAAATGATAATGCTTATTAAAACAATTCCTGCATTCAATGTAGTCATCTTTTGTTTGCTATAAAACAGTAATAATAAAATATTCAAATTCTCATGCAGGTTAGTTCTGCAGGCTTCTATATGAACTTAATTCTGATTATTAGGAAAGGCTGGTTGATGCAATGATACAAAGTCCTGGTTCCCTGTCATCAGTTCAAGATAACTCTAAAGGGCCAATGCAGCCCAGAACTCCTGTGAGATTGACAGAGGCGGGTGTGGAAACTGCATTGTTGCTTTACCCATTCCCATATGCTCTATTCTCTCACATGCCTTGACCTCAATGGTTCTCCTCAACAAATAATCCTGCACACTAATTTCCATGTCTACAGATTCTGTTTCGTGAATAACCCAATCTAAGAAAAAAGGAGTATGGATGAACTACATTTATTAACTTTTTTTTTTAACTTTTTCAGAGACTGTGTTTGAGTGGAAATTGTACATGCTTTATAATCAGAGAGCTTGGAGCTTATCAGATATGATCTCAGGGAAGTCAATATCTCTGAGCCTCCATTTCTCATCTCAGAAGGGATAACTAATTAGGATTAAAGGTGACCAAATAAAACAACTACCGTGGCATTTGACGAAACATGGGCACTGAGTACATGGAGGCCTATAAGATTCAACCCTACCCACTTATAGGCCTCCACGTACTCAGTGAAGATAATATGGCACTGGAGTGATTCAACCCTAAATATTTAGGGCACATCTTCTTAACCCTTCCCAGATGTGCTTTTCATTCATTCTGTTGTGATACCATGCCTTGGTTTGTATTGAAAGTTTCTACTTAAAGAAGCCACATGAATACCAAGTTAACCAATGTTCTATAGGAGATATTTTCTTCCAAGTTTGAAAGTAGAGATTTCTTTTTTTCCACACCAGAGACTGGGATTTATAAAGCTTCACCTCAGATAATGATAGTTATATAACAGCACTTGACACTTGCTTCTCCTGGCTTCCAAGGCCTACAGACTGGCTGTATGTTACAGCAGTGGTGTTGACTCCCTCTGCTGACATGTCAGATGCTCCTCTCTTGACCAACACTTTCCTACTATGATTTTGTTTTGTTGTTATTGGCTTAGGATTTTGTTATAATTCTCCCTTTTGGAATATGTTAGACTAGACATAACATTGATCTGCATGATTCTGAATTCTTGAATTCTCTTCCCCACCAAAACCTCCTGATATGGAATTTTTTTCCTGTAAATTTCCTCACATGAAATACAATCTTCATTTTTTTTTCTTAGAAACTCAAATATTGGTTTATTTTGAACATCTTGCTTCCAGGTAGACAATCACACAATTTGAAAATATATATATTTAAATATCAACATATCAAATATAATTATATATATATATTAAAATATATATATGTCTTTTCCCCTCCAACATTAAAACCTCTCATTTCTATTTCAGGTCTTTATTCCTGAAAAACTCCACATCTTTCAGAGCAATGATAGATAATTCAAGAGATAATGGGGCAATTAGATAATTCAAGAGATAAGGGGTCAACTATTTTTAATGAGAGTAGATTTAGTGGGGGCATTTCTCTAGTGCTCTCCATTAGATATTACAGTTTTAGTTGTTGGCTTGAGATGGTTTTTAACGTGAGGAAGTGTTTTTTCTTGTCCTCATTTTTAAAACTTTTTTGGGGGAAATGTTTTTTTTTTATTATTATACTTTAAGTTCTAGGGTACATGTGCATAACGTGCAGGTTTGTTACATATGTATACTTGTGCCATGTTGCTGTGCTGCACCCATCAACTCGTCATTTACATCAGGTATAACTCCCAATGCAATCCCTCCCCCCTCCCCCTTCCCCCCTCCCCATGATAGGCCCCGGTGTATGATGTTCCCCTTCCCGAGTCCAAGTGATCTCATTGTTCAGTTCCCACCTATGAGTGAGAACATGCGGTGTTTGGTTTTCTGTTCTTGCGATAGTTTGCTGAGAATGATGGTTTCCAGCTGCATCCATGTCCCTACAAAGGACACAAACTCATCCTTTTTTATGGCTGCATAGTATTCCATGGTGTATATGTGCCACATTTTCTTAATCCAGTCTGTCACTGATGGACATTTGGGTTGATTCCAAGTCTTTGCTATTGTGAATAGTGCTGCAATAAACATACGTGTGCATGTATCTTTATAGCAGCATGATTTGTAATCCTTTGGGTATATACCCAGTAATGGGATGGCTGGGTCATATGGTACATCTAGTTCTAGATCCTTGAGGCATCGCCATACTGTTTTCCATAATGGTTGAACTAGTTTACAATCCCACCAACAGTGTAAAAGTGTTCCTATTTCTCCACATCCTCTCCAGCACCTGTTGTTTCCTGACTTTTTAATGATCGCCATTCTAACTGGTGTGAGATGGTATCTCATTGTGGTTTTGATTTGCATTTCTCTGATGGCCAGTGATGATGAGCATTTTTTCATGTGTCTGTTGGCTGTATGAATGTCTTCTTTTGAGAACTGTCTGTTCATATCCTTTGCCCACTTTTTGATGGGGTTGTTTGTTTTTTTCTTGTAAATGTGTTTGAGTTCTTTGTAGGTTCTGGATATTAGCCCTTTGTCAGATGAGTAGATTGCAAAAATTTTCTCCCATTCTATAGGTTGCCTGTTCACTCTGATGGTAGTTTCTTTTGCTGTACAGAAGCTCTTTAGTTTAATTAGATCCCATTTGTCAATTTCGGCTTTTGTTGCCGTTGCTTTTGGTGTTTTAGAGAGGAAGTCCTTGCCCATGCCTATGTCCTGAATGCTATTCCCTAGGTTTTCTTCTTGAGTTTTTATGGTATTAGGTCTAACATTTAATTCTCTAATCCATCTTGAATTAATTTTCGTATAAGGAGTAAGGAAAGGATCCTGTTTCAGCTTTCTACTTATGGCTAGCCAATTTTCCCAGCACCATTTATTAAATAGGGAATCCTTTCCCCATTTCTTGTTTTTCTCAGGTTTGTCAAAGATCAGATGGCTGTAGATGTGTGGTATTACAATCTTCATTTTAATGACCTTCAAATTCTCAGCCTCTTCTAATGTTCCTTGTCCATTACTCATCTTCGAACTTCATCTATATATTTTTGAACTTGAACCTTATCTTCAGCTCTCCTAACATGAGCTAACTACCAGACCTCACTACTAGCCACCATGCATTTAGTACTTGCTATGTACCAGCAATATGCTAAATGCTTTACAACGCTGGTTCTCAAAGTGTGGTTTCCTGGCCAGCTGCAGCAGCAGCAGCACTAGGAATTGTGAGAAACACAACTTCTAGAGTTCCAACCCATATCTGATATATTGGTAATTCTAGAGGTAGGGCCCAGAAATCTGTATTTTCACAGTCCCTCAGGTGATTCTGATGCCTTCTGATAAGCTCCGATCTCTCTGATTATAAAGCATGTACAATTTCCACTCAACTCCAGGTTTAAACATTTCAAAACTTCATACTTTCAATTTCTACTTTATGTAATCTCTCACTTGCTTCATGGCCCCATAATTTCTACCTTGTTGCTTACTAATTCTAGGTAGACCATGCCGTATATTTTATTTCTGTATTTACGTCTTCAGTATTACTGGGAGAGTAACACAATGCTGATAGTCTTTTTTATAATAAATGTATATTTTTGCCCCTGAAGCAGGTTCCCATGTGACTTAGTGATTGTTCTTTGCCTTTTGTTGATTCATTATAGTATCTCTTAGAACTTGTTCCAAATACTCCCCACATTTTTTTTAAGCTTACAATGCTATTTCTTGTTGACCAACAGATAGCAATAGAAATCCTCATCTCTGTTTTCCTGAAACAATATATCATTTTCCACTTACTTTCAACCCACTTTAGGATCTCAGTATCTCTCATTTCTATTCCTTTGTTGTTGTTTCTAAAAAACAGGTGACCCTTTTATTTGCTAAGATTGATTACTTACACTCTTGGTTCACTAGTTCTGTTTTCCTTTTCAGATACTACTCAATCAATTCTACCCTTCTTTCACCTGGAACTTCTTTCCCTCACTTTTGGCCCCTTAACCCAATCAGCAAAATATGTTTGGACTTTCCCTTTACTAAAGAGGAACAGCCTTTTCTGAAGTCCGCTATCAGCCATCTACCCTCATTCTCTCTTTTTCACCTTCAGTTCATAGTCAAATTTCTTTAAAGAATCATCTCACATTTTTCCTTGAATTCCTTTGCCACTCATAATTGTGATGCCTCTTTAGTGCAGCTGTTTTCTCAAATGCAATCAATTAACGCTTAGACCAGGTCCCTTTTCACAACAAAAACATTTTCTCAACGTGTATCCGTGTTTTCTCTTTAATCTCTCTGTGCCCACCTGACCATCTCTAGAGCAAAAGTTTCCCTTAGTTTCTATGACATTGAAATAACAGAACCCATGAATCTATCTTCACCCATCTTTTTGGTAGTGCTTTAGTGTCCCTTCTTTTTATCTAATAATTAACTTACTCATTAATTATTAAAATATTCAGGAACATTTTTAGAGCCTATTATCTGCCAAGCACTCAGTCAGGTGCTGGGGCTGTAACAGTTCAGAGGATACTCATGGTCCTTGCCCTCTCAGACTGAGCAGGTTAGTGTAGAAAATATAAATGGCAATGAAAAATCAGTACGTTATTTTTCATCCTTATAATCACTTTATGTGGAGGGTACTATTTTTCACATTTTTACAGAAGAGAATACTGAGAAACAGGGAAGTCATATAGCTCTAAGCTTTTGTCCTGAGTACTTTCGTTGCTTTCTATATTCTATCTCATAAACCTCACATTCTCCAATCAGTTGAACTCCATATACACGTCCAGAGCTCTAAAACACAAAAGCTAATACAGCCTCTAATGCAGAACCCATTTCCTTAGAGCAAAGCTTGAATTTCTAGCTGTATAAGGATCTCCACCTGAACATCTCCCACAGCCCTTTGACTATAGCTGCCTAAAGAGAACTCATTATCTCACAACCTTTCCTAAACAAACATTAAAAGAAAACTGAACAACTGTAAGTTCCCTTCTTGGGTTCTCAACTCCTAATAATGTCATTATTTTTCTAGTTCTCCAGGGACAGAAAGTTAGAGATATCTTTAATAAATGTGTCTTCACATAATTGCTACATGTTGTTAGTTACATCTCAGCAATGTCTCTCTTTAAACATCCTTGCATTTCATTCTCCACAGCTGCTATCACTGTTCTCACCTTCATGATCTTTTACCTAGTGCTTCCACGGCCTCCTGAATGCTTTCTACAGCTCTGCTATTTTCTGGTTCTAGATCATCTTATCAACTTGTTATAGCAAATTAATCTTTTTGGTACATTCCTGGTCATGGACATCCCCTGCTCAGCATTTCTGGAGTGAAATACAAATTGCCCAGGCTAGCAATTAGAACCCCACTTAACATCTTCCAAATCATTTCTTCTACCTTCCTCCATGCACTGTATGCTCTGGGTAGAAGGGTAGACTACTCCCTTCCTTTTTATCTCTGTCAGACAAAATCATATCATATTTTAAGTCCTCTGTCAAATGACCTCCCTTCAATGAAGTATCTCCAGACTTCACTGCCTTTTGAACTTTGCTAATGTGTTTGGTGTTCTCTTCTAGCACCATAGTCTGCCGAATATGGCACTTATTGGTATGTTGTCAGATTTCTCCTTCAAAGCAGGAGCAGGTCCAGTTTTTTTCACTCCCGGGAAAGTCCTTTACCATAGTAAATTAGGCTTAGTAAGTACTTACTGAATTGAAATAGAAGGATGGGTGTTTGCATCCAGATGAAAACATGGAAAAAGAGAAAGGATCAAACTAACTTATCAGTCATGCTAATTAAAGCACAACAGATCTTTTGGTGCGTTGACTATATTTCTGTCTTTACTTTTTTGTTCTTGGCATTTGCTCTTTTTGTTTATCTGTGGGTTAAGTGATTTGGCTACTTGTTAAAGCACACTTGAATAGTGCTGCATGTCTGGAAAAGTCAACGATGGCCTCCTGGGAGGAACAGACTGCCCCTTAGAGGATATTACTTACATTTTCTTTCTAAATGAGGGTGTGTTTGTGGAGTGGTCACTGTGGATTGTTTTTCAGAGCTTCTCTTGAGAATATGTAGAGCGGTGAATTACCAAAATCTTTCTACCCTGTTATCAGCATTAGTATTCATAATGATTTTAGCAGGAGCAATTATTAATAACAATAATGAGAAGCTTGCCTGTAGGGTATTTTATCCTTTGGCACTGTGTTCATAAGTTATTTGGCCTCCATAGCATCATGAAACCCCATGAAAACAGGGCTTGTTTTATTTCAGATTATCTTACAAATAATGGCTCAGCTGACATTAGAAAGCAGGTTTATTCTGTTCATTTGTGTTTTGTAACTCAAAATGTGGTTCTTGAATCAGCAGCCTCTGCCACACCATTAAAAATACAGAATATCAGGCCCCACTCCAGACCTATTGGATCGCAATCAGAACTGTAATAAAATCCCAAGGTTATTCCTGTGCAAAGTAAAGTTTGAGAAACACCCACTTTAGGTCCTAGAGCAGAGCAACAAAAGGTATTTCATCCCTAGGGTGCTGTAGTGTGTGCGCGCGTGTGCTTGTGAGAGAGAGAGGAGACAGACAGGTAAGGGGACAGAAATCTCAGCAGGATATGGGTCCCTCCAGAGGGATTGGCATGTGGGATTTGTGGATGTGGGACTCCCCTGTATACTTGCAGTAGCTTCACCAGATTTCGTTGCATCTGCTGTCTAAGATTATTGAGGTTAGCGTTATTTATAGTGAAATATGAGAGTTGAGAGTGTGGGGGAAGTTGTTGTCAGGTACTGCACCCAAACCGGGAGGATAAAGGAGCTAAGCACAAAAGGAAAGCCCGTTTTCGAGCCTCACTCAAAAAGCAGCTCACTCAAGCTCATTTCCAGTATCTCTAGTTTCTAGATGCATTTCGCCTCCCCGTGTTTCCCCTTAACACCCACGACCCAATCACTCCATTAAAGCTAGCTCCTCGCCTCTAGTCTCCAGGTTTCTTTTTTCCTTGTCATCAGTCTCCCTCTCTCCCGGCACCCTCAGGCCGCGGGCCCCTCCCTCCGCGTGGGCTCGCACCTCTCCCCAGCCTGGTGCACCTGGGCTGACGCGGGCTCGGGACTTGTGCGGAGCGCCGCGAGCGCGGCGGAGGCAGAGGAGCGCTGACTGCCACCTCCAGCCCGTGCGGGAGGGACAGCACGCGCTGCGCAACGGGGACGGTTCTCCTTGGCCGCGGCTCAGGGCTCGCGGCGACCACCGCCGTTGAAGCTGCGGGAGGGCAGCCGTGAGTCTCCCGGGACAGCCAGCCCCGGCGGCTGCTCCTCCCGGATGCCAGGGCCAGGGCGCCGGGCGGCCGCCAGCAGGAGAATGAAGAGCTCGGTGGGAGGAAGGAGAGAAAAGCTCCTGGGGGCGCCGAAAGCTCAGCACAGCCGCGGTAAGTTGAGCGCAAAAAGAGGTGTCTCGGTTCAGGTGGCGGAGTTGGTTGGGGCGGGGGGCAAAGAGCTAGGGTTGCGCCTCTGTGGGATACCAGGCGCGAGGGGCTGGGGCTCACATGGGGGGCACGGAATGGACATTCGCACCGCCCAGACCTTGGACCACCTCTCCGGTATCCCGCACCATCGGTCCACACCCCCTGCCTCTTCTCGGTGCCACCGAGAGGAGATGTGAGGTTGCGGGGCCAGAGTGAAGAGCGCGGAGCTTGAGGGTCTCAGGTCACAGCTCACTGCTGAGAACCAAGGGGCAGGGGAGGCCGAGGCTGGGGGGCGAGGTCAGCCTGGTTCTGACCAGAGTCGAGGGCTGGGCCACCCGGGAAGGACGTCCTGCTGTCTGTCTCCCATTGGGTGTATGCGAGGCGTGCTCCCTCCTCGGGGGAAACCTGGCGAAGTTGTTGGGATAAAGAAACACAGCGGGACAGCTTCCTGTTTCCTTTTCGTTTCCTTTCTTCTTCTTCTTTTTTTTTCTTCTTTTTTTTTTTTTTTTTAATACTTAAAAAAAGAGAGAGAGAGAGAGAGATGCACGCGTTTTGAGGGCAGGATAAGAAGCTATTGAGTTATATGAAGCCTCTCTCCAAGGAAATCACTTTGACATTTAGGGTGGGGTTGGGAGGCTGAGTGTAAGCCAGAGCTCCTGAATCTGATCGTCTTCTTGGCCATCTAGTGCCTCTTTTTACGCTTCCATTGGGTACCTGGAGGACCAAATTAGAAGAAAGCACAGGGTTGTGTACCTTTTGACCTCTTGCATCTTGGGAGGCGTTTTATTGTGCGTATGAATTTGGGTCACAGGACACCTGCAGCCTCCAAAATGGTGTCACCCTGTGTGAAATGCCCAATTCCAGATTAGTCCTCCTTACAGTCGGGCTTGTCCACCTCATGTGCTTCTGGAGATTGTGTTGATGGGTGGTTTAGCCCAAGCTGGTCTGTGATTTCAAACGAGTGATGCGTGGTTCCTGGGCATTGGAGTGTCTTCAATTCTGGAACCTTGAACTGACGGAGAAGAACATCTGACATTCTGTAGGTGTAACTAAGGACCCTAGAGCTGGCGCTGTTCTATGCTAATCCTGCGGTGTTCCCGGAATGTGATGGGGAAATCGTCTGTGTTCTGCTGAGTCTATTTGCTAGCTGGTCTTTTAAATGTGCCTTTCAGGTGACCACTGAATTCTGGTTCACGATGTTTTCTAAAACCGACTGGAAAGGTCTCCCTCCTTCTGGGTTGTTGTGCCACTCGTTGGCCTATGCTGGGTAATTCAGTCACACTACTCTGGTCTCTAAGCATGAAAGGCAAATATGGGTCATTTCAAATTATGTAGATTGATGCAACACAGCATGTGCAGGGTTTGCTGCAATTTCTTCACATTTCTTTCCAGATGTTTTTTAGAAATTAACTTGAGCACTCTCTTCATGGAGCTAAAATGTAGACTGGGAGAATGGGCAAACATCTTGAGTTAATGTATTATCTCAGATTTAAGGAAATGAAGTGCTGGAAGTTGTCTGTGTTAGGAGAAAGAGACCTGAGCTAAAAATCAGGGCTTCTGAATTATTTTTGCTCTACGACAATGTGACTGAGGAATCTTTGGGGTTACTTAATAATACTAATAATACCTAAAACGTGTTTCCCATTCACTGAACACGAAACTCTACAGCTACAGTAAATGCATAACAATCCCAAGAAGGTGGCGTTGTTACCATCTCCATTCTGTAGACAAGGAAAAGGAGATTTATAGATGTTAAATTGGGAAAAGTCCCAGAGTTAGTGTTTTTGTAATCCAAGATTGCAGAACTCCAAAGTCAGTTGTTAACCCCTACACAACCTCTTTGAGCCCTACTTGAAAAATGAGAGTAATATACCTCTCTAAGTTTAAATTCCATGAAAAATTCATACAGTGATGGTAATATCATAGATTGATTCATATGCAACCATTTCAGGTATTTAATATAACAGAATGCAGAATTTGAGACGTGAAATCAAATAAAAATTGTGTGGCACTTATATAATTCAGCCTGCCAGTTCTAGAGAGGGCAGAACACTGAGATCTTAGTGTTCATCTTGAATGACGCTCTTTGAGTCCTGTTATTGTAAATCAATAGTGCTGTATTATAGCCCTTGTCTTAACAATGTGTGATTTATAACATCAAACACGTCTGGTGCTAACATCGTATTTGTATGACTATAGAGTTATCCTGAGGTCTACATGAACACTTTCATATTTCAGCCAGCTTATAATTAAAGCTCAGATCCTGACAGGATTTTAAATTTCCATTAAGAGGTACAAGCAGCTTGTTTTAAAATTTCCTTTTTATTTTCAACAGTATTTTCAAAACAATTACTCCCCCTGCTGTGATTTGCTATTTACCAGGTGCATCTAAAGTTCAATAATGAAAATGTTTGCAATTCAAGAAAACATAGTGTTTCATCTATAGTAACAAAGATTAGATGAGTCACATCTAACTTAGGGTTGTTTTTTTTTTGAAATTTAATTAAAATGTTGCATTTCTCATTGCCAAGTGTATGCAGGTAGCTGAGTATACAGCATCCCTTATTTTCTTGTAATCTCCAACTTCATAAACTCATTACTTATGAGTTCTTCAGCTACTTATGAGTTCTTCAGCTACTACGTTAGTACCTGTCTATAAAGATTTTGAGGTTTTAAAAGTAGGAGTAAGAACAAATAAGATAATGTTGTCATGTTTCTTCACTAACTATATACTTTATTTTGAGAGTGATGATATATTTTAAGTCACAGATCTTATTCATACATGAATGGAATTATCAAATAAAAGTTGTATAAACCCATTGGGATGCTAATGCTATTAATATTCCAAATTTGTGAGGAGCTTTGGAAAATAGAAAATCTTTGAGAAATTGAAGATAACTTACTATGTTTCATTGTATTTGCATGGTACCTTACTGTTTTCAAATAAATCTGCATGTCTCATAATAACTTGCCTAGAGATTATTTTTGGCAGTAGGTAAGGAAGTTTCTATAGTAGCTAACATATTTAACCTTAGAACAGTATTAAAGTAATGAAAGTAATTATGAACTTGAATCGTCAAACTGCAAAATGTTTTACGACAATGGGAGTCTTATAAATGGTTAGCTTTATAATCACATGTATGTATTTTCTACTGTTTTAAAAATGTTTTTTTCATAGTCACACAAGACTAATATTTTATTTGATATTATTTGGCGATTTGAACAACCAGATCTCTGAAAGGTAATTTAAGCTCCATAAACATGAGTCACACTGACATCCCAGATTGCAGAAACTGATATTGGAAAAGGATCTGTAATTTTGAATGTTTCAAGAGCTTGGAACTCAAGGTGGATGGTACTTCTTAGTTTTCTGACAAGGACTCTAAAGTGAGAGATTGAATAAAATAAAGCCGGTGAGTTGAAAATCAAGCAAGTGCTTAAATTGCCACTTAGGAAGCTGAGATCAGCTTCTGTAGATTACACACCCAAAAACTGCCAGTGTAATTTATGTTTCGAACAAGTAGATGACACACTGGAGATCATTTAAAACATTCTAGTACATTAAAAATGTATTTATTTCTACTTTTTTTAGAGCCTGATAAAACTAGTGATGTCTTCTTGCTATGGATTGAATGTTTATATCTCCCGCAAATTCATATTGTGAAGCCCTAACCCTTAATGGGATAGTATTTAAGGTGATGCCTTTGAGAAGTGATTTGGGTTAGATGAGGTTATAAGGGTAGAGCCCTCATAATGGGATTAGTGCTTTTATAAGATGAGGAAGAGATGAGGACCCTCTCTTTCTCATGTGAAGATGCAGCAAGAAGATAGCCATCTGCAGACCAGGAAGAGGGCCCACCCCATTTATTGAATCTGCTGGTACCTAGATCCTGGTCTTCACAGCCTCCAGAACTGTGAGAAATAAATGTTTGTTGTTTAGCCACCTAGTTCATAGTATTTTGTTGTAGCAGCCCATACTGATTAAGACACCCCCCATTTTGGAGTAACTCATGATTAACATAAAAAAATTGCAATTAGAGGAAGTTGAAGGACAGCCAGGGGCAGAGAGTAATCAAATTATTTTGCAAGGCCTTTATCCTATTATAAATGTGCTTTTAATCATATTCAGAGAATTCTGTACTACTTCTAGTAGTTTGCCTAGATTGGGATATGTCTCAAAGAGTATCTTATTCCTAACCTCCTGATAAATCAGTCGAGTATACTAGAACATGGTTTTAGAATAGGATAAAGACCTTCAGATTGCTCAATTACTTTATTTATTTACCTATAATATCATCCTACCTTATGTTTAATTTTTTCACCTTATTTGCAAACAGAGGGACAGTTCTCTTTATTTATGGAATTATATCTACCAAAACAAGCCAGCATGTTGCATTTCAAAACAGGTATTTTTAGTGAGAAGTTTTCAGTAAGAGAGTTTTCATTTTCCTTCCTTGTAGTTATGCAGCCCATCTTTCAGGAAACAGTACTGATTCTGATGTGCCTTGATTAATCATTAGACCTATTTGTCCCCATGAGAATAAAATACATTATTATGCCACAGTGTTAGGAAGCTCCATTTGAGGATTTTCCTGAGAGTCTTTCATAACATGAGGTCAGATGTTCCCTGTTAACTTTTTTTGTTACCTTATGTGTTCTGATTTTATTACTAAAAAGTTATTCCCTGCAATTTTTATGATAGAAGAGATTATTAGAGACTTTTTTCCTTTGCTTCTCCAACAATCTCCCAACTATCCTCAACTGAAATGAGAGAAAAAAAGAATGAAATGTGTCTTTTCTTTCAAGTGCTCCTTAAACAAAAGAATAACACAGGAAACTCCAGAAGGCATTCTGAAAAAAATCTAGATTTTAAAATTGTATTTAGTTACATACAACTTCCAGAAGTTAGCGGTCTCAGTTTCCTAACGTCATCCAAATCACCTGGAATTTAAAGAACAAAGGTTCCATGTACTGGACCGAGTTCTCAGGTGGCTATAAATTCTACATTCACAGTGACTTCATAGTATATTCTATTCATAGTAAAATTTAACATTAAATCATAGAGAAAAATAGTGATTTAGCATGGTGTAGCATTTTAAGAGTATGAGTTTGAGAACTAGGCTGACTGGGTTTGAATCCTTGTTTTATTTTCTTTAAAAGTGGTGAGAATTTAATCAATGTCTTGCACTTCTCTTTGCCTCAGTGTCCTCATCTATAAACTAGTGAAAATAAATCTCAGAGCACGGATTGAAGACTGAATAAGGTGATACACGTAAAGTGTTTTGAATAGTGTGTAGTACCTAGTAAGACATAAATGTTAGCCATTTTTATTATCATCATATATTAGTTTTCCATGGCTACTGTACCAAGATTGCCATAAACTTGGAGGCTTAAAACAACAGAAATGTATTCTTTCAAAATTCTAGAGGCCAGATGTTTGAAATTAGTATCACTGACCAAAAACCAGATGTTGGCAAAGATTTGCTCTCTTAGAAGGCTTTAGGGGAGAATCTTTTCCTGGCCTTTTCCAGCTTCTGTTGCCATTCCTTGACTTGTGGCCACATCACTACAATCTCAGCCTTTGTCTTCACTGCCTTCTTCTCTGAGTCTGGTCTCCCTTTGTTCTCTCTTATAAGGACAGTTATATTTGCATTTAGGGCCTACCCTTATAATCCAGGATAATCTCCCCACTTAAAAATCCTTAATTTAATAACATATGAAAAACCCTTTTTCCAAATAAGGTTATCATCTACAGGTTCTAAGGATTAGGAACTAATGTATTTTCAGTAAGCACTGAAGATTACAGGAGTGGGAGGAGGATGTACATTATTGTGTCCACCATAATCATCTTTTAAAAAATACTATGTTTGATGTGTGAAAAGACAGCAGACCCGACATAAGTAAAACGTAAAAAATGCAGAAAGGACCAGAAATTTATTTTTAAAGTACATTATTTTAATATGTTTTAATTTTGATCAGATTTTGAATCAAAGATGTACTGGGCAATCAATTATTTTCTGCTCTCTTTGCTCTAATATAATGCCCTCAATAAATATTTTATGAGTGATTACTGTGTACCTGGAGAGTGCTAATGCTGGGAATATCAAAGTTGACAGAAAAAGTGAGACCCTGTCCTCATGGTGTGTAAAGACCAGTGTATAAACAATAGCATTACTCTAGACAATGACTACCTTATTAGTATTGCGTACTTGTATTGGGTGTAGTTGGCTCTTTTTGTTTAACCTCAGCATTTTAGGGGCAAGGAAGTATTATTAAACTGACTTTAGAGATAAGAAACTATGCCAAAGGATATATACACAGCCGGGAAGGGCCAAATTTTGAACTCTGCTTCCTCTGATTGACTGTACCATATATGACTTGACACAAGATAAAGAATAAGGACAAGCTTAAAAGTAAATAAAAAATTTGTTTAGAAAGATAAGCATCTCATCGACTGACCACATAATGTAATTACATAGAAATATCAACTAATGAGATGTTCTGGTTAGTTGGGCTTTGGTTCAACCAGAAAGGTAAGAACTACTTTTTAGCATTCCTTTTTGTTTTTCACAATTTTTTCTTAGATATTAGTTAATATTTCACCCTCAGTGAATAGACAGTGTTTACTTATTTATACTTTATCTTTTTTATTTTTGTCATAAAATATATGTAATATGAAATTTATCATCTTAATCATTTTAAGTGCACAGCTCAGTGTACATTCATATTGTTGTGCAAGGATCACCACCATCCATCTCTAGAACTCTTTTCATCTTGCAAAACTGAAACACTATATCCATTAAACAGTTGTTCCCCGTTCTTCCCTGCCCACAGCCCCTGGCAACGACCATGCTATTTTCTGTCTCTATGATTGATTTTGATTACTTTAAGTACCTCATATAAGTGGAATCATACAGTATTTGTCTTTTTGTAATTGGCTTATTTCACATAACTTGATTTCATCCATGTTGTAACATGTGTCAGAATTTCCTTCCTTCTTAAGGCTAAATCATATTCCACTGTGTGTTAAGACATTTTGCATTTCTTGTCAACTGTCCATAGATGGCTTTGGTTTAGCTGTTGTATAAAGCTGCTTCAGTTTAATGTTGCTATAAACATGAGTGAACAGATATCCCTTAAGACTCTACTTTCAGTCCTTTTGGAATACACTCAGAAGTGGAATTGCTAGATGACATAATATTTCTAATACTTTGAAGAACTGCCATACTGTTTCTACAGTGGCTGTACATTTTATATTTCCACCAAAAGCCTACAAGTTTTCTAATTTTTCCACATTTTCCCCAATGCATATTTTCTATTTTTTTTATAGTGGCTATCCTAATGGGGGTGAAGTGGTATCTAATTGTAGTTTTGATTTGTATTTTCCTAAAGATTAGGGATGTTGAGTCTCTTTTCATGTGCTAGCTAGCCATTTGTATATCTCATTTAAAGCAATATTTAGTCAAGTCTTTTGCCCATTTTTAATCAGGCTGTTTGTTGTTGAATTTTAGGAGTTCCATGTATATTCTAGATATTAATCCTTAATCTGATATATGATTTGTAAATATTTTCTCCCACTCTGTGGTTATCTTTTACTCGGTTTCTATGTCTTTTTTTGCACAAAATTTTAAAATTTTCATAAAGTCCTATTTGTCTATTTTTGTCATTGTTGCCAGTGCCTTTGATGTCATATCCCCAAACTCATTGCCTATTCTAAACCTTTCTTTAAAATAATGGGTTTAAGATGACTTTAAAAGTATATAAAGGATCACTAAATCAAATTCCAAAAAAAAAGAGCCTAGAATGATTATGAAATAACTATAATTACAGACTAGAATATGAATACTATCACAAACAATGTTGAACATCAAGAGGTAGAAACCCCATAAAGCGTGATTCATTTAAGTACAGTTCAATATTAAGCAAAGCTAACTCATAAGCACATTGTGGTTAATGTTGAGGGAGAAGGTAAGATGCCAAAATGTTCTGTTTCCTGCTTTGGGGTGTTGGTTACCTAGGAGTGTTCACTTGTAAAAATTCATTGAGTTGTATAAATATGATCTACGCAGTACCCTGTATTTGAATCATACTTTAAAAAAGTTTAAAAAGCGAAGCATTGAGACACTCATGGTAAAGAGAAATTTCCTTAAGAATAGAAAAGTTAAGTAAAGAAGTACTCAAACCTGTGTTCTGTAAGAATACACACTCACCAGACTTGGTCCATCAATTTAACCATAAGTTTTTAAACAGCCATTAGACCCAAAGAAGCAGATATAATCAGAAGACTATTTTTTTTCCAGATAAAGAAAACATTCTTGGTACTGAATCTGAAAAAAAAAAATGTTTCTCTTGAGTCTTCATAAAGAAGGAATTGAATGGTTCAGTGAGCAATATCCTTGTTAATGTAGCAAAGATTTGAACAGGAATCATACTTACAGAATATAAAGAAGTTTAGTTATTGGATGCCTCCTTGTCTGACTTCAAACATTTTAATTTCTAGAATGATGAGGAGGCTACATACCTCTTAGACAATGCCCTATCCATTTTGCACCTTTTAATGATGCTTTTGACAGTGAGTGCAGGCCAGTAAGCTTGAGCTCATGTATTCTGACAAATTCTGAGTGCTCATAGACTTTGTGAAGGTTTAGAAGCTGGGGTCTGCTTGACTCTTTGGGGAATCTGAGAAAATTGATTCCTTCCAGGAAAGAAAGAGTACCTCTAAGTTGGCAGTAGTGGTCAAGGTCCAGGCAGCGGTAGACCTTGCCCTCTACTGCCATCTCAGAGATATACTCTCTTGCCTGGAAAATATCAATTTCTCAGGTTCTCCAAAGAGGAACTTATTGAGAAGTAATAAGTAGGGTACAGTGAACTAAGGTGGACTTCTCTTGATAATTCAGTTCTTTGCTGATCTGGTAGAACATCAGTAATCTCGACAGTGAGTTCTGTGACAGTAGAGATTTTGTTTTGTTATAACTCTTTCTTGCAATGCCTGTCAGTGCCTTGAACAAAGTTGGTGCCCCCAAACATTTGTGAAACAAGTAATTAAATTCTGCCTGGTGGACATAGGGGTTGTAGAAAATTGAGTTGAATAGCTATCCAGAGTCTAAATATATTCTGCAATTTGCCTTAAAAACAGCGTAATACTCTGTCATCTAGGAGTGTTCCCTTGTAAAAATTCATTGAGTTGTATAAATATAATCTATGCAGTACTCTATTTGAATTACACTTTTAAAAAGTTTAAAAAGCTAAGCATTGAGACGCTCATGATAAACAGAAATTTCCTTAAGAGTAGGAAAGATAAGTAAAGAAGTATTCAAACCTATATTCTGTAAGATATGATTTTGATATGGCTTTCCATTTGTTCTCTCCCAAATAAAGAAGATACATCTCAATTACTGGTTAATTGACAGCTTCTAGTAGATTGAGTTAAAAAAGTATTTTAGGACCTCATGAAGAAGAGTTTGACTTTAGAAAATTGCTGTCAATAAACAGTTTTTTAGTTCCTATGGAATTTGGTGAACGGTTGGATCTGTAACAATTTTTTATTAATTAGTGGCATAATTTTTAATTATTCAGAAATTATGTCTAAACCAATATATTCCACATTGCTCCTTCATAAATAAAAATCAATACAAGTAAATCTAAAGAGATGATACTTAAAAATAAAGTCTTCTCATTTTAGATCGTAAATTAGAACATGTGTTTTTAATTTAAATTTTCAAGAATTGAAGAACCACTACAAAAAAAGCCAGGAAAAAGAATTCCTTTCTTAAAAAGTTGCCCTTAACAAAAGTAAAAGTTTCCATAATTCAGAATTTTTAGCAGGCATAAAGGATTTGAAAAAAACAAATAGCATACATCCATATTAATATATTAATAATATAATTATAACTAATAATAAAAAAGTCTGCCATTAGAAATGATGGGATTTACATTTCTATGTCTATTTAGAGCAAAATGTTTTTATTTTTTCCTACTAGTTCACATACTAAAAACTTACATTGAAACAGTATTTCACAGAACACAAAAGTTACTGTTGGAATTATTGTTTCTTCCCACAAATTTGGTGCGTTGGCATTACTATTGGCTACTTTCTTTTTTTAGATAAGGAAGCAAAACTAAGGTCAAGTGATTTCCAAGATCAAGTAATTTGTGGGTGGCAACATTAAATAGTGAACTATTTTTGACTCAAAGCCTGGTGTTCTCTCTGCTTCCCTGAATAGTTTCCTTCTCTTTCCACATATACAGAGAAATAGCTTCTGCTAAGTCTATCATACATTGGAATGATTTACTGGAGGAAAATGATATTACATGAATGGAATGGAGATGAGAACAATCAATAAATGACAGTATTAAGGGAGCACTAATGAAACTTTAATTTGAAAACTGCTTCAAAATGCATCCAAGATAGGCTTCATAACCATAGTCAGATTTGATGTGAAGATAACCTACTTTTATGCGAATGCTGAAGTGACATTAACAGTTTTGTACCTTGATGTGGTCCTTAAGGAAAATTGTCAGGGCCATTAATAAGTTTCTAAATTGATTAGGCTAATTTGGTACTCTAAAAGACATCTTCCTATAAATTAATGCTACTTATTACATTCTGATTACAGCAAATTGCTTGCTTTCCATGCCCAAGTTTGAAAGTTTCCAGTCTCTGCATTTTTGTCCTTTCCCAGTTGTTGGCTTTCTATTTGGTCTTGCCACGTCGGAACAATGAATCATCTTGTCCATTAGCTGAGTTTGGAAATTCTGTGTTATTCAATGAACTTGTTTTCACATCATCCCTTTGATAATTCAAAACCTGGCAACTTAACTACTTTCCCAGATGTGTTTGTGATGCAACATCAACTAGTTTTGTTTTGAGCAGCAAAGGCTGTGACTTTTTATACTCATAAATGAAATGGGATATTTTAATAATCGACCTTGTGTTTCAGAATAATAAAAGGTTTGGGTAATAATAGTGATTAATCTCTAGAGGGGTCACCTAATCAAATAATATTAGAAGGTTCTCAATTTTTATAACCTGAAGGAAACAGAAATGTGCCAACCGAGTGATTGCCTCTATTAATAGCATCTCGTAGGAATACAGTTACTCATTTCTGTTTCATAAATTCCCACTAAAGGGGAGTCTAAACATTAAAAATGAAGCGTTGTTTCTTTGTTTCTAACAGTTAAAGCGTGAATACAGAAGTGAGACAATGTATGTCAACACAAAGCACCCTTCGAGCTCCCTACTGCAAATAGGGCATATGAGGGCATTGGTGTTTGTTCCAACTTGAAAGAGTTTTTTAAGACTTCATGTCATTACTTTATTACTAAAATAAACAGCCATGAATCTTGGAAGCTGGCTCTTACTAAGGTTTTAATAAATTGAGTCTAAGAAATGATAATAGTAATATATTATTAAAATTTGGATGATTATCATCAAGTATATAGAAAACACAGTGGAGCATGTCCTTTAAGATACTGCCAAGTACTGTGCTATCTTTATTGTGTTTGGAACTAAACCTGTGGCACTGACTTCATGAGTGTGTCTGTGTGTGGACAGGAGTATAATGTGTGTATACAAACTGAAATAGTTTGGAAGTCATTGAGAGGCTAGTTTGAGGATGGCTTGGCATACCTTCGTGGAAAATAATTACAGGAGTTTGGCCCAAATAAATATAAGTACCAGGCACATGTTTTAAAGAAAGAAAGAATGCTCTTCATTACTAGCTGTGGTTTATTTAGCATTTGGCTTCTTAGTTCCTGAAGTTTTTCAGCAAATGAGACAAGTTGTAAGAATTAAACTGTGAATACTTTCCAAGAAAACATCAGAACCGTTACCAAAGAGGATATTTTTATTATTATTATTATACTTTAAGTTCTAGGGTACATGTGCACAATGTGCAGGTTTGTTACATGTGTATACTTGTGCCATGTTGGTGTGCTGCACCCAGCAACTCATCAGCACCCATCAACTCGTCATTTACATTGGGGGAGGGATGGCATTGGGAGTTATACCTGATGTAAATGAAGAGGATATTTTTTAAGCTAGTCAAGTGCCTGCAGCTTTAATAAGCACGGTAATCCCAGCTGAAGCTGTTTCTTATTTGCAGCTTTGCTCTAGCCTCCCATTCATGTTTAAAAAGTGGCTCCGTACATACCTGTAAGAACTCAATTATACATTAAAATTACCTTTTATTGAACATTATGTCGCCTTTAATATATATATCTAATTCCCTCTTATAATTCAGGTTTAAAAAATAGTCATATGGCCTAGCAATATAAATGATATTATAAATTCATTTGTTTACATATGTTTCATAACTAGTTTCCTTACCAATGAGAGATTTACTATCTGCATAGGACATTATTTCCTATCATTTTAACTGGCATTCCCATTATCTTCTCAAACTGAATTCATCATTTTACCCTTCCTTTCAGCTCCACTTCTTCTTGACATGACTCTCTCTCAATACCAAGGCTGTTTTCTCAGAGTGTAACTATTTCTGTACATTTAAATAGTAGATACCAATCTTGTCACACAATGAGTTACAATGATTGCTCTGTTATCATTATATATGAATAAATATGGAGGACCTAAAAGGGTCCTGTCATTAGTGTTGTTACATTTCTTTTCTGGAAATCGCCATTGCTGAAACCAGTCCTAAGTTCTATCAATATGCCCAAGGTAGCAGAGCCTCTGAAAATATTCGAGGAAGACTTTGCTTCATTTTTGAACAAAATGCAAACTTTTTAAAAATCTTATTTGTTCTTTTATGAGACACCTGCTCATTTTTTAGGTGATATTAGATTCTACAAGACAGAAAAGCCTCTTGAATGTTGCATAATAATACTTCTGTGTATATTTTAAGTTAATCGAATCAATTCCAGCCTCCTCCTAGCATTAATAATGATAGTAGATCTAAAATGGCCACTGGGATGTTAGTCAACATCGCATTTTCATTTTGTTCCCAGTAATTAAGTTAAAATAATCAATCGTAGTTATCAAGTTTTTTTTTTTTTTTCTTTTTCTTTAAATACAGGTAGTCAAGGCAGTATACTTTTTGACTAACGTCAGAAAGGGATCATCTACTTGAATTTCCTTGGTACTGGGCTTGGCTATGTAACCAGATGACTTGTAGGGTTATGATATCTAGACACTAAGTCATACAGATGGTTCCAGTAACTGTGAAGGCGAGTGTTTTCTTTTGTCATTTAACATTTAAGCCCCAACTAGGCATCCATTATCAGTGCTGTTCAGTCATTATAATCCCTGGTAGCTCTGTTACCGTAAAGGCAGTTCTAAATTTTTCCTTGCTTTTTAAGTCCTCTGTCCAATGCCCGCTCCACACTCAAAATATTATCAGATTTTTCTTCTCAGATGAAATAAAGACCATTAGGGAAGCACATCTCCAAAATTTCTCTTTTATTACAAGTCACAGCTCTATTTATCACCATTTTGATTCAAATCACCTCATCTCAAAAGGATTACTGTCCCAATGCCCACTTATTTTATTATCCCACTTCCTCCTGGGGTGCTGCCTGAACATTTCATCAATTACTCGTCCTCTCTCTTAAAACTTCACTGTCTCCTTCCGTCTGATCTCCCACCACACCTGCTCTATTGTCATCTATATAGAACAACTTTGTTCAAGCTGCTACTTGAAGTTGCAGAATGCAACTTTTGAACACAGTTGTATGTTGTTCAAAAATGAAGCTGTCTTCCTTGAATTTTTGCAGAGGCTCTGCCACCTTAGGCATATTGATGAAATTTAGGACTGGTCTCAACAATGGTGAGATCTGGAAAACCTCTCCTTGGAATTGCTGCTAGACTTTTGGAAAGGGCAGTATCAATGCTTTGTCTTCATTTCCTCACCTCAATTTGTCATATTTCTGAGATAATTTTTCAGTTATTACAAGTGAACTTTGTGTCACATCCAAAAGTCTCTTTTCAGTATTACTTCTTCAACATGCTGAAATATTTGACACTGCTGACTGTCCCTGTTATTCATTCAACAAATATTTATTGAGTTCCCAGGACTGCATAAGGTACAAACTTTGGAAATATGGATATAATTCAACGTTTTCTTTCCAGGAGCTCAAAGGTAACTAAAAAAGAGAAAAATAGACCATTTAAAATATAGCATATTGAATGCTTGTAATGTTTAAATCTGTTTCCTAATATTTCTTGTTCTCCTTCTGATCACCTGGAAGGATTGCAATTCTCCACCCCCTTGAAGTTAGGTTACTCCAGAAGTTATGTTATTGGCTATGGCCAATAAAATGTGAATGGAAGTGATATGTCACTTATCACTTCTGGCAGAAGATGTTAAAAGTTGGTGTGTGATTTGCTAAGGTTCCTTTTCCTTGTCACAGAAACAAACAGTATTCCAGATGGTGAAGCCTTTGTTAACCTGTGACCCTGAGAGAATAACTTGGAACAGAGGTCCTGATGACTTAAGACCTGCTGACCTAATATGAATATATTGAGGGAACAATAAATAAGTTTTGATTTCTTTAAGTTACTAGGATTTCAGGATTTTGTTAGTTCAGCATAACCTAGCATATCCTGACTGATATAATGCTATAGTAGAAATGTAAATAAAATACTGTAAAGACATAACTGTATACTTTTAATAATTTATTTTTATTTATTTATTTATTTATTTATTTTTGAGATGGAGTCTCGCTGTGTCTCCCAGGCTGGAGTGCAGTGGCGTGATCTCGGCTCACTGCAAGCTCCGCCTCCCAGGTTCACGCCATTCTCCCGCCTCAGCCTCCCAAGTAGCTGAGACTACAGGCGCCCGCCACCACGCCCGGCTAGTTTTTTGTATTTTTAGTAGAGATGGGGTTTCACCATGTTAGCCAGGATAGTCTCGATCTCCTGACCTCGTGATCCACCCGCCTCGGCCTCCCAAAGTGCTGGGATTACAGGCTTGAGCCACCGCGCCCGGCCACTTTTAAGAATTTATATCTGCACTTTCAAGTTATCTAAACTTTTCAAATGGCATGTTCCAAAGTCACCTTAAACTCAACACATTAAAAAAATTTCCTAAGACTATGAAAGTATTTGCTTGATAATAAGTGACATTAATTTATCTGTCTTGCATCTAACTGAAATGTAGTAGAGGGTCTGTGAGAAAACTTGTTCACAACCAACCACAGATATTTCTTAGTGGATTTATTACTATAATTCAGAACTAACCTTCAGTTTGTACTTTCTCCCTTATAAACTTACTAAAACTTAGAAACAATTCAAGTTCACTTGGAGACTTGGAGATAATGATATACTCTGGTCTATTTTTCTTCCCATCTGAAAGCTTTATTGTGTTAAGACAGGAAAAGTACTATGTAATTATGTATGTGAACTTCTTGATAATCAATGATGGAATTTTCTTTTTATGTGCTAATGCTTATTCTTGCACTTTTTCATATAATTAATATGCTCAGTAAAGTGTAGGTTTTATTATAACTTGCTATCTTGTTTCCTATACATACTGAAGATAGGGTATTTTTAGGATAGTAAATGTTTTACTCACTTAATAGTAGACTCTGATTTTATTATCACTCAAACCTCCCATTCTTCATATATGATATTATCTTATTCTTTCTTTTAAATATTTCACCTTGGATCTACTTTGTAAAATGTTCAGAGCTATCTATCTATCTATCACTCAATCATCTATCTGTCTATCTAATAACTTTGAATTGACTAAACTCAGAAATATCCCATTTGAATAGCATTGTCTTTGATTTGTCATAGATTCCTCTATTGCCATCTCTTAAGGAATTAAGTCATAACACTTTCCATTCTATGTATTATCCACCTATCTAGTATTGATACAGTACTTGCAACCATATCTTTCTATTTCCTTGAAATCTTAGCTGTAAAGATGATCAGTTGGGAAACAGAATTCTAGCACAGAAGACCTGCTGGAATCTCATTCAGACAGAAGTTTCTATAGCCAAGGACAACGTTGTGTCTGGCCTCTTCTATCTCCTTCTCACCTTTCTTAGATTTGCCCTCATTATTTGCTGCCCCACTTCAAATATCCACTGTAAAATGCTTTGCTTAAAAAAATCAATGTATAGTAAAAGAGAAATCATACAAAGATAACAGCATATGCAAAACTTTTCATGCCATACCCATTGAAATATAACTCCTGTGCAGTTTGCTCTTTCATGCATAGACCATTTTAAAAATGCCCAATAATAAGGCAAAACAGAATACCTATGAGGTCTAAATATAGATGCATTGCTATGTGGTATTTGTATGGTTTGGTCTCTTGATTTCCACCTCCACACAGTCCCTGAAATTCACAGTAGTTAAATCTCAAGCTGCTTAAAACATGCATATTTGCTTACAGAGACTCATGTACCTACACAAATTAACAAATTTTATTTTTCTGCATAGGTTTTTTACATGCTTGATCTTTGGAAAGAAATTGGAAATATTTTTAGCCTACATGCAGAAAAATATTACTTACAAGATAACACACATAATTTACTGGGTTATGTGTCTGTTTGCTGTAATATAGCTTTTCATTTGTTGTAGCTTCTATATTTTCATGACCTGAAAATAGATTGCTCTTTGTTAACATGTTCTACTGATACATTTGTGATATGGTTGTATACTGTGTATCCCAAAAATCTGTTTTTAATTATTCCTTGGGTTAAGGGCAAATGAATGTTCCTTTCTTATACTCTATAGATGATTTAATTCCATAATATACTTTTTAGCTTGCTTCATGTATGATATGTCGATTTTTAGAAGTTTTTCTGGAGTTCTTTTTAACAGAGGATCTTTTATCATCTTGCTAACATTGTCCAGCTTCTTCCTTTATTTCTTGGAATTCATTCCAGGTACCTTCTTTAAGTCATCATGGAGCTGATTGGCTTCTTGGTCTCAGTTGCTTTTTAGTTCTCTTAAACAGCTGCTGCTCTGAGACTTTATTCCATTTTTGTATACTCCTGTTTTATACTATTTCTTATATCCTATGTTGTTATTTTCCTAGGTAGGCTGTTGTTTTACTGGAATACATAACAAGTATCTATGTTAGAATATATGTGATGTGAAATATAGATTTATAGATTCAGATGAGTCTTTGCAAAAGACTTGAAAACATACATCCAGAGATTAAAAACTATGCATGTTATTTGATCTGACAAATCAATGCATGGGAATTTCTTCTAAAATGTATTTTTTAATGAAAATATCTCATACCCATAAAGATTTGATGATAAGTTTATAGTTGCAACTTTTTTTTTGCAAGTTGATGGAGACTATATAAAGAACCGAAAATGCATTCTGACAACATGATACATGATATGGCAGAAAATATATCTATTGATGTTGAAATACACTTACTATATCATAAGTAAATATAGAGGATCACAAACAAATGTATAACTTCAATTTATCCAATTTTATAATTAAATTTGTATAATAAAGAGTGCAAACAGTGTTGTTCAATAGAACTTTCTGCAATGAGGGTAATGTTCTTTCTATATCTGTATTTTCCTGTATGGTAGCCATGAGTAACAAATGGCTATTGAGCATTTGAAATGTGGTTAGTGTGACTAAGGAACTGAATTTCAAATTTTGCTTAAATTAAATAAGTGCAACATCATATTAAACAGCACAGGCATAGAAGACTATTATACTCCAAGGACTGCATCATGATTGTTTCTGGTAAAGAGTCATTGATTATATGTTTTCCTGATGTTCTCTGTTATTGTCTGCATTTTAAAAATTAAGATTGTGATAAAAACAATAAGGGAGTCTCTAGTTTGAAGACAACATGCCTGATGGATATTGTTATACCATTAAAACCATGGTAACTAAATCATTCCTTAAGGTTTTAATAATGTATAATTTATTATACATTATTTATTCAATTTAATTGAATGAATGAATACAATTTAATTTAAATGAATACAGTCTATTCATTTCCTTCTTATCAAGATTTCTGTCATGTTTTGGAGGTAATTAAATTTTTATAAGGTATTTGTGTCTCTTGGATTGAGTTTGTGTTTTTCAAAGATAGAAAAGTATTTTTCATAGTAGCAGCATCAACAGCCAACATTTATCAATACTAAGTGTGGAGCGCTGCTTTACATACATTAACTCTAATCATTACTGTATCTACTTGAAATACATACTGATGTTTTCTTCACCTTGTAAATGAAGAAACTGAAGAAACTGAGATATAGAGAATTTTCATAGCTTGGCTAAGATTACTCAGTTGGAAAATGCGGATGGGGAGTTGGAGAATCTGGTTTTCAAACCAAGGCAATATAAAAACCCAATAATCAGTATAACTATGTTTCTCTTTCCACATTCAGTAGAGCGGATGCTAGTGAGAAGCAGATGGAGCATTGAAGTTAACAGAGCTATGGTCTGGCCAACCAAAAAAAAGATCATGCAAGAAAAAGGCAAGGGAATGGAGGCTGTGTATGTGTTTGTGATTAGAATGATTGCCCATGGAATTTATGTTGGATAAGAAGGAACTGAAATGTGGTGAGGAGGGAGATCAAGAATGATTTCAGTCCTGGTAGTAGAACATGTGAGCAAGAAAGATCGGAGGTTGGAAAGTGAGATGTTTGAGATTTGGGAAAAGATACACTCATTTGCTCAGTTAATATGAGAGTGTAAAGACGAGAGTGTGGCTGAGGTAGGATGGAGAGTAAGATTGCTCTAGTTAAAGGAGTGAAGGAACAGGACTGTAGAAGGACTAATTGCATATTAAAATCACCATGAGTTATGACAAAAGTAGTTTTGAAAACAGTGATCAGGAGTCAAGATCTAACATTTTGAAGTGGGTAGTGAATGACTGCAACAAACAAGGGGGGATAGTGCTACAGTCTGAAGACATAGGGTTGATCCCCAGATTCTATTGTTGTGATGGCAGGGTCTGGCACATAGTAAGCAATTATATCAGGACATCGTGAATTCAAATTGGGCACATCTCCTGTACTTGGAGGGCTACCAAATATACGGAGACTGCAACAATAAATCAGGGAGAAGTGATTGTATTTTGTATGAGATTTTCTGAGTCACTGACCTGGATGACAACCTGATGCTGCTTGGGCATGGTCATGGTCCAGGAGACATGGTGGAATTCAGAGAGGCAGTGCCAAGGGCACAGCCTGTGCTTCTGTTACTTGGCATGGCACAGATGAGTGAATGGCCCCATTTTTCTGATAGGGGGACATGCACTGAATGAAGAGATTCCAGTAGCAAGAAGCTCCGGCAGGCCTGTGGATTTAAGCTAAACCAGACTTCCCACACCAGAAATTTGCTTGAGACGGAAGGAAAAGGGTATAACAAATGCAGCTTCCTTGGCTACTGCCTGCACAGAGAACTCAACGTCTTTTGTCCCTCCTCTTTCTTCTTACCTTATCTTCGGTGGAATAAGGAACCACCTAGAAACAAAGACATGGTGACATAAGATGAGGCCTCATGTTCCTCCATGTCGAACTCCAGGGCTTGGAGGGCAGGAGGAGCACTTCCATTCACATAGGAAAATGAGGTTTTAATATGGATTTTGAGTGACTCTTAATAACTTGAAAGTGACTGAAAGATTATAGAATTAGACTGAAATGTGATAGGAACCTGCTATCCAATGGAAAGAGGGACTTGAACAGAAAACACATAATAGTTGTTTGTGGAAAACCATGTATGACTCCAAATTTTTATCTACTGAATATGTTTTAGAGTGAATGAGTAACTCAGATTTGCTTATAATTTGGGATTGTTGCTGAAGACCTCAGGATGTTTGTACATACACCTTTAGTGACAGGAAGTTATAGAGACCTGGATGGTTGCTGTGTTCAGTAAGGTCAAGATAAAGCCACTCACTAAAAATGTGTTAGGTAATGATTATATTACAAGAATCAAAGATCCAAAGAAATCTCTTAATTTGAAATCTAAGAATCATAAGACAGATCTCCCCCCTGGGCTGTGAATCACATTTTTCACTTTGGAAAATGCAAACCTCAGTCACACCATGTCATGCACAGGAACAGAGATAACATGTGATTGTGAAAAGAGGCTCTGCTAACCTAAATGGATCTAAAGTGTCTAAAATGCTTTGCAATGCCTTGGTGAACTTACCTCATGTTGTAGCTAGTTGAACATGTTCATAAGTTTATTAGATGAGGAATGGGAGGAAATCCTGTCAAAGATTTTTAGGCAAGAATCTGGTAACTTTTGCCTTACCTTTTTCTTCAATTTTACTTTCACATGTGCCAGGAAAAGTAAGGATTGTAAACTACCTCCTATTTAAACTTATTACAGACTTATTAGTCTTGCAGGGTGGAAGAAAGTCTGTGATACCCATCATACTGCTGCAGAATCATTTCTTTCTTGCCACTGTGTAAAGGTTTGTGGCTGGCTCAGATAAGGAAACATTAACATATCCCTTTTATGTTGGCTACATAAACAATATGAGGTAATGATACAAAAGATGTATAAAAGAAAGCCCACATAAGGATGAGTAAATATACAAGCAGCTCTTTTCTCTCTCTTCAGGTTAGCACCATTTTCATTGTATATTTGGAAGGAAAACTAGCTTAAATCTCCCACTCATACTTAACCTGATTTTTGAATTGCCTTCTCTTTTTATGGTGGGGGGTGAAGCAATTCAGATCTGTGGATTATGAACTTTGTGAAACCCATGATAGTACTATTACTTGAAGCTTGTGTTGAGGATGTAAGAGTTAATCTTAAATGTGCATTGTGATATGTATTTATTTAGTCTTAAACTACCACTATGTATCATTGTTGGCTTGTTTGCATTGAATTTTTAGCTTACTCTCATAGTTATTGGATGTATTTGTATTTGAAGCAACTTAGTTATAGCAAGTGTACTGCTTATATTGTAGCTTGGTGTACAAAAATCTGATTTAGATTTTTGGAATGCTAGTATCTGGAAAATACCCTTAAAGTATTTTCCAGCCAGCTTGGTCAAGTATTTCAGTAATTATGCTTGTTAACTTTTATTATTTTTATCTCTTGTGTCTTAGTATCCCTTGTCTTTATATAAACTGCTCATTTCTGAGAGAATCTTTCAGAAAGTTCTAAGTTAAATAAGAATGGTCTAAGGAGAAAAGATAGGTAGATATATATTGCTGTGCTTTCTAGGGAGGGGCTTTGATAGAATCTCAGCGACATTAGAATGCAGCATATTCGTTTAGCTGGGCTAAAATTACTGTTTTTATGGAAAGCAAAACCAATTCTGGCTACTTTGCATTCCTGTAAAATAACCTGAGTGGTTATTTTATCAGACTAATTGCTTTTTTAAATTAACATCTTCATTTTGAGATAATTGTAGATATACATGCAGCTGTAAGAACCAATATAAATTGTCCTTTACTGATGTCAGTGTAGCATTGTGGATAAGAGTATATGCCAGAGGAAGCGGGTCTACTGAATCTCTTCTAACATGTCCTATTTATGATACCTTTAGGTAAGTTGTGCAGCCTTACTGAGAATGAGTTTCTTCATCCGTGAAGTGAAAAATAATTTATATCCCCCAGAATGGTTTTAGGTGTACCTAGGGTTTAAGGTATACCTGCCATGCAATAAGTGGTGCTTATTAACAATATCTTTAAAATGTGATGAATTCTAGCTGTGGTTTTAGTACCACAGAAGAATATCTTTTATACATGCGAAATGAGCACTCTGCCAAGAAGTATATTCATTCTAGAAAGGAAATTATAATTCCATGTGAAAAAAAATGAAATGCATTATCTTTTGGAGTATTGTTACTTGAGTATATCCTTATCTTCACTGAATTATAAGTTCTACAAAGGTAATGGCTGGGTAATATTTTGTACCTAAGGTGTCTTCAACAAATATTAATTGAATTCAGAATTTGCTAAGGTTTGTCAAGCCTGGAATCAATAGCTTATACACATAGATTTATCATGGACTGGAGCTACAAATGCTTATAGTTAGAACTTTGGCCATTAATAGGGCAATATATTTTATCGTTAATATTTTATTATAATATCCACATTTGGGTTCAAAGGTGAGTAATTAAACACATGGGTAATGCCATCCTACAGGGCTAACTGCACAAAGAAATTTTTGCTGAGAAATTTTTCAACCATACATCTTTTCCTTTTAAAAAATAATATTGAATCCGAAGTGAAAAGACATAAAACAATGCAAAACAGAGACACAATTACAAGCAACTGATATTAACATGTTGAAACAGTTATGGATTTTTCCTAAGGTAAACTTATTTGCATGTAAATGCTTAAATCATGGGAAGCAGTATTGCATTGGACATCCAGGCCTTGAGCATTGTGAATTCATAAGACAGGAGGAGAAAACTTTAGAAAGCTCTACCAAACATTTTTTGGTTATATTCAGAACAATTAAACCAAACTCGATATTCATGTTTACTTACAACATAGCCAAGCTTTCACATTTTATGCATTGCATTATTATTATTATTTCACACTTGTAATCTTTTGCTTATATTTTACAACTTCATGAGTGATTATATTTATATTATTAATTTGTTGTCCTACAAAAGAATTCAGAAAATTAATAATAGTAATGTCTAGAAATTTATAGAAGTTAGTAGTTCTCAATGCACTTTTGAATTTTCTTTCATTTTCATGCTAGGTGTGGTTGGACCCCGACCATAAATATTGCACTGGAAACTGCATAAGAATTCATGTGTCCTCTTGATTTATGGTCCAGTGCATTTATTATCTGTCACACATCCTTGATCATATATGCCTTCCATTTTTTAAAATGAAGGATTTCCAGAAGTAGCAAAACATTGGGTTTGGTCCCAGAAATGTCAAATCTTATAAAAGATGTTTTACAAAGTATGTTCAATTGCATTATCTTGTTTATTTCTCTTTCTCGAAGAGTAAATGTTCAGTACGTGTGAGGTAGGAAAGGCAGATATCACCAGTGTACACTTAAGAAGATTGGGAAGTTATTATCTCAGACTATGGCATTGCCACTAGAACTCATAACAGCTAGCTCCACACTGAGTAATCTTTCCATTGAATCACTTTTTTCCTACACAGGGCCCCGAGGAACACTCTTCACATTGTGACAGTGAATATGGTAAACAAGTAATTCATATTGTAATTATCTAGGTTCAACTTGAAATTCTGCTGCTGCTACTATTCAGCCAAACATGTATTTGCTTGTTTATTTCATGGGCTATTTAATTCTGAAAGCATTTAGTGAGTGCCAGGCACTGTTCTAGGTACTCAGCATACAAAGATTAGTAAGTATTGGGATTTTTACCCTTGAGAGAGGTATAGTATAGAGGAGGAAACACAGAGTTCTGAATTTTAAGCAAATATTAACCTAAATGAAGACTATATAGTAAAATTAATTGCTTAGATCATGAATAGAACAATTAGCATATGCTCTGGTTGGAATCATTTGCTCTCAGATAACTCCTGGAACGAACAACTTTATGTAATTATGCCATTTAATGGCTAACTTTGTCTACATGCTTATATTAGTTTGCTAGGGCTGTCATAATAAAGTACCACAGACTGAGTGGGTTAAAAAACAAATTTAATTTCTTGCAGTTCTAGAAGCCAGAAATCTGCTATCACCATGCTTCTCTCCTTAACTGGTAGATAGCAGTCTTCTGCCTGTTTCTTCACATGATATTCCCCTGTAAGTGCCTGGACCCTACTTTCCTCCTCTATTCTTTCTCTTTTCTTTTCTTTTCTCTCTTTTCTTTTCTTCCTTTGTTTTATTGTTTTTGACAGCATTTCGCTGTTGTCGTCCAGGCTGGAGAGTGCAATGGCATGATCCCAGCTCACTGCAACCTCCACCTCCACCTCCTGAGTTCAGGCAATTCTCCTGCCTCAGACTCCCGAGTAGCTGGGATTATAGGTGTGCGCCACCACACCTGGCTAATTTTTGTTTTTTTTTTTTTTTTTTTTTTTTTTTTTGGTAGAGATGGGGTTTCTCCATGTTGGTCAGGCTGGTCTCGAATTCCTGACCTCAAGTGATCTGCCTGCCTTGGCCATCCAAAGTACTGGGATTGTAGGCGTGAGCCACCAACCACACCTGGCCTACTTTCCCCTTCTTATAAGGTTATTATTCAAATAGGATTAGGGACCATGCTAATGACTTCATTTTTAGTAATAACTTTAAAATAGTCACATTCTGAGGTAATGGATTTAGGACTTCAGCATATGAATTTTTTTTGTGGGGGGGGGCATAAGTCAGCTCATAATAATGCCTTTGTAACAGTGGGCTTATATTACTTAAGAAAAAGCCTGTTAAACACTATTTGCCTGTTTTCTCCTATTAATACGGGCTCCTTGAAAGACAGGCACCAGTTAAAAAAATGTATATTATTATTTATATTCTAAGTGTAGATCTTAGTTGGATTTTATACATGCTGCAATTATCACAGAATTCCAGAAGTAGAGGTACTATAATTTCTTCTGGAATTTATTCATATTTCAGGAGAAACAAGAAAAAGCAATCATATTGAAGGCAACTCTAGATATTGTACATTCCATTTTATCCAGTCTAGTTGTTTGAGTGATGGGTGAGTTTATTGAAATAAGAAACTTAGAATCTTCTTAATTTATATGTAAAATTGAAGGTTATTTTTCGAGAGACTATATAGTTCTGTATAAATGTAATTTTAGAAATTTTGTTCCCAAATTTAATAGCTGAGATTTTCTTCCATTCCCATCCTTTAGTGTAATCCTCTATTGTTAGGGCGCACATAAAATTAAACAGTCATATCATTTTTAAATCTTAGCAACAGTTTATCTTAAGCTTTCTAACAACACTACCAAGCTGGAGGATCTATTTTTATTTAGCTTCTAACTCAGATTTTGATTTTGTTGAGCATCAAATGATCTCAGTTTCTATTGATATGTCTGATTGTTTTGAAACTGTGCAGTTTTTCTGATGTTAGCTAGCCTTTTCTAAAATGGAGTCAGCTTCCACTTACTTTCTCTTCCTTGGGGGCTATAGATCAAGTACAGTTTACTATTATGATACTGGGAGAGACCTTTTGACTTCAGTTTAGAACTGTATAGATCAAAACTCAAGGAGAGAAATCTTTCTTCCCTGCAGTGGTTTGACCTGAAATAACTGGGTTCTAATGCTACCAACAAAATATTTTCTTATAAATTGAATTTTTTTCAAAGCTATTTTTAAAATATCCATGATAAACTTAATTAAATGTATTGTTTAAAGATGAATAAACATGTTATGACCAAACCATATGATTTTGCTCTATAGCTAAAAATGAAACACTTTTTTTATTTTTGGAAAGGGTAATAAAAAATACAATATGGTGCAAAATATGTGTCTCTCTCCTTTATGTCACTTGCCTTTTTGCAGTGTCTTACATAAATCCTTGAAGTTTTACCCTTTGTTTGAACATTATGTGGGTTGGCAGTTATATTACAGGAGGTTGAAAGTCCCAAATGGTCAACTGCTTAGGTGGAAACTTGTCTTTGTATTCTGCACTAGCATATTAACAACATCTGACTGATCGTAAACCAGAACAGAATGAAAAATGGCATTCTGATACTGTAGTGCCGCACTCCGGATACAAAGGAAAATTTCTTTTTAAAGTAGGCAAAAGTGGCAGGTTGCATTTAACATTGACACACTTGAAAACTACCTAGTTGTCATTATTTTCATGATTAGTATAAAATACACCGGGCTTTTTTTTGAGGTGAGAGAAAGGAACTGAATTTTTAAAAAAACGAATGTACAAAATGGCACTTAACTCTTGCACAGTGGTTTCTAAATTGTATAAAAGGCAAATGGTAGTTAAGAGTCAGGTGCCCACTGCCTGGGTTTAGATTAAAATTTTATCACCTATTGGATTTGGTTCATTGGATACATTTTACACTCATTAAACTTTAGTTTTCTTCTTGGTATAATGGTATAATAATTTGTAAACTCATAAGTTCTTAGGATAAAATGAAATAGTGAATATAAAAGCACTTCACGTAATATTGAATGCAAGGCAAATGCTTTATAAATTTAACTTACAATGATTATTATTAAAATATTTCAAAATAAAGAGTGAAAGAAGATTTCCTTCCCAGAACAGTGTCTCAAATAATCCAGATTGCCTTTTTTTCCAACAGATATGTCATTATTTGTATTTAGACAAATATTTTTAGAAAAAGAAATGAATATTTCTTTGAGGAAAAAAGTCTATTCCTTTGAGCTGAAGAAAGTGGTAGACAAGAATTTATGGAGCTTGGCTTATAAATTAAGTCATTCTATAGGCATAAAGGCTAACAGGAGTGGGAAATATGAAAATAAATTCATGTATGTCAGGAAGTGCCAAGGGAGTAAAGCAGACATTCAATTTCCATTTCCAGCTCATTGCAGTTGGGTTCCAGGAAAAGCAGACACCATGAGGAGATGAGTATGCAAGGAGTTCTTTTGGGGATCAACATGTATGGAAGGGAAGAAAGCAGGATCAGGACAAGGGAGAAGCCAAACTGTGATGCCGTCACAAAAAGTGTTCAGCCAAGTCATGGGAGCTCTAGAACTGGAGTAGCCCCTCAGAGATGTCCTGACTCGGCCAAGAGTGCAGCCTTTATACCTTCATGTTGATCAGCTATTGCATGCAGACTGCAAGATCTGAGAGACCCTGGGAAAGAGACATGATTTCCCACTAGGGAACTCTCTTCCCCTGAGTGAAATAATTGGATGTATCAGCCAGTAGCACTTCTAGAAACTGTAAGATGAAGTCACGTAGTTCTGAAGGGAGGCATCTGGGTTACATAGCTTAGCACTCATTACCTAGCTGCTATTCTGTACCTAGCTGCTTTATTTTCTCTGTACATAAGTTATATTAAGCATCTATTTACTTTGTTATTGTTTGACCTTCCCCAAAGTGAAAACGCCGTGATAGCAGGGGATGTGCCTGTCTTGTGTATCTCTGTTGCCTAAAATGGTACTTGGGATATTGTCGTCATTTGCTGTCAAAAGAAATAATCTAAGGTATTTGTTTAATAAAAGAATGTGAAGTTTTTGTGTTTTAGAAATCAGAATTTTACTTTATGTGTAAAGAGATGAGTAATTACACAACTTTCAGTCATTGAAAATGTAGGTTCATTTATTTTTGAAGTCTCAAACAAAGATATTTACTACGGTAAGATAGACTGAGGAGTTGGAAACCTTTTGCTCTGTATCTGGTATGGTCTACGAGTAGAGTTACCTGGACAGTGAAATAATTGGGTTAGTAGAGAACTACCGTAAATGCAGTCCACAAAAAAACAATAATACTAAAATTATTAATATGGTTTTCATTGATTACTATTATTATTGTTATTATAGTTAAAACTGCATCACGTAGCAGCACCTTTTGAATAGCAATGTGTGAGAAATGTATACTAGGAGCCATGTGTACTAGGACCATGATAAACAATTATTACACCTGTGCTTTGTAGAGTTTCTCAAAACAATGTTGCCTGAACCACCCATGACTGAAATCATATAGGAAGCATGGAAAAGTAGAAATTTTGGACCCAGGTATCTCACTTGAATAGGGCTGAGCAACTACATTCTTTGGAATCTTCCCTCGTCACTGTCATGTACACTGAAGTTTAAATCTACTGTTTAGTTGGTGAATCAAATCATAGACCTACAAAGGGGAACAAAGGGAAATAGAACCAGAATTTATTCATCCCATTTTGTACCACGGGTGTGTTAAGGATTTATGTCCATTAAATATACTTAATCTTTACAAACAAAAAGTCTAAAATGTTACTGTTGAAAGAAAATACTAGCCTGGTGCAGTGGCTCATGCTGGTAGTCCTAGCACTTTGGGAGGCAGAGGCAGGCAGATCACTTGAGCTCAGGAGTTTGAGACAAGCCTGAGCAACATGGCAAAACCCCATCTCTCAAAAAAAAAAAAAAAAAAAAAAAAAAGCCAGATGTGGCCCAGGCATTTTGGTACGCACCTCTCGTCCTAGCTACTCAGGAGGCTGAAGCAGGAGAATCACTTGATCCCAGGAGGTCAAGGTTGCAGTGAGCTATGATCAATCACTGCACTCTAGCTTGGGTGACAGAGCAAGGAAATCCTGTCTCAAAAATAAAACAATAACAACAAAAAAATACCTATTTAAAGCAAAGGTAATATCTTTGCTTTTAAGATGAGGAGACTGAAGCTCAGAGGAATTAGTAATACTGCAGTCAGTAGTGAGTAGAGATGAAATTTTATCCAGTTCTGACTCCAAAACCTATTTCTTTTCTACTGGACTATGATACTTCCTGGTCATGTAATTTAACACACACACACACCCCACCCATGTGCCTAGAAAAATTCCACAAAACACAAGAGGCAAAATGGAGCAGTTGGCCATTAATTTTCACAGGACTTACATACAATATATGCAATTAGGTCACTGCAAGGAGGGATCCCTATCTTATGGGAAGCCATCATGAAGGAGGAGAGTTGAGTTGGATCTTAAATAATGGGTGGAAAGTAGACAATAAAAGAGAAGTCAAAATAAGTCTTTTCAGTTGTTCATTTAAAAAAAATGGATGCAGTAAAACGTAAATATGCTGGGGATACATCCCAGCAGTCGGGGAATTAATAAGCATTCCAGGTAATTTTGATTTACATTCAAGTGTGAGAACCACTGTACAAGGGGCACTGAATGTGACACTGTTTTCTGATAAAATGAAAAAATAGTAAAATATTCTAGCTCCATTATTTAATGTTCTCAGATGCAAGCATTAAAAACTGATTTTAGTAAGCTTAATCAGGATGGAAATTTATTAGAAGAATATTGGGTGCTTATAGGGTCAATGAGATTACTAGGGCGTGAGGTGAAGAAATGGGCAGGAACTGAAGGTGTCAGAGGATCAAGGAACATGGCCAAGGCCAAGCCACAGGTACAGTCAGTAGAATTCTCTCCTGTTGCTGCCACAGACACTGCTGCCACTGGACAAGTACTGCTACTTCCACCAGGGTAGTCCCACCAGGGGAATTAGTTGTTGCCTAGTTGTTCCTGTGTATCCCTCTAGTTCCAAAGTCCTCAGTAGGGGTCTCTGACTGGTTGAACTGAAGTTACTCGTTCAACTCTTGGTCCTGGAAATAAAGAGGAAGTATGTGTGGATAACTTTGGCTTCCACAGTAGAAAAATTCCCTGAAATGGAAATGTAAGCTCTGTCAAAATCATTGCTGGGTTGTTTTGTTTTGTTTAGTGAGTGGTTTCAAAGATACTAATGGTTTTAATGATGGGCCTTGAATTAGCTCTTTTATGCCAATGCTGTCAAATAGAAATACAATGCAATCTATATGTATTTTAACATGTCTAGTAACTACATTTTAAAAAGTAAAAAGAGGCAGGAAAATGTAAATAACTTAACCAAATGTCTCCAAAAATGTATCATTTAAACACATAATCAATATAAAACAATACTAATGAGATAGTTGATGCTTTTTTCTAAGTCTTTGAAATCAGGTATGGATCTGTACACAACAGCACATCTCAATTTGGACTGGTCATGTTTAAAATGCTCAATAGCTACCTGAAGCTAGAGGCTACCATTAGACACAGAAGCTTTAGCTTATTAGGTACCTTAAATTGTGGTTTGGAATAGTCAGGAGGCTTTTGAGATTGAGGTCTCTTGCAGAAGTTCTTTCCAAAAAGACTTTGGGCATATGACTTAATTATAATCCATTGGAGACATTTCTGCAAGGGCTGAGGTATTATTTTCTATATCATTTTCTTGTTGGTGTTCTAGCAATTCATGGAAAATCACCCTGGAGAATACATAAGAATCAATAGTTCAGCACAGCTTCTGTTTTCCTTTTTTTGTTTAAAAAGCTCCAGCAACTAACTGTTGCATGTAGGTTAAAAATCTAACCTTCTGCAGAGATCTGTTCTTTGGGTAATTATCATAGAGTTCTATCATAAAGTATTGTGGAAATTATGGGATATATGTGAGTTTCTAAATAAGTTGTTCAGGTAGAAGAAAAAGGAGATAATTCTAGATCCAGGGAGAAAAATTTGGATGGTCAGATTCATAGAGTTTACAAGTAAATAATTAGCAGAACTTGATTGTAAGTCTATAGGAGATATTAAAACTAAAGGTAGGACTGAGGTTTTAGCCTGAGAAACTGGTAAAATGAAATTATTGATAGTAATTAATTCAATCTTTTAATTCATTAATTTAACAGTTTTCAGTGTTTACTATGTACTTGGCACTTTTCTGAAAGCCAGGGATATTATCATAATTAACAGTAATAGCTCAAATTTATTGAGCACCTACTATGTGCCTGGCATTAATATAAGTTCTTTACAAGAAAGAGTATTGTTTTAAGGATTACAATGCATTCATAGCTTAGGAGATGTTGAATGATAAATAGAAGAGCTCAGAGTTGTAATTTCATTCCTTTTGATTCCATAGGCAGTTATGAGTTTGATGCTCCTAAGTCCTACATTTCATAACCTCCAAAAGATATGACTGTCAACTCTGTTTGATGTTAACTTTTGTGGCATTTACCTTTTACAGTGAATAGTAATGGAGGAGGAATAAAGGAATATCCCTTTGCCATTCAGATAGTGGATAGTATTTTTTGGTTCATTCTAAAGCTTAAAAAAAAAATAGGTGAGGATACGAGACTGACCTCTGGAGATGTCAGAAGAGAGTATATGGAGAAGGAGGTTTGTAGATTGTTGATCAGTAAACTTTTAAAAATAAAGGTCCTCAAAGCAATTATTTTAGGCATTTGGGCTCTATGGTCTCTGTCACAACTCCTCAACTTAGTCCTTGTAGCGAAATCAGCCATAAGCTGCATGTCATAGATGGGCGTGATTGTGTCCCAAAACAAGTTTATTTACAAAAGTAGGTGGCAGGGACATTTAGCCTGTGGACTCTAATTTGTGTACGGCTGATGCAGATAAAAGTATTATTATAATATGTTAAGAGTTTGAAGAGAGGTTGGTAATAATATAATCTCGTTTTTTGTAGATATTGAGAAAGCAGAAGTACAAGGAAAATAAAAAACTTTCTTGAAATCTTTGATGTTTCCAAAACTAGAATAAGAAACCAGGTTTTATTGATTCTTATTCTAAGTCCCTAGCCATCATACCTCTGTTTTGAAAGACCTTGCTTGTCACCTTAATGGTGATGAAATTATCCTATGTGGTAGGTAGACCATGACCTGGACTGCCATTGACCTGATAATATGGGAAGAGATAGAATATAGAAAGGAAACATGTCCTAGTAGAATTCCCTTATGTGATAGTCAATAGAAATTAAAGCTGACACAGCTCCTCCCCTAGCTTACTGGCATAAAAGGCAGTGAGTCTGTGACTCTGCATTCTTTATCCTTTATATGTGGGTGTAGTTAATTACTTACGCTGGTAGCACATTCATGTGGATGTAAGGAGACACTAGGAAAGTGGGTCCTATCATGCACTTGTATCTGTATCTTTTGTACCTCTTATGTCCTATTCACATCTTCTGACACCCAGGCTGGAGTGCAGTGGCACAGTCTCAGCTCACTGCAACCTCTACCTCCCAGGTTTAAGCGATTCTCCTGCCTCAGCTTCCAAAGTAGCTGGAATTACAGGCATGCACTACATCACCCAGCTCATTTTTGTATTTTTAGTAGAGATGAGGTTTCACCATGTTGGCCAGGCTGTTCTTGAACTCCTGACCTCAGGTGATCCGCCTGCCTTGGCCTCACAAAGTGCTGGGATTACAGATGTAAGCCACCACGCCCAGCCTTACATCTTATTTTTGTTTGATTAGTGAACAAAGTGGCCATAAGTTTTAACTGGATCCAAATCTTTATTTATGTCCATTTTAGAACCCAGACCTGTTCTTTGTGGTCTAACATAGCTCAAACATTTATTTTAAAGTGACAATTTAACAGGCATGATTATAATTTATACTTAATTTGAAATTCATCTTTCTTAGTAATAACCTTGAGATAACCAAAGTTCTTAATTTGTCCCCAAGCAGGTAATGTTCTATTTTCATTCATGGATAATACTTAATATATTTTACTTTCTTTAATGAAATTTTTAATTGAATCTATGAAAATGCCTGAGTTTTATGAAGCAAAGAGGGGAATGAGTATGAGTACATGACTGATGAGGAGATTTAGACAAATGGTCACAGAAAGTGGGGAATGAAAGAAAACAACAAATGGTACAGAGAAGGGCTCCGAGAGTTAGGTGGAGAAACTGAGTAAGATCAGAAGACCAGAGATTCAGAGGAAAAGAGTTTTTTTAAAGTGGATGTCGATCAGTATCAAAAGCTGGCTGCAGAAACTACCAGTAGACTTGGCATTTAAGAGGTGATTAGTGATATTTTTAGTGACGTTGCAAGATAGTGAGGGCAGAAACCAGTGTGCTGATGTCTTAAGGAGTGAGCACATAAAGCAGGCGAGCATTAATTTCAGAAATTTGGGAAACTAAAATGGACTGTAGAGCAGTAGCTAGGATAATCACCT